>NC_138907.1:50882973-52377215 GCF_965231255.1 Vanellus vanellus
GTCAGATATTTGAGGAGTGATTCAGGTACCAAAGCACAGGCAAGCATGTAATGCAGTTTTATATTTCCTGTGGTACCGGAGGCATTGGTAAAGAGGTGGCAGATACCATGCCAAGTTTATGGGAGACCCACCCTCTTCTAGAGCAGGAGCTGAAAGCCAGAGTTGCATACCTTATGACTTCTAAAATGCTTACGCATGCCTAAGTTTAAGCACTTGAATCCCTCTCCAAATAGCTTTCTGGATCTAGGCTTTACCCTTTGGTGTCACTGCTCTGTTGGATGCTCATCTCTGAGTTCATTCACGCAAACGACTGCATGTACAAAAGCTGTGCTTGCAAGTTTCCTTTTTCTGTCACTTCCTCTCAAACAATAGGCTTTTCAGGTGCTATGAGAGCTGTGAGTCCTTGCTGTTCTGCCTGGCAGCCCTTACTCTCCTGTCAAAGGAAGATCCTTCTCCAGAGCTCATCAGGGAAAAGGAGATACTTTGATAAGGTCATTAATTACTCTTTGCTGACCTTGACAGAAGGGAAAGGGATTAGAAATCTAATTTTTATTTTAGTTTTGTAAGCTTCCTCAAGGTAGAGAACCACTTTTTTTTTTTTTCTTCACTTCAACTTCTTCCCCCATCCCTCATGTTTTTCATTATCCCTTCCCTCCATCCTCCCGGTCAACATCCTGTCTCTGGTTACTCTATAAGGTGTATATCCATAAGCCTATGTAATCATTGGAGGGCAGAATGTCCTGCAAGCTTAGCAGACAGTGCTGTTTCTGACTAGTGAGTCATAGTTTGCAGACTGATCACGGTGAAGACCAATAAGATATTAGAGAACAGGGAGATTAAGGGGGGGGGGCGGGGGGGAAGGTTGCTGAGCAACAACATGACATAAGCATCATTACAATCTATTTTTACAGCAAGAAGGTTGCAGGAGACTATAGAAAACATTTATTTCCCAGATCTTTATTCATATGTGTGGGATGACAGTGGCCTGAAGGGAAGAAATACTGTGCTGACTTAGCTAGTAGCTGCACCCTTGTAATTGTCTCACTGTATGACCAGGAATTGGCAGCAGATTAGAAGAGAACAGTCATGTACGATGGTGGTCATCCCACAGTTTCTAAGGGAAAAGGCAATGTCTATAACACAAGTAGATGCAGTAGAGAAGCACAACTGCCACTAACATCTGTAAGTGACTTTTTCCACACGCATCAGATACATGAAATGTTCTGATTTTTTTAAAAAAGTCCAAAATACGTTAGCATAAATTTTCTTTGGCCAGCCAACTATGGTAGCATGTAGCTTGGTTAGTTTGGCATTGGACAGAGAAACAAAGTGGTAAGGTAGGAAGAAAGTGGAAATTTTTGAGCAGAAGCAGATGTGGCACGAATTAAAAATAAAGATTTCATCGAAATATACTATAAAACTTTTAAACTGGTCGAAGACTTAAAGAGAGTAACTGCACAGTGACAGCATCCCTTTATAAAGCATCACTAGAAACTTTATGAACAAGTTCCTATTAAACTACTTCATAACTTTGTCAAAGGTGTTTCTGCAAAAAATACATGAAATCCTTATGTCCCATTCTAAAAATGTTCTTGTTGGCTTGTGAGGTTTTGTTTTGTATTCTTTAATTTAGTGATAAACATAGACTTCAAATCACAGCTTTTGAAGTCTACAGCTCACATGAAAAGTTGAAAAAGCCACGATCGTATTTGGTGCTTTTTCCATATACTTTGTTCTCTTTTCCCTTGTCTTCTGTTTGAGCTCCTCATTACTGGGAAAGCTTTAAAAAATTGGTGAGGCACCAGTTGTGAACTCCATGCAAGATATATGCACAATTTACTTAATTTTTAAATAAGCAACGTCTTTTAGTTTGCCTGTGGCAAGTGCCCTCGATCAAAGGAACCCATCTACGTAAAACATTTTACATACATTTTTAATGTACCTGAAACAGGAAGAGTATTTTTCTCTTGAGATGGATTCTGAATGTGGTTTGGTTTTTTTCCTTTGGTTTAGTTTTTATGGATGCCTTTTCAATATTAACACATTTAAGCAATATAGTCTCTCAATTATGATTTACTGTCATTTCACACAAATTTGTTCCCCATTTCAGTTTTAGTGATTATTATTTACTTTGGATCAAACAAAACATCCTGTTAATTCCAGAGTAACACTTTGTAATGGCACCCCATGTAATTTGTTCCCCTTAAACAACAATTTTTTTAATGGCTTTGACCTCTTGTGGTGTGGATTCATGCATTACTGTGTCTGTCTGCCTGAGGACGTGTGTCTCTGCATATCCATTTGGGAACTTGGATTACAGTTCAGGAGCTAGTCCTTTTGTTTCACGGAATCACGGAGTTTCAGAGTTGGAAGGGACCTCTAGAGAACATCTAGTCCAACTCCCCTGCCAAAGCAGGATTGCCTAGAGCACATTACTCAGGACTGCATCCAGGCGGGTCTTGAAAATCTCCAGGGAAGGGGACTCCACAACCTCCCTGGGCAGCCTGTGCCAGTGCTCTGTCACCCTCACTGTAAAGAAGTGTTTCCGTGTATTTGAAAGGAACTTCCTGTGTTCTAACTTGTGCCCATTGCCCCTCGTCCTGTCACTGGGAACCAAGTAATAATATATATAAATCATTTGTAATAACTCTTGTTTTGTCTCTTACTCAGCTGTTTTCTTTATATTCTAACATTTGCTGCCATCCTGTGGTACACGGAGAGAGGCACACATACACAAACAACTGTTAGAGTAACATAAATGGAGAATGTTTAAACATACAGGATGAAGGAAGCTGTAGAGGTGCAGGCAAACAGTCTTCACTTGTTGCTAGATTGAGCAGTGTAGTGTGCATCTCTTTCTCCCAGGTACCAGAAGGTAGGCTTATATGTCATTGAAGAATGTAGAAAAGTTTTATGTAGCTCCACTGAAGGTGCTAAGGAAATCTGAGGTTGGTTTTGTGTGTTTTGTTTTGTTTTTTTTTTTTTTTTTAAATAAGGAACTCTTATTTTAAAAAGAAAAATAAATTCTCAAACACCTTCCCTCCTTACTGCTTAGCTATTACAGTGATAAATGCTTCAAGAGCTGTCAAGTGCCAGATGCTTGAAAAAAAATGTTCACAGTGCTACAAAGAAGGGAACTTCATGCAAAAGCTGCTGAGTAGGAAAGCCAGGTTCTTATGCTGGTTTGATCTGCAATGATGAGGCAAACCTAGGGCCAGTTTTTGTTACAAACTGAGAAAGAAAGTAATAATGGTTTAGATTAGCTGGTGTCTTAGTGGCTTGTGTACTTGCATTGATCGTGTGAGATCAAACAGATATGACAGACGCTCACCTGGATCTTTTCTGTCCAGCAGGATTGTTACCTTTTGAGAGGAGGATGGGTGCTCTAAGCAAGACAAAGGACAGAAATGTTTCCATGGTGCTCTTAACAATGAAGTTCACCCAGAATCTGAGACACCTTCCGGATTAATGGTTTGGGTCTTTTTTTGCGGAGGGCTTTGCTTTCAACAAATCGGCATAATCTGATGAAAGACCTTTTAAAATAAAAACTCAGATCAGCTATAAAAGTAGTGTCTATATTCCTTTTATAAAAAACATTTCACGGTTGTATGTAGTGCTTATCTGAAACAGAAGAAATGCCTTGAAGGAAAACGGTGGAGAGTGGCTCTTCCTTTTCTGTCTTTGCTCACCTGCTCCCTCTCTGCACCTTCTGAGGGTCCAGCCTTCAGCCTGATAGCTGGGACCAGCCTGGACAGGGCTTCCAGGGGTTTCTTGCATACTAGAGAGATCAAAGGACCTCTTCCTGATTCTTGGATCATCTTATGACCCAGTCAGCCTTCCCTGATCCTGTAAGGCATTTTGTGATTAATAAACAGATGGATGAATATGGGCTCACACTGAATGACTTTACAGGTATATGAAAAGTGAGATCAAAGATTTCAGGAGGTTGACAAGAAATCCCAAATCTACAAATAATACTGTTCTTATTTTGGGTGTTGAAGTAGGCAATCTGTGCCTTTCCCGAGGCAGCCATACTTGGTTGTGTACAGGAAAGTGAAATATTGTAGAATTGGATCTACAAGTGTGGGGAAAGAGAGCTAAGTTTCAGTCTAGAACTGTTTGGCCCTACCTCCCAAGTTTCTGTTACTTGCCATTGGTGTTTTCTGGTAAGATTTGTCACCTTATTCCTCTTGGCAAGCCAGGTTTTTTTCTTACTGCTCTTTCCTTGCCTTTTAAAGGAGCAAGAGATTGTGAGGTCTTCTGGCAAAGTAGGAGGCATTCAGATTTCCCCTTCTCCACCAACACAAGACAACTGAACATGTAGTTGTTGTTATTCTCTAGTGAGTACTGCTTGAAGTACATCTTGCTTCTAAGCTTAGTGCGAAGTTGGCTGGCATGACTGGAAAAAGTTTTCTTTCCATTCTTCTAGGTGAAAAGGATGGAGAACAGAACCTTCGTTAGTTTTACCAAAAACTTGGTGAGGCTGTGAATGTTAACAGCCCCATAGAAGACCCAAGACAGCGGAGCAGTGAGCCATCTCTTCTAGGCAGAGATAAGATGGGAAAGAGCATTCCATGAGCAAATCCTCCTGGAAGCCATTTCTAAACGCATTAAGGATAAGAAAGTGATTGGGAGTAGTTAGCATGGATTTATGAAGGGGAAATAATGCTTGACCAGCTGGATGACTTTCTGTGATCAGATGACTGCCTCAGTGGATGCAAGCAGAGCAGTGGATGATGCATATCTCGTGTTTTTTTTTTTTTTTTCGTTTTTTTGTTTGGTTTTTTTTTTTTTTTTTTTAGCAAGGTTTTTGAAACTGTCTGTATAATATCCTCATTGACAAGCTGATGAGGTACAGGCTAGACAAGTGAACAGTGAGGCAGACTGGCTGAATTGCTGAGCTTGAGGGCTTGTGACCAGTGGTGTGAAGTCCAGCTGGAGTCCAGGCACTTGATGTTCCCCAAAGATTGACACTATGGCAAACAAAATCATAGAATGGTTTAGGTTGGAAGGGACCTTGAAGATCATCAAGTTCCAACCCTCCTATGCCATAGGCAGAAACACGTCCCACTAGGCTAGGTTGCTCAAAGCCCCGTACAACCTGTTCTTCAACATCTCCAGGGATGGAGCTTCCAGAACTTCTCTGGGCAACCTGGGCCAGTGCCTCACCACCCTCAGAGTGAAAAACTTCTTCCTAATATCTAATCTGAATCTACCCTCTACCAGTTTAAAGCCATCCCCCCTCATGCTATCACTACATGCCCTTGTAAAACGTCCTTCCTCAGCTCTCCTGTAGGAGACCCCCTTTAGGTACTGGAAGGCCACTATGAGGTCTCCCCAGAGCCTTCTCTTTTCAGGCTGAACAACCCCAACTCTCTCAGCCTGTCCTCATAGAAGAGGTGCTCCAGCCCTCGGATCACTTTTGTGGCCCTCTTCTGGACCCGCTCCAACAAGTCCATGTTTTTCCTATGTCGGGGGCTCCAGAGCTGGGTGCAGTACTCCAGGTGGGGTCTCACCAGAGCAGCGTAGAGGGAAAGAATCACCTCCTTTGACCTGCTGGCCACACTTCTGATGTAGCCCAGGAATACTATTTAACATCTTCATTAATGAACCTGGATGATGGGACAGAGTATATCCTCAACAATTTTGCAGATGATACAAAACTGGAAGGAGCAGCTAGTGCACCAGATGGTTGTGCTGCAATTCAGACAGGCTGGAGAAGTGGGCCAACAGGAAGCTCATGAAGCTCAACAAAGGCAAAGGTCCTGTGTCTGTAGAGAAAGAGCCCCATGCACCAGCACATGCTGGGAGCTGACTAGTCAGAAAAGAGCTTTGCAGAAACGGACCTGGGTTTTCTGGTGAACAACAAGGTAGACATGAGTCAGAAAAGAACCCTTGTGGCAAAGGCAGCCAACAGCATCCTGGTCTGTATCAGGGAGAGCATTACCAGCAGGCTGGTGGAGGTGATCCTTCCCCTCTACTCAGCATTGGTGGGACACATCTGGAGTACCGGGTCCAGTTCTGGGCTTGCCTTAGAAAAGCAAGAGATATGAACATACTGGGGTGAGTCCAGTGAAGAGCCATGAAGGGGGTTAAAGGCTTGGGGCATTTGATGTCTGAGGAGAGGTTGAGAGCTGGTATTGTTCAGGCTACAGAAGAGAAGACTCAGGGGGATCTGATCAATGTTTTTATGTATGTGATGCGGGGAATAAAGAAGACAGAGCCAGATTTTTGGTGCCCACCAACAGGGCAAGAGGCAGTGGACACAAACTGAAACACAGGAACTACTGTTTAAACATAAGAATTTTTTTTTTTTTTTTTTTTAAATTTAAGGGTGACTGAACAGTGGCACAAGTTGCCAAGAGAGGTGGTGAAGTTTCCATCCCTGGAGATATTAAAAACCCAACTAGATACGGCCCTGAGCAACCTGCTGTAGCTGACCCTCCGTAAGCAGAGGGGGATGGACTGGATGATCTACAGAGGTCCCTTCCCACCATCCTGAGATTCTGTGACTGCTGAGCTGAGTGACTAGCAAATGCTACTAGAAGCGCTTTCTCTAGGGGGAAACAAAAAAAACCCAAAACAAAGAGAGAGGGATTTCATGCTGTGGAAAGTACTAGCTATGGGGCTATTAAGAAACAGAAACTCTTGTTTGATGGGAGAATCTGCTTTAAACAGTATCTTTTCATCCTTAAGCATGTGTCTCGTTTTTTCCACTTGCTGCAGGCTTTTACCTGCCACATTAGTAATGCAGAACCCACAGATTTCCCTCAGATCAGTAGCCCAGGGGGCTTCATGAGTCTGGTAGCAAGGGGATGCAGAAAATGTGTGAAGCACATTAGTATATACTGCCACTTGTTCAAAGGTGGTCTGTGTCCAGGCAATGTATGGAAGAGACAGAGGATCCCTGAGAACAGGGCCTGGAGTGTTTATTGTCAGGGCCCTGGGGGCACCACCAGTCTGGACCGTTCCTGCCTGGCTGCAGCCCAGGACACCATGTCAGCCCCTGTCCCAGTGACTCCACAGCAGGCCTGGTCTCCAGCTCCCCACAGCCCTGCCTGGCCATGGGCTTCATCCAGCTGGGCCCACCTGCGTGCTCATGGCCTGTCCTGGCCTGTACCCATGCCCTGGGAGGAGCCCAGGGCTGAGGCTGCCCTGTTGCCCCAGCTGCCTGCTCCTGGCTGGGGGTGGGACAGGCCCTGGCTGACAGACCCCCATGGGCAGCCCCCACCACCCCAAGCCCACCCCGGTAATTGCTCTGCTGCCTTTCTAGAGATGTTCTGAGGCTGTTTATTAGCGTTATGTTCATCTAAAGTTAATGCCTCCCCTGGGTTTCTTTGGGACCCAGCCCCTGGCCAGAGCTCCTGCAGGAAGGTGAATACCAGCACCCTTTGTCACAGCAGAGTCCTTGGGTGAAAACTTCTAAACTTTACCTATGTTTCACTGACTTTGAAAGACACTTGTGCTGGAGTCAAATTAGAAAACGTAGTGTGGGTACCTTGAACTTTATTCCTTTTATTTCTGTGACGGAGCCTTGCTATTAAAATAGCATAATAGACATGCACTAGGTAGTGCATTAGGAGGAAAAACAATGGGAAACTAACTTCTGTAAGGCTATAGATAGTGCATTAAATGGTGACTTTTTTTATTGCTAACTTGGGTATCTTGTCATATGTTAATTAAATGCCTGGAAAAATCTTTAGGAGATAATAAGAAGATAATAGTGCATAGACTTTAATGTAAATTGGAAGCATTATGCTGAATCTCTTCGTCTGTCTTACTTTTAAAGTTCAGAAAGAATTCTTTGCTCAAACAAGTGATCTTAATGTACTGAAAAGTAAGACAATTTAAAAGTAAATTAAAGTTGAAAAGCAAGCTTTCTGAATTAGTGATTTGGTCTGTCTTCATTGTTTGAACTCCCTGTTTCCCACTTGTTTATGTATCATTTCAGGGTTTATATAAAGGCTATCCTTGTCCTTGCTTATCTTTTCCCACTGGGAAAAATCAGATCTTGTATGTATTTCTCTGCTTCTTCTTCCTGCCCCTTTTTCCTTTCACTTGTGGAAGTCTGCATCCTGTGGTTTTGATCATGGGTGTGAAACTATAACCTGTGCATGCATGCAAAGGCGCTGGGAAAACGTCTTCCATGGCCGTAATGAACTGAATTCTGCTACACTTGGTGCAGAAGATGGGAGAGGGATGTGGCTTCTGATTATCCTCATGACTGCACTAACTGGCATTTATCACTGTAAAGGCAGATACTCACATTCCATCAGGGCTTGATCCTGTGAACCACACGAAGGAACTTCACCATTTGTCTTTGTCCTCCCCAACACTAACTGAAGAAAGAGCGCTTTGCTCTGAGGAGGAACCCTGGGCAAAGCTGTGCTGTCCCATCACTATCTTGTTACCTTGTAAGACTGGACAGTTGCTTATATTAGATCCACATAACAAAAAGATGTTTTGAGTGTATCCACAGTCTGGCCAATATATTCACCATATAAGTTTCTGAACGCCCTGACGCTCCTGCTGTTTTAACATCTTGTGTGGTCCACTGAAATCCTTCAGCAGAGGAATACATTTCTCAAAATACAGGGAAAATAGGAGTTTCTTTTACTTGCTTTCTGATGTGACGTCATTTCTTTCTTTCCCTTCCTCCTTTCCTCACTCTCTCCTGGAAAGACAGACTGGAAGTTCTGTATTGAAACTAGTTTTCTTATCTGTTCAAAGCATTGTGTTTGAGAAGTCAGTCCTGGCCTTGAACTCTAGCTGCAGGTGTACTCAGTTGGAAGGAATCGTGCTAAAGGCCTCCAGGATGCTTTCATGCAACCTATGGAAACAGACCACTGGAAATCCCAAACAATTTCCATGGCAGTTCAGGGTGCTGTCATTTACTGTTTCAAAAGTAAAGATGTTATTTGCATGATGTCTAGTAAGTGTTGCAGCTTGGATCAGAATACAGGGATCCTCCTTTTCCTGTGTTATAGGACAGTTATTTTCTGCAACAATTTCTGTCTGATAATTGTTGCTGATTTTGCCTGGTCTTGGCTTAAACGTGAAGAGAAATCAGTGCTGTCCTCAGTTTGAAAGATAATGTTCGCAGGAGCTGCTTTATTCTGCATCACAGCAGTGGTGACTGCAGCCAAAGAACAACTTCAAATCATACCAGATTTTTTTCATCAAACTACAAATCTGTCCGAAGATGTTGGTGAAGGCTTGTCTGAGACTTTGGGATTGTAGCTTTTAGCTATGTGCAGCTCAGCTTGTATACCTCAAAGGCTTGCGAGAAAGCCATACAAATATCTATTAATTATGACCTCTATGTTCCCTTTACGATCAAGACACTGCATTGGTGGAAACACCAGTTTCTGTAAGAGAGTGCCCTGGTTTGGATGATACTCTACACCAGGAAGGGGCTCCATATAGGCAGCTAAAAGCATAAGTCATGTCTGTTTTTCAGGAAACTTCACTGTGTTGTGGCATGCAGAGATTTCTCATTTCTAAAATATCTAACCATTAAAGTAAAGAATTAGTGTTTTCTTAAATTAATCAGGGGTGACATTCATCTTTTCTGTTCCAGCTCTGTCATCAGCCATACTATGGTACTTCAGACAGCCTGAGGTCCCCAGTGCTCATGTACCTGGCAACTCAGCTTGCCAGTCTCCGGTTAAGGACATCTTTGTATGCAAGAGTAACTGTTTTTGTAAAAAAAAAAAAAAAAAAAAAAAAAAAAAATAAAATAAAGTAAATAATATATATATATATATCACTAAGAGCATATATTTATTCTTCCTTTCCTGGCTTCTAAATGGCGCTGTCATAAGATTAATGGGCCCACTTTTTGAACGGTGAGTTTGTGTTGAGTTTTCATTGTTTTCAGCCAAACAGTCTTTATGTTAGAAATTGTAGCAGACAGAAGGGTAGGTGAGAGGGACAGCACCCCCATCTGAGGTATTTTATAAAGATGAATTGCTTTTTGGATCTTCTGTGCTCTTTTTTACCTCACTAATACAAAAAAAAATATAGCTTAGATTATCACGGAATCATGGAGTTTCAGAGTTGGAAGGGACCTCTAGAGATCATCTAGTCCAACTCCCCTGCCAAAGCAGGATTGCCTAGAGCACATTACTCAGGACTGCATCCAGGCGGGTCTTGAAAATCTCCAGGGAAGGGGACTCCACAACCTCCCTGGGCAGCCTGTTCCAGTGCTCTGTCACCCTCACCGTAAAGAACTGTTTCCGTGTATTTGAACGGAACTTCCTGTGTTCTAACTTGTGCCCATTGCCCCTCGTCCTGTCACTTGGAACCAATGAAAAGAGCCTGGCTCCATCCTTCTTCAACCCACCCTTTAGATACTTGTACGCCATAATAAGGTCTCCCCTCAGCCTTCTCTTCTCCAGGCTAAAGAGTCCCAGCTCTCTCAGCCTTTCCTCATAAGGGAGGTGCTCCAAGCCCTTAATCATCTTAGTTGCCCTTCGCTGGACTCGCTCCAGCAGTTCCCTGTCCCTCTTGAACTGGGGAGCCCAAAACTGGACACAGTATTCCAGTTGTGGCCTCACCAGTGCCGAGTAGAGGGGGAGAATGACCTCCCTCGACCTACTGGCCACACTCTTCCCTATGCAGCCCAGGATTCCATTGGCCTTTTTGGCGACAAGGGCACATTGCTGGGCCATGGATAATTTACTGTCTACCACAACCCCCAGATCCTTCTCCTCCAAGCTATCTCCCAGCAGGTCAGCCCCTAACCTGTACTGGTGCCTAGCATTCTTCCTCCCCAGGTGCAGGACCTTGCACTTGGTTTTGTTGAACCTCATTAGGTTCTTCTCTGCCCAGCTCTCCAGCCTGTCCAGGTCACGCTGGATGGCAGCACGGCCCTCTGGGGTGTCAGCCACCCCACCCAGTTTGGTATCATCAGCAAACTTGCTGAGGATACACTCTGTCCCCTCATCCAGGTCATTAATGAATATATTAAACAAAATAGGACCAAGTATTGACCCCTGGGGGACACCACTGGTTACAGGCCTCCAACTAGACTCTGTGCCGCTGATCACAACCCTCTGAGTCCTGTCCCGCAGCCAACTCTCAATCCACCTCACTGTCACCTCATCTAGCCCATACTTCCTCAGCTTCCTAATGAGGATGTCATGGGAGACAGTGTCAAAAGCCTTGCTAAAGTCAAGGTAGATGACATCCACGACTTTCCCCTCATCCAGCCAACCAGTTATAACATCATAGAAAGCTATCAGATTGGTCAAGCACGATTTACCCTTGGTAAATCCATGTTGACCACTTCCAATAACTTCCTGTTCCTCAACGTGATTGGAGATGACATCCAGAATGAGTCGCTCCAATACCTTCCCAGGGACAGAGGTGAGACTAACCGGTCTGTAGATCATCTAGTCCAACTCCCCTGCCAAAGCAGGATTGCCCAGAGCACATTACTCAGGACTGCATCCAGGCGGGTCTTGAAAATCTCCAGAGAAGGGGACTCCACCACCTCCCTGGGCAGCCTGTGCCAGTGCTCTGTCACCCTCACCGTAAAGAAGTGTTTCCGTGTATTTGAACGGAACTTCCTGTGTTCTAACTTGTGCCCATTGCCCCTCGTCCTGTCACTGGGAACCACTGAAAAGAGCCTGGCTCCATCCTCCTTCAACCCACCCTTTAGATACTTGTAAGCATTAATAAGGTCTCCCCTCAGCCTTCTCTTCTCCAGGCTAAAGAGTCCCAGCTCTCTCAGCCTTATGTAGCATTTTTGCTTAAAAGCATGAACAAAAAACAGGGCGAAGGTAAATTTCACAATTTCGATCATCAGAAAATTCTTTTTCTACCTGGATTAATTTAGCTATTTAAATCTGCTTCTTCCATTGTTTTTTTTTCATTTATGGGAACAACATGAAAGATCAATTCATTACAACACAGGTCTTCAGCGTACTAAAGATCCCATGTTAAAGATATGTGGGAATACTTAAAAAAAAAAATAAAATTACCGATCATCACTAAGTGGGTTATTAAGATTATGTGTTACTTTTGGCTGGGCTAGGCTACAATGTGTCTAGATCCTCAACATTTCTCCTGTGGTACAGTGAATCAGCAGCAGTGGTCTTTATACAGAGCAAAAAAAAAAAAATATTGAAGTAGCAGAAGGGATGACTTCTGTGACTCGTTTGTGGAGAGGTGTTGTCCATCTGTATTATGTGACCACACAATCTATAGCTAAACAGACAGTCAAATTCTGCATCCAGTCTTGGAGAGGTGAAGAGCTAGGATCTCCTTGCATCTCTCTTGAAGGTACAGACAGTTGGGATGTAGACATGATTCCCAATGGATTTTGCTGGTTTGAGGAATCTAAGCATGTATGTCACCAGTGGAAAATATATGGGCAATTTACCTAAAGAACAGGAGCAGCCGTAAGAAAAGTGAATTTCTGATTTGGCTAGCAGGTTGATCCTGAGCAGTACTGAAAAGAGTTTTGCAACATGTTCTTTTTTGAAAATGTGTTTAATAGATGCAAAGAGTTTTATGAGCTGTCTTCTGCCACGAGGGACATGATTTTTATATCTATTTTTAGAAGTGTACATACAGATCTGATTTGAAGTTAGTGCAGAATATGAGTTTTCCTTCATTTCTGTTAATATCAGGGTCTTCAAAATCCACAGAAACATCTTTTAAAACTTCTTAATTTATAACCTCACATCAACAATGTTGATATATTCACAACACAATGTTGCATATATTCATATCAGTATCTTCAAATGACAGAACCCATGGAAAGCACTTCAAACTTACAAAATATTTGTTTGTATGTGAATGTCAGAGGGGACATTATTTGTTTTTATGTTGATAGCCTCTAAGGGCCCTGTATGGGATCAAGATGCTGTTGTGCTGGTGGTTTTGGAACCATGAAAGTCGGTACCATTCTGTAACTGTGCAGTGGGTTTTATATAGCTTGAAAAATACTGAGCTAAAAAAAGTGCAAGTGTTCCCAGTATATTCAAAACATCCCTTTCAAATAAGGGATATTCACATCTTTGTCTTTTGCATCTTTTCATTTTACTATGTTTTACTACTTTTTTTAGAGTGGAATCAATCTGTGGAGCTACATTAAATCAGATTTTTGTAAGTGACTGCCATTCCAAATGCATAGGTAGAAATGGCAGTGAAGTCTGAACAGATGATGAGCCATATCAATTGACATATTAACCTATAACCAAAGAAGGGAGGTGAAGCCAGCTGCTTGGGAAAGGTATTGTTTCCTAAGGGTTCACTCAGGGTTTCCTCACTTTCTCCCCTTCCTCTTCTCTCTTTGGAAGTAGGTTTTTTATTTTCTAAACTGGAAGAAAGGGAATGGACAGAGTACTTCACCTTCTGGTCTTTTACTTCTAATTCAGTAAGTGAGATAATAATTTATGTGTACTGTATCCCACGAGTGTCATGTACAAATACACCCAATATGTTTATTTAGTCACCCTTTCCGAAATGAAGTAAACTACCTCATGTAACGGTGAATTCAGCACAGGATTTTCCCTGCCCATCTTTAGTTATTTCCAAAAGTATTACGAATATGTACAAACCCCTTTATGAACCCTTGGGCTGAAAGGTGCAGGAGCTTCTTTAGTCGAGAGTACCATTTGCGTCAGCATTGAAATTGGAGACTAACAATGTTCATTTTGCTACTTCCTGCTGTTTTTAACCGTCCTACTTGCACAGAATCCCTTCCAGACTTCTTAGCAGTGATGTGAATTTCTCCAGAGGGAATATAGCAATTATGTTGTGGTCACTTATTTAGTGGTTTGGTTGTTTTTCCTTCCTGGACTCTTCTGTGCGTTACTTGGGAATTGGTCAAGGGTACGTTCTCTCCTCAGATTAGATTAAGAAATTGCTTTTCTAAGAAAAAAAATCATTTGGAGTATTAAAGGATTTGTTTCTGCCAAACTGTAGCTGGATATGCCGGTAAACACAATTTATTTTGAGGTTGTTCTGCTGCTACAGTTGTTCTAGGAAGTTTTGTTCCTTTTCTGACTTTTCTCAGCATTTAAACAAGTCTACCCAAATGGCTGGTTATCCCAGAAGTAAAGATTTTCAGGTTAAGAAACACTTCTTCTGAAGAACCTTTACTTTTGTTGTGGCTTTTATATTTCAGCTATGTTCACCTATTATCTGAGCCAAAAGCAGCATCAGATGCTGCTGGACATAAGACAACCACCCCATTTCTAGCAGAGCAAACAGTCCTCGGAGAGCTGGAGGCCTGCTGGTGAGGTGCTCCAAGCCTTCAGATTTTGCCCCAAAATGGGGCACTTGCTGTTTCTTCTTCAGCTGCCGAATTCTTTGCTGCTTCCTGTCTTGTCTGGCTGGAATGGGGCCACACGCACAAACATTTTGCTTCCCCCACCATTATTTTGAGAGTGTCAGTATATTCAAGGAAGAGCCATTGCCTAACACTGGGGCTGATGAGGGTGACTGTGCAGAGGGACGAAGTCTGTCCAGATGGTAAGAGAAACCTAGTTTTCATATAAGGTAGGGGGAAAAGATTTGAGTTTTGGGGGAAAGCTGAGAGAGATAGATCAGTGTATCTGGGATCTGGGCAGATTCTGCCACTCCAACTGTCACTTCAGCCATGTCCAGACAATGCTGCATCATTTGCCAATCATGTCATATGTTTAAACCATGTTATTAAACCGTGTCTGTTTTAATGGGGAATCGGTATAAGGCTCACATTCTTCAATACCACGTTTAAAGCAAAAGACAGATTCCCTGGCAGATCCCCTGGCTCTGGGAGAGTGAATTATGCGTGGACCTGAGTGCTATAATTTTTTCTCTCTGTAGGCTGCTCATTCTTTTTTTGTATTGTATAGCAACCACTGCAGCGAGGGCTGCATAAATATTCTTCACGCTTTATTCTCGTTTACTTCAATGCCTAAGGGAAGAATTTTATTGAAAAACTTGAAAAAATAATTTAGGCTTTTGTAGAATACAGAAAATGTGTGAACATGTGTGGTGGAGAAATAATTCACTAAATATTTGTGTGCTTCTCTGAGCTGTTCAAAAGCTGAAGGGACAAGGAAGACGCAGCCTGTAGTTTGTGGTGGTTTTGTTTGTTTTGGGTTTTCTTGATTGGTTGGTTTTGGGTTTTGTGGAAATAATGCCTTTTGGAGAAGTCTCCACAAGTGTTTTGGAGATGTCTTGTTTTGATTTGTTTGCATTATTTCATATTTGAACACGACAGCTATCACACTTCTTTCTATAGGTCCCTTTGGAATTGAGAAGTTTCACATTTAGAGGCTATGTAACTCACCTAAATGAATACTGAAAAAAAAATACTGGTTCTGAGGTAAAACTCAATAAAATCTGTAGTACTCCTTTTGTTTACTTCAGTGATCTGTGGACTGGTAACATGAGGAAGATATACAATGCAGTGAGGTAAAGCTTCACAGGAGTCCTGTAGTCTTTACGGCATGTCCTACCATGTTAGCGATGAAAGGCAAAGGCTTCTTATTTGCATGCACTGATTTGCTAGCAAAATAGAAGCTCTACAACTATTTAGGCATATTTAATGATATTCTGCCGGGAAATCTGTTAAGGTGGGGTGTGGGATGTACCGCTATGACTTGGGAAAAGGGTTATGGTTGTTAAATGCCTCTCTTGTTCATTAGTTAGCATACACTTTAGGCTTCTAGGTAATTCCAATAGAGCATAGCTCTATTGCCCTCCTATCTGCTAGCTGATAAAATTGCAGACCAAACTCTTGGGAGCCATCCTGATGCAGGCTTTGTAGCCCTTCTTTGTATCAGGAGCTGGTAGAGCAGAGCTTTCTCTTTCCACCTTTCATCATGGACCCTCATTGGAAACCATACTGAATAGAGTATATGGACCTGATCCAGTTTTGGTTTTGTTTTCAGTGCTGGACTCAGCTGCTGTAGTGCAGTTTTAGTTTAAAATTTTAGTTTGTCATTTGAAAGAGTAGAATAGGCATGCAGAAGTCTATTGGAGAGCTTGGAGATAATGATGCCAGCCATCCATCTTTAAGCGTTTAGTGCATGGTAATCCTGTTCCATGTGTGGTCGGAGGGATCACAGTCCTGAGTTAATGCCATGGTATGGCCCAAATAAAACTGAGTACTAAGGAGGAGGGGATTAGCCTTGGATTTCTGTAGCCTTTGAAAGGGGAGAGTTAGGGATGGAGAGGAATCAAGTGGGAGGGAGTAGGGGAGATACCTACAAAACACAATACCAGTTTTATTGTTGTGATTGAGAGACTTCCCTGGAACGTTGCCCATACAGGCATAATCAGTCTGCACTCTGAGGTACAAACCAAGCTGTAGAGATGACATGATTATTCTATTTTTATTTTATTTTTTGTATCTGTAAGGAAAGACTAATAAACAAAATGAAACCTGTGAGGAAAGCTAATACAAAAAATTATTTTTCTTTACATTTTTCCTTTACTGATGATTTTTTAGTCTTGTTTGCTACCATAGCTAACTTCTCACCATGCCTTTGCTTGCGTATTGTTTGTTGATAGGCTGAATTGCATGTCTTTCAGTGGTGCTTTTGCTGAGCCTCATTAGTTCGCAACCTAGCTTGCACGTCATCTACTCTGCAATCAGCTGGTGAGAGAATGGTACCCATTCTCTGTCTCCACTGTTGTGTTTCTGCGTGCCGACTGTGTGCTCTCCTCCCTGGCTTCCTGAGGCCACGGCACCAGAAAGCAAAACTTGGCAAGATGCTCAGCATGAACTCTCTGTTCTTCTGTTCCACAAAAGAGTGAACTGAGGTTGGCTTCACTGCTGGCTGTCATCATTAGCAGCTGTGTCCCACTTTGAATCTCCAGTTTGTGGACACATGCATTTTGGCTGCTGAGAAATTATTCAGCATTCAATCATTCAACTTCCCATTGAAGTCACCTGGCTATACGTATCTGAGGGAGAGACCTGTGCACTAGTCCGAAGTGGCAGTGATACATGCCAGGCATAGAAGGATCCAGTGACAGTTAAGATTAGTTTCTTAAATAAATGAGGCTGCAGTGTCTCTGGGTCTCCTCCCTTTGCCCTTTCCTCTTTCCTTTTCTCCCCCTGACTTTTGGACTTTCAGGCTTAATTTAGCCAAAGTTTAAATAGGGAGAGAAGTTTAAAATAGAATTAGTTCCATTGCTTTCCGTTGCAATGCTGGTGGAAGAGAAAAACCCAAACTAGCAGAAGAAAAAATGGGCAAACTTCAACCATGCAGTATTGTATTCGAGAGCATCCAGGTGGCCAGTCCTCCCATGTTCAGGCCGGTCAGTCAACGTGCATCTAACTCCAGAATAGCCACAACATGTATCATCTCACACACAAGAGTTTAGGGGTGTTGGTATTATTGTGGGAGCGAGGAAGATTTAAAGGATGAAGGACACAAACTGAGAAAAAATTAATCTTCCCTAGTTCGTGGGACAATCTTTGCAGTTAGATATGAGAAAAAGATCTTATCTTGTACGGGTAACTGCTGTATATTAGCAAATATAACTTACCCACTGGAGTAATGCAGCTTACCTGCTTTTGCCTCTGTGGCGTGGACCCTCTGTGGATATTATTTATTTCATGTTGCTCTGCCAGGGTAGGAGGAGGCTAGCTTGCAGGCTCCTTGGCTGTGACAGTTTGCAGATGGAGTTTTGTGGGAAGCATTTTCCATATTTCTTGTATGACAGCAGAGAGGAGACTGGGCAATTTTGTACTTCACTTCAGAGCCCATACTACAGCTTTCCTGTATTCCAATGCAACCAATAACAGACTGTCTCTTTTTTCTCCTTACATTTCTTAATTTTCTTTTTTGGTTGTTTTTTTTTTTTTTTTTTTTTTGTAATAAATGTGTGATTAAGAAACTGTATTATATACTGCCTCTTCCAGAATCTTCCTGGAACAGATTTAGTTTAAAGTGGTACAGAAACAACTTCTATCCAAACACAGCCGTAATGACAGTGGATATGGAAAATCTCATGAGCTTTGGCAGTCAGGTGATGCTGCTGCGAGTCACACATGTGATTTGCATGTTAAGACAATTGTATATTTTCCATTGCTAGCATTTTTTACTATTTTGGAAAAAATCTGTTGTGCTATTTGGATCACTTTAACCAATGAAAAAAGAAGGTAATATATGACTTGTCTGTAAACAAAACTATCCCGAAGAGGCATTGTCAGTTCTGCGTGGCAGGTTAACAAAAACTTTTGCTTTCAGCAGTAAATATCATTTAACAATATTATCCAGTTTAATCAATTCTAGTTACTCTCCAGCATTTATAAGACATTTACTTTATATTATACCTGGAATATCTTATTACAGCTTATTATATCTTATTAAATTCTGTAATACAATAAGCATTACATGCTTCTTTTGAACAGTGACACAAATATTTGCTGTCAATGTGCTCCTGGGGTATCCTTCTGTTTTCTATGTTTCCTGCAGCCCTCATCATCAGTGTCAGAGGCAGTTTTCAGTCTCGGGAAGGTTCACAGGAGCAAGGATTAAATTACCCTTGAGTCACAGAAGGTGAAGCGAAGAGTTCCTGACCGCTGGTCAGCATCGTGCTAGTCCACAGGACTTCATAGAGGACACTCATTAAGTCAGAGATATCCAGATTTGATGTTAAAGGTCAAATAAACCATCTGTGTTATTAAAGGATGAGCTTAAGCTTAAATGGAGTGGTTTCGCCAAATGTATTGTGTTAAAGCCTTTAAGCAAGCAGAAATCAGGGGAGAATGATAGAAGTTGTTACGGAGACAGTGTACTGTCTGTAAATTAATTTCAGCTTGTGTGTTCCTTACAGACTTCATGGGGTTGATTTGTTTCATATTTGCTGTTCCTGGTGGAGTTACTGGTCCAGGGAAGTTCTCTTTTGTGTTCTATTCCTGATTTGGTTTTAAAATATCTGGAGAGACTTCATAGTCTTGTATGAGCAAGCCTGTTTGTAACAATGCAAGACCTGGGCAGAAAACATGTGAATGGCAAAGGGCAGGCTGAGGTGAATAACATTCCGCAGATCGAGTAGCCAGGTAGGCACTGGAAGGCAGCCTTCTTGCTAGAGGGTTTATTGATTGCCCCATGGAAACAAACGAGCGGAAACCTTTGTGAGCTTATGGGGGAAGGCAGCAACCAAAGGTAGGCTGTCACAGCGCACAATTAGAACTACAAATGTTTTGAAAAGCTAAAACTCTAAACGTTTCACGTAGCTCATCCTGTACCTCGGGCCTGGCCTCAGTGTTCGGGGAGTGTGTGTAATACATATGGGATATATTACAGACATATTTTAAGGTTGGTATTTGGTCCTGGGTGCTGTCTGGGAGCTGTGTCCCACCCATGCTCGCTGCAGCTGTATTTCTGTTCTTTACCAGCATGGTCTAAAGCCACAAAGAGCCATTTCATATTGCTATTAGTGAGGCTGATTCCAGATTTTTTGCTTGACTCCCCTCTTGTTTTCATTGCTGCTGACTGCTCATAAACTTAATAGGAAACTGAGGATACTTGCAAGCCACTCTGGTGAAAGGCAGCTATAAACAGCTCTGCCTCTGAAGTGGTTAGAGGGTATTTCTAAAAGCGCTCCTAGAGATGTGGTGATGGTTCCTGCAGAGGATGTGAGACATTTGAAAGTTCACCCCAAAGGTAAGGCTCCCACCTTTCACGTAGGCTTCATTTACCATCCTGGATATGTCCAGCTGGAGCAGAAAAGCCAGAGGCCACTGAGGAAAGTCCTGGGCCTTCATAGCAGGTCCAAAACTCTGAATCAGCATCTTTGTTTTCCATGGACTGTCCAAGAAATAATGATGAAGCAGTGACTGATGCTTGTTCATCGTTTCCTTTCAGATATTTTGAGGTTAAACATACCGCTGTGATTTGAAACTCATGCAGGAACCAGAAGTCTTGTTGCCATACAAACCTTCTGTTGGCTTCTTAGCTGCAAACAGGCCCTGCTGCCAACAGTTCCTACCAGATCGAGCTTTCCCCAGTTTTCCCTTCAAGTGTAAATTGCATACTGGTCAAATCGGGTGAGACTTGCACTCCTTTCCTCTTTTCCTGTGTCCCAGTCTTTCAGCTGAAATCACTCCTGCTTGGCAAGAAGTCTGGGCCACAGATTATTGCACTTGTTAGACTGCAGTGCTGGAATTGTGAAAATTACCGTATGATTGACAGTCATGAAAATGAATCCCACAGCACTAAAGCAAAGTCTCTCCACTTTTCTTGGCAGACTATTGATTTCAGCTGTGCTTTGCTTAAAAGATAGAGAATTTCTCAGAGATGCAGAAGCCGATCGTGATCGGTCCTGAAAGCAGAGTGTCTGCACATATTCTCCTGAGTCACAGGTACAGCTTTCTTGCAGAGCCGAAGGGAGGGCCAACGCTGCCACTCTCTTTGTGCATTGTCTTCTGGCAGTGTGGCATTTTGGGGGGAAATGTTACGCATACAGAGTATGAAGTACATAGAGAATAATCTCTTAGCATGCTGTAATAGTGATGTTTTCAGATTTGAAATATTAAGTGATCAGAGTTCAGTGCTGTGAAATTCCTTAATTAAAAACAAATCTGCTGTGTTTATAAAATGTCTAAACGTGCTGTTATGGTTAGAAGAACACACAAGAGAAGGCTTTGTTGAAATGTAAACACTTTGTGAATTATTACTGCAGTGCGCTATCTGAATGCACTCCTCTAATGACACAGTGCTCAACATTCAAGTGAATATAATTGTGGCAAAGTGCTATTAGGCTCAGATTCAGTGTTTAGGCTCCTAACTTTCCACTGAAACAGTTTATTGAATCCAGATCCTTTGTTAACTCTTGCCTTTTTTTTTTTTCTCTTTTCCCTTGCCCTTTTTTTTTTTTTCAGCATTTCTGTGAGCTTTTTTCTTTTTAGGGTAGTTCCTTACAATGATGGAAACTGGTAACTTACTGTTTAGAATGTCATCACGCAAGATTCATTTGCTGAGAGGCTCATGTTTGTAAATGAGATCTTCAGCACTGTCTTTTTCTCCAATACCCTAAGAAGAAATGGCTCCATCAGAACAGTGGGGAAATTTGTGGGAATCTGAGGAAAATGGTTCCCCTAAAGGATAAATAGAAGGACCTTGCTTATTTAGGTCGGAATATGAGTTTAAACTAGCTTTATCCCTCACCTGCAGCCACTGCAAAGTGTAGAGGAACTGTTGTAGCGGGTTCATAGGTGTAGACAGGGGAGAAGAGATTGTTTGAGAGGTCATAGATGCAGATGCCACTGGACTCATCCAAAACCTCATCTACTGTTATTGGCTTTTGGATGCCACAAATGATAGGGGTTAGACTTCTCTGGTATCCCTATCAGGGTTAGGTCCTGAGGTGAACATTTTTTTCTGAAACTAGAGCTCCTGAGCAATGGCAACACAGTAGGTGTATAGCTTAGACAGTGGAGTGGTGGTATCTCTAGATGGAACAGTTTGATCACTAAAATCCCTGCAAACTACCTTAAATCTCACCACAGTGAACAACTCCACATCTGAGTGTCTTTAGAGTGAACTGTGGAAAGTTTGGATGGATTTCAGAAGGATAATAAGTTTGGCTTTATATTCAGAATTTGCCTGCTGAAATTTGTTATTGAGTCATCTCTGGCAAAGACTTAGTGCTTTTTGGGCATAACAGAGTGTTAATGTTATACCCACAAACTTGATTTTAGTTGGGATTTTGAAGAATTTACTACAGGCATGGTAACAGGAAATGTCAGCCAGCCATCTGAAAACCATGCTGATGGGAACTTCTGTATTTTAGTATAGGCTGAAGAGTGTATCCTCAGCTTTGGTACTCAGGGGGCGGTTCAGACAATAAGTGATTTGATTTTTCTAAAGTTATCCATTGTACTTTTTTGCTGATTTGAACTAATGAAAACACAAAGACATGCCACATCCAGAGTTCTCAGTTCTGGAAACTGCTGCGTTAATGTGGATCTTGCTGAAATCATTCCCAAAGCTAAAATTGTAGAATCATAGAATGGTTTAGGTTGGAAGAGACCTTGAAGATCATCGAGTTCCAACCCCCCTGCCATAGGCAGGGATACCTCCCACTAGACCAGGTTGCCCAAGGCCATGTCCAGCCTGGCCTTGAACACCTCCAGGGATGGGGCCTCAACAACCTCTCTGGGCAACCTGTTCCAGTGTTACCTGTTCCAGTAAGACTTTGCACTTGGCCTTGTTGAACTGCATGAGGTTGGCTTGGGCCCACCTCTGCAGCCTGTCCAGGTCCCTCTGGATGGCATCCCTCCCCTCCAGCGTGTCTACCTCACCACACAGCTTGGTATCATTGGCAAAATTGCTGAGGGTGCACTCAACCCCACTGTCCATGTCTCTGACAAAGATGTTGAACAGTACAGGCCCCAGTACCGACCCCTGAGGAAGGTAAAATCATGCTTGTAAAGTGTGCAGATGGTCTTAAAAAGAGACAGAGGTCTCTGCCCAGTATTTTGCTGAGAACACGTCTACAATTAAGCAGACCAGAGTCAAATCCTTTACCCTGTTGAAGTGAGCTGCAATACATGCAGCCAAGACTTGCTGAGGAGAGGATCCTGCAGTAGCACAAATCAGCGGCTTTTTCGGGGATCCAGTATCCACTGCTGAACACCAGAGGGCACAAACTCTCTAACAGTCGCCTCTTCTCTCCTTGCTCTGTGAATGCCAACAATTAAACAAGTCCAAATAAAAGCAGGCTTAGAAAAGCAAACACGAAACTTCACTGGGAAAGCAAAGGTAAAGTCAATACGCTGGCAGCCTGAGTGCAGATGAGTCTCACGTGCAGGATGCGTACGGCCCGCATTATGTGAACTTGTGTCAAGGACTGTTGTATGATACACACGTGTATGTGGTTATTTGTAAAAGCAAGGAGATGAGTTAACAGTGTGTCGCCACCAACTATTTACGAGCGTTGCTTTATGTATGAATGAGAACATACATGGATTAAGCAGGTCATTCTGAACTAGCGACAATCAAAATTACTTTATATAAAATGCATTTATTTCTGTAGGTTGTGTTTTGTAGAAAGATCATTTTAGAAACACGAGAGGACAAGTTGGAACCATTTACCTACCTGACTGCCTGGTTCTCTTGATATGTCATACTGGGTACTTCTGTTGTCATGGACTCAGTTGCACAGAGACCAGGAAAAAATTATTGGTACTAAATCTAAAGACTTTTCTAAGCCACGCATAAAACTATTGCCACGTTAGCCTCTCCTAGCTAAGAATAGAAGTGAGAATTTGCAAGTGGATCCATGTGAGTTTTCAACAGATTTTTAAAGTGAATGAGTAGCCAGGCTGTGGTCGCAGAGCCAGTAGCTTAGGACCCTCCAGGCCTCAAAGCAAGTGTTATCTGTCCCTTTGTCAAGCTTCTGCTGTAGGAAAGTATAATACTCCTCTTTTGAGCTGTGCGAGGCTGTCATCTTTGCAATGTTAGAATTAAATCTGGGAGAAATAGACTTGAGAGCTGACTGCAATTTATCATGTGATACAATCTCAGTGTATTTTATTTTAAATTTGAGTCTAAAACGGGTGAATAAAGCTGTAATCATCCTGTCAGCACATGTAACTACTTTCAAAATTAGACAGTGATCAGTCTAACTGAGCAAAATTTGGTTGTAATTTCAGTAATGCCACTAAATTTTTAATTACTAGCGAGTGAGGCTGGTCCAGCAGTTCCAAAGTGTAGCTATGATCTGGGAGACCCAGATTTAGTCCCTACATGTGCTACTGGCCTCCTGTCAGACATTAATCACTTGGTGCTTCAGGCCCTCAGAGAGGATTAACTCTCTCAGGAACTTGGGCAGAGTTCAGGATACCCAAACATATCCTGAAAGTGTTATTCAGGGCGCTTGTCCTCAGTCTGGGTTTCTCAAGAAGAGGTAAAGTCTGTCTGAGCAAGTTTATTTGGGCAGGAGGGAAATCCTTTACTGGCTTTTCGTGTAGCGTTGACTGGGGTACATAAGAGTTTGTGCTAATGTGGAAAACCTAAACTGTTCTGGCAATATGAGAGCCCTTGTTTGGGCATTTGGTGAGGCTGCTGTGTGGGGCTGCGTCCTCCTGCATCAGAGAGCGCCTTATGCTTACATCATCCATAACTGGTTGCTGGAGTTGATTTTATTTCTTTTTCTCTTTTTCCTGGCAAACACTTGCATTTAGGATGCTATAGGCCAGAGGTTACATGTGAGCCTCTGGGGAGGATGTGATTAGCACAGTGTATCATGGCAGGCTGCTGACAGATCACAGCAGACTGGAAACTAGAAATGGAGCTGCCTGCAGATGCCCACCCCTCAACCAGAGTGACAAAAGGTGTGTTTTCCTCTGTGGCAGGTGGTGGCCATAGCAGGAGCGCTTCTGGCTTGTGGTCTTGGTCTTTTTTGCCCAGGGCAGCCTCAATCAGCAACTGGAGAAGAATGTTCCAGTTCTGGAAAGCTCCCGCTCTCCCTGCAGGATGTAATGATGCAGTAGTGGCGGCAGCAAGGCTTCAGGCCAGCTCTGTGCTGGGCAGGGAGGCAGCTGGGACTCCTGCCTGGCCGTGTTAGACCAGCAGGAGAAGACCTTTAACTTGGCGGGGGGACACTGGGTGTTCCCTGAGGAGGAGCTCCCCAGCAGAAGTGTCCTTGCAAGCAGGCTCTGAACCAAAATTGTCAGTCCCAGGTGAGAAACCCAGGTGGCAGGAGTGGCAGGTGCGTGCTGCGAGTGATAGGGACAGTCAGAAATGCCATCAGGGCTCCCTCGGTGTTAGCACCCACCTTATGCTGATTAATATACTTCCCTCGAGGAGTCGGAGCTCCATGACGCCTGTCATTGCTGAGGCTTCCTCTTGTCCCTTTGTGCTCCCAGTCCAATCTTTTAAATTTTGTAGCAATGCTGTTAGTAAATCTGGTGCTTAGCTATGTCTTCCAGCTCTTTTTGAAGAGATGCCTCAAAGCAGGATGATTTGGACAGCGGAAGTAGAGACTGGAGCGCGTTGGTACAGCTGCAAAGAGTTAATTGCACTATGGCTGCCTCCAGCCTATGCAAATAGCAGGAGAAGCGATTCCTTGCTTCTGTACTACCTGACTCCATTCATGTATAACTGTGTGCACCTGTGCATTTATGGAACCTAAACAGACTCTGCAGCAGAATGGAAAATCTATGAAGAAGCACAAAAGTACCTGTTCTGTTTCTGAGACCGCAAAGGCACCCAGGAGAGCATAGCATTTGAGCAAGCTGAAGAAATAAATTTTAAGTGTGTCACTAGAAATTTTGCAGGCATTTTTTAAAAAGAAAAAAAACAAAACAACTCCCTTAGAAACAGTTGTCTTTGATCTCTGCCTCTTTGCTTTTAAAGCAGAATTCATCATGCATCGGATAGTTAAAAAAATGTAGTGTGAGATCAGGGAAGTGACTGTAAGAAGAGTCTTTCCCTGAATTCAGTGGTTCTTTTATGAGTATGTGTATCAAGGAGGTAATGGACATTTCGGATGCATTTAACACTGATGTTATTCATCAGCAACACATCTCTGAATTTTAATGAATTCTTTCTAAGCTTTAAAGAGCCTCCTGTTTTGTTCCCATCAAGTGCCCTGTCCTTTCTGTCTTCCAGTTCTGTTGCCCCCATCAAGGACTGCTCCTCACTGTCCCAAGCTCCCGGGACGGTACTCGGTTTTCTCCATGGGCCTACAAAGCTGCATGCATAACTGCTTTAGGTTAGGACAGTGATGTGAAGTTTGTAAATATCATGCTTAGGCTTTCAATGCTGCTCCTTCTAAGTGCTTCAAAAAATCAGATACCTGCCGTTTCATATTTCGTGGGTTTAAGAAAACCCACAAGAGGTTTCTGTTTCATATGGTGTTCCACAACTGAGCTGTCCCTAGCTCTCTGCCCTTCTTCCTTGTTGGCTGGTAGCCACCATTAACCCAGCTAAAGCAGTGACTACAAAATACTTGGGGCAGACATTTGATTTCTTATACATGCTTCATATCTGCATGTTATTAAGAGTAGCAGTGGTGGTTCTCTAACCAAGAGTAGTGCCATTTGTTAACAATATTAAGCATTTACTGAAAGAAAGGACTTTAAGGTAATGGTCTATCAAAATTGTGTTGGTTTTCTATAATGTACCTGTAATCCGGCAGAAAATCAACTAAACCCCTTAATGTCTGCAGCCATTCTAAATAAAGACCTAATCCTCTGTAAGATATATAATACTCTTATTTTAGTGTACATCAACATTTTAAATGCGGCTGCATTCACTAGGATGCTTCTAGGCTTGCCTGGAGATCAAAGTTTCAGTTACTCTGTAAAAGCAGCGAGTGTTTTGATGGGGGGAATTTAACAATGTTTTGTTATCTGGTTTTTGGCTTCTTGCCAAAGAATAGTGCCACTAGGGCACTCACTGCTGTTTATATGATTTTCATTGACTTCAGTGGGCATTGAATCAGGCCTTATAAGCACAATTTCCTCATTGTTAGCAGCTGTTCATTGCTTAGCATTACTTGAGCCACTATTCAGCTGGCCATCTGTGATCTGGGACTTCTCAGACTACAAGAAAATCGTTAGCTGTTCCATTTTGGCAGGAGAATATTGTAACTTATCTTAGGGATGTATTTGTACAAGGAGTAATAATGTTTTTCCCCAATAGCTATTGCTTGTCACTTGCCCATCTGTGGTTCTAACACACAAATGTTAAATAATAAATACAGTAACAGAACCAGTGCTTCATATATTCAAAGGCATGTTTTTTCAGCAGGGTGCTGAGAAATTAAGTCTGTTAGCAGCAGGCAGTCCATATTATCAGTATGCATACTTATTCATTGACCTCTGACACTAGTCAGTCCACAGAGAACCTAGTAAAAGTTTACAAAATGACAAAAATAGGTCCCTGTCCTGGAGAGCTTGGACAGCGAGTTATGACACCAAATCACAACTGAGAGTTTTAGATGCAGCTGGATTAAAGGGTGTAAGAGAAGAATTGACTGTGCATTACATTAAGTGTTTGTATCGCTGAGAGCAGCCAGTTAGAGGCAGAAGTATTGTCCTCTCCAGAAAGAAGCAACTGTGAAAGTGGAGGTCTGTACCAGTAAGTTAGCATTTCAGCTCAACTGTTCAGTGTTATCCTGTATGGCTAGATTCCTTCCAAGAGACATCTGTACCTACATTCTGCTTCTTGCAGGAGCAACTTGCAAATTGCTGATGACAAATATTTCCCTTAAAACTGAACCCCATTTTTTAAGAAGGTTTAAAGGAATGCAGTAAGGGACAGAAAGAAGGAATGAAGGATCATTTCTGTAAGTCTACCCATTTCAAGGAAAGGATATATTAGCCCAAGATCGTAAGTGATATATATGGAGAGCTTACTAGGAGGGAAATTATCTTTTTTGTTTAGAAATATTTTACCTGTATTTATATAATTCCTGGGCTAAAAGCAGCTCCTCATTTTGCTTATGTGGTAAAGCAAGTGACAGCAACCACGAGTTTGGCTTCCGGTGAGTAGCCCTCTGTCCTTTATGTGCTTTCAGTCATGTTCTTGGTAGGTACTGGAGATGCACATCTCTGGTACTGAATGGGAAAACCCTTAGCGCTCTCTGGTTTCTGAATTGAGCTTCTTTCACTTTCAGGTTTTCATCTCCGACCAGGGAAATCAATTTCACTGTTGCTGCTGAAGCTTGACTGCACGTTTATATGAACAAGAACTACAGAAATGAGGTTGGGGAGAGGAGGGGGGTTTCCCTGACTTCCTGAAAATGGGATTTCACTGTGCCCAAATTTTCCGTTTCTATTTCCAGCATAGAGCATTATTGCCTGGTGATAAGAAAAAAATACGGTATTTCCTCAAAGATTCCCAGACTATGGGAACTTACTGAGTTTCATGCAGATTTCAAGAGTTTTCTGGATGCCAGAATAAATGTCTGACTTCACAATGCCCTGGGAGGAGAACCTGTTGAGCTCTCCCGCAGGGGGAGGGAGTGTCTTTGCGCACTGTACTGGGATCTTTGTTGACTCTCTAAGTCCATCAGCAAAGTTTCGGAGAGAGATAATAAGCAGGACTGTACCTTGCTCTGGGAACTGCCAAGAGAAGCACAGAGACTCCATCCTATAAACAAGATGTGAGACACAAGTTCTCTCTTTCTCAGCCAGCTCAACAGCCCAGAGACTGTTCCTTCCGTTAGGCGACAGGGAGGGCGGTGAGGGAATATTCATGCATCCTCCAAAGTGTGTATTAAAAGGCTTTAAAATAACGAAAGAACAGATTTCACCATAGCCGGGCTTTGTTTGCCAAATCATGAAGTCTACATAGTAAGTAAACCTTATGAAAATGTAATAAATCTTCTACGTATTTAGCAGATGTTGGTGGATTTATCCACTATAGGAAGTTATATATCAAACTGTACAATTTAATGCCTGTTTTGTGTACTCTGTGAATCCCAGACATGTTTAATATTTCTCCCTCTGAGGTTTAACAGCGTATAAATAACATTTAATAAACAACCTTTAACTCTAAACAAACGTATTCAGACCTATGTTGTCTGCTCAGATCTCATATTTTAAGAACACTTATAAATACAGGACAGGACTGATTAAATCTGGCAATATGTCTTTAATTTACATGCATTCAGTCTCTCTCCCAGCAGCATCATTTTCAGTGTCCCTGTTAAGCATGCATTACTTTTGTTACAAACTGTTGATTCAAAGGTGGGCAATTTTACAGTCCTGGTTTGCAGAGAATTTAAACTTGGCACGTAAAATTCCTGCCTAAGAGCCATTCCCCCCCCCCCCCCCAATGTATTCAAATAGTTTATTCTTCATGTTGTTATGGTGGAAAAACAATGCCTCAGTGCTTTCATGCCTCTGATTTTTAGGCCTATAAGCACAGTGCTTTAAAACGTAAACTTGTGAGATATGCACTAGGATCTTAAGCTAATTTTTAACTAGAAAACATTAAAAAAAACCCATCAAACAAAAAAATGTCCCTTTGCCTCCTCCAGTGATGGAGTTATTTTTGCATTAGAAACTTCAAGGCATGCAGCAACTCTTACTTCCTTAAATTTAATGATATTTTTTTGCTGATGGTAAATGGTGATCTGAGAACAAAACAAGGAAGAAATAAGAGCCCAGAGGCCAAATATATGTGGTACAGGAAAATGCGGAAAACAGATTAGCAGGTATTTAAAAAGAAAAAACCAAAACAACAACAAACACAAGCAATCAAACAAGGAAAACAAAAATTGCAAATTGCTGTGATCAGCAGACAGCTGATGGGCTCTGCATTCTTGGAGTGTCCAATATCGGCAGCTTTTCTCTGGTTTACCTTAACGTCCCTCACAATGAGACTTGGCTGAAGAGGCCCACAGGCTCGAGAAGCTGGTTGTGGTAAGGCACAAGGAGTAAAAAAAGCAGCCTTGCTCTTCTCTGGGCTTTTTGGTTTGGGTTCCCACCCCCTCAGTATGTTTTCTACTCTTCCATCACTTTTAATGTTTCTTAGAATGGAGCTCTCACCACTGACTTTGAGAGATTTTTGGGTGCTCAGCAGCTGTCGTGTAGCATTGCTTGGTGTAGGGATCCTGCTCAGCATAAGTGGGGATGAAGGAGGGGTTGACTGACAACCAAAACTCGAGCTATTGGAGATACTAACACCAGCTTCAGTGAGTGTCAGTGTAGATTTCTTGATTGCAGTCATGTCTGGGGATTTTGCTGTTGTGCATCTCTGAATACAGGTGTTGTCTTCATCATTGCTCTAATGTGCATAAAAGGACATTCTCAGTATTTGTCGTTTATCATTTCTGTTTCTTAATGTGCAGCGGGTTTTCTGTGATCATATGAAAAGGGGTTTGTTAGCATTTTGATTAGATTACCTACAGTGAGAATCTGTAATTAAAGGAGACAGACATACAGCTTACATGCAGTAGCTCCCAAAAGCACAGATTTACGATCCTTTTTGCAATGCACCATATTGTGTGTCTCTTATTGTTAATGGAAGTTGGAACTTGAGTGTCCAAAGGGTATCAAGGCAGTCATACTTTATGTATTCTGCTCGTTAACGGTAAAGGCATAATGTCTATTACCTATTTAAAACTGCACTTTAGTTGCTCAGGAAAATGAGAACTGTTCTCAGTTTCATTTCGTATTATCCACTGCCTGCTTTGCACAGAGCTGCATAGGTGATTAGGTAGGGAGTGGAGATTTTTCTAGCCCCTAAACTGCCTATTCCTTGAGGAGGAAAATTGAAGGTAATAATTCTTGGTGGATCCCAGCTGGTGAAAAGTCCTTTGCCCAGATGCAGCAGCAAAGTGTTACTAAGTGCTGTACTTTGTCTCTTTTGGTTGAAAACCCCAGAGGAGCTTTCTCAGACTAGTTCTCCAGAGATGCGTGAAGCGAGTGGTGCTCTAAAGCAGTTTGCACTTGGATTTGAGAGCACTTTATTGTCAGGTGCAAACATCAGCACCAATATGAGTGAAATGGGTTCGTAGGCTTTCACCTAGTGTGAATTGGTAGAGACCCCAATTCTGTTCTGCTGGCTTTGTTCAAGGTGACGTGCCGTTACCCGAGAGAGAGGTCAACAGACCCTCTGAGTCCATCTTCAGTTCAAAACTTCAGTAAACGGACTGGGTGCATTAGTTATGATGTTCCCACAACCAGCATTGCTGGAGTGAAATCTGGGATCCTCTGGATTAATTGTCAAAGTACAAAAAATGGTGCCGTGGGAATTCTAAATGTTTCGTATACCCGTAAGTGAAACATTCAGTTTTGAATCTATTTGAATCTATTTCGTATTTTTAGCTTCTTTTCCTCTTTTTAAATTTGAGTCGGTTAAAAAATTCTGTGTTATAGCAAAACATTGACATGTGTAATAATGTGAAAATGAAACATTTCAGCATTTCTGAAATGAATGCTTACGGTTAAAAAATGTTGAAAGGAAACCTTACATTGCTTAAAACATTTTTCCTATTCTTTCTGGCCAAACATTTTCATTAGATTGACCTGAAATGGGAATAGTTCTGTATTTGCCCCCCTCCTGAAATTGCAGGTTTTTGGCTAATTTTAGCTGTTTATGAAAAGAAAAAAAAAAAGTCAAGTCTGGCTGTACTCTCCACTTACTTTTATAAACTTTAATGCTAAATGAAGATAGGTTTTACAGGTTTCTCAATGGTGTCTTCCACTCGTCAGATCTTGACCCCTAAGGTCAAGGAACAGTATGTAGGTGGGGGTAAGCAAAACTAGTTAAGAGGAGAAAAAGTAAATGTAAATTGGTCGTGTGGGTTTTATGCTTATTGTGAAAGGGCTGAAATATTTCACCCCAGTCCCGACTGGGTTAAGGCGTATCACTGTTACCACAGCTGGAAGAGTTATTACACATTAGCTGTGCTGTGGAAAGTAGTCAACTGATCTGGTAGCTCGGGGCAAGCCCGAGGTGAGAAACATTTGTCTAAGCATCTTTTGCTGAGGTTTATGCTAATGGGTTTTAGCTCCTGTTTGTGGCAAGCGTGTTCAGCTGACATCATTGCATCCTATAATCAGACAGAAGGATCTTCCTATCAGTGAAATACACCGTGGCCCGTAGGGATGATGTGAATAAAGGCCACCATGACAACCGGTTGGCAAGTTTTGAAATGAACACAAAGGGCGTGTTTTTCACACGTGCTTTTTTTGTCCCATATTTCAGCTAGCTCTAAGGACAAACCAAGCCTCACTGTAGCGGCGGTGAGCAGTGCAGATAAAGAAAAGGGAGTTAAAAGAAATATTAAGTTCTTTTGCGGCATCAAGGATGCAAGCAGCATTTTCAGGCAGCGATCACATTACTTCTGCGTGTTCGTAGCCTGTCTTGCTGACTACAGGTCCTAGCTTGAGCCCTAGCAGCTGTAGGAGGCGAAGGGTTGTGCGTGAGGCATCTTGATCAGCTCCCAGCTGGCTGCTGCTGTTCTCCCCATCCCCCTCCAAATTACCAGGGTTACCGCCTGGCTCAGATTTGCTCAGGGTTACGTCTGCAAGCGTCACCTCTGCAACTGTAATACAGATAAGAATTTACCAACAATCTTGAGAGACATTCTCTGGCCTGAAGTGCTTGGAGGCATGTGACAGCAGGATCCAGGGCTGTGCTACCAGCGAGACAAACAAACACAGTCATGTCCAAGTGGTTGTGTTGCCTCGTCAGACCTGGCAAACTGATGATATCGTTCAAATAGTCTGTCCTTCTGGACTCTTCAGAGAGCTTCTGGCTGGGAAGGATTTCACGCAAAGATTTTCTAAATGTTTCTCTGCTTTCTGCTGAGGCTGTCCTTTGCAGATGCAAGAGAAGGAGGAAGCTGGTGTCCTCAAAAGGCTGGTCCTGGACAAAATGGGAGCTGCCAGGTCAAACTGAAAAAACAAAACTAGGCTTAACTTTAGATCTGGTACATTATCCCTAGCAAATGTGAGTGTCTGTTTTATAATCGCTGTATCCTTACCTGGAGGACTGTGTGATGGATGCCACTTAAGTGAACTACTTCTGGCTGTGGTCACCGGGCTGCATGCAGGGGGGCTTAAGCTTCGGAGAGCAGCCCTGCCTCTGCTGTGATCGGGCTCTTTTCAAAGTGTTTCTGCTAGTTGACATATCATTTCCTCCTGGTCTGTATCTACTGGGAGAAGGGAAGGAACTGAAGAAGGTTAAAAGGTGTCCCCCCTATCATATCAAAAAGGGGGTTATGAAGGATAACCCAAATGGAGTGTTGGCTCTGGCGCACTCCTGTCTTGCTGGAGTGAATGAACAGGGGACCCATGGGCAGCAGCGGAATGGAGATTGAGGGCATAACATCATGTATCCACGCTGATGATAATTCATTCAGGGTCATCTGAATGCAGGTATAAGAGGAGGTAGCCAAGAAGAATCTGAGAAAGGGAGTAGGTTTGGCATCGTGGTATTGCTAGCTGCCTGCTGCTGGGGCTTTGTGGCACCTCTGTGGCTGAGGAAACCCACGGGAGTCCTTGGATCCAAATACGGTGGGCTCCAAGGACTCCTTTTATGCCAGGCTGTGGGGCCTTAATCCATTTTTGTGCAGGATTGTTTTTGTTCTCCTGGCTGGTGATGCCATTCCTAAAGTAATTCAAATAAATGAATACAATATGTTTGGTGAGCATATTACTGTAATTAAGAATCCCAGTTGGGTTTCTCATTTAAGCAGCAGAATTGTCTAGAGAATTAAATTAAGACTCGGGAACTCCTCTGTCCTAACCTTGCTCTGTAGAGTGATTCATGCTGCAAGCAGGGCCTGTTCACTCAGACCAACGTTTCCAGACTCGGGTGCCTAAAGATAGACACTTGGACTTGTATTTAGGCTCTCACATGAATGTTGTTTGCTTTGCAGAGGTGCAGAAGGGAGGGGGTATACATTTGGCCTCTCTGGAAAGGGAGCCGAGCTTTAGACAGCCAAGCAGAGAAGAATAACTTTACCCTTTGGGGGGCACAGTTCACTTGTGAAAATAACAATAAATACTTTGCTGTATCACGGGAGAAGAGTGAGGCTGAGCTGCTGAGGTTAGCAACGGAGCAGCATTTTTGGAATTAACAAAGCTTTTGGTGTATCTGTGCTTGATGGCAAAGTTCACAGGAGAGAGCATAAATTTATGATGGGGAAATAATGGAGAAGGGAATGAAAGCAGAAAGAAAAACATAATTTTGACTTTTCTGACTTAATTGTATGTTTAAATCTCAGCCTTAATAAGGATCTAAATTTCCACCAATTAATAAAGCTTTTTCCTTTTTCTTTTCTTTTTCTCATGCAATATGGGAAATAACGAATAGGCAAGTGCGATTTATAAGTGGGGAAAATCCTCCAACAGGGTTTGCTGAATTGAGCAATTGAGTCACATTCCTGTGGAGTGGTTTTACAGTGTCACTTGAACCCCATGGTTAAGCAGTCTCTAGGTAACTGGAGGCAGGTCTGTTTTCCATAATATATTGACTCAGCCTGGAACTAAAAAAAACACACACACACACACACACATAAAAATCCCCAAACCTTGCTGTATCCATTGCTGGCAAAAAATAATAGAGCCTGTTTAAAACCTTGTGCTTTTTATCCACATTGAGTGACTTTTAAATGGCTTGGTACATAAAGAAAAGGGAGATGTGCTTGGCAAGTTGTGCTGAATCGTAGTTACTTCTTGATATAAGGCATTTGCAAGAGAAAATGTATGCTCCGCTAGAAGTGCAGAATTCAGAACAAGATGCAAATTTTGTTTGGCTCCGGGACAGAGCTTTGGGGGAAGCGGGCAATGAGGGAAGTGCGGTACTAATGAACATAAAGCCTTACATGGAGGGAAGAGAAATGAGCCTTGTTATGAGGGACAGAAAGATGGTGGGAGGCTGATGAAAGTGGGTATAGCTTGGGAAATAAGGGGGGAGTCATGGGAGACAGCAGTGGAGTTGGTGGAGGGTGCAAGAGGTGTTTATCAAGGAGCAGGGTTTGGTGCGTAGTTTGGTGAAGTTGCTCCGAAAGGCTGGAGGGGAGTCAGAGATGGCAGCGAAGCCCTGAGGAAGCCCAACTAGAAACAAACTGAAAACTTTTCCTCAAAACAGTGCCAGATGCTTCTGGTAGCCTTGCTGATTCATGACTGTTGGAGTTCATGACACTAATTGCAGTGTCTACGTTATTCCTTGGATGCAGCTTCAAGGAGGAAAATGCTGCAAGTCTGAATGACTGTTTATCCTAGACTGATTGTAGGAGACTGCATAAGGGGGAGTTTTTACCACCTTTTGCCACAACAGCCAGGATGGGAAAGTTACAGAGAGAAGACTCCCTTGAAAAAAAAATTTTGGACTCTGTTAGAGATGCAAAAGGCACAGGCTGTGTATGTGCAGTAGTTAAAAGCAAAAGGGAAATGCAAGCCTGTTTCTACTTCTAATTCAGTCACTTCTCACTGTAGGCAGGTTGACTAAATGTTGGATAGCTGCATTTCCAACAAGGAGGGAGCTGACACCCTATCTGTTGTACCATCTGTTTACCAGCTACCAGTGTACTGGGGAGAAGCTTCAGAGAGGAGTGGGAAAGCTTCCAGAGTTCACAGTTGTGTTTAACTGCTTGAGTGCCAGCAATGTGAAGTCAATGTAGTGGGAAGCCTCCGGTGTTTGGAGCTAAAACTACTTGCATGTAGCATCTCCTTTTCAACTAGCACAACTTTTCTGCTTGAGTGCTTCTCCTTGAACATTGGTGATGGAGGAAATCTGGCCCCTTCTAGCTAGGCTGCAGCAGGGAGACATTTTCCCTACCTGTCCTTTAACTGTTCTGTGCACAGGGAGGAGTAAAAAACCCACCTCAAGCCCGCTAACAGTGGTACCACAATAAAAGCTGGAGAGGAAAGTTATTTTGTTATAGCTGTGTTGCTCACTTCACCTGTACAGACAAAGCTGTGGTCTGCAGGGTGCCTTGCTGCTGTAGCAGTGCTGGAACATCAGTTTATTAATGAACTACTTGTGTGAAATTACCAAATACATGATAACTAAAAGCTCAAAAGAAACTAGTGGAAGCAAAAAAGAAACTAGTAGAAGCAATTTAGCTGATCATCCTGTTCCCCCTGGTTTGTAGTTTCACTTTCAGAATTCAACAAGTAAGCACGTTCCCAGTAAACTCCTGAAATCACATTTGGACAATTTCTGTTTTGGCTTCCCCTCTCAGCTTTTTCCACTCCAAAGCTGACAAAACCTGGTGGCTGCAAACAGGCTTGAGTACAAGCTGCAGGCCCTCTCCAGCCCTCGAGATTAAAGGTTTCTGTTTCAAAGTTTTAGTGCAGAAGTATATACAGTGCATGAATTTGCTAAGTAAAAAATGTGACTCTGTAGGAGGAATAGCAGAATTAGCTTCAAGCTGATGAGGATTTTGAGCCCAGGAAAAAGGCACTGACTACCTTTGCTTTCTGAATACTTAATTTCCTTATTAAGTCAGCGCAGCTCAATTATTTTTTGCCTCTGTCTCCAAGTGTCAAAACTTGGGCAATCTGTCACAGTTAAACTTGTAGGAAACAGTTTTGATCTCTTGCAGAACTTTAGATATGGAAAATCCATATCAATTTCAGTTGTTGTTAGTTTTGCTCTCTTTGAATGGCATCTTCGTCAGGCTTGAGGCTTCCCTCTAGCCTAAATTTCCCTAATGTTCATTTACCTTGGCCTGTAGACATAGATCCGCCCTACAGATAACTCTGTTGATCTGTCAGGTCCAGCTAATTTCAGACACCTGCAGTTCTTCCTCTTATGCATAGTGGGACTCGCAGTGAAGAGGCCCCATCTGTCCTGCAGTATCTTTGGGGCAGACGTGAGCGTGTTCTGCTGGAAAGCTGCGTAGTGGCAGTTAGTGAGCCACTGAGCCCCACTGAAGAGACGTGCCTGAGAGGCAGGGCATATAGTTCTTGGATTGACATTAGAATAACGGAGCCAAGCATCTTCTAGTGAGCTCAGGACTGGGCAGAGTGAAGCGATGTCTGTCTGCAGAATAAACTGAGCTTCAAGTGATGGCTGCACGGCATTATTTATTTTAATACTTGAAATGATGCACTGAGACCAGACATTTTAAGACAAGAAGTGTATATGAATAGCTGTTCCTGCGGCTCTTCTGTTCTATGAAGATAACCTAAGCAGGCTTACGTGCCCTGTTGTCTTTGTTTCTTTTCCTTGAGCAACTATAAGTCCTCTCCCCCCTGAGAGAGGCCCTTTAAAAATCACTGGAGCCCTTTGATCTCAGATGCACATGGTTGTCTTCTGGCACTGTCTTAATAACTCTCAAATGCTTGCAGAGAAGAGGGTTTTTTCATGCCAGTCTGTTTCCTTCTTGCTTGTCTCTCCTGAAAGTACTAGTAAAGTAGCATCTATCAAGTGAACATCCCCAGGACAAGGTTTTTATACTTGCTTGTCATCACAAAAAACACTTATCTTCCAGGTGAGCATTAAACAAAGCACTACGTTGGCACAGGAGAGCTCCTGTTCCTTCCTGTTCCTGCCCTAAGAGAAGGTAGTACTTATTGAGCTTCAAGGTCCTCACCTAAAAACAGTAGCCCAGAGCTCGTGGTGCTTCTCCTGCTCCCAAAGCACATCGTTTTGATGGCCATGCTGTGCTTCGCTGTGGAGTTTGTACAGCCAGCTCCTCTGTGCCAGTCAGCAAGATGGCCTGCTTTGGTGGTTTTTTTTTTTTGTGGTGTGTTTTATTCTTTTTTTTCTTTCTTCTCTTCCAAGAAAGAAATGAAAGAAAAGTAAAAGAAAAACTTGACTGCAGTCCTTATTGAGAACTGGTTTACTCCACGCTGTATGCCAGTTCTGCAGGGCACATAGGCTTTGGATGCATCTCTCGTCTGCTTAATCTGTTTCTTTCCCCCTCAAGGAGCATCTGAGTAGTTGGGCTCTGAGACGGAGGCCTTTGCTCTTGCCAGCCTGGAAAGCCTGCAACAAAGGTTGCAGGCTCTTGGCTTTCCTTCTTGGCCTACCCTGCAATAACCAAGGACTATGTGTGTGTGGAGAGGTGTATGATTGCTCCAGCACCTGGAGCTGCGACATGGTACCCCTCACTGCCCAGCCACTGGAGCACGTGAGTTGAGAACTCCAACCAACGGAAACGCAGATCACAGCTGTAGCTGTGGAAAAAAAAAAAAAATCTCTTCTTTGGCTATGGTCAGGTACATATGGTTTGCTCCTTGATGTACATATTGTGGAGAAGGGGAGTTTTCTTCCCTGATATGCTTTAAAATCTAGACTTGTATTTGATTATAAAAAACCAACTCCTTGCAGTAGTCCACCTATCTTCTCTGTGAGTCTTCGGCTGACTGGAGAGGAAGGGAGTCTCTGTGCCTGTGCGGAGGTGCTGTGGCGAGTCAGTTAAGATTTATATACTCATGCCATTCAGCATTTAGCACTTTGGCAAAGCTGCAGAAATGGTCTTTAGGGTTCACTCTCCGTAGCCGGTCACTTCTGCTCTGATCTTACTTACATACGTGTGCCTAAAGTAATGAAATGGTGGAAGAGACTTGTTCCCCCACCGTCACAGCCCTCTTCGGGTTCCAGGCACGTCCCCAGACACTCACCTTCCCCGTTCCCCACTCCTCAAAGCTGAAGGCCACCCTGGGGTAAGAGTGGTCCTCAAGTGCGGTGCGCCCATGCCAGCGTAAACACGAGGGCCGTCCCGTGCCTGCTCTGCCACCCTGATGTGGTTTTTCTGCAGGGCCAGGCGAGAGCACCCATGGGTTGGTAGGTGCCCAGGCGGCGGGGGCAGCACGGCGGCAGCGGCTATGGATCTGACGCAAAGCCCTGCCTTACTCTCCTCCCCTCCCCCTCGGCCGCACTGCTTCGCTTCGTTACGGCAGGGTGGTTTGATTCATGAGCTTTCTCTCGGCTCGCCGCTGAGCTGGGTGACTCAGAGCACAGGCTCTGTGCAGGCTTCGTTAGCGGAGATTAACGTCAGCATGCACCTTTTGTTTGTGTGTGGCTCTTTTCCCCTCACCAAGCTCCCCTTGCAGAGCGAGCATCGATTGACAGGCCCACGTCTGCATCCTTGCCCCTTCTCCAGTTGCCACCAAAGTGGGCAGGCTTCCAGAGATGCGGTTCAAGTGCCACCAGCTACCTCTGATTAAATCTGGAGTGCAGGCTAGACGTAAGCCGAAACCTCCTCCGCCGAGAGCGAGACTGCTGCGAACGTCAGGGCTCCTGCTGCGGATCCGTAATAATGTTTTACATCTGAGGGGAAAAAGAAAATAGCGTTGTCTGGGAAAGGGGGCTTTGGGGGCTCATCCTGTGTTCGAAAGAGTGAGGGTAGGGCACCAAAGATGTCATGATCAGCTAAAGAAAAAGCTACAAATCACAGCACCTTGCAATGTAAAAATGTCAGTCAGCAACTTCCAGTGTCCTAGGAGGAAACCCACAGGGACCCAATATATTTCCTTCGGACTGGGGAGCGGTGTTTAGCAAGGTTTTTGTCACCGCCCAAATCCCTCCCATTTGCTGAAGTTTGTTCCTAGAGTGCAGAAGATGATTTTTTTAGTGATGCAGTCCTTCTGTCTGTGCAAATCGGTGAGAGGAAGAAGAGAGGCTTGTATAGCTTTTGGAGCCGGTAAGGGAACTTGGGGTTCCTTGGGAACTCCGACTCCTACCTCTCCAGTCACAGACAGTTTAATTTTTGAAGTCTGGCCTAGCAAACTGTTGCTGAAAGCTGCTGTTGCGCTAATACGCTTTGGCAGTTTGTAGCGAAGGTGTTTCTTGTCTTAATCCAGCCCTGATGAGCGCCTCCTGAGCAGGAGAAGTATTGCTGTCCCAGCTGCGGGAGGGGTGGGAGGCACAACTGGAGCTGTGGGCACTTCATCTGCCCCCCGTTCAGGGCAGCCACGAGGTGCTGGAGAGAAGGAAGGGTGTACATGGTCATTGCTTGTGCTCTCTCTGAACTGTCAGTCCAACACTTCCATTACTGCTGACATTCATCATTCATATCTAAAAAAAAAAAAAAAAATTAAAAAAATGCAGGAATAGAAAAAATGTATGCCTGTACCAAGTAAAACAAGAAACGGGATAATGCAGGAAGTAGGTGAGACGTAGTACATGCTGTGAAGCGCAATCTGTTTTAACAACCAGTGGAGTGAAGTATTACTGCATAGCAATCCAAAAGAAGCAAGGTGAGCATACTGTGATACCAATGCAGACTGTGCTTCAGCAGCGGGTTTAAAACACAAGATGAGACCAAGCAAGCGATCAGGTCAGTAGGGCTGCGTAGTTGATGTTCAGAGATGTAAAGTAACCAGACCTCCTTACAGTGCATTAGAGAGTAAGAAATGAGCAATCGAGGCTGAATATTACACCTCAAAACCAGTTGACAGACACGAGTTCAGCAAGCTTGCTTGACCACAAAGTCAAAATAAGCACAATGAAAAATATATGGGTATCTTGTCATGTGAAGAAATGCAGACACCCAAGCTGCCTCAAAATGAAACGATACGTTTAGGTGGCTTCTAAAAGAAGAAAGCAAATAAAGCTTACGTAGATAAGAAACACAAAGAAATGAGACTTCTGAGAAGGCTTTGAAATCGGTACCAGGACGCTACAAAATGGCAGCTTGGGCCTTATTCCACAGGGCTGCAGCGCTCACGGGCATGCATACTGGACAGCAGGCTTTTGAGCTTCGCAGGGGCGTTTAGCAAATCACTGACATTATGAGAAGGCTGTATTCATTCTCTAATAGATGGCAAACAAACAGAATAGCTTCTTGAATCTTTTGTCCCCTAAATGCAGGGTGAGGCGGTTGAAGTACAAGGATTTTTGATAAGTGTTTATGTAGTTCCCTGGTTTTGATGCTGTATTTCAGTTGTAGGTGTTCCTTCCTTAGCGGTATCAAATTCTGTAATAACTAAGAATTGGCTCTTTCAGTCTGGAAATTGAAAAGGTAGGAAAATGCAGGGGGAATAAATGCACAGAAGCCTGCTATTCAATTTTTGTTTCCATTGAACTTTTCAAATCAATTTGCAAACAAATTTTCCAGCACTTTTTTTGGTGGCAGTTTTAGCTTGTTCTTCTGAAAAGCAACATGGATGCAACCCTGATGATGAGACACAGCCTGCCTCTAGATTTCTCTGCACCAATATTTTACCAGCTCCTGTGATTTCTTCTGTATGACTCTTGATACTTCACTTTTCTGAATACCTCCTGGAATGAAGAATTTCCATCAGGTTTTCTGTCCCATTCTTAAAAAAAAAAAATTAAATTTTGGAAACCCATGTTATGATGTGAATGTGCTATAAAGCCTCAGAAAACATAAGTAAAAAAAGTAAATAGCAGAACTTTCTAGAGATAACTGAATGCAGTAAAAGAAGCGAATGAAAGGTGGCCACATATCTTTGATGCCTTTTTTTGTAGCATCGTGGGGTACCTCAGGTGGGAATGGACTTCAGCAGGTCCTTAGTCCAACTTCCTGCTCAAAGCAAGGTCAGCTTTCAGATGAGACCAGGTTGTTCAGGGTTATACCCAGTGACTGCACAACCCCTCTGGGCAACCTGTACCCGTGCAAAGACTTTGTCTGTACAGCTATCTTGTTCGAAGGCAACTTTTTCTTCTGGGGGGGGGGGGAAGTATATTTATATATTCTAATGAAAACATGGCAGTGAACCCTGGGAAAACCCTAGGGGTACAACACCATACAGGCAAGTAGCTTTTTTGAGATCAGTGATTGTCTGTGGCATTGGTAGAATGTGGGAACAGACTTGTTGAACCTCATGCTGGATGCCAGATCTCTGAGCTATCAAAACCTTTGTTACGTAGTCTCGTGGAGAAATAGCTTATCTGTTACTACAGTTATAATCAGTCGCTTTGAAATATTTTTGATTTTGCACTTCTAAGGATATGCAAGTAGACCTGCAGACTCTTTTATCATGATACTTGAACCAACTCTTCCAGGGCTTGCTTTTGTGGATCCCTTCAAATTTGCCTATAGATCCATGCACCACAGTTAAAAACTACTGCTAGGAGTCTTCAGCAGTTTTTATGTATTTCTTTTCCTGATGTGTGACTCATTTAACTGTAAATACACAGAAATATTTGTGCTGTCATCCTTCATTGTTAAGGCTAAATGATCAGGGGGATACCTTAATCCAATTTTTTGCATAAGGCAAACGCAGAATTTTCTGATTCCTGTCTCAAGTCAGTAACTTTGATTTCTGCTGCTGCCACTCTTCAGAAAGATATTCAGAACTGACTCGCAGGCTTCAAATGATGGACAATCCTCCACGTCTACTGGTAAGATTTCTTTACTGCAAAACTGTCTTCGCTGTGAAAACTTGACGAAGATTGAGTCTGCAGTTCTGTAAACACAGTTGGTCTTCCCAGGATATTTTGCTAATTCCAAATATCTGTTTTCTATGGAAAATAAGGTGATTTTGAAAATTCGGATGAAAATGTGCCCTGTTTCCTGTTGGCTTGTTTGTCTCTTCAGCAGCTTGTTTTGACAAAATGCTGCATGAAAGAATTCAAATATTTCATAATATTAAAACCTAAAAGGAATCAGCAGTAAATTCCAAATACTGTTTTTATTAAAATGAAGCATTTAATTTTCACAAAATGCAAACAAAATAACTGTAAAATGTTTCAATCTTTCATTTCCTGGTAGGAAAAGCTGCTGCAGCGAGAGAATGAAATGCTGCCAATTCTGTTGTAGATTTTACTGGGAACATAGAAGTGCCAGAATCTTGGTAGAAGCAGCAGTGAATGCACTGAAAGGAGCTAACGCTTGTAGGGGTTTGTTGTTTGGTTGGTTGGTTTGTTTTTTTTTTTTTGGTTTTTTTTTTCTTCTAAGTTAAAACACTTTTCTCTGGCTTCCCAATCTTTTTCACTTTGTTTTATATGTTTTCTTTCTCTCAGATGCTTATTGTACTTTTTTCAGAAAGGAAACGAGAACAGGAAACAAATGCCTGAAAAATTCTGATTAATAGTGGATGTTAGGCAAACAAAATTTGAATGATGTGGAATTCTTTAGGAGTATCTTTCCTTAGTAATTATGAAATCAGATGGCACAGTCAGTCCTAAGACTGGGAATATGCCTAATGGTAGGAAACACTAGTAGTTCTGTATCAGTACTTGTACTGCCCTTCTCCACTCTCATTGCTCAGTAGAAGATATTTGATCACAGTAAGGTTAATAACAACGTTGTTGCTTTCTTCTGGATTTCATACCATGACTGCTTGGACATTGATAACAAAATGAATTTTTTGTCTTTAAAGATCCGATACCTCTGATTGAAACTCAAATGAAAGCTCAAAGTCAAATTCTTACTAAGTTGTGACCAACTGTGCCTTGAAATTCAGGTCTGGGACAAGAATTCAAAAACTGAAAGTAATTGGAATCTGAGAATTTGACACAATATAATTTAATAGTAACATATAATACCATAGTATAATATTTAATATAGAGGGTGGAATTCTGTAATGTGACTTAAGACTTGACTCTTTTTCCAAATGCATGAGACAATGTATTTGTCAGTCTGTTTAATATCTTTATCAACGATATGGATGAGGGGATTGAGTGAACCCTCAGTAAGTTTGCAGATGACACCAAGCTGGGCAGGAGTGTTGATCTGCTTGAGGGTAGGATGGCTCTACAGAGGGATCTGGACAGGCTGGATCGATGGGCCGAGGCCAATGGTATGAGGTTCAACAAGGCCAAGTGCCGGGTCCTGCACTTGGGTCACAACAACCCCATGCAGTGCTACAGGCTTGGGGAAGAGTGGCTGGAAAGCTGCCTGGCGGAAAAGGACCTGGGGGTTTTGGACGACAGCTGGCTGAATATGAGCCAGCAGTGTGCCCAGGTGGCCAAGAAGGCCAACAGCATCCTGGCATGCATCAGGAATGCTGTGGCCAGCAGGACTAGTGAAGGGATTGTCCCCCTGTTCTCGGCACTGGTGAGGCGACACCTTGAATACTGTGTTCAGTTTTGGGCCCCTCACTACAAGAGAGATATTGAGGTTCTGGTGTGTGTCCAGAGAAGGGCAACGAAACTGGTGAGGGGTCTGGAGAACAAGTCTTATGAGGAGCAGCTGAGCGAACTGGGATTGTTTAGCCTGGAGAAAAGGAGGTTGAGGAGAGACCTTATCACTCTCTACAACTACCAGATAGGAGGCTGTAGCAAGGTGGGGGCTGTTACTCTTCTCCCAGGTAATGAGCAATAGAACAAGAGGAAATCAGCCCAAAGTTGTGCTATGGGAGGTTTAGATTGGATATTAGGAAAAAAAAATTCACTGAAAGGGTTATCAAACATTGGAACAGGCTGCCCAGGGAAGTGGTTGAGACACCATCCCTGGAGGTATTTAAAAGACGTGTAGACGTGGTACTTAGGTACATGGTTTAGTGGTGGACTTGGCAGTGCTAGGTTAATGGTTGGACTTAATGATCTTAAAGGTCTTTTCCAACCGAAATGATTCTGTATCTCTATCCTCATGCACTGTGAACAAGTAAGGGTAAATTTTGCAAAAGTTTATCTGTTCAGTGGTTACCCAGCTCACACCAAAAGGTTACAGTCTCCAGAACTGTCTTTTGAAAGTATCACATTTTTAAACAAGCACAAAAGTCTTTGGAAATTCCATTTATGGTGTGATCTTCGGTGTCCGAAACAGATCTGAACTTGTTTCCCAGGTAATGAGCCTCTGGAGCTTATGAATGCTTTTTAAGAGTCTTGTAACAGCAGTCTGGTTACATATTGCTGATAGCGAATCATTGGCTTTCTCTAAAGGAAAGTTAGTTTCTTAAATGATTTATGTAGAGTCGCCTGTCTGCAAAATAACCAAACAAGTACAAAAATTTTCATAGTCTAAAATAATCACTCCTTGACTAAATTCTTCTTTACTGTTTGAGAAGAATTAGAAAAAAGTTTTCACAGCTATTTTATTAATTATATAACATTGTTATACTTTGCATTCAAATATCTTATTTTATTAATTATACGCACATAGAAAGTTTGAAATTATTTGGGCAACTTGTCAGTAAATTTTCCTGAATGGTAGTTTGCTCTGAAATCTGAACAATTCATTTGAGAAATGAGAAAATATGAATGAATATGGCAAAAAAAAAAAAATCCGAGCCATCTTGATTTTGAGTCTGGAGCAGACATAGGTTCAGATGTAGTGTACAGTGACATGCAAAAGGAACTGCGAGTGGGGCTTTTGCTCTGGGGGACCGCGAACATCAGCAAGCTGTTCCATAGCGTATAAAAGCCTAAACCATGTTTTTCTTCTTGTCTTTTATTTCTGTTTCCATATTTTCCTTTTTACCTCAGAAACACTAAGTTGGTTTTTTTTTTTTTTTTCTATTTTTACCAGAGGCCTACTTGGAGGGTGTGGGCAGTAGAAATCTGCTTGGAAGGGCTGATTTGAAGGGGCTGCATTGTTGAAGAAAGATATATTCAAGTTTGTCAGAGGTATAAAGAGACTGATTAAAGCACTTCTCTGAGTTTCTAAGGTACAGATCTTATGTAATCTCATCATAAAAAGAGTTCTCAACAGAAACTGAGGGAACAAATGTGTGATAGTGTTTTTTGTGGTTGGTGTTTTTTTTTTGTTTTTTTTTTTTTTATTCCACTTTGTTTCTTGGACATCAAATAGCTCAGTTAAACTTGCTTAATAAAAGTTGTAGGGTATTTTTTTTTTCTTATAACTGAGGTGCTAAAATGGAGAACTCAGAATTCTACCTCACTTTGCAAATACATTTAACAGAATGACATTTGGAGATGTGGTATTCTCTCATCAGAGCTTATGTGCCACTGACTACGTTTTATTCAGATTTTATTGTATAATTTGTTGTCATTATTACAGTGGGGTTTGGCAGCAGGGTGTTTTTCCAACGTGAAGAAAATATTAGTCCTGGTTTGGTAAATATTTATTTTTCCTTTATTTGTTATATTTATAGAACAAACACTGAATGTATGTTTCTGGCATAAAAATGCCTATGCGACACAATCTTCTGAAAGTAGTAGGTATAGCTGAATATCCCAAAGTTTATTATTAAATCAGCATGCAATTAATTTAATAGTATCCTAAAATTAATTTAATAGTATGCTTTGGCATAAGGAAATGCCAAATTGAGGAGTTTGAAATGCATTTTTCTTTTATTTCACTTGGTAAGCCATTAAGAAAAGTTTGCTGATGCTTTTACAGTACTATTATATGCTAAGACTATATTTTCCAAGTGGTTCTGTTTGAATAGTATTTGCAGAATACAAGATTTTGCCTATTTATGTTTCTTTCTCCAAAAATTGTTTGTAAACTACATCTGATGTTTGCAAACATATTCTTCGTTGAAAATAGCTCCAAATTGGACCTGTCAATTATTTGAGATACTCAGCGTTAAGGATGTGGGTATGGGTTGCTGTTATCTTTCTGCTTTCATGGAGCTTAATAATTGCATATGCACACACAAAAATAGTGTTGATTTCCTGCTCACCTTCAGCAAACATCTGGAAAGTAATTGTGTCCTTTTTCTATAATTTTGTAATTAGTTGGTGATATTCTTGATGCACACAGCAGGATAAAAAATGCTTTTCCGAGACTGCAAGAAGTAGAAACTTGCTTTCTGCTAGTAAAGCATATTAGTTTTATTTTGAATATGAACATATGCGAGGAGAAGATGTAACTTTACACAATATTTTTACACAGTCACTTTCTGGACCATTGAACAATAAAAGCTACTTGGCTAAATGAGATCAAGTGGATGAGGCTGACAGATGTTAGCAAAGATCATTTATCTCTTACATTGCAGTTGAATGCATGGAGTTTCAAAAATGCAGTTTTTGGCTCATAAACCAAATTCTTTCAGTTAGGTTATTACACGAGGAACAGATTTTAATCTAAATGTTCTAAGTATTTAAGAAACTTCTTTGTTTTCAAGTTGGTACAGTAAAAAAAAAAAAGTACTTAAAAAAATCTTTAAAATGTGATGTTTCCTTTCATTTGAAAATACTTTCTGCACAGAAATCTGGTGTCTTAAACTGATTTCTTAATATGTAGACTCGCAGATCTAGGGAATAAAAATTAGATTAGCATTAGATTACATTGCTTACAGTTAACAATCAGTGCATACTTCTTTATCTTTTTTTCCTCCAGCCTTTATTAACTCATTTAGATACTCTGAAGTCTTTCACGAAGCTTTACAGGAGATGGACAGAATTTCAAAGGCTGAGCTCAATTATCCCATGAGTCCATGGTGGACTAAGAAAAACTAAGCAGATGATCTCAGACTATGGTGATACGTTTATACAATATGTAGTTTTATGGATCTTGGGGAAGCTGTGGGAAATTTCTTCTGAAATGTGCCTTTGTTTAGTCTCTGTCATACTATTTTGTAATGGGGTTCATGACAGCTCCATAGAGTATTCTCTGGAGGCTCTTTTGCCTTGCAGTAAATTTACTGTTGTTAGAAATTAGTTGGGAGGGAGTACTTTTTTTTTTTTTTTTTTTTTTTTTGTTCGTTCGTTTGGGGTTTTTTTGGGGTTTTCTTAATGAATGCGGCAGATGATATCCCTTATGCACGAAGAAATCCTAAACACAGAATTTGGTGAACTTACAGTCTGCAGCCATATCAGACTAAAATTTTACAGGAGGCTTAACTGAGATTCCCTCTGTACTACTAAATTTCTTTTTTTAAAAAACAAAATTTAAATTAAATTAAATTAAATTTTAAAAGCTAGAGCTAGCATCTCCGTGGCTAGTTCTCTGGCCCTGATACCAAGTGGCACAGACCACCATGTCTGTGCTATATAGTGCCAAGGCCCTGAGTCTGATGTGACTGTGGTCCCAAGACTTTAGGATTAGTGTCTGAGCTGTGGTTTTGAGGATCTCTTCTCATGTGACTTCAGGCACTTTGGTTCATGTTGGATCCTGATGGCTTTATAGCAGAAAGCTGAAGTGGGGTGTTGCACGCCCTGGGCTGTGGCATGAAGAGGTGCCGGTGGGGGAAAAGCCTGCTAGATAGCACTGGAGGACTTTGTGGAGCAGAGGAAGCCAAATATGGTGCAGTTATGTCCGTACTTCCCACTAAGAATTGCCCAGGTGTGTGCTATGCCCCAAAATGTGCTGAGGCTTTACGCAGGCTGGCATAAGCCAAAACTCCACTAAGGAGCATGCCAAGAATTAAAATGATCATTGAGCTGTTTTACTAATAAGCTGAATCTTAAAAGATTTTAAAAAATAGTATTATATATGTAATTACATAATAATTTTCTAATAATACTTCAGGTTATTAATTTATAGACCTGAAGTAAATACAATAAAATAGGCGCTTTTTTTCTGTCACTACCATTTTTTGATTTAGCGCTTTTTTTCAGCTTTGATTCTGAGAATTCAGAAGACTAAACTGCTCTTTCACAAAGACATTCTGGAATCGTCTTAATTCCTGACAGTATAGGAGGGTGTTTATTTCTTTTGTTTCTATTGATTTATTTATTAACCCCTGGAAAAATTCCCTGATGGAATCAATCCTGCTACAAAAGAGAGGGGTGGACCTAAAGGCCTTGAACCTACACGTTTTGGAGATTGGGAGAGAAAAGGACGCTGTATAGATTTTTAATCTATAACTGTATCTGTATTGCTAATCTTTCTAGTTGTTGAAAAATTCAATGTAATATAGCCCAGAGAGGTTGTTGAGGCCCCATCCCTGGAGGTGTTCAAGGCCAGGCTGGTCATGGCCTTGGGCAACCTGGTCTAGTGGGAGGTGTCCCTGCCTATGGCAGGGAGGTTGGAACTTGATGATCTTCAAGGTCCTTTCCAACCTAAACCATTCTATGATTCTATTTTTTTTTCTCTTTTTAAATCCATGTTTTCTCATACACAGTTCTTCTTTACTCAGTGTAAAATAGAGCATTTATTTAAATGCCTTCATTGTGCCTCTCACATAACGAATGTCCCCATCTCTTCCTTCCCACCCTGCTGAGTGCAAATTTAATTTTTTCAGACTGTCTGCCCAGTGGCATGGGCAGCAAGATGTCAGGTTGCAGACATGCAGCGTGAGAGGGTGGTGTGTGGCCCAGCCTGAGCTGTGTCTCCCTGACTGCTCACACTGCGCCATGGCTTCTGAGCCAACCCATCACCTCTGGGGACAGACAAGTTCTTGGCGTTCCAGTGACCGTGGGCTTGGGGTCAAACACCAGCAGAGGCTGCAGCACGTCCGCAGGCATGCTCCCGTGCTCCAAGGAGCCTGGCTGATGGCCCTTTTCCCACTTAACTGACTCGGGTTGTGTTTGGAAGGAGAATTAGAGGCTGTCAAATGTGTGTAAAGGGATGGGTCTTAATTTCCTTCTGTCTGCCTTCTGGGCAGTCTTCCTAAGGTCACTCTCAACCTCTGTAGATCACATCAGGACAACTTAAGAGTTACTCAACTGGCAGAGCAGCCCCACAAAGGCAAGGCAAGCAAGGCATACTGTAAGCAACTCCACCTCTGTTACGTTGCATTTCAAAAGCTCCTTGGAGAGGTGCAAATGAATGAAAAATATCTTGGATCTTTTCTAGAATTATAGTTCTTCCTTTCTCATTACTCCGTCTAGAAACTGGTGAATTCTTTGGATGTTTTCTGACTTGCAGTACAGGTGGTGATTACAAGGCCATCAGGCTGGACACTTTAAAGGAAAAATTCTCCCTCCCCAAATGTTTTTCCAAGAAGAAAAAAAAACAACTGAGACAAAATGAAAAAAAAAAATCTGCAGTAATTATTTGCTTATTCAGGTGACAATGTAATTATTGAAATTGTAATATCAAAGGAACTCTGAAGGTCAGATAATCGAACCCCGTCTCAGCAAGGCCCAACTTGGAAGTTACATTTTGTGGCTTAGAGTTCTGTGCATCGTTATTTCCACATAGAAAATAGTGCTAGATTTATTCACAAAATAATGTGCTGTAAATTGTTGACTTGTAAATAAATACAGATTTTTCTAATATTGGAATTCTGGTGCATCTGAAGGTTCTTCAGTGCTTTTCTGTCATTTGACAGACTTTGAAAATTGGGGGGATAATAATGTTGAAAATAGGAAGTATGAAAGGTGTTGATTAGTAAGCAAAAAGAAAGGTTATAGCTCTAGGGCTCAGGAATAGTTTTGTACCAAATAAACACAAAGAAATCTGTACATTTCAACACTTATTATAATGTAGCTAATGCAGCATATTATTTAATCCTGCAGGTAAAGTTCCAAAAGAAAAGGAAGGTAATGGAAAAAAAATAGTAACTGCACAATATCAAAACTTTTGAAATGAAATTATTTCATTTGAAATAGATATCTATTATAGAAAAAAAATATCTGGAAGATTGACATGTAGAAGTAATACCATTTTTTAAAGTCTAAAAATATATCGCTCTTAGTTATGAAAGAGAATATTTCATTCTCCTCCAAATGTCTCTCTTCTTTTTCTACCAGACCTGCGGTCCATCAGTTCATATTCCTATTACTTTCATAGTGTTGACCACTGTGGATGTCCAAGGTGGTCACCACAGCAAGAGATGCTTGGACCTTGTCATGTGTTACCAAGGCAGAAGGTTTGGGCTGAGGCTGTGCGTCTGGTTGGAGTGTTGTCCTCCTTGACCTCTCGGCTGGGCTACTACCTGGTGCAGGCTCTGACCAGCTCCTTTGGAGTCCTACCTATGGGAAGCACCGGTCCCAGGCAGTCAGCCTAGCTCACTTATGCACCTGCAGTAGACCTGCAATGGTCTCTTTACTGCTTCTAAGGGAGCCTGGAAAATGAAAGCTGCTTCTAGAACCTGAGGCTTCTATAGCTGTTCCTGGGCTTGTCTTTTCATGATCTTAGAAAGGGGGGAAGAAGTATGCAAAAGTGATGGGAAAAGTAAGAAGAAGGTGTCATTACCATCTGTTTAGTAGCAGAGAGGAAAAAAGACAGTTCATCTCAGTGGACTGGGGAGGGGTAGAAGAATAGAAAGAAAGGTGTGGTCTTACATATGTATTGCCAGCAAAAGAGTGGTGGCTTGGGCCTGAAGGTCAGATGCAGTACCTCAGCAACAAACTTCACCTGTGATTTTGGTAACTCACATAATCTTGGCTATCTTGAAGCCCCATCTGTAAAATGTTCCAAACACACCTGCCTCACTGAAGCATGGTGTGGGTAACTCATTCATGTGATGGATTCAAGTCTTGGTATCGCATTGATGGGGTTGGCACCAATCCACGTAGAGAGCGTCCCATTGCTTTCTGGAGTACTAGCTCTATATTCTAAACCTTTGGGAAGGAGAACAAAAACTGCTTGAAGAAATTGCCTTACTGTAAATAGAAGGTAATTTACTGAATGATGGGAGAAGGTTAAAAAGAACCAATTTAAACTTGTGATCTTTTTAGGCTTCTCAGTGGCTGGTTTGTTTTAAAGTGTTACAAGCACACCTTCCCTTCTCCTTACAACTCTGAAATAGTGGCATAGGACTACATGAAAGAAAGTAAAAGAGTGTCTTCCCACAGCAAGGCTTCCGCAGTTGCAGCATCAGACTTTTTATGGCCCGTGATTTCTGGAGCGTGTTGCAAAACCATTGATGCTTTTTTCCTTTTAAATCCCAGGAATCTGTTGCCCATCCCTTGGGAAAGTTTTAGGCAGTGCAAAGCTCCGCATAAGCTCGAGTCCTCTGAGTCGTTCTGAAAGCAAGCAAGTTTCCTTTTAGCGACTGCTGGAGCTGCGTACTACCCTGTACCGCCATAGGCGAAAGCTGGCTGTTTGGCTGGTAACACGATACTTGTGTAAGGGTATGCAGTTGCTGGTGCAAGGGAGAAAAACAAGGTCAGCAGCCTCTGCCACTGCTGCAGAAGGTCAGCTTTATTTACAGGAACCGCAGCAGGCTTCTTCAGCTTACTTATGTTAACCGCCTTTTCAATCCTTTCCTTAGTGAATAGGACTATTTAAAACTTCAATAGAAATCTGCATTCAAAGAAGACAACTAACTTTTTATTGCATAACTTAAAGATATCACTGATCTTTCTCCCTCCCCCACACCGACAGAGCTGTCAAATTGAAAACATTTTCAGCGTGGAGCACAAGCCTACTCCTTTCAAACCTCGTCAAAATTAACTTGAGAACACTTTTAGGGAGAGAGAAATGCTGCAGAGAAACAGCTGCAGCATGCTTGATCTTGCTTGCTTTCTTTTGGGGGACCCACGGAACCGTCAAAAGTTCAGATCTCTGAAAGGCGGTGATTATTAAAAAGTAAAATTGAGCCCTGCTAGCTGTGAAATAACGCTGTGTCGGTTGGGCTGTTTTCAGCGGTCAGTTGAAGGATGTAAGCAGAGTTGCAAAGGAGGTTGCTTTACTGCTGGCGTGGAGTCTTGGAGTCTTCATAGTATGTGTGTCCTCCAAGAAGAGGCAAGTTAGAACAAAAGTTTCAGCTGTGATAACAGAAGTGCTGAAGGAGAAATGTTCAGCTACAGTGGACAATAGGGTACGTATTCGTGATTCAGATCCCTTGCACAAGTTCCGAAGGTCTCGGGTAGGAGTTCAGAGGAGCTTCAGAGACTGAGGAAAGGAATGAGGTGAGGTTGTGTTAATCTAAGTTAAACTACAAAATGGAGAAAATTCTGGACTCCTTGCATCTCAGTTTAGGTACCATCCTGAGGCTTCAGTCTTCCAGGGTTAGTCTCTTGCTTTGAATTGCTCTCTAGGGTAGATTTTCCTTTCACATGTATAGCATACAGAGTCTAATCAGAATCCCCCTTCCAAAATCAGTCGCTTGTGTTTGTGCAGCAGCAGCGCTTCTCTTTAGGCAGAGAGGTTCAGTTGTCCTGTATTAGGTGGGATGAGTCTTGGCTGAAGAGTTTTGGGAATGCTCCTTGCCCTTTCCTCTTCCAACGAGATCTCCAGCCGGGAGATGGTCCCCCATATTACTTGTTCATGTCCCCTCACATTACTTGAAACAGCACAGTGGATGCTATTTGCAGTTTCTACTGCTGTCCTGTGGTGATTTTCTGTAGGTCGTCTGTTCGAGAAGGGCTGTGAATGGTGCAACCAAGACTGCTCAGCAGGGATGCATTTTAGAGGTGAAAGAATTTACTTTTCAAACTACACCCTTGTTAATCCATACTAAGTACTGTGTGAGTGAGAACTTAGTTCTTTTATGATTGCAGCAGATTAATTTGGGCTTAGAAGAGGATGGCAGCATGGGTTTGGATGGGGATAGCTAGAAACAGGTGTTTGTTTTAAAACATCCCTCTTCTGTCAATTTGGCTGTGACACCTCTCGGATATAATCTTAACTTTTGGTAGATCTAGTGCTTCTGTGATTTTTTTTCTTTAGTAGTAACTGCTGGACTAACATCTAAGAATTTAAGGCATATTAACGTGGCTGGTGCCTACATGAAAACATCAAACTGCCAACAGCTGGGTGTATAGCACAGCTATTCTGTAGTTTTCAAAGCCCAAATGCTTTTGGTGAGTGGAGTCTTGCCCAAGATACATTACTAAACATATGTTGGGAGATGAGGAACAGTTCCAATTTTCTCTTTCCCATGTTATTCTACATCCATCCAGGTAAGTGGGAAGCCGTTGGGGTGGGGATAGGGGAGTCCTGCATGAAAAATTTGGCAGCCGATAGGGCAATCATTCATTTCATTACAGGTTACACGCTAAAGGACGCTGTCTACAGCTCAGCGGTGACCTGGAACAAATTCTACAGCATGAGGGGAAAAGAATGCTGCCTGAATGCCTTCCTAATGAGAGCAAAACAGAGGGAACCTGAGATAAATTCAGAACCTGAACTACAAAGCAGGACAACCAATGGGGAAAGTGAAGCAATGGGAACTTGGCAAGAGGTGGCAGAAACCCTCCCCCAGTGCATTTGCCACACAAAGCTATTGAAATGTTGCTCCCTTTCTAGTGATAATGCAGCAGCCTTTTTAATGATGGTTGCTGCAGATAATGTGGCAGCCGTAATGAAATATAACCCAGGCAGTGAACCAGAGAGAGCTCCAGACTTGCTGGAGACGGAGACTAAGAGAGAAGGGATAAGCACCAGAAATGGCTGAGAGGATAAGTGGCTTGCCGAAAAGAGCTGAAGGACGTCCAGTAATGAGACAGGTAGAAGTTCACAGAGCAAAATGGAAGTAAATAACGGGCCCCAAAAACATTTTAAGAAATTGTTCCTAACAAAACTTCCCAGACTCACGGGAAGTTTTGTGAACCAGAGTGTTCCCTGTGTCAATTAATTCAGGAATAGTGTAATATGTTATGACACAAGAGTCACTGAAGAATTTTGAAATAATCGGGATTATATCAATCAATGGACATTTCAGGGGAACAAACAGTAGTCTCCACTGTTAAGGTACAAGATAATGCTTATAGATTTACTTCTGGTCTCATGTCTTCCAGAACCTCTCTCTGGCACCTTGGAGAAGGCCTTTTCCCACTGCCATCCTGGCAATGCCAGAGCTCCTTGCAATCCAGAGAATAGTTTTCCATACAATGTTGCCATTTTCCATTACTTCAGATAGGAAACTGGATCTGGCCACATAGAAAATTTGTGGTAGCAGTGGAAACTGGCTTGAAGGTTTAGGATCTTGTTTAGATGCTGCTCTTAGGAGTATTTGTGCTTCAGTCATTCCTGCTATGTATAAAATGGAATGAACATGCTCCAGCTCAGAAGGTAGTAGAGAATTTTACTACATTAATGTGTATATACAGAAGTAGCAGAACTGAACAGGTCATTAAATGTTCTGTTTGATTTGCTAAATACTGCATTCCTTTTAACGTCTTAAAGAGCATGGATATAATGTCACAATACTTTTCCTTTTTATGTATAGCAAACTGTGGATTTCACTTCAGCTATTCCAGGCACCTTGAAATCTTGAAAGTTTGATTTATTCTCAGTTACACATTCAATTCATTTTCCTATCTGGAGAAGCTCTGAGGGTTGGCAGATAGGAAATGTAGTTCCCAGGATTGGGCCCAGATTAAAAGGATATCAAAAGCAGAGTATTTCCAATCATAGGCAATATAGTATGACTGTTAGAGTGTTAATATTTTGGTTTACTATATAGAATAAATTTTAATAACACAGTCTGCATTTGAGCTGGAGAACTAGATTATGGGGGGGTTAAAGTGTAGCATAAATGACCTTTGTCTGATGAACTTTGCTGTGACGCTGAATTCGCCCTTCTGCTCAATCCAAATACTAGTCATCATTTCCATAGTGTGTAAATGTTCATCTAGATGATGACATTTCATTCCCGCCTTATCCCGGCTCACGTTACTGCTTTGGGAATATCTATTGTAACTCTTATCCTTCCGCACACTCTGCTGTCGTCACCGCTGCTGTGGCTAATCCACTACTATTTGGCAAGAAAACTGTTTATCCATTCTGCGTTAGGGCAGATAGCTGAAGTAAAAGCTGGAGCGTAGTACACTGTGTTTGTTCTGCTGCGCATTAACATGCTAGCTGAGGTAACAAGGAGAAGACGACCAAATGATTTAGTCACTAGACTAATTTTGTCATGGGGTTTGACGACATACTCCCAGATATGCTACAAGGTTACTGCAATCAGTGGGAACGCAGTAGAGACTGTATCCATGTAGATTTCTGAACCGTGCCTTTTCTATACCTTGGCATGTGGAGAATCACTCACACCCTGAATATTAATGTTGAACTGCTTGAATCACTGTCTTAAAACATGAATGTTTATGGCCCAGTGTCTCCATTTCCTCCATTTTATGCTATCTTTATGCTTGTTTTGGCTGCTAGTGGCTCAGACAGCAGCCTTTTTTGCTACCACAAGCCCCAGTGTTGCGTAGGAAGAGAAACAAGCCGAGGGCCATCCATCTGAGGAACAACTGCAAACAGTATTCACCCCACACCCTTCCTTTTTTTAGGGTTTGGGTATTTTTGTTTGTTTGTTTCACTCTACATTTTTTAGAATATGTTGGTTTATTTCATTAACTAGTTATGCTGGGGAAAAAACAAACCAAACCAAAACCCAATTGCTGTATCCATGCTCAGGAAAAAGAGAAAAGAAAATTGTCAAGGGAGACTTAATCCATCTGTCTCTCCAAAAGCTAAGTTAGCAAGTCCAAAAGAATGGACTAAAGCTTGTTACAGCTCCTATAACCATTTTCTACTTCTTTAAACACATTACTTCCATTTGATTCTCCTCAACTAACAGTTACTCACCATACTCTACCTCCTTGAGTTCTTGCTGATTAGCAAGAAATAAGAAAGTTTTATTTGAAAATAGCTGTGCCCTTGTTCAATACTTGTGCATTTGTCATTTTTATTAATGAGTTTCCCCCCTAGATGAAGTAGCATCTCTCTGGTCCAGCTCAGCCCTGTAGTGAGAAAGGTTTTCATTCTGCTTTCTTCTAGCTAGCTCCCTGGTACTACTCTGTGTCCCTTCCACCTATGCTTTGCTTGCTCATGTTTAGCAATAAGAAAAGGGAAAAAAAAAAAAAACAAAAAAAAACCAAACAAACCAAAACAAAACCCCCCAAATCACCAAGCCTTTTGATGCTAGAGGCATTGTTTATATCTGAAAATTTAGGAGGGAATACCCCTTTGCAACTTTAATTCCGCCACTGTGTCCGTGTGCTTGACAGTAACCTTCATGCAGCACATGTGCTGTTTTCCTCCCCTTCCTCACGGGGATCCCCCATCCCTGCCTGCATGGGACCCCGCCAGCCATCCCCGCTGCCACGCTGCCAGCGGCTGCAGCTGTCCCCTGGAGCTGGTGGCTGAGAGCGGGCAGCAACCAGCTGCTCCAAAGAGGCACTGAAAGAAGGTGAAGAGCAGGAAGAAGCTGCATTTTAGACAGTGGGAAAGCTTTGTTTCTGAGGGGGTTTGTTTTTTTGACTTTTGGTGTTTTGTTTGGGGGGTTGTTGGTTTTTTTGTTTGTTTGTTTGTTTTTTTTTTTTTTTTTTTATTTTATTCCTTAACTCTGCCAAGAAAAACTGAAATAATCATAATTTGGGGGAGAATACAGTGGTCACTTGGTTGTGCCCCCCCCCCCCCCCCCCCCCCCCCGTTACTGATTGGGAGTGACACGGAGAAACGTGCTTAGTCAGAGGGAATGTCTAGAGAACTTACTAAAGACTCTCACAAGCTTTGCTGAGCTTAATGTGGTCAACAGATGGTGATTTACTACTGCTCCTAATGTGATCCTTTCTGAATGAATGTTCCTAGTGACAGCAAGCAACTGTGGACCTAACAGGGGCTCCCGGCTAGTTTCACATTTCTCTTGCAAGTCCTGATGGAGCTTTTTCTCCTGAAAGAAGTTTCACCATTTTAAAATAATGAAAAATGCAAGGCAAGCTCAAGATGCAACACTTTAGTTCAAGTGAGATCTCAGATGCTCATTAACATTAAACAAGAGTATTAGGTTAATCTCAGCCTTCAGAATTTCTCATGACCACGGTATGCTCTCTAATGTCTTTTATTTAGTAATATTCTGCTCATGAAATGCAAATACAAAAAAAAAAAAAAAAGGAATGAATTATTCCGTTCATTCTTTTTTCCAATAGCAAATATTTCCTTACTCTGTCACCTTATTTATGGAACTACTTGTTCTCTAGCATTTTGCAAACCTCCAATATATTTTAAAAAACCTTATTGTTAGTCTTAATACTCCTAGCTATTTGTGCTTCATTATTCCTTTATGTGCTCCAAGTACCATCATTATATTCCTTTGATTTTTCTTTTTAGAAGTAACAATGCTGTAGTTTTATGCTCCCTGTAATTTTTAGAGCTCCATTTTTACTTGCAATTAACTTAACCAACTTGTCACTCAGACTTATTAGTTTTGAAATTCTGTGCTTAATTTTGCATAATGGTACACACTCCCCCTGAGCCACCTTCATCACGTCTTTAAAGTTTAGCCAAAATGTAACAACTTATCAGCATATCAGTAATAAGCTTTGCCAGTTTATTTCACTCATAATTCTCAGATTACACAGTTTATTTTATTCATATTTCTATCTGAACGTCCTCTAAGAACTGCATTGGATGGCAAATTCTGATCCTCAAACAGTCGCTAACTCTCAGTTCACCTCTGCTGTGTGAAACGTTTTTAAAACTCTCTTTTGCTTTCTGTCGTCTGCAGCTCAGACTGCTGTGAAAACAGAGCTTCTGCAGGACTTGAAGAAGTGCTCCTCATGTGATGGTTGAATACTCTGTTCTTCTGAGGTAAATTTAAATTATCTAGGTGCGTTGTTTCTAACCTCACAGAAGTCACCTGTGCAGCAGTTGCCACTGAGGCTGCTTCCTTCATTCAGCAGTTTCTGCAGAAACAGGGGCTGAACCGCAGCAGTGTAAGAATCTGCTCTGAAGGTGGTTATAATATTCAAAACCAGCTGAATGATATGCCCGAGGCTTTGTCTAGAGTTCAGCTCACTGGCCTGAAACGGGGCTGGTGCTCCTCCCCTCATTTGTGGTGATTTCCAAATTAAGTTTAGTTTATGTTAAAGGTGATAGATTGGGGGGGGGTTCTTTGCCAGCTAGGGACTAAGCAGAATCAGCTTGGACTCTGCTTCACATGTCCTCTTATTTAGCTTGAAGGCTATTCCTCCCCCTTCAACTTGCTGCCTAAAAATATACATTCAGGGACTAATCAAATTCCCTCTAAGTTTCTTTTCTGCAGAGCAAATAAGCCAAACTCTCTTTTAGCCTCCTCTTGCAAGGTATGCTTTCTAGTTCCTCTGCTTTTCGTAGCATCGTTCTCCCGTTTGACTCTTTCCTTCTCATACGTGAGCAGCCGGAAGTACACGCAGCATGGCAAATGAGAAATATGTGTCAGACGTCTCATTCGACACACTGTTAAATCACATTTGCCTCTTTCAGGCTGCTTGATCCACGGTGGCTCACTGTCATCTCTGAATCCATCCTGGGATTACGCCCCGCTCTTCTCTTTTTGGGTGCTGAAGTTTATTGCTTTGCCTTCGTGTTCCTGTGTTTCAGCCTGTTTCTGAACACTCTAGTTTTTCCTGACTGATACTTCAGTCACATCGGTATTGGTGGGAGTCAGGGCTCGGTCTTTGCAGCAGATTTCATTCTCGTCTGCCTATTTTTTTGTGACAAAGTTGTTATAAAAAAAATGTTGGTGTCAAGTTCAAGTCAGAATGAACTCTGTTAGACCTCCTGCAGCTTGGAGTAAGGCTTTCATAGTATCCACTTTAGCTGTCTTCCCCCGTGTAATAACCCTGTGTCAATCTCCATGCTGCGGTTTAACCCCGGCTGGCAACTAAACACCACGCAGCCGTTCGCTCACCCCCCACCCCCCCCCCCAGGTGGAATAGGGGAGAGAAGCAGAAAAGTGAGAAAACTCATAGGTTGTGACGAAGACAGTTTAATAAGTAAAGCACAAGCAAAGTAAAACATTCACCACTTCCCATGGGCGAGCAGGTGTTCAACCACCTCCAGGAGAGCAGGGCTCCATCACGTGTAATGGCTACTTGGGAAGACAAATGCCATCGCTCTGAACATCCCCGCCTTCCTTCTTCCTTCCCTACTTTTATATACTGAGCATGACGTCATATGATAAGGAATATTTCTTGGGTCAGCTGTCCCAGCTCTGCTTCCTCCCCACTTCTTTTGCCCTCCCACCCCCAGGTGGGGCGGCGTGAGAAGCAGAAAAGGCCTTAACTCCATGTAAGCACTGCTCAGCTAGAACTAAATCATCCTTGTATTGTCAACACTGTTTTCATCCCAAATCCAAAACACAGCCCCAAACCAGCTACTACGAAGAAAATTAATTCTACCCCAGCCAAAACCAGCACAGTCCATTTTAACAACTTCCCCTCATTGCATGTCACCAAATACTTTATTATAATCTGAATAGATACGATCTACTCTGTTTTATTTTTCCAGAAAATTAGCTATCCTCTGAAAGGATAGGCTATTCTGGCACTAACTGCCTTTGACAAATGGTAATGTTATCAAATTCCCTTTTTGTCTGTCTTTAATTCTGTTTCATCATAGAACCATAGAACGGTTTGGGTTGGAAGGGACCACCTAGGTCCAACCCCCCTGCCATGGGCAGGGATACCTCCCACTAGACCAGGTTGCTCAAAGCCCCATCCAGCCTGGCCTTGAACACCTCCAGGGATGGGGCCTCCACGACTTCTCTGGGCAACCTGGGGCCAGTGTCTCACCACCCTCAGAGTAAAGAATTTTTTCCTAATATCTAATCTAAGTCTCCCCTTTTTTAGTTTAAAACCGTTAACCCTCGTCCTATCACTACACTCCCTGATTTTATGTTGATTTTTAAGATTTTTATACTACTGGGAACAAGCTAATATAGTCTTAGGCCTTAAGTTTAATTTGCAGCTACCTCACTCACATCTTTTTCTTTTTTAAATGCAGATGCTGTGCTCGTTGTTCCCCAGTGATGTCGTATCATCTCTTTCTATAGAGGGAATTCTGGAGGGAATCCATATAGAAAGAATTCTTTGTATTAAAAATTTATTCTCCTGGATTTGTGATTTCTTTTGTCAGGTGTTTTAGTGTTCTGGGATGGAGATTCCTCAGTTAGTACTTAGCAAATTGCAGCACGCACACTTAGGTTTCTTTCCATCTCAGATGTGGTGTTTTCTGTTCTTTTCATTTCCATACATAATAGTGGTTTTCATTTCAGATCTGCATTGCATTTAAGCTTCTAGCTTTTCTTTAAAATCATTTAGATTATCTGCCTTACCTATTTTAAACAGGTGCAGGCATTATCTCTTAATGGCAAAAGTTAAGACTATAGGTAATTGTCATCAGCCTGACTGATGATCACAGCAAAACTATATCTATTAGACCTCATGTAATATTTCCCATGGATTGTGGTAGTAATTGTGCATTTTTCTTTTTGTTGGATTGATACTGGTGAGAAACTGATGGACTTTTCATAGTGTTACTTAACTTTTGCCTATGAGCATATTCGGGTGTTGCCACTAATTCACTGTTGTGCATGTAAACATTAATGTGTGATTACTCTGATGTATTTATAAGTGAGGAAATGGAAACCTTGCAGCAAGAAATCTGAGTCCCATGTATTTGGGAAGTAGCAAGAATTGTTGCTCATTCATTTGGCTCCTGAGAGTGAATAGCGTTCGGGCCTTTTTCTGGTGAATCTCTTGTCTTTTCCTTATTGGTCAAGAATTATGTATTTCTAGTAACATGTAGCTGACAGACGTGGGTCTGGATCAAACGGTGATTCCTTTGGCCAGATTCCGTTAAGGTCTTTGAATGTCATCACTCTGACTTTGATGGGATTAAGTATTCAATGAGAGCATAAAGATGATGTGTTCAGTGTTATCTGTATTGCTGAACAGGCTGTCACCTCCTCTGCCAGATGGAGGGTTTTTCAGGATGTGTGTTTTCACTTCCAGATATGAATTACAGTAATCAACTTAGCTGTGCTCTGCAAAGCTTTCCCTTTTGTTGCATAATTTTAACTTTCACCACAGCTGTTAAGACCCTCTGTGATAATAAATATATATAGCTCTATTATAATGGAGGAATTACTACTTTTGGTGAGCTGCCTTTTGCGTTAGCTTTTTTTAATTTAATGTGCTGCTTTTGCTGTGACAGTTCAGGACTCTGAGACGCAGCAAGTTCCATGTTAACGTGTACTATGTGGCCATCGGTGAGTGCCATTCTCACTTGCAACATCAGTATTAGAGCTAAGAATGCACGTAAATTATATTTGGATATAGCTGTTCTTGCTGACTTCTGAACTTCCATGAGACCCCTTGGAATTTTGATAAAGGCCTCTCTTTGATACTGATTACCATCATGTAAATGAGGTTTATGACTCAGTTTCTGTGGTAATTTTTCAACAATACATGAATACCTCTGTAATGCACACTGAAGACTGCAGCTTTATTTAATGTTTAGGGACTGAAACTTGTTTTACTGTCACTTTCTTTTTGCCTAATGCAATTACTGTTCAATGAAGTCATTTTTAAAATATCCAATGACCACATTTGAGTCAAATACCAATCTTGTTGGCCTTCAAATCCCTAACGAAGGGAAGAAACATCTGCTCTGTGGGTGGGAAGCTAGTACCTAAGGGAGTTCAAGGAAGTAGGCAAGATGAATACGCTTAATTTTCAAAACGTTCTGATACGAGAATTTCACAGGAGGATTACTTCTGTGAGGAGACTACTGTTTGACTTGCTACAAGTACAAGGACCTTTATTTCCTTATTTTTCCCTGCACCTTTGTATGAACAGCTTGAGAAATGATAGGATTTACTTCTGTGCTGTCTGCCTAGTGATAAGTGTTTCTCTCCTGTACAGAAATTCCATTTGTGTGTTGAAAATAATCTCCTCTTGTTTGGGGGATCTACTTGGGAAGGAGGCTGGACGCCACGTGCCTGTTCGCCGTTGTCCAAGAGCTTATAACTAAGGAGAAGGATCTTCAAAATCATCTAAGTATAACACAGTGTGATTGATAACATAACTTTGAGGTTTGAGTCATTAGGGCATAACCGAACCAGACTCTTGGATTTTTTTCTTCTCTACAACTACTAGAACTAGAAATTACTGTTTTCTTAAATGGCTGTTCAGATCGTTATACAATCACCTGACTCACCTGACTCTGAAAGCTGGCACTTGAAGATAAATATGAAGTTTTTAGAACAGCTATGATAAAAATGCAGCACTGTGTGCCAGTAGGTTGAGAGAAGGATATTAAAGAAAGTTATATAAAACTTACTTCTAATAAGAAATTAAAGGCAGACGTACACTTTATTGTCTCCAGCAAGGGAAAATTACCTTCCAGTTGTAGTGCTTATCGATCTTTATCTCCTTTTAATCTGTTTTGGCTTCTAACTTTCTTTTCACTGGCCAGCAGTGAAAGCTACATCTTCTGTTGTAAATTAGACTACTTTCATCAAAATGAAGGATGTTATACATATTTAGGTAAAATAACGAAGTGGTACTACATAGTATATTTTGTAGTTAGGTAATAGGAAATGAACCTGAACCCACAAGGCAACAACATGCAGGATTTGTCATGGCAGTAAGTGTTTTTGAAAACTTGTAAATGAGATTTTAAAATTTTCCATTCCTTTAAGGTTTTGGAGAAAGCAAACAGGTATTTTTGTTTTTTGGGTTTTTTTCCTACTATTGCAAATTTAGCAATGTTTATAATACTGATTTCAGTTCACAGTGGTGCACCGTTAAATTATTTAAACTTTTTGAAACAATTTAGAAACAAGTCTTTAAACAAAAGAACATACTGTTTTTGTGGATGTTCTGTTATAAAATCTTGAACTATTTACAAGAAATATTTGTAATATGCTGCACAACTGTTGTGGATCATTACCACTCTGTTTTAAATTCTTCAACCTTTTCAAAGACAGATGTTTACCTAACTGGTCCACGTTTTGAGGTATATTATGTAGGGATATATTCCATTGCCCAGAAATTGTTGTGATAAATTCAAGAAGGCTTTTTATTCTCTTGCATTTGTTCTCTACAGTGCTTTTTACTGTGAAAGACAAGAGAGAATTTTGGATAACTGTACTCTTTAAAATGTGAATTACGTAAATTATTATATTTTCAAGCATGGTTGTATCTGACCACAGATATTGGTAGCCAAACTTCTTTTGGCTCTTGAAGCATGTGTAGATTGTTAGCGTACACAATTACTTTGATTTTTTTTTTTAGTGTCTTAAAAGGTCTAGCCTGATTTATATGTGCAAAAAAAATATTGGAGACAAGTGACTTTCCTGTCATGTTCCAGTACAGTTTATACACCTTTCATGAGGTCTGTTTTATCTTCTTCCTGAATCTTGACTTTGCCAAAAATCTAATATAAGAGTATAAACTTCAGCTTAAAGGTTTTTGCTTTTTCCTTCACAACCCCGGTGCTTTTTCTCCATCCATCCTTCAGTCTGTAGAATGAAACTGTAAAGCTATTTATGTAAAAGGCTTGTTAGGAAGCTTTACTTCTACTTCTGCTTCAGTACAGCTAAGCCAGAGTTCAAAGAATTTAATCCCTCCATTTAGATAAATGGGTTTGAAAACCCATACCCCAAATTAAGTGTGAGTTTTAAGTGTTACTGAAATGGGGAGCTTGGATTAGGATGTCTGAGCTGCATCTGGAGAACAAAATGAGGAAGACGGGTGATGGCAAGAGGAAAATCAGAACCTTGCAGGTTCCAGTTGTGCATGTACTTAAAAATGTCAAAATTGCTAGCAATTCTGTTTCAAAGCAGAAAAAGATACATATTTCTTAAATTGGGAAGGGGGGTTTTTCTTCTGCCTTTCATACATTGCCTTCTTTCTCTTTCCTTCAAAGAATCACTTTCATGAAATGAACCTACTTTCTTCCAAGTTCTTATCCTGAGACAACTTGAAAATTGGGGTCAAATGCAGAGCTTGGTTTTCACTGGAAGGGAGCAGGGGAAGGAGATTGGGTAAAATGATAAGGACTAATAAAGAATTTCTTTTCTATCTCCAAGTCTAATGGGGGACTTTGAATCTCTGCTGCAAAGGTTTGAAAGTTCATATTTTCTATTTCCCAAGAGTACTGTGAGCAAATTACTGAGGATGCTCTGGGGGAGGGATGATGCATTCTCCCTTGCAGAGACTGTCCTAGTTTGGCAGAGGAGGTATGAAATGCGTAGATCCCACCTCCCAGGTGTGAGTGCTGTGATATGGCCATTTTCTCAGGTATATTTAATTTTTTTAGAACAGCTCTAGCAGGAGACATTGTAGAGATTTTCATGGACATTCCACGACTGGACACTTGGATGTTTTTCTTAAAGAGAAAATAATGCATGCAAATCACCTTGGACAGTAAAGAGAATTTTAACTAGGTACTGAGATTGAAATGCGATGTGTATGTGTGAGTGCTCTGTCTAGTCTTGGACCAGTTCGATACTGGATGAAGAGATAGGTGATGACTTCTCACAAGTTGTGAGTCTAGCCCTTGGTTGTACTCCTTCACTCTTGTAATTGTTCAAAACAAATTACACTGTGTTTAAGTGTGAGCAGCGTATTCTTTGTTTCAATACAAGGAGGAAAGACTGGAAATGTAAAGGAGGGTTTATTTTACTGAAAAACTCCTTATCTTTCTTCACCTCTCTCTCTTACAAAAAAATCAATAAATTTCAAAGTTGGTTTAATCCAAGCACAAGAGGCTTTTTTATTATTCAACGACTGAACTGAGGAAAAAAACCCGAAACCTCACAAAGCTTTACTCATCATTTGTTTAACATAATGAGCACAGGATTTTTTTTTTTCCCCGATATTAAGTTCTTAATTGTAACATCATGAAAAAAGCCCAACCAGCCAAGTAAAATGACTGGAGATGACCGTTGACCTAAACTACAGTAAGAAAGCAAAGACTGCTATTCTAAGAGAGCATCTGAAGATTTTAAGAGGAGCTTTTTTGTGGACAAGCACGGTAGTTCTTATGTCCTGAAAACAGCGATGTGATGCATCTATTTGCAAGGCTGATAGTGAAAGACAGATCTGTCAAGCCTTTAAAATTTAAATATGTCAGGTTTTGCACAGCAGGCTTAAAATTGTATAAAGTCAGTACAAAAATAAGGGTATGGAAATATCTGTGTAGCTTTTAATATGTGAAGTCATTTAAAGTTTTGTAATAAATTGAACTTTTTAATAGTGTTACATGTAAATACAGATCATTAATTTTATGTGAAATTGAAGAACTGGGAAAACTAATTTTCCCCAGAGTTAACTCAAAATGTATTTCTTTGCAGTATGCTTCTTAAAAGTTAGCTTAGAGGAAACCTTGACAAATTAGCCATGTTCTTTCATAATGGCTGCAGAAACTTCATTTTGTTATATGTTTATGCATGTAGTGTTTTACAAATAAGTATGAAGGCATTTCTCTTTTCACAAGTAACTTACAGTCTGAGGTCCTGACCCCGTGGAGATACTTGTGTGTGAATCACAGAATCATCCAGGACGTAAGGCCAGAAGGGACATTGGATCGCCTTGTGGGATTTGTTTTGCAATACAGGCGGTTTCACATTACCCATCTCAACTGTCTTGTACCGAGAAACATTTGTTTGGCTAAGCAGGTCTTCCAGAGAAGCACTTAGACATGATTCAAGGATCTCAAGGGGTGGAGATTCGGCCGCTTCTCTTGGTCGCTCATTTCAGTGATTAATCATCTCCTCTGTTTAGAATTTGCACCCTATTTTCAGCTTGCGTCTGGCTTTGGCTTTTGGGCTCAGGGCTGGTTCTCCGCTGCCCGCACTGTCCTGCTTTAACTCAGAGTATTATGAAACATCTCGGTGATTCTGGTGAAACATCTCCTGCTCTGGAATATGTGTGACACTCTTGGTGGGGAGCGTTTATGCCTGCATGTGCTTTGGGACAGAACAACTGTTACTGTCCTTTAAAGCAGGAACTAAAATCCCACGTTCCTTACAGTAGGATAGGAGAAGGGCCTGTATTTTTTTCTGTTTCCTACCTGCTATATATTTGTGCAAAGACCAGCTGTGACCTAGCTTTGAACGGTTTTATTATGAAAAAAATACTTTAATAGGCTTTTCTTTAATCTGTGATAATTGAAAGTAACATTTCCCTTTTATTTCTAGAAAGATTGTTAAGGGGAAACATTTTTTTCTGGTTTTACTGTGAAAGGTTTCTTGCATATGCTTGGTAGTAAGTAGTAAGAATCTGATCCAAATGTGTCCTAATGGTATTGCGTGTGCGTCTTACAAAACCCATATGCCATGCTCTTATCTGGCCTGTACTGCACGTATAATTTTTTGCAGTTGATGTCTGTATTAACTCATCTGAAGATTCATTCTTTGTTTGCTTTCCTGATGCACACAAAGACTTTACATTTTATATTTGCATCATGCTGTTTGTTACCGAGTGCAGTCCTGTATTTTCTAATTATTTTAGGTGTCAGGAAGGCACTTGCTGCATGAGTTGGTTTGTTTCCACAAATCCTGCATCAGAATATTCTTTAAAATTAAAGCGTGAGGGGGTTTTGACTCTTGAATTAAACAATTTAGTTCTGTTTTAAAAAGTTCTCTTGTAGCCTAGTATTTTTTTTTTTTTCAAGTAGAGGATATTAATCTGTCATGGACAGAGCCATCTCTGATCTATGTCCAAGGGAGGCACGGGTGCACCTACATCAGACACGTTGTATGCACTCCACACATTTCTGCTAGTGGTAGCACAAATCTGCTTAAGCCTTCTGGGAAATCTGCACTTGTCTATACTTTCATTGTAAAAGAGGGTAAAACTGTTTTCTTGCGAACACCTAATGGCACATGTGGTTCATAATGTACAGCCCAAGTAAAACAGACACTCTGAATGCTGGATAAGTCATCTGTGACATTTCTCTATTGTGTTAAGGTATTACTGAATTTATATTCTCGTGCGTATAATTAGTTTCTTTTAAGAAAACCTGATCATGAGATATATTGCTTAACATCGTTTCTGCTATTTATGCATGGATCAGAAGTTTTTAATGGTTCTCAGTTTTATCTGAGCCACGGCACTGCGGCTGATTAGCAGGGGAACCAGAGCTTTGTGGGGCAGCTGCTTGCACCTGCAGTTTCCAGTAGCCTTGCAGTAGTTGCACCTCATGAGGCCTATGCTGTCTGTATAAAAATAAAATAAAATAAAATAAAAAAAATAGCCTCGGTGTGCCTCCCAAGCCAAGGTATTCCTGAGCCCAGTCTGAGGCGTTGTCAAGTAAGAGAGGGCAGAAGAATGCCATGCAGCAGGAGAAGTTGCCCATGAGAGTCTTTGGGGATGTAAGCTCCTAGAAGTAGCACGGTTGTCTCCTGTGACAACTTCTTTCCGCTCCAGCTTCTGGCCTTGTTATTAGGAGGAGCCAGAACAGGCATGTGGTGAAATGGAGCTTCTGGCTGCCCAGAGTATAGATGCCATCCCAGGAGCAGATGTTTTAGTAGTCCTTGCTGGTTTAATTTCTTCTGCAGCTAAGCTGCCAAGGATGGGGAACAACAGTGAGTTCCTTTTAACTCCATCGTGCATCCCACTGCAGTTTGCATGTACTAGGAATTAAGGATTAGTTGTTATTATGTGCTTTAAATACTGATTATGAAGGATATGTAGGAAACAGGATTCCTCCACAAGAGAAAGGATCTGGTCTTAAATCTTGATGTTCACAATTCGCATGAAGCCGTAATGCTGCACCTGATCTACACCATTCTAGTCTGGGAGCATAAAGTATTGTCAAATCCCTGATCAGCCTGTGGACTGATCAGAAAGGAACAGGGAGTCCGGAATTCCTTCTGTCAAGGTCTTAACTGGCATGTTGTTGTCCAAGTCACCCGAGTTTGTTTACTGAAGTGTTTGCACTCAGTTGGCATACCTAATGTTTAAGAGCGTGATGCTCAGGCAAGCTGTCAAGCTGAAATTTTCAGGTCGGTAGGCAGATTTTGTTCTAAGGTGTGGAACATAAAATGGGACCCCAAATCCAAGGTACGCAGAACAATTATTGTTAAAATACCACATTTATATGATGTTCTGGTATCTAGGCTGCAGTACAAGGTTCAGTCCTTTTGTGCTATGAATTGCACAGAACGTAATCCAAATGTCAGTTTGTACTTCAGAGAGTGTACACTGAGGCACTTACTAACAATTTGCTCTTAACTCAGTTGTGATGATGGCCTGCGTGTAAAGAGAGGTGTTATTAATCAATCATTTGTAACAAAATCATGGATGTAGGCTGTGCCAGATTAAAAATTCCCCATCAAGGGAAGGCATGTTTAAGATAACTCGCTGAGAAAACTACAGAAAGACTTAAAGAAAGTTCTTAACAAAAGACAAAGAGCTGCATGTAAAATGAAATGAGACAGCTTGTCAACGTATTTAACATACTGCTTACAGGTGGCATTTCAGATGAGTTGAAACACTGAGAAGTATGGTACACATCAAGGCAGTTTTTGTGTAAAATGAATATTTTAAGAAATATTTGGTTTTGTCCTTTCTGAAAGACAGTCTTAAAGGCTTTCCTGTTTTGTTTTGTTGTTGTTGGGTTTGGGATTTTTATAAAAAAAAAAAAAAAAAAAAGAAAAAAAAACAAACCAAAAAACCCTTCACCTTCTCCCCTTGTCATTGGCTGCTGAAAGCAAGGAATCATAGAATCATAGAATTGATAAGGTTGAAAGGGACCTTTAAGATCATCAAGTCCAACCATTAACCTACCCTGACAAAAACACTTCTAAACCATGTCCACGAGTACCACATCTACTCTTTTTTTAAACCCCTCCAGGGATGGTGAATCCACCACCTCCCTGGGCAGCCTCTGTTTTCAGGACTATGTGGTTAGTATCCAAACAAACACATCAAAGCAATGTAATTCTCTCAGTAATAGTCTCCTGGCTTGCATTTCAGAAGCATTTACTTTTCTGTGATGAAGAAAAGGTGACTACCCTGCCTGTATGTCCTCGTTAGGGCTTGGCGGTCCATAAGAAGGGTGGAGTTGACTTTTGGAACCAGTTGCATACAGTGTGGCAAAATGGAGTCCTGAAGTTGGAACTGGAATGTTGTTGCTTCTGTTTGCTTTTGTGCATTTTAATTAGAGGAACGTTACTGCTTTCTGATGGTGTTTCTTCTCATAAAAGTCATTCAGGATTTTAACGCAGTTTGTGCATCACAGGATACATAGTCAATGGCGCAGGAGCTCACTTAAAATCAAATCTGTTGTCTTTCAATAGGGCTTCTGTTTTAATCTGCAAGCTTCAGGCAAAAGCCTTGTATAGCTTTATGGTTTTACTCTCAGTATCACACCTTTGCCTGTTGTTAGCTGAAACATCATTTAAGCTGCTTTAACTATGAGGTGGAGTAAGAGTTAAGCTCCACCATAAACCAGCATGTAAGAGTAAAGGCAGGTCCCAGTCCAAAGCAAAAGCAGGTGATGGCCACCTAGTTCCTTGCTGGAGGGAGGGTCATGGCTGGGTCTGTGGCTGAGATGTGGGCAGGAGGAGGAGCAGGAGAACTGCAGAAACTGGATATGGATTCTAAACCTGTGTCTCATAGTTCCGCACCTGGGTGAGATGCCTATGGAAAGGTGGTGTGGATCCCTCCCAGTGCAGCAGTAAACTGTCTCCTGTTTGCTTCTCGTTCCTCAGTACCATGGAAAGCGGAACTTGGATATTATTGGAAGAGCATCCGTACTTCATCTGAGTGGACTGCTTCCTATCAGTCCTTCCTTTGAGGAATACAAGCTGCAGCACCCCAGGGAGACTAACAGGACTGAGTGCACAGACTACTCATGATCTGACTGATTAGTGACTACTAATGGGATAACCAGTCCTTGTCAGGGCCGCATCCTGCTGTCATTTTAAACATTAATAGGTATGAGATGGCACCTCTACTGGTCAGGATACCTATCATACTTGACAGCCAGTGGAGCTGTTTTTGAAAGGAGTTCTCTCTGATGACGAACAGGATGGGTGGAGACACCTTGTTTAGCAACCCCAGGCTTTACAGAAATTAGTTTTCTGCCCATGGAGAAATTTCTCATCCAACCTCGCTAGATAGCACTCTGTCTGTTAGGGAAATAGTTTCTGAAAGCAGGAAGCTTCGACTGGAGGTGAAGTAAGAAGGAGATCCATGCCAAAGAAAACAAATGAAGAACGCGTTCCTGTTTGAGGTACAAGGCCAGAAGGTCATATGGATTGTCTAAGACATGCCAGTACACTGTCTTGGGTGTGATGACATATTTCGGAGAACATGTTCCTGCTCTTGTGTTCACAGAGACATACAAGAATGATTATACTGCTCACTTGTTTTGCCTCACTGGAACTGAGATGAGGAGAATCTAGTATAATTGTTTTTTCTTCAGAGACAACTGAACCACACAGTTTGGACACATGGTTATAAATGAATTTGAGGAGATTAGCAACAGTATGGAACTCATTCTGCCCATCTTTGATGTTGCTATTGTTATTCCAGTTATTATTTTTAAGGTAAAAAGAGAAAGAGTGAGGGGACCCACTGTGTCAGTTTGTCTTAACAATAACTTCACCGTAAAGACAATTGCTGTTTTCCTGTTGCTGTTCGCTTACCAGACCTGTATCTCACACAGTGTGAGCTCATGTCTCTCCTGTTCTGTAGAAATCATTGTGGGAGCTGTCTTGCCTGTTGTTGCTAGCCATTTGATCCAGATTTTGAATGGCTCATGTGGCACCGTAAGCTACACAAATGCTTTGAAACTTAAGTATCCAGATCAAACCCACTTACCTGAAAAACTGAGGGCTGAACCTCCCTTTCCAATATACAAAGACATTTTATGTATTTGCTGAAAAAAAAAAAAAAAAGTGTTTGGAAAGAAAATTAAGTCTCCCATTCCTGCTGTTAATTAACAATTGCCTAGGCAAAGAACATCCTTCCATGGTAAAAAAAATTACTCACCACGGGTAATGAGTTCTCTCATTCGATAGTAAAGCACAGACTTTTCATACAAGGCTATGTTAGCTGCTCCCTTTTAATCTAAGTGGGATTTGCATGCAAGTATTCAAGGAAGAATATGTTCCACCTTGAGATATGGTTATTTCAGTTTGTAGCAATCACACGTTCTCAAATGTGGAGATGTTTCATCTTGAAAGGGTTGTAGACATTTTGGATGATGCAAATCTCGGAGCACCTCTGCTTTTCTGAGTATATGACTGAGTAGCAGTCAGGAGTGTGGATAGGATGTGGAAGTGTGGGCTTTAGGTTTGATTTGTGCTGCTGAGCAGTTTAGCCTGACCAAATCCACTCCACTGAACATTGTTGGATTCCTGGGATTTAAACTGTTAGTATTAAATTTGGATTCTAAGAGCTATTATTAGTTGAGAAGGATAAGAATGTTGCTCAGGTAAGATTGTTTAGTTTCCATTTATTCTTGATAATTATGGTTAATGGATCCCACATGCTCCCTTGTTGGGGTATGTCTCTTGTGTGTCCTTATGTGAGCGTTTAATTATGGTATTCACAATCTTCCTCCAGTCAGTAAGCAGAGTTCACACATACAAAAATAATACACTGGCCTTCTTTCAAATTATGATGAGAACACAGAGATGGCTTCGTTTGACAGTGATGAGGACACAGTCTTTGAAGCAGACGTTGTTTCTAATCTGTTTTCCTATATTTGGAGGTTGATAAGAAGAAGAAGGAGGAAAACATGAATTTGTACCAGTGCAACAGAAACTGTAAGAATAGTTTTGTCAGAAACTGGGACATCACTGGGAATAAGTGATGTTTGAAAATAAAGAAATGGTTTTAATGTTTGAATTTGTAAAGGAATGTGTATTGTAAACAGACTAAACAAGGAAAAACCTTATGAAAACCAGATACATTCAAGGCTGGCTTTCCATCCCATTGGTGACTTAGAGATGCTTTACAAGAAAGGAGTTCGTATTAGCACTTGAAAGAGGTTTGAGTGTGTCTCCACTGGATGTCAGTAAAAGTCAAGGAACAGAAAACAAAATGAGGTATTGCAAATATGTTGATCTCATTTACAGAAATGTCAATCGCACGTTGTCCACAAATCTGCAGGCAGCTGAATGACATTGTACCAGTACAGGTACTCAAATTATGGGTTACTGAATACTTTGCCCTTGTCTTTTCAATGACAGACAAACTCTTTTCTTAGAAAAAGTCTCAAGGCCTTTTCAGACTGTAGCCAAAATTCAACCATAAAAGTCATGCAACTGTGGTGTTCTTCACCTTAAAGGGTCACCATTTGTTTAAAGCTGAAATACAAGAGTTCTTCCAAAGAAGCCAGAAGAAATAGCTAACCTGCTATTTATTGTTGCGCTTGTTTGTACTTCAACAAGATTCTTTGCCCTGAGGTGCTAAGAAACCTCCACACTGGCTTTTCTGCAAAGACATCATCAGATATATGATAAATTGCATAACTAATAAAGAAGGTTAAAAACAGGACATCTACACTGTTGGTGCAATTATTTCACGCCGAAGAAGAATCGGGAAGTGCACTGCTCACACTGAGACGTTAGTGTTTTAGGGTTTGAAGATCTCTCATCCCAAGAACTTTGAGCAGTGGGCTTTGTTGTCACTGATGGCGGTATTCATTTGGCAAAAGAGCAGATTGTGACCTATAAAGATTTGGTTTTAAAAAGCTGCCCCTGTTATGTGCCTCATGCATTCATGCTAAGAAATTTTCTTTTAAAAAGTAACTCCTGGTGTAAATGTATTAACAGTCTTTTCCAGGAGACCTCTAGGGTAGATGAGATAAATCTGGCACTGGATTTCGCACCTGGTCTGACTCTTGCCGTGTATGGGGTCTCCCACTGCTGTTCACATAAAGGCTTTCAAAAATGTCTGTGAAGATTGCTGCATTTGGGCAAAAGGAGTTCTCACCTGATGATGCTGCAATTTAGCGTATTAATGATTTCCTAAAGCTCTCCCATCTGAAGAAAATGTGCTGCTGCTGCTTCTTGAGACCTAGGGTTACATTGGTAGGAGCTCATTTAGCTTCTAAGATGAATATTAGCTTTCTGGATTCTTGGCTGAATCTCTGGTAGTCTGAAGTGTGGTGTGGGTGGCAGAATCAGTAGGTGCAGCAGTTCATAAATGGAGTGAAAGAACTTTTTGAAGGTCTTAAATTCAACTCTTGATGAGGATGACAAACTCCCAGAAGCTGATTAAATTGTCAGTGATTCATATGATGACTTAAGGCTCTTTGTGTTTTACTGAAACTTCGCTAAGGAAATTTACTGTCATAAAATTTCCTTGCTTGCTTTTTTTTTTAATTTTTAGTTTGAAAAAGATTCAGAACTTTTAACAAACTTGCCCCATTGGAGATTAATCCAAAGTTCATTTTTTAACAAGGCTAATGTTATCACACTTGATATCTGTCTTTCAGTTCCTCCACTTATCTTCAGATAACTTTTCTATTTGTTTTAACCCACTTTCCACATACATTTTTGGGTGGCTAGCATGAATACAGAGGATAATTCCTGGGGGGAGGAGGAGGGGAAGATGGCTAGGAGAATCAAGAGAATGCCTCCATTGCAAAGGAGGTTATAATCCTGCACTTTCTGTCTTCTCAGAGGTAGTTGTCATCTGGTTAGTGGCAGTGCACACAGGTAGCTCCAGACTGGTCAAAGCATGTGTTGTCTACTTGGCTAGCCCAGTATGGAGTGGGGGGGAAACACGTGGAGAAGGAAAGACACTTGGCACACAGGCGAGAGTTGACTGAGCAGGGAAGCATTAGGAGTTGTAGGACAGAAATCTGTAGGCAATATGCTGTCTTAATTCTATTTGTAAAACTGTTTCTTGGGGTCATGGGTTCATAGAAAGATTGGGTAGGAGCTGCTGGAGGCCATCAGGTCCATCCCTTTGAAGGCAGGAGATCACCAAGAACAATTAGTCCTGATGGAGATTTGCTTTCAGTGCCTCCCATGACAAATACCCAATGACCTCCGCAGGCAATCTGCTCTGGTGTTTCACTAGCTTCAGCTTTGGAGTCTTTCCTAATATCAAGACCAAATTTTTCTTCCTAAAATTTACACTTATTACTGCTTAGCCTGTCCATTGGGAATATGGTGAACTCTTTCTAAGTGTGTAGAAAGCTGTCTTGTCTTCAGAAATAATCTGTGTTTACTTCAGCAGGAATTGGATCAAGTTCTGACTTAATTTCTAAAGAGTTTCTAGTAAACATACAATATGGTAGTTGTAGTAGGCAATAGCACCCATCATACCATATAAAAAGCATTCACAATACCTATGAAAAGTTTTAAAACAATTTATATCGTAGTGCACGGGCTGTCACTTTTTACAACTTTCTTTTTGAATTAAAAGTACACTTTCAGACTTTTTTAGAGAAAGGTGTTTTTTTTTTTTTAAATTTTTGAGTAAAATCCTTTAATAACATGATTTGGCAAGAATGAAAACGTAACTGGCATAGATAGGCTAAACCTTATTAGCTGATACTGGAAATGTGAATTAAAGAGCACGTTAAAGTATAAAAGTAGAGTTAGTATTTTAAAAATATGTGTTAAACTATGGTAGGGAAGAAGGCTGGGTTAACTTATAATTTTTCTTCTAGTCCAGAACAAGTTTTAAACTTGAAATAATAGGACATATCATATGGCCAACTCAAAGTTGCTTCTGAGTTCACCTGAAAGATGGGATTTCAGAAGGAGATTTTGGATACTTCATGCTGCTTGAGCATTTTTTTCCAGGTAACGGCAATAATGCAGTCTATAAACAAGTAAGTGTATTTTTGCTAGCGCATTTTGGAGCAATGCACCCACCCTCAATATAAACTCTGCATCCGCCTCTGCTAGGGAGGCAAATGTAAAGTCCAATCCAGAAAACTCTCCATAATCCTTTCCTCAAGGCTTGCTTTTTTATCCAGAGCACAGCCTGAAAACCAGAATAAATCAATGCTGAACTACTGGGTGCTAACCACGAGGCCTTTCTGACACAGACTAGCTTCATGAGCCGTGTGTCAGCTAGTTCAGTGCTGGAGTTTTCACTTCACTTCTGTGTTCCCAAACACATTAGCTGTGTGAACTACCAAAGTGATTCATGACGTGGTCTTTGCAGCATCTCTGTGATACCATTTTGGCTGCCTACAAAGAGATATTCACAGTGTCACAGAAGACTGTGGTTAATGGATGTTGGACTCCGAGGTCTGAAAAGCATGCCTATCATCAGCACTTTCTATTACTTGATTTTGTGGTTTTGATGTTGATATGGTGTCAAAGGGCTTTATTAGAAGTAGGAGTGCAAAACAAGTAAAGGGAGTAAGTAAAGTAAAGCAAAACAAGTAAAGCTGTGAAGGGCTTTAACTTAAGATGCAAACAGTAGGAAGAGGCAGGAAACTAAATGAGGTTTGATATGGGAGAATGAATCATGAAGCATGCTGTGGTTTTTGGAGGCTGCATATATTTCTTTATGGTTTTAGTGTACCCAGTCCTAGTTGACATGCATGACTGTACATGACTGGAATGTGTTAAACACTTTTGAAGGTATTTAGGAAAGGGCAAGTTGAGTTTAGTTGTCAGTGCAGTGTTACCTCGTATTGATGAGTTATTGCATAATCTTGCTCAAGTTCAGCGTGTTATAGCAGGGGCTTGCTTATTTTAAATATAATACAAAAATGTTTTCATGCTCACACTCGACCATTTTAAACATTTATTGTGTATATCAAACTTTCAAGCGTAATAAAGTATCACAAGATACTAATGGAGCTTTCTGGCACAAACAGTTATTAGACTCGTTTATTGAATCTTCTAGTTAGTTTGCTATAACCCAAACTATCCATCCCTTAATGAAAAAAACTCTGAGTCCTAAAATTGCTAATTATGATAACTAATGCTTGATTGCTGATGGTTTGTTGGACCTGCTGCTTTTCTTAAGAGGCAAGTGTTCTCTGTGGTCTGCATTTGTTTCGGAGTAATGTGATTCAGAGAGGGCTAAATGCAGGTGCAGTTCTTATTTTCTCCAATGGAAATGTCATCCTCCTAACACTGAATTTGATTTTGTCTGATGATGACTGCATTCTGGCAGCACCTTGTGGGTGTGTCAGGCGCTTCTGTGTTATGTACAGTGTACACATGTAACAAAAAAGATGCTCCTTGTTCCTCTTGCTTAGGATTTAAGTTTTAAGGAACTTGAAAAACACGATTCTCTCGACCAGCTATGAGAGTGGTGTTTTTTCTCCCCCCGCCATAAACCCTGAAAGCATGTCAGCAGTGTAATCTCTGAATTCAATAGGAAGAGAATATAATAGAGATATTATTGTGAAGGATGAATACCCTGGTAATTGATTTGAGATGGCATTCATATCTGGAGAGTCTTTTGTTTGGATGCTGGTTTGGAATGCTGAGATTTTGAACTTGTAATGGAAATAAGATGGATAAAGTATGAGCTATGATGGACAAAGAATGAAGGGCATCATTATGAAAAGAACAGGAAGAAAGGAGACTTTTGAGGCTTTTGTTTGTTGTGGGAACCTTAATGAGAGAACATGGTTAACAGATGCAAGGCCTCAAAGCCTACGGTCGCAGGCACCGGTACAAAACCCTGCAATAAATAATTCTTGCTGAGTAGAGCAGAGAAGTAGGAACTTGGAAAGCTTAGAAGGTGGGCAATACTGGTTGTCAGCAGGCATTTGCCATGTGCATCAGCAGCAATAGGGGAAGTGGAAAAGAAGCTGCTGCATAAAGGGAGCAGGCTCATTGCAGAAGGAAACTGTGATTTATTTATATTTTTTTTTTCCTCTATTTCTTTTGCTTTGGGGTGTGGGAATTTCACAACATAGAGTTTTCAGGAACTAAGAGCAACTGCTTTCAGTCCGCACCCAAAATAAGTGAAGAATAGCAATGAAATGGGTGACTCAGAGAGATGACTGACTCTAAATCCAGCAACTGATTGGATGGAATGCTTTCTTGAGTCCTAGACATCTGTATCAGACTTCTGAGCCTGTTTTGGTGCTTGCTCTTCCAAATATCTGGTAGCTGAATATTTTCCAATCCATATTTGGAAATAGTTGATTCATTCATAAGGATAATATTCGTGCTGTTCAGGAAATGCAGTAGTTTGCTCACACAGATCTAATTCAAATGATGGTGTAAAACTAGCCATTATTTTAATTTCTAAAATACTATTAAATCATTTTGAGAACTCTATATGAAAGCACAAGTGGTATGAGCTACCTATGAGTAACTCAGGTGAAGCAGAGGAAATGCTGTTCTTTTATTTTAAAATGTTGATATTTAGTTAGCTATTTCTTGTCTTGAAATTTAAAATATTGCTAAGTGATATTTCCTTTTAATGATAAGATGGGGTCTCACGCATCACGAGTTGGAATTCTTCCCAGACAAACCTCTGAACAAGAAATTGGACACCATATAGTCTGCTCTTTGCTTACTTTACAAACTTGCTGTTGTGTTTCTTGTGGGGTTAAGAAGGACTCTGTGTGTGCAGGTGGAATCATGGTATACTTTGGCAGTGCTGTCAAAGGAATATCAGCTTTGAGCGACTGGACCAGGAATATTATGTGCGATCTTGTAGTTCTCTGATATAATTAGTGTTGGGCTGCAGGTCAGGGCTACGGAATAGACTTGAAGAAAGCCAGATCATTGCGTTTCAGGGTACTGCAGGCTGGACGTGCACTTTTGACTCAGGTATTTTCATAGCTACACAGCTGGGGGAGAGGTTTCTCTGCCAGGTGGTGATGAAATCCTGCAACCATCTGCCTGCAAATCCTGTACTTTTTAAAAACATTAAACTCACTTTTGTTTCTTAACTCTTTTTTAAGAAGCAATCCATGACCTCTTCCTGGGTTTAAATAAAATCAAGAACAAAACAGCCTCTAAAATAAAAAATTTAAGTTAAGGTCTGCGAAGCTGGAGAGGGAGAGACTTTCCAAAGCGCAAATGATACCGGGAGACCCAGTTCCCAAGGTCACTGAAGAAGCTGATTGCAGACCTGAGGAGAGAATACAGGTATCCCTTTCACAGCCACAGGCACATCCTCCCTTTGTTAGTTTGGGATTTGGGGGGTTTGTGTTCCCTTCCTGTAGCATTTTTTTGTTGTTTTTCTCCCAATAGCTTCATGGGTTCTGCATGCCACAAACAGAGTCAAGAAAAACAGCTTTTATTTCTGGTTTCTTGATGACCTTTTAAAAAGTTTATAAACAGTAAAAATTGAGCTTGTTGCCATAATAATCAACTATCAAATCAATGAAGTTAAGCTGGTTGCTAAGGGAAGGCCATGTATAGCTGTGATGTAACCCTGACTGCAGCAGCCAGTCTCCTAACAAGAGAGAGGCATTGAGGGGAGGATGATTCTTCTGCAGGGAGGGCTGCTTAAATCTGAATTCAGCTTAGCAGTGTTGATTTAAAGTACCTTTCTTTGTTATGGCAACAGAAAGGAACTATCCCATGTCTTTTGAAATATCTAATCTTGCTTCCCTCATTGACCTTGTTCTTGATGAACAGGATTAAATATCCTTGTAGGAAATTTGCTTTAGTGAGTGTGCTAGAAGTATGTGAAGATGTGTATAGCTGCAGAAGCTAAGAGTAGCAAACTACTTGTAGTACAGATTGAATTAGCCCCTCTCCTTTTTCCCTTCAAAGTTCACCATTTCAAAGTTATCACCCCATGTTGTGAGAGGTGAGTCCTCATCCTTGGCAGCTTTGGAGGCTTACCTGAACATATTAAAATTCTTTGTGGCTGTAAAGCTTTAAATCAGCAGCAGCTGCTATACTGCCACCCTTCACAGTGGCTGAAGTCACAATGACTTCCCCTCCGCCTTGCCATCCCCAGCAGATATTTTGACCTTTTGGAGCTGTTGGCGGCTGGTCTGACTGAGAAGGACTAGATAAGTGGCCTTGCTAGCTGGGCAGTGGCATGATGGTAGCCAGAGAATAAGTTTTGGGTGCCTGCACTTTTCCTCGGCTTTCTGGTGTGCTTCTTGGCTGCAGCTGGGACATCAGACCATTGTGTGCTGAACAATCGCCGAAGAAAATGGGATTTAAAAAAAACCCCCACAATATGGATTGTCAGCCCAAGGTTACTGCACAGTCAGAGTGAATAGTTAACTCATAATGTAAATATTTTTACTTCAGGTGTTTATAAAAGTAATATAGAGAGCAGGATATCTCGGAGGTATTTAATGAGAGAATGTGGAATGGTTCCCTTGAAGGCCTCCAGGTCAGATCTCTTTTAAGGTAGTAGCTCCTGCAAACTATGAATATTGAGCAAAGGATAGAAATTATTTAGTTGATTTTTGGCTCTCATCACAAAATATAACAATCACAGAAAAGTGCTAGCTACCGTTCTTCTTAGAGAGACCAACAATTACATTGCCATAGAGATTTATCCTCTTGAGCTGCTGTTTTCCCGAGTCAGGGTTAACACTCTTGGGCTGGGCTGCCTGTACTGCCAGTGCTTGTATCTACCTTCCCTTTGCAAAGTGCTTTGTCTCCGGAAAGGTTGATCTGCCAATCTGCCGGTCAAACAAAACCTGGAGAACAAATACCACTTGCAGTTTATTCCATTAATGGTAACAGATGGGTATTAGTACTACAGTCTTCATCATGCTTAGTCCCAACCTGAGAAACATACATGTAGGTAAGGAGGAACACAGTGTATCTCATGGACGGATGACCTACAGGAAGCAGATTTGTGTAAAACAGGGTTATGAAATGGCTTGCATAAGCAAGGCTTGATTAGTAGTCAGGTTTTGTTTGTTTTTTTCTTTTTTTACCATTGGGATTTTAATTTTTTTCATTAGGTTGGTGTGAGTCACTGCTGGTGAGATTGCAGGAAAGGGTGTGTTTTGAAGAAGGGAATGTAAAGGACGAGAGATAAGCTGCATGCTTTCCAGGTTCAGGGAGTATATTTTGGAAGGTTTTGGCTCTACAAACGACAAGCTGTAAATACGGTTACAATATTTTGATATTGCAAACCACTGGAGCTTTACTCTTTTGTGTCTGCTATCAATCAGCAGTCCCCAAAGAAATTACTTTTAAAGGTTTCCTGCAGACTTATTATTTTGCTTGTTTTACTGAGTTTTGGGTTTTGTTTCCAAATTTTATTCAGGGCACTTTGTCAGTACATTCTCCATAAAAGATCTTGGTGTGGGCTGGATGACAGCATGGGGCACACTGGAAAAGGCGCACTTTGCAAGCTATTTCATTGCCTTAAATGTGCTCTGCAGGTAGAAGGCAAATAGCTTCCTGTACCTTTTGGATGGCTCCTCCATCCTCCTCACAGGTGCCCAGCCGGCTGGCCATGCTGACATGCTGGGGCAGAAGGGAGGCTCCTCCTTCTCCTCTCCCTACTTTTCCTTTTAATGATCCCTGGGCAGGAGCCATGGCTTCTAATGCATGTGCTACACCCATGACCTCGCATCTGAGTAGCTCCGCTTCATCCATGCGCGTGTACGTAGGGCTTGTTTATCCTGCCTGCTTGTTGCCCTATTGATGATAACAATCTAGCCTTTAGAGTGTTTTCCACTTGGCAAAATCACCCACAACCAACCATTGTTTAGATTAATGCCGACCTTGTAGCTTGTGATGAACCCAAGACCTACGCAAACAGAAAGTGAATAGCCACAGTTGAAAAGTATCTTATCAGATATTTGAAAGAATAATAAACAAGAGGAAGTGGATAGAAGAATGCCTTTCAGTGAGACCGTATTAAAATAGAGCTTCGTGGCCCAACTTCTGTGATGATAGATCGGTCCAGGCAGAATTTACACTGCAACAATGCTGTTGTATTTTCTTTGAGGTAGACACAGTAGTCCCCGCTGTTGCCTGGCCTATACCGACACAAGGATGTCCACATCATTGTCCTGGAGTTATTGCCTAGCATCACTTCAAGGGCTATGTTGGGCAGTCTGGAAGCCATAGTTGCACTTTTATTACTAGATGTTTGTCAAATACATTAACATAATTATACCTCAACATAGAGCATATTAGCTGAGAATTTCTGGGCTTTGCAGTGCTTGGGTTCTCCCTGTAATTTCAAGGAGGGTGCCTAAGGAAAAAAGGCTTTCAGAGTCAGATTGTCTCTCATTGTGTAAGTCCAGGAGCCACATTCAAGCAATTTGGCAGCAAGATCCTCCCAAAAGCTCTGCGGGATTCAGCAGCAGGTAGTGAACCCGTAATACCCAGCTGTGGGGGACACAGGGAGGGCTCAGCCCTCACTTCTGCTGGGGCATCCTTGCCAGCCAGGCAGAGCTGCCCAAAAGTGTGTTTGAGAACCAGGAGGTAGTTGTGCATTTGGCTCTGAACCACGTACTGCCTCATGTCTGGTAAGTGGACCAGAGATGGGTTAGAGACATGGGAGAGAGTGTTGTGTAAGAATGTGTAGGGGGTGGGAAAGTACATAGGATGCCAGCATAGGAGGTCACAGAGCTGGAGATAGTTGTGGACATAGCTTGGGGAGTATAGCAGAGCACTGCAGGAGTGAGGTTTGTTGAGGGGAATGGTGGGGATGTAGTCTGCACATTCCCAGATATGCTATTTGTGCTAGCTGCAGAGTGATCTAAGGTCGTGGTATGGGTTTTTTGTTTATTTTTAAAAAATAAATGTATTCCTTGCAGATGGGCATATGCCATATACATATCAGGAAGTCTTCCATTTTGCTTTAACTTTTTGTCTTGAAGTATCAGGTTACAGCCACGTTGCATAGTGACTAGTGAATCTCTGTGTGCTGCAGGTGCTGTAGCTGAACATGGAGACAAAGAAAGATGGACAGAGGAGGAACCCTGGGGTGAAACAGCCTTTCTGCCGACAAGCACACTCTCTTCTTTTAGGGTCCTGGATCCTTTTGGGAGGGACCTGCAAGGATGAGTAGTCTGACAGCTTCTCTGTGTGATATTGCATAAAATATTCTGCCCCTCTACTATGCTCTGGTGAGACCCCATCTGGAGTGCTGTGTCCAGCTCTGGAGTCCTTAGCTCAAGAAAGACATGGACCTGTTGGAGAGGTTCCAGAGGAGGGCCACTAAAAATTAGCAGAGGGATGGAAAACCTCTCCTGTGAGGACAGGCTGAGAAAGTTGGGGTTGTTCAGCCTGCAGAAGAGGAGGCTCTGGGGAGACCTTATTCCAGCCTTTCAGTACCTACAGGGGGCCTACAGGAAAGATGGGGACAAACATTTTGGCAGGGCCTGTTGCAGTAGGACAAGGGGTAATGGCTTTAAGCTAAAAGGGGGTAGATTTAGACTAGATATAAGGAATAGGTTTTTTTACAGTGAAGGTGGTGAAACACTGGAACAGGTTGCCCAGAGAGGTGGTGGATGTCCCATCCCTGGAAACATTCAAGGTCAGGTTGGATGGGGCTCTGAGCAACCTGATCTAGCTGAAGATGTCCCTGTTCATTGCAGGGAGGTTGGACTAGATGACCTTTAAAGATCCCTTCCAACCAAAACTATTCTATGATTCATATGATTCTATGACAACCCATTGGCAGCGAGCTAGTTGTTTAAAGGATTACAGTAGTTGTCCTGAGAATTGTGAGTGACAAGCAAGAATAAATGTCAGTGAGAGCTCAATACAAATGAAGGAAGTGAGGATAACAAAACCTGCTTTTCAAAACAGATTTGTGTTCAAACCCTCCACTGCTAAAGCCCAAAGAGCCAATGTTCCCTTTTATACAGTGCAGGTTAGGAGTTGAACGTCATCTAACAGTTTCGCCTGGATTTGATCGATTGCTGAAGTATATTGATGCCAGTGAGACTGCTGAAATTGAACACCCAATTTATGCAGGATTGTGAGTCACATGCTGGATGTATTACACTATCTTTCCCCAAAAGGTTAGCTCACCAGTCATCAGGGGCAGGGTCGTCGTTGTCTTCTCCTCCTCCTCTTGGGTTTCCTTGAGGGAAGATGGCTGGTTTCTATAGAAGCTGTTGTAACAGTGGGAAGTGACTCCATCCGCAGCAGCGAGGGCCTCCCTGCCTCGCAGTCCTGCTAGCACATCTTCTTACTGCCACGGGGCTTCTCCCAGCAGCCTGTGTAGAGCTGGCACTTCTGAGAGCATTTCGAGTTGTGCTCGGCCACCGAATGCTTACTGTTTGCTTTGAAATAAATGGTTATGGGTGTTTGCAGAACGTGGACTGAAGACGTGGGGTAGGGATTGGTTTGTCTGACTTTCTGCCTTGGGAGAAGGACTTTTTGGGGCACGTACAGAAAGCCTTGACTGGTGTCAGTGCTCCTGGACTGTCACGAACTGCATCCCACGGTGATTCAGTGGTGGCAGCTCTGTTGTCTCCCCCATGCTCCCTCTGTGGCCTCCTCTGGGCTGCTTCTTGTTTTAAGTGGTTGAAACTGCAGAAGCAATCTGAGGCCTAAAATTGATCTAAATGGTTTAAACACATCTAAAGCCTTAAGGCCAAATCAAGCTGTAACTATTCATGTGAGTAGTTCTGTTGACGTCAGTGGGTTTTCTCGCTTAAGTGTATGAGATTTGACAGCTAGGTTAGAGGTTATCAAGATTTTAAACCGTTTGAGGGGAAAATAAAAAAAGCAACCAAACAGAAGCTCTTAATGTCCCTTAAACTGAAGCAGTGCTTTTTGGGGGGACAGCAAAAAGCATTTGGAAATGTAAGCAGAGCAATGTTTTTGTTCTCCCAACTTCTGTTTAAGTGGAATAACTCAAGAAGTGCACAGGGACACCAAGGTGTGGAAGTATACACGTGCTCCGGAGCCACCCAGGCTTCTGGCTGCTTTTTCTTGACGAGGGTTCAGATGCTCAGCCTTTCCACTTGCAACTTGGGAAACAATCAAGCAAACAAAAGGTCTAATAAATGCAATGAAGGGGAAAAAAATTACCTGAGATTACACTGATATTACAAACTGAAGCTAAAAAAAAAAATATCTTTCTTAACTCTCAAATTCTCCTGGTGCAGCTTTTAACTTTCTAAAACCTGAAAAAGGCCTCAGGTGCCCAGATGCTTTTCTCTTTTCTCCAGCTTTGTCAGTTGGCCTGGAAAAGTATTGCTTCTTCCTCCAAACTTTGCCCTGCTATAGTGTTATGCCGTTAGGCCGTAATACTGTTACTGCTTTAAGCTCATAGTCACTTTATTCTGGGAAATGCATGTATAGAGGACTATGGAAAGAGAAACCTGGGTTATATGGCCACACCTGGGATGTGCTGTCACGACTGGGTGAGAGAAGACTGGCAAAGGAGAGAGAAGAGGCTGCATGTCCCCCCTGCCAGCCTCTTAGATGTTTCACTGGGCAAACCTCTTGAAGGAGGGATGGTTTTTTCATTGAAGAAGGACTGGTTGCGATATACCGTGCAGAGTTTTGACATCGTGCACTTTAAAGGGAACATTTTTGAAGTTAATCTCTCTGGCAGTTCTCTGCTGCGTGAGGATGAGTTTTATAAAGCCAGGATTGCAGCGCTGTAAAGCGGAGCAACTTTGGGTTGGTGCAGTACCTAAGTAATCCCAAGAGCACTTTGCAAAGTGGCAAAGTACATGCGAATATAGCGGGTGCGTAGGCAGGAGATAACGAGGAGCTGAGGAGAAGAATGGTTTAGCTGGGGAGGAGATGGAATACAGTGGGAGTGGGGCTCCCGGCCCCACAGCTGAGCCTGTGCAGCACCCACAGCCGCTGCGTGGCCGGCCGGGAGGGCAGGACGAGGTGCCGAGGTGGCAGCCCGTGCAGGCTGGATGGAGGCAGGGGGGCCACCAGCAGGACAGGCGTGTGTTTGTCGGTGCAAGCCTGATTTTTTGTGCTGGGCTCTGGGTATTTTATTTCCCTTCGTGTCTCTGCCGTACCAGTTCACAAGACATGACTGGCAGCTTTGCCTTGTAATTTATTTGATCATAGTAATTTTTTTGACAGGCTTCCTTGTGATTTTTTAATATATCAAATAGAGTTTAATAATAGCCTGCTATTAAGTCCTTTTATTTCTCCCTTGGGATTTACTTATGACTGTTGCCTCTCTTACCCATATGAAGCTCTGAATCTATTTTCCAACTGTGAAGAACTTAGCGGTGTGAGTGCATGCATAATATGTAAAAACATGCAACAGAATTGTTGTTATGCTTGGGAATTAATAAATGTCAGCATTGAGGGTAATGGAAGGATAAGCCAGGCTTGCTTAATTGCCAAGAGTATTCCTACGAAATTCGGTGGGACAGGCTGTCAGCAGGATGCTCTCCTGCATGATTTTATTTTTTTTTTTAATTCTGTTTTTATTTTCACTCCTCTTTTGAAGATGAATTTTACCATTGGCTTCAGGATCAAGTGACCTCTGAAGAGAATAACTTCAGTGAGAGCAAAACTGAACAAAATAAAGTAAATTCTGCAGTATAGCTATTCGCTTTGAAATATCAAAGATAATAAAAGGGAAGAGGCTATGTGCATTTAATCAAAGTAGGGTAAGCACATCTAAATGGCATCTAATGGTAGACAATTATGTTCTGTAATGGGGAGAGCCAAAATTCTCTTGTTTTCCTTATTCCCCAGAGACTGTTGGTGCTGTATCTTTCACTACCTACTTTCTATCTCCATATGTGCTAAGCCCACCTGTTTTTTCTGCTCTTTGCTTTCACTGGTGTTTTCCAAGAAACTCAAAAAAGTACTTGTCTTCTACTCATTCCCTTCATATGTGATGTTGAAATGCGGCTAGCATAAAGCCGGATCTGACCAGTCAGGATTCAAGTGCACCAAGGGGGTGACTCAGACCTTCTCATCTGCTTGCTACCACTCCAGTTGTTTAGCCCCAGTGTGATCATTCAGATTTCTCCTCCTTCTCTCCAACTCACATCTTTCTGTGTGTCCCTGCTAGAAAAGAAACCTGCCAGATATGGGACAAACTACATATTGCCAAATTTGGAGTCAGTAAGAGTTCACAGGCAAATACTGGCTTGTGCTAAGCCCTGGTAGTGTTTGCAGCAGTATGAGGATAATGTAGCACTCTTTAACCGCGCGTGCCAGCAGCAGACCCAGATTTGCAGTTGTGGTATAATTCTGGGAGAAGGGCGTTCCTACAGTAATAGGATGGTAGGAGCTGTACCAATTCAACCCTGTGCCTACGTGTTAAATAAGGGAGAAGATACCTAAGTGCATGCACACACATCAACAATTAAGGTCATATATTGTTTAGATTGCTTTGCTAAAGAAGAACTGATAGTGGTTTCCAGAGCGATCGCTCCTCCCTTTGTAGAAAGCTTAGATGTGCGGAAGTCCTCTGGTTCCGGTAACTGCCCCCAAAGCCAGTTGATTCAGAAACAGATGATGATGCGGTTTGATCTTACCACTTGAACATATACATATTGAATAGATTTCCTGATTAAAACTTATTTTTATTAAATGGGGAATATTTTCCAGGATACTAGGCAGCCAAGGATTATTCCTTTGTCTGCAATGTGAAATTCCTTTAGTCTTTTTACATTTTATCTTTTGTCCCTCCTTTTCCTCCTTCTTTGCGATGGCTTTTGTTGTGACCATTGGAAGGAAACATTGTTCTGCTTACTAATATTTTGGTTCCTCTTATGTAGTTAGAGGACTTTGGGGTAAGACTGTGTTGAGGTCACATACCACAGCTGCATAGTGGCGAAGGCTAGACGAGAGCTTCCATGGCTGGAGAATAGCATGGGTCAGGAGATGCACTCACAGCAAAGGAGACAACTTTTTACATTTCATAAAGACAGGCAAAAAGTCTTTCAAGAAAAAGGATTACATCAAGAACTAATATTTCTGCTATATAAACCAAACAAAGATAATTTTAATGTTAGATGAAGTAGAAGGCATGGAATAGGCGCAAAAGCGTAAATCTTATTCTGAGCACCTGTATAGACATAGTGCCATAACTAAGTTTCAAAATGTGGCGGTGCTTGGCAAATCATTTGGAAATGATTTTGGTGCGCACTAAGAAAGTAGTCATTTGGAGGATCCCAGCAGTCCACTGCTTCCTTCAAGTTCCAAAAATATCCGTGCACTTTAATCTGATCTTATTACCCCTTTTCCCAAGAAGCAGTTATTCAAGTAAAAAGGAAATAATGTTCTAAGTCAGAAAGCATCTTACATTTCCCTGTATTTCCTCTAAGGCTTTCTGAAACTAGTAAAACCTGCAGAAAGCTCCCAAGATAGTCAAATCCAAGTTAATTTTGAACTAGAAAACTATGAACTTTTCAGAGCCCTTAGGCCATTTTGGGGAGTGCTGCGCTAGCTGTAGCTACACAGCATTTTTCCAGAGCATTGATGAAGTGATTGATGATGCAAAAGCAGGGAAGTTAATAGAAACGGACACATGTATTTTGTAACCAATAGAAATATGAAGTAAAGAAAAAAGCGGTGCTGCTTTAGTGAAAAGATACAGACAGAAACTTCAACCCCTCCTATGCGTTGTGTCCTGTTCTGTTCCCCAATGCAATGAAGACAAGAGAAGGAGAGGGATCAGAATTTATTCATAATTTTGGCACCAAGGATAAAAATAAACGGCTGGAAGTCTGTGGAAGTTCTTCGCAACGTTCTGAATTTCTGAATATGAATTGAGTGAATGGAGAAACTGTTGTGCACCTTTTTGCTTTCCACTAGTTTATCATTGCCTCTGGATTTTTGTGTCTGAAGTGCCTGCTTGTTGCAGGAACCAGGGGACTGAATCATTACAGGCAGCCCACAGGTCTGGTGACTTCATTTCCTGGGTTATATAAAATCCAAACTTCCTAACAAATTGTCTGCAGGAAGTGTTTACCACATTGCTATAGAACAATTAGAGTGCACAGAAACCTGACCAGGTTGAGAAAACAATTACGTGAAGCATTGACGTTAATTTATAAAGACCTTTAAACACAGCAGTGGGGTTGCCAACCAACGAGCAACCAAACCTACTACCTACCTAAGTTCCTGGGCAGAAATATTCAGTTAGATGTCAAGGCTGGATGTATTGTGAAGGGTGGAGACTTGTGTGGAAAAAAAAAAATGTAATTAAGGCATTATGTCTGGTTTGTTACGTTCTCTCTAACAAATTGTTTACCTGTGTAAAGCAAGAGATCCCATATTCACATTTGTTAACATAAATTTTTAGTAAGTCTGCTGACGTGCCTGGAGTTAGCTTAGATTTAAATAGTCCGATTAACAACTGGATTTTTGTGTTTTGTGTGGGGAAATGGCCCCGCTTCTGCAGAAACTTAGTCTTGTTCTAAGCCGTGTGGAGCACATGAAGATGGAGGGCTCCCTGCACCGGCATTGTCATGCTGCAGGAAATAAGTTTAGCAGAAACAAGGACCACCCGTTAATTTCTCACTGCAGAGTAATAAGTAAAACAGTATTTCCCCATTCCATGTAGTCCACAGGCACTTGGCATCCATTTTTGCCCCGAAAGCGCAGCTTTTCCCTGACTAATCATTCTTCATAATACAAAACAGCAACAGAACAAAAAAGGAGCAGAAGTCTGTTGACAACTACATAAAATATGCGGCTTTCAAATTAACCATTTTCTTTTCTAAAGACCCCAACCAAAACAAACAACTTCTTATGGAGCTGTTATTGAAGCCATGTTTGGAAGTCTTGACTCTCTAGCCAAGTTCTGTTAGTTACTTTTACGGTTTGTAAATTTTCATCAGGATGGCAGGCTCCTGTTCATTTAATATTGCAATTTATAGTTCTTGTCAAAAGCCTTGTTATCAACATTCATAAGCAGAACCTTGGCCTAGAGTTTGAAAAGCAGAAAGATACAACTGCTGTGGTGTGATGCCCAGCACTGCCTTTACGCAGAAGATGAAAGAGGAGAGCAATTGGGAAAAGTACATCTTCACGTTCAACTGGAATTGTAGAAAGCAGAAAGCAAATCAACAGCTTACCTAAATGAACTGGTATTTAGCTGTTTCAGCATAGCTTTAACTCAGATCTGAAACAGTTGTTACTTTGATGGCTATTTTATATGCAGCAATGGAAAATTGTTCTCTGAATCGTGACTACCTCAGGGGTTCTTGTTTGAAGGTGGAGGATGCCCACTTCTGGGGAAATTCCAGTGCCATAGTTTATCCTTAGATTCTTCAGTCAGAGTCCTTGGTGGTGCACAGGACTTGCTAACATTCAGCTACTTAAGGGATTGGTGTTAGACACCAGTACCAGTGTCAAATGATTAGATTTCCCAAATGAGATGCTTAAGTGGTGCACCACCTCTTGGTCCACAAGTTTGCTGTTGGGGAAATTCCCTGTTTGGGCTGTTTCTCAGAAGGTTAATTGTTTAATGTTTCCTATTTTGCTTTTAGATGATAATGATCACATCTTGTGCTATGAAATTGTAGCTTGCTTTGGTCTTCTAAGCAAGCCTTGCGTCTGTTAAGTATCTGGCTTGTTTCTTGCCAAACTTCAGTGACATGTTCGGCTATTGAAGGGTCTCCAATGTGTTGCCTTTGTAGAAGCTTGTAATACTGCAGTCTTTGCACGTTTCCCTTTTAAAGCAGTACCTTTTTTTTTTTTTTAATCCATCTCCACTGGAATGAGAGATCTTTCACAGTTATTTTTTCCAATCTATGAAAGGATGGTGGTACTTCATTACTGTTGCAAAATATTGAGGCCTCTGGCCAATAGCACTTGTTTTGAATGTTAAATATCATGCTACACTTAATTCTGTACTTGGACTCCTAAATAAAAATAGTACGATTTTCACAGGTGGTGAGAAAATGCAATTGAAAGAGAGGCCAATAAATACCTAAGAAATCAGGCTGCTTACATTTAAGTGACTAACTGTATTGACTATAGGAATCTAGATCTCGGGAAACAGTATGAATTATTACTATGTGCTGGAACTGACAGTATTTAGACTTGAATGTGCCCAAATATAGAACTAGGTGCCTAAGCTATTACATCTGAATTTGGAGAGAGCTTGACATTTAGAAAATGCTGAGGTCTCATCTTCTGCAACTTTGGCATATCCAAAGCATCTAAGAGGGAACATCTAAAATCACTAAATGCTTTGAAACTTTTGGCTTTAGAATTTAGACTTTGCATTTTCTCTTTAATAGGGATGCAGCCACTTAGAGCACAGGCTGGAAAGATACAAATAGAGATATCTTCAAGGAATTTGCTGTCAGAATTCATGTTGATATCTAAATCAATGTACTCAGAATTTTTGCTGGAATTTGTAAAGAGAGCGTGCTCTTAACATATGTTTCATGTTAGAGAATGAAACAGCCTTTTTGCAGTCTGACTCAGCCTTATTTGCATTGCAGGCTTTGAGTATGCATGAGGACATACATGTAGACTGAGCTCTTGATGTAACAGGAAAAATTATATGCATTTGATGCATCATTTCTTACGTGAATCAACCTTTAGTGCTATTAAACCGCTTCTATGGAATTTTTTAAAGAGTGCTTGAGCCCTATGAGATTTCATTCTCTGTGTTCCCCAAGCCTGCCTGTTTTCATTTTAAAAACAAACAAATAACTTCCCTACTCCCCCCCTGCACCCCCATCAATCCTGAAGAACAAACTGTCAGCTTTAGAAATGCTGTAAACATGAGGACTGTAAATGGCATTTTTGTTATAATCTTGTCTTTTGGAAGGAAGATCTGAATGAAGAGGTGATAATCAGAAGCAGCTGGAAAATACATCTGTAAAGAAATTAATGGAAAATAGAGCACTTGTACTTCTATTAAAATAACAAAACAAAACAAAAATCTCAGAGTGTCTGTGTAGGAATATAATGGAAGCAAAGCTGATTGCTTACAATGTGGTAATAATGCCAGGAAGAGCATTTTCAGCTCTGGTTGCTCTGCTCCATAGCTTTTGAGCTGTGTTGTCAGAGCATATGTGAGAAATTACCATCATTATAGTGAATCTGGAAAAGGTGGTCGTGGTTTATTGAGCTCACTGGGCTTCACATGCCCAGGGAGCTGGGCAGTCCTTAGGTCTCTGTAAATCTGTAGCCAGAGTCAGGGCTGATTTGGCTTTCGGTTCATAGGAGATCTGCCACTGAGCTGCTCTCTCTGATCCCTTGCAGTGGGTTCTCCAATGTGTTATTCTGGCCTTGCCTTTCCTGCGCTGGAAAGGCTTGAGGTACTGATGCAGAACAAGCTGTACTCTTACCTTGCATTGCCCGGGCATCCCCATATGCTGGGAGAGCATTTCCACACACAGATCGAGTAGTTCTGTGATTGCTACGCGGAGCTTCATATAGACTGTGTAAGGTCCGTGGGGTGTGAAGTGAATCATCATCTACCTGTTTGCATGTGCATGCGTTTTTATTTTGAAGGTAGTTCCTGGAAGTACTCCTTGCTCTGAGGTTCCTGGTTGCTCTGAGGTTCCTGGTTACTCAACAGCTTTTTTACAAGTGGCTGCTCCTAGGACTAGATTGAAAGACCAGGCTATTGGGAACTGAGAGGCTCTGTCTAAAATGCAGGGACGTGGGGTGGATAAGAAATAGCGGTGTGGAGGGGGGCAAATGAATGCTAGCAGTATTCTGCAAGTACAGAGTTCATCTTTGTTGTCTTTACTCAACTGCAGAAGTCACAGCCACCAGCATCAACAAAACAGTCCTATAGAGTAAAAGTCATCATCTTTTGGCAGCTCTGTAGCACAGTGGTGCTCTCATTAGCTGTGTCTCAGGGATCAGTGGAAAGGTCCCGTCTGGCTCTGAACATCTACTGAATCAGCAGGGTGCTGCATCTCGGCACTGCTGGGAAGGAAGTCTGGCCTCCAGGTAGTGCTCTGTAAAATGTGAGCAGGTTCTCCTTTTATTCCCTTTTAGTGGCCCAGATCGAATACTATTTTGACCCAATCAGACCCAATTAATCTGATTCTACTTGTACCTGCCAAACCCATCTTAATGGCAAAATAATTTGTTTATTAAATTACTGGTGAATATATATGTCTTCCTTATGCTATGAGACGGAGCAACTTTGCCTGTCCTTTGAAGAATCCAGATAGATTAGGGCTTCAGCAAGAGTAAAATTCCCCTTCACTTCACTGGCTCCAGGAATTTTTGGTGGAGAAATGCTAGACAGCATGGATTACAGCCCTCTTGTTCTACAGCTACTAATGGAAATGCTATATGCTTCAGCTTGTGCCTCTTTTGGGATATTTTACAAAAATTAAGTTGGTATAAAGAAATAAAAAATGTGGGGAAAATGTAGTTGAGCAGAATAATTTTCCATATACACCAAAAGTATTTAATCCAAAAATCATAAAAACCTCTATTCCTGTGTGTGAAAACAAGGGCACTAACTGAGTCAAGGCACAAAATCTCCTGTGAAAAATTTCTCAAGAAGGGCAAATACCAGTTTGCACTCTGAGGTACACATCTCTCTTTAGCAGACTTGTACAAACTGGCAAGCGGGATATGGTTCCTATAGGCCCGCTGTTGCATATACCTGTCTACATGGCCCATGCACCTCTTTGGTGTCACATATAGGTTCTGAAGGAGTCAGGTCTTCTCTGTTGATTTTTTTTTGTGTGACATAAGGGAAGTCACTTAACTTCTGTTTTATGTTTCTGCCCAATTAGTATAAAACACAGAGACAGATGTGCCTGGATGCTACAGAGACCAGCCCCGATTAAGTCCCCCAGTGGGTTCTGTGGGCTACCCAACTAGATCCTCGGTGCTTTTGGAAAGCAGCAGACCTGCATTTGACAGCATATTTTGTGTGTGATGTTGTTGTAGATAAGTAAAAGACAAACACTTTTGGTTTGCCAATGCTGCTCAACTTCACAAAAATAACAAGTTAAAATTGGGGTTGGATGAGCTTAAGTGAACCATTTAAAATGAAGATAACCTTTTTTGATAGTCTAGTGTTCTAAGTGAAAATAACTGTGGGCAGATGCTGGGAGGTGCAGAGAAGCAGGCAGTGAAGGGCACACTGGGGAAAAAGGTGTCTCTATTTACCAAGGACTCATCTTCTGGAAATATGGGCTGTCTTCCCAAGGTCTGCAGCTCTCTGGCATTTGCAGAGCGATGACTGCCTGTGAGAGGAACATCCCGGGACTCCCCTCCACGCTGCTGTGAAGCTGTCATTTTTTATCAGTTTCACTGCTGCTTCCTGTTTATGGGAAATTCGTGGTGGGAATGGGATTATTTGGGGTTACAGTTCAAATAAAGTCGAAGGAAAAGTCCTGAGAGCCAGGACCTTGGCTGTTTTGGCTGCTTCAACAATCCAGTCCTGTCGCTGTAACTCAGCTTTTCCGCCTTTCTTCTGGTGCCTTCTCCTGCCAGGAGCTGGATTTCTGTCCCGTCAAACAGTGGGAGGCTTGGTAGGGGCAAATCTTGAATGTTACTCTACCAACCTTGTTGAATTTTTCTGGTCAGTGAGTCACAGCTGATGTGGGCATTTTTACTTTGGTTGTGTAAAATCAGCCTGAGAGGTTTCTCTTAGCCGAGGCGGCTGAGCAGCCTGGTTGGTCCTGGCAGGAGGACTCACTTGGCCTGGGGCCTTTCCTCCGTGCTTTCTCGCGCACCTCGTGTCCTTACCCCGCAGGGTGTGCACAGTCTTCCCATCTCCATCTGTTAGCACTGGCCTTCAATTTACTCAAGGAAAGCTTCGTCTTCCTTTGACCCTTACTGCTTTTAGCCCCGTTGAGCTGTTTCACGTCATTAGCGGTATAAATGAGTTCTTGCTCCTGGTGGTCTCTCACCTTAGTGTTGGGTGACAGTGTTCTCTCTCCTCTTTCCAGTTACTGTTTTAAAGGGTGAGGAATCACTGACCAAAATGCTCATTATGGAGAGAAAAACAGATCATCTGCTGAAGGGTTGCATCTGTCGTTGAAAAATGCCACGTGGCTAGCAAAGATTTTCTCTTCATCCCCCGAAATGTCCACATCTCTTCTGTCTTTGTGTTTTAGGCACAGGAACCAGGAATGGCATTAAGGGATAAAATATCCCTCTCATTATCATTAAGAGCATTGCTTCATGGCCTCTTTTATAAATCAGTAACCGAAGGTAATGGAGCAGAAGGTTCTCTCTGAGATCTTAATTAATCCAAGCAGAGATATGTGCCTGTGATGTGAGATAAGATTAGAAATCAGCTCTAAAAACAAAACAGCCTATGCAAAATTGATGTATGCTGGCCTATAGAACAATTCAGTGAATGAGTTCCCATTTGTAATATGGCATTCCTTGAAATAATTGGCCAACCTTCGTCAGAGGTGGTAGTAAAGACTGAATGAATAATATTATCACTTAAAGTAAATTTATGGTGGTGTGGAGAGGCTGTCCAGCCTGATCTTTCCCTGAGACAGAGCCTATCGTGTTACCGTGGCCTTATAAAATGATGCTCTTATTTTTTTGAGCTACGCCTTGAATGTAGAGGCCTGTAGTCGGGATGGGAGGTTCAGTCAAGCACTGAAGGAGGGAAGGCATCCAGGAAAAAAGTATAAGAGCGTCTATGTGGGCATCAGAGAAGAGAGAGGGGTTGGAGAAATGACAGGCTTCCATGTCAGAAAGAGAACTTCTTCCCTACGCATGCCTGTGGGAGTGGGCGTAGAGGGGAGGCTGACTGCCTGACTTGCTTCTGGAAATCTTCCATGTTTTCAGTGGAGTGAAAAGAACATTATTTTTATTACTATTAAAAAGTGCTTCTGCCCTTACAGTGTCTGCAAGTGAGTATTACAGTGCTGTTCAGTGGAAGGTTAGCTGAAAGTCAGAGCATATGTTTAGTCCAATGCCTTGGGAGGCCTCAATCTGCATTTCACCTGTGTGATCTCAAAACTGAGTACAAGGGATTAGGAGGATCCCGTGGTCGGTAATGGGATACAGGAGGCCTTCATGCAAGGCAGGGGGACTCGTCAGTGGGCTGTGGAAGGGGAAAGTGAAGGCCGTGAGGATTACAAGCAAGGAAGGAGGCAAGAAAAAGCATGTAAAAGGACAAAGAATGGTCCTGGGGAAAGGTAGGCAATTAATGAGCATTTCCAAAGACTCCAAGTATATGAAGTGTCCCTCCTGGGGGCAAGACATGAGCCTGCTCTGAAAGGGGAGGGGGGGAAATGGAACAGGGACTGAAGGGTTATGGTGGTGACAGAAAGAGGGTGGCTCCTGTGGCTGCCCAAGTCCCTCAGGAAGCTTCCTAAGCAACATAAATTTTTTTCAAGGGATGAATGTTGCCAAAAGAATGATTTTATAAAGTAAGGGGATTTTTGTGTGTGTTTTATTTTATTTTATTTTATTTTATTTTATTTTATTTTATTTTATTTTATTTTATTTTATTTTATTTTATTTTATTTTATTTTCACCTACTGCTTGGTGCTGTGTTGAGGCTATATGGTCATATTGACCACATCCCCTGACGCTAGTTGGGCAAGATTTCTCATTTCAGCCGAAAGAATGCAGGAGGATGAGAATGATCACCTCTTCAGTGGTCAGCTGCCCTTGTGAGTAATAGGGGCGCACAAGAAGGGGGTGTTTGCCAGGAAGCTGCCAGGACGATGTCTTGGATGGGTACTGCTGCTGTGGCACACTTGCTCTGTCCATCCTGGATGTTGTCCTGCTAGGTGGGGAAGGCAGCCAGGATCCCAATGCTCCTCCTGATGGCAGAAGCAGGTTTGATGAGCCTGGTATGGTCTGAGCAACAGGTCTGGTGTGTTGTCCTGCCCTGGCTGCAGAAATCAAGGGTAAGGCTGCCCAACACATACTCCTGGACAGCCCTGACCACCTGGTCTGCATATCTAGTTGTACCTCCTTCTTCCACCCCCGTACCTCCCTCTTAGCAGCTGTTTCATGAAAAGTGAGACTAAGCAGTTTGCTGACATGCCTTCCTGACCCCTCAGCTTCACAGGGCTGGCGTGTCTGGAGGTGGTTATTCTGGCCATGGCTTTGTTATTTTTGTAGTTAGACTAGGGAGAGGTAGCTTTCTGACAGGCTTTCTGTGTACCTCTCTCATCAGTGTTACCGTCCCTGGCAGCATTAGCCAAAGCAGTGTGTGCAAAGCACGCCACAGAAAAATCATCATTGCTGATCCATGTTTTCCTTGCTGGCAACACTGAGGCAGAAGGGTATTCTTGGCATCCCTGTGTGCTGCGAATAGTCTTTGTCGTCAGCAATTTAGGATTGGCCACGATTTTAAATAATTATATTGGCATCTGTTACAAAAGAACTTAACCCCTCCAAATCAAGTCTGTATTTGGTACAAAACCTGCTGTGAAGTCCTGAAGCTAATAAAATGCAGAGGTCAAGAAAGCAAGTCTAAGAAATGTCATCTTCTGCATCAAAGAAGGAGAAAATTAAGGAGAAGCATGACCATGCCTTTGGTAGCACTGTGTTACCTGAGGGGACAGGGAGAAATCACAAATGCCCGGCAAGGAGCTTGTTGGCTTCTGATAGGAACTTCCTTATCTAGCAGATCAGGTCCATGCTCATTCACTTTTCTTCATGTTCTCACCCCTTATGTCCATTTTAGGGGTCAGAAACCCAGCCCTGCTAGGAAATAGATTGGTTTCATTCCTCCAAAGCATGGGATGGTGCTCCCCACTCCATCTTCTCTCTTTCTAGCTCATTAGGGAGTCCTTGCCAATTAGGCCTTCCAAGAACCAGCTAGACAGGAATAAGTCTGCAGTGAACGTATCAGATTGATTGCATGTGTCATTTATATTGCTTGCGAGTAAATGATTGTCTTCTTTTGGTAGTTCATAAATTTGTCTAATTGTTCACGTAATCCTCACAAAAAAAAAAAAAGAAATACACAAGAGAGGAGTCAAGGGCACCATTCCTCAGCAGGAATAAGAAGAATGTGAAATTTTTAGACCAAGCTATTTTGGAGAGCTGACAAATCCAAAGAGTATTTAATAACACTTTTGAAAATGGAATCCAGTGCTCTTTTTTTTTTTTTAATTCCTTTCAGACCTTTTCATGGTTTTTTTTTGCCCCAATCTGATCAATTGCATGATCAAAACTCAGGGGGATGAGTTAAACTGTGGGAAGGATTAGCTCCAGCTTTATTGAGAAGTAACTCTTCCTCAGTGATATCAATGTCCAAAAAGAGGAAAAATTAGAGGACTTGTTAGGGACCTGTACCTATTGCTAGCCTGGTTAATTACTATTAAGTAATTATTAACACTTTGGTATTGTCTACAACTGAATTTTATGAGCACAACAGAGCATAAGGCTGAAAGAAGCAGCAAAGTTTACTAGAATGGAGTAAGGCTGTAGAGTCCTGCACCTCCTCTGTACATGTGTCCCAGGCTCAGGGTGTAAGGCAGAGCTGGTGTCCCTGACGTGCTTCCATTGGAGAAATGTGTCATCTAGACCAGGTGCATGAAGGACAGTTGGTTTGATGCCTACCAAAATATATCTACCCCTCTTTAAGGTTTGGAAGTGAACAGATGTCCTGGCCTGCCTCTGCCAGTGATGTGGCAAGTGACATGAAGGAAGTAGTGTGGAGATGTCCCTTGTGATCTCTGTGCCCTTACCCCAGTAGCTGCTTTGGAAGAATGTGGAGAGGAGGGACAAGCTATATGAGATTTGTGTTATTGCAGCAAAAGGTAGGAATCCTGCTCCCCCTGCCCTTCCATCTTCCTGCCCCAAGGTCTTGCAGCATATTTCTGGTGTGCACATCATTCCCGCGTCATAACTGTCCTCTTTCCTTATTATTTTTCTACCCTAATTCATCTTGTTCCACAGTGTCAGGCAGGCCTAGCAGTAAAATAAAGCAATGGTTTATTAATCAAAGCCCATAAAATAAAGCAATGGTTTATTAATCAAAGCCCAAGACAAAGACACTAGCGTTTAGAGGACTGATGACTATAAGCAGAGCAAACTGGATGTGGTTATAGCCTTTGTTTAAAGTGAGGTGCTTCCCTAACTGTCTCAGTACATCTCACTTAAAGGCCACGTAGCACTTACTAACTTGAGGTGGATGACTTGGTCTCTTCCCACATCAGATAAATTCTTCAGGTTCTGGGGGGACTCAATTTCCCTCATAATGTTTCTGGTCTTATTTTTAATAAGAATACCAGGCCAGCAGCAAAGCACTTTGCCAAGACCTGCTGCTCCTCTCCTACAGTCAGTCTCTGGGTCACCATCTCCCCAGCATGAGGGAAGGTTTTAGGAGAGAGCATTGTTAGCTCCATGTTGTACTCCTGCATGCACCTGTGCACGTGTTGTCTCTTGTGCACTTTGGGGGGCAAATGGCATCGTTTCTGCATCGTCTGTGCAGGGTGAGAGGACAGGATGGACAGGGAGGCTTCCCTGAGAGACGTGACTGTAGCAGTGGTGGTGGCTGCACGCTGGTGGTGGGTAACTCCTCTGAGGAAGGAGCAGTCCTTGTCTTCCTCACATCTGACTCACTACACATCCATGGCAAACTTACTGGGTAGGCAAACCTACCCCATGCTAGTGAGGGTGTACCCACCGTTCCCTTCCCTCCCACCTGTCAGGGCTGAACAACTGGGTGAGACAACGGCTGATCATTTCTCTGTCTCAGGTGGCCACCAATGAGCAGGGTTGGGACCCATCCACCCACTGTACCCTGTCAGAGCTTGTGTTACCTCCTGCTGCCAGCCCCTGTACTATTGCCATAGTCCTGTAGGTTGCCATCCAGGAGAACCCATGTGGGGATGTATGCAACATGAGTGGAAAAGGAGGGTTTGCTGGATGTGGTGGGGGAAAAGTATGCAGCAGGTGCCTGTTTCAGAAGGGGATGAGTATTCTGGTTCCATGTGTTGCCAGAGGAGGTGAGAAATATTAAGGTCAGTAGTATGGCCTCCCATGACCATCAGTAGTGACATGCTGGAATCTGGCTGGAAACTGTTTTCAGAAGAGCATGATCAAACCTGGAGTTGCTCAACTCGAGCCAAAACTCCAAGTACTATATCAGTAGCTGCTCGGTACAGGGAGAGGAAAGCTGACTTTTGTAAATACAGTTTTAACCTATCTGTGTCTCTTTAACAGAGACTGGAGTATCTAAGGAGGAAGATGTAAAGCCTCTTGAAAATCTGAAGTTCAGTAAATTGCCAGGACTAAAAGGTACCAATATACATCTAAGGCTTTTGGAATAAATACTGTGGAATCACAAAAATAATGAGTTGTGGGCTTCGTCCCAATCCTGGTGAAGTGCAGAGGAGTCTCAGCATGCTGGACAATATCCCAAGTGTGCAATAAATAGAGTTGTTGGTTTCTTTAAAGGACCAGACAGCTTTATGAATAACTGTTGTATTTTAGCAAGTTATAACTAGGTGTTTGTGGCGGGAGGAATTTGTTGTTGCAGTGCCTGTTATTGACTGCTTGCTGAGGCACTTCAAAGCATAATTAGGGAGAGGAAAGGCCAATGTAGGGTACCGGAGAACCAGTTCCTGGCCAAGTGCCTCAATTTTTTAAGATCTTTTTGGTGTAGTCACAGAATCACAGAATGGTCAGGGTTGGAAGGGACCTCTGGCGATCATCTAGTCCAACCCCCCTGCCAGAGCAGGGTCATCTACAGCAGGTTGCACAGGATGGTGTCCAGGTGGGTTTTGAATGTCTCCAGAGTGGGAGACTCTACTACCTCTCTAGGAAGCCTGTTCCAGTGCTCTGTCACCCTCAAAGTAAAGAAGTTCCTCTTCATGTTTAGGTGGAACTTCCTATGTTCAAGTTTGTGCCCGTTACCTATTCTCCTATCACTGGGCACCACTGAAAAAAGACTGGTCCCACCCCCCTGGAACTCTCACTTTAAGTATTTATAAGTATTGATAAGATCCCCCCTCAGTCTTCTTTTCTCTAGACTGAAAAGACCCAAGTCCCTCAGCCTTTCCTCATAAGAAGGATGTTCCAATCCCCTAATGATCTTCGTATCCCTTTGCTGGACCCTCTCCAGCAGTTCCCTGTCCTTCTTGAACTGGGGAGCCCAGAACTGGACACAGTACTCCAGATGCGGCCTCACCAGGGCAGAGTAGAGGGGAAGGATAACCTCCCTTGACCTGCTGGCCACATGCTTCTTGATGCACCCCAGGATGCCATTGGCCTTCTTGGCCGCCAGGGCACATTGCTGGCTCATGGTCATCCTGCTGTCCCCCAGGACCCCCAGGTCACTTTTCACAGAGCTGCTTTCCAGCAGGTCAGCCCCCAACCTGTACTGATGCATGGGGTTATTCCTCCCCAGGTGCAGTAACCTACACTTGATTACGTTGAATTTCATAAGGTTTCTCTCTGCCCAGCTTTCCAGCCTGTCCTGGTCATGCTGAATGGCAGCACAGCTTTCCGGTTTGTCAGCCACCCCTCCCAGTTTTGTGTCATCAGCAAACTTGCTGATGGTACACTCTATCCCTTCATCCAGGTCATTGATGAATATATTGAACAGGACTGGACCCAGTACCAACCCCTGGGGAACACCACTTGTTACAGACCTCCAACTAGACTACCACTAACCACAACCCTCTGAGCTCTATCTGTCAGCCAGTTTTCAATGCACCCCACTGTTCATTCATCTAACCCACACTTCCTAAGCTTGCCTGTGAGGATGATGTGGGAGATGGTGTCGAAAGCCTTGTGGAAGTCAAGGTACAAAACATCTACTGCCCTCCCCTCATCCACCCATCCAGTCACGCCATTGTAAAAGGCTATCAAATTAGTCAGACATGACTTCCCCTTTGTGGACCCATGTTGACTACTTCTAATAACCTTCTTTTCCTCCAGATGCTTTGAGATGACGCCCAGCATGAGCTGTTCCATCATCTTTCCAGGGATGGAGGTGAGGCTGACTGGCCTGTAGTTTCCTGGGTCATCCTTCTTGTCCTTTTTGAAAACTGGAGTGACATTGCCTTTCCTCCAGTCCTCAGGCACCTCGCCTGTTCTCCAGGACCTTTGTAAGAAACTTTGAAAGCAAATACAGAGGTACGAGACAAGGAGCGTTTATCCTGGATGGATGAGGAAAGATTTGGAAGTGTAGGTATCTGCTATGCCAAACAAGGGGCATGCTCTGAAGCCACAGAATAAACAAATGATGACTGGCAGCAACTCAGAGCAGAGCAAAGTTAAGAGGGCACTCATAATTAGGAGAAGTTGGTACTTGAACCAAGAGCATTGTAGGGATTTGAAGGATTTAGAGGAAGGAGTGGAAAGTAAATTGGGAACTGCCCTGAGGCCCTATGAAATAAGTAGGAAGACTTTCCTTGAGCTTCAGTTCAAAACATGAGTGTAAAGGATGAAGAGCACCTGAAGGTTTGCAAACACCAATGCAGATGGGAAGAGGAGGAGGAGAAGGAGGAGGGTGAAGGGTACTGGAAGTACAGAGAGATTTCATATTAGCTGAAAACCCCACAAAGTTCCCCATGAATTTTCATGGGCTTCCTCTTTCCAAACACTCAAGACTTCTTGTGGCTAACCTGGTGTGTGTGTGCTTGGGGAAACCACAATAACCACTGGAGTAGCTAGGATACTCCATTGTATTAAGGAGGGGATTAAAATTCAACTAGAAGGTATAAACCTATATGGCATAGAATTGAGGGTGGGCTGGAATATCAGGTGAAAGGTTGCCATCTCCTTCAGTGGCAGCAGTTGGAAAAGATGTGATAAAAGTGGTCACAGGAGGAGGCAGAATTGGCGTATAAGAGATTTTAAAGAAGAACGGTTAGAGGAGACAGGCCTGAGGCTTTCTGAACTGTGAAGGAGATCAGTATCTAAAAATGTTTAAAAAAAAAAAAAAAAAACAAAACTAGAAACCCAACCTGTGAAGGGAATAGTGAAACATGTTCATTTCCTCCTGTTTTTCCTGTCGAATGAAGCCAAAACCAAAAAAAGATGACGCGCTATACTGTAAAATTGGTATAGTAAATGTAGAGCTAATCAAAGGATATACTTCCTTTCCCAATGCCTCATCAACTGGTGCAGCCTGCAGTCACAAGAGGTGGAGGCACATGAAATAAACGCTGTGGATTTCTTGCTGAAAGACTGGCAATTTTGCGGCGGAATGCAACATTTGTATTGTAGCACCTGAAGAAATAAGTGGTGGTATTGCTCACAAGCAGGTACTGGGAGGTGGCTCCTGTACAACCCGTCTGCAGCCCTACACAATTAGCTGGCTACTTACCTCTTCTCATTTGTCACTCCCAGTCACACGCATCGTTTCTCTCACGCTTTTAGAGATAGCTGCGGCAGTGCTGGCACGGCAGCCCCAGTGGACCACTCATCTAATCTGCTGTGGCAGTTCCTCTTCTAAGTAGGCCACTGCAGAGCAAATTAAATTTTTGGTGTCTTCATCCTCTTCTGCAAATGGCTTCTTCCTTTGGTCCTGTTTTAATTTATATTAGCATCCACCTTTTTTAACCACATGGGTCTGTCCCTCATCTTTGGCCTTGCAGTAAGTCTAGTAGCTGTTTTCCTGCAAATGGCAAGTGTATTTTCAAGGCCTAGGCTTTAAATTCTGTTCTGGTAAAAAAAAAAAAGAGAGAAAGAAAAAAAAAAAAAAAGTATAGTATTCCTCTCACGCCCTTGACATGAAAATAACAATGAGAACAATGGGAGCCGGCCGGAGCCAGCCTGACGCTGGAGCGCACCGTGTGGAAGGAGGTTGAAGAGGGGAAAAAAAAAAAAAGCCACATGCTGCTGAGGGAGGATGTTCGGCAGACTATTTGCATCAGAGTTTGAGAACCCACACAATAAAAATGAAAGTGCAGAGCACGGGCCAGCTGCCTGTGATAAGATCACATTGTTGGAAAGGGGAGAAACGTACCGTCTCCATGCTAGCTGAGCAGGCAGCAAAAGTACAAAACAAATGGTGAGATCGCACATGCGGCCCTTCTTCCTCGGGCGCTGACGTATTGAGCAATTCTGATTGATTTTTTTGTGTGTCACGGTATGCCAAAGCCAACCTGGGAGAATTACAGCAGATGGTATAGCGGGCAGGGGAATTGCGTGGAGCGTGGATGCGGAGGGGAGCTAAAATCCATCATTTTTAACAAGTGAATGCAACTTTGTGCAGTTCCCCAGCAGCGGTAGGGCCGTAACTGATGTGATGGCTTTATTGCAGCTGTTTGTGGGTGCGTTTGGCCTTGAACGTGGAGGAAAGAAGGCTCCCCTGTGGCTTGAACAGAGCTCTCGTTTGTTCTCTGCACAGCTCCGGGATTCTGTTCCTCGCATCTGTGGCAAATCATCTTATTTACCACCTCCAGTGACCAATTCAGTTGTCTACAGAAATGGCAGTTTAAAAAATTCTCAGATGCTATAATGGGCTAGCTGGACTTTTTTTATCATATATTTAACATACGCTGTGATAAGACTGCACTGTTGGATTCAAACTCTCTCACCTAATTTTTTTCTCGTTTCTTGTAATGAAAATTTCTAAAAATAATTTAAAAAAAAACCAACTCTAAAGTACCTTTAAAGTTCCCATGTGCCTTCCTCAAGCATTATATAAGATTGTGGGGCTGAACTCTGTTTGCATTTATTCTGGTCTGAGTGTGATTGCCACACCAAAATAAACAAGCATATGTCATCATTTTAAGATAATCTTGGTTTTAGTCAAGTACACCGACACCGTCCCTTTGCCAGAAAATTGGGCCTGTTTCCTTAGTCTGTGTCTTTCTTAATCTCAGACTGAGTGACTTGCATTTATTAAGGAAATTTGTCTGTAGGAATCAATACTAAATTTTAATGCTGTTTTCTCAGATTTCTTAGGTATCGAGAGGGCTGGTAGCTGCAGGTCTTCCAGGCTTCTTTTCTTCAGCCACTGATGCATCTCCTGAGAAAAGCAGGCCATCTTAAGAGAACACATCCTTTACTTTCTGCCTTTGTTCTATATGTTCCTACTGAAATAATTTTATTCTCTTGATTTAATCTAAAATATCTACTAAACCAAGGCATCCTTTGCACATATTGATGAGAAATGAGGCCAGCGAGCTAACCCAAGGTTGTCCAGCATCTTGTGTTGCTGGCCAGTGTTGTTGGTTTAATGCTTTGCGGATGACTTTCTGGGCCTTCTACACTACTTTTATACTCAGTGATAAAAAACGATGCCTATGTTATTGCCAAGGAGACGTGGAGGGTTTATCGCAGTGCCTGCCGGACATTTCTCTCCACCCTCGTGCATAGAGGTGCTAGCGTGTAACAGTGCTTTCACCTCCAGTGCTCTCACCTGCTTTGTCCTCAGGGCTCCTTCTCTCCTGCTACAAATTGACAGCTTCTTAAAACCTTTAGGAAGAGTTTTTAGGATGAAGTGCCCGAGTACCACAACACCAGCTTCGTGTCTCCCCTGATGTCAAGCATGGACAACACCTTCTCTTTATTTTCTTCTCTGCCCTTGTCCTTGACAAGAGGAACACCTGATATAAGGAGACCCAGACTAAACTGGGGCAACTGGGGAACTTCATCACGGAGCGTGGTGCCATGTTATTGCTCCCTCCCAGCAAAAGGTGATTCTAGGAGAGAATACATTGTCCTGTAACGGGACACAAGGCTGTGCCCTGTGTCTGTGGTGGACCATGGCCTCCCAGAATAAAAGTGCATATCTAGAGGTAAATGCCACACACTCCAGCATGACTTCATCAAGCAAACTGGCTCATACCTTTTGTGCCAAAGTGTGAAGACATTATCCCAGTGTTCTCTCCTGCGTTGCTACCCTATGAAATATAAAGGTCCCCTTTTCACAGCCTTTTTTTTCTGCCATCAAAGACATTGACAGGACTGGCCCTGCAGTTTAGCACCACAGGCGCTGGTGGTGGCTGCATGGAGCTGTAGAAGTTTGTGAATGCTTTGGGTCAGGATTAGTACAGGGACCATACGTGCATATTGGGCCTCTTTAGCAGGACTGTTTAAAAATGACTTTTCTGTGCTCAGAATTAAACGCAAGATGCATTTCTCTCAGTGGAGACATGGAGAGACTGGTCCTGTGCTCATGTTTGGTTTGATTTTTTTTTCTTTCTTTTTTTTTTTTTTTCTTTTGTGAGCTGTTGAGCTATTATTGATGCACACTTGCAAGTGAATATATATCTGAGAGCCCACCTGGCTTACTGAATAAACCCACAAGTCTGATGAGTAGAAGACAGATCAACAAGTCAAGCCTCAGATTGCTCCTCATTCAGGGTAAAAATGTGAGCAAATTATTTAACCTTTCAATGTCTTTATAATTCCTCCTCTTTAAAACAGGCATTGCAGAATTTGGTTCTGGAAGGTTCTTTTGCTTTTTGGATAAAGGTGTTATGGAAGGAAAGAGCACCTCTTCAGATTCTTGTGAGCCCAGCTCTGCCAGGTCAGCCTTTGCTCAGTCAGACTGATGCTTTTTGTTAATTATATCAATGTTAAGGAGAAAAAGAGCCCTAACTAACTAGTTTGTGGGTAATGGGTGTGGATTGTGGCCTGCAGATTAATTAGGATGTTTGTTCCTCTGTTTACTGACACTTGAATTTAAGTAGGTACATCCTGTAGAAGAGCATTACTGAAACTGTGTTTCCCGGTGTTTTAGGAAGTATAACTTTCCACACTCAGCTACACCTCTAGAAAGCTGACTGGTCTTGTTTTTTAATTCTAGCTGTGTTTTTTTAAAAAATGAGCTTTCATCGAATGTGAACTTTTACACAAAAGCCATGCACAGTAGTAGGGGACAGAGTCCCCACTTTTCTGTAGGATAATCTTAAAGAAAAATAGTAGAAACAGGCATGATGAATTATAAAATACTGTAAGTTCTCAGTAAAGTCTGTTCAACTCTTTTTCTCCCTCCTAAAGAGAGACTTTTCTATAATCCTTTTCCATATATACATGGATTTATTTTTCATTATTATTTTTATTAAAAGAATTGTGTTTTAAGAACTGCTCAATCCACAGGGCTTAAACAAAGAATTAATGTCTGAATTGTCATCATAATGTAATTTTTGGGCTGAAAATCCTTCTGCTATGGGATGCTTGTAGCCTAAAAGCTTTCTGCTATATAAGGAAATGGATTTTATTTAACTTTCTCAACCACAGTCTATGTGCACAACAGAGGAGCATCCAAATTCAAACTAAGAATAGAAACTTTCTAACTGCATTAATGAGTTTCTCCCATAGCTCTTTAACTAGTAGTCACCAGTACAGTCTTTGCAATTAGTCATCTCTGCTTTCACAGAGACTAGGGGTCACAGGTGTGTTTTCTCAGTCATTTTAATATATCAGGGTCTTTTTGTTTCAAAGTCCATGGTTGCAACTATTTGGATGTGGGCTTTGCTCTGTCTTCCCCTTGGTTGTTCCTCCCACTGTGTTGGCTCACTGAACTTTTGCGGTGAAGGCATGGGTGAGGCTCTTGCCTCAGGGTACTGTTGGTCCCAGGATTCCTGAAATCCCAGTCCTTGTCTAAGCATCCCGTGTTTTCTGAAGTGGGCAGCAGGTCTAGTTACTGAAGACCAAGCCTCCAGGTAACACATGCAGCTCAAATTCCTGATCCTTTGTGCATTCCCCTTCAGCGCAGTGGGCTGTGCTGGGGTCTATGCACAGTTGTACCCAAATCACCTCTTGAGCTCCCCGGCGCACGCAGCTACACCGAGTGGTGGGACCCAGCCTCCTGAGATCGATTCCTCCAGCACCAAGGGGGCAGCTGGTGGCTCCTGAGCTGTCTCTGAGTAAGTGGGACTCAAGGTGCAACGGGGTGGGAGCAGGCAGGCTGAGTCCGGCCCTCTGGCTTTGGCAGCTGTCTGTCTAACTCTGAAGGCAGCTGATTTTCTGGGGTGAGAGTGACCTTTAGCCGCCTTCCCATAGGGCTGTATCCGCAGAAGGGGTAATACTGCTGTGAGGTATCTAGTTATGGACGCAGTATTTAGATATTAGCATTTCACTGGTGCTTCAGGGAAATTAAACTAATTGTGCCCCATATTGACCCACACATTATATCTTCCCAGTCTCGGGAAGTGAGCTGTAACTCCACTTCCCCCGCAGCCCATGTTCCTTCCCCGCTGGCTGGGGAACGCCGAAATGGGGTATAAAATGCTTTGGTGACCCAAGGCACGGTATGAAGGTGCGGTGCTGTGCTAAGCGGCAGGTGAGCCAACCCCCGCCTGCGGGAGCCCACCAAACCTCTTCTCGCTTGGTAATGAAGCACAACAGGCTGCTTCACACGTCTGCTGAAATGCATTTCTGGTACTTGCAGTGCTTCACATTGATTCCTTTCTCTCAGCTCTGCTTTTACTTTTCACTGTAGATCGTCAGTGAGTCCCTTGGTATTGGGAGATTTAAGCGGTTTCAAACCTAGCAACAGGAGACTCGGACCTACAAATCCATGGCTCAGGTGAATGTGATGGTTGGGTCCCTGTGCAGTTCTCTACAGCAGATATTACGGTTACGCATAAAGGATACTTAAAAGCAAAAAAGAACTACAAATGCTATGAACAAATTTTGCCTCCCCCCGACCCCCAATAATGTCTGGCTCTGCCTGTCTGTAGGCCGCTGACCAGAGAGATTTGGGGGGGACGTTGCAGGACATGAACAAGTAGGATCAAAAATGGGCACCCCGTGCTGCTGTTGGCTTTGTGCCGGTTTTCCCCCCCTTCCCTGCAGCTGCCACGGGGCCATTGGGGGTGAGTATTGGGGTGACGGTGGTGGCACGGCGTGGTGTGGTGTGCTCCTCATGATGTCAGGGAGCTGCAGATCCTGCCTGGCCTTCCTCTCCCTGCAGTTTGCCCTGGGCTGTTGGGCGCTGGCAATGGGGCTGATGTGGCTTTGGGCAGGAAGGAGGAGACATCTAATCCAGCCCTGCAACCCCACTCCCCCGCATCGCTGGCACAGGGTATGCCCAGAAACTGCCCTTGCTGTTTCTCTTCTCATGCTATAAAATGCACAGCTTTTGAACTACCGTGGGAAACTATAAATGCATCAGCTGGCAATATTTCCAGAAAAGTCTTTTTTTCTTTTCTCTTTATTGAATTTGGCTCATTGTGGTGAAATGCGTTGAGACTATAGTTGCACGTCCTCCCAATACCTACCACGTCTTCCTCTTCCACACAGAAAGCAGAAAAGCTCCCCACCAGTTGGCCCCACTCACGATGGACTCGCAGCACCTCAAGTTATAGGGTGTTACCTTGCAAATAGAAGAGTTGAAATGGAGCCACAGGTGAAGCTTGGCATTGTGGACAGGGTATGTGTAATAGGATGGGAAATGGGTCCCTGTCCTTTTGCTCTGTAGTAGTTCAGCTCCGTGACAGCAGTATTATTGAAGCTCAAGGATGAGCAAGGTGACCCGTGAGTTTAACCTATTTTGGCTCACAGCAAGTGCAGGTCGAAGTCTGTCGTGCCAGTGGCTCTTGGCACTGTATTGGGAAAGTGCAATACAGCAATGGCTGTATTTAACACTCAGGCCCCTCTGCTAAAAAGTTAATTTTCCTGGAAGTAAATTTAATTCCCATTTATTCAATTCCTTTATTACCAGAGCCAGTGGGAGCTTGTTCATATAGGGAAATTTTGCCAGTCGTACTCTTATAATTATAGCAGGATGGTTAGAAGCATCATTCCTTGCATAGATGCTTTTATTCCAGTGTAATAGTGACTCTTTGATAGAGTTTATATGTCTTCAAATGTCAAAAGTAAATTCAGAAGTGTCTTTTTACTCCAGGAGTCGCACTGGAATACCTCTACCTAACTTAGCTCTCTGGTTTATGTTGCTATAACTTTTCTGGGTGGCACAGGTAGAGATGCCCAGTAATAGTCTCCTTGATAAAATGATACTACTGAGAAGGGCAGCATGTAACCATTGGTCTGAAATTTGGGGGTTTCCCCACCTCAGCCACAGATTCTTCTCCTGCTTTTGAAGGGATCATCATTTAATCCGCCTGCGTGTGCTCATTTGCCCTTTTCTAAAAGCTAGAAAAAACTTTTTTTTTTTTTTTTTCAAGGCTCCCAGGGTGCTGCCAGGTTTGAGTCATTAAACTTCAGATCTGTGAATGGAAGGCACTATTAGCTTTACTGCCTGATTGTATTATATTATTATTTTTTATTACTGTGGCGGTTCTTTAACAAACACAATGCTTTATAATCTCTATGCTAAAGAAATCCCGTTTCACAGAGAAAAGAACCATATGCTGTAGTTACAAGCAGTGTTGCTGTTAAACACCAGGCTGTTGCTAACTTTCAGCTGGCATCCAGGAGCTGAGAGGCAGCCCCTTATTTTACTGCCTGTGACAGGCGGCAATAGTGAAGAGTGACTGCAACAGGAAGAACAGTGTCTCTGAGTGGGATCCTACACCATCCCCTTTATAAGGACATGGGGATCCACAGGCAGCAGCCCTTGCAATAATGAAGACTGCTTCCCTCTGGATTTGTGTCTCTGGGGAAGGTTGGCCATGGTCTGCGTCTCGGTGGGTTCTCGGATATCTGATAAGGGTTGTACTTGGAGGGTATGTTTGCTGGCCGGGAAGGCACTCACAGGGTGGTAGCCCAGCTTTCCTCCTGCTTCACTGTGCAGAGGCCTCTGGCATCATGGCTGGAACAGGGTGATAATAAAGCCAAGTTTTCTCCAACCCTGCGGAGAAAAGCCCCTTTCATTTCAGCATGAATGTAGTTTGGACAATCTGGGGTAATCTAAGGCCACTTTAAATGCTCTTTCGCTTGTATTGGTGTAACTTCCAGGTCTTCTGTGGAGTCCCTTATCATTTATACTGGTATAAAGGAGAGATGAATTGGTCCCTATGTGCTTTTCTGACTGGGAGGAGACTAAATTAAACACAATGTTAGTGTTGCCTCTTCCTTCCTATCCCCATTTCCCTGTGGTTATCCTGTTAAGCAATTCAGAGTAGCTCATTTTCTTTGACTCTTCTCTCACCCATTTTACAGTCTTCGCGCTACCTCTTTTAATAGTCATGATACTGTTGCGAAGGGCCTATTAGAAAAACCTAAGTTTGATAGCTGTATCGTCTGAACTTATCTGGGCTTCTATTTAATCTCTGCTCATGGTATGTCATGATGAAGAATAACGCGGGAGAAGATGACGTGTCTCTTATTCAGCAGCATCAATCTCTTCCTTCTTCTCTCTATTGTAGAATGAAACAAGGATAACAAAGTTTAGATCTTGTCTCTTTTGATTGCTTAATTCATTTTATAGCTGTGTATTTGTAACGTAGCTTTGACAGGTATATCTCTGGGAGAAACTGACCCAGTTCTTGTCCGCATGGGCAGAATATTGAATATTCTTACGGATGCACTTCCTTTATCATGGGAATTTTTTGTTCTTGCAATTCATTTTATTGTCTGTTGAGTTCTTTGTGAGCAAGGTGACGTTAACAGGATCACAGTCAGCAGGTACAATGGAGAATTGTGAATACGGTGCAATGCGGTTCATTGTAAAGCAGTAGGCAGATTTCAGAGGTGTTCTGTCTTAAGGCCACATGTTTGTTCCTCAAGTACCTGTAATGACATCCTAGAGGAAAATGGTTTTAGTAGATGCGTTAAAATAATGACTTCTGTTTCTAAGCACATTAGGAGTTATGTAGCTGCCTTTGTCTTTTCTTAATGCGAGACCTACATTTCAGACATCCAAGGTTGCTCCCTGACATTAACAAATCACTAATGTAACGGCTATGAAACATTTTCAATTTATTGTCATCTTTACATTGCTAATGTTACCAAATAATATAATTTGCCTTCTTGGACCCAAACAGTTGAGCAGATTTCAAGGCAAGGGCAGCTGTACTAATGAGGACAAGCAAATGATGGTGTGAGTCGTGTGTCTGTGCCACTGCCCTGCATGTCAGCAAAATATGCATAATCCTGTATTGCTGCACTGCAGGTGGGGGGTGGTGGTGTATGTTTGGGATGGGGGGGGGGGGGGTTGGTGGAGGGAAATGGAGGGAATGGGACAGAACCCCAAATAGATGCTATTTACTTGGAAAACAAAATGCTTCCTGAGGGAGCGGGGTCTGTGAGCCCAGTGCTTAGTCATGCTGTGCTCCCTCTGCTTGTCTGCCTCCGTGGGGGTTTGCTTTGGCCTGTTTGTTTTTGTTTTTTTGGTTTTTTTTTTTTTGGTTTTTTTTTTGGTTTTTTTTTTGGTTTTTTTTTGTTTTGTTTTTGTTGGTTTTTTTAAATTTTTTTGGTCGTACATCCTCCTGTTACAGGAATAGTCACTGAAAGACCTTTTTTTTTTCCTTCACATGTATAGTATGTGCCTGTGTTCATGGAGTGATCTGTGCCCATGTTTAAGGAGGAGGCTGCCTTTGTTTCTGATACCTTCTTCCAGAATGATGCTAATTATGTTGGGTTTTAATGCTTTTTCTACATGCTGGATTGCTGTTAGACTCATCGCATTGCAAAGAGGTTTAATACAATCCATTACAGCATTAAGTAATTACTCATCTATTGTTGCAATAAGTAAGCTGTTCATAGTGATGCTTAAAGAGCATACGTTGATAATGTAGGAGATATTCAGAAATACTGCTTTACGCTGCTTTTCTCACTGTTTTTAATGGGTAGCGTAGTTTCCATCCTCATTTGTAGCCTCCATTGATCTCTGCTTATTCTTCCATTAATGTATTCATCACTTCCTTGCTGGATGTTTCTCTGTAATAGTATGCCTATATGATGGTTGTTTCCACTATTTGCTGGTGCCCTCTGTTCATATTACCACTTGATTTTCCTACCGCGTCTACTTAGTAACACCAAGGGGTCTTTTGGGTTGTTATGTATGATAAGGCTACCACTGAAAAACTCATTTCATGCTTTCCCTGTATGCACATTATGCGGTTGCTGTTGGAAACATTTGAAATAGCTTAATCTTTATTGTATATTTCATTGTTTTTATTAGACACAGTCTCTGTTCAAAGAAAAGAAGGATCAGGAAAACTAAATTTGAACTAAGAGTTAGGAGTTCAGAAAGCAGAATAAAATGTTCCCAGAATTACAGCACACTTTTTTTCTCCCCCTGCTGCTGTGCAGAAAAGTGTTAAATGGCTCTTCTGCCCTGTGCAATAAATGCTTGCCTCTTTAATCCCAAACATGGGCTTTTCTATTTGGTGTCTGTCTTGAACCAGACACTAACCAGATGTGGACTATCACTGTTTCAGCAGGCTGTAAAACAAAAGGAAAGAAAAAGAATTCGGTGGAAGCGGAAAGGTTTTGCTGGTCATATTAAACTCAGTGTCAACACTTAACGATACCATACTATAGCTCTGGATATAAGTTCCTCGCCACTCAGTTTGGATGAACTTTAAAAAAAAAGTGCTTCTGGAGGTGGTTTTGCCCCCCCTCTTGCGGCTGGGATCACTGACATAGAGAAAACTGCAATGACTGGTCCAAAATCAGTGTTGGGACCAGCGCACAACATGGTTTGACTTTACAAATATTAAAGTTTCTAAAGGACAGTTTTCCTAAACTGAGGATGTTTCTTGTGTTGTTAATGCATGTGTTGCCGTTTTGCTTCCTTTATCTAAGATCAGTATTTTTAACGTTGTAGCGAGCTTAACAGGAGGTCGGGGGTTAAAACCTAATCATGCTGACACAAATGAGATTTTTGTCATTGACTTTCGAGAGAGGCTGAAATTTCCCTGTTGAATTCTGTATACACTTTAACGCTGTTCAAACCAGGCTGAAGATAAATTATTGTTCAAAGAAACTGTGCGGCCTATCTCACAAGTTTTATTTTTCCCGGCAGTGATCCTAACCAGACTTGTGGTCGCAGTACTGACACTGTGCAGGAGGAAACCTAGTAGTACAGTACTTGGCAATTCGCGAAGTAATTTGGCGTATTTGTTTGACACTGCAGTCAGCGTGTTTGTAGAATTACTGGATTTTTTTTTCTCTATTTATTTTCTTTGTTTTTATTGTCTTGGTGATGGATTTTGGGCTGAGTGTGTAGGTTTGCCAGAGTATTTCCTCTGCTGTTTACACCTGTTACGTAAATCCTTGGCATTAAGCTATTTTTCTCAGCTGTGGAGTCATGTTGGTTTGGACTTCACTAGCAGCGACTGTCATGGCAATAATGGGACTTTGTCCACATCTAATGCGGTCTATCCAAGGGCGTCCCAATCTCCAAGCCATTGAGAGACTGGGGTTCACAGTCACGGTGTTCACCACCACTGATCCGTCTATATTTCTAAGGCTGTTGTTGCAAAATAAAAATATTAAATGTTTGTTAATTTATTTAAGTAAGACTTGAGGTTAAATCTCAGATTGGGAGTCTGTAAAACAGGGAGAAATGCATGGGCCCATGTTCTGCAGGCCTCTAAGGCTTTTTTTTTTTTTTTTTTTTGTCTAAATATTCTCTGGTGCTGTTGTATCCCTTTGAGGTGGGTCTGAAAACAGACAGCAGAAGTGATTCTGGACTGAAGTTCTTTAAGACTCTCTCCTATGGCCTGGCATGAAATATCAAGCAATCCTTTTGTTTTGATAACTTGGATTTTAATTTTTTATTTTTTTTTTACCTTATTCCTATTATTATTAATAACATTCACTATTATTGGCCTCAGCCAGTAGCCTGTAATAGGCAGGAACTATCCCACATCTCCTACTTTAGAGAGGTGTAAGGGGATGGGGAGGGGCAGGATGTTTGGGGCCAAGTTTCTGTTTGCTCATCAGTGGCACCTTGGTGGCAACAGTGCAATCAGTGGTAGCTTTATTTGCAGTACTGCTGGTCTTCTAGAAATAAAGGACAGGAGAGATTCTGGGAGAAGGCTTCAATGCCTGTTCTGCCGTCTTGGCTGGTTTTGTCTGTATGTAAATCATGTCATACACATGATTTAAATAACTTGATAAACTTACTTAAATGTCTCTAAACAAGCTCAGAGCCAGAAACCTAGTCCTGCTGAACGTGCAGAAGTCCCTGAGGACAGCAGCGGACATCAGCCGATAAGATGTAGAGAGTAAAGATCCCAGATTCGGCCGTGAGACTGCAGTGTGTTCTGACCTGAAGCTACCCTCTGGTGTCTGGGCTGCAGTTGGTGTTCGGGGATGCTTAAATCAGAATTGATCTTAATGCAATGGAGAAGTAGGAAAGGTCTGTACCTACGGAATCACGGAATCACGGAATTTTCAGAGTTGGAAGGGACATCTAGATATCATCTAGTCCAACTCCCCTGCCAAAGCAGGATTGCCCAGAGCACATTACTCAGGACTGCATCCAGGTGGGTCTTCAAAATCTCCAGAGAAGGGGACTCCACAACCTCCCTGGGCAGCCTGTGCCAGTGCTCTGTCACCCTCACCGTAAAGAAGTGTTTCCGTGTATTTGAACGGAACTTCCTGTGTTCTAACTTGTGCCCATTGCCCCTCGTCCTGTCACTGGGAACCATTGAAAAGAGCCTGGCTCCATCCTCCTTCAACCCACCCTTTAGATACTTGTATGCCATAATAAGGTCTCCCCTCAGCCTTCTCTTCTCCAGGCTAAAGAGTCCCAGCTCTCTCAGCCTTTCCTCATAAGGGAGATGCGCCGATCCCTTAATCATCTTAGTTGCTCTTTGCTGGACTCGCTCCAGCAGTTCCCTGTCCCTACGGTGGGGAACAACATGAGGTTTTTGATTTGTGCAACGTATTTAAATAAATTTCGGCATGGCTGTTGGGAGGACCTGAAATAACTCAGGCTTATAACAGCGTTCATTCTGAGTGATGAGATATGGCCCATCCCAGAGACATTTGCTCACTGTTTTGTGACCCAATTAGATGTAGGTAAGAAGGGAGGGGGTTAGTTATCCGTCAGTAAGAGGGTAAGCAAGAGTATAGCCCGCCTCTCGTCTTCAGATGTCCTTGCTGGTGTTACCAGCTTTCTGACTGCTGGAGGGCTGGGGCTGGGCGTGCAGTACCCTCTGCCCTGGGATTTAGCAGAGGAACAAAACTCCTCCTTCAAGCTTGCCAGTCAGACAGTGCAGCAACCAAAAGCCATTTCATTCCTCGTACTGTCAGAGGTAGCAGAGGTCAGGCAACAGTCAGTTAAGACTGTCTGCCGTTTCAGTGCCAAAGACTTTTGGAATTGCTACAGTGATGATATGATGAGTGCTTGTATCACAGGGTGGTGGCAAACGATTTACAGTGTTTGTCTGGTGTCTGGAGATGGATTCGGCAGGGCTGGTCTTTCCAGATCTGAGAAGTGTTTCAGAAGTGTAGGCATAGGCTTTCAGGTCCCCCCTGTTCAGTTCTGGCTAGTTATTCTGGTTATACTATTTCCCAAAAGGTTTAGACATGTCTGAACAGCACTATCGATGGAAAACAGAGCCCAAATCAAGTATGGGTAGAGCATTAAAAGCCCAGTGTCAGCCACTACCATGCTTTCTCTCGAGGAACCGTTATTTATTTTGTTTGTTGATTTGATTCCACTTGAAAAGGGTACAACAAAATGCTCCTCAAGATAGTTTTATTTGGGCTGGCACACCTATCAGTCAGACTGCATGGATGTTGGCCATTAGCTCTGTTCAGAGAGCAGATCTGAAGCCCACCGTGTTTATATGTTCAGCAAAATTATATCTGATGACGTCAGCTGGTGTTTCATCCGTGCAAGCTTCTTGACGCGCATTATAAATATTTTGAAGAAGCAGTTACAATGGGGAAGCTTGGGATGAACTGAAGCAGGCGGTGGTTACTGAACAATTGAACATCCGTACCATTGCCCTCCTGAGTCACCTCCTCCCCTGGTTTGACCTGTGAGAGATCTGGGCTGACTCCTTTGTCAGAAGACACACGCTAAAAAAAAAGTGTTTGTCCACAGCTGGCATTATACTGTATTTTCAGACAACCTCGGACATACCTCTGTGCTTTGTCATCATCTTTCGGCATGAAGTTCTAAGGCAAGAATGTCACTGAGCACAACACTCCCTCTACCTTGTTTTCCTTTGCTATTTCGGCTGACCAACGCCGTCTTCGCTTCCTGCTGCAGGCTGCCGTGTTGTGCGTGTAGCCATTGCTCGGTACAGATCAGATATTCACCAACGGGGATGATCCCTGAGCGTATGAAGCCGAGAGAGAGCATAACTGATATCCAGATATTATTGTTCTTCTGCGTATATACCGTTATAACCACCGCTTGATTTTTCATGATGCACTGCCCTTGTGTATAATTGCCCTTCACTAATTGGCTGTGACAGGCAAGATGAAATCTAGGAAGACGCTATAGTTTTAAAATGAATGTACTTATCTTGAAATTGGAAATAACTGAATGATCTGGATCCTAATTATTCTCGTACTACAGAGAACTTAATGAGTTGTTTGGTTTTTTTTAAATGGAAGTTGATTTTTTTTTTGATCTTTTCAGTTTATCTTCTGGTCTTTGAAACTGAAGGATTTAATTGTTATACATTTTAAGTAAATCCCTGAGGATAAAAAAACTAATATAGCTTTTATTTAAATTTATATAAATGAAAACTGCCTGTCCTAAGCTGTTTACTTCAGACCAGAACCTTGAGAATTTGTCCAAAAGGCTAAATATCATGAGACTCAAGTTGCAAAAAAATGAGAATGGGAGAAATAGGGGAATTTAGCAATACCCTAGATATTGTTTAATTCAAAGCCAGACTGAAATAAAGCAAGCCTTTCCAGACTTCGCAGGGAACCTGACCTACGTGTAGGTAACAGATACATAAATTATATTAAAATCATTTCTTACACTGAAAAAATGAACCCACCATGTTACCAAATCATCTAATGCTTTAACTTTATGTTAATCTAGTTTTATGTTATTTCATGTGCAAATTAACACTGTCTAATTAATATCTCGCTTATAAATGGAAAGAATGATCTTGAGTTCAAGTAAATTTTAGTGATTTAGTCTTGAGAACATATTATGCAGAAATTGGTAAGAAGCACACACAATTTGAGAAGAGACTATGATTCCTGCCTCTGCTTTTGTTTTGTTGTGTTTTGTTTTGAAAGGGTAAGCATGTTTGATGAGTTCAGACATCAGAACAAAAGACTTTCTGCTAATCTTTCGTTAGGAGAAATCACCAGTGTTGGTTTTGATTCTGTTTTTAATAAACACAAATGGTGATGACAGCTTTGTTTGGTTTTTAAGATTGTCAGTCTGTTTCGGATGCTTTTGCTGCTTGGGCTGAAGGCGGGGGGGAGCGCTGCTGGGGGGCGATCTGACCCCCGCCAGGGCCGGAGGGGTCTGGAACACCCTGTTTCCACTCCTGCCTGCAGCCTGGTGAACCGGGGAGCTCCTGCGGTCCCATCAGGAACAGCCTACGTAACTGCGGACATGCCAGCAATATGCTGCGCTGTGAAATAGTCTCTTGCCTGCTTTGCCTGCTTGCTGGCCTTTTTTTTTTTTTTTTTTCTTTCTCCCCCCCCCCCCCCCCTCCTTCCCTCTCGGAGGGATTGCATCATCTGCCTGTATTTCACAGCTTGGGCAGCAGGGGAAAGGAATGAAATAAATCAACAAGTTGCTTTTGTCAAATAAACCTCTGTGATGTGGCCTGGTCAGAAGAAATTTATATTCTTTCTATCTAGGCCGTCTTTAAAGAATGTTTCACCCCCTTTTTCCTTTCAAGGATTTTTTTTTTTAAGGCTTTCCAAATCGCTTTATCAGAATGTGCGATAGGTTAAAAGGCTGTGTTTTCAACAGTTTGCAAGACAGCAAAACCCTTTTCTCAGAACTGAGTGTCTAATAGCTAAAATGAAGTAATTTGAAAATCTCCTTGCTCTAAAGTCGTGGTGGGACAGATACCCATTTCCTCCATGAGAGGTAAGCATCCAGCACCCTTCCACTCTCTTCCGTGGAGTTACCGTGGATGCTCAGAGAGGGAAGGGAGGAGAGAACCTGTGTCAGTGCTACCCAAAGTTAGAGGAAGGGCGATGGGTGTGAGAAACGATCAGCTCTTAGTGGGAGCAACGGCAACTGCACCAGAAAAAAGATGGGGCTATGATGTCAGGGTTTAGCACGCAAAAATATTTTCAGCTCTTCTAATGTCTTAAAGCATGGAACAATGGCTACAGTCACAATTTCAGTTGTTGCCAAGGATTACCTCGTTCCACTTGTTTGTTATTGCTGGTTTTCATGTTTTCCTGTATTTCTTTAATTTTTTTTCCTTGTTTTTTTTTTCTTCAGAGGAGAAGTCTCATAAAAAGGAAAGCTCTGCTTTTTCCTTTTTCTGCTCTTTCCTTTCACCCTGAGTGTTGTTGTAGTACATGCTCTATATTAAGTATAGTTGGATCTTTTTTATCACTTAATATAGAAATCTGTCATTGGCTATCAAGATGACAAGATTAGGGATAAGATTTGGAGTGTGGGGGGGGTCCCCTTAGGCAGATTGATATATATTAGCTGAAGATCCTAAATGAAAAAGCAATCCTTTAAGCTTGAAAATACATCCTTATACTGCAGGATGCGTAGGTATAGAATTATTTAATCTCTCTAAGCTTCTTCTGGATGAAGCAATGCCTTGTGCAGTCCTTACAAGAACTGTATTTTGGAATAAATTTGCTCTAGTGCTTTTGCCTTCCACCAAGCCGCTGCTGAAGCTCAGTGGGGGCCAGGGGTGGATCTACAGAAAGCCATAGGTATGGCGAAGAGGAATGGAGCCACCATCTTCTGACAAGCGGATCCCTGTTGTTGCTACTAAAGGCTAGATGTGTCTGTCTGCTGTGCTGCTGGGCTTTAATGGAAAGAGACTGGCTGTGCAAATAGTCAGCATCGCTTTTTTTTCATTATAGCCCAGGAGCACTGAAAGGGCGGTGAAAATGGAAGTGCCCTGACGACAGAAAAGAAGAGAGGACTAAAAGTAGCATCTATGGGAGGATACCTTTCTTTGAATAGTTCTAGGTATTGAGGGCATCAGCTCTGACGTAGTTATATTCTTCTTCAGGTACGCCCAGATTTGATAAACTGTTGGTATCTGCAGGCCAGGATCTGGACCTGTCTGGTTTGGTTTTGATTTATTTTTACTAAGGAAATTGCAATGCATTGCAATTAGAATCTCATCTTTGAAGTGTTTCTTAAGAACACGGTTCCACTTAGGGATAATATTTATGCATCATTTAAAAGTCTTTACCTGTGTTATGAAAAATGAGTTAGAAGATTACAACAAATGGTTTAACACAATGAATTTACTTTGTCATTTTTGTGAGTTTATTAATTTTTGCTTTGTCACTTCTCAGTCTGCTAATGAAAAGTAGATATGATTTTCTTTTACTGGTAAGCAATTTCATGTTCCTTGTTTGGGACACAAATTCTGTGCTTTGAAAGTTGAATTTACATTTTTTTTAAAGAACTGATATTTTTATTTTACTCTAGCTCATTGCAAACTGTGTTCCAGGAGCCAATTTAACTTGTTGGTGTTATTTTAGGTGTAGGCTTCGTTAAATATCTACAAGCAAATTAAAATCATTCATGTGAGATATTTTCTCAAGAATTTGGCTTTCAACACCAGAAATACAGGAAAAGAGTGCCAGGGGCTTTACCGTGTTGGAAGGAGAACACTTAAGTGCTAGTGAAGTATAAGATACCTTTATATAAAATAAACATGCTAGAAGAAAACTTTCAGCAGTATCCTTTGCATTTGGTTCACTTTGCTGAGAAAGGAAGTGTTTACTTGAGAAAGCATCTGGATTTTATTGTTTTTTAATTCATTGTGGACAGCGTGATGGAGTCTGGAACCACTTAGAATGTCACAACCTTTCATTGTCACATGCAATGTGGAAACGAAATAAAAAGCAATCCAAATCTCAGACTGTGTAGCCCAAGTTGTTAAGTTTGCTGTGGTCATCCTTCTATAAGACAGCCCTCTTGAACAAATACAAATTTGTAGTGACAGTCCTTAAAATGCCTCTTTGTTCATCTGAATATTCCTCAGTGAGCCTCAGTCAGGTTTCTCGGGACTAGAGAACCTGGGTAAAACTAAAAATGAGCAGAATCCAATGTGGCCGCTGTTCCTTTTCTTATGAAGGCAAACGAGAAGAGGTAACGTCTGTGGTGGTGCATCTGAGGCTGGGTTCACTCTTTTTTTTTTTTTTTTTCCTCCATGTGGTTCTGATCACTTCTGTCTACTACAATAAGTGACATCCCAGGAAAGTTAAGTCATCTGTAAGATCAGCCCAGTTTTGCAGGTGGAAGTCTGAATTATTTAAATTAAACTTTAGAATCATGCCTGATTTTTTTTTAATTCCACGGAACGAACTTTCCTGTTTCTAGTGTCTCATTTATAAGAAGATGAGATTGATGTAGACGAGCTGATCTAGAGTGAGCCGCATCCAATAATTTAATTTTTTTAAAAATTTCTAATTTATAGTTTTCAAGGTAACCTGCCCACCTACATGAGTATGGTGAACAGATGATACATTTCAAGAGCAGACACTTTCATTCTCACTCCTCCTCTGAAGCCTATGAAGTTACATCAGAAAATAGTTTGGACAAGTACATCTGAGCAGTCCTTTTGTTTAATAAATATCTGCAAAAGAATTTGGTATTCCCTTTCTCCTCATGTTCCTATTCTTTCTTCTCTTTGTTTGTGTTTTAAATAACACTTCTCTGTATTTATCTGTTTCTAGAACTGGTGTTCTCGTCTTCAGTAACACTTTCTGATGGCAAACCCTCTGCGGCATTAACACACAAAAATCTTTGTTGTGAAACAGCTATGTTTTATGTTTGTGTGTATATAGCAACCCCGATGGCCCTAAGCCACAAAAGCATAAAAATCAAAAGCTGATGTACATACAGCATTGCTGACACAAAACCAAAGAAAAGGAAGAATCTGGAAAATGAAGGCAGTGCATACCTTCCACCCACATGTCCATCCCTTACCGTTACTGCAAACTCCGCGCGCTTAATTAGTGGAGAGAAAGCTTGCCCTTCTGCACTCTCTTCACCAGCTCCTTCTCCTTCCCCACAGAAAACACAAGCATTGGCAGCTATTTGCTACAGCCCTGAGTCGTAGCAGAAAGGAACGTTGTGCAGGAGTGATAGGTAATTGGAGTGGGGGAAGGCTGATGCCGCTGTGGAGCAGAACTGAGGCTAGGATTCACGGGCTGTGATTCACGAAGCTTGTGTTCATAGTAAAATACCCTCTTGTAGGTGGGGGATCAGCAAGTGTGTATTGTTTAGGTGGTGGTGTTAGCAACGCTGAAGTTTCACAGTGCATGATGATTTCCTGGGTTTATGGAAAGGCAGGTCAGTGAGGAGGGTTCCGTTGGGCAAAGGTTTTCCACTAGCGAGGGCAGAGGTGGGATGAGAGCTTCGTCTCCCTCGTTAGCACAGGCCCTTGGAGTCAGACCTTAACATGACGCAATGCTAAATGGCACAGTCAGTTCCCTCCCTTCCCACCATGTCTCTGGTGAGGTTGTGCAGGATCAACCCTGGGTCAAGTTAGGGAGTTGGGGGTAAAGTAGAGTTACTAATAAAAATGCAGCTTCCCATGAATCTTCCTTTACTACAAGATAAAATTGGACCCCCAAAAAGAACATATGTGAATTATGACTAAAAATTGTCTGTAATTCCAACCGTTTTAAAAGGCGCTTGTTGTAGAAAGTCTGCTCTGTCAGGATGTATGAGGTTTCTTTCTGTCTTCCTGTGAGGTTCTTCCTGGAGCAGGATGGAAGACAGGCTATACTTTTTCTTTTACTTTTTATTGCTGGGGCAGGAGAGCCTAATGACCAACAAAGTGTGGGTTTCCAAAGGCAGATCAGCATCTAGAGACCAAATGGGAAGGCCTCATGTGAAAAAATATGAATATTCAAGAACAAAGGGAGTTGCTAATTTCAGCGCTCTAGTCATATCTTAATATAAAATACGTGTGTTGAATCCGTGTGCAGAAAGCATATGTGTTTTGGCAGTTGTATGATGCATGGAAAATGGATATGTGAAAGCTTATTGCAATCCTATGGCTCCAGGTCCAAAGTCAGTGTGTCTGTCAGGCAAAAGTCCACCTCTCGGTGCATATATTGTTCCTCTTGACTTTGTGGGTCCTTGTATGCACATAGGGTGAACGTGACCTTGGCTGCTTTGTGGGGTATTAGTCCAGTTCCTTGTACAAAGTGCACGTCATGCTTCCCTGTGGCTAAAATACAGTAACATCCTATCACATATGGGTGATTCATAGCTGATGAAGGCCAAAAGACTTCTGTGCTTGTCTAATTTGGCTTCCTACAGAGGAGACTGAACTACATTTTCAAACCATGATACAGCCTTTAAATTCCAAAACTGTAGCAAAAGTCTACAGCGTAAGTGAAATGTTTTGGTTCTGTCTATGGCGGAAGGACCGAGCGACGTGGCTGTATGTGCGGTGTCTGCAGAATTGCGTGCAGCTGCAGATCGCTGGCATTGGATTTCTGTGTATTTTCTTATGAAAAAGCAGTTCCTGCACAGTGAGCAATTGGCCTTTTTAATTGTAAACTCCTGTTTACTGTTGCCGTGGGTGTTTTTCCTATTTGAACCACAGCTTAACGGTTCAGGAATCTCTCTAGTGCAGGTTATGATCTGCTTTCTTTCTATTGAATTAAAGAGACTTGAGTCTGGCTGTTGCCCTCTGGTATGACACTACTGCAGCCTCTGTCAGTGAGCTCTGCTCACCCATGTGACGGTCTGGCCATCTCGGGGCTGATTCTGTATTTTATTCCATGAGTGGGAAAAAGTAATCGCATGTTTAACTGTCTTCATAAATAATAGGCTCCTTTCCCGCAGAATTCATTTGTTTGTAAGTTTTTTGTCTGAATTTTAACGGATATTGGGGAGGTAACTCCCAAACAGATTAATATTTTGTGAGCAAAGCTTGCCATTGGTTTTGTTCTGAACAATTTTGCTGGGAAGATATTCTCTTTTATGAGGATATGAAACCGATTAGTATGCTGCCCCCGTGGTAGCCTAACTCATCGGCAGAATTATTAACTAGAGCTCACGGGTAATTCTCATACTAGGTAGTAAATAAGTATGAAGTAGACTTGATTATGGTAATGGACAAGCACTAAAAGAAGTTCAGCATCATCCCACTCTTCTAATTTCTTAAATGACGTAGCTCATTGGTATTTAAGTTTTGTGTCCGCTTTTAAAGAAATGACCTTTCCTTCTTGAAGTGCAGACTCTGTTGTTTGGAGCAGAAGCAGTGAAAAGCATTCTGGAAAATTAAGAGAAAAGGTACGAAGGGAATTTAATACAATCTTCACTGAACTGAAAGTGAGAGAGAGGGTTTTCGGGCTCCTCCATGCAGCCCGGTTCCCATAGTGATGGCATGATACCAACCAGATGCTGCATTTGACCAGTCCAACCTTGGGTTAGGTGTTGGCTATGCTTTCTGTTGCAAGGATGCTTTATTGAAGGACTGGTGTCTACTGATGTTTGTGGATGTGTGTAGGAAGCTCCTACCCAAATATCAGGAGCAACACAGAGATGCTTGTTTATAAATGTAAGTCACCAGTAATGCACGTTGTCATCTGGGCATGCTGACAGTTGGTGGGAAGCGGAAGGGGTAGGGAAGATGTGTAAGAATTTATGCAGGGGATTTGTTTGCTTCCCCCGTCTTCAAGTGAGGCCCATGTTTCACTCCCCACGTTGTAGGATGTTGTACTGGTTTTGCCTGGGATAGAATTAACTTTTTTCATAGTTCACAAGTGTCTGTAGTTTGAATACCGCAGAAGTAATAATACCGCATTTCTCCACGCTGGCTAAAACTCCCAGTGACAAATACTGTGCTACCACAGCTGCAGGGCTTGTTTTTCCCCACGTGGGCTGTGCAGCACCGTACCCCCTGAGCGCTCCCCCAACAGTCAGTGGCAGCAGCAGCCGCAGCATTTGGATGGAGGTCCCTGAGCAGGCTGTCTCAGAGGGAGCTCGACTGGCTCTGCAGCAGTTGCTGTCACATGTGTGGGATATAGTGTGGAGACCCTCTCCTCTCCTCAGACAGCCATCCGCAGGTAGTGATCTCCAGAAACCTGAACTTCTTCAGATTCATGTAGCAACATGATAGTGGTTTTAAAAAAGAAAGGGAGAAAATAAGTTCCTTCTTATTTTTTTATCCTTCTGTCATCTGATCGGCATACTTTGAAGACTTACTGATTCCATGGAACTTTGGAAGATCCCCTCTAAAGGCATTTTTCTCCTTTCCCTTGGAGCCCACATGTAAAAACAATCTGCACTGAAGCCTCTTTTGGGGGTAAATAAGGCTCCCTTAGCTTTCAAACAAGGGAAGGAGCAGAAAACCCTATTAATTGATGACTTATGTTCTTCGTTTTTCTTTATAGTTACAATTTTGACTTGTAGTGAAGTTCTTTGTTTCAGAAAGCGTTCACCTTGAACTGCCCTGATTGGGAGTGCAATGGGCAGGTCAAACAATGTCAGGCATTGGGTAGTGAGGGCCATCACAAACTGCTTTCTGCTCAGTTTTGTTTGCTGTCTTTGTGGTTTTGGGTTGGAGTTTTTCTTAAGTTGGAGAATAGTACTGTCTTTAATGCTCCTGCCTTTCCAAATCCTCTACAAAAGATCAGAATACGCTTAAAAATGTTTCTGCACATTCAGTCACGATGAATTAAATGTATCGGACCAGCCACTGTTTAACTTCCTTCTTGTTTAACTAACTGAAAGTTTAGAACTCAAAACTCTTTTGAAGTTCAGCGTTGTTCTTTTTATCCTCTGTAGAATAGCCCTATGAGGTAGTGAGACACCCTATATGAAAATTCTCACCTTTATTGAGCTGTTGGGAAAATGTGGCAGTGCATTACCCGAAATACTTACTTATCTCAAGAAACAAAACTAACCGGCCTCCTCAAACTAGCTATTCCGCTGAGCCAGACAATAAGCAAAAGAAAAGAGTTGTCCATGAAAGGAGGCTCGCAGGGTGGAAGAGCTGGCTGAGACGAAAAAAGCGTGCACTGGCCCCTTGCGAGCAGCTGGTGTCTCGAGAAGGGGACAGAATGGGCCGGCGCCGCAGGGACCCGGGAGGTGGCACTCAGCCGGCTGCATCCATCGTGTGCCGGGAAGCAGGGAAAGGATGAGCACTGGGATGCAGCGCCCCGTTATCCCACAGCCTTCACAATCCTCTCAGTGTAGGAGACGTGGAATCATCATTTGTCAGTTTAGTGGGGTACAGTGCTGGGATTGCAGTCCAAGTATTGCCAGCCAAGGGGAAATAACATTAAAGGTTAAGAGCGCAGGAAATAGTCAGGTCACTTGCAGTTGAATTCGTTACAGAAAGGGCAAACAAAGTCCTGAAGTTTCCAGACTGGAAGGGGTTTTTTGTTATGGGCAAGTTCAGACTTCTGAGGTATTTTATCTTTGTCATTCCCTGATGCCATTTGCCACTGATGTTTCATGATGATACTTTTATGATCACTAAACTGAATGAAACCTGTTTAGAATCTGTATATTGAAAGTATGGGAATCCAGAATCAATATCATTTAGCATTCAGAGCTGATGCAAAGGGACTGCAAAACATTTTGGTTTGCTTTCTGTAGTATCATGCCTGTAAAGAGATAGGAGCATGCACTGTACTGCCAGTTGTCACTCATGGAGGTTGCTGAAGCTCGCCATCATCACCAAATGGGAGTAGCTCTAGCGCTAGAGGCTTAATCCTGGCATCATCCTCACAAGGTTGAGAAGTACCATTAGCCTGGTTGTAAAGGGTGTCAAAAGAGGGATTAAATCGTACTGGAAGTCTCTTGCAGAGCCATTAACTGGATCCAGTTTGAGGCCTCAGGTATCAAACCTATCTTCTCCTCAGTGCTCTGCCTTTTCCGCCACTTTCACCTGAATTGCTTCTGAAAAACTTGCCACTTTTAACAACATGATCTCTCCACCTTATGAAGTTGGTGACATCACCTAACGATGATACAGGGGAAATGGAAGTACTAACCAAATAAATACATGTGGGAATGAAACTGGCAGATGTTCTTCCCCCAGGCTTTGAGCTGGCAATCAGAAGAAGGTCATATGTATGTGCTGCTCCTGTCTGCACCATATCTGGGCTGCAGAGCTCCTACAAAACATAGAAGTCTGCAGTATAAGACTGTCCCTGTTACTGTCCATGCCTGTGTTGCTGGAGCATAGGAACCTATTACTATGGGCTTTGTCTCACCATTGAGTTATTTGTGTGCTGATGGATACAAGGTGACCCTTTGTGCCTTTACAAATTTAAAATATATTGCCTTTACCAAACTTTCACAAGTCTCACCAGGAATATCATCTTTGAATGTGGTTGTCTGCTACAGGCTGAACTGGAATGTACATCCTTTAATTCATTTCACCGTAACAAAAATATTCAGAGGAACTGAAAATATAGAACACAGTCTCCCCACAGCTCTTTATTAAACACGGGGGTCCCAAGAGATTTGTTTTAATTTGTTTAATAGTTTTGAGATAATTCTGGGATCTTCTACTGATTGCACATGCAAATACCTTAGGGATTCTTTGCGGAAGTTGCTTTTGAATGGTGTTGGTTTAGTAACGTGTGGAGGTTTGACTACCTTCTAGGTTGAAACTATTGCTTATAACTTTCTTAGTATTTTCAGAGCAGTGATTAGAAAGACTTAAGAAAAGACAGTGCCAGCTTAGCTGGGGCCTAGCATTTAGTTGTTGAGTTTAATTTAGAACCTTGGTTTACAAAACTAGTCTGAAGCAAACTATTGGCAAGTCTTCATTTTTCAGGGAATGGGGGAAGGGCCAGCAACTAGGTTTAAAAACTTACAAATGTTCCCTTGAACCCTGCTAACCCAAACACAGGACCCCTGTGCTGACACGTTGTAGCCAGAGAGTAAAATGAGCCATCAATAGAAAGTCAAATTGTCTAGAGCCTCTCTGGAAGAAAGATTGCAGAAACCCTGCTATGTGAAATATCCCAGAGGCCAGGCTGGGCTGGGTAGTAGAACTGAACAAAAGTCACCAAATCCACAAGGAAGGCTTTTTGTCTGTGTGTTTGCAGCAGACATCTTCTTGGTGCACACCATATTGTCTTCCAGGTTTTGTATAAAAACTTGCTGCCATTCAGCTAGGGATGTCAGCTTCAATTATTCACAGCTTGGTGTAAAATAATAGTGTTTTCTGGGGTTTGGGTTTGGGGTTTGGTTTGGGTTTTTGTTTTTTTGGAGTTTTTTTTTTTTTTGGTAGAGTTTCAATCAGTTTATATTCCAATATCCCTGCCTTATGCTCTGTACAACTTCCTTTGGATCACCAATTTTAACATGATTTTAAAACTTGACCAATTAGTTTTAGACTGCAGCTCAAGCACTATTACCATGAAGTCAGTAAAACATTCTAAAAGAGAAAGTTTTCTGTCTGTGTTTATGGTCAAAAGGAAAAAAGAAGGTGGGATAAACATATAGCAACCACTCTCAGCTGCCTTATATGAAGAAACTGAACAATTAATGATTTTTTAGAGCAGTTACTTCATTCTGAGTTGCTGTATTCAGTGCAAACATTTCAAGTGGACAGATGTGAAAAGCTGAAATAGCCCTTGCCTTGTTCAGATATTTCATATACCTCCATTTTTGATATCAGACAACCACAGCACAATGTGATTGGATGCTACTTCCATTTTATTCTTTTAAGTACTTGGGTTTATAAAGCGTATTCTCCTTGTTGCAAACAAGTAGCTGCTAGCCTTCTTTAATGCTGTTCTGCTCTGAACAGAGAACGGGCAGCAGAACCTGCCGGAATAATCATATCGGGGACTGACTGGCGGAGGGAGGTGAAAAGATGGGTGAGCACAGGGAATACAGGAGCAGAAACGAGTATCTCTGACGATAACAGCAAGACCACGGGAATTTTTTTCACATTAAAAGGAACTAGAAACAGAGGAGGGATTAGAGGAAGAAATTCTGCCGCTGCAGTCGTTAGAATGATGCTAGCAACAGCACTCAGCATGACCTTGATAGAAGTGAGCACATCTTTGAGACCCGCTGATGGTGTGTGCTCATCGTTCCCATTGGCCAAACCACGACTGCTTCCCCGCGCAAACCCAGGCACTTGCTGTGTGACTCGAGATAAATGGCTGAGCCTTTCTGAGCTCTGGTTCTCTGTGTTTAACAGCCGCCTCTGGGAAGTGCTGGGAGAGCCTTGCCTGGAGACTACAGTGCAAGGGACAGTGAAGTGCTCGTATTTGATGTAAATGGTCAACGAATGATGAAGGAAGAGCCCTGTTGGTGCTCTGCTCCTCACCAGCTCCACAGCAGGGTACAAACCCTCCATATTTAGATCTCTGCTTCCTTACTCCCATTCTTTAAATAGAAAGCTTTCCCAATGGTGATAATTGATGGGCTTTTTAACATGCTGGCTACAGAATCAGGCTCATTTTTTAAAATTGCCGTTAATGAATGAAGTGGATTATTCGGCAATCCAGTCCACATGGAACCTGATTAAAAAGTGAATATCCCTGAATATGTGTTAGGTCAGATCTGTTGGTTCCTCGCCTGAATCGAGACCAACAGCTAATGCATAAAAATGAATTTGACCTGATTTACGCTTCATAATTCTGTAGTGACTCACTAATTAAATTTCACAATTCCAAGTGCACCCCCTGGCTACTCATAAATATCTCAAAGGGTTTAAAACAAATGTAGGTGTTAGTCTTTTAGGAAGATAATGTCAGCCTATCTTCTAGAATCTTTATTTGCTAAATGCTGGAACTATGGTGTCTGTTTCCAAATACTTGGAAAATACTTCTGCAAATAGTGAATGAGTCACGTTTTTCATCTTTCATCCCTGGGTAACTCACGCTGATATAGTGCTTCATCTCCCTCTGTCCCTAAAATACTCTTGCTTACCCTTTGTTCAGGACCACTGTTCTGCTCCTTGTGCTCGTTAGTTCACCTGAAAATGTTGTCAGCATTGTTAACATTTATTTCCTCACATATGGAATAAACTGGGTTCATTCTTGGACACTTTCAAATGAATGCTTGCTTTGTTATTTCTCAACGAGCCTAGTTTGCTCTTTCATTTTTAAGGTTTTTGTTATGTTTATTTCTCATGCTACTATCATCTCAGTGGGCTTAGTCTACCTTGTTTTAACTACTAAGATGATTAAGCAACTAAGGTGATTAAGGGACTGGAGCATCTCCCTTATGAGGAAAGACTGAGGGAGCTGGGTCTCTTTAGTTTGGAGAAGAGGAGACTGAGGGGTGATCTTATTAGCGTTTATAAATATATAAAGGGGGAATGTCATGAGGATGGAGCCAGGCTCTTCTCAGTAGCAACCAATGATAGGACAAGGGGTAATGGATTCAAGCTGGAACACAAGAGGTTCCACTTAAATTTGAGAAGAAACTTCTTCTCAGTGAGGGTGACAGAGCACTGGAACAGGCTGCCCAGGGAGGTTGTGGAGTCTCCTTCTCTGGAGACATTCAAAACTCGCCTGGACGCCTTCCTGTGCAACCTCATCTAGGTGTTCCTGCTCCGACAGGGGGATTGGACTAGATGATCTTTTGAGGTCCCTTCCAATCCCTACCATACTGTGATACTTTGTTCAAAATTCCTTCTGCTGCTGCTTTTAGAAGGTTGGATAGAACTAAAAGAAGAGATTGGGAGTTTATAATATGACTTTGCCTCTGAGTGTGATCTTCAAAAATGCCTACCTTGTAAGTTTCCCACGTAGTGTACTGGAGTCAGAAGGTGGCAGATTTACTTGGAATTCAGACAGCGCTGTATTTTTATACTTCATCTTTCCGTCCTGTTGTCCTCCCCCATTTCCTTTCCGGAAGACATCCTGGTGTTAAAATAAAGTCTTATGCTCCAGGGCTTCATCTGGCTGCCCACGGGGGTTAGGAAGGATATTTCCTTCTGATGCAGGGTTAGCAAGATGCGTTCTGGGGGTGTTGTTCTTCTTCTTTTGACTCCTCAAAGACAGGTCACAGTTGTAGATGAGAGACCAGACAGGGTAGATAGGAGAGAGAGTTCTCATTTTAAGATACCTGTCTTGTGTCTCATAGCCTTATACCTCACATGAAACTGCTGATCTGATTTGTATCAGCCGGGGAAAAAATCATTCTCCTGGTCACTCAGCTGAGACCTGGGAAACATCTTGATTTTTCTCTCAGGATGGGTATGTGGATCACCTACAAGGAGTGTGTGGTCATACCACACCTGTGGTTGCAAGTATTTGAGCTCCTTCTTCCCTTCCTGCTCGTAGTCTTGCAGCATGCAGATAGCTTGGCTGGCCGATGAATGAATTGCCTGATTATAACCAAAATTGTTATTCTCAATAGAGAGGGCAGTAGTGAAATTTAACAGCCAGTGATAAGCAGAAGGTCATGGTAGATCAACTTGTGGTCTCTTCTAGCTTTAAACACTATGGAGGCTCCCTCCAAAACTGATGCCATTATTACTCCATAGGTTAGCTGGCAAGGAGAGGATTTCAAGGCAAGCATCCAGCACCCACCCACAGATTGCATTGGCTCTGAGCCTGGCAGCTTGAGTCCCTTCCAAAACGTATCCAGGATCTTCTAGTTAGGAATGCAGCATATTGCTGGTTGTGACACAGATACAGCTGAGTTTACTCCACGTCTTATCTGTAACCTTTTAACGTTTTCACATGGCTTACTCATTTGCAGAAGCTTTTGTAAACCTGAAAACAGAAAACAGCATGGGCTTTATGCAGCTACTGCTGTTTTCCCTGATTTAAGATGTTCCCGGTCTTGCCTCTGGGTATCCTTCATGTTACTTTCAAACCTCCAAGGGTCTGCTGTTGTTGCTTTCTGGCCCGCGCCCTTCATTTTTCTGGGCAAACCTCCCTCTAGCCTGTTGATGTCGTTCCTAATTGCCCAAAGGAATCATTGCTGAGCAATGTGAGGCATTTCCTTCCCTCTTATTAAAAAGCACCAAAATAAAACTTAGTCTTTCATAGCGGTGGCTAAACCCACCACATCTTTAAATTGTATTATGGCTACAGCATTTTGGACTGTTACTGTCAAGCAATAAGGTGTTTTAAATCAGGTTTTCATTAATCTCTCCTGTTCCCTGACATTCATGCACACTGTATATACATGCAATGAGGCTCAGTGAAGTCTTCTCTACCCCGGCATTCCCCTGGCAAAAAAAACTGCTTGTGCCAAGGTCTTATGACTATGGCATTATAGACAGAGGGAGGAGACCACTGTGTTACTGTTTGCATCCTAGGGACAGAGGTTGCTCCTAAACTGTAGTGAAGAAAAGCCAATTGAAAACAGTGCTCCTGAGGTACTTACTCTGTGTCTCCTGTACTGACCACTTGCTATTTTTTTTCTGGAATTGCCTTGGCGTAACCCAGAACAGACATCTGTCGTGCTAGTATGTCACACTGCTCGAACACAGAACAGTAGACTCTCCCTGCTTCAAAGCCCTGACCAGCAAATACATAGTAAATACATAGTCTAAACGAAGTATAAAAAACCCATATAAAGCTAGGTTCAGGCAACTGCTCCTTCATAGCTGTACAACTCGAGGCTCTTCTTAGTGAAAGAGAGAAAAAGAAATTGTGGTAAAATTCTGGTGACTTTTTAAGGAAATGTATGGTGGCTGCTGAACACAGTTTGCTCTCATCACTGTCAAACTCCAGGACTGTCCCTGGGGTTCTGCTGGCCTAGCAGAGATAAAAACTGAGGAATGGATTGTTGGGCTATTACTGTAGATTTCTCTAGTACTGTTAAAAGTGAGGCTTTACAAGTCCTCGAAAATTAGCTTTTGTAGGTGTTAGCACTTTCCTGCAGTCAGATGCTTTGATTAATTACACCCTCTCATAAAACTTCTCTGTGAAAAAAAGAAATCCAGTTCTTGACAACTAGTTAGTAACTGAAGGTCAATAAACTGTAAGGAGGAGTCTTGAGATTCTTCTCAGGATAATGGTTAGTAATAATTTATCTCCCAAAAGTTAAAGTTAGTTTTCAGATGTGAGGTTGGGATTTCTTTTTGTAGTAGAAATTCTGGCTCGTGAAAATGCCACCAAGATGCTGAAGTCATCGCAGCTGTGGAAACTCCAGCTGCTCCTCACCAATAGCTTTGAGACTGGCATGCCTGGACTGAGATATAGGCACAGAAGCAGAGTCGCGGCCCTGTTTTCTTCTGCTCTGGCTGGAAGGACTCTTAAAAATGAATTACAAGAGTTAAGTCTGCAAGCCAGTTCAGCCCCAAGTTTTTTCCACTGAAACTACTGAGAAGGCTTGTTAATATTTTTTCATTCTAGAGATGTGTTTTCGAAGTATGGTTTCCCTACCTTTTATAGAAATGAACTGCAACCCTTAATGCCCTACAGGCAACCAGAAAGCCATCAGAGCACAGAGAGAGGTTTGAGCCGTACTTGACAGAAACATCTCCCTGCGAATGAAATGAGACCCCTTTTCTTAAGGGGTGAGGAATGCTGTATTGAGAATTATGACATTAATAATCGAATTCTTAGTCTTGTTAGCCTCAAGGTGAAATGTTGTTACTAATACCAGCCTCCTGAGATACCCGTTCACCTCTAGTTTTGTACCATTGCACTGATTTTGATGCTTTACCCTGCAAAGGAAGTTGTTTTGGTATCTTTTTGCTCTTCCTTTGTTGTTACTGAAGATACTACTTCAGTGATGCACTGCAAACGTGCTGCTTTTTCTGTTGGATGCTAGACTACTATGTTGATGCAACCCATCCTGCATTAATTGTAGGGTTTCAAACTGCCGTCGGGGACTGCTCAAGGAATAGACAAGAGAGTGAATTGTGCTTCTGTCACAGCACTCTGTTCCTTCCCCCCTCACAGCAGGTCAGGAGCCATCCTCACCTCTTGTTCTCATCCCTGGCCTCTGCGCCTTCCCTGCCTGCTTGCCCAGAGTGCTTTGCCCCGCGGTGTAATTGCCCCTACTGGGAACATCCTCAGAGGGTTTGGGTGACAGTCACTGGAGTAGAGGGTTGCACAGTGGTCCCCATACAGGCGCTACTGAATACTACCATTATACACATAATGGAATGACCTATGCATCTTTACTCTCTTCTGTATGTTAAGAGGGAAAAAATAGTCTTCACAGCCCATTTTGGGGCATATACACATTATGTCCAGTTGAAATTGGAGAAGGTGTGGCAGACAGATGTGGTTACCTGCCTGCAAAACTTGAGCAGCACAGTGCTTGTTGCTCCTGAGTTAGCAGTGAAATTCAGCGGCTGGTGTTTGTGGGAGAGGAACGCCAGACCTGACGTGGTGATGTAGAGAGCACATAAAATGCGATCATCCTGAATTTTAAAAAGGGTCACCCACTGCAGGTCTGGAGATAGATGCTGGGGAGCCTGGGTTACATCGTGCGCTGGAAGACAGCGAGAAGTTCCTGGTGGATTCTGTCGCCTTCAGTTTGGAGGGCAAGATGCTGGTTGTTGTCAAAGAAGGGGTTATCGAACTATACCTCAGGAAATCACTCCTTTATGCAAGCCAAATCTCTAGTTATAATTCCTCAACTCATCCTTTCTGAATGGTGTTTACTAAGACAGCTCAGCTGTAGCATCTCCAGCAGTGTCTGGAGTTAGTAGGATGTTTTGGTTCTGTTCAGCTCAATCCTCTCTTTCATCAGCACGCACGGCACTTTTTGGTCGAGATGAAGATGCTTCCAGCCCAAGTTAAAAGGAGAACAAACAGGAGGGAAGGGCAATGGGGAAGGGGTGAGAGGGAAGAGGGGAGAGAGTGAATGAAGGCAAGACTGGCACAATTATTGGAAAAACTAATTCAGGTGACTGATGCCAGTGAGTTTTCCAGATTAATATGAATAAGCTTAAAGGCAGTTTTTTTGAATATGGCAGAGGCCACTCTTTAAGTCTCATTGAAGTTAATTTTGTGAAGGGGTATAAGGTGGGAGGAAGAGTAAGCGAATGCATGCCAGATGGAGTTTAAGACGAGAAATCCAGGCTCAGAGACAGCATGAAAAGAGCTCGCAAGGAGGCATGTGAGGGGAACACAAAGGGGCTGGAGGGAGGGGGTGAATGGAGATGGGGGAGGGCTGGGCTGAGCAGATGGAGACAGCGGGAGGAGGAGGATGGGCAGGTGAGGAAGGGGATTTGCTTGTAAAGAGACCCTGGAAAGTGAAAGTAAGGAGTTTGGCTTTGGCTAAGAGGTGGGGGAAGGGAGAGCACGGGGAGCCCCTCAGTGCTGAAGGCAGGTGATGGTGTGGAGCTGGGCACCCTGGGCGAATTTGGGTGGACCTGGAGGGGAGTGAATCCTCTTTCAGGGGCCAGAGCCCACTCGGCCCCCCCGGAGACCAAGGCCTCGCTCCAGAGTTGCAGTAGGTGCACGGAGAGAAAGGATGAAGATGTTTATAAGTACAGGGAGCGGAATTTATTGAAACCCTTTCCAGGGAGTCTTTCTTTGTGCTGCTCAGCATTGCAGCCATGATTCAAGCACAGTCATAAAGATGTTAAACAAGACACTAGCTCCTAGAAACTCAAACATGCAAAAACCATCAAGGGGACGACTCAGAAAGAGGCGAAGATAAAGCTCCATGTACAAAGACATGAAAGACAAGGAGATAAAAATGAGCTCAGTAATGCTCACACCTACAGAAATGGAGAGCAGACATGCCTAAAAGGTTTTCAGCACAAAAAGTAAGGTGTAAGGAACTTCCATTGGCTGTTGCTGAGGAATACCTCTTGCATCCCGGTACAGGCGATGTCTGCCTGGCTGCATTAAGAATCAGGGGTAGGCAGCACAAATTGAAAACAGCATCATAACTTGGGTCATGACTTTTGCTTCATCATTGCAAGCCCTTATTAAATGCCGGGGGGGCGGAGGGGGGAACTGTTGATGATTTGAATGACTAGCTAAAACTTAACGGTCCTTCTATCAGCAGAGAGCAGGAGGAGAGAGCAAGGTACCAACAGGATGCCCTCTGAGGGACTGAATGAGGAGGATGGCGCTGTCTCCCAGCATGACTATGAAGTGCAAGTTCTTGGACATGAAGATGGGGTCACATAAACCTAAAATTTCAAGAGATTTTGGGGATCTTTGTGTGCCCATATCCATGAGTCCCTTTCAGTCTCTTGTTTACATTTTATTATTCCAGACAGATTTAAAATAACTTTTTTTAATTGTTGTTAACATACTCATTCTGGGGAAAAAAAATCGAGAGGGGGAGGGGGAAATAGCTGAACTTTCTAAGAGGTGGAGTATTTTTCCCAGCTGAGCTCAGCTAGCCTTGGTGGCCAAAACTGTCTGGTGGTAACACGCAGCTCCTCGTGCCTCAGCCATGTATGTGTTGTTTGCAATCACCACATCAAGCAAATCGTTGCTTGGGGAATTACCTTTTGGATGAGTGTTGGGGTGATTCAGAGTGCATTCAGTTTTGTGATTCACGGAGCTGCAAAGGAAAACTGATGACTGGGGGCGGAGGAAGGAGCGAGACAGTGAGGGAGAAAATCGATGTCCAGAAGGCATTTGTGAACAGGCACGTTTCAAAGTTTCGAACAATATGGGACAGGGACATTTGGCAACCACTACATTTATACTGCATGCTTTAATCTCTACTTTCTGACAATATTTTAATGTTTTGCAAAAACACTATTGCTAACATATGAACACTAATATTTTTAGATCACTTCCTACTCTTAGGTACTGTTATATCACACAGAACAAGTTAAACCAACTGTTCCAGCCAGGTACCGTTTGGGAATGCAGTCTGTTCGTCAGGCTATATTCTGAAGTCCTTATTCGTCTTCTGTTCTGCCAAATTTGTTTTTCATGTGAAGTGCTTCATTGCTCTGGTTAAACCATGCATCTCCCTTTCCCCCAGCAGTTTTGGTTTGTTTTTTTTTTTCCCCAAAGTTAGGTTTGCTAGAAACTTAGAAGAAACCATTGCAGATAAGTCTGTCTAGGGGTCTTGTCCTTCTTTTAGAGGGTCCACTCTTAGAAACTTTGGAAGAGTTTGCAAGAAATCTCAGTGAAGGCACCTGTGGAATGAACTGCTCATGGGAGAGGATTTTCCCTAGCCTCATTCATTGAATTGCTAGCCTAAATTCTGAAAATTAGGTGAACTTCTCTTCAAATTTAAAGCTTAACCTTGTTAGCTGTCTATAAACACTTCATTTTTAAATAGCAGTGATTCCAACAGCATGGTTACACATTGCATATTCTATGTATTTTTAACCAGTTACACACTTTTAGCGTTTCTGGAAGGAAAGAAAACCCTTTTAGTTATTAACCACACTACCCTAGTCTGACTTCTCAAGTTTCTGAAAACAACAGGTACTATCACCATTCACAAGTGCTTAGGTATACCTCAGTATTTAGTGTTAATTATTTAGTTAGTTCTGTGTGCATATCCATTTGTATAAACACAGTGTTCACAGAGTCCTTAAATACACAAGAACAAAATGTTCCAAGGATTAAACGTGGGCTGAAATGACCTGTTCAGCTGAGGATGGTCAATGTTTGTGCTTGGCATATGCAAACCTCTAAAAAAACCATGACCATAATGTGTACCAATGGAGTCAAAAAACCCATTCCACTGTGCTTTTATGGGAAGTACAATACAAAAATGATGCCAAAAGTAAAGAAATTTAGAAAAGCTTTTTTTCAAGTAGAGAAAGCATTTCCCAAGCAGCAGGACACAATGGGTTTGAAGATATCTGCAAAGTCAGAATTATTCCTATCGTAATGAACGGTGAGTTACCTAATCAGTCAGTGACACCAGGGAGTAACGAACCTTAAACAATTTCTTTGGAAGGTTAAGTACAAACGGGCTTTCATATAGCATCTATTCCTTTGCCCCACTTGTTTTTCTTTTAAAAATACACTTATTGTAAAGAACATTAAAGAAATCCCTGTCATTCAGCAGTTAATGCAGGACTTCAAAAATTTACCTTACATCTAAATAGCCAGTGAAGACTGAGTCTACAAATGTGGGCAGTTCGTTTTGGTCTCATATGTGAAAAGCCCAGTTGTAATTCTGCTTTCCCTGGCTTTCCGAGGGTTTTGTTTTCTTTTGTTTTGTTTTCAAACATGCTTGGAAGGCACATATTGATGAATCAGCAAAATATGACAGTCTTAGCTTTTTAAGTAATTTTCCATCTGGTGGATTCATCTAATTAGAGTAGTGGGCTTGAAATTGTTCGCTGCTGCTCAGTTCACACAATTTGAACAGTGTTACCTGCATGGAGATTCCTAAACTTCCCTCCACTTCCAGTGCTCATCGAGAAATGGATCTACTCTTTGTCCCATGTAACTGCAGCAAGTACTCACCTGCAGCATAAGGCTTAGATAGCTTCTAGCATTTTTTACCCTAGAAAGAGAGAGAACCTCATCTCAGCCACAGCCCTGTCAGATACAGTTGGAGAGGCTTTGAAACGGGAAAAAAAAGAAGTATTACAAAGAGTGAAAAAGGCAGGCAGGCAAGGGAAGGGCTGGAAGAAAAGGCCAAAAACATGCGGTCTGGCTCTTCTCTGATTGTGGTAGAAATAACTGAATCCATTGAAGTCTATGGCTTTATGCTGGCACAAAGCAGAAAGGAATCAGGCACAGGTAAACGAGTAGGTAAATGAGTGAAATATCATTGTTCAGCTTTAATTTCTTATCAAGTTTTACCGTTTGAAGAGTAAGAACGTGAAGGGTCCATTAGAGAAGCATATTTCTGATTGCCTGAATCTACCGCACGGCTGTGGTAGGATTTACAATAACTGATAGCTTAAACAGCTAAAAACAATGTTCTGCTTTTTCAATAAAGATGATGCATCCTTTCCCAGGGCTCCCCCAGAGCTCCAAGATGGTGACTCGGCTTACTTTTCCATTACCTTTCTCTACATTTCCTTTCCTTACGAATTTTAACCTGCCCTCTGATAACAGCTGTTTTTCCTTTCTCTTTTGTATACTTTCATACATCAGATTTCTAGATCTTTTTCCATTCCTTCCTACATTTATTCTTGCATTTCCTTAACATGCTATAGAGAGTTGGGGAAGTAGTATGGGCTTTACCCTGAGATCTCTTTGGTGAAACACAGCTATTCTGGTTGTTGTGGAAGAGTAGTAGTGTGAATTAACTTTTTCTTGTTGTTGTTACTCAAAATGAGCCATTTCAAAATGTCTTTTGAAAAAATTAGTCTGACACACAGCACACACAGAAGTAACAGCTGTAATAAAACCTTCTGCGGTCGGGTCATTTGTGTCCCAAAAAGGAGTACAGGTCAGTGCTGCAGCTGCCAAAGCTGCTGCTGTGTCAGTTATGTTCATATTGCTGCTGCCTGAAACCCAACTATTGGAAAAATCCAAGGAAAACGTCAGAAGCATCTCAAACTGTGTGCCAGGCTTCAACACAGGTGACGTGGATCAAATATTTTCATTTGGCAGCGTAATTCAGCAATCTCATGAAAGATGTTAATATTGACAATGCACTAATGACTAGGTGGGAATCTTCCTTCTACGCCCAGGCCAGGACAGATATCTGATTACAGAGAACGAGTTCTCTCTTACAAGAAGGTATTTCTAACTGGGGAGGTGGAGGCTTTTTTACGTCTCACTATGAACAAATAAACAAACCAAGAGGTTTTGTATCAAATAACAGATCAGTTACTGCTGCTAAGTTTCTTCTGAGATTAAATTAAGTCATTTATATACATAGTAATTTAATGTTTGGTAGGGCAGACTTGCATAGAGGGCTGGTAGTTCCCAGTCGAGGAGGGATGGTTTGATCTCAGCACTGAGTGTAGTTTTGAAAAATTACACTTCTGTTGAATGTGAGGGTTTGTTTTAAAAACTGTTTAGCGTCACGTATAACAAAGAAAAATGGCCATGGGAAGAGGGAAAACAAAAGACAGCACAAATTTGTTTTCCTTAAAAAAGCAGGACAGCGGGCACTAGGACAAGCCATGCATTGTGATCATACCCTCGGTGGCTGAGACAGCAGGAGGCTTTTTAGGCAGGGCTGGAGCTGTGCTCTCTGGGTGGCTACCCCGCTGGAGGAGCTCGTCTGCTTGCCTTCCTGGAAGGGCAGCGCAGGCAGCCAGGTGCCCTCTGGCAGTCTGCGGCTTTCGGGATCTGCTTGCTTTGCCTCTGCCTCAAGCCAGCCCCAGCCTGGACTCCTTCCTCATACGTGCGGTGGATGAGAAAGCAGAGGGTGATATTGCAGGCAGAGGAGTAGAAGGGGGGACCGGGATACTTTTGTGCCATTCTTTCAGCGGTCTTTTAGAACTCTTTTTTAAAACTTCCTGCATAACTTTGGGGGGGGGGGGGGGGGGGGGGGGAATTAAATTTCTGTGTTTTTTCCTTGGTAAGGCAGCATACGTGAATAATACTTCCATGTTTTTGCAGAGCTGGCAGGCAATGTCTTGAGTATTTGTGAAGTCTGCAGAAGCATTGGGTGCTGTAGAATGTACCTGAACAATGAAGTGCATATAGCTAAAGGGAGGGCAATTGCCCCCCTGGCATAAGGAAGTTTACAAGTTGAATTTAGCAAGAATTTGTTTGGGGACTGAACTGGTTTCATATTTTCTTTCCTGCGTGCAAGTAAGGGTGTGTTAGCAGACTTCATAAAATTTGAGAGGCCATTGTCTGCACAGAGGGGAACTGGAGCAGATTTTGGGATGATTCAGAGAGGTCTGAAGTCTGTGTTATTGGAAGGCGGATGAAATGTAGCAATACAAAGTGCAAAATCATTCACCTAGGGACGAATATGAATTTTGTCTTTGAGCTCATCAATTGGAAATAACCAAGAGGAAAGAAAGTCCTCGTGGCTGCATTCATCACAAAATAACTTGGGTAACAATGACCCCTCCCTCCTCCCAATATTCTGACTGTGGCAAAATTTCAGGCAAAATTTCTCCAAAAGAACTGGGCAAATGTTTATGGCATCTGTAAAACCTTAGCAAGAGTCTGTCTGCCACCGAGGAAAGATGAATTCCAAGTGGAAAAGATGTAGAGAAGGTGATCCATCAGGAGACTGGACTTACTGTTATACAAAAGAACTAAAAGAGCGTGCCTCAATTAGTCAAGGAAAATGAAGTTTGAGAAAGATACTACTGCTCCTTTTAAATATCAAAGGTCAAGAAGTCAGAAGAGATATTTAAAACTAGAAGAAAAAGCTGGTCCAAAAGAAATGGCCATACATTTATTTTGGCTGGAAATTAGGAGGAGGAAGAGTGAGATTCTGAATGACCTTTTTACTGAGGTACTGGAAGCAACGTAACTGATTTTTGTATGTGTGACCAGTCTACGCTAGTAGGGACTGACGTCAGGGATCAGGGGATCCCTCACAGGCCTCTGGTTCAGAGCTCCACTGACCTGGAAGAGAGTGACGGGCTCCACGTGGCAGCGCCTGCAGCCAGAGCCCGGCTTGTGGGCAAGGGGGCGGTGGGGGGGTGGGTTCCCCTCCTGTGGCACACGCTGTTTCCCCAAGCTTCCCCTCATGCCAAAATTCTGCCGGGTTGTCTTACTTTTGTTTTCTTCCCCTTTTAAAGGTTCCTGTGGCTCCCTTTCCTCCTTATTTAAAGCCTCGTCCCATCAATCAATTAAAGCTGTGTTAACTGTAGCCTGTTATTTTGGAGCTCCAAGGAGCTAAAATAATTAGACATTAAACGCTGATAGTTTTGTAGGTGAGAAAAAAGGTCTGTATTGTGATAAGCCGTGTGCAGGACAAGGGCTGACAGGCAATGAAAGCTATTGGCAGCAAAAATTCTGCTGTTCTAATAAAATCTTTTAGATTTTATTTAGTGAAGCCACATCCAGTCAAACCACAACTTAGGTTAGGGTAACCACGGGTGAAAAACCCCACATAGAGCTTTAGGTTAAATAGAAGGTTTGCGGTCTCACAAAGGAACCCTTTCTCCAGAAATAAACCCGGAGTTGCTCCTGCATTAATGGCTTGTTTAGTCTGGATGTCAATCTGTACTTAAAAAAAAAAAAAAGGTAATGATAGATAATTATATCTGACTGTACGTGAGCCAGATCAGAGTAGAGATGGTCTGATGTAACTTGGGTGTTGGGTCTACTGTATGATTTACTTTTTCTCCTCTTAGAAACTACAAACTAGAGGGCTTGCCAGAAGCTTTCTCAGTGTAGGGATTCTGAGTTACAGGATTCGGTGGGAGCCACATTGCTGCTTTGTCTTGAAAATAGTCAGACCCACAGGTGCAGCATTTACATCTCTGCAGACTACCCAACAAGGGAAAGCTGAGCTGAGGATGCTGCAGAGATTACTTCAAGCTAGTTACACTGTGCTTTCTCTTCTGCTTTTGTCCTAAAGGTGCAGGAGATTTGCAGAGAAAAAGAAAAAAAATTATCAGTTCAAATGAGCTGTTTGCAAAAATCTGCTAGGTACTCAGGTCTGTCTTTCCAAATGTGGTTGCAGTATTTTTCAGTGTAGTGCTCTGTATTTTTTTTCTATATGATAAAGCAATTAATATAATAAAAAATAATGTAATAAAAATTAATATAATAAAAAATATTTTCTATATAATAAATATATTTTAAATTCCCCATCCTGTTTAGCTAGCATGAATACAAAGCTTCCTAGCCTGAGTCCTGAGTTATACCTCTGCAACATAAATTTACTTTCTTTCTAAGGAAAACTCATAAAGAAATGACTTGTGCTTATTTTATTTCTGGCTGTTTTGGAGCAGCTGCTGATCCTGTATTATCATGAGGGTAGGATGTGTCCTGTGTATTCTGCTTGAGCTCCATGGACTGAACTCAGCCTCTCAGTCATTGATTCAGGGAACCCATGTCGAGCAGGAGGGATGAGCAACCAACCCCCTGTCTGTGTAGCCAGGCTGATGAGATAATGCTGCTTCATTTCTACCATCCTAAAGCCCCCTCCACAGGCAGCCCCAGGCTTCTGATGGAGCACAAGCAGTCTCTGTCCTTTCTCTTCCTCTGCTTTACCAGCTGCCCTTTATTTAGACCCAAGATTTGAGAAGAATCCCCCTCCCCTAGTGACGTCCAGGGCTGTCCGTGGGACCTGGCCAGCGGAGGGGCAGGAGGAGGTGCTTCTGCTGGGTGAAGACTTTGGATGCTGGGGAGGGAAAGCAAGTGAAGAGCTTGTTGCAGCTGAGACAGCAGGGGGGCTGCCATCTTGAAGCATGTTTGCTGAGATGTGGTAGTGTGGGGAGAAATGGTGAACCGGAGAGAAGGATGGATGGATCATGCATGAGGGAGAGAAAGCTGTCAGAGTAACAGGGGCTGCTGGCTGATGGCAAAGGAGATAATGGGGGATAAGTAGACAGGCAGATAAAGGAGAATGGATAAAAGTACACGGCAGTGGTGTCTTATTTCTGGAGGAGAAGAATTGTATTTAATCAAATAAGCTTGTCTGCAATGGTCTAGCGTTGCGTATGTGAGACAGTATTTGTTCAGGGATAATGGCAGTAATACCCCAGCCTTCTATACGCTGTTTTTCACGTGTTGATACTATTTTCCAAAGGAAATCTGTACTGTTATGGTGATTCTGCAGCTAGAGAAGTACTGTCTGTGTGTGAGAGAGAGGGAGAGAAAGAAAAAGAGGGGAAAAAAGAGAGGGAGAAATGTGAAAAACAGGAAAGAAAAAGATAGCAAGTATGTCCTAGGGTGGGATATAAAGACAGCAGGTAAATGTTCATAGTGTGTGCATGTGTGCTGCTGTAGGGAGATAAGCTGGGTTGAGTTTGCTAGTGTCTAAAATGAGGATGGGATAGAGAAAAGTTACTTAGATAATAAACTTTTATCAATTTCACCAGCTTGACTGCGGTGTTGAATGAGTGCGTGTTGCAATAGCACCAGTCTGAGAGTCCACACAGGAGAGCTGTGAGCTGTGTGACAAACTCGAAGAGTTCAAGCTTTCATTTCAAGGCCAAGTGTTCTAGTTTTCAGGATTGCAAAGACATATTTCCACGCAGAAACAGGGCATGGAATGAAACCTAATTGTTTTAGAAAACATGTTAAACAGCCCGTGGTTGCTAGAGGTATGCATTTCTTTGCACTTTTTGCCTCATCAGGGTGTTAACTCTGAAGGCTAATGACTGCATTTCACTATCAACAGCCCCGGTTTCAGGATTCACTTTTTTAACAGATGGGGAAGGAGTAAAAGTCTTGTTCTTCCCAGGGGGTAACTTGGTAGTGACTGCAACTGGGAGAAATGCGAGTTGTCAGAAAGCGTAAAACAAAGGAGGAATTAAAGTGAAAAGGATGAAGCATTGTTTAAAAAGAAACCTGTTTCCCTCTGAGCGATGCTGAGAAGTCATAACAAGATGCTTGAATTCAACATAAATTTGGTTTCTTTGTAGATAATTCTAAAGGCTGGACTCAGTCCCTTAATTTATTTTTGCATCTGCTGGTAATATCAAAGAGGACTCATCTGTAGGTCTAGGCTAGAACAAAGCCCTACACTTAAACTCAGAGCTGAGGTTGCAAGTTCCATCAAAGAATTTGCCAGTGATGGGGCAGTAGGATTTCACATGAAGTGTGCAGACTGTGTTGGGGAAGAGTCTGCTTGTTTTTACTCGTTGAAAATTTGAGAACGTGAAGAAGGGGGTTGCAAGGCAGAGTTAGGGGGGAAAGCTGGCATCCCTGTTGTGACAGTGGCAGTGTATGGGCTGTGCTACATGCTAGCAAGATGCACGACTCATGGTGAAGGAATAAAAGATAAGTCAGTATTAACTTTTTCTTTTGGATTTTTCCTAAATCAGTTACATGTAAAGCAACTTTAGTTCATGTAAAGGTTAGAATTTCTATGTTCCAATTGTGCGCAGAATTGAAATAACTCGATTATTTGTCTCTAGAAGATAGCAAATTACAACAATGTTCTTCTGTCATAAATTAACTCAGGATTTCATTATGAAAACAGAAAGATAAAATTACAAAATCCTGATAATCCTATTTATTTTTGTTGCAATAAAAATGGCTATTCCAATAGTGTTAGGTAACAACAGTGCTGTTGCCTGCCATGCCAACTGTTACGTCGTTTGCTGTTTGTGTTTCATTACTACCTGAGAGGCCCTGGTCCCAAGCCAGGATCCTGTTGTGCTGGACATGATTCAAAAGATGGTCTTTGTATCAACAGTGTTTAAAGTGCTTTTGGTTTATAATATAGCGTCTCAGTAAAGACAGCTGCTACTGGTATTTTAATGTATTTAGAGGACAGTCTTTTGGGGTGGGGGTGTGTGCCTTTGCTTTAACAAAAGTAACTTAAGCCAAAACAACTATTTCCTTTTCTGACTGTGCTTTAAAAAAAAACAATAAATATCTGATCTTTGTGCTGCACGGGACAGCACAAAATGGTAGATGGCATCATAAGGTTTCCTTTAGCTTCTTGCATAATCCTTTGTAGGAAACAAACCCAAGTACATTGGTAGGAAAGTGAAATGTAAATAGTTCCCTTTAAATGCATTGGCATTTCCTTTTAAAATTAAAGCTATTTTGCTTTTTCTGACAAGGTAACGTATTACGTCTACCTGAAAATGTTCAGATTTAAAAAGTCCCACTTTTGCATGAGGTATGTTCTTCCCATAAAGAATTGCATTTTTCCCCTAAAAAAATAACTTTGCGTCATTTTGTGTTTTCTAAAAGGAAAAAATTGCCAGGAAATGACACGATCTTCACAACTTTATTAATGTATCAACCATCATACATCACCTAATGTTGCATTTCTAGAGAAACTTGTATTATTTATAGTTCCAGCCACATAACCTTTCAGCTGTCACCTTGCAGAGCAGAAAGTGACATAACCAGAGCTGAACAAACTACTGAAAGCAAACAATGTATTTACTTACTTTTTTTCTTTTTCTGTATGTCAGTTATCTCTGAACAGACTTGGACTTCTTAAAAAGAAAAAAAAAAAAAGTGTTGTTTTGATTTGCTGAACGAATTGCAGTTCATTTTGGATCTCACAGTATTTCTTCTGCATCTGGACTAGGTAATTTCCAAAACCACTTTCAAGATGGCTGCTAGCACGTGTTTGCATGTTATCGACACTTGCAGTTAATATTCTTGTGGAAAAGAGGTGGCTTGTATGAGTGTTTGTGGGAATCAAAGAAAATGGCTGATATATATACCCTTTAAACAAATTTACTCCGTGCATGCATATAGTGTTTGAGAATAAGCCTTTGTAAGAAGAATCTCTTACGAAATAGGGTTCTCTATAAATTATTCTAAAGGTTTATAGAATAAAGCTTTGGGAAACAATGTCTTTTCTGTAGGTTTCTAATTTGTGATAGCAATTCAGTAGCTGGGTAATAATTGCTGTATTCCGTAAGATCATTCAGCAGAAAATCCCTAGAAAAAAATGCAGTTATTTTTATTAACTTGCAGAGGACTTTTCCATAAGGGATTTAATTTGGGGCTGTATTTGCTCAGCTCTAGACCTAGGGTTTTAGCTGCATTTATCCTTTTGCTCCCCCCGCCCCACCTTTCCAGCAGGTTGCCTTCTCTGTATTTCATTGTGGCTGCTCCTGCCTCACCCACGTTCAGGTGGTTGGTTCAGTCAGCTCCTCTACTGCCGTCATTCTACATTTTTCTAAACTCCCTTTCCCCATAATTGGTCTTATTCCTTATTTTTTTCAAGGAATTTATCATACATCATAGAGGGGAATCTTAGGATATAAGGATGATGGGTGAGATAAGAGGATTTACCAAGAAAAAGAGTGGGACCAGATAAAAGATGAGTCACCGTCGTTCTTAAAATGTAGCAGACAGAATTGGGAAAGAACAGGTGTTTGGTTTTAAGCTGTGTTTAATACCAAACAACCGTTGTTATAACTTGATTCTACTTTTCCCCCACAATGTTTTCCTTCAAGTATTTTGATTAATATTGCCACATTATTGCCAAACAGGCTTATTTGCTGCTTTCAAGCCAGGCCTGTTCCTGTAAGTACGATGCACGCTAGACCTGACGGCTTCAGTGGGAACTCTGACTCCTGAACTCTTGTGAAATTGCATTTACGCATGCACATACAACCAAAGGCTTTCGCCCACTGTTGCACCGCACGGTGCATTCATACCAGAACCCTTGCACCTGATGCGAGTGGATGCATCAGGGTATTTTAATTTGCATTTCTTTGTGTTTCAAAGTTTTTAAAATCCTTTTTGGGGGATGATGTAGCAAACCTCACTGTTTCACATCAAAAATTCCTATTGGAGTGGGTGAGGCTTTTCCAGTAAATGACGTGAGTGTGTGGTTAGTCCCACAGTGGCATCAGTGACATCATCGCTCTGTGGCAGTGGAGATTGTCATGCTGACTGAGCGATGAAAACCCAGGTTGACAGATACATTGGGGAACGAACACATGTGATTCATCACTGATTTATCCCTAGGTATTGAGATGACCACCAAGCGTATTTGACTTGTCCGTAAATCTGTATATTTTACAAATATATATGTACAGAGCTTGAAAATTAATTTTCACTGTGATCTAACTTTTCTTCTGCAATTGTTTTTGCTTGCCCATCCAAGAAGCAAGTGACCAATCAGGTATGAATTGTCAATGGCTAATGAATAATAATCAAATGAACAGTTTGTAAATAACCCTTAACCTGAGAGCTGCTTGTCTAGAATATCTGATGGTTTCTTCAAATCAAAATGTATTTTGCCTGGTTCGTTGAATATACACATACATAGTTATACATGAACAATTCACATTCCTTGTATAAATACACAGATATCCAGTTTCAGGCAGTTATATTTGAACAACTGTAGTTTGTATGAACAACAATTGAGGATTTTAGCATAAATTAGCATAGTCAAACAAGATTTCTACAATTATAAATTGACGATGTACAGTTTCAGTAATTTATTCTTGATATTGGCAGAACAATTTGGGACTGATCTGTCTAAAAGAGCAACTTTCATTTTTTCAGGTGAACAGCTCTTGCTTTTTGTCAGTCATTTCAGTCTGATTATCTCTTTCAATTTAAGCATTTTAGTAGAAGAGATTTTCTAATAAGAAGCTGTTAATTGTTAAACAAATAGGCTGCAACAACAAAACACAATTCACTAAAGTTTTATTTCCATTAGCTAAGCTTTCTCTCAGAGAATTTAAATATTTGCTGGATCTCTAGTCATCCTGCAGAAGTTATGAGAGAACAGCTCTGAATGTAAAGTAGCTAGTGGTTGGACATAAGGAATTAAAAGATTCTTGCACAAACAGACATATGAAATAGAAGTTCTTAAACTCTTTTGATAAAGTCAAATACTCTAGGAGAAAATGGATCACAAAAGCAGATGCAGTTTTCTGTATTTTAGTTCAGGATTTTTAGTCAACAGCAGGTTTTAAGAACCATGCAGATGAAAACAGGTTAGTAAAACCTGACCCGAGTTGGTTTTGTTTTGTTTTAAGGGGTTTTTGTTTGTTTAATGAGAGTCTTTAATCTGTTTTGGCATTTTAAACCTTTTGCAGACTCTGTGGATTGTTTCTCACTGTTAGAGAACATACAACTGGCTGAAAACGCACTTTAATTTGAAAGCGTTATTATTTTCAGAGGAACGTCTTATTTTGCAGCCTTCCGGATTAAGGGATACATAAAGACAGTAACTTTGACAGGAGTTAGCGTGTATTCTACCATTACAAGAAGTCCTGAAATGCTATGTATATAAAATACTTGAACGATTTAAAATAAACCCCCAAAGCGTAGGTTTACGTTGTTTTCCAAGCAGGAGTCGAAACTCCAAAGAAAAGAGCCCAATTTTGAGCGGCAATAGGAAGATCGCGGTAGTTGGATACGGATTGCGGCAGAGCCCTGGGTTGGCGGACCGGCTGAGGCAGCACCTGCAGCCACCCCGGACGGCGCGGAGGTTTCGTCTCCCGGACGGTAGAGGAGGAAAACAGAATCTCCCGCGTTTCGGGTACCCCGCTGGCGACGGCAAAAGAAACATCTTTCTCGCGAATACCTGCAACGGTTTCCGCCGTGCCTGCTTCCATCTGCCCCCCCACACCCCCGCCCCGCGCAGGGCAGCGCTGCCGGGCGCCCCCGCCGCTCCCCAACAAAATCTGCCGCCGGGGGCACGGCGGTAGCCCCGGCCGGGTTGGCATCGCCGCGGCGGCCGCTTCTCCGCCCGCTGGCGGGAGGCAGCGCCGGGGGGGAACCGGCCCCGTCTACCTGAGGAGCGCGGTTCCCTCCGCCCCGTCCAGGTATTTGAGGAAGCCTCGGCCGGAACGTCCCGTCGAGGCGGGGCGGCACTGCGGCGTGGGCCGGCCCCGCAGCGGAGCCCCGGAGGTTTCCCCCCCGCGCTGGTGGCTGGCGCCGAGGCTGCCCCGAGGGAGGCGGGTGCTGCCAGCCCGGCGTTCGGGCAGTAAGTAGGCTGCGCTCCTCAGCGTCCCCTCTGAGGGCGAGGAGAGCCCCGCTGCCCGGCAGCCGCCCGCCGGGCGAGGGGAGGCGAGGGCATGGGCGGCCCCCGGCCCAGGTGAGCGCCGCCGCCTCAGGGAGAGGGCAGGGGCGGCACGGGCTCTCCCAGCCGCCCGGGTCACGAACGATCCTCGCCGGTTAGCGGCGCTGACAGGGCTGCGGGGCGAGGGGAAAGGCTGTCCCGGGAGAGGAGGGTGGCAGCCGCCTACCCTCAGGTTCCGTTAAGCTGACAGGCGGCGCGGGGCAACGGCTCCCCAACGGCCGCGTCCCGCTCGGCCCGGCCCGAAAGGAAGCGCCCCGGCCGGGCTGAGGGGAGCCCCGCGGCTGGTTGGAGATGCCGGACACCCTCAACGCTGTCGGAGGTAAACTCCGGTGGGCTTGGACCTCCCCGCCCGCCTCTCGGAGGCGGCTGGCGCCCAGGGCAGAGCGAGTTCGGGGCGAAAACGAAATACGTGGGGCGGGGGGTTCCAGCGCAGCACTCGGCCCCGCTCCGTTCCGAGCCCGCCCTCGGGCTTCCTTTGGCCGGGCGTTCCCCCGGCGGCTGCCCCGCTGAGGGACGCCGTAGCGCAGCCCGCCGAGGCGCCGTGCCGCCGGGACGGGCGGGCTGCGGCCGGGCGGGCGGGGCGGGGCGGGTGGCGAGGCGTCGGCCGAGGGGCCGGCGGCGGTGGCGGGACGCTGCTTGGAGGGGAGCGGCGTCGCCTGGGGGCTGCGGGGCGGGACCCCGGCCTGCCCGGGGACCCCGCCACGGAGTCGGGGTGGCGGCTGGCCGGAGCGACAGGCTCCGCTGGTGAGTGACGCCGTCTGTGCCTGTGGAGCAAGGCCGGTGTCGGCCCTGGAGCCACGCCGCACCTGCGGCCAGGGATGAGGTAGCCCCTCGGGGAGCCGGACTGGCTCAGGAGCTGAGGGGTAGGTGACTGCAGGTGTGCCAGGGAGAGACCGGGGGAGGGGGGGGCGGGCGGAGGGGGGGCTGAAGCAAACACGTGTGATGCGGGGGGGCATCGGGGAGGGACTGTGCATCTCCGTATAGGAACGGGGTTTGGTTTGATGCCCTACAGAAACGGAGGGGCAGCTCTCTGGCGTCTTCAGCCCGGGCGCCGCAGGGCGTCTGCCTTTTGATCTCGGTGGCTGGAAATATGTGTTTAAAATAACGAGGCCGCATAGGGAGGATCTTTTTCTCGTGTCTCTCCCCTGCGTTCCCTTTAGGTAACCGCTGTGCTGTAGCTCCTGTGTGCGCGCCTGGTAATGAGGCAGGGAGGCAGCCTGGGAAGCGCTGGCTCCGCCAGTGGGCGTTTTCTGGCGGCCGGGGCTGGTATTGGAAGCGGCACTGCAGTGATTTTATCTGCTTCTTTGCAGACGCGCACGCACATACGGGGCAATATTTGCCTCGCTCGAAGAAAATACAGGTTGCTGCCGTTTTCTTGCTTTGAATGCGAGGTGGGAGCATGAGGAAAAGCGGACTTTAAAAGGGGATAGGAACCGCTTGGCGGTCGGTAGCGCCCTGTCCCCTCCGGCCTAAAGGGGGAACGGAAATGTGAGGATTTTATGAGGGCGGGGAGCCGGGGTGCAGAGGAAATACTGCCCGGGGGTTGCTGGAGGGAACGAAGGACGGCACCGCGGTTGCCCCTCGTTTGGCTCCGTCCTTTTTCGGCTTCCCCTTTCGCTTTACTCCAGTATCTCTCCTAGACGTCCTGCCTTAAACTACTGCGAAAGGGAGGGAAGAGCGGAAGCATGTCCAACCCGGAGAAGCGGATTTTATCCCGCCCCTCGGCCCCCCTGGCTGCAGCACCCGGGGAAAAGCCCGGCTCCGGCAGCCGCCCGCTCCACTCCCATGGCCAGAGCGGCGGAGGTGGAGGCAGCGGCGGGTCTCCTCCTCCTCCCCCCGCTCCTGGAGGCGGCTCGGCTGCCTGCAGCTCCCTCTCTCTCCTCCTAACAACCACCAGCAGCAGCAGGAGCCGCGCTGCAGGGACAGCCTCCTCTGCCGCCTCCGCCAGCATCGTCCCCAGAGCGGCAGCGGCTCCTTTCCTCGCTCCAGTCCCCTCCTTTTCCTCCGCTTCTCCATCTTCTTTTTACTTCTTGCCGCCGCCTCCTCGTTTCCCCTCCTCGTCTTCCTTTAACCTCACAAGTCTCCAAGGGAGGGAAGGAGGAGGAGAGGCAGCGAGAGCGGCAGGAGGAGGAGGAGGAGGAGGAAGAGATGTTGGCGGAGCAGCAGCAGCAGCAGCTCACTTGATCGCCCATCCAGGCGGCAGCGGCAGGAGGAGACTCTTCTGTTCTTCCTCCATCCAGGGCTTGCTGCTCCGTTCCGCGGCCGGCGGCCCCCGGCAGCACCACTCCCGGCTCCTCCTCTCTCCAGCCGCCTCTCGCCCGTGGTCCTGCAATTCCCTCGGTGCTGCAGCAGCAGCAGCCCGCGGCGACGGGATCCGAGGAGGCGACGGCCCCGGCGGGAGCAGGACTCCTAGGCGGCAGCAGCGGCAGAGAGGCGCCTTCTTCTCCTTCTCGTCTCCCCTGCTCCTAGGGCCAGACATGGAAGATGGATCTAATTCTGCAAGCTGCTTTAGGAGGTTTACGGACTGTTTCTTGAACACAAGTAGGTACCGGAGCGCTGTGCCCGGCGGCGGGTCGCGCGTGTCTCGGGGGGAAGCGGAGGGCTGTGTCCGAGGCTGGGTGCATGCCTTGAGGAAGGGGCATTTCTTTGTGAGTGGGGGGGAGGCGAAGGCACAAAGGGGCCGTATACGTGGGGCGTGCGTGGACGCATGGAGGAGCGGCCGGGTGTGTATTGAGGATGCACGGACAAAGGGGATGCTCGATGTAACTGAGTGCTCTTTGTGGGAGCTGGCTGTCAACGCCTCGGGGATTTCGGCATCATTTTGGGATCAGACAAGTCTACGGATACGTGTGTCAGCCTTTTGCTTGGTGCATGCTTAATTTGCTCAGGAATGAGACGTAGGGGGATGGAGACTTTCCCCCCTACTTACTTGGAAGTAGCGGTAAGGAAGCATTATTGTATCGGAAGGGCGGTGGAGGACCGAAGAGGGTGAAACGTATCGCTTCTTTCCGCATCCCCTGTCAGATCTGGCACAGGCGGGCCAATTCCGTGGCTTTGATCCCTCTTTGATAGCGGGTGCCTCCTTCCCCCGGCCGTGGCTCATTGGCAAGGCGGGCGAGAAGCCGGAGAGGAAACGTGTGCTCCTTGCTGCGGAGGGCTGGCGCTGTAACGGGGGCAATGACCGGCGAGCGCGGAGGACGGAATAGAGGGGGCACTGAGGCGCTCCGTATCCGTAAAGGGCGCTCCGTAGCGAGACTCTGCCGCTGCCGGCGAAACCTTGGCCGGCTCCTACCGAGCCCAAACGCAGGGGGAGGGCGCGGGGCCGCGCTCGCCCGGTGTCGGGAGGCGAGAGCAGTCGCTCGGCCTCTCGGTGCGGGACTCGGCTAGTGCCCTCCCCGCGCTGGACGGGGAGCCCGGCGGCAGCGGGGGCCGCTGGCCGGCCCGGGCCGCTGAGGCGCGTTGTGAGAGGAGAAAGGAGCGTTTCGCATGGCAGAAACTCCCCGTTCATAGGGACGCGGCCCGGCTTCCCCTCGGGTGTCTCACCCCGAGCCTGTCGCCGCCGCCTCCCCCTCACCGAGCCGTTTCACTGACAGACCGCGCCCCGCCGGGTGGGCGCCCCCGGGGCTGCGGCGTCCGCGGAGCGGCCGGGGCTTCGGGCTGGAACCTCCCGGGATCGGGTTGCTCCTGCCCTCCAGCCAGCCCTCAGCTCCGGCGTCCCGCCGGGAAATGTGCTGGGGTTCGGTTTCGTCGTGGAATCTCCAAGTGGAGCGTGTCAGGGCTGAAATACATCTTTCTTTTTTTTTTTTTTTTTTATCAGAAACTTTTTTTTTGCTCGCCTAATGCTTTGATGCTTAGGGTGGCTTCGATCAGCTGTGGTTATTTGTTTTAGATTCTTTTTTCTTCTTTTTGTGACAGTTTCTTAAATCTTAAAGTCTTCCTAAACTTGTATTTTTATTTGTTAGTGTACTAACACGGTGGCTTTTTGCATACAGGTGAATAGTACATAGTTCACACATGTATGTATTTTGGGGGAATGTGAGAAGAACTATAGAGATGTCAGCTGAAACCTCATTATTTGTCTTATTGCCTTGCAGCTGTCTTTACCACGCTCGCAGGCTATTGTGCTAGTACTTGTTTTGTTCTACCGTAGAGGTAAATAAAGATAACTATGTATTTGCTGCATTGCCTTTTTGAAACTTTATTCAATAGTTGATTATGTTACAGGACCATATACTTGTTTAGTTTTGAGGCCTGAAGGGAATCCAAAGCTCTTCCATTTTTTATTTTCCTTGTGTTTGAGAGGGGCAGAATGCTGCCATGCATGTGGTATGACTCTGATATTTTAAAATAAGTGGTCTTGGTAGAAAGGGACTGAGCCAGGGAGCATGTCATGTAGCGCAACTACCTGACACACATGGTCTATGCTAGACCAAGAAGAAGATGACATGGAACACATCAGCTCTGTTCCACTTTAAAAACAGTGATGAATTCAACTTAAGCTATTTTATGAACAGTTGAACACAAGAAACCTGGTTGTCTTTGACTGTGACCTCTGACTGAAGATTTTCCTGCAGGCAGGAAAGGAGCAGAATGGTTCTTTCCCCTGTGAGTTTACTGATGTCTAAGAACACATGCAGTGTCTCTCTCTGTGGAGACACTTTTCCGTGCTCTGCAGCCTGCTCTCATAAAACTTTCAAGAACCTAAATGTCTGATATCTCTACTCTTCTTGAATGTGATTGAAACTGGCCAATGGGCTCAAAAGGTATTAGTGAGGTCAGACGGGCAGACATCCACGTGCGTATATACATATGCGTACACTTCCCTCCCTCCCCGAGTGATTGCATAAGTCCGATTTCCTTAGGAAACCAGGCTGAAAAAAGGAGTGGAGGGAAGTCAAACAAGATACTATTCAGTTCCAGCACAGCTACTGCAAAGAGCACTTGTCCAACTGTTTGGAGTACTGTGCACAGTCCTGGTTACAGTACAGCCGGAAGGCTATTATTGTTTTGAAGAGGATGAGGTCATGTAGAATAATGAAGATAATGTGCTGCATCTCATAGCTTTTGTTTCCTGAATTGCATTTTAGATTCTAAATCATACATATATACATAAATACACTGTTTGACTTTAAAGACAAAAAAGTCTAAATATTTTTACAGGAAAACTGAGGAATTCTGTAGGGATGAGAATTGAGATGAGCTTTTTGGAAGGGAGATTTAAAAGTGATCTGACAGAATCCTCAAGACTGGAAAACAATGAAATCACCAGAGATGTATTCTTCTTTCTCCTCTGAACTCTTTCAATTTGCATGCTCTCCAATCAGGATTTTGTTAGAAGGTTCTTAATATTATTAAAATTTTAAGTTCTGCAATACTTAGTTTGTGCCGTATCTTGCTATTATTGTTTTTAAGATTCCTAGTAAAGCATTGGACTGCAGAAACATATAATAGAATCGCAGAACATTTTGGGTTGGAAGGGACCTTAAAGATAATCTAGTTCCAACCCTCCTGCCACGGGCAGGGACACCTTCCACGAGACCAGGTTGCTCAAAGCCTCATCCAGCCTTGCCTTGAACACTTCCAGGGATGGGGCCTCCACAACCTCTCTGGGCAACCTGTTCCAGTGTCTCACCACCCTGAGAGTAAAGAATTTCTTCCTAATATCTAAATCCACCCTCTTTCAGTTTGAAGCCATTACCCCTTGTTTTATCACTACACTCCCTAATTAAGAGTCCCTCCCTATCTTTCCTGTAAGCTCTCTTTAAGTACTGGAAGGCTGTTATAAGGTCTCCCTGAAGACTTCTCTTCTCCAGGCTAACTCCGACTCTCTCAGCCTGTCTTCATAGGAGAGGTGCTCCAGCCCTCATCTTTGTGGCCCTCCTCTGAACTTGCTCCAACAGGTCCATGTCCTTCTTCTGTTGTGGGCCCCAGAGCTGGACTTCAGGTGGGGGTCTTGTGGGGTTACTTCCCTTCACCCGCTGGCCACACTTCTTTTGATGCAGCCCAGGAGAGGTTGGCCTTCTGGGCTGCAAACATACATTGTTGGGTTATGTTGAGTTTCTCATCCACCAATGCCCCCAAGCCCTTCTCCTCAGAGCTGTTCTCGATCCATTCTCTGCCCAGCCTGTATTTGTGCTTGGGGTTGCCCCGACCCAGGTGCAGGGCCTTGCACTTGGCCTTGTTGAACTTGTTCGCACAGACCCACCTCTCAAGCTTGTCCTGGTCCCTCTGGATGGCATCCCTTCTCTCCAGCGTGTTGACTGCTCCACACAGCTTGGTGTCATCGGCAAACTTGCTGAGGCTGCACTCAATCCCAACATCCATGTTGTCAACAAAGATGTTAAGCAGAACTGATCCCAGTACCAACCCCTGAGGAACTCCACTCATCACTGGTTTCTACTTGGACATCAAGCCGTTTATGCAGCTCTTTGAGTGTGGCCATCCAGCCAGTTACTTACACACCAAGTGGTCCATCTGTCAAATCCGTATCTCTCCAATTTAGAGACAAGGATGTTGTGTGGGACAGTGTCAAATGCTTTGCTCAGGTCCAGGTAGATGATGTCAGGTGCTCTTCCTTTATTTGCCAATGCTGTAACCCCCTTGTAGAAGGCCACCATATTTGTCAGACATGATTAGCCTTTAGTGAAGCCATGCTGGCTGTCACCGATCACCTCCTTATATTCCATGTGCCTTAGCAGAGTTTCCAGGAGGATGTGCTCCACAATCTTGCTGGGCACAGAGGTGAGACTGACCAGTCTGTAGTTCCCTGGGTGTTCTTTTTTATCTTTTTTAAAAATGAGGGTTATATTTCCCCTTTTCCAGTCAGTGGGAACTTCACCGGACTGCCTCAACTTCTCAAATGTGATGGACAGTGGCTTAGCAACTTCATCCACCAGTTCCCACAGGACCTGCAGATGCATTTCATCAAGTCCCAACTTTCAGATTCCTTAGATGATTTGAACTTTGTGTGGTGTGTGTTGATTTTCTTAACTGTTTAAAATCTGTAACTTGGTGCATAACATAGTGTTTTGAGAAACTTTTAGTTTCCAACCTTCTGGATCAGTTGCCCAGTGGAGTTCTACCATATTTAGGATAACGCAAGCTGCCAGGTATTCCAGGTTTCTGTGAATTGTCTTACCTTCAGGAGTAACGTTCCTTCTACATTCAAGGTCTCTTAAGCTGCACATGTGTAGTGTATTTCATCTGTGTCCCATGAGTCTACTCACATGTATGAGTATTTTACACTATGGGGGTGTTCTGCTTGTCCAAGTTTTATCAGTATATTGATATTCCATACAGTTACCTTTTATCTGCCTTTTTGTGGTGCAGCAAGTTTATCTTGCACCTTCATGTGACAGATGCTAAGACTTTCCAATTGAGTAGTACTCTAAGAAAAAGTAGATGTAGTGAGATCTGTAGTTGTGGAAGAAAATAGCAATTAAGGTTTCAATAAAGTTAAAAGTATTCCTGTTACCTGCACTAATGGGAAAGTTAATCTTGGCTTGACTCTTTTTTTTCCTGGTCTGTGTATTCATTAGTTGCAATCAGGGTTTTGTAAACCAAATGCTCATCTTCAGCAATGAATCCCATGTGTAAAGGTGGACAAGGTTTGGTTTTACAATTAAATCATCCTTAAAATTTAGATGCTGATGTAGAAAATGGAATTGTCTCTGGTTTTCACCCCAGGGATTCTGGTTCCACATTAATTGAAAGCAAAATTGTCACTGAAGCAGTGTATAGTTATGATAAGTGATGTCATTCAGCGTCTCCCATCAGGACTGACATTTCATAATACCACATTTTGCATTAATGTATGGAACACCACATATTCTGGTTTGAAGCACTCCTATTTAGAGGGATAATGGACCAATACATAGGGCAGACAGCAAGGAATGGCATGGAAAGGGAGCGGAAACCATTTGGGCACAAGCAGTTAACAGTGAAGGAGGGTTTGTTTGTCCGAGTCAGATATTTTTACAAATGTTTGTCTATAAAGCATGCGGTTTACATTTGAAATAACTAAACCTCTGTCCCTTTGACTCCTTAGCTCTGCTGCCCATGTTTGCCTGATGGCTTGGGGGTACCTAGCACTCACAGGCCTTGAGAAAGGAGGTAACGCCTTCACTGTTAACTCAGTAAGCTTGCTCCTCATGTAAGATGGACTGTGGAAGGCATGGTTATGCATGGTGGGGTAGTGTAGGTGAATTGGGACAGGATCTCTTTTTTGTCACTGCTGTGAGGAGAACGGCAGCTCATTTAAGACTAACACAGGGCTGGTGGCTCCAATCATAGAATGGTTTGGGTTGGAAGGGACCTTGAAGATCATCGAGTTCCAACCCCCCTGCCATGGGCAGGGACACCTCCCACTAGACCAGGTTGCCCAAGGCCACATCCAGCCTGGCCTTGAACACCTCCAGGGATGGGGCCTCAACAGCCTCTCTGGGCAACCTGTTCCAGTGCCTTACCACCCGTAAAGTGAAAAACTTCTTCCTAATGTTTAATCTGAACCTGCCCTCTTCCAGTTTAAAGCCATTCCCCCTCATCCTATGGCTACATGCCCTAGTAAAAAGTCCTTCCCCAGCTCTCCTGTAGGCCACCTTTAGGTACTGGAAGGCTGCAATCACCCCATTCATAACCTTCCTTGTGCTTGTGTTTAAGCCATACTCATCAGCTGGACATGGTGAAAACCTGAAAGCATAAAGATGAATTTTTATTTCAGCATATACATGACTTAGTGACTTGATTTTGAGACAGTCATATAAATGCTCATTTCCACTAATGATCTAGGGCATATACTTGGCTTACTTGCTTTTAAATCTGTTGTACAGATCAGTACAACAGTACCTTTTGTTCAGTTTTAAGATTTTGTGCTGCATTGTAGTACAAATAGATTATACCTAACATTCTCTTAGTATTCTCAAATAATGAACTTAGTTTTATATTTGGAAAATAAGAATGAGAGTCTCTGTATGTGTATTTATAACTTGGAAATGGCTTATGCAGCTTGTTGGTCGATGTTAACCTTGTCTGTGATTAAAATCATATTTCAGTTTGGTGAGGGTAATACGAGATAAATTTTTTAATGCTCCTTTAAGTATTTTTGTTTCAAGTAATTTTGTTTAATACTTTAAAATTAAATGTTTTTCACAGTATTTTATTTTTTGCAGTTTTGGCACTACTATCATATTCCAAAAGAAAGCTAAGATCATAAGTAAAAAATATATATATAAAAAGAAAAAGAGCTGTTTGGGGTTTTTTGTTTTGTTTTTATACTCCCTCTGCTGGCTGTTTCAATTACAAGTACCTGTACTAGAACTTTGTTACTAAATCTGCTCTTCCTTTACTATTTTATCAAATGAGCAGTAACGTGTATTGACTTCAATCTGTATTGAAAATACAAAACCAGTCTATAATTGTTAAATGAAGAAACACTATTTGCAGGAGTGGAAAATTTGACACCTGTTTTATGGAGCAATGTTTTCATTTTTGTTATACCTTGTATTGATTTGAACTCTAAAAACAATTGAATCTTTTGATGCGTGGGCCTCATCTTCACCGGTAAATTTCACAGCAATAACAATTCATATATCGTTCCAAAATATTTAGTTATATATTCCATTTATTGTAACAAGTTTACTGCCCAGCTTTGAAGAACAGGTGTGGCAAAACCTAAATAATTATGCTATGTTTAGTGATGTTATAAAATTATTTTTAACATTCACAAATTTAGCTTACATCTACATACTTAGCTACAAGGCTGCACTCAAAGTATTCTGCAGATGTAATAGATAATTTCTTAAGATACTGGTTTTAGTACACTAATATACAGTAGGGCTCATCCAAAATATTTATAGCACTCAAAAATTATAATTCTTAGGAACTTCAGAGATAACATACAAGGATTGCTGTATATATCGTTGAAATGAAGCCATTGCATTCCCCATGGGTTTCAGTTAGGGTTAGAATTGTTCAGTATTTCTTGTTGATATTTCTGCTAAAGATCCAGACTTTGCTATGTAAGGTGTCCTCACTTGTGCTGGTACTTGACTTCTCACTGTCAGAGTTTGAAGAGTGCCACCTACTGATTGACAGCTCCTTGCAGTACTTCTTTCCTTTGCCATCTGAAGGCTCTCACAGCTCAGCCTCGCTTATCTCGTGGGATGTGACTTGATGGGTTTGAATGTGGCAACTGTGTTCAATCAAGCCTCAGCTTTGTTCTCTTCTATTAAATGATGCTATTTTTTTTCTTTCTAATTTGCTTTAAGGTGAGGAAACAGGATTTTCATCCCGGAAAGTGGGCTTCCCCCTCTCCCCCCCCCCCCCCCCCCCTTCTTCTGACAGCTTGTGTGTGAGAAAGCGTCATATTTCTGTGGTTTCATCATCACTCTTGTCAAGCTGTCATAATTAGTGTGGGAGGAACCAGCCTGCCTGATGTTTATAGAAGACTTTGGCTTCTGCTATGCCAGACAATGTATTAATGTGTTGCACACTCGAATGAGACAGTTCAAAAGGCAGGTAACAGACTCACAATTACGACTTTATTAAATGAACATTCCAAAATGGTCACGGTGTGTTTGTTTTTGCAGGGGAGAAGGACAATCTGGTTAACAAGTTCTAAATTTTTATGGTAAATTGATGAATTCATCTTTACTGTTAATGCACACTATGAATGCTTTATTTCAACTTAGAAGTATGCTAATTGCGTTCTGGGGGGGGCGGGACTTGTCAAGAGTACGAATTAGTTCAAAAAAGTGTATCATTTGCATATTCACAAGGAACTCCTTTATTTTGGATTTATTTTTATATGTCTTCTCAGTGATTTATCGCCACAGGAAGCTTTCTTAATTCCTAGCTCCTAAGCACCTTGTCATAGGTGGTATTAAGAAGAAAACATACTGTGTTTCCAAATTTCATACTCCTTTGAGAAATGCATTGATAGCAAGTTTTAGTCTGGGTGAGTGAGATTTTTTAACAGTAAAATGTCACATCACTAAGAGATGCCAAATCTTATGTCTCAGTAGGCCTAGAATTGGGGTCTCTGTATCACTTGAAGGCTTTCCAAAGTAGTTCTAGCTCAAAAATACCAAAAGAGAAGGCTTTTAGATGTTACACCCTGTCTTTAGAGAACTCATACTCATTTTAGGGGTTTCTGATTAAAATAGTAATAAAAATAGTAGTAATCTCACCTCCTTTGATGTTGGGACCCAAAGAAGAGGTTGTCAGGATCTGAGACCAGTTAATCCATCATCCATCTGGAAACTGTGAAGATTTAATGCTTTCATTAACACTTATTGATCTGATTCCTTGTTTCTGCATTGTCAACCAACTCCTGTGCAGCTGAGCTGTACTTCTCTTAACAAAGTTTATTCAGCTGTTAATAATTCCAACGTTCTTCCTTCTTCTTATCCTTCCATTTGCATCAAAAAGAAATCCCCTAATGTCAAGCCACAAATAGTTCCTAAAGGAAAGAAACCTTTTGCATCCGAAGTTCTAACAACTTTGTACAGAAACCTCGTATCTCTAATCCTTCTGATCCGTACGTAACCAAAGTAGCAGATATTTCTAGCTGCTGACAAGTGTTGCCATTTTCATCTTAATATTACTGTTTACTTTGCTTCACCCTGTGGGGAAATTTCCGAATTGACAGGAAAGATGCCACTTTCTTTGCCCAAGATATTTTAGTAGCATTTCTGCAACATTGAGGTGTACTGGTGGTTCAGAGAATAAGATCCTTAGCCTAAATTGTGGTGGCTAAAAAAAGTTTAAAAAAAAGTTTTGTGCCTTAGTATTTCACTAATGATTTTTTTCCTTAACACATAGCAGTTAAGTTTATGATAACTCATTCCTTAACTTACACTGTTGTGTTTTGGGTTGTTTTTTTTTTTTTTTTTGTCTGTAGTTTGGTTTTCTTTCATGCATATACAGATACCTTGGCAACTTCTCTGGAGTGCATTCTTTTTGGGAACATAGCTCTGTCGGCCCTACTTTCTTTTCACGGCTTTCTCTTTTATTGTCTTTTAGTCTTGCCAAAAAAAAAAAAAATTTGCGTGGCAGTTTGAAAACTCTTGCTATGTGTTCTGTATTTGCAGTGACTCATTGTATTTCCTAATCTGCCAGTGTTTGCCCAGCCCAAAGTGTGATGTCAGGAGAGATTTTTTTTTTTCCTTGCCTTTTTTTAAGCAAATGTAGGACTGATAAAAGTTACTGTTTGATGTAACAGGAAACTGAACTCATCTGTTCTCAAAACAAGCACTGCCTTAGCTAGTATGCTCAGGTTCATCATGCCAGGCTCCTGTGTCTCATGGTTGTGTGCAAATCAGTTTTGTGTGGATCTCTCACTGTTCTTGTTCTTCAGACTTCAGTTTTCACCAGTAAAAACTCCTGAGACAACTACCCTCGAGAAGCTGCTTTTTCATGAGTCTTGAGTCCTAAATGTAGTTCTGTGGCCTTCAGTTCATGATTATGAATGCAAGAAGGTCTTGGGATTAGAGGTGTCCTTTTGAGAAGTGCTTTTAGGATGTCAGAGATTATGGGTGATCTGCAGTCTCCAATGTTTATAGAACAGTGCATTCCCCTTAAAACTTCTGGTTTAGCTCTTGTGGTGGTAGAGAGAACAGGATCATCTGGCGTGTTGTAGGAACTTTCGTAAGCTCTTTGCAGGTAGGAGTGTGCTTGTAGATTGCCTGTCTCTTTCAAACCTTTTGTGGATTTTCGTTGGAGCTATATGCAGTGCTTATACTTTTGAAATAAGCACAGAGAGGATGTGGGCTTGAGCTCTAGCCCTGTCCATTCTGCTTAATTTTTGGTGTGCTCCTTGGTTCAGTTTAGACCGATGCCGAGCTGCCTGCATTTGTGTTGAAGGAAAGCAGAGAGGGACTGTTCCCAAAAAGCAGTGGGAACAGTGTCTCTTCTGACCTTGTGTAAGGAGAAGAGTTTAGCTTTGCAGACACAAGCTGTGTCACGCCCCTTTACTTTGTAGCTAGAGAACAGGCTGTGGGCTGTTTTATTTACTTTTATAGGGACATAGCCATATGGACCATCAGAGGAATCTTTATACTGTTTGTGGCACTAGGGCAGACCTTGCTTCTACAAACCAAGTTCTCCTAGCAAATGAACCACAGGTTCTACAAAGTCCTGAATGAAAGATGCGTCCAGTGAATAACAGACCATTGCTGGAGGACATGGCTTGCTGCCTGACTCAGTGCAATTAGTTAGCTTTGGAAAGCTTTTTAAAAGTTGTGGCTAAGATGCATAAATGCTTGTTCATAGGGGAATGAGAAGACAGTTTGTCCGTTGACAAAGGATGAACGAAGTGTGTGTGGTGATATCACGTATCTTATGTTAATGAAAAATGATGGAGGCTTATCCAACTATGGCAGTAGTATTGAAGAGGTAGAAATCAGAAACAGAAAAAGGAGATTAGAGTGATAAGAGAAACTTAACATTTTTATTGCTCAAAGGAATGCAATTACAGCAGAAGAAAATGTTCATCCTTATAGGGAAAGCTATTTATAGACTCCGAGAGGTTTCCTTTGTGGTAGATGAAAGACTTGATATGTAAATATCTCCCAGCAAATCATCAAATTTTGAAGAAATCTTTTCACTGAAGTGTAAGATTTCACTGAAGTGTAAGATTACAGTTTTTTTAGGTGTGAGGGTTGTTTTTCTTTTTAATGCCACAAATGCTTTCTTTTTGCTTAACTATAATTTTTTTTCCTCTTTTTAATAACAACATAAATGGTGCCTGGTAAATCTTATGTACTTTATGAATGTACTTATAGATAATCTTTTAATTTATTTCCTCACTTTTTGTAGCTTAATGTTATCTTTACCGATCGGCCAACTGCTATTTGACAATCTCTTGTGTATGCCAGCTGGCCATGTCTTTTACCATTATTTTACTAGGTCATTCTGAAAATTTTACTGTTCTACCCTGTGTGTTTTCTTCCTTTTTTTTTTTTGAAAGCTTTATTTGTAACTTAATAATTTATCTATCTTGTTCCTGTTTTTTTTCTAACAGTTTATTAAAGCATAAATCTGGCTACATGTAGAGCACATGCCCCTTCTCTGTCTCTTAACATGAACTGCCTTGGATGGCTCTAGCAGCCATGGATACGTTGTAAGTATAGCTGACATCACTGTGGCTGGTTACTTTGCTGATGGTGACCTCTTACTTGTCCAGGACAAGCCTTGATTCTTGTTTACAAGATTATGTTGTCATTCTTACCTTCTGATTTGACTGCAAAGCTAATTTTTGTTTGTTTTTGTTCATTCAGCTGCGTGTATTTTTTTTAAATATGTTGAACTACTCTCTTAGCACTTTGCAACATCTTGTTTTAACAACTTGTGTTTGAATCAAAGCAACTAGCCGTTCTGCTGTGCCAAGAAACACTTTTTCCCAAGCACTTGTAAGAGGAGGTTTTTGTTTTTCTTGTTTGACAACAATTCTTTTGGTGTTTATGGAGCTGAAGGGAAGAATGGTAAGGAAGTTGAAATCTGCTATATATATAAAAATTGAAAAGAGAACATGAGAACAGTTACACAGTTACGTTGAGCAGTATTGGAATATTGAAATTCTTTTGCTAAAACATAAATTGATAAGACTTAAGCTTTGTTTAAATATAGAAATATCCTGTGCTGAACTTCATTTTGGAACTTAAAAGAGAGTTGTCAAAATGATTTGAAAATCTGTATAAATGCTTCTATATTGGCTTAAACTAATATAATTTTGGTAGGTTTAAGGCCTCTCAGAGATGAGCTCTGGCAGGTCTACTAGTGGCAGCTGAGATACCTAACCTATGCTTGATGTTACTACCACCTCAGCAGAGCTGGCAGAAGAGAGGCTCAAGCACATTGTTTGGCTTCCTAACCTGTGATACATGCAGAGGTGAATGTCTGCTAATATATTGAGCTGTAGGCTGCTGTGATTGATTAAGAACTGCAAAAGTGAACTTGGGTCCTACTTGTGTACTGGTAATCTCTAGAAGCAGGTTGCAAGAGGTTGTTAGGAGTAATGAGGACATAAACTGTTACACCTACTTGTTTCATTCCCCTTCTGTCTGTTAATGCTGGAACATGTCTGACCCCGAAGCAAGCTGTTTCAGGGAGCTGAGATGGTAGGTGACTCTTGACTGTCTCAGGTGTAGGGTAAGTTTTTTTGCTGGTTAACTTCCTGTATAACTTCAGAGGATCACCAGTGCTGATGGAAAAACAAGCCATATCAGCTGAGAGGATGACCCCTTTCATCAGCAGCTCATCTTGGATCATGTTTGGATCATAGTTTCGTGGTTACTTGAAGTTCATATAAACTAACCCTCCTGTTTAAAGAAATGTCCTAATTTTTCCGCCTTAAGGCTGTTCTTTCCTATACATGTGGACTCCTTCCTTATGCAGGCACGTTCATGTGGCCCCATGGTGATCTGGATTGAGGAGAGCTGCTCTCAATTAAAACAGACCAGGATTAAAAAGGGAGAAGATGCATGCCTTAAAGGGTTCATAAACTTCTGAAAATAAGTTGGAAGTGCATGTTTAAAATGTGTTATTTAAGGTGGAATTGTCCTTTAGAGAAGGGGAAAAAGCATGATTTATGTAACGCAGATTTTGCCATCTTGGAAGTGAACTTGGAGGTCTCTACTTGCATGCTTAATGTTTTTTGTTTTGGTGTTGTGGTTTTTTGTTTTTTTTTTTTTCCCCACAGGACTTTGCTTTGCTTGCCCAGTATTTTACCCAGTGCAGAATGTGCATGATGTTGATGATAGGAAGTGTTTACTTAGTATCTTCTTTTTTTCTTAGCAAACCCCGAATCCTTCTAATTCTATAGTGAAGACCTTCCACAGGGTGTGGAATTGCTAGTTGTCTTATGGGCATTTCCAGTGGTAGTGGTTGCGTGAAAGTTTTGTGGGCATGCAATGATTTTTTTTGTACTATGAGGCAGTAATAGACTCTTGTCACTTGCATATTACTGAAGAATGCAGAAGGAATTACACAGAAGTACAAGAATAATCACTAGTTCTGTGTGTGTCATTGATTGGAGATAACCTGAAATAATGATACCTACCACCCCTACCCCTGTCCCTCCAAGTGCTCAGTGAGCACAGACTAGTTCTCACAACAAACCTGGAAGTTTCTTAAACCAGGAGGTTGTCTAAAAAAACATAGACAACATGGAAACCTCTGTCAGCTTTCCAAGCAGCTGGGGAAACCATTTCAAATTAGACAAGTGGCTACAAAGTAGAAAAATGGCAGACCCACAATGGGACTTCAGGACTTGGCTTCTAATCTGGGGTTCCCTCTGCTAGACAGCATTGCTTTAATGATCCAAGGAGAATGTTGCTATAGCTTCCCATGACTTAATTTGTTGTTGTGTTTATCCTTTTCTGTAAACAGCTCCCAGACACAGGGGATCTAGGAGCTTTGAATGAAAAACGTAATGGTGCATCGTTATCTTCAAGGCCAATGGTGAAACCAGGTTAAATGTACTCGTATTAAAACCATGAAGTGAGGTAATGATTAGTTTTGATTGGACCTACTTCTGCTGCTGCCACTTTTCTGAGATACATTTTCACTGAGGGAAGAATTACTGTTTTAGCACACAGTGTTATATTCATTGAGAAACAGTAAGAACAATAAAGATAAGTTTACCTCACCAGCACTAAGACTGGGGGGAGAAAAAAGATGAAGGAGAAGACAGAAGATATCCTTCAGATGCTTCTAGACTGTATTTGCAATCCATAGTTTTCTGGGCACTTATAATTTTCTGCCTCATTTATTGATCTTGAGCATTAGAATTTGCAGCTGTTTTACTTCACCTTTTAATATGAATTTGCTCTGAGTTTCAGAACATAGTTTCTTCCTCCTATGTATTTGCTGGTGTGGTCTGGCCACGGCTAATTGTGCTGCAGTCAGTGCTGTTGCTTAAAGAGTGCAGTATTAAGCCATACTGAGGGAGAACTGCAGTTTAGTAATGTGATGTTTTTTTTGTAGATATTTTCATAACTCAAACCTGCATATTTGCATCAGTTGGGAAGTCCTTGTGAAACTATATCAGATCTCTTGCACTTCAAAATAATTACCTTTTTGGGACGGAGTATCAGTAAAGGGTGAAAATAAGGATTAAAATAGATAAGCATGTTTAAAATCGTACAGTGAGTGTAATCTATGTTGCTATTCAACATGCAGAAGCATGGATAACGGTGACTTCCCATCTTGTATTGCTGGTGGTTGTATGTGGTCGTTTATTTACTGGTGTTTTTTATATTGTTTGCCTGTCAAAATTTCACAGAATCACAGAATAGTCAGGGTTGGAAGGGACCTCTGGACATCATCTAGTCCAACCCCCCTGCCAGAGCAGGGTCACCTACAACAGGTTGCACAGGACAGCGTCCAGGCGGGTTTTGAATGTCTCCAGAGTGGGAGACTCCACAACCTCTCTGGGCAGCCTGTGCCAGTGCTCCACTACCCCCAAAGTGAAGAAGTTCCTCCTCATGTTAAGATGGAACTTCCTATGTTCAAGCTTGTGCCCATTACCCCTCGTCCTATCAATGGCCACCACTGAAAAAAGACTCCTCCCATCCCTCTGGCATCCTCCCTTTAAGTATTTGAAAGCATTAATGAGATCCCCCCTCATTCTTCTTTTCTCTAGACTAAAGAGACCCAAGTTCCTCAGCCTTTCCTCATATGAAAGATGTTCTAATCCCCTAATCATCTTCGTAGCCCTTTGCTGGACTCTCTCCAGCAGTTCCCTGTCTTTCTCGAACTGGGGAGCCCAGAACTGGACACAGTACTCCAGATGCGGCCTCACCAGGGCAGAGTAGAGGGGGAGGATGACCTCCCTCGACCTGCTGGCCACACTCTTTTTGATGCACCCCAGGAAGCCATTGGCCCTCTTGGCCGCCAGGGCACATTGCTGGCTCATGGTCATCCTGTTGTCCACCAGGACTCCCAGGTCCCATTCCACAGAGCTGCTCTCCAGGAGGTCAGCCTGTACTGATGCGTGGGGTTATTCCTCCCCAGATGCAGTACCCTACATTTACCCTTGTTGAATTTCATTAGGTTCCTCTCTGCCCAACTCTCCAGCCTGTCCAGGTCATGCTGTAAAGCAGCACAGCCTTCTGGCGTGTCAGCCACTCCTCCCAGTTTATTTTCATCAGCAAACTTGCTGATGGTACACTCTATCCCTTCATCCAGATCATCGATGAATATATTGACATTTGCATGTGAAGGTTTAGTCCTTCAGTTTTATCAACTGATCAGCTGATGCACAGATCAGTGAACCTTTTGAATTCAGGCTTGAGATTTATTTATTAAGTTTTTAACAATTTATTTCTATTCCACACTTGTTTGGTAATAATGCTGTTCTGAAAAAAAATTAGCTATGTATTCATGAATTATTTTGGTAAAACACTGTAATACAAAAATACAAATACTGTCATCTTACTGCCATAATGCTTTCTTTTTTCGGAGTTATGCATAATTTGTGTACCACCCAAAGTGCTGCTCTCTTGTTTTATATGTCTTCATATTTTCAGCTACTTTGCTTGCATGGTTTTTCTGCTGAAACACTGGGAATCTGCTCAACTCTGCACCTGTGACAGAGCAATTCAAATTAAGTAAGACAAAGACCAATAATCTCTAAACCCCAAGCAATTCATTAGAACTGAAAGCTGGATGATGCTGCTGCTTTTTCTTCTCTCTGCTTCCTCCACCCATTTCTTTTTGCATAGCCTTTATGCTGCCTGGAGCCTCTGCTATCTCATATGGTGGGCAGAAGAATTTCTGTTCTCATTTAGCAGCCACTTGTTCATGTCTCTGGTCTTCGTAGCTGCTGGTTTTCGTGAACTCATCTGATAGATCTATTTGGTCAAATTTAATTCCAATTAGTCATAAGGTCAAAATGTATTTGTAGGGGCAAATTTTGTAGTGGAAAAGCCAGTAAGACAATTGCATATTTGTTTCTTTTGACCGTCTAAAGATTTGTTGGGGTTTTAGTATCGCATCTTTATTAGTTCTCAGTAGCATTGAGGTTCTGTTAATGATGGCTGTAATTTCTTTGGATTCCTAAAATTTTTTAATGTTTTATGTACAAGGCAGAAATACCTAGCTTCTGGGGGAGAAGTCAATGATGTTTTCGTTAGCTTCTTCCTTCTCGAGTGTAATTTACCAAGGGACTCTGCAATCGAGTCATCGTGATGGGAAGTGCATCTCAACTGATGTACTACATTTGTGTTTCCTGGAAACAGAACAAAATCGCAGCTCCGCTCCGTTTAATGCAAGATTTGTCATTGATTTTGGTTGCCATTGTACTTACTCCGATCATTTGATCTTTTTGTTGTAACGGGTTGTTCATGTTTTATGAATCTGATTTCATGACATCAGTCTCTCAAAGCAGTGTTGAAATTTTTATTCACAAAGAGTATTTTAAAAAAATATTTTGAAATATGGAACAGCCAAATCTGATTTCAACAAAACTTACAGTCTCTGCAGACTATGCTAAAACAGGGAATTAACATAATTGATGTTAATTGATGTTAGCAGAGTCTAGTTGGAGGTCAGTGACAAGTGGTGTCCCTCAGGGGTCAGTACTGGGTCCAGTCCTGTTCAATATATTCATCAATGACATGAATGAAGGGATAGAGTGTACCATCAGCAAATTTGCTGATGACACACAACTGGGAGGGGTGGCTAACATGCCAGAAGGCTGTTCCGCCTTACAGTGTGACCTGGACAGGCTGGAGAGTTGAGAGGAGAGGAACCTTATGAAATTCAACAAAGGTGAGTGTAGGGTACTGCACCTGGGGAGGAATAACCCCACGCATCAGTACAGGTTAGGGGCTGACCTGCTGGAAAGCAGCTCTGTGGAATGGGACCTGGGAGTCCTGGTGGACAACAGGATGACCATGAGCCAGCAATGTGCCCTGGTGGCCAAGAAGGCCACTGGCATCCTGGGGTGCATCAAGAAGAGTGTGGCCAGCAGGTCGGGGAAGGTCATCCTCCCCCTCTACTCTGAGAAAAGAAGAGAAAAGAAGATTGAGGGGGGATTTTATTAATGCTTACAAATACTTAAAGTGAGGGTTCCAAGGGGATGGGAGGAGTCTTTTTTCAGTGGTGCCCAGTGATAGGACAAGAGATAACGGGCACAAACTTGAACGTAGGAAGTTCCATCTTAACATGAGGAGGAACTTCTTTCCTTTGAGGGTGGCAGAGCACTGGCACAGGCTGCCCAGAGAGGTTGTGGAGTCTCCCACTCTGGAGACATTGAAAACCCGCCTGGATGCTGTCCTGTGCAACCTGTTGTAGGTGACCCTGCTCTGGCAGGGGGGTTGCACTAGATGATCTCCAGAGGTCCCTTCCAACCCTGACCATTCTGTGATACAGCAAGAAGGGCTAAATGCATAAAGCTGGATAGACTTGACAGATACATATTTAATCCTTTTGAAGAATTTATCTAATGTGTATTACTCCTGTCGAGAATACATTTTCTGATGAAGATGCATTGTTTCCTCTCAGTCTGTCCTGGAAACTAAAATGCATTAAGTTGAAACAGTATCACCTTGATCCTGTTTGCTGCAGCAGTGTATGTTTAAGCCAAATCACTTTGCTGTATTATACGCTATTTTAACTGTATTGTCTGAAAACTCATTTAATCTGAAGTAGAAACACATTGCATTTCTTCACTTGCAGAAATGCTGTGCATTTTTTCAAAGATTCAAACCAGAAATGTTCAGTGACTACTTCTGAATATTATTTTTTGGCCTCTGGAAAACAATGACTGTCTTGCTAATTTTTTGACATGGCTTCTTCTGTGTTGACTTCAGAAAAAGTAAGTTATGGCAATATATGGAAGAACACAAGCTCCCTGTTATATGAGTGGTTGGTCTGAATGCTTGGGGTGTTCAAATGTTTTTATCTGGATGAAGTTGTTAGAATACAACATATAGAAATTTACCTTAGTGACAATTTGTAGAGTGAATAATTCCATTAATGAATTTGTGACCAGAAGATCTTCAAGAATACTCCAAAGGAAATCGTTGTCCCTTAGTTATTCTTGTTTATCCTTAATTTCCTTGGGGATCATAGCAGTGGAGTAGAAGACAAGTTTGGTGCTAGTAAGTTCAGCTGACTTTTGCTGTATTTAGGGCAATGGTAGTATAGGGTATAGTATAGTATAGTATAGAAGAGCAAAAAAGTCCCTTATGTGAACAGACACTTTGATCACAGAGATGTTTTCAGAATTCAGCCGGACCTGTGTGGTGATGATGTTCTTTAGAACTTCTTGGGCACTTTAACAGTTCTTATGTATGCAGATATGGGAGCAAAAATGACTACTTGCAAAACTTCCCCCCCTCTCTTGGTCATAATGGAGCTCTGATGGCTATACGTTATTAAAAATAATGGTAATTTGTGTTACGGCTAATTCCTTGTGCTGTTTTATAGGCCACGATTGCAAGAAAGTTTACAAGCCACTGGCTGAACCTTGTGGCAGCCTTGATAGGAAGGGAATGGTAACTAGACAGACAGTTGTTCTTTCTGTATGCTGTAGGTCAGGTTTTTATATGCTTAACTCTGCATAAATCTTGCTGAAGAAAACTTCTACAAGTCGTTTAAAAATGGGAGGATAAAATTATTTTGTAAAATAAAAGAAAGTATGTTTTTGTAACAGCTTGAAGATATTTATTCTGTTTATGGTCAATTTGTGGCTGTTCGTTTTTCCAGGCCAAAGATGTATTTGCAGCTCAAATCCCAATAAAACTCTCTAAACAAGAGTTGGATTCACAGATGAAAATGGTACATAGATTTCTTTTCCAACAGACTTTTTTTCTTTCAAGTGGGGTGATGTCTCTCTAAATGCATTTGTGAATTAAATGAAGACTGGCTTAGCTTCAGATTTTGGGAAATTAACTTGAAAGGACACTATCAGGTGGTCTGAATTAATGAATAAGGTACATTAAACTGGTCAAAGTTTTCTTTTTTCAGATGTTGGTGCGCTCAGTTCCTACTTTATCGTAATTGCATCTGAAACAACTGTCATCCTCTTATTTGGTTTTTTTTGGTCATTTAAGTCATATCGAACCATTAAGTTTTTCACATGGCCTTTCTGTAAAATCATGCATTGGCACAAGCACAAGGGCATGATCCGCATAAAGAAAATGGAAATCAAGTGAAAGGAGGGAATTGCAAGTAGTGATGGGTTTTTCTAATGAAACTTCTACACGGTTCTGTTGCTGATTTCTACTTATGTGCATTTCCGACAGAAAATGGAAAACACCTTTCCTTCACTACTTCCCCCATGATAAAAAATAGGGACTTTTTCCCGGCTGGCCTGCAGCTTGGGGGGGTGGGTATGGTGACTCATGTTTTGCTTGTGACAGGATTGTGAAGTTTTTATGGAAGATTTTAAGAAAACATAACATGAAATAGCTATTTTACAAAGGGGCAGCAGTCATAACATACACTAGAGGTGTATTTCTGAATCATAAGTTGCATTTTGGACTCGAAACAGACTTTTTATTCCCCCAGTATTTGTGGCAAGTATTAAAAATGAGTTAAGGACAATGCTGATCCTGTAGCAGATGGAATATTGGAACATAGAGATGGTTCTTCTGATGGGATGCTGCAGACAGGCAATTCCCTGCTTGTCCTTCAGCCAGTTGTGCAATGTTCAGAGCTGCAAGTCTGTCAATATAATTTTTTTTTGGGGGGGGACACTTGTGGAAGCAGACCATCAAAGCTCCCTAATAAACACACTAAAAATCTGCTAAGATAATGAACTTGGATAAGGATAATTCATTTAATCAACTTCATTTCAGGTTTTGAAGGAAGCACAGTGGAACTGCCCAAACCAGAATATTTGACATCTGAGTATGGTTTAGTTCATTATATTTAACTGAGCTTTTCTCTTCTGAAAGTGAAAAGCAAGAAGCTACTGTATTTCAGGAAATGAATATTTAGTTTACAGCATATTTAAAACCCTTTACCATTCCAGCTCAGGTCACAGCAATAGTTCATACTCAGGCACTTGCTACATTTGACTTGAATTCAGTTTAATTTTCCTGACTCTTCTGAAAGTTACAGAGACTTTCCTTTCTTTGACTCAACAGATGGGCTTGTGACATCTTTGAAAATCTGCAGGCTTTGTGAAAAGAAATGGTAGTTGCTGTTTCTGAGGCTGTGGTGAAAAAAGTGCTGTTGGTTATGGTTGGGAGGCTGGAGTCCAAATATGATTGCAAATTAGTTTACCATTCCACAGCTTTTCTTTTGGTATTCACATAATTGTATGTAGACAGCAGTTGTTTTTCAGTGCTGTGGCAGTTTGAAGTGGACTGCTGTGTTGGGCAGATGAAGTAACCCTTCATCTGATTTAATAGTCAAAAGGAGGAAGGGAAATACTGCTTTTAAATGCTGTTGTTAAACTGTGAACTGCTAGAGCTGTTGCAGTTTCACTTAGTCACCTGATCCCTTTCCTTGATGACTTTAATTTATGCATGATTTAGATTTATGGTAAATATGTTTTTCTTTACTAATGTATTATATACCTTTGTCAAATTTTCATGTATCATTCATGTAGAAGGTGGGCAGCTGGTGGAAGCTAGGGAAGGAAGTGGAGTACTACCAAGTGTTGGTAACAGTACTTTTAACAACATAAACTGATCTGTTCGTAATCCTCCTAAAAGACAAAGGTGGGATTTCTAGTGGGGTGAGATGATGGCTTTGCCTTCCCTGTTAGGGCTATCTCCTGAAAAGATGAGAGAGCTTTTCTCCTTCCAAAACTCCTTGTATGTTTTGTTAATTGATTCCTACCACAGTCTCTTAGTAGTTGCAGTATATTCAGGAAGAGGGGTTTTCGTTTGTTTTTTTTATCCCATCACAATTCCATTTCAGAAGAGACTTTTCTCTGAAAGACTAAACACCTGCCCCCTTGTTGACAGCTTTAGCAGGGGAGAGCAGCTGTCAAATGAATGAGAGGGGTAGTTTTATAGATACCCATAATCTTTTTGAGAAATACCAGGAATTAGCAGTTACAATTCTGTGAGTGCTTTAAGTAGCCATCTTACAACTATTTATTTTTGTGACTAACGCTGGCAGCATAAAGGGCTACTTGATTCTACTGCGAAGCGTACTTTGAAAGATTAACGTGTGCAGGATGTGTTAATAGGAGGAAAACGGAAGAGAGTAAGAAAGCGTATAAAAGAAACAAGATAGAATTTCATAGTTTCCTTGCCAATCAGAAAATAAACATATCTGGAAAGACAATTGGGACATCGAGAAGTGGAAGGGGCAATAAGGAATTTTCTGGCAGAAGAGGAAGATTTAAAAAATCCCAACAAAACAAAAATAGATTATGACACATCAGTTCATATTTTTCCATTGAGGAGATACAGTCCCACCTACTCAAGTTTCTGAAAGAAATTCTGCCAGTCTGAGGAGCTGAAATATCAAACTTTGGTCATATTTCTTGTGATACATTCTTTTTCTCTATGTGTTAGGAGGGTGTAGGGACTGCAGTGTTTTTTTATCGTGTAAATAAGGCACGTTCTTTATTGCAAATAGCAGATGGTTTTCTGGTAGATGCCTTTTATGGCACACTTAAGTTTTAACACTTCCTTAATCATTTCCTTTGTTGCAGCTTAAAAAGGCAAAGACTGGCCTGCCACTAAGTTTCTACCCAGCTGAGCTGGCTCTCTGAGAGGGATTTCTTTGCAGGATTTCCAGTGTGAAAGGAGGGTGGTACCTCTTGGTCGTTTAGGGAGTCTTAACCTCTTTGGACTTTGAATCTATTTTTCAGAGCTATTCAGGGTATAGAGTCCTTGTATATATGTTTTCTTACTAAAGAAAGTGAGTTGAACTGCAAGTTGAACGTGGAAAGGCAAAAGAGCTTTACAAGATGCCTGAGTATCAGAGGGCAAAGTGTTTCATTCTGGTAGCATTCTTCAGACTTTAGGTTTATATAGAACCGAATTTAAATGATAGCAATGGCAAGGAAATGTCTGAGGCTTTACTAAAGAACAGACAAGGGATTTTGCTTTCTTCCTGTTTCCACTCTTTCAGTGTTGCTGAATGTATTGATGTGTGTGTGGTTTTTTTTTTGTTTTAAATTATTATTAAAAAAAAATATATTTTTTTTTCTCCCCTCTGCCAAGCCCCAGGGAACACAGCTGTCTGCCCTGTAACTTACGACGACTGTCATCATTAGTACTCTGTTATCTCACACGGCTGTGTGAGGACTTTAATCTTCTATACAATTGGTGGTGGTGATTGCTGCTAAAGCTGTAAAGGATAAGCATCCGTTCACCTTCGTGTGAAACTGGATGATTGACGAACTCACGAATGTTTCCTTTCTCGGCTCTAAGCCGAGTAAGTAAGGCAGAGTACCTCAGGCAGTCTAATTTCCTGGCTTGATAATAGACTGGGAAAAGAGCCATTTGTTGTCTTCGGGGTTGTCCATATATGGTCAAATCTTTTGCTGGGCTGAGTAAAAACAGTTATCTTTCAGGAAAGAATAGAATGTTACAGGATTTTGGAAAGTGAAGGTTTTATAAGCAGAGGACTAGCTTAAAATAATGGATGGTTGTTCTCTTCAATGCACTTCAAAAAAGCACGGACTCAGGTTTGTATCCTGGAAGTGTGGTAGAGAATTGCAGCTATAGATGTTAAGTGTGTAAGTGTGTTTATGCTTACCCTAGTTGTTTGGCAGCCTTTGCTTTGAGAAGGACCAGTGCTGATCCTGATGCAGACTAGACCTGTAGGCTTTCACTGCCTTTTTGTTTAGTTTTGGATTAAAGACTAGGAAGAACATTTAAGGTGAAGTTAAATAGAAGACAGATTATTTCAGTCTTTGACCATCTGTGGCTCAGTAGTACGCTTGTTTATCATTGTATGAAGACCTTTAATAGTATTCCTTGATGACTTGGAGACTCAGGCTGAGCATTAGCACACAGGAGATCCAAGAATAGCTGGACAAATCTTTAGTTGACTGTAGAATTAGTTGACTGTAAAAAAGTGTTATTTTCTAGTCATTCAAAAAGTTTGGGGTTTATGTGGGGTGCCCCCATTTTTACTCAAGGGAAACACAGAGTATGTCTGGGGGAAGCAGTGAAACAGTTTTCTTTCAGATGGATCCTAAACCATCACAAAATGAGCTTCTTTTAGCTGTTGTTGGAATGCTGTTATCTCTGCATTTCATCAGATGACAGACTTGAGGACAGGAAGTGGTGGTGGGAAATAAGTCAAACTCATGGTTGTAGGATTATGTTGTATCTACTAATATAGTTTCAACTGCTTACAATATTTTAGTTTTAATATCTTTGTTCCAGGTGTAGTAGAAGAGACCTTGATTTCTGATGAATAGGGACCACAGAAAAAGTCCTTGATTTCTGATAAGGGATTGTGTGTAGGACTGGTCCCAATGCTTGTGTTGTCAAGCCCACAGGCACCCTGGTTTAGGACATTGTTTTATTTCTGACTTGGGGGAGATCATGCAGTATGCTGAATATGAAAAATCCTCCCTAAAACTGTTATATTGCTCTGGAGGTTTACTTAGAGTTGTTGTGTTGACAGTCTTGAAGATGATAATATTTTTTTTTTCTCATATCTGTGGTACTTGGAAGGAGAAGGTATATAAGAGAAAGTGGGCAAGATTTTATTCCTTGTTTTTAAGGGTAATGAGAAATGGAGCAGCTGATCTGCTTTAGGCATCACTGAAAATTCCAGCTGAACTTCTTACACAGAAATAAAATATTCTACAACATATTGCTTAGATTTGACAGATGCTTGAAAGTCAATGATCTCTCATTTTGACAGTAGCTAGGAGTCTTCCTAAAAGTAGGGAAATCCCCAACGAAATATTTTTCGTTGCCTTAGAGGTTGGGCCAAAAAAAGGTATAAAAATATCTTTGGCTACAGAAAACATTGAAGTTTCAAGAGGGGGAGGAAGGAATGGATACAGAGGAAGACAGCACCATGCATCCTGTCTTTGAGACCAGGGTGTTTAAGTGTTATAAAGGAACAGTGCCCAGATTGATTGTGTTACCAGGCAGGACATCAAATAATGCAGTTGCCATAGTCTGTCTGTAAATATGTGGGATTCTCTAAGCTTAACTCTCTTCAATAAACAGGAGATTGATGTGGGTCAAACTTATACTTTCTGGCCTAAATTTTTAACCTTGACTTTTTTTTTTTTTTTCATGTTGAGGGGAAAGTGCTTTGCTGCTTTAAGGATTTTATAATGCATATTCTGAGCAACAATGACTTTTGATTTTTGTTTTGTGATGATTTTTTTTAATTGAAAAGAATTGGTTCATTTCTGCTTTGTCTTTTAAACTTAGTAGTGAGTGTTTCAGTTTCCTGGTCATCTGTCCTGATTCATATTACAGTGCTTTGCTCTTACAGGGTTGACTTAGGACCCTTGTACAGATCTTCAGCTGTAAAAACTATTATTGCTTTTTCTTGTATTTCTTATTAAATTGAGCTAGTTTAAGCCTTTTGTTGTTTTTACTATTACAGTTTTTGCTGAAAGCAAGACAGTTAGTGCTGCAAAATACCTTCTTATTACTACCGCCTTCTTTGAGAAATACCTAATTGCCTCTTGAAAAGAAAATCTGTATCTGCTCATAGTTCCATACCATAGTTCCATTTTAACATTTCACTGATTTTTTTTTAAATGTATACATTATGCTTTTCTTCATACATTGCATTAATACTTAGTTTTCATTAAATAGATCAATTAAACAGCATATTAACCATTACTGAGCAATAGCTTGGCTGCATTCCACCTCCAGCCACAGTCTGCATTAAGTTTATTTAGCATTAAATTGAAGATTTAGTGACACGTTAGTGAGAATGACTTTGTTAAAGAATAGCAAAATAGTATTTTAGATTTTTCTAATGAAAAAATTAGCCATATGAATTGTCTGCATCTGTCCTATATGTATTTTCTCACTTTTTCTTATATTTCTGCATTGTGTGTAGTACTTCCCAAGATCTGTTTTCATTCTGTTCCAGGCAACTTTACTCTCTGGATTCAATTTCCCTCTCCCCTTGTATCTTGTTAGATTGCTTTTTGAATGTCTTCCTTCTGAGGATCTCCCAACTCAAGTGTAATACTATTCCCTGACGGCTGAACTCATGCAAGGTTTTCATTATCCAGATAGCTTGAGACCTGTTTCCTTTCCAGGCTGCTACAGGCTGTGGCTCTGCTCTTCCTCATCTGTTCTTTCAGCATCATTGCTGTATTCAGGGCTGCGTATCCAGGTCTGCTGGAACTTCAGTTTTGGTTTGAAAGAATGAGAGTTAGATGATTGTGAAGACTGGTAGGAAGCCTAGAGGAGGTATCACCCTGAATGTCTCTCGACTTGCAGCTAGTTTAAGGAGACATGGAATGCGGTCAATGGGGAGGTTGCTGAGGAAGAGTGCTCAGGTCGTGGGCTGAGTGAGAAAGGGTAAGGATTGGGCCCTGGACAAAGCGGTTTCAGCCTAGGTCTAAGAAGGGGTATGATCAAGTGGAGAGAAGGGCGGGGATTTGGGGCAGATTTTATATGATCAGGCTATGAAGAACTACTGACAATTTTCTTCTATTAGAGGCTCAGTTCTGCCTGCTTTATGGTGACAGCGTACTAGATTGCTCATTGCTGAAGCCTCCATCTGCTGGATTGTTCTTCCTTGGCTGACATGAAGATTTAAGAGTATGTGGTGAAAAGTGTGACTGGGAGCATGTCTACATTAGTGTGTTCAGGTCAGAAGTGTGCTTTTGAGGTGACTGTTCTACTTCTCATTAGTTCCTCGTTCATGTCAGAAAATCCATTAACTGTATTATTTCCAGACAAAACAAAACTGGGATGTGGGCTACAGCATTCTACCTAATGAAGCAGGTTTGGTAAATAGACCAAATTTAATCTGGTCTGAAATAAAACCCACCAAACCATTAGAAGTATGAATGCTGGGTCCTCGTAATCACCTGCTTTGGTCTGGAAATCCACTCCTGGCATGCTGTGCTACGTGCTAATGTAGGTACAGATCTGATTTGCAGCTCACTGTGCTTTGAAAATTTAGCAGTGCCACAGGAGTCCTTTATGGTGGTGGCAGAATGGGGCACCCAAGGTGTATGTCATACATTGACTGCTGTTTTACTTGCACGTATGTGTCTGAAAAATGATTTCTGAAGACCAGGGTCTGCTGAAGAGATTTGGTAAAGCATGGTGGAAATAGTGTAGAATATTGCTTTAAGAATATTTCATCAACCATTGAAAAGAAATCACATGGATGTGGATGAAGGATCACTTTACCATGGGCCTGTTCAATCTGTTCATGATTAATGTGTTTGTAAAACATAGATAAGGCTTATATATTACACTCTTTTGAGATGTTATCTTGGGTTTTGGTGATTTATTAATGTTATAAATTTGATCCTGCTGAACTGAGCCTACTTGCAAAGAAAAACAGAATTTTTATTTCACTGAGAACAGCATTATGCACTGTGTCAGATGTAGTTATGGGGAGTTTGAATAGGTGTGGCTATGAAATGCCGTGACTCTCAAACAGGAAGTAAAAAAACCAACAAACAATATACTTTCAAAACAGGAATGACAAGAGAGGAATATTATGTTCTTCCTCACACTTAATGGTGTGCCACTCAATGTTCTTTCTGGTTTATAACTGATTTTGTAGACTGAACTACAATCCTTTGTTGTGTGATCTTTTTCTACTTATATCAATATTGAATCTGATAGAAAAGTCCCAATTTAAGCCATATAATGAGTTTTCTTGACAAAATTTCTGAATGTTTGGGTTTGGTTGGTTTTTTTTTGGTTTGTTTTTTCTTTTGTTTGTTTGTTTGTTTTTCCCCTTGTTCGGCCGTACCTAGCCAAGTGTAGTTTTTCCTGGCCTCATAATGGCTAATGGACAAACTTATGCCCTCTCTTCTGACTATCTAAACCTAGTTAAAAATAAAACAACCTTAATCAGAAAGGTCTGAAGAACACACATGCTTGTGAACTGTGTGATCTCGATTCTGAGCTGCTACTTGTCACGTACAGAATAATTCCAGTGTGCTTGTTCTCAGTTTCCAGTGGTGTGATTTAATTTTGAATAAACCTTTTCTGTCCTTTGTCTGTATAAATAAGGTTCATTTTGCATTCTCTCATCTTTGTTTAGTGTCATTTCTGGCTTGGTAAGCTAAATGAAAATCATCCAAAGCTTGCCTGGTTCTTAAAGCAGCTGTTGGAAGAGTGAGTGTGGTGTTTGAGGTGGTGAGTAGCTGGATCATATACCAGGAGCTACTGCTTTCGTGTTTCCAAGCAGAAGAGCAAAAGGCCAAGTTCAAGCTTCAAACTTGACTTCCCGTTTGGCAGTGGCAGGCCGTAGAAACATCTATATTTGCAAAAATAAGTAAAACTGAACATCGCATCATCTGCTCAGGGCTATGCTGATACCATTTTAACTAGATTCCTATTTGTGTTAGGACCAGTCTGATTTGGTGTCTTATGCCATTGATCAGTGTAACATTATAAGTCTAATAGAAATTTATATTTGCTGTCAAGTAAGTGCATGTTTTAGCAATGAAGCGCAAAACCAATATTACAATAAGCATGAGCTGTACCTTACTTTTGCTGAAGTTTATAGTGAAGCTTCCCCTGACTCCAGGAGCTGGGATGAATCCCTCGATGGCTACTTCCAGGACTGGGGCCATTCTTTCCTCTTTCTGCATGGTGTGGGGAGACTATCATGGGGTGGTGCTAGCTACCTTGCTGAGATTTGATAATTTGTGTTTTGATGAGAAGCCTTTTTGTTACATTTGTTGGAATACCAAATAAGACCAAAAAAAAAGTAAATCGCATGTGCATTGTAATTGATTCTACTCCTAAATACTGTTTTTTCTCCTCTGTTCTCAGTAAATCACTGGTTTTACCTGCAGCAGGTGCAGTGTGTTTTCCTAATGCTGATGCTTTATGTAACCATGGTCACAGTTACTTGCAAGGGTTTTATTGACTGATAACAAATCACTATCCTATCTTGCAATCACTATTGACTGATAACAAATCACTATCCTATCTTGCAATTTTACGTATTTCATTACTAACACTATAATCATCTCTAGTACAAGCACTGCACTGACAGAATCACATAAAAGTTTTTCTTGGAGTAATTCAGTACAGCATTCAAGAAGTATCGTGTACACTGACATATTAATATAAAGTGGTGCTCATAACATTAGGGAGTGAGTGTGTGTGTGTTGGGGTTTTTCTTGTTGTTTTTTGTTTTCTTTTGTTCTTTTAAGCCAAGAATTCTCAATGTTGCTGTGACAACATTAGGGTTTGTAGCTGATATCCAGAGATTCTGATGTGAAGTTGCTTTAGGAAGTAAACTGTACAAACTCTGCTGTGATAAATGATGTACCTGTACTGGTCTCAGCTAAATTATCCAAGGCTGCCTTTGACTCCAACAATATAAGCTAAACTGGCTAGACATTTTTTAATTTTAGTAGTGCCGTGTAGCTCATATAGAGGACACTGGCAGCATTGTTTTAACCACAGATAAGGTGATTCTATTAATTGCTATTTTGTGTAATGTTACTTACATTGGTACTGTTTTGGTACTTTTTATTATAGTTCTGTCTTTGCTGTTTGCATACAGTGATAGCACATTAAAAATACAGACATGGCATTTGTCACAGATGTGGTTTGTTGCACAAGGTTCTAGGCTGTTAGCTGGAAAAATAGTAGAGTGGAGTTCATGAGTGTGCTTGTGTGAAGCAATGAATGTGATAAAGACTAAGTAAACATACTTGTGGACATAACAGATGAAAACCATGGAGAACTTGTGACTGACTTTACACGCTCTCTTGAGATTAATTGAACCATCAGTCCACCTGTTTCTGATATCTTTATAGTCACATGTAAGATTTGAACACTGCAGACACGTGTTGAATCCTGCCTTCAAGGTGTGGACCTTGTGTTTTGCAAAAAACAGCACTGTAAGAATCGAAGAATGGTGTTCCCAGTTGTAGTTATTGCTACAGTTGTTGTGAATTGCCTTTTTATTTTTTCTGAGAAGTTATGGTAGAGCCTGAATAGGATTTAAACTATGTTGAAATGACTGGTGGTGATGAAGGAATCTGGCTGGGCATGTGTTCTTTAATTTTCTTATCCAGGTTTGTCAGTATCATATTTTGTACGTGCCAATATATAAAATGTGTTTGATCTTGTTTAATGTCCGTTTCTCTAGAGCCCATGTTTTATTCGGTATTCTTAAGCCATTCCCAAGGCAAAGCAGTTCTTGCTGTCAACTGCAGAAGATTGAGCCTCTAGGCTGTACTTGCCATTGTCATGAAAATAAATGTAAGCGCAAAATAAATGTTCTTTCTCTAGAAGCTGTTACAAAAGGAATAGTCACCAAAACGTTAGGTTATTATCTAAGCCTCTTACCACCATAAGCTTTTTTTTTTTTTTTTAACTGGGGGGTTGGGAAGGGAGCAGGAGGGAGGTTAGGTTACCTGAAGATGATAGATACTTAATTTAGTGTGACATCAGGTCTTGTCTGTTTTGCACATGCTGATTTTGAAGCAGATTGACTATTGTAAGGAGTTTACAGGAATGATGCTATAGTAAGTACATACATAAATTATTATAGTAGAATGATATTTAACTTGTAATGTAGTTTTGGTGATTTATATATTTTGATTATTTATATACTTAGTACTTTGTGTACTTGCTAATTCTGAAAGGGCAAAGACTGCCCTCCTAATAAGATGAAAGCTCCACCTAGGATGGCATCCTTGCTTTTAGATTATGTTTCTTCCAGTAGAAATTTGGAAACATACAGCTATAAACTTTTCAGACAGGAGGACTGCTGTGTTTAACAGTGCTGTATACAACATCATTATTACATGTAAATAACATAATTTTAAAAGACAGTGGAATGTATGGGAACTGCTTAGGACACTTATCTAATTGATTTTCATTTATGTTGAAATCTTAATTTTTCTTTCTTTAAATGTAGTTTTAAAAAAATCAAGAGAAATAAGTCCACATTCCTTGCGTTGTTTGACTGTTGCATGGCGAGTGTTGAGATTAATAAGAGTGCACAGTTGTCTCTTTCCACAAGAAATACATGCTTTTTGTGCCCGCTAAGAAAGTCCTTAAGATACCGTAGTATACACTTTTGTAATTAATGATGATAATGATACCACATAGGCACAGGAAAATGAGATTAGGTTTGAATGATGAGCCTGAAGTTGGTGTATTCTAACTTCTGAATTCTGGCATTGCACAAGTGAGAAATGATGACATAAAATAGGGTTTTTGTTTTGAATTTCCATTAAAAAAAAACCAACAAAAACGAAGAATCAGCAAAATTTAATATTTTCATTGTAACAAATACTGAGATATCCAACTTGTAAAAAGGGGCCTCTTAAATTAGCAGCATGTGGCATTTTTTGTTAACAAAGGTTGTGAAGTGAAGCCTCAACCCAAGCGAGTGTGAGGGGAAGCTGAGCAGAACATTATAAAATTAAGATTTCAAAGAGAACATGTTCTACTACGCTGTGAGGCTAAATAACATGCTTATAAAATGCAGAGCTACCAATTTTACTGTGATTTCTGCAGAGCTGGATGTTTTTCCTGAAACTAACCACACTTTGGGAATGTATTTAATTCAGGTGGAACATCACGAAGTTTCTGGGACAAGTGTTGAAGGTTCTGAGCATAGTCAATTAAGAATATACATTGGTTACTGTTTAACCATATTTGGTGAAGTCTTTATGCATAGCTGCGTATCACTGACTTCTGTTGTGATCCCTGTTCCTATTTTTAACCCCATCAGACATGAGAAATAATTAGACAAATGTGCAAATGAGTAGAGTTTACTGAATGTGGGCAAATCTGTAAATTTTCTATCACTGTTTTCTGAAATAATTTTTTGCAGTTTTCGTTTTTGTGTTCATTGTAAGTTCCACTGAATTAAGACCTGTCATGGAAAACTTTTATTTAAAATCTGTGACTTATGAAGTGATGATTTTATAGTTAAGACTGCCCAACACATTCTTTAAAGACTGATGCTGTTATCACATTTTGGAAAATTTATTAACTGTAGATTTTATTTTTACTCTGATAAATTGCCTAACAATTTAGCAGTAATTATAGTAATAATAATTAGGTGTGATGCCTGCTTGTGTTCATTAAGCTCTGCCAAGACAAATATCAAATTTCTTCAAGTATTGAAGACTTAAGAAAAGAAAAAATCTAGACAGCAGTTAGTCCACTGAGACCTTCTGCTTTGATGTTTTAGGGCAGTCTGACAAATTCTTCAAGCCAGCATATGCCAACACTGCTGCTAAAAGAGTCAGTGCTGGCGTTTCTGAGATCTTCTGCTTGCCAACTTGAGGGAGGGCAAGGCAAAACATTTCCTCAAGGAGGGAGTGTGTTGTGCCTAACAACAGCAGGGAAGATTTTGTGGGGAGAGGAGTGAATAGTTGAGAGAAGAAGAAGGGGGTGCTCTAGAGATGCTGAGGTATTCCAAGATCACATTATCTGTTGAGCTAGCCTGAGGCTGGGTGAAGTTAGGGTTTTTAGCTCCTGAGTGAGAGAACGAGTGGTTAAGTAGCCCCATGAGTCTCAACAGTGTGACTAATAAAGCTTTTTTTCCCTCTGGTTTTGTCTGATGGCTGGTCCCGCTCTGTAGAAGCCCTTGTATGTTGTAGGGATTTAGCTGATGCTGCAGTCTTTTTCTCAGTGGAGGCACAAATACACCCTCTTTTCTGCCAGGCTGATCATTAATACAAGTATTCTATGGTGATCTCAAATGGATTAAATCCCTGAAAGAGATTTTTAGTTGCAAATGGACAGAACTTAATATTTTCTTCCATACATGTGCATGTTTGCACATACATTGATTATCTAATTTGCTCATTCCTTTTAGAAATCATGCAAAACTAAAGTTGTTTCATGTCGAAGTTCATTCTGAACTTAGTATCTCTAGGGGCACCTCTTCCCCACTGTAATGCTTTTGGCCTGTGTCCCCAAATGCTCTTCCTTCCATGTCCCCAACAGCCATGTGGAGAAGATGTAGCATGTGGCATAACTGATGGTGTGGGCTGACTGGCTGCCAGTGTGCTGATTGACTAAACCCTCGCCAGGCAAGAAAAAATCTGAAGCTTTTTTAACCATGGGCACGCCAGTTTATCCAGTTGCCAGTGGCTGTGAAACTCTCAGTCATGTAGTTGTCCTTGGATAACTGTTGTCCTGTGTTGGTTATAGTTGAAATTGGCTCATAAGCCCAGAGGTTGTTAAGGGACGAAAGCAGAGAGGCTGCTGATCTGGCCAGTCAGACAGGAACTGGGCTGAAGGTGTGAACACTGTGGAGCCTGAATGTTTTCTTTTCTAGACTCCTGCAGCAGCTCTGACTTGCACAGGATGTTTCCAGACTTGCATAAGTCTAATGAGGCGAATGCGGAGTTCATTCTTTCTCCTTGCCTCAGCTTTACACTCCCGTCTTGTGGCATTTGTATTCCTGATCTTGAGTTGCAGGGCAGCATGTAGTCACTGCTTTCCTGCCTGAGAAGGCAGTATGCCAGACTCTGCAGGTCAACAGGCTGACAGTTCCTGTGATGCGGAGTGGATGAGAGTGTGTTGTGGTATAACTAGTTAAAAATACACTTATCCTCCCCTGGTGTGTGACCCAGTGTACGAAGAGGAGGGCCTAGCATGTGACTCTCTGAGGGCTTGTGTAACACATGAGCAAATGGACTGGAATTCAGTTAGCTTGAGAGGTAAGTCTGTCTGCAATCTTGTTTTCATTTGCCGTCCACATTATTTGTTTCAGTGCTTTTTGTGTTAGAGACAAAGTGCTCTTTCAGGGAAAAGTTATCAGTGATATGCAGCATTTTCCAATATATTGATGAAGAACGGGAATCATGGTGCTCAGAAGTAATGCAGTGAAGTGCCCGGGAGTCGTAACCTTTTCCAGGATGGTATGAAGTGATAACCATGGAAGTGGGGCAGCAGAGGAAATGTGTGTTGCGGGGAAGGAGATTTGGAAAAGAGGGCAAGTACTGTGATGAGAAGTAGATTGTAGGGGAAACAGTTTGTGCTAAGGATTTGACATGGATCCTACATGTTTTAGTGAGTTTTACTTCAGCCTGGCTCTACTTCAGTTCTGTGCATTATAATACTCGTGGAGTTCCTGGAGTGCATCTTCCTGTGCAGGATACCTACAGGGGAGACTCCATGCATGTGCTCTGAGACTGCTCTGCCATAGGAATTAAGGTGCGGTGAGTGGGGGAAATGAGGAGATTCACTTCAGAAGCAAACTTCTGAGGCTGTGATGTACGACTAGCATGCTAGCATGAATATGCACCTCATAGGGTGCCTCTGGCAGTGCTGTTAACACACTTAAAGAGCACTTTGGATATGCCTGGAATCTGCTAGTGGTGCTTTGCTTCAGGCTTCACTCCCTTTGGTGTCTATGGTGGGCTGCAGGGGTGGCGGTGGTGGGCCATCCTGCGCAGGTGAGCCTTAGGCTGCAGACACTTTACTAAGGCCCACAGTGAAAGCTTCCAGAAAGTGATGGTGGGTTGAAAGCCACTGGCACAGTGTGCCAGCGTTGCCCATCAGCAGGTAAGGGGCAGGGCGCTTGCTGCTCCATGCGGCTGCACCACCCCATCCTTTGTCCTTGCTGCCAGCTAAGTGACTCAAGTGTGGCACCAGCCCTGATAGGACGTGCAGCATTTATGTCACGGAATCACAGAGTTTCAGAGTTGGACGGGACCTCTAGAGATCATCTAGTCCAACTCCCCTGCCAAAGCAGGATTGCCTAGAGCACATTACTCAGGACTGCATCCAGGTGGGTCTTGAAAATCTCCAGAGAAGGGGACTCCACAACCTCCCTGGGCAGCCTGTGCCAGTGCTCTGCCACCCTCACCGTAAAGAAGTTTTTCCATGTATTTGAACGGAACTTCCTGTGTTCTAACTTGTGCCCATTGCCCCTCGTCCTGTCACTGGGAACCACTGAAAAGAGCCTGGCTCCATCCTCCTTCAACCCACCCTTTAGATACTTGTATGCCATAATAAGGTCTCCCCTCAGCCTTCTCTTCTCCAGGCTAAAGAGTCCCAGCTCTCTCAGCCTTTCCTCATAAGGCAGATGCTCCAATCCCTTAATCATCTTAGTTGCCCTTCGCTGGACTCGCTCCAGCAGTTCCCTGTCCCTCTTGAACTGGGGAGCCCAAAACTGGACACAGTATTCCAGTTGTGGCCTCACCAGTGCAGAGTAGAGGGGGAGAATGACTTACTGGCCAGACTCTTCCCTATGCAGCCCAGGTTTCCATTGGCCTTTTTGGCGACAAGGGCACGTTGCTGGGTCATGGATAACTTACTGTCCTTGACCCCTGATCCACCAGGGTGGTGTATAGTGTGTCAGAGGAGACTGAAAAGTGACATGTGACCCTATGGGCAAGATGACAAAAAAAAAAAAAAAAGAAAAAGGAAGGATAAATGGATGAAGAAAAAATGCTTGGGATCCAGGGCTCATGAGCAGCACTGAATGGACACGGTTGGCCTGTTGAGGGAAAAGATGATGGAAAATGAGGGCTGAGGGGGAAAAAGCTTTTCAGGGCTGTTTTTTGCTTTATATGCATTTGTTGCCCAAGTGGGCAGGTGTAACTTTATTTGAAATTCTTTCAGCAGGTTGGTTGGTTTGTTGGCTTCGAAATTAACGTATCTGCCACTGATAACAAGAGGCTACAAAAGCCTGTGAACTGAAATGCTGGCTGTCTGTATTTTCTTTCCAGAAGCTTCTCTGAATCCTAAGTTACTTCTGTGAATTTAAAAGAAATATTTTCACTTGTCTTATTTAAAGTAGTCTTTTTAAAAAAAAAAATATATTAAGAAATTCCAAAGTTCAGTAGCTGTGAGGAAGCCAAAGATTAGTGTCAGTGGTGGTTAACCCTCAGCAGCAGTTGGTGGACACATCCCAAACTATAAGCACTGCAACCGATGACAGGTTTTGGCACGTATTTGCGGACCGCCAGAAGATGCAAAGACAAAAGCAGGGCTAACTGAGGTGCAATGGGGAGAAAGCTAGTGAAAAGGAAAGAAAAAAAAAAAACAAAACCAAAACAAACGTACAGTCAGCCAGATCTTTGGGGATGGAAAGGTTAGAGGAGAAAAGAGCTATTGCTGAGTAACTCTATGGCCTTGGCCTCTCCTGGAGAGAAGAGTTAGCTAGCTTAATGGGGAGAGGGAAGGTGTTAGCTCCTTTGGGGGAGAAAGGTAGAGCTGGTCAGCTGAACGGGATGAATTATCCGCTTTTCTAAGATTTAAAAATTTTGGCAGTGCTTGTAGAGACTGTTGGACTTAAAGTGAGAAACCTTTGCTAATAAGCGTGCCTCACTGATTTGTTTGTGACTAACAGATTTTTTGCTTGAAGAGGGTTCAGTTCTTGTTGTTTGCAGGAGACAATTCAATGGCTTTGGAATTTATACATTTTTCCTCTTTCAATTTCTACAAGGTCAGTGAAAGGTATGCTTTAAAATTTTCTGTTCAAGGTTTGCTTGTTCATGTTTTTCCACTTCAACTTTAAAAAAAGGTGAGAGGAAAATAAACTTAGTAAAAGGGAAAGCCTTCAAACTGTTCCACTCTGAAAGGGATTTCTGTCCCGGCACCCTTTTCTTCCCTCTGCCACTGGCCCAGATATGGCTTGTCTCCTCGCTCAGCTGAGCTCTCTCACTTCCATCACTGACACTTGTCTACTTTTGTCTGGAGATTATTTAATAGTTTATTATTTCTTCTGTCAAACCTGAACATCTTGGAAATGCAAAGGATCAGCTTGTAGTCATGCAGCTTTTGAACATGGAAAGCCTGGTAGCACTGAAGAGAAAAGGTCTCCAACTGAACTGGTTGGAACTTGTTTGGTCCGTGTGTGGCTTGCCTTCTCCTGTGTCTGTAAAGGAGCAGGAACTTAGTGTAATAGTAAAGGCTAGTGTGCTGTTGAATATTGAAATCGCTAAGATGAAAACTGAGAGCTCATTCCATTAGTTAAAAAACGTTCATATGACTTTGCATGTAAGTGTGGTGGTTTTCTGAACAATTTGCTTGTACCTTGCTAAACTCGGCTCAGGATGCGTCATCTTGGGGAGGAGCTCTTCCTCACTCCTCTGGAGGAAACGGGCTCCCGTCATTGGGTGGTCTGTAGCCTGTACTACGTACAATGGATGTAACACATATCTCAAGAGCCACAGGGAAAATAGCTATTTATATTGTCTCTGTCATTAAAACACTTCTGTGTTCAGTGAGTTTGAACAAGCTATGTTGACTTCTCCAATTAATATAGTTGCTTATTAGCAAGTGCTTCTACTTTGCAGGAGAGTTTACTATGCTGTACAATGCAGAAATGGTAGGAAAACACAAGGAGAGTGGTATGGTGGAGTTAAAGCCAGAATAACAGGAAAGAAAATATGGAGGAGGAAGGACAAGCAGTACAGGGCTGTGGAGCTCAAGGAATAGGATGGCTTGATTATGTTTTTGGAGAAAAAAAGGTTGAAAGGAAGAAATTAGGATGTGTGATGTCGATAATCCGAACAGAAGCAGTTAATGAGAGCTGGAGGAATGGAAAGTTAGTTTGTGGTTTTGTTTTGGCGAAGGTTCCCATCTGAATCTAATATATGGCAGTAATATCAACAATAAATATCAGCAAAACATTAAATAGTAATTTCCCATAATTTCTGGGGCTCCATTGAAGGTACTTCATGTGACAGCATACATTTAAAAAAAAAAAACAAAAAAACAACAAAACAAGTTTGGGATGTTTAAATTGACCAGCTCTTTGGCTGTTTGCCCATCAAAATGCAGCGTTTTCTAATGTTTATGGTTATACCTGTTACATGCAGCTGGCAAATACATAATGTAGAAACTTATGGGTCTCAATTGTTTTAAGCAAAGGTATTTGAAATAAATAGTACTTTCTTGGTTTTGAGTTTTTGGCACTGACAGAATGATAGATGGGAGCAGTAACTTAGTGGATATCTTAAGTTATAGTTCATGAACTTTTTTGCAAAAGCTAATTAGTGTATAGTAACCACAAATACTAGGCCTTGCCAGATTGTACACATGTTAGGTGAAAAACATGGATAACTTTTCAAAGGCTGAATGAGAAACAATTTTCTGAAGCGGGGGGGTGGGGTGGGGGGTGGGGGGTGGAGCTTTTAATTTGTATGTCTCAAATATCAGGCAGACCTGACCCTGCCTTTTGGCTAAAGAAGTGTGATTAGGGCAGGACCAGATGAGTAATGTTTGTGGTGGTTCAAATCCCTGGTGACCCATTCTGAGCAGCTGCAGTTCCTAGTTATTGGAAAACTCAGGTTTTGACTAAGACAACAGCTGGGGTCTGGCAGGTTAGTAATAATAAAACAAATTAGCATTATCGGCTTGACAATGGCAACAGCTTTAAATGTTGACTAAGAATTTTTAAATTCCTTATTCTAATTTTGCTTCTACGGCTAAAGGCAGAAAAAATTGGCAGTAAAATAAATCCTCTGAATACAACTCACTGTTCATTGTGTGGTGTTCAGGAGTAGCACAGTAGAATTAATTGGTACTTTTTGTATTAGAGCAAGGAAGCAGCTTCAGTGTTTTGGTTTTTTTTTTTTCTTCATTTCCACTTTCCCCGAGGTTTGTCCAATCCATGGAGTTTTGTTCTTTTTGAAAGTCTTGCTTCCAGACTAATGTTATATGCTTTATAGAGATGCCTCTTGGGGGGCTGTACTTCACTCTGAGGTAGATCATGGAATATAAGGTAAACCCAGCTGTGAAAATAAGCCCCCTAGCTTACTATTTTAAAACTGTTCTAATCCAAAATGTCTGATAATTGAGGTGATCATATAGCATTCTTTTTCACCAATTTATTGATAGCAAATGCGTTCATTTTTAACCAGAAAAGTAAGAAAGCAGATGATGGATGTGGGAAAGTATGTAGACAAGGTGGTATTTCACAGGCCAGATAAAAAATGAAGGTCAATACTTTCAGATGTTATGTCTGAGGTTTTGTAATATTTTCATTTGCTCACCTTCTGCATGTACACATGCAAAAGAAGGGAAAATTTTTTGCAAAAAACTCAACAAACAAAATGCTTGAGGAAACATTTCAAAGCCAGAAAATAATATTTTGTAAAGACTATACTGAAAAAATATAATTTAATTCCTGCCTGCAGTATAGATATAATTCCATCCGTTACTGGGATACTGTGAGGACTGCACACAACTTTGAGACTAGATGTCCTATTTCTGTGCTTCACCTACTGTTAAGAACTGTGGTGACTGTTGGGCTGGACAGCTGAGCAGAGAACGTGTCTAATATTAAGCCTTCTGCTTTTGAGAATACTCTGTTTATCTTCTATGTTTCATGTTATTTTAATGGCCCTGATCATATTTTCCTTTTTGTTGAGTTATCAGAAGCAATCTGACTTTATGAGCAGTGTAATGACTCTAGTACTACTGCTACAGCAACAGTTATCCTAATGGCTCCTAAAAGGATAGTGGGCGTCATGTAGCTGAGAGAGGAAAAAATGACATGGCATGTGTTGACAAACCAGCACCAAGAAGAAAATAGCCTGCACCACTTTAAAGTATGAGGTAGAGGATAGATGAGAATGTAGGTGATAGATTCCCTTCATATATTTTTTTAGTTTTTCTGGTGATACTGTGATAACTAAATGCTTCTAGACGTTGCCACTAAGATTACACATCAAATTACGTGCTCAGTGGCAATTTGCCACTGCCAGGGGCAGTACTGCATATCTAATCTGATGCAAGGTTACAGGTAGTGCTTTTTTCACTAACAGATGCATCTGTGTAAATTCTAAAAACTTTAGTATTATACATTCTGCAATTTGTAACAAAAAAACAGTAGTGCTCTTAGATAGAAACAGAATGTCAAACGATGTTTTCCTAAGCCTTACGAACAAGAGTATTAATACGTGGTCTTTGTAAGCTTATGTTTTACTTGAAGTGCATTTAGTGCCATTGAATCTGTAACTGGAGAGGAACAACTATATGTATTTGTAATGGGGCTCCTTTGGTTATCCAGAGTTCCTGCACTAGGTACATATATGAAAATGCCCCCTTGTTTGTTTTCCCTGTTGGGTTGGTTGTTTGTGGTTCTAATCTTCTTGTGATGTTTTGGAGAGGATCTTAACCACTTTCCACTGAGAACTACTTTAAAGCTTAAATGCTAGGTATGTCTGTGAAAACTAAATTGGCATTCTTAATTCAGTGCTTGTTAGAGAGGAGGACTAATCTAGTAGGTAGAGGCCCAGCTTCTTCTCTCTAGCTAGAGCTTGTCTAGGGTTTCTCGGGATTCCCAACTTGGTTTGTCAGTGTGCTCCAGAACTGTCTTGAAACGGGCTTCAAAGATCCCATGACACTTTCCGTGGGTGCTAATAATTGCACAGTAACAGCCATGTGACTGTGTATTATGGTATTTAATTTTCCTTCATGTTTTCAGTCTCTGTTCAGTGATAGTTCTATGCAAGCAGTTCATTGAGGGACTGATGCCACAATTTCCTCCCCCAGCATTCCATCATCAAATTAATTACTGATGACCACAGACAAAATACTGGCCAAAATTATCCATAGTGTAATAGCAGCCCCAAAGAGGCAGACCCTGCATCTCCAGAGAGCCAAAATTAACTCTGAATCCATACTTGGATCACTCATAGGCAGCTTATTGCAAGATCAGTTGTAAATTGTGATTGTGTGAAACTTTTGATTTACTTAGAACTTTTGGACAAAGAAAGAACAAGGAATTTTGTTTACATACTGAAGCTGAGATAGGTATAGATGCTTTCATATGAGCCTGCTGAATATATTGCTATTTTATGGTATCTTTGTAGCAACCATTAGCAATATGTACTGCTAAGGTTAATATTAAAGAAAATAGAAACAATGGAATAGAATAGTTTCTGTTGTAGGAAGAATATTGGTTAGGCCAAAGAAATTTAAGTAAAATATAAATTCAGTTGATTATCAGTTCACAGTTAAATGTTAATCTCAAGAGTTTTTGAAAGATGTGTCATATTAGACAAATGTTGCTTCTTTTCAGTCGCCAAGTGTACAAACTAGTAGATTAGTAACAGGCTTTGGTATTCATGTGTTTAAAAAAAAATAAAAAAAAGCAAAGCTAATAGCCAGACAATTACAGCTGCTAAAAATAAAAATGATACCGATGTTATGAATTCTGTAAGCCATGTAAGTAATGAAGAGGGAAAACACTTTCCATTTTTTTTAATAATGTTTTTATATTAAGTGTTCTTAAATAACCTAACATTTGAGGAATTTGGGCAGTTCAGATATCTGCCTTTCATTATTATTATCTATATCTATTAAATGTTTTCGTCTAGTTAGCTTTTAAAAAGTATATAAGAAGATAACCTTAAATAAGGTAATAATAAGTATTTAAAAAGTTTTTCTTACTAAGGAGTCTGAATCAAGCACGCAGCTTTTTTGACAGAATTAATCTGTGCTGTAACACAGTAGCAGTTGATGATTGCTTACTTATAAAAATATTCTAGGTTTAAAAGGCTAATAGTTAAAAAAAAAAAAGAGAGAAGCAGTGAATTCCTGGCAATAGATTATTTCAACTAACTTTAACCTTCTAAGTATGATAGGGATTTTAATGCATCCTGATTCAGTAATAGCTTATTTGATCATTCAGACTGAAAAGACAAGACTCATTCTGCTTTTATATTCTTGCTTAGTTGATTGACTAATGGAATTTATTCACCATAGATTAATCATGTTATTCAAGAGCCACTCCTCCATGTGAAAGAATTCCAAGAAAAAATTCTAAAAATAAGTGAATGGCAGTAAAGATCACAACTGTCTTTTGCTTTGTTACACACATGTTTTTCTGGTCAAACTTGTTACTGTAGTCTTTTAGCAATAAGGCCGTTTTTACAGGTAGGAATTTGAGACATTTAGACCTGTATTTTGAAATACGGCCACAAATTTTACATTTCTCTGTGCTAGAATGTCTCTCCTGAAAATTCTGGGCTTTTTTTAATCACTTTCATAACACAGAGCGAACCTAGATAGAAAACAAACTAGTCCTTCTGACAGTCAGGCTGGAGAAGTCTCCAATGGGTACCAGAACGTCACATCTGGAATTGCTGGTTCCTACTGAGTGGTTTGACCTTTAGAACTTCCTCAAGATCTCATGGGAAAATTATGTCAGAAGTGGAAACTGAATTTTGTTCTCTAGAGCAAATCTATTTTTATTAACAAAAATGTTGTAATTAAAGCTTCATCATGGTTTCCACTCAAAGTTCCTGCTTTAAATGCTCTAAAACGTAATGCTCTTTAGGTAGCAATTCCCAGGCTTTTTTTCTTCTGGCTGGGAATGGTTATTTTGGGAATTTGCATTAATACAGTTTTCTGAGGGAGAGGAGAGACAGGGAATGATGACAGTGACCTTTTTTTTTTTAATTAAAACAAAACTTTGAGTTGAATGTTGAAGCTCGTACTTACTAAGGAGATACCTGTTGAAGTGTTTCAGGTTGTGATTTGGTTACTGTACAAACTTTGAAAGCTAATGTATGTGCAGGATTCACTCTGAAGCACTAGTAAGTATATAAAGTGAGTAGCAAGAGGGGGTCCACTGCTTACACATTTCAGTAACCTTCTGTTTTACAAATGTGTGTCTTCATGTTTCACATCTCAAGATCAGGCACTGAAAAAGGATAGCATTGTGCTAGTATGGCCTAAAATTCTATTACATTTTTGATGAGTTAGTTAAGGTCTTACTAGTGGAAAAAATAGATTAGATGTACATATTCTGTTTTTTTTTTTTTTTTTTTTTTTTTAAGCCTTCCAACTTGACCAACTGCAAAATAGATTTTCACCAATGCAAGTCTGTCTTGAAACTAAAAATCAAATTGTGAGTCCTTTGGTTGAGTACTTGAGGTACTGTTAAGTTTGACAATATTGGTGTTCTGGTTTTTTTTTTGTGTGTGTGTTTTTTCTTGTTTTTTTTTTTTCCCCCAAAATGGCAAGTATACTTTATTTTACCATTTCTGAAACAAATGGAACTATTTCTCTGCAAGCCTGATCTTCACTGGCTGCAAATGTTTTGATAAACTTGTCTTGAACAGTGAAAATTACAATTAACTGAAAAAGGCTTTTCTTGACGTAAGTAATCTTAAGAATTGTCAGTTTGGGATCTAATTTCAAGTTAATGAGTTGAAAATAATTTCAGCCCTCCCAAAAGACTTTGAAAATACTGGATCTTCCTGCTGATTGTGAGGTTTATATCAGATTGTGTTTTAAATGCTTCTGCCTTCTCCTTATGCTGTGGGAAGGATGCACATGAACTAAGGCTGCTGACAACTTCAAGGAGAGGAGTTCTAACAAACTATAGCCAGAGTGGAGCCAAATAGCCACATTGTTTTAATTAAATAATGCTGCAGCTTTTAATTTTAAATTTTAATTGAAAGGCTCTTTCCTCACATGAGCAAAGCCCAAAGGGTTACTCTTTTTCTCTTAACAGCTGCTGACATCACTCACACCTAAATTATGGGGAATTGCATTCCGCGTGCTGATTTAGATTCTACTGATGCTGCTGATTACAGCAGAGGAAACAATGGAACCGAGAGACCTGAATGCAAATATCGATAATATGTGATGGCAGAAATTATTTTAATGTTGTTTTTAATGCATTTCTTTGTAATGTAGTTTGTCTTTTTGAATTAACAAATGGACACTTCAATTGAGATCATGTTTTATGTTTTAAATAATAATTTAAAGAGCGTTCATGCTCAATTTCTTGTGATCTACTGGCAATTCTTTCCATCAGAGTGGACTAGTTGTGTTTCTTTATGGGGTGGTGGGTTTTATCATAAAAATATAAATCTATGGATCAGAGCAGAAAATGTATTTAGGATTTAAAAGGCATAGTCTCCCAAAGTCTCTCTGCAGTTGTTGTGCACTACTGATGTCCATGTGGAGGCTTAGGAACGTCAACTGAAAAGTACTACTGTGTTTTGTAGAGACATTGCCAGTATTTTTGAACAAAAATTTTTAGTTCTCCTGCCTTCTAATCCATAGTGCGTTACAGTACATGCATGCTATAACCTACATGCACACTGAATGTTCTTTGAAAAATGAACTTTGCTATTCTAAGTACTATTAATCGTAATTTTTCTTTTCTGTATGTAATAGGAACTTTAATACTGTATTAAAAAAATGAACATTACTTTAAAGTCATTCTTGTGGAGAAATTTCATAGGCGTTTAGTGTTGGTTATTTCTATAAGGATGTACAAAATTCATACCTTTCAGTCGCAGGACAGTTGTTGCTGGAGTTGGGGGCTGAACATTGTAGTGAAGGTAAAAATGTGATAAGACTTAAGTTGAGCATATGTGAGTTAGAGGTCATAATTATTATATTAAAAAAATGAGCAAAAGAAATCGTGTCTTTATTAAGAGTGTGGCTCCTGTGGTCATCTTGCTGCACTGTAATTTTTTTCAGACACTTGAACAGCACTGGTGTCAAGGTGGGCTCCAACTTTGTATTTTTTAAAGCTGTTTAATTATCCTGTTAAAGATCTAACTCCGGAAATGCACATCCACAAGAGAGTAAAAGTCCGAAACTCTGAGGGGACAGAGTGTATCCTCAGTAAGTTTGCTGATGATACCAAACTGGGAGGGGTGGCTGACACCCCAGAGGGCCGTGCTGCCATCCAGCGTGACCTGGACAGGCTGGAGAGCTGGGCAGAGAAGAACCTAGTGAGGTTCAACCAAAGCAAGTGCAAGGTCCTGCACCTGGGGAGGAAGAATGCAAAGCACCAGTATAGGTTAGGGGAGGACCTGCTGGGAAGTAGTCCCGAGGAGAAGGATCTGGGGGTCCTGGTAGACAGTAAATTATCCATGACCCAGCAATGTGCCCTTGTCGCCAAAAAGGCCAATGGAAACCTGGGCTGCATAGGGAAGAGTGTGGCCAGTAGGTCGAAGGAGGTCATTCTCCCCCTCTACTCTGCACTGGTGAGGCCACAACTGGAATACTGTGTCCAGTTTTGGGCTCCCCAGTTCAAGAGGGACAGGGAACTGCTGGAGCGAGTCCAGCGAAGGGCAAGTAAGATGATTAAGGGCTTGGAGCATCTCCCTTATGAGGAAAGGCTGAGAGAGCTGGGACTCTTTAGCCTGGAGAAGAGAAGGCTGAGGGGAGACCTTATTAATGCTTACAAGTATCTAAAGGGTGGGTTGAAGGAAAATGGAGCCAGGCTCTTTTCAGTGGTTCCCAGTGACAGGACGAGGGGCAATGGGCACAAGTTAGAACACAGGAAGTTCCGTTCAAATACATGGAAAAACTTCTTTACGGTGAGGGTGACAGAGCAGTGGCACAGGCTGCCCAGGGAGGTTGTGGAGTCCCCTTCTCTGGAGATTTTCAAGACCCGCCTGGATGCAGTCCTGAGTAATGTGCTCTGGGCAATCCTGCTTTGGCAGGGGAGTTGGACTAGATGATCTCTAGAGGTCCTGTCCATCTCTGAAAACACCGTGATTCCGTGATTTTTTTTTTTTTACTGTTTTATTCTAATAAGAATTTTAATTTCCAAAACCTATTTCTGTTCTTTTTGTGCAAGTGTTATCAGTAATGTTTCACAGGACTGATTAATATGAGATCTTAAGAATGCAAGCTGAAGAAGAATTGGTGTCAAGTATAGACTAGGTCAAACTGTAACTTCATATACATTTTTAATGTTGAAGGAGTCACCTCTTAATTATTAAAAATACATAAAACCAAACAGTTTTATTGAGGAACAATCCTTGTCTCTTAACATGCTGTAGGTGTTAATTTTTTTTTATGTAAGTGGGAACATTTGTGTAGGAGAAGGTTGATTAAAAGGAGCCTAAAAGCATCTGAGTGTAGTTAAGCACATATGCTTAATACTTAGTAAACTCATATGTTTAACAAGCAGCTCCTCATTTCTTGCTCAAGGCTGGGGTCAGCCTAGACTTGGAATTGAAAGTTATTACCTATATTAGAATAGCTCAAACTGAGCTATTTTGAATATAGGGCAGTGTTTGCAGTACATGAATTGTATGCTCCTTACTTTCCCAAGGCCAAAATGTTAACACAACTTGGCTAAAGTTTAAAAGTTAGCTGTACATCACTTTTTTTTTTTTTGCTTCTTCTAACAACCTGGCCTTTGCTTGTATGACGTCAGTTAATTCTACTTGCTTCTTAAAGTTCTTATTTGCTTTGTTCTCTGTTGTATTGATGTAATTGGCAAGGAAGGATTCAGAGATGACTTTCTTGTGGCTTCTTAAATCATGTTGTAATGAGGATGATCAGCTAAGATAAATCTCAAACAAGTGGGTCATATTGTCATCTTTAGAATTTTTATAGTTACACAGAAAATACACTTTATAATACATGATTGAGGTGTATTATATGAACAGTTATCTTTGGTATGTTTTATTTGATGCCCCTTTAGCCTGATGAGGCATCAGATACTACATACATGGGTGGTTACTGCAGAAATATTGAATAGCTTTTCTAGTTCCTCAGTGTTCCAGATGTTGGAATCCAGGCCAGACTGTGGCTACTCTCACCTGGAGCTACTCAGTTGTATGTTTGCTTTGCCCCCCTTACCAAGTTCCTCTGTTGTCAGTTTTTCACATTTCCCAAGTATCCAAGCTCTGTTTGCCCCATAGAATAGGTAATAATAGATGTTTGTCTGTTAAGGAGGGAGAGGAAAATGGAGGGAACAAAAAGAATATGTACAGTGAAGGAAAGAGAAAAAATGGAATCTAGTTTAAGAGTAAGCAATAGGCATAACCTCTAAAGTGCCAGATGGTACCAAACATGCAGTTAGGTAGGGTTTCAGTGTCTGAAGAGTTAAAAATCCATCTCTTGTATAACAGACCATTTATCAGTTTATGAAATTGCTTTGCTGTCTTTTAAAGACATGTTAACTTGAATCAGATAGAGGGCCTATGACTTTCACACTCTTGAGTATTCTTACATTCAAAAAGGAATAACCTAAAAATTAAAGCTTTGTCTCCTATGTAAAATCCTGGGTGAAGTTGAATCCTATTGTCATTTTGTACATGTACTTTCCACTGATTTATATGGAATTGCTGAGTGTTTCTGTTGCAGTACTTGGCCTGAATTCAACTCAACTGCCTCCCCATTGTTCACATGAAAATATTGATAGCTTTAAAATTAAAAAATCCTTTGTTAAGATGCAAGGCTAACTTTTTTTTTTTTTCATGTGGTATACCTGTATCAGCCTAGGATTTCTTAGCACAGTATATTTTCTGCTGTATAAAGGGCTGTGGCTTTAAAATGGATGAATGAGTTGGCATTTGAAATCAAGGGTGTGACCAGCTTGAAGCATCCATTAAAAGTGTAAGTGAAGCTTTGGGGGCTCCTTGGGTTTTGCCACTTGTATGACTGTTGTTACAGAGAGGCCCAAGCAATTACCGGTGTCTGTCTCCCAGAACGGTTCTCTGTGTGTTTGTCCTCACCAGACCTGCAACTTGAGTCATTACATGCTACTTTCTCAAGGTTGTCAACACATTTGAAAGGCTTATCTGGACACTCCTCAAATGTTTGTTCCCAGCTACAAACACTTGTGCCTTGCCTTGGAATCCATAGACACTTGAGCCTGAAATACACATGACAAATGTGTTGATTACTTCTACCTAATTGTCACTCACCTAAAAAAAAAAAAAACAAACCAAACAAACAAAAAACCAAAACCAAACAAACAAAACAAACAAAAAACCCCCAACCAAACAAAACACAACCTACAAATCAAAGAGAAACCACCAGAACTTGCAGAACTGAAAAGCTAAGGGTTAGTTTGTTTTATCAAAGCTGGAAGGCTGACACATTTCAAAGCCTCTTGCAGTAAAGGCCATATTGTTGAACTGGAGAAGCAGAGAGGTAGTACTGCAGTGCAAGGGGAGGCATACCTTTAAGAGAAAAATCTCTATGGCCATCCCTTGACCCAGTTTTGGATTATCTGTCCCTGTCTGATTTGGGAGGAAGGGCCATCCTTATAAAAATCAAAGCCAGATGGAATCCCAAGTGTCCGCTCTCCTCTGAAGAGCGAGGCTGCTTTAAGAACAAACAAGCCCTGGTATTACTGCAGAACTACAACATTGCAGGTCTGTGGCTGGATTTCAGTAGGTTAAGTTCTTACATTTCTACTTTAAAATACTTTTAAAATCTTGCAAGGTTTCTTATTTTAAAACTTGAAGATGAAAATTCATCTTTTTACAAGAATTTTGAGCCCTTTCACAATTTCAGTGCTGCTGTAGACATTTGTGTGTGGGAGTCACCTAAAATTTCTTAGATATGTGAATATGCCTGCTGAAATCAGTAATACTTAAAATTGGACACATGCTGGCATGTTTGCAGGTTTTGAGATCAAGACTTCAGCACAGAAGACATTTTCTGAGCAAAAATTTTATTCTGTAAGCATCATTTCATGTGCCTCCCCCCTCAAAAATTGGAGTCTGAAAAAAAAATTGTTAGATTTTGCCAGCAAGTCTGTTGACAGGTTTATAAGCAAACCGAAACTTTCTAGCGTACTAGCACTGAGAATGTTTGTGCAGCACTGGGAATGTTCATGCATCTGTATCAGTAAACCCCTTTGTCCAGTGCTGAACAGGCAATGCAGTCTCCTTGCAGAAATAAGTGTTCTGGATGAATCTTAAACTCTCAATCCAGAGATCACTGTGAACAGTACAATCCCTGTGTGTATTTCAGAAAGGTAACCGAGTAAATTTTAACTTTGCACTTTGTCCCTGAAGTGAGCAGCTCGTTGTCATTTTGAGTTATGATGGTGTTATCACTGTGAGCATCCAGTAAGGTACTGGATGATGCTCCGTAGTTAGCCTGGAGCTTCTGGGCAACAGCCTGGAAATAAAAATGGCAGAAAAATGGTACCAGATCAGCCAACCACTGAGGACTCTTAAGAATCAGGTAGAGCCATTATTTCTGCAGAATGGAACTTTAATTGACACAATTAATAGAAGGCAAATAAAAGAGTTGATTTACTAATGCCAAACAGTTTGTTATTCTCCCTCTGCATCTGCACAGGGAATGTTTATGCATAGAGACTTTTCTTCAGGAGTTTATGTTTTTCTGTATGTCACTGTGTTTTCCATATTGAGGAAAAAAGAGATGAAAAAGTAACAGGCTGAAGTAGGACTTTGTGGAGTTTGGCTGCAAATGGCTACAGTTCCCTAAGAGAATATATGCATCTTCTGCAGTATGCTGCATCAGCATTGGCTGTCCTGGGAAAGTTTTCCCTGAAAGGGAACATTAGCTGGCAGCACATGGGATGAAAGAATGCCCATAAACAAGGTCAGATCTCTTCAGCTGAGCTGGCCTGAAGGCTGCCCAAGCAAAGGCAGCTGGCTGGGAATGTTCTCCTGGAGTACTTAGACTGCTAGCAGGACACTAGCTGATTTTTTTGCCAAACTTTCTAGGGTGTACAGGGTCTAAATTTCCAGAAAAGTATAATTTGGGCGTGCAATATAGAGTCAGGTAATACAACATGTAGGTCTGGAACCTTTTCTGTTACTTGACAATGGTGAAGTAAAGACAGCATTGTTTATTTTGGAATAGATTTTGTTAAGGTGGAAGAAATGAATTACCAGAAAGTTTAAAGGCTAGTTGTTTGGTATGAGTGCTCTTTCAGTCCTTTTAAAATTGTGTTGAAGCAATATATTTAGTTTGGGCTGTTACAGTGGTCATAATTGTGAACATGTTCTTGAAAGCAACCCATCCAGGTAGTTCTACTGAATTTTGTGGAAAAATAAACACTTTGCCTAAATAGTGATAGATAAAAGATTCATTGCATCCATATGTACCTTATAATATGCTTAGTTTCCCATGCTAGTGTCTTGCAGGGCAGTCTTACTAGTGCAAGGAAGATAAAAACATAAAATTACAGAGATACTACTGAGTCTGCATAAAAGACTTTCTTTTTTATGTTGCTTTAAATAGTTTATTTTTCTGCAGAGCTTCATGCTGTCAGGCTTGTTAAAATAATAGCACAGTAGAGTCTCTTCTGCCACTTCTGTAGTATTTTCCATGATGGAATGCAGGAATAGCAAAACATTCAGTAAATCCATATCATAGATGTTTTTTCATAATTGATATTTAAAACTAAGTACAGCTTGGTGATAATAGACTCAAAATTCCTTCTATACATGAAAAATTCTGTCATTTTTTTTTTTGGTATGTCCCTAAAGCTGTTTGTCTTGCCAAAGCTGACCAAGATCTCTGTGGGTGAAAAATGAATACTTAAAACCAGAAATAACCACCCCAGCCCTACATTAGTTATAAAGAGAGCACATGTTTATACTTTGATTTCTTACGTTGTTGTCTTAATGTATTTAGAGCACATTCTAGGGGAGATAGTGTTTGCCCAAGTGCATACCTTTCATGCTATGATCTTTTGAGGGATCTCATGCTAAGGAGTATTTTAAGAAATTTGATACAGTTAAGGAAAAAATTTTTATCTTCAGTCCATGCTTAATCATTCTTCTAGCTGTGGACATGTCTTATCTTTGGATAAGATAACAATTCATACTATATGGGGTTGTTAACTTTCTCATGGGACTTCATTAACTGGGTATGTTAATCCTTTGTTTTGGCCATTTTCTCTCACATAATTTTTTTCCTTCTGACTAACATGCTTTTTGCAATTTTGGTTTCTTAATGCTTTCCTATTTACATACATAAAGCTGTTGAACTGAATTACATCAGAATGTCAAAAAAGCAGTGTTGCCTTTTAAGGCCTGAGGGAGTTTCTTTAATGAGACGGGAAAGTTTGGGCATCATGTCCTTCATGTTGTGTTGGGAGCCTTAATTTCAGCCACTGTTTGCCTAGCAGTTTGAAGACTGGAGAAAACAGTCATGGAAAGTACAGGAATCAATAAAAGTGCTTATAAAAAACTGATCAATGGCAAGTTTTTGTTTTTGTTTTCTATTAGAGTATTTTTAGCAGAGATGGTCAAGATCAAGGCCACGCTGTGCTAAATAGAATGTTCAACCTGTGCAAGGTACAAACAGATGCCCTTCTCTTTGCTGACCACAAATGTGATTATCTTTAAGTATGGTAAGAGATCCTATTGATATAGTTATACTAAATACCTGAGTAGAAATAGCATGTAAGTATTGGGATATTACCCTAAGAGAAGAGGTAAAGTTTGAATGAAGATAATTACATCCGTTTTACAGATACAAAAATAATTTGTTTAGGGTGAAGCAGTGTTCTGTGGTCAGACACAAGAATTAGGAAATTAAACTTTTTTTTGTTTGCTTCTTGGGTTATTGGTGACCAAAGAACTGCGCCTCTTTTTCAGCTTGAAATTTGACTTTGCATAAAACGTTCAGTAGTTGAGTAAATAACATGTCCTCCACTCCCCGTCTCCTTATGTAGCTTGTCACCTAAATGGAAGAATGAATATCTGTTCTACTCTTCTATAACTTTTTTTCTGTTCCAGTAATGGAGAATATAAAATAATCCCCATTACTTTTTGGTCTCTTTAAAATTTCAGATAAATTAATGTAAAATCTTTTCAGGTTATATATTAAAATCAGAAATGAAATTATTTTTGTTACTTAAAAAAAGTCAGCATCCTTCCTCTGCCAGCTTGGGTGCTACTTTTTGACAAGTATTTCTAAATTTTTTAATTTAGAAATCAATGGTTTTAATCCAGAACTGCCGCCTCCTTGTGAAGTTTGGCACTCCTTCTTCAAGGATTGTAGATACAAATGTTGAAAGATTGACCATGTTTGAATAAGCTTGCTAGCTGTACTGTGCCTCTCCAGTAATCTTGTCCGTGTGATTCTGGCAGGTCACACACTGAACCAGAGGGACAGATTTTTTTATTCTTTCTGGTGTTTAGGCCAGCCTATCACCAGAATTTCTGTCTCTAGGATAGGGTTATGATTGGCAGAAGTACTTTTCTTCCCTTAACAAGGAATCTAGCCACAGTGAGAAATGGCTGACGTGCCCTTCTCTGGGGTTGCCTCCGTGGTGGATTCAGAGTCTGGATCCAGAGTTCCAATCCCAAACTGAGCTGTCTGGAAAAAAAAAATATACCTGTTCTTGTTTCATATTCTGGGGTAGAAGTGGGGGGAACTACTTGATTAGTCATATGAACAGTAACCCCTTCCCTGTAAATAAATTAAATTCCAGTTTTCTATTATTTTCTAGGGGAAAAAAAAAAAATCCTTTTTCTTCTTCCTTCCCCACCCCTCTTACTTTTTTTTTTTTCTCTTCTTTCTCCTCACAAAAACCAAAAGCCAAAAAATCCCCTAAAAATCTGAACACAAACCTAAAATAAACCTCAAAACAACAACAGCAGAATTCCTAACCCAACTTCTTTGCATCTGTCAGCAAGTTAAAATCTGAAGCTGAAAATGAAATTGAGATCCTCCTTCTCTGTAAGTTATTACAATACAAACAACAGAAGCTTGGTGGGTGAGAATGTGCCAGTTGCGACATCAGGTCTTTGGTAGACATGATAACATTTTCATTAATTAGAATTTAAATACAGTTTAAATAATAAAAAAAAAATGAACAAGAGTATGCAAGGAATGTCATCTGGTTCATTTTTAAAGGCCTATATTGGTTCCTCAGGACTTGAGGGGCCGGGGGAAGTGTTATCCAAACATGGCTTTGGTCATTGACTTAATTGGATGTAGCTTTGAATTTTCATTATTATAAAAACAAATCAGCTTTCATATTTGAGGAAAGCCACGCTTAAATAGTACATAGCATATATACTCACTGTGTAGAGCCTGTGATCTAACCGAATTATGTAAAAAAATTACTTAATTATGTTAACAACAGCTGGCAACGCATTGGTATATGACTTAAGTTTAGCACTGAAATCAACTTATATAAAACGATTTGGTACTGTATATTTGCACTGAGATCTTGATGACTCTCTTGTTCCAAAAAACCAAAGGAGGAAGAAGAGAGGGAGTTGCAAAATGGAGACACAAGGTAGGCCCTTTTTTGTACTCAAGCAGCCACATAGTGTGACAGAAAGAGTCTTCAAAGATTACGCACGTTATTTTTTCATGTGTGTCTGTTTTTCTTGGCTAATGAAGCATCTCATCCAGTGTTTATGTATGTGTGTCATAGGTCTGTAACTACACTTGCAATTAATTTGTCAATTGTGATTTCTAACTGAAGTAGAAAGAGTACTGTTTCTTGAAAAATCACACTAAGAAACTTACCTTTTCTCTTAAGTCATGTGACATATGGAGACGTGTGATCCCACGTGAAGTGATCTTTGATCACTGCCAATGACTTATATATTCATCATTTAACTCAAGGGGAAACAGCGTGCTCTGTATCCCAGTCCGTATGCACAGGCCTTTTGAGATGAGCACAGTGGTGATTTCATCCAAGCACAGAAATCCATCGGTAAAGGTTAGAGTGCAGATTAGTGTCTAAATGTGATGTTTCTCTTTAGGTTTCTGATTCTATTTCTCTCTCTCTCTATCTCCTAAACCTGATAAAGCAACAACCTGTTTGACCAAAATAAAGTAACTAATAAGAAAACAGAAAAATAAATCAGAATTGTAAAAATCAGAATCATAAAAAGTGGTAATTTCATAGATATTCATAGCAAACCAGTGGTTATGTAGTATTTCACTCTATAGACAGTGTTTTAAATGTCAGGATCCTTGATCATAAATTTTTATTTTGTGTTTTATGTAAGAATACATTATTGTTATTTACCTAATAAATAGGTCATATTTGGAGAAGAAAGTGTACTACTTGTACTGGAAGATTTCCTAAAATACACTAAACTCAGTGCAGATTTTATTCTCTTACTGGCAGTGTTGACAAAGGCTTAGGATGCGTTTTCATTTAATTCTTCATTTCTGCTAGTGCATTTTGACCATGAAAGCATATCACCTCCTCAGATGAATGATTGTCCCGCAGACTACACAGTACTGTTGTCATTCAGAAAGCTGACGTAACATGAGGAATGAAACTTGAAGCACAGGATGGTTGTATGCGGGAAAACATAACGATTTGTGATGATACAGTTTACGAAAACAGTATTTTTAAGGAACAAAACTAGAACCTTTATTAGAGTGAACAGAAGTCCATGAGAGGCTGCCCGGTCCCTGGTCCTCAGCAAGGAACTGTTCTCAGAGCTTTGCTGAATCCTTAGTGAACAAGGGTTCTGTGCAAGTGTTAAGCAGTTCTCTTTTGTTCTGTACTGATGTTAGTCTGGCTCACTGCAGTATAAGATTAAAAGTTTTTCTTGGGAAATACCTGGAACTAATTATAAGCATTGGTCAGGGGTACAAACCCACTAATTTCCACAGATGCTTCAACAGCTTCTCATTTTTTCTTGTAATTTATACCTTGTGATGTAGAGGTAGAATAGTGCTTAATTTAAGGAAATTAATCTGAAGGAGCTGACTTTTTCTTTTGCTGTCTGATTCATACACATTATGTAGGAAGGGTAGGGTAAGACAAATCATATTTTTCTGAGCAATTATATTAATTTTTCAGTTGGAATAAACCTTGGAAAGCAGATGTTTTACTTGATGATTGCCTTCCTAGGTGAATGTTTTTCTTAGTACTAAATACAAAGGTTCATTTGCGCAATCAAGTTTTAAGCTTGGAGTTGTACTGTAACATAAGACTTGTTTGTGCCTGAGAATAATTTGCTATAATAAATCTTGCTGAAGCTGTGCATTTGAAGAAATAATCCGGGCTGTTTAAATCTTGTTTTCAATAAGAACCTGCACTGGTTCAGAGATTTCCTGGAGGACGCGCTTACCTTGATAAGCTTTTTCATGAGTATATCGTATTCCTCATTTCTCTGGCAACCCCCTCTGTCAGCTTTATGTGAAAGGGAGCATTGTCCCACTGACACGCACATTGTTCTGCCTTCTTTGAAACCAAATGTGAAGTAGTTCCTCTCTCCTACGAGCGTATGGAGAAAGCGGGAGCAATCGGTTAGGATTTTCTGCAACCGTACGCAGCGCAGTAGGCCAAAGTATAATCTGGGCTCTGTTCTGCAGTCCAGCCTGTCTCACAAGTCCCCTCTGACCTTCTCCCTCCCAGTTATACACACCTTCCTTCCTTCCCTTTTTTTTTTTTCTTTTTTTTTTTCCTTTTCACACTGCAGCAGTTGAAGTGCCAGACCCTGCAAACTGATAAGATAAGAACCACATGGTGCATTGCCATAAGCCAGGGGTCCCTACTGGGTCCACTGACGCACGCAGTCCTCCCCTGATGTCAAACAGCTGATAAGTAGCACCTTGGCTCTGGTCCCAAACCTCTGTGCCAAGAGGGGAAAAAAAGGCTCTTTGTCTGGAAAAGGCAGCTCTGTTGAGATATTTTTTTAACATCTTGCTGCTTTTCTTGAATTCAGGCCAGAGTTCTGTCTGCTTAAACTATTCAGTATTATTTCTGAAATGTTTGGCAAGAATAGATGTCTGCTCAAAAAGTGTGTTTAATTCATCATGCGTGATGTATATTTGACTGTACTTGCAGCATCAGACACACAATACAGTGTGTAGTGTTTGTAAAGAGTGATAGCCAAGCCCAAGTTACAATGCTGTTTAAAGCTATATGAAGCATGCTTTTCAAGAACCTAATATCTTACTTACTATGGAGCAGAACAAAAAAAAAAAAAAAAATCACAAATTTAAGTCTGAATTTGATAAAAAATGAGCTAGCTGTCAAAATGATTCCATAGTAAACGTAGAATAGTACTACGCTCTGAAGTCTTTCACCTTTTTTATTTTTCTCTTCGTCTTTATAGTTCTTATTGTTTGACCACCTGAATTAAATTGTAGTTTCAGTACTTAAAATTTTGAAAGATGTGCTCGTGCTTTGAAAGTGTTATATTTTCTCTTGTTAATTTTTCTTAACAAAATAATTACTTGCTGAATGTTGCCAAATGTTGAAGCCTTTAGAAGGTGGAGTCATTATCTTAAATGACTTCAAAGCTTTGTGTTGTTCAATTTCCTGTCTCAAAAATACTACGTCTTTCATAATTGCATGCTGATTTTTGTACATTTGTATAAGCCTTTTGTTTGAAAATGATACATTCATCTATTTATAAATGTTTCAAAAATTGCATTAAGTAATTCGCAATTTTTATGTGTATGTTTGTTCAGTGTACTTGTAGGTGTATTTGTAAGAATATACAGTGACAATTTTATTTTACACTGCTGTGAAGCCAAATCCAAATCAGACATGCCAAGATGACCTAATTAATCAGAGGTATTAAAGGGTTGGGTAGGCACTGAAGTGGCTACTGTTGTTGAAGTTCCTCTAAGGCTGCTAGAGGTAGCCTTGAAGTGTTGCTGCTGCACACATAGTGAAGCAGTGAGAGAATGACAGTAACATGGTTAGTATGGGCTAACAATTCAGATCCTTATCCAATGCTTTTCAGTCTAAGGGAATACTTCAAACAGCTTTTGGGGCTCTACTTTTCATGATACCTTAACCAAAACCAATATGTCTGTGTGTTGTGAAGTGTGGGGTTGATGCTAACTTGAATGTGTCATTTTCAGTGATGATAAAGAGATAAAGTGTATGTGGTATATGTGCCATCTTACAGGTGTTATACAGAAGTTATTAAAATCTTTAGGCCGCTGTGTGTATAAAGCCATATATCTTACTTGTCATCCATTTGTAGAACTTCTTCTGTTTATCGTAGACCAAAAATTGCCTGAGGAGTGTGTGTGTCTGTCTGTGTATGTTTAAAATGCCAAGTGTGAAAAGTCTGCTGCAAAACAGCTTTTCACAATTGGAGAACGATGCTAGCTCTTAGTGCTGCTCAAAGTACTGTTTTGGGTATCTCAAAATATAACTTCTCTTGGGGCTGGCGGTCCTCTGGCTGTATAGGTAATGCTTACAAAATTCAGCTGAATTTCTGATCAGGGGGAGCTTGCAGGATTAGCGCCTCAGTGGCTCTGAGTTGAATTGGAAGCACAGCATTTAAGTCTAAAACACAAACATGCTTCATTTCTGTAACGACTGGATGCATAGGTGTGTTAGAAATGGTAGAACTTCATATTATTGGTAGTTTATGCAGTCTCATTTTAAGATGAGAATATTAGATACAATATTATTTGTTGTGAATGTCCATTATGGTGTTTTTTTTTGGCTGCATAAGAAGTCAGAATGGACTGGTTTAAATTATGTGCAACCCTTTGACTTTTCAGGGAATTATTATTTAGAGGTAAATTATACAGTGACTTTCATCAATATATAGTGGTTTTCTCCGATCTTACTGCCTCTCTCCTATATTATAGTGGGTATTATTTCATGATTGTATGGGAAGGTTTCTCTTAGCACTCTTCCCCTTCTCAATCTGGTTGTTGTATACTTGTTTATCAAGAAAAAGTCTGCAAAAAGTGTTTTGTGGATCCTCTTTATGGAAAAGAAGGGAGAGGCATTCCCTTAGTCCTCTCCTGCTTCTGGTTTCTAGAGATTGTATTCACTGTAGAATCCTATTAAAGAGAATATATTATGAAGCATGACTTAAAAGACTAGTATTGAGTTAACTATTGACAATGAAAATAATATAAAAAGAGAGATCCAAATACTGTACACATACCTGTATATTTTCACAATTGTCATATTTAGAGGGCCTTTCTCTTCTGCTTAAAATTTGCAAGAGGAAGTACAGGTAGACACTGTAATTAATAGAGGCCAAATCTCACCATCCAAGTTCAGTGAGATGATGTTTTGCCCTTGGGATTCAAGAATGATTATCCCTAGATAATTTTGGAAAGAATTACAATTATTATTTTGACGTAAAAAACATTTCATGAGTCCTCGGTGGGAAGCTATCATACATAGTATTAATTTTCTATGTAATGTGACTTTAAATACTTTATACTCATGAAATGCTAATGTTTATAAAATACAAAATAACTTAAATCCTCATTTTATCAGTTAGCATCATTTTAATAATAGCATGAAAAGATAATTGTGTTTTAATGTGAGTAATTATATAATTGTGGTCCTTTAGCAATTTGGAGGCTGAAATGGATTTCATTATAGTCAGCAGCATGATCTCATTTCTTTAAGGGAAGCACCAGGCTCCGTACTCTTCTTTTGCTTTTGCTATAATGATTTTTGCATTGCTTATATTACTTAAAATTCATGAAATCATTTTCTTCTGAGTAAAAGCAACTTTAAAACAGATACCGCATCTGACTGATCAACCCCCTTTTAGAATAACTCAGTTATTTAAAAAGACAGGTTTTTGTGGGAAGGATGGTTTAGTAACATATTTGTAACATTCTAGATGTTCTGTAATCTTAATACAGGACATACAGCATGACACAAAAGAAGGAGGATGAAAGTTATGTTATGCAGAGTAACTGGGAAAATGTACTATGCTTCAAAAAAAAAATCAGCAATGGTGAGATGTAAAATGAGTTACAGCTCGTGTGAAAAAAAAAAAAAAAGAAAAAAACCCAAAAAAACACAACCCAAGATGTTCTTTAGAAAAAGCCTAGTGATTAGAACCAGAGGGAAGTTATAAATGAAGTGAGCACTTAAGTCTGAACTAATGACAGTTAACTGAACTAATGAAGGTTAACCATGACCAAACGTTTTATACAGCTGTGCACAGTAGGAACAAAGCAGGCGAGGAACATTCCTGGAAGTTAGGTGCAGCCTAAGCAGTAGGATTTAATGAAATTCTTCATCTCTGTGTTTGAGGCTCTCATTCTGTGGGGACTGCCCTCTCCCTCCCAGTCAGTATGGGGTTTCGGTTGCCTGCTGCTACTTCTTTCTCCCAAAGCAAGCACTGCGTGCCTGTGCCCCGGGGTGCTGTATCGCTGTCCTGGGCAGCGAGAAGAGCTACTTCCTGCGAGGCAATGTTTGCGGCACGGCGAGACTGCTTGGGAACGCGTCGTACATCTTCCCTCAATGCCCTTGTGTGCTTCCTTTGTGCCTCTGAGAGGCATTCCCAAATTCTTATCCCTCGGGTGTTCAGAAAGGATACCAATAATAGCTGCCCATCATTACTGTGACTTGTATGTGGTAGTGGACTTTATGATGACAAACTGAACATTTCTTGTGCCCTTTTTTGCTCTCCTCCTTCCTTCTCCTATACCATTTCAGGCTTTTCTGCTTCTCAGTTTGAGAGCTGCTTTGGTGACCTACAGAACTTTGTCTCAACTTTAATGCTGTTCTGTGCATTATCACAAGTAAAACAGGGAACTCTTACTTAAATTATTATAATGGGATTACTTTACAAAGTGAACGATGTTACTCAAAGAATAATTATTAGTCATTTTCTCTTGAACTTGACAGCACATGCAAACCGTTTCTTGGGCTACATATATTTCATATCTCTCATGGAAGAGGGTGCAAAACATGAAGGTACATGTACAAAAATCAGTGGATGCCACCAAGCAAGAGAGAAATTGTGAAGGTTTATCATTGAAAAATCTTCATAAACTGGAGTAGTTATCTGTAACAAACCAAATAAAGTATAACAAATAATGCAAATTACAACATACGCAAATGTAAAATCAGAAACAGGTAGGTGTAAGTACTACAGAATGAGACGCAGGGATAGTAACAGATAGCAATACGAGTAAGTCAACAAAGTATGGCAAAAGTTTTATTAACAGAAACATTACAAGTGAAATGCGAAAAATCTCTTCCTCTCCGTTCATCACTGGTGACGCTGTAGCCAAAGTAACATGCATATGTTACCAAGCTCTGGGGATACGAACGAGTTAGAATCCAAAGGAAAGCAACATAATGTATAAGACACTTAGAAAATATAATAAATTTTGATCCGTCTAGAAAAGAGGAGGTGGATTGAAGAGGGCGATATAGAAAATAGCAATCCATTTGAGAGAACTTGGTACATGAAGCAAGACAGTTATTGTCCATAGGAGGTCATGGTATCATGAGAGAAAACATCAGGGAGATGCTGATTAAATCGTAAGAAATACATTGACTGTAAACCAATATAAACTGGAATGCTTGCTGCCATAGACTTTTAAGAACAGCTTTCAAATTATATCTGAGAAAGGATACACTTAAAAATACTTATTTGATCTTGATTCAGAGCAGAGAGAGAGAAAGACTTACGAGATTCTCCCGTATTCTATGCTTCTGTGCTTTTTACTGTGTAATTGAGTCCTTATTTTGATCACCTCTGTTGTGTAACTTTGAATCTATAAAAACAAGGATGTAAATTTAGAAGCTTTATAATAGCGAACATGAAAATGTTGGCTTTATGTTTTTGCTAATTACAAAAAAAAATAAAGAAGACAACAATTAGTGAGTGACCTGCATTTTAGGCCTTTATTCTGTCCCCTGAATCCTGGCAGCAAATTGGGAAAAGCAAGATTTATAAGATTTTTAGTAATTTCCTCTTGTTTTTTTCTTTCCCAGAGAACAATAGTTTAAAAGTCTTTCACAGCTTTTTTACTACTTCCAAAACAGAATTTGGTATATGAACACTATGCTGTTGTTAAATTAATGTGATTAAGCAGTTTGGTTTCCTTTTACTTTCTGCTTTTCATAAAGTGTCTTCCAAAATCCATTAGAAGGCATTTATAATCTAGGAAAGGGCAAGAATTTGGGCAGTATTTATTTAAATGTTACTTCAAATAGGAACCTATTGTTTACAGAAGGAACAAAATATTCTTGACGTGTGTAGACTAAAGACAACTGAAAGTTCAACGTCTCTGTCCCCACTTGTAGAAAAATGCAAGATGAAGACAGAGGAGGAGCCAAGACAGAAGCAGCAAAATGAGGGATTAGATGAATAGTTGAATTTTAGAAAATGAGAAAAATTAACTATGGAAAATCTGGAAACCAACATTTCTTTTTAACATTGTCACCCTGTAAGTAGCTGTAGGAAGTCTGTACAGGAGGTGGAAGAGGAGTGTGGTGGAGGGAGAGGAGGTAGGTGATAAAATATTACTAACTAGCATGATGGCAGAATATAGCCACAGAGTTCAAACTTCTTGAAAAATGTTTGCGTTTAATACGGTACGTGGGGAAACAATTTAGGTGTGAATAAAGGTGTATCAAGGAGGCCCGATGTAAGGGATGCTGTGGTGCACATTTGGAGCACGTTATTGCTTCTATTCTGATAAAAAATGATGAATGTAAATGTAAAAAACGAGCTTCAGAGAAAACAGGTATGTTTTTGCATATGATTTTGGTGGACATAGTAGATAGGTTGCCAATGCTTATAATGCAATTGTTCAAAACCGCATTCAGCAATTCAGCAAGGTGGGTGATGTTTTCGGATGGTTAGTGCTCTATAGAGGGCTTAGGCCAAGCTGCAGCAGCTGAATGTGCAGTCTCCTGATGGCTGTTTTTTTATTTTCAGTAGCTGGCAAAACATATTCTCTCTTCCTTTAAGTACTGAAGAAGGTACCTTAAAACAAAAAGAGTGGGTAATGGGAGGCTTCACTTCAGAAGAAGGTGTGAGGTTACAATTGCACGCAGGCAAGCTCAAACTTCACGGACTGAAGGAATGCAATGTGTGGATTAGAGGGAAGCAGTGATGGGACAGTTGTTGCCTAGAGCCTCTAGCTGTTGTTTTGCACTGCCTGCACATCAAAAAGAAAAGTTTTGGACACCCGTGATTTAAATTAATTTAAACTGACAGTTTTCCTTGTATCGCTTGAAAGCCAGAATGTTATTACAGCACGTTATAATAACTTGGTATGAATTATCCAAATACATACAATTCTTTCTTTCCACTAAGCACAAAAGAACCAAAGCAGGTTGGATGACTGTCATAGAAATAAATGTTTGTTAGGCGTCTACAGGGCTATATCTCCTTTAAAAAATGTAGAAAAGCATGTGCCGTCTTTATGTGAGGGTATAATCACTGCAAATTTGGCTTGTTGTCCTTTACTGTTTTCAAGTCCCAAATTAAATCCCTATTATTGTCATACTATGAGATGTTCGCTGAAAGCGTTGAGGTACTTTCTTGTGGATGCGACATCTGTGGGAACAATTTGGTCTTTCCAGAAACAGTGAGATTTACCTTTATGGAAAAGAGGTTTTGATTTGTATTCTTTTATCTCATCAAAGAGGATCTCTCATTAAGAACGTATAACCTTTTGCAGATATAAAATTCAGATATAAAATTCAATATTATTTATAAGTGAATTCACAAATTAAACACAAACAAGATTTGTTCTGTATCTGTAATATAGTATCGTTTCAGAAACATTCATAGAATCATTGCTGTATTTCAGACTGCATTGATTTTTAGTAATTACATGCCTACCTTTTGGGTTCAACTGGAAAGCGTGAAAACTTGTTGCTGCTCTCAGTTTATAGGTGATCTGTACAATCACTAGGCTCTGAATATTTTAATTACATGGTTTTTGGACAAGTAGCACTGAGAAAGTGGACTGCACATTCAGGACATGGCAACATTACAGTTAACTCCCATTAAGTTAAGTGAAAGTTAATGGGAAGGCTTTGCACCTCTGAAGATAAGATTACTTAGATGAGGATCTTAAAATGGTAGGATCATAAATATAAGGCTCCTCACACACTATTTAAAAAACTATATTCCTCTTATGTGTGAGATATGTATTTTCATGCAGCTCTGTGTATTACTGAGAATTGTTGTCCCTACTGATAGTTTGACTGATGTTGAGCCCTCAGGATAGATTACTGAGTTTATAATAATGTGGAAAGTAGAAGAAAATGACTGAAAGAAATTGTTGTCTTCTGTGATTTTTTTTTTTTTTTTTTTTTTTTTTATAAGGAAGTGAATTAACTAGGGTAGAGGAATCGTTGAATCCTGGACTCAGTCTCACTGGTATACTTGACAACAAAGCAAAGTAAGAATAGAGAATGAAAATCCATCTCTGCCATGCTGAGTGCCATTACAGGTGCTTTTCACATGGAAGTGAGGGATTTAATTTTGTTCAGCCTTTTTCTACAATGTCCTGGTTTGAGTGACGTGATTAATGTATCTTTCAGTAATTTTACTTTTCAGTAAGGTCTCTTCTAATGCTGCATTTTTACAAGACTCTAGTGTCTGAATTTGTGAAAATATTTACTTTATAGCCAGCTATGGTATGTAGGTGTCAAGGTCTCAGTATTTTCAAGCTAGCCAGGTGCGGGGACAAGGAGTGAGACCCCGGCACTTGACCTAAGCTCGCTAGCAGAATTACTTCATACCATGAACATCACATTCAGTATAAATCAGGAAGTTTGCTGAGGAGTTTTCGCTCTTCCTTGATGGCTGCGATCCTGGGAACTTCTTGCCCCTGAGGCCTTCCCTTCCTCTCGAGGCCGTAGCGCTCGCAGTGTCTGACATTTGCTGTCCAGTGCTGGGACTTCACAGATTCCTACTGATAGAATAGGCTGAGTATAAGCCTTGTATAAAGCCTTGTATATTTTATATTGGTATCAGGATCAATCTTGATTCTTTAGTATTGTTAATTATTTAGACTTATTCTACTAAATCTGTTTATATTTCAACCCTTGGGTTTCCTTGTTTTTTTCCGGATTCCCCTTCCCAGGTGGGGAGGGATCATCTGGTGATAGAATAATTGTCTAAATGACGATAAATTGTTGTGGGTTCTTCAAACCATAACATACACTCAAGACCAAAGTCAACACCTACCATTTCTGGCTAGGGACAGACTACGCTGTAACTTTGTAATCCAGTTGGTCACTGTGTGCAAAAACATTTCTTTCTTCTGTTGTTAGTAACAGCATACTGTTAAATTAATGGAGATGAGTGCTTATGAGAAGCTAATACTTCATCAGTCCTAACCATTTGTTTGGGAATATGGAAGACAGACAGTACTTCAGATGATTAAAAGGACCTGACACAAATTGCATTTGAAAATGTTTATGCAGGGTATGTAGAACAAAGTCACTGCATACACAAGTATAGATACTGTTAGATGTTGTCTTAGGAGTTGTAAATAATATATAAGGTTTCTGTTAAGAGACATTGATGTTGAAATATTCCTTATTTGATATGAGTGTATAGCTATAACATTAAAATACTGTCCTGAGTTCATCTTTAAGTGTCAGGAATATTATAAACTTTTGAAGCTGTATACGTTTGTTTCATATAATGAAGTAGTAGTAATTTGTACTGCTCCAAACCTAGAGGAAAACAAAGTGCTGGAATCATGTAACCTCTCTGTTTCTTTTATATGGTCATAAAATTTATATTCTTGAATGTCTGTGGGCTTAATTAATTAGTGTTTATGGTACATCAAGGTCATATTTAAATGAAAAGAAACTATTTTTTAGGCAGACATAGAAAAGCTGTATTTCATTTTTTTTGAGAGATCTATGCTTTATTTTGAACAACAAGGTAATGACTGTAGGCCCTAAAAATTAAAGTTTGGCCAGTGTTTTTTACAGCTTGATAGAGTGAAATTATAGGAAATGCAGGAGGAAAAAACTTTAAGAACTAGTTATTGCTTATGACAAGATACATGTTTAAAAAGGAGTTACATTAAAGAGTATACAAACCTCTGCAACACCATTTTTTCTGTCTTTGGAGGCAATCTATTTTTTGCAGAGAAAAGTTGAGGATGTTTTGAAGATGCTGCTTCTAATAAGCCAGTCATGAAACAGAGATGACACTTCTCTTAATTTTAGTATCATTGTACTGAAGTCGAAAACAACTTTCAGCATCAAGGCATCATGACATGGGCTGCTTTTTTGTGACTGCATGTGGTGCTGCTGTAATTTTTATTTTAATTAAACACACTTTTTCATTATGCTATTTAAAAGAAACTGAGACATATAAGAGCAAGGTGAAATCAGTGCTGTAGCGGACATAAGAGTAATGTGTATCCTTTGATGCTTTTCCTTTGGTATTTTATCTGATTGGACAGGAAGAAGAATTCACTTTTAACGTTCCAGCAAAAGTGCCACTGTTCTGCTGAGGTTTCTCTGTATTCAAAACATTCAGAGACAGATTTTAGTATACTGCATTCAACTGTAGCTGCTTCCTGATGCTCCCCAAACGAGCTGTGTGTGTGTGCCTACTACCTCATCTCAAATCAGAAGTTCTCTGAAATGGGGACTGTCTGCAGTTACCAACTTGTTGCTGAGATCCACAATATAAGCTTCTGTCATGCTAATGTGAGTCAACATACTTCTGATTGTTCTTTCACTTGCCATGATTTAATCCTCACACTGTCCCACAGTATTTCCGTTTCTATGGCTTTTTTTCTTGAAAAGAGGGGAGAGGTTCGTCACGCATGTGTACTACCTTATAACCATAGTTGTAATGTTTCAGGTAATATTTTTGCTTAATAGTGCAAAGGAAATAAGCTTTATGCATTTTTTTAATAATAGAATAAGCAGATAAATCTATAAAATTATCAAATGCTATATTAGTTTGTCAAGCATAACTATGTATCCTTAGTAATAGGGGGAAATTAATCCTTTGGTAGATTTCTATCAGTTTCATTAAAGCTTCATCAAGGGAATAGTCGTTCTAGGGTGTGTGTGGAGTGGTTGCACCCTAGATGTTCGTACAATAACTTTCTGAAATAGTGGCCTCCTACAGTAAAAAGTTTTGAATTTCTCTTTTTTAGGGGGTGTGTGTGAAGGGTAGTGAAAGGGAGCACTGAGTCCTGAGAACAAAGTAGTAACGTTTTATCTCTGGATTTGCAGTGTTTATGATTATAACTGCAGAACATCTTTCCAGCATGAGCATTCCATTTCTTCTAGGGAAGTGGAAAGTGTAATCCTTCACTGATACAGCAGTTTAGCAGCATTTCCCACTACATGTTAAAATAAAGGCCCACTAAAAAAGATGTGTGTATGTGCAGTGTGAATGTGAGTTGTTCTAGGAGGCTTACTTAAAACAAAGTGAAAACCCCCTATATTGTTACCTTTTATGTGTATTGTACATTGAAAAGTCACTATATGGGAACCAGAAATAGTTTCAGAACAAAGCAGGACTTGGGGGGTACCCCCAGCTACCAGTGGAGTGCTGCGGTCCCTGTGCTGGAATACTGTTGCTTACTCTGCTCCCGGTTCTGTCGCTTCTCAGTGTCTGGAAGGACTGCGACCTGCTTCAAAAACTTCCTTTGCCTGCCTCCAACTAGAGCTCCTCACTGCGTGGTGATTAAGGCAGTCTGCAGGGATTTAAGAGTTGTTGGTTTAAATAGCTTTGACTGTGGAGGGTAATGATACTATATATCCTACCTTCTCCACTGGTACTTCTGCTACTGGGGTGTTACATAAAGAGGTGGGTTTGATTGTTGCTGTTAGCTATGTTAGCAACATACTGACCACATCCATAGTTTCAGACTGTCTTAGGTGTTTAGGCATCCCTTTGCAACCCTCTGGTCACAGAAGCCGTGACAGTGTTCCCTGAGATTTTTCATGTTGTGTTTGTTTGATTTAGAGGAAACTAAGATAGGTCAGAAGATGTTGTAGATGCGTGCCCTGAGCATGAAGAAAAGAAAAGCTGAAATGTGTTTTTTTTCTCAGTACTGGAGAAGAAAATGGTTTTCTCAATTTGGATAACAAGAGAAATGTCTGTCCCGTTTACATGTATTTCTAGATACATCTCAAGGAATCAAGGAATCTCATAGCAGTTGACCTGTTGCCAAGGATTTTCATGTTGTTGGGTTTTTTTTGTTTTTTTTTTTTTAAAAAACCTGAAGATGACCACAAAAAAGAAACCCAGTAAATTGCTATGTTGTACTTACGTTAACTTGAAATAATATAATATTGGCCATTAGTCTGCTAATTTATCTTTGAAAGGCAAAGACATGCCACACCGCATCGGGGGAAGCAAGTTATCACACTGATGGCTTAGGCTTACATCTTTGCTTAGTTAAATCTTGCTATTTTCTTACAGGGATTAATTCCAATTTCAGCTGATTTTTTTTTTTTTTTTTACTCTGTAGAAAAATTTGTGCTATATGTACATTTTTATGAACATTTAGGACATAAGTTCTTTGGGATAAAGAAAATGCTGATGAATAAAACAGATTTCCAAAGAAGACATTTTAAGTTCGTATTATCATCTAGCATAAAACCCCAACAATAACAAACAAACAAAAAAACCCACCAAACCCCAGCCATTTCATTCTCCTTTCATGGTATTTGTAAGTTTGCGAAGTATCCACTACGTGACTTATGGCTGACAAAAAGGTTGATACTCTTTATCAAAATGCTTGAAAATCAAAATGGATTTGACACTAAGTGGAGGGCTCCAACCAACAAAATTTGCTAATTTTCTTAAAGTAAAAAAATGTTACATAAAATCACCCTATGTTTTTCCACTTCTATACTTAATTGCAAAATTGAAGCAACTAACATGGAACATGGATTGAGTTTTAATCTTTTAATTTTAAAATGATGGTTTTTACTAAAAGATTGGCTAAAGTTTTAAATGTTCATAATTAAATACATAAGTGCTCAGAGAGGAATGGCTATGCACAAAACAGTTCTTGAGTGACAGTTTTGACTCCAATGTGTCTGTGTCTCTTGGGTGGCATCTTCAGCTTGATTAGGTAGCCTGCTTATGTTGAAAAAAAAAACCACACTACTTGATTTCAGCTTATTTTTTTCTTTGTCTGACTCTGAGAAAGCTCAGATGTGTTGTTTTGTCTCTGTGAGACCACACTGCTTATAATATTATTTCTTTATGGCCTGCCAAGTAAATTGATTAGTAAGGTTCAGCTCATTCTGGTGCTTCTAATAAGGAAAAGGTAGAAAAGTAGGCACATGTCTACATATTGCATATTAGGGGGATTTCAAGTGGTGTGGAGACATGGGCTCTCACCACTCACTTGTAGGTTCTGGAAAATGCAGCTTTGTTGAAATACAAGTACAAACATGTCAGTTGCATTAGGAAGATTGCGAGTTAATAATTCACTTTCATTTTCAGAATTCTCAATAAAATAATGTAAATATTAAGTAGTGTATGATTTGGTGTGACTGGAGCAATTTATTGTGTTGCATAAAATGAAAAACATACAAAAGCCCCCAATTTTAATTCTTCTGTAAACTGCCAAAAGTTGTTTTTTTTAATACTTATAACAAATATAAAGAAATGTCAGGATGTTGCAATATTTATGTTTCTCGGGAAATTCTACTTTTCTACTACTTCTAAGAAGCCAATTGATTAGATTTTGATATTTTTAATAAGTATTTTGTATATACTGAAAAACCTGGTACAAATACCTTTCTTGACAGAGGATAATAGAACATTAGCTATTAGGAGGCACTGAGTCCAGTACTAAAAATTTGTATTCAGTACCTCCAAAATTCAGATTCAGTGCTTCCAAAGGCACAACTTTGTTGTGCTGCTTCAAAATAACATAAGAAATCTATATTCAATTATCTTGCTATCTGTCAGAACTCTTATGGTCATTGGAAACCTGCTGAGAATCACATTTTAAAGTGTTTGTTTTTTTTTTTATTCCTAAGTTAAGTTTGATTTAAGGTAATGCAAAGATAGGATGCCATCAGATGGGATGTCCTCACTACTCTCTTCACTCCCAGGGAAGATCTCTGCTGAAATCAAACTTTTTTTGCTGCATCAGTTCTCAGAAGGATGGATTTTCCATCCGGTTCACCTCACAATTGCTCAAAATCTTGCGAAGATGCAAAAAAGGTATCAGGAATATGCAGTTAGGGGTGGAATATGAAGCAGCACTGTCCTTTTTGGTGCTAATCTGCTGTTAAATGAGTTTTAAGTGGTCATAGGAAAAGCTATGAGTACAAGAGTTTAGAAATTTATCTCGAAGAGAAGCTTCTCTTTGCCTGCTGACCTTCTGAAAAATAAAACCCAACCTCCCCCTGCCCTAAGATTTCACAAAGTACAGGGTAATGGAGTTGTCTTTCCAGGGAGGCAGATGGGGAGGTAGAGGGACAATAGCTTTTATCCATTCCAATTTTAAGCTAGCTCGATTGTTCTTGGTAAAACGGCATTCTCAAAAGAGCTTAAAGATACTAATCATTGACCAAGAGTTGCAAGCCTTGTTCTCACACTTGTGAATGACCCTTTTAACTCAGGGGATGTAGAGACACTTGCATTGGCTTGTTCTTGTGTTGCAGGTGTCTGGAGAGGTTTTGTTTCCAAGGCTGTTACGGCAATTCCTTGCGCTGTTTCCATCAGTTTTTTAAAACTCATATTTCTTATGTTTATAAAAGAGGGACCATACATTGTATCTTCAAATCAGACTTTCAAGGTTAGGAGACCTCTCCTTTTGTCAATAAAAAAAGAGAAATGTTCAAAGGAGCTTCCTAGAGTAGACTACATAGAATAAAATACCTTGCTGTTAAAATTGTTGACATGGAAACAACGTGCAATAAGTAAGACAGTGTTGTACAAGGAGCAAATGATCAGAAAACCTCCCCCCTTTTGCCCCCCATCTGCTTGTTTTTGTGGTTCAGAGAGGCTGAACAGCTCAAGTTTTGTGTGCAGGAGACATCTAGTAATCTTTGGCATTTTTTGTAATACAATAGATTCATACTCTGTCAAATGACTTGAGGTGTGAGTTACTTGTTTATTGTATCCAAAAAGTGTGTTAGCTGATCTTTTCTGTGTGTTTTATACTTAGAAGTTAAAGTGTAACTACATGGCCTCTCAGTTAGTATGCTTTTATTCTTCTATGTTTTAGGCTGAAATTCACAATCATTTTAAACCAGTGGAGATGGACAATGTTTCTGTATGAAGACATCCAGCCTTCCCTCAACCCTGTCTGCTTAGTGCCACCCTCATACTGCCCAACATAAAGGTTCAGACAGGTAGACAGGATAACTTGACTGTGGCAAAAGCTGTCACTTTGGGGTTTTGGGTGCTTTTTTCTCCTGGTTAGTTTTGAACTTGTGGATTTCTCATTCCAGTTCTGTGTGGTGCCTACCGCACAGAAGCTTTGTTCCCTTACCTCCTGAATACAGTCTTTGTATTCTTTCTGACCTGTGTTCTTCCTCATGCCCCTCAGGCTTGCTTCTGTCTTCTCTTTGTGCTTTCTCCCAGCTTTTCTCTGCCTGTTTGTCCGTGATGAAAGAGTGGTCACGGATGGAGCCCTGTGACCTTTTCCTGCTGATAATATATCTAGTATTTCTTTAGCCTGCCTATCACAAGAGAAGACAACTGTGCCTAAAAGCTTTGAGCCGATGCATTTTTCATTAGTGCCTTTTGCTTGCCTCTTTCTTCAGTCCTTTCACTACACTCTGCCCCCTGCCAATTAAAAATACGTACGGATTAAGATTTCCACAGCTGCTGTCATGCTAAGCGCACTCAATTTAGTTATGAAAATATTTTGTGTTTACTGACCTCGGTATGCTTGGATATCTTGCAATGAAGTTCCAGTATGTGTGTCACTGTCATATGGACATAAGCATTGCAGGATTGCTTGTCTACTGGAAAGACACGCCAGGGGACTCAGATGAGTTCGGCTGCCAGGTGCGTTCGTTAGCTTGTGAAGTAACATAAACCAAGTGCCAGCACTATTAAGTCCCCCAAACTGCTGTTCGCAAAATTACTAAGCCGTTAGTCTTGTAACATAATGCGACAGGGGTACTAAAGGAGAAGCAGTAATGTACTGTCATTTATGACTGCTTTTTATCATTGATACCATATCCTTGAGAGACCTCCTGGTGCCATTTTTCTTGCAGTACAACATGGAGTCACTTTTTTGTTGTCTTGAGTGCACTGGGTTTTTCTTCAGATCTTTCATGTCACTGGCAGTTAAATTGAACAGTATTAAAATGTATGTTCTACAGCCTACAGAAGTTGCAGTCTTGGAGGCTTTTCCAGAGTGAATCTGAAGGAGTTTAAAAATGTTGAAAGCTACCTATTTGTTAAATCTCTTTATTTTGTCTGATATGAAATATTTGAAGTTCTTTTGTTTACTTCTCCTACTGGATGTTTTATGATACAGCTTTTAGCTGGCTACTTTTGGCAGTGCATCAGCCTGTTCATGTGCTATCAATGTGATTATTTTTTTTAGGTATGATTTTAGAATTTTTGTTTTGTCATTATATGGTATCGTATATGGGTCTATAACAGTCTCATGAGAATGGAAATCGGAATCTCAGCTCCCAGGACTGTAACACACTAAAGTGAAAATTTATGACCAGCCCTGTGGAAATGTACCTTAATTTCCTGTATTAGAGTGTCTGTCTTAAATGGACATCTTTATAGTTTTAAATTGTTTTCTGAATGTGGCGAAGGGTCAAGTTCAAGTAGGCTTTAGATAAAATCAGGTTATTACGAAGCTGAATTACATTGAAAGATGAAGCGATTCTACTAGAACTTTTTTTCTCATCGATTGCTTTCTAACCCTTGCCTGTGAAAAATTTGTATAAATCATTATAGCAAAGGCACAGTGCAGAACATGCATGCTGTGAATGCAGGAACGTTGACCAAAATGTTTTGGATTTTTTTTTTTTTAAGGTGTTTCCTGAGTCCTATACAAACAAAAATTCTCAGTTTCTATCTCTCCTGTTTTCCTTTTCCTTTTCACTTTTGCTCTTTCCAACTCTTTTTCTATTCCGCCCTCCCCCACACCTTTTTCTTCTAAGTATGTTTTTTGGAGGTGAACACATGTTAGTGAACTACACTGTTTCCAAAACAAACAAAAGAGGGTGGGAAGATGATGAGAGAGAAGAGGACAGGGAAAAGATGCAGCTGCTCATTTTTAATTTCTGAAAATAGTCTTGAATTCTGTGCAATTTGCTTAAGCCTTATAGTAAAAACTAGAGGCCTGACTAAACCGCTGCATCTTTGTTTTACTGTGGTTGCCAACAAGAAAATGTTAAAATAGTAACAAATAGATTATTTGAATTCTTGTCAAACATAGTATTGATGGAAGATGATTTGCCAGATGAGATTGTGTCAGTAGAGGGTTGCCACACCAGTGAAATCCTGTGGAAAAGCAGCCCAGCTCATATGTTTGTGGGTTTTTTGGTTTTTGTGTTTTTATTCTGCTGTGCCAACATCCAAGTCAGTAGAAGGTATTTCCATTTATTTCACCTGCTAGGAAGTAGGAATCCCTATAACATTGGGTCCTGTATTTCCTTTCTATTGAACCTGCACAAGCAGTGTGCCTTCACAGCAAAGGCTGCCAGCAGCATCCTGGGCTACATTAGGAAGAGCATTGCCAGCAGGTTGAAAGGGGTGATCCTGCCCCTCTACCCAGCCCTGGTGAGACGCATCTGGACTGCTGGGTCCAGTTCTGTGCTCCCCAGTACAAGAGAGACGTGGGCATATTGGAGTGAGTCTAGTTCAAGGGCCATAAAGATGATTGGGACTGGGACTGGGACTGTTCAGCCTGGAGAAAAGGAGACTCAGGGGGACCTTATTTGTGTGTACAAATGCCTTGTGCGGCAGAAAGTAAAATAGATGGAGCCAGGCTCTTCTTGGCAGTGCTCAGTGACAGGACAAAAGGCAATGGGCACAAACTGAAACATAGGAATTCCCACCTGAACACAGGAAAACGCTTTTTTCACTGTGAGGGTGATTGAACAGGGAAGGCTGCGCAGATAGGGTGCAGAGTCTCTGGCCTTGGAGATACTCAACAGCTGATGGGACGTTACTCTGAGCAACTTGCTGTAGCTCACCCTGCTTGAGCAGGGGGTGGATTAGGCTATCTCTAGGGGTGCCTGCCAGCCTCAGTGAATCTGCAATTCTTGTGTGCCTCTTACTCAGTATTTAACTGAAATACTGGGCGATGTCGGATACCACTGAACAAGTTGTATATTCTCACTTAGTTTTCCGAATGGTAACATTAATGAACTAATATTATTAACACTATTAGGGAAAAACTTGTGGTTGAGGAACAAAGCTTGAAACAATGTGTGGAATGAAACGTGTTTGGGACTTTGTTGCACAACTCTTCACATGTTAGTGAGCTCTTACCGGCGTAAGTAGTCTCATTGACGTCAATCGGACTACTCCTAGAAGTGTTCACCAGTGCAAGTAAGGGTTGCACAATGTGTCCTTGTCTGTAATGTACAAGTGTATGTAACACAGTATTTAATTATCACTTCAAACCTCTTTTACTGCAGTGGCATATTCATTTAAATATCTCAAATTATACTGCTTTTCCTAGGCCATATTTTACTGACATGGAGATACCATTACATCCATCACCATAAAATTGAGCCGAGGTAGCATCTCTGAAAAATCATCTTTCCTTCTGTTCATTTATACCGCTGAAAAAAAGGGGTGGCAGAAAAAGAAAAGAATTCTCGTCTTTTATTGTATTTTAAATAAATTGGAGCCTCTGACTTTTTTCTGACAATTTGATGGAGTCAGTGCTTTACTTTCAGTGCTTAATTAATCTGAAGGTAGCCTTTTTTTCCCCACAAAAGGATTAAATAGTGGGTTTTTTTTATTTTAAATGTCATAGTTTAATTTTGTATAAAGAGGCATCTTGTATCTGTATTTTATAGCACTACCAAAGGTAAGGCAGAAAAGCAGTTTCCAAGATTAATTACGTGGTACTAACTTTTCATATTTCAACTTTATTGCTAAAATATCTGCTGTAGGACTTTTGGTGGGGTGGAGGGAAAGCTATATTGTACTCTGTAACATTCAGGTGATAAAGCCAGAATCTCTGTCACGAAAACTGCTTTTTTTGTTTAAAAAAAAAAAACAACGAACTTCTTTTCTAGTTGCAAGTATTGAAATTTGGTCAAGGTGCTTGAGTTAGGTTGGAGACTTTTCTGAAACTACTCTAAGAGTACATATGAATAGTTGGAGTTAAGTCTCTGGAACTGTGAAATGCTGTAAGACTACAGTGTTATAATTTAGAAAAGTGAGCCTATTCCACTTTGTAAAGAGAATAGATGTTACTCAGACTAGTGGTACCTTTACAAAGAGATGATCTCTAATGCTGAAAACTCTTTTAAGCTATTAGTTAAAGTATGAAAAAAACTTAATTGCTGGAACCTGAAATAAGAACAGTTGATACAGTTGATACTGGAATTAGAATGTGATTTTTTTTTTCTTTTTTTTTTAAATAGATAGACCCATTTAGTACCCACTAGTAACCTGAAGAGACTAATTGGGAAACTTGCTAAACTATTCTACAGCTTGAGTTTTTTATTTAAAATCAGATGTCTTTTTTTTTTAAAAAAATATATGCACTAGTTCAGCCTTCAATTTATCAGGCTTAATGTACAGCTAGCCGGTGACACTCTTTGTCTTAATCAGTAGGTCAGGATCTTGACAGTAGTTTTTATCTGTCCTAAAACAAATGAACCCATAAACATCACGGCTGAGCTTTAGATCAGGTAAGAATAGCACCTTGCATCCTCTCTGAAGTTTTCCGTTAGACTTAGCAGGCTTTGTGCATAGTACAGTTACAGAATCTGTAAAGTACCTAATTTGAACTAACAGATGTGTGTTTTTCTATATGTTTTGTTTTAGCCATGATGTCTAGAAAATGTTGGACTTGCATGGTTTGCTTTTGAAGAGCTTGCTTCCTGTGAACCAGATCAAACCTTTCTGGATGCAGCTGTGTGAGGTTTCTTCTTAATAGTGCTTTTTAGTGACAGATTTCTCTGGGGTTTGCACCTTCTCATTTTGTAAAGGATGTTGGCTGTATTTTCCTTTAAGCCTCCTAAGACTGTAAGGTTGGAGGGGATTAAAAAATGGCAAATTCCTATCTGTGGTGCTGCAGATATGGTCCTAGTACTACCCAAGTAGAGAACACTCAGGTGTCCGGTCTTGTTGGTAAGTAGCGTGTCATTGGACTATGCGTAGTTATTATTTAAGAGGAGTCCTGTGCCCTGGGAAATTGCCATAACACGTCTGCTCATGTAAGTGTTAAGCTGAAGTGGGATGCTCCTTTCAAAAGGAAGAACGTTCTCTGTGTCCTATTAAGTAATGTAATAGAGTGAGACTTGGCACAGGCACGAGGTATGCTTCAAAGGAGGTTTCATCATACTGGATCTTGTTTGTGGAATAGGTTCAGTAGCATTTTAGGGAACAGCATTATAAGTTTATATTGGTAAGTGTATTACAAAGGTTTTACAGAACTTTATTCGTGGAGTTCATTTGAAAAAAATCAGCAGTAAAATTTTGGTGATAAAGACAATGTGACTATTCTTGAGCCAGAAGAGTTTACTCAAATAGGGAGCTACTCAGGGATCAGGTGTCAGGTGAGAGGAAGACATTACATCAGCCAAAAGGTGTTATCAGAGAAGTTATAAATCAAGACCTTTGTCCCAACACCTGTATAAAATGGAAGAGTTAAGGCATTCTTACCTTGTGTAATTGTTAGATTTTAAGTAGTTTAGTTTACAGCTGCATATGATCTTCCCAGGGATTAGGTATGTGCAAGTCCTGAGTGACTTGGCATTTTTCATAATGAGTTACAAGTGAACCGTATTTTGGTACTTGTTACTGTTAAATTGAGCATTACTGGTCAGGTATCTTTTGGGCAGAAGACAAGGTACCCCAGCTGTGTATCTGCACAAGAGAATAAAAAAGAGCAAATAATTATAAGTCATACTGAGGTGTTCCTTATATGTTTACAAATATAATTTTGCGTGCTTTATGTGACGCATTATTTTTAAGTATGTTGATAATTATTTTTATCATTAAGATAATACATATCTTTCTCCTCAAAAATTTGAAATTAATTTGATTACAATTTGCAACTCCTTAAACATTTCTGTATTATTTTTGTTAGCTTTTTGCTGAGTGTTAATTAAATGCCAAAATTCAGTCCCATCATGCACCTGGAAGGAGACTAAAGGTTGTTATAGACCCCCCAGAGTTACTGCAAAGTGCTAGTTAGAACTGGAGAGAAGCTACTGTCAGACCAGGAAAGTAACATTCAGAGTTTTAAAAAGCCCCAGACATCAAATAATGGATGGAATTACAGCATAACACTATACGTGCTGTGCGGGATTATGCCATTCAGACACGTTGAAGTGTGTATCGATACCCTATGAAAAGTGATTATTCAAGTTAGGAACGCTCATTGACCCCATTAAGCATATGTGTAATTCCTATGGAAACGTTACAGGCCTTTTACCTCTAGCTGGTGAAAACTGCTTTCATAAACACTCTTGCATGCCTTTTTGCTTTTTAACTTAATACTGAAACGGTGCTCAAAGCTGATAGTACTGTGGAGTTCTCTAGTGCTAGATTTTGGGAGACACAATCAGCTGAGTATCTGTAGATGTCTAGGGTTCAAGTTTGCAAGATGCTGGTAATACCAGAAAAACCACCATGGAAGTTGGTGGAAACGAAGAGGGACTTATGTCCATGTGTTGCTCAGCATCTGGCATGCTCAGATGCAAAGATACATCCGTGGCTTTTTCATCAGGCATAAGGGATTTGAATTACAGGATACAGGATGAGCTGGTTACTGTTACTCTTTCTGTATAAACATATTCCAGATCTGTTTGGCTGAGCTGGTCTTTGTTTTCTCTCTCTAAAACTTAAGCAGTGCTGCTGGGGTCCTAGCTGAAATGTTGCATCATGTCCTGCTGGCTGCTGTAGCCACTGCACGAATGACTGCACTTAGTTGTGGGTGAAACTGTGATCTAAATGTATGGAGAGCTTGCAGTTTTATGCATTTACTGGAGACTGGCGTAATTAAGTATTCATCTTTATCTGAAGATTTAAAATGTTTAATGATAAAATTTGTTAGATGGGAAGCAAACTTATGCCCTTAGTAAATACCAAAATCAACAGTGTAGTCTTTTTGTGTACTGCATTACTGTTCTTCACTGCTAATACTGTGAACGCCAGAGCTGTGTATAGTTTTTCTTCTTGCAATGCAGGCGGGGGGGGAGGCAAAAAAGTGAATGGAGCTGCTCACAGATGAGTTTGTGAATTGATTTTTCAAGTAAAGAAAAATGAAAAAAGAGGTTTCACCATTCTGATTGCTTCTCGTTAGTGATTAAACTTTTTGCCAGACCAGTAATGTCAGGTTTCACAGAGTTTGGGCACTTGGTTGCATTACATTCCTGTATACTTAAATGGATTAAGATAAAAAGTCTGACTTGAAAAGGATATTCCAAAACTGACTGTGCCTGTGGTTTGAATCCTGATGCTTTGAACAAAGAAGGGATTGATTTAATGGGATTAATGCTTAATCCAAATGAAGCAATGTACACACATGCCTTGAATGCTTTTGAGAATAACTACAAATATCATTTACAAGGTTCTGTAGAAAGATACAGAGAGGTGATCTTTCTGTAAGAAAGAGATGGGGCAGACAGCTTTAAATAAGGAGAACACAGGCAAAGTTGTGTTCAAATTAGCTCTTCTGGATTGTTTTCAGATATTTTTAAGGCTTCTTTTTTTGTACGAGTATATTTATTTTCAATGGCTGATTTTGAGGAAGTGTTACCCATCTCTAACCGTCATTTTGGTATTCCAGATGAAAAGATGTATTTTAATATTATCCATGCTTTTTACTTGCATTTGAGGTAAGGTTGGTTTTTGTTTCAGATAAGATATTATCTGGAAAGTGTTTATCATCGTTATATGATTTTTTTTTTTTTCTTGGCTTGCAGATTTTCTGTGTGGCACAATATATTGTTATGTACTTGGAGAAACTATGACTTTGCCCATATTTGCTGTGACTCCGTGGCCCCTCTAATTTCATTTCTAATTATTTATTAAACCAAACAAGCTAATTGGTGGATTTTTTTTGTTGTTGTTGTTTATTTAGTTCTATTTTTTGTCTTTTAAATGTTAACAGATGCAGCATTTACAACACTTATTTTCTTTAATCTTTATCCATAAAAGCTTTTTCAATATATAAAATCCATCCGATTTCTTATATTGACCAAAGTATTTTTACAACATTGGCTCCTGTCTAACCGGGCAAAATGCGTATCATATGCATCAAACACTGTTGCAAAGGTTTTGAGGAAAGCAATGACTGCAGTTTTTCAGAGTGTAGCTGTTTTAGAATAAAATGCTGAGCCTCAGTAAGTATTAGGCTGGCTCATCAATTTTTATCCATTCTCCCCTGCCTCCCCATGTGCCCCACAGCCTGGGAATGAGAAACTTTAGGTGAAAACTAAAATTCTTGCCTAATCATGAGATTTGATTAAGCTAGTGCTTTTAGAAAAAAGACCAAGTACGACGACACTAATGAAAAAATTGCAAGAATTGCTAATGATCTGACTGACTCATGTTGCTAAATGGAGCAGATTTTTAAACATAGCTCTAGGCTTCAATTCTTTCAGCTCATTCACAGTCAGTTCTGCTTTATACTGAGCTCACTGAAGCTATTCTCAGAGGAGAGTGCAGTATGACATGGATTAAGAGTCAGAGTGGAGCCATTAATCGATTCAGTAGTACACAGGTTATCTAATATCTAAGAAATGGTTTAAATATTTTAGGCAGTGTAGAAAGCTGAAAGCAGAACCATAATTTTCAAGTGATTTTTGTTTGTTTTGTGTTTTTTGGTTTGTTTTTTTCTGTTTGTTTTGTTGTTGTTTTTTTTTTTTAAAGGAAGGGTTCTGGAGACTGGCTCAAAGGCAAGGAGTAATTACTGATAATTGATGTTTGAAGGAAGTCTTGTTTCCTAGTCTATTTTTGAATCCAGCTATGCTATATCTGGGATAATAAACAAACAGTGCAAAGGAGCATTCTTATGGACTGGATTTCCTTTTTGTCTGTGCTGTTACATTGTTAGAATGGTTCTTGGCAATGCATTGAGCAAAGCCAGCTAGTGGTGTCCCAGGCATTGCTCTGGAGTAAGGTCGGGCCAGGGATAGTTCCCAGCAGGCAATCGGCATGTATTCCTGTTCCAGTTTTCCCTCATCTTCATTGTCAGAGGTCAAGAGAGCTTAGTAGTAAGGATGGAGGGATTTATAAGTTTCAGGTCAATGAACAGCCCTAGACATATTCAGGTTACTGGTGTAGACAAACCTACAATGTTGCCTTGCAGTACCTTTACAATTTAAACCAGTAGAGGGAATTTGTAAGATGCTGGGTTTGATATACTTTGTCACATCTGCTCAAAAAGCAGTTTCTCTCTTAAGATAGAAGTAATAGTGTTTTATACTTTTTTTTTTTTTAAACTGTTGATACCCAGTTATTTTCCAAAGAGTATTTTGTTGGCATCTTAAGGGGACAACAGCATATAAGACTGTGGGGCAGTGTTTACAGTTTCTGTCTCTCCTACACCTTCCAATTCTGTAAGGTCTGTCCACTCTTATGCTTTATTCTTTATTGGTCATTCAAACATACATTTCATTTGGCAACTGTCTTCACTCGCTTGAGGCTTCTTGACTAATATTTGTGCCAATGCCTGTAAAATGATCTGCTTGCATAGCATGCTCAGCTGCAGCGGAAGTTCCCTAATTTTCTCTCATCTTAATTAGTATTTTTTTTTAGTGCTACAGATTTTCTTTCTGATTTATGAAGCTCTTGGTTTACTTACGCTGGACAGCGGGAGATTGCTCTATGAATTCAGTTGATCTCTTTTAGGGTTCTACCTGAAGCTACTACTAGTGAAATGCTGGAGTTCTTGAAATGAAACCTTCACCGGTAGATGAAAAGGGGAATCCAGGCTTAAGCACAGGTCAGGCAATCACTAAGTCAAGCAGCCTACAATACTCTCACTGGCTTTGTATGAGACCCAGAGATACAGGTATATTGGAAGGTGGTGGTGGTGGTGCTGGAGTTTTTGTTTTCACGTGGCTCTTAGTATAAGTACTAACAAAAATGGTCAAAATCCTAGTTATGCTTTTGAAGCCTGAATTATCTAGTCCTGGTACGCTGTTGAAATAAATAAAAAGAAAAGCTAGTTTTCTGTGGTGGTTCAGAATCTGCGTGAATAACTATTCCTCTTTAAATAAGTCTACTAAATTTGCTGAATTAGCTCCAGATAAAGGTTTATTTATTCTTTTCTGTTAGTGAAATGGAGCCTGCTTTTTAAGTGTTAATCATAGGACCACTGAAAAGATAGTTATTTGTTGAACCAGACTATCACAAATGTTTGGCTTTCTACTTTATGTTGAAATTACTGGACTGTGATATTTGGTAGTAATATTTGTATTTTCTATAGTTAATTTAGTAAGATAAGAAAGGGAAGAAATCCACCCATAATTCTGTCTTCAACTATATATATTTCTGCTATTAATTTCAGTGAAAAAGAAACTATTTCTCCTAGTTTGTGAAGGAAAAAAAAAAAACCCACCCCCAAACCACTCTTATACATGCTCTGTTGAAAGCCAAGGAGTTATTTAAAAAAAACCCACAACTGCTACCACCAAAACAACCGAACCCCAACCACAAAACACAAACCCAAAATTTTGATAGTCTAGCATGAGCTGTGCCAAATTAGATGAACAGCTCGAGCCTCAGGCATGTGCAAAGTGGAAAAACAGGGCTATTGTTTATTTGGTAGAGTGCCACTGATACATCAGTTTAGAGAAATACTATAAGTAAATGCAGTTGTTTTTTCTATCATTTGATTCACTCTTCCCACTCTTAATGTCCCAGCGTGAATGTCCTGCCAGAAAGATCAGTCCCTCTGGCAGTAAAAAGGCCTTTTGCTGATCAAGGAGTTGCCTCTTGGGTGGTGTTGGGAGGACAGGCTGTCCCAATAAAGGTGAAACACTTGCATAAAACCCAGCATTTATTGCAAAGCTCTATTTCCGCTTACTGTTCTGACAGGGGTAGCCGAGAAATGGAAAAAATGAAGCCAAACCAACCTTGATTAATATTTTCCGTGTGTATGAATGAACTTTTAAAAGCAGATTGCATGGCCAAAGAGAACATTTCAAATCGAGATCTACAAAGGGAACCTAAATGGGTGTGTTGGTCAGGAAGTGAGGAGCTGCTGAGCTAGCATAAGCAGTGGGCAGCCTGAGCCATTTCTTTGCCTACGGTTTGTTCAGAGGGAAATGAAAAAAGGAAGTGCTTATCTGATACCTGTGTGTTCTTTTGCATGATATTTTCATTATCCTTTTCATTATTTAATCACAAATCCAGAATGAATAGTTAATGTGTGCATAAAACATGGCAATAGCAAGTTGCACCAGAAAGATATCAGCACTGAAATGTGGGTTTATTACTTTGAAATACAAAGGAGAAAGATGGTTTGGGGGGCGTGTGCGCGTGTATGTTTAATTAAACAGGATATATGTATGAATCGGGAAGGCAGACTCCAATGCATAAATGGAATGAATGGACATTCATCCCAAATGCCAGATTCCTCCTTTAATTCTCAGAGGAATTAAGGTTGTTCCAGACTTTCTGTGCTTTCTGGCCTGCTGCATGCTATGCTGTTGGCCAGAGTTCGTCCCTCCCGAGTGATGGTCCCTCTCGATAACTGCCACAGCTCTGTCAGAGGACAGGCAGGTTCCAGATTCAAGAGGCAAAGCTTTCTGGGGATGCATGGAAAGAAGCGAGGTAAGCTTTTGCTTGGGCTAGTTGTCAGAAAGCATATAGATCAACACAGTTCTGAATGTGTGCACTGCTACCTTTTCCTTTGTTAGACACCGTTGATGTATACACTTTCTGCTCCATGCAAAAACTGATGAACAGGAGTGAGAGAAGTCCTGGCATCACTGGATGCTGTGGGAAGCTCTCTGTTGTGGGGAGTGCGCTGTGGAAATAGTAAACACAGACTACTGTTTGTACTAGTCTACGAGTCCAATAGTAGTAAGGGGAGAAGAAAGAAGTAGCGGAGAAATATTTCTCATGTGAATGGCCATAAAATAATTGTTTATGCACAGCTGTAAAACTCTCTTACATTCAAGCTTCTTTACAACACTCCTTTGCCTTAAGGTGCGTAAAATGCAAAACATTTAAGCTTCTTTTAAAAGGCTACTTTCTATTAATGTTACATTTTCCAAATGTTATATTTGTGTTCATGCTGGTTTTGTTTGTGGTTTTTGTGGCTGTAGCATGTATTTTCCGGCAAAGTAGACTAACAATTCGGAGGACCGATAAGTCAGCTTTAATCTATGTAGAAAATAATTTAAGTTACTCCTTTTTGACTCTGCAAATGTAATTGTAAATCCTGTTCTACTTGCTCCTATCTACAAATCTGACATTGAAAAAAGACATCTGCACAGATCCCTTTAGTGAAATAAAGGAGGGTAATTTAAAGAAGGTTGTAGGATTTCTTGTATCAGCTCCATGAATCACTTTTCCACATGAGGTTAAAGCAGAGTTTTCACTCTCAGGTTGCTGAAATTGCAGGATATCTGGAATATATATTAAACTCATGACACATAGGCTGAAGTCTTATTTCAAATTAACATTTTGTTGAATTTTGATGTGTATATTACAAAAAATACATCCCCTAAAGGTTTGAATTAAGGAAGTATTTCCACCGAAGTAAAGGAATACAGATTGCATGTGTAAGAAAGTGAAGGTTATTTTCACTTAATACAGAAATCAAACCTTGTCGAATTTCGGTTGCTAATCTTACAAACTTTTCAGTTCCTAGGTTCTTACTAGAAGCAAAAAGTGTTTGTTTGAAGTCTCAAGACAACCTGGAAGTGGCAGGCATTTTGTGACAAACCTGCATCAATAATTTTTCATCCAGAACATAAAAGGCAGTTACATTTGAGTTACTTTTTGGTGGTTAACGCTGAGAAATCTTCAAAACAATATAGTCTTTCTGAATGATTCTCCAAACATGTTTTCTTTTCAGATTTTATTCCTATGAAATCAGGAAGACTTACTCTTTCAAGGCATTACATTTTTCTTAGTTGAGCAAAGGTTTTAGTTTGTTTTCCGTCCACTTGCTAATCATCTCCTGCTCTTACTGATTTAGGAAGAATCTTTTCTTCTTTGCTAATGAAAATCAGGACGCTCACTTAGCGCTCTTAATTCAAACGATCCAGCTCTGGAGATTCTTGCCTCTAAGTGAGTGAGAATGTTATTTGGGACTATGATATCCATAGGGAGCCGCCACCTACATGGATTAAAAGAAAGGGTATTTTAAACCAGGTTTGGACAGGTGCAGTCTGTTGGGGGCTGATGTGGTGAGAATGATATGGTGTAGTCGGTGTGGGGAGTGGGAAGAGCGGTGTGTGTGGTCCGTGCTCTGCAGGTGGGAGTTCTTGATTTGTGTTTTGGTATTGCTTCCTGAAGGCTTTCAATAGTAAACATTTGTAAGACATCTTAAAGGTTACAGTCGTTGACTAGCATTTAAATTGCACTGTAGCTGTTTTCAGCATATTCTGATACTGTGAGAAGCATAAAATGGGAAAAATTGATCTTATTTTGTAGCATGAATACTCTTCAAAAGAGGTCAGCATTGTTGGGAGAGGGGTTGCTCTTCTGCTGAGCCAAGTCTGCTCTCTGCGGTGAATTTACAATTACATTTATGGACACACAAAGCAAGAGGAGAAGGCGTATTTTAGAGTCATTACAGCCGTTGTTACTCCTCTTCCCCTCAGATCTCATTAAGGCTTTTGTACTCCGGGTGCCCGCTCCCTTTGCAGCAGCCTGGAGCTCAGGCTCTTGGGATGGGTGCGCTTCTTTCCTACCCTCCCTCGGAAAGCCTCGGCACTCTTGGGTTCCCATCCCTGTGGCCAGTGGTTTTGTTTGGGAAATCTGTGAAGAATATGATCAGATTGCAATTTTATGAATTTGGGAATTTGTTTGTGATTGTGTAAGGGATCTGAGATTCTGAATTTTGCTTCTTTTTCAGAAATGTGTACTGGACTTTTCTTTGTGTTGCAGATATTGTAAAGGCCTTTTGTCTGCAATTACTTTTATTTTGATAACTGAACTACTAAGGCACTGGAAGCATGCATGTGAAAGCAGTTTATATTTCTAAAGTTACTTAAGTAACTCCAGTATTTAAAAATTGTGCTTGATTTTGGTGTTGTGTAATAGTTTCTGTTGCTTTTGCTGCCACTTGCAATGACAATACCGAATTTGATGCTCTATGAGAAATACTAGTTCACTTTCTTCTATCTCCTTCCACTCAATTTCTTTCTCAAGATATCATCTTGCATATCTTGGAAATAAGTAATTTTAGAGTCATAATCATAAATTCCTTCCTGGCCTTTTCTCCCAGGGGATGTTTTTGTGTACTCCTGTAGGGGATTTTTTTGTACACAGTATCTTGCATGGATATGCTTTGCTTCTACTATTTTCTACATGACAGCTCAATTTTTTGATTGGATATTGTTCTGTCTGGGAGGAGACAATTTAAATAGGCCTGTATTCAATCAGCGTGTTAAACAAAAGGATATTGATTGTTGCTGGCATCTGGGTACTGTTTCATATGAGGAATTTCATGCCAATAGTGTAATCGATTAATATTGTCTCTTTCAGGTTTAACAGATGAAAAAGTGAAGGCCTATCTTTCTCTTCACCCCCAGGTACTGGATGAGTTTGTATCAGAAAGTGTGAGTGCAGAAACTGTGGAAAAATGGCTAAAAAGGAAAAATAACAGACAGGAAGGTAAGTCCTTTTTTTTTTTTTTTTTTCTTTGTGATTAATTAGCTTTGAATAGCTCAGTTCTTATTTTTAGATTTTAAAAGGGAACCTAGTTTTGGTAAAACTTGACTGCTATAATTTTTATGTCTAGGTTTCACCATTTTTTGAAAGGCAAAAGAGGTTAACAATTTTAAAAAATATTTTCAGCCTTTCGGTATTTCTGTTTTTGAATATACTGGTATTTGTTTTGGAGGTTCAGCTTACCCATTTTGAGTTGCAAATACTATTCCACCAACCTGTAATACCTGTTACATTAATGTATGTTTGGAGAACATAATTTGATCATCTTAGATCTAAAATTGATAAGTTTTGAATTAAAATTCTGCAGTATATGCAGGATGTAAGCCTCAGTAAAATGCTGGATATACCATCTCAAAAGTTCCTACTTGCAACATGTATTAAGTCAATTTTAGATATGAACATTGACAGAGGTTGTAAAGCAGCATTTTGAATTCTGGAGGTATTTCTGTTGGGTTGCTTTAGGTATAATCCCTCACTTACTAGACCCAGAAGGCTGTTCATTATGAGCTGGCCTGGGTTGACAATGATTGTAAATTTTGTAATTATCTTCGGTTTTGTGAGATTGTGTGAAAGCATAAGATTCCCGCAATTCTAACAATGATTCCGGAGCACTGGCACAGGCAGCCCAGAGAGGTAGTGGAGTCTCCGACTCTGGAGACATTCAAAACCTGCCTGGGCACCATCCTGTGCAACCTGCTCTAGGTGAACCTGCTCTGACAGGGGGGTTGGACTAGATGATCTCCAGAGGTCACTTCCAACCCCTGTCATTCTGTCATTTGGAATGTACGAGGTAAAATGCAGAAGAGGACATTACCAAGAAAGTGAGGAAAGAAACAGATTTTACTCTGTGTGTGCATTGCTCTGTGGCTGATTTCAAAGGTGCTTGGGGTTTATGTTGTGGTATTAATTCTCATTTTAAATAGAGGGGTTATTGCTACTTCCTAGAAGATAACTAAGTGTTTTCTGCAGAATTATAGAAAAAGAAAACGGTGGGTAGAGGACAGAAAAGGCTATATTGAGCCAGATTTTGTGTTGATGACTATATGTCTGATACTAAGGTGGCAGTACGTTTTTCTTGATATAAAGAGATTACCTAATGGAAGAATAAAGTATGTAGCAATAGATCACCTGTTTACTACCTTCTTTGTGGTTTGCAAACTGCAGCACGGCGATCGTTATAATCCACAATTGCAATCAGAAAAACAGTGTTATGAATTGAGTAAGTCATGATGATGCATTTTGTAGACGAGAAAAAAATACTTTGATATTACTGGAAAAAAATAGTACTGATTTTAAAGAGCTAGAGCTATGTTCCTGCAAAAATTATGATTTTCTTTAAGGTGCTTGAAATCACTCTATCACAGTATCACAGTATCACAGTATGCTAGGGATTGGAAGGGACCTCAAAAGATCATCTAGTCCAATCCCCCTGTTGGAGCAGGAACACCTAGATGAGGTTGCACAGGAAGGCGTCCAGGCGAGTTTTGAATGTCTCCAGAGAAGGAGACTCCACAACCTCCCTGGGCAGCCTGTTCCAGTGCTCTGTCACCCTCACTGAGAAGAAGTTTCTTCTCAAATTTAAGTGGAACCTCTTGTGTTCCAGCTTGAATCCATTACCCCTTGTCCTATCATTGGTTGCTACTGAGAAGAGCCTGGCTCCATCCTCATGACATTCCCCCTTTATGTATTTATAAACGCTAATAAGATCACCCCTCAGTCTCCTCTTCTCCAAACTAAAGAGACCCAGCTCCCTCAGTCTTTCCTCATACGGGAGATGCTCCACTCCCTTAATCATCTTAGTTGCCCTACGCTGGACTCTCTCCAGCAGCTCTCTGTCCCTCTTGAACTGAGGGGCCCAGAACTGGACACAATATTCCAGATGTGGTCTCACCAGGGAAGAGTAGAGGGGAAGGAGGACCTCTCTCGATCTGCTAACCACCCCCCTTCTAATACAGCCCAGGATGCCATTGGCCTTCTTGGCCACAAGGGCACAGTGCTGGCTCATGGTCATCCTGCTGTCCACCAGGACCCCCAGGTCCCTTTCCTCTACACTGCTCTCTAACAGGTAGCTCCCCATCCTATACTGGAACCTGGGGTTGTTTCTGCCCAGATGTAGGACCCTACACTTTCCCTTGTTGTATTTCATTAAGTTATTCCCTGCCCAAATCTCCAGCCTGTCCAAGTCTCTCTGAATGGCAGCACAGCCCTCTGGCATGTCAGCCACTCCTCCTAGCTTAGTGTCATCAGCAAACTTGCTGATAGTACACTCAATTCCCTCATCTAAATCATTGATGAATATATTGAATAATATGGGCCCCAGTACCGACCCTTGAGGCACTCCACTGGTTACCGGCCTCCAACTGGACTCTGCCCCATTGACTACGACTCTCTGGCTTCTCTCCTTCAGCCAGTTCGCAGTCCACCTAATTATCCGATCATCCAGTCCACACTTCCTCAGTTTAGCCATGAGGATGCTGTGGGAGACCGTGTCAAATGCTTTACTGAAGTCAAGGTAGACCACATCTACCGCTCTGCCATCATCCATCCACCTCGTTACTTCCTCATAAAAGGCTATGAGGTTGGTCAAGCATGACTTCCCCTTGGAAAAGCCATGCTGACTGCCCCTAATAACCCTCTTATCCTTGATATGCCTTGAGAGGGCACCAAGGATAAGCTGTTCCATCAGTTTCCCAGGGATGGAGGTGAGGCTGACCGGTCTATAGTTACCCGGGTCCTCCTTCTTGCCCTTTTTGAAGACTGGAGTGACATTTGCTTTCCTCCAGTCCTCAGGCACCTCGCCCGTTTCCCAAGACTTGGTAAAGATGGTGGAGAGTGGTCCAGCAATGACTTCAGACAGCTCCTTCAGCACCCGTGGGTGCATCCCATGGATTTATGGATGTCCAGGTTGCTTAACTGTTCTCTGACCCAGTCCTCATCAACTAAGGCAAACTCATCCATTGACTTGACTTCATCTTCATCTGGGGTCTCAGCGGAACAGGACTCCTCAGGACAGCCCCCGACAGAGTAGACAAAGAAGGCATTCAGTAGTTCTGCCTTCTCTGTATCTTCTGTCACCAGGGCACCCACCCCATTCAGTAGTGGGCCTACATTGCCTCTGGTGTTAGTTTTATCTGCCATGTATTTGAAAAAGCTCTTCCTGTTGTCCTTGACCCCTCTTGCCAGGTTTAACTCTAAGGAGGCCTTAGCTTTCCTAGTTGCCTCTCTACATCCCCTGACAGCAGCCCTGTACTCCTCCCAAGCGGTCAGCCCCTCCTTCCATGATCTATAAACTCTCTTCTTCCACTTGAGCTTGCCAAGCAGTTCCCTGTTTAGCCACACAGGTCTCCTGGCTCCCTTCCTTGACTTCCTACGTGTCGGGATGCTCTGATCTTGAGCTTGGTAGAAGCAGTCCCTGAATGCTGACCAGCTATCCTGGGCACCTTTACCTTCAATCAGCTTTGTCCACGGGATTTCCCCTAGTAATTGTTTGAAAAGGCCAAAGTTTGCCCTGCTGAAGTCCAGGGTTGCAATTCTGCTTGCTATTCTGCTTCCACCAGCCAAGATCATGAACTCCACCATCTCATGGTCGCTGCAGCCAAGGCAGCCTTCAACCTTTACTCCTTGCACCAGACCCTCCTTGTTAGTGAGGACGAGATCCAGCAGTGCACCTCTCCTAGTCGGCTCCTCCACCATTTGCATCAGAAAGTTGTCATCAATGCATTGGAGGAACCTCCTAGACTGAGGCTGGCTGGCTGAGTAGCCCTTCCAACAAACATCCGGAAAGTTAAAATCCCCCACGACAACCAGGGCCTGTGACTGTGAGGCCACTCTCAGCTGCCCATAGAAGGCCTCATCAACTTCCTCCCCCTGATCTGATGGCCTGTAATAGACACCCACAACAGTGTCACCCCTGCCAGCCTGTCCCTTAATCCTCACCCACAGACTCTCAACTTGCTCCTCAACTGCACGTGGACAGTACTCGGTACATTGTAGTTGCTTTCTCACGTAAAGGGCAACTCCACCACCTCGCCTGGCTGGCCTGTCTTTCCTGAAAAGGACATAGCCACCCATGACCACATTCCATTCATGTGAGCTGTCCCACCATGTCTCTGTAATTGCCACCAGATCATAATCTCCTGACCGAACAAGAATTTCTAACTCTTCCTGCTTATTCCCCATGCTGTGTGCATTGGTGTACAGGCATTTCAGGGAGCGAGCTGAGCACACCGATTTCACCCTATGGGTATGGGAGGCCTCCTGGCCTTTATCAATTCTGGAGTGCTGCCCCACCAATGCAAGCTCAGTAACAACCCCACCCCCCTTCGAATCTAGTTTAATGCCCTCCAAATGAGCCCTGCTAGCTCCTGCCCCAGCATCCTTTTGCCCCTGTGAGATAAACCTTTCCCACGTGTCACTGTCCAGACCGGTGTCTTATAAAAACAGCTGTTATCAAAGAAACCAAAGCCCTGCCTGTAGCACCAGTCCTGAAGCCAATCATTTACTGACTTAATTTTTCCATTCCATCCCACATCATCACGTGAAGATGGAAGGAGAGAAGAGAAAATAACCTGGGCCCCAGAGTCCTTCACCATCTGCCCCAAGGCCTTGAAATCTTGCTTCATTCCCCTCAGGCTGCGGGATGCAGCTTCCTGCCCATCCATCTGGAATACCAGCAGTGGATAGTAGTCTGTCGGGTGCACCAGGGTGGGAAGTACCCTGGTGATGTCCCTGATCCGGGCTCCGGGTAGACTACACACTTCCCTGTGGTGAGGGTCAGCTCTGCATATCTGGCCCTCCGTCCCTCTCAGAAGGGAATTGCCTACTACAATTACCCTTCGTTCTTTTTTATCAGAGGCAGTCTTGAGGCGTGGAGTCAAGCGCCTCTTCCTATATGACCTTGCAGGTGGGGCTAGCACCACATCCTCACCTACGTCTTCTTCAAGATCCAGGGCCTCAAACCTATTATGGAGGGGCACCTGGGGAGGCTGAGCAGGTAGAGAGGGGGGTTGCCCATGACACCTAGCTGGAACTCGCCTCCACCCCTCATGATCTTTTTGGATCCCTACCTCTGCCCGAGAGGGCAGGGGGTCCATCACCCTCTGGGGGGTATCCCCTTGGGGCCTTTCTGTTTGGCACGTCAGGGAGTTGCTCCACCAGTCGATCTCCCTTTCACACTCTCTGATGGTCCTCAGTGTCTCTAGCTCCTCCTTAAGCTTTACAACCATGCTGAGCAGATCTTGCACCTGCTCACACCTCACAGAGGTGGAATGCTGGTCTCCTTCACCAGGCAGCAGCAGGCTCTGACACTCCCTGCAGCCGGAGACCTGAACAGCCACGGTTCGGGGCAGTTGCTCCGTCTGTGTTGACACAGTCTTTCTGAAACAAGCTCTCTTTCTGGTGGAGACCATGATCAACGGTAGTCTGGGACACTGACAAGAAGTGGGAGGGTCTAACAAGTGAGGAGTGCTAACCTCTCTGCACCTGACTAGACAAGCTACCACAGCTGCTGCTGAAGCACAGTGTACTCTAAGAACTCATTGCTTGTTTGAAATACAGTTTATAGTCTGGATCAATGATTTTGATGCTAAAACTGAAAGAATGCTTTGCATAGCATTTCAGCTTCAAGAATCTCGTGTTCTAAGATGAGTTTATTACCAATTGCTCAGAGTTCCCCTTTTTGGGGGGGATGATCTGAAAGTAGATTTTTGTGAAAGTGCTCATAAATTTTTTTGAGCCAACTACAAAAACAAAGTTACTGCTGACCATTGTCTTAGTGGAGTTTTAACATGAATAGCTGCAGTGGTGTGATTTTTTTTCCATTGTTGCCTTAAACGTTAAAATGTCTGGTTTGTGGCTAACTCTTCCCAAATTTTTGAATTAAGAGAGTCAAGCAATACTTATGCTATCATTATCATCCAGCTTTATATCTGTTATCAAGCAGATCTTTGTCTTCCCTGCCACTTTCCTTTGTTGATAGTAATCTTTGAGGTGGCCATGTTTATTACACTAAAAGGCAGCTATGCAGATGTGGCTTTCTTAGTGTTGGATTTTTAGATGAAAATAAGCAGAACGAGATTTAAAACTACACTTGGAATCATAGAATGTTTTAGGTTGGAAGGGACTTTGAAGATCTAGTTCCAACTCCCCTGCCATAGGCACACACACCTTCCAATAGAGGAGGTTGCTCAAAGCCCCATCCAGCCTGGTCTTGAACACCTCCAGGGATGGAGCATCCACAGCTTCTCTGGGCAACCTGCTCCAGTACCTTACCACCCTCAGAGTGAAAAATTTCTTCCTAATATCTAATCTAAATCTACCCTCTTCCAGTTTAAAGCCATTTCCCCTCATGCTATCACTACATGCCCTTGCAAAAACTCCTTCCCCAGTCTTCCTGTAGGCCCCGTTTAGGTACTGGAAGGCTGCAATAAGCCTTCTCTTCTCCAGGCTGAACAACCCCAACTGTCTCAGCCTGTCCTTGTAGGAGAAGTGCTCCAGCCCTCTGATCATCTTTGTGTCCCTCCTGTGGACCCACTCCAACAGGTCCATGTCTTTCCTATGTTGGGGGTGTCAGAGCTGGTCTAAGTATTCCAGGTGGGGTCTCAATTGCCGATTCAAAACAAATAGTTTGAATGCATTTTGTTTGTAGAATTAAACAGATGCTGATTAGCCTTATTTTTGATTTTTTTCTAGAGAGATAAAGCTATGGCCATATAAAATGTTGCTGGCAACAAAACATCTTAATTTGTCAGAATGCAACATTTTTAGGAGAGAAACTTGCTAGATGATTTACTCAGTTCATGTTATGTATGTACAAATCGTGCTGCCTGAGTAATGATGACAGTGAGAAATGAGAAGAAGATGGAATGGATTCTTTTGGTGTCAGCATGGATCTATGGTGACTTAAAGTGAATATGTAGCCTAAGTCACTTTACATCAATAGGGGTATAATTTTCCCTCTATCCCTCTTGCTTTAGTGTAGTCTGCTTTACAAATGTTCACATCATGTAATGCGATACAGACAGAAAAATAAGCTTTGTTTTTACTAGAAAGTTGCCAGGCAGGCGAAATGCTGTTTTGAGATCTCTGGCCTAGTGTCTGTACTCTTGTATGTTGGTGACGCAGAACAGTTGTTCACCTATATGCAGAAATCGTGTCCTGCTGGATTTACAGGCATCCAGCTGTGTGGGCTCTTCAGCCAGAAGTCAGTGAGCCTGCAGCCAGAGTAGTTTATCCGAATTTCTTTAGCATGAACATAAAGTTAAATGTCTGATTTGGACTTGAATGAACCAAAATTTGGCTGCGACTGAGATTCACTCAATTAGTTATTTTAGATGGATATATTTAAAAAAAAAACCAAACCAAAGTATTAAAAAGAGAGGCAATCAGTAAATACTACGGTGTTTAAGATATAACTATATACCAAAATTGCATGAGTTGTGTCATCAGTGTGTACCACATAAATCTTGTATCTATCACAGTAAATGTTAGATTGAAAGTTGCTCATGATGCATTGATGGTGATCTACCTGGGATTATAAGATTTTTTTTTTTAATATTTTTTTTTTTTTAGTATGTTGGAGAAAACTTGCAAAGGTAGCGCTGGGAAGAAAAGCTGCTCATACTGATATTTGGGTATTTACTGCAACTTTTAGAACCCTGACTACTATCTATCAATAAAATACACGCCCAAAACACAGCCAGGACTTGTATTGTTGCACATAGCATTTCCAAGCAACTCTATTTGTAGTAAACTAACAGTTGAGTTTTAAATTTTTCATATTCAGATCATGGCTGAGTTAGGCAGGGCTCTGAATGAAATTGGAGCACAAACTAGACTGCTTCACCTACAAAGTATTTTTGATTGTCTTTTGCAAGCAAAACGTAACCATGTAAGAGGGTGTCTTGATTAAAGAAACTGATAAGATATTTTGGGGTTCATTTTAACTCTTCTTCAAAGTTGTTTACATACGAGCTATGGAAGAACCTTGTTTACAGATTAAGCCTACTACTTGTAGTCTGAGGTCAGGTCTATACTTCATGCATTATGGCCTCATGGGATGTTTTAGGAAGTTTATAGATCAGAAAAAGTCTTCATATAGACACAGTAACAAGTGGCTTGGCTTGCATATCTAGTCTCACTTGAGGTGCTGGTTTAAGTTATATCAATAAGATACATGAACTTGCTCTAAAGATTCATTAAAGGTACATCTTGACAGAAGGAGATTTTTTTCAATGGAATTTAAGAAGTAATCTGCCAGAAGGAGATCTTTTCATTTCCAGATGCCTAGATATAATACTCTCAGAACTCACAAGACTTCTTCCATTTATCCTCTTCCATATCATTCTAGCAAAAGTAACAGATGATTGTAGCAAGAGTCATAAGATTATGGAAGTTTTAGGCTCTGCTGTATAGATCCTCATATCCCAACAAATTTCTCAGAAAAATATTTATGAACCTAAACTTTAATTATATTATTCAAAGCTTCATCGCCACAACAATAAGAAGAGGCTAAGCACATTGAATATAAGCCAGATGCGTATCTTTTACATTGCTGATACTGAATTTCCCAGGTGTCTTTCCTAATTTTTCAATGGCATTTTTGTATAGGAAGAAAAGACAAACTCTACTGACACAGAAATTCTACAAGGAAAGCTGCCTATATATGACCTCTTGCTCTATGGGAGCAAAGTTATCACTTCCCTAAGGGGATGGCCCTCATGTTTTTAGGCAGTGGGGATCAGGCACAGAAGAAGATAAAGTCATACTTATACCTACGTGATGCAGCTGAAGGGGCAGCTTCATTCCCATCTTCCTCTTTCTTGGAAAATGCAGAGAGTGTTGAACATCTCTGGACAAATCACAGCATTTAGAATTAGTTTCTTGGATGTTGTTCTATGTATGGAGGATATTCCAAATTTGTTCAGTTTGCAAGTAAATTTGGTATTCCCTTGGCTGGTATAGCTAGGGTTTCAAAATAATTACAGCGAGTAGCAGTTTGGATTCAGATGTTCATAATTTTATTTAAAAAAAAATTATAAAAAAATATATTTTTGGTTTTGAATGGCCTATGCATATTTTTTTTAGCCAAAGATTTAGCTGTTTTGAAAAACTGAACGTATAACTCTTGTGCTTTTTATAAGGGTAGGGAAGAGAGAGGAAAAACTTAATTTGAAAGGAAATTATTGCCCTTCTTCCAAACTAGTAGTTCAGAAGTGACTAGCAATATTATCATTGTCAAATATGTGTGAAATAATGTGAAGAAATGATTTTTAAGTCAGGTGTGAAGACAATTGTGAATATTTGTGGTGGGAGAACCTAATAAACTAAAGAACTCTCTTGACCCGGCCCAATCTATGTTATTCTGGCCAAACTCGATCAGGGTTTGTAACCAACAGATTTTCTACTGAAGACATTGTGAATATCAGCTGAACATAAACCACAAAACTTAATTAATGACCATATTTATTAGTACATTCATTACTCTTAATTTTCAAAAAATATTGATAAGCTCTGCAATTTGCATGACCATAGTAAAATATTTCCACTATACAGGGAGGATGGATTAAATTTGTCTTTGTGCTATGTCACTTAATTTTACATTTCTAGTCTTCTAGGTGAGTATATTCTAAGAAAAAAAATGATCTCCAGTATTGCTTCTCTTGGTAGGACATTAAACTGTGATGTGGACATAGTTACCCTTATAATTTAATTGGGTTTCTAAAATTACTGCATTGCACAGGAATCTGTGTTCCGAGATCTGTGTCATTCTCAGATATTCCCAAAGCATCACAGGGTTCTCAATGAGCCTAAATGAAGAGATTCCACATCACTGTATCTTCCAGACCTCCATTGGGAAGACTCTGATTGTGGAAGACAAAAATCAAAACTGTGGGAAGTAGTCACTTTGAAACAACCTTCTTATCGCTACCTTTCTTACGTTCATATGTGTGTCTCCATTCCTTGTTATCTGTCTTTTTTTTCGTTGTTGTTCTCTGCCCATCACCTGGCGTGCCCCCCCTCTCTCCCCCCCCTTCCCCGAATTTCCCCGAATTTCCCTGTATTTCTGTACAGCAAGCTCCACAGAATTTTGTCCTCTTGGTTCTGGACCATTCTTTCTGATCCATGCATTTGTTTTCTTGGCCACTTCTTCCTCTCTCTATTCCAGACCCTTGTTCATCAAAGTGCATGCTAATGTGCTTAATTATTGCTGAATCTGGACACATTAACAATGTTAACAATGTTAACAAATACAATATTAACAAATAGTAATTCCTAAATACAATTTTTAAAATGTTTTTAAATGGAAAATTGTATCCAAAAATGTACATTCAGTACACACTATGACAGTGATTATACACAGTCATATGTTACTGTCTATTAAGTGCAGTGGACTTGCTGCATTTACAGAAGTCAAAATTTCATAACTGACCTGTTTAAAAGAAACAAAAGGTAAGAAAATAGAAAGTTAATTGCTTAATGTAATGTTAGTGTGATACTGCTGTAATGTTTTTTCAGGCTGTCTAGTCCTCAAGAAATAATCACATAATTTTTCCTGGGCTTTGTAAAACAATAGGATTGATTGTCTTAGGGTAAGTCCAAGGTGTTGCCATCCTAATACTAATATTTCCATTTATGGACCTCATAATATAGTACGATTCTGTAACCTGCTGTACATTCAAGCAAGAAGAGAACGTGTTATGTAATGTGACCAAAATATTGCTGCTTAAGAAACCCTAGCTTTAGCATTTGCTGATATTTCCTCGCATGAGTTGTTTAAACAGAAATATGAAATTCCTTTTTAAGTAATTTTACATATATTCTTCTATGGACTGTTGTGTTTTTTTTCCTGTTATGCTTTCCTGTATCTGTTAATTTACTGTCAGTGTTAAATAAGTGCTATTCGATAGATATGCTGTTGCTAGTATGATGCAAATGATTAAATGAGTGTGTTTGGTTGTTTCCTTTAAAGGACACTTGTGAACATTCAAAGTACTTTTTCTTCTTTTTTATTTATCATTACACAATAAATCAGAGAGTATTCATTGCTACTTTTATATAATTACTGTAAGCAGTCTGGCTGACTGCAGTATAAAATGTAATTCTTCATTAGTCATTTAAATGCATGATTTTCTCATGGCATGTCTCATTCTTGTGGTGTTTCTTGTGAAGCAAATATGACAGCTTTGTGGGGTTTCAGAATTCAGATTAAACCCAGATTCTGTCCTTTTTCTAGCTCAGCCATTTTGCTTTTCATTCTTTGCCACTACTTTTTTACTATGTGCTGTAGAAGTGGGCAAAGATAGCAATCAGATTTGGTGCACTCGATGGGTTTAAGTTTGGCAGAGGACTGGAAGCAGTCATGTCTGGATACTTTTGTTCGAATAATTTTGAAAATTACTGTAGCTTCCCTTTGGTAGAAAATTGAGTAGACTTCCAGAGGAAAGACATCTGCATAAAATCCCTCACCCACATGTTCTTTTGGATCTTCCATATATTTATTTTATATATATATATACACATACTTCAGCAATACTGTTGATAGCTTTTGGTGAACTAATTGAGCACAGAAAGAAGAGAGTTCTGTGCAGGTTATTTAGTTAGTTAAACATGTTTCTTTTCCTTACATTATAGTCTGTACTAAGCTGAAAGTTTCGGTGACTGAAATGGTTCTGGTGCCTGAGCTAGTTTGTTTAAGCCCGATTACTTCTGTGGTCTTTAGACCAAGAATTCTTCTTTTTCTTTTTAGCTTTTTTTTTGTGTACTAGAGAAGGGATTGGAGGAATAGAATCTGTGGCAAAAGACTTCATCATACTCAGATTTTGAGATTATATACAAAGAGAGAATTTGTTTACTAGCCCTTTAAGGCTAATACTAAACCAAAAATTGTGCTAAGCTGCATCATTAAAATGTAAAAAAAATAAAAGTTCTATCATCCAAAATAGATTGAAAATGGTTTCTTTTCTGGTACTGCACTTTAAGATATTAAAATATCGGCATAATGTGCTTCAAAGTTTTTTACAGTACTTTTAGAGAGGAAGTAGTGAGTTTTGAAGAGATGTTGATGTGTGGCTCTATTTAGGGAGCAAGTAAGTACTTAGGTATTTATTGTTAAGTGATATAGAAGTACACATTTCTATAATAAATCATAATTATTCCTTTATTAGCTCTTGTAAATAGGTAATTAATCCCTGGCTTTTAAATGATGCCGTGTAGAGGAATGTTATTTGCACTTTGGCTAAGGTTGTTAAATAAGTGAAAGGATGGCTAACATGCATTTCCATAAGCAGGGACACAATACATGAAAAGATGAATGTAAGCAGAAGAGTATATATATGCTTGATGCCAGAATTAAAAAGAAAAAAAATGGAGCCTTTGCTTGATATTGTTTTTGAAAACAGTGCAGTTCCACGCTAACTAATCAGAGATAACTGTTCCATGGGGTAGCAGTTGTAGCATAGTAAATGAAGGATACTCAGAAGCTGGAGAGTATCACTGTTGTGATACTCCACAGCCTGCTGCTATTCTGACATCTCCCCACCCTAGGTAAGAGGAACGGACACGGCAGCATGTTAAGGTCCACCTTGATTTATAATTAGGCTGTCCTAATATTTCATTGATGCTGCAGACATGCTGTTTCATTTGGATGCAGCCCTGCTGTGCTTACGTTTGTGATATCCAAGCAGGCAACAACTACTTGCCAAAAAGCAAGAATGAATGTGGGAATGATTTGGGTAATGCGTGACTTGCACCATTGACACCATAATAGTAGCTCTTAAATGCTTCCTATTGCCAAACCCCACTATTTATATATTTTGATGCCTTTCTTGAAGTTTTTTTCTTGAACTAAGACAGAAGGGATGAGTCCTCCGGTCCCATTCCCCCCAGTACAACTGGCATTATTGTTTGACCCGTTCTTACTCTTCCCTCTGCATCCGCTAATGGCCAGTTGGAGACAAGATGTTGGGCTTGGTGGTTCTTGTTGGTCTGAACCAATGTAACTGTTACGATGCTGACAGGTGCTACTTACTAGTGTGGACATTATCCCAGAAAAAAAGTTGTCTTTATTGTGAATGGGTTTTTTTGGAAAAGTTGCAATAATATCTGGGGGCTTGACTGCACAGACCTTGTTCCTCTGTGTATTTTGTGTAGTCCTTACTTGTACAGAGATAAAACTGATTGGTAGTCTTTTGTATGGAGTAGTTTACAGGTTACCATTTCCTAGAGCTGTGGTAGAGCTCTACACAGGAATGCTGTTTTGGTCCAGATGGTGAAAATGGCATGCCTTTGTCACAGGTACAGAATAATTTTGGAGCTGACTTCTGGGGGGACCGTTGTATTGTGCCATTGCTTTTAAAAATTGTTTTATCACTGAGTCATTTCCTGAAACAGTCAGTATAATTGTCCAAGGCGAAATTGTTTCTTTCCTGTGTGTCCAGTTCATTGGGGTTTTTATTGTTTCCCTGAGTTAATCAGAAGAGAGCCAGCTTAGAAGTGGATTCGTTTTGGCTGTGAAAATATTGAGGAAGAGTTAGTGAAAAAGTTTCTCTCTGTTGTGTTGTCAGGCTGTTTCTTTGGGCAGAAAAAAAAGGTTAGATGAAAGGATATATATGTCAGATGAATCAGGAATTGTATATCAGGTACTGATAGTAAAGAAATAGTGAGCAGTGGCGTCTTGGTAGATAATACTGAGGTCTTGAGTGGTGATGATGTTTTTTGTTCAGTATGTGTCTTGATGTTGAAGCAGGTACTGATTTTATTCTTTGTTATTTGAATGGCTATCGCTAGCAAACTCCAAACAACTGTAAAAATAGCCTGGTACATTAGTTGAATATGTTTCTGGATTGTTTTCTTCTGGTTTGCTAAACTATGTGAGAGTTTATTGTCTGAACTTTTTTTTTGAGTGAGTGAGTCAGGTGAAGGAGGTGATTTTTGTGTTTTTCTGAAGCTCTCCTGCATATTTAGAATTGTTTAGATGGTCAGAGATTTGCAGAGGGTAATCCTTTAATGATGAGATGTTTGGCCTTAGGAAGTACATGTCACTGCTTGGTCTGAGTTCCCTCTTGAACTAATTATGTTAATCACATTATATCTAGAGCAATTGTTTTCAACGTGTACTTAAACTGATGTTTATTATGTCTTTGTTAGGCTCAAATTAAGAGTTTTTAAGGTTTCTTTTCTGTCTCCTCAAAAATACTGCTTCTCCTTATTTATATGCCTTGCTTCACTGAACCATTTTCTGCCCTTATGTGCTAGCTATATTAAAAAGTAAACAGACTGTTATTTTTGTCATTTTTCAATCTTTCAAGCAAATTGGGCCATGGACCTTCTTTTAGATCTCATTGAGAAACAGGTTTCCCACTTTTCTTACTGTTTCTCATCAGTTTACATTTTGAATGTTTCCAGATTATCAATGTCTTCTATAAAGTGTGGAGATAGTATTGCAATAATGGCTTCGTTAGTATTGTATGCAGTACAAAACCATTTCCCTCCTACGCTAGACAGTACTCCTTAGTGTTGTCTGGCCCTGCTGCTCTTTGTTTTCAGTTGTTTCCCTCCTGTACATGGGATCTTTGGTTTTAGAGTAAAAATCAAGCAAACAAAAGAAAAGAAAAGAAAAAAAAACCTCTCACTAATTGATGGAGAAGCTCCATTCTGATCACACGTGTGGAGACTATATACCCATGTAGCCAACATTTTTCAGCAATGATTATTTATGGCAATGTAAGCTAACCTGTTTTACCTGCATTAAAATGGAGCAGGAACATTCCCATGGTCTGTAAGCTGAGAAAGCAATAAGTAAGAACAAGGGAATAGTCATTAACTTTTATGGGAGAGTAGCTTTTTAATCCAAGAATAACAGTATTAACTTGGGAAATGTTGGGTAGACAAGGCCTGTAATTAAACATTGACCAATAAAGATAAAAAGAGAAAATGTAAAATAACTATATCTGTTAGGATTGCTCGTTCTGTCCATTAAATGAAACTTGCATCTTTGGTGAAAAGACAGTATGTGATCATGCAGTTTAATAGTCTGTTACACTACATGTGCACAAAGAAAGGATGAGTAACTTGTTTATTCAGGGTTGTTCTGTATGCCAGTAGTGCAAACTCAGTTCAGCAAAATTCTTGATACCTTGTCCATATATAATATATGTGTACAAATTCTGCCAACTTTTTTATCTCCCAGGAAGTACAGGAAGCCCTGAGGATGAATGAAAATTCATCTTTTACTGTGGAGATGCCTAGTTGGATATAAGTGATAGTGCCATACTCTGTAAATGGATGATTTTATGTTTCTGTTAGTGGAAGCGAATAAAGGTGTTTGTCTTAACCTCATATTGGAGTTTTTCAGCAGAAAGTTTACTCCTGAAACTGCTCTGTTGTCTTAAGGCTTTGAATTCAGATTGTAAAGACAGAAAAGTACATCACAGACATTGGTATATCCATAGTATGGGCTTAATGAAGGCTATCAATTTTCAGTGTGTCATCCTATAGTGATATAGCTAATGATGACGGTAATTCAGTTACTTTATCCTTCAAAGTATCTATGAGTTTTAGACTAGTTGTCCTGTGCTGTCTGTCAGATTTAGTGCAGCTGACTCAGAGTGTACTTTTCATGGTGAGTCATAGATAATCACATACTCACTTTATTTGTCCTAGTGGTCATTGGTAGGTCAAGTGCTTTGAAGAGGTAGCTTTGTCCAAAAATGATTTCTTCATACTATGCATAGTGAAATTAATCCTGGCAATTAACATCCAACTAGACTATAATAAAGTCTTTTTTTTTTTTTTTTGTTGTATCTTTTATGAATGCATGTTAAATAACGTTCCCACTTCATTCAGCAAGAGGAAGGCTTAAGCATGACTTCATCACCATTGGTTTAGTGCTATACATTCCCTAACTTATTGCTTCAGGTGATGATACTTGTTTAAGTATGTTATAGGAGGGAGATGGGTATTGCACGTAAATGAAAGCTGCTACCTCTGTTTAGCTGCCATAGGCTTTTGTTGAAGAAAGTCTCACGTCACAATTATTCCTCAAGTACTTTGAAGATATTAAGCATGTGGATGGAAGTCACTCTGTTCAAAGTGCGTACTCAAGTTTCAGATTTAAAAAAATCACAAAGTTTTGACATGAGCTTTCTTCAGTGACAGTCAAAGATACAGGTATTAGAGAAAAAGTCCTCCTATAGATTACTAAGTTGCTAAGAACTAAGAAGTAAACTATAGAAATGCCTAGACAATTTTCGCTACAGGAGTCATCAGTAGTCTGAGATGGTATTTTCATAGGCTCTCTGGAAAAATGGATGCATACTAGGACAATAAAGTTTCAGACATACTGAAAATTAAACCCAGATGTATAGAGACTTAAAAGATTCTCATAAAGCTGAATAACTGAAGAATAAAGTAGCAGATAAAAATCAATTTTGACTGATCTTTGCCTCTGAGGCCAAGTTGCATGGCAGAAGTCACATGAACTACTGAACTACTTTTCGCTCCCTCCCTCCCAAATAGGACATTACTTCCAAACTGCCTCCTGGAATGGTGCTGTGCAGGTGCTAGTCCTCTCAACTGAGCCCAGACGTTTTGGGGAAGTGCAAATTGGCAAGGTCCAAGCTATGCTGTGGGTGCAAACAGTAAATCAAGTACTAGTGATGTTCAAGGCCAGTCTTCAGCCTCATTTCCTCTGTTTATTTTAGGCCTAGCCTGAATTAGCTTAAGGCAGCTCAAGGAGAGGTGCTGGGAATATAGTGGAAAAATCAGCCATTAGAGCTTAGCAACAGACAGTTCAGCCAAATGCAACCAAACAGGAAACATCAAGTCATTGGGGAAATTTGTGATTAATTTGAAGTTCAGATGCTCTATAGAGGTCATCTTCTCAAGATACATAGAAGTACAAAGATGACCAGATGTGTAGAAGTCTATGATCTGTATTTCTGAAAGTGAAAAAGGAAGCTTTTTTTTTTAAAACAAAACAAAACAAAACAAAACAAAACAAACAACCCTTAGATCGTTTTGTTGATTCAATATATGCCAAGCTAACAGTTCTATCAACACACCTGAGGGGGGCAATGAAAGGTGAGGATTGTAGGAACCACTTAAGCTGACTTTGCCAATGGAGAATGTACTTGGATAACAGCACACTGAGTTTAATTATGTTTAATTATTTTAATCGTTTAGAAGATTTGAGTGAAACAAGTAAGTATCGATTATGGAACGGGAGGAGATTGTAGATTGTAATCTTCTCTGGGTCTGAGAGTCATGGGATTTTTATAAATTTTTTTTTTTTTTTTGCCTGGGGAACAGTTAAAGCTCAGGTCTGTGGAGGTTTTGGGGGAAATTAAATGGATTATAAAACCACTGTCAACTGGTGTTGACTCAATAACAGGTATAAATTTTATTTGAAAGACTTGTCTTTGAGCATCAGGACTGGAAAGGTAAAAAAGAATTAGTTGTTTTAAGCATAATCTTTTCTCAACAGTAATGTTGAGTTTCTGTTCTTCATAAATTCCATGGAGACGTTTAGGTCTATTGAACTATATAGACGATGTTTGAGGATGCTTGTTTAGTATCCATTGATCTTGTGCTCTTTTGTAGGGGGCTTGTGGTGGAGAGAGGTTAGCAGTGTCTGAATTTTTTGCGCTAGCCAGTGCATCTAGTTCAAGTCAGCTACAAAAAGATCCCTGCTCCTTATAACGCTATTGGCTCTCTATAAAGCCTACCTTGCTTGTTATCTTTACACTGTTAGGACTTTTATGATGCTGCTACCAAACAGAGGGATATTCTTCATTCTGCAACAGACCTGAACTGTAGGAGAAGTCTTACAATTATGACTGTCATGATGGAGACAGTTGGCAGATTTACTTTTTTCATGAGAGAAAAACTGAAGGGCACCCTGCGAAATGAATTGGCTACAGATTTGAAACAACAGGACGTCCCTTCTCACGCAACCCATGCCTAAACTGTGTACTCATTAGCATAAGATATTTTAGATTTTAAAAATGTAAATGGGTTCAAAAAGTGATTAGACACATTCCAAGGAAGAAATACTTCATCAAGAGCTGTTACATACTATGATCCTGATGCAGCTTCCAGCTGAGAAAATTCATAAGCATCTGATTGCTCTGAGGACATACTGGAGTAAGTATACTCTGTGCATCTATAGTCTGTGCTTTCTCTCCTTTTCACATAGCATAGTTTCTTCATACTTTTTCCATAATGGCTAGCCATTGTCATAGGCAATGAACTCGAGTAGATGGACTTTTATCTTGCAGACTACGGCCATTCTTCTCTGTGATTATACTTTAGCTGCCTCTCTAGGACTTACATACCATCCATTGTTAGAATTGTGACTCAAGTTGTCTTAAATAACACATTTGAAGATGCTGAAAAAAAATTGGTTTTATATTATAAGACATTGTTTATGTATCTTTTTAGATAGGCTGCAAGAGGTCCTTGCAGTTGTAACACTCAGGCATCTTTTAAACCCCTTGGAGACAGCACCTTATCCAGACTCTTGTTGCTTAGCTGCAGTACTGAGCTATATTATTTTATTCTCTCTTCCGACCTGCATTATGCAGAGATACCCATAAGTGATGATTGTGAGTCGTCTTTGGCTTGCAGAAAAAGAGAAGTTTTATCTTTATCCAGTTGAAATTTCTGAGTAACACTGAACAATAGAATAACTTTCTAATTTTTTTAATGCAAAGGTAGCATGTTTTTGTGCTCGTTTAGTTGTTCAGCTAACAGAAGGGAGCTCTTTTACAAAGTGCTTGGTCCTCACCCCGAAGTGCTGTTTCATTTCCTTTGTCATTAAATAAATATGGGGAGTGAAAAGGAAAGAGATGATTGCGTTGATGAGGAACAAGGGTTAGAAAATTAATAAAAGACACAATTCAATAATAGATGTGGGAGGAGGCATGTGTGTGAGTTTTTGAAGGATTTATAGTAATTGGGTGTAACAGTGGCATTGGGTTTTGGTGACTGGGGTGGGGAAGTGACAGCAGACTTGTTACAATTATACAAATTTAATTCAAGTGGGTTCTGTGTGAACACTCAGAAATATCTTCATGCAGTGCATCAGGTATTTGTATAGCAATAGAGTTGTTTATTCCTGGGGTTTTGCTGGGCAGTGATTTTAGGCTTACTATAGAACACTTATGGAGGTGGTCTACAAAACAACTTCTAAAGCTAGTAACTATGGAGTGACCCAGGTTTTTTGAATCGGAGTTGTCATGACCCACACAGTGAATGCTTGTTTAGGACAGAAGGTTATTTCATTTGAAGTCTTTAAATTACTGGAATATGCTCTTTTTGCATTGTATAACCTAGGAAGCCATGTCATTCTGACACCTCCTGGCTTACCATCATGTTTATATTTCATGGTATATTGTATAAATGTGCTTTAGAAATAATCTGAATTTTCCCTATTGCCTGTTACTTTACTTAAGCAAAATTTTAGTTCCACAAAAAAATGGTGTGTTGTTACAGGCATGCACTATTAGCAGATTGCCTTTTCCAACCGTTCTCTGGCCAAAACCATTTGTTGTCCTCTCCTTTGCCAATATGCTTGTGTTCTTCAAAAGGCTTTGCTTATGAGTAGTCATCAGTGACAGTAAATCTGATACATTTGACTTTTTGGGGTACCTACTGTGGCAGCCAACTGTATACACCAGGTACAGTGAAAATGGCATCATGCAATATAGGAAGAGAGTATTACAAACCTTTTCTCAAGTGCTGGAGTTTTTTTCCATCAAAAACTCTAATTTGCACTGATTAATAACAATTATCAAATTATAAATCAGCATGGTTTGAGCAGGTCTGGCAAAACAATTTAGACTCTTCAAAAGGTTTGGTGTTTCCATTCATAATAGGTGACATGAAGCAGTATTGGAGAATCACAGAAACAAAGCAAATCTCAAAAATACTGTTGTCTGACATGGTCCAGTCCAGCATCTTTTATTGATTGTTTTCAGAACTGAATACTGATGAATGGACCACTGGTGCATGATGGCAGTTTTGTATTTCACAAATAAGTCTTTATGATATGAGAATGGATAAACTCAAATTTAGGAAAACATACTACAACTGAATATTTCCTCACAGGCAGATTGATTTAAGCATTGCCAAGATTGGCCCTTTGACATATGTACATAAATAATATGCTTTTAAACACAGTTGGAAGAAACTCATCAAACCTGTGCTTTCTTTGTGGATGGTGGATTATTTGAACTACTTCTTTGTAGTGTGATAGTGGAGAATGACCCTCCTGTTCACAGATGTGGATGACTTCTCAAATTCTGGACTTGTCATTTCTTAGTTTATGTAGCTGTCCATAAGCTAGTTATCTGGAGGTGCTTTGGAGCACTTCTAGGAGTATAGAAGTGCTCATAGAATCTAGAAGTGCTTCTGGGATCAGCTGGAACAAATTCATTGGGCAGATTTCTGATTTTTTAGAAGACCATTTTTAAATAGGAACAATGGAAGAAGCAAAGGCATATACACAGAATCCTCAGGAAAAAATGTCAGGTTAGAAGTTCAACTTTTTTCTTTTTTTTTTTTCTTCTTGTAAATCTGTAGTTAAAGGAGGAGAAGATACTTGATTTAGCCTTTCTTCATTCTTAATAGATGTGTATAATATCTCGTGGATAAATGTATCTTAGTTCTTGAGTTGTTATACTTGTTTTTCTGTACTTTTGTTGTGCATCTTACGATACACGGTAACAGCTTATTACAAATAATACAATATTTTCTCTGAAAGTTTTCTCAACTCCAGAATTCATTGGTTGCGTTTTTGAAGAGCTCTCTCTTCTACAGACTGTTAAGAAATGATTGCCTTTTCCTGAGTGATAGCCTTTACATAGACTTTCTCTTCAGGCATTGAAATCAACAACTGCTTAGGTCAGCATCAGCTTGTTTATGTTTTTACCTTATTTTCCTTTTGATAATTGGGCAGAATAAAGCCTGGTGTTCCTTAATTTCCTCTACCTCCCTAGGCTTGTCATTTTTTAAAAAAATATTTATATTAATATATTTGTATAGTTCTGAGATTATTGAGATACACAATTTTTAGTAGGTTTTAATTTCAAGGTCTTCCATTTCTTTTTGTATGTCACAGTGGTGAAACGATTTCCTTTGGTTTCAAGCTGCTGCTTCTCTTGATACATCCAAATCCCTCAGACATGGCTGTATGTCTTTCAGTGCTCTTTCTGAAGATGGATTTTCTTAGAGTGCAGAAATGGAGACACTTGTCTGAAGCCTTTTTTTTTTTTTTTTTTTTTTTTACAGCAGTTAGAAGAGATTTGTCTCAGAGCCAGGCAGTCAGGGGCTTTCTGACTGATGGCCAGCTTCATTTAATAAAGCTTTGGTGAGTTCTGACTCTACTTTTACGTCTTAGGAAAAAAAAAATCTTAATAAGGGCTCCTGTCGTTACTATTTTCATATCCTCGAGGCTCATCTGTATTTGTCAAAAGTCTAAGGAAAACCATTGCTGTGGTAAGTGACAAGAAGACACATTTCCATAAGAAGAATCAAGTAAAAGACAGGCGGGCATATTTCTTCATTCTTACTAGGGCCCCACAAAACTGTTTGTTTCTCTTTCAGGGTATTTGCATCAGATATCACTTTGGGTTTTGAAAATGTTTTTAGAACATGTCCGTGATCCAAACCTGGTGGAGGAATCGGTGAAAACTGGCTTTGCAACTCTTGTGTTTACTTGAGAAAACAGATTAGGAATCTAGAGAACAGTATTGAATATCAGTTCTGACCTTCCAGTAATCCTGTTATCATCTCAGTCTGACCTCTGCTTTGAAAATACCTCTGATTAATTGCAAGAGAGAACGAATTGAATTAAATGTTTTGTTTTTTTTTCATTTGACATCTTTAATCTTCACAAATTTTCCTTTCAGTGTTTGCACAAAATATATGTTGAGTTCCAAATACTGGCATCCATATAGTCTGGAGAAAAATCACATAGCTCCAGTTCATTAAATTCTACTAGAAAAGTCTAGGTTTATGCAAAAGCAGAATGTATTTTTTTCAGAGAAAAGATATCTAGATTTCCTTATGTCCAATTGAAATGACGCAGGAGAATACATCCTGAACAACGGTGCTTCTCTTTCAGTTGATGATACAAACGTCATCTTGTTTTGCTTCTAAAAATTATCTAAAGATGAAATCTTTGTGACTTTGGCCAAAAAGATATTTTATGTGAAGAATTACTGTGTTAAAGAAATTGTGAGTACCTAAGCATTTATTCCTGCCTTTCATACTGAATTAATATCTGAAGAACCCTCCTAGCTTGTTTATAAATCCTCGCCTTTTTGAGTCCTTGTACAAATTCAGAATCTTATGAATTTTCCACTGCTAGGTTTAGTATTTACCAGAAAAATTACTGCTCTGAAGATTAGTGTTTCAAAGACATTGTGGCATAATACATGACAAACTGAGTTCCTCTGCCAGTAGAGAAGCTTAGAAAACAGCTTACCTGCTTATCCCATTTACGCTTTTTGTAAATATCCTCGGCTAAGTTCTGAGTAAAGATAGGAATATGAAGCAGTTTTGTGTAGTGGTTTCTTTAAGGATTCCCTTATGTACTGAAACTGGAGCCCATTAGGGTAGCATAGGACAGTTAAGAAATGGACAAAACCGGGGGGGTAGATATACTTGGACTAGAAAAAGAAAGAATGCCTTGTATAATGTATTGCTGATGGAGGGCTGAGAGGCTCATCCCTTTCAGCTAATTAACACCTCATACATTCCAACAAATATGGAATACTTATTGTTTTTCATTTTCTTGCTGATTTTCATTTCCAGCTATTAGTAGATCAAGAAGGATGTGACAGAGCCTTGATTTCTTTGGGCTTAAAGAAAACATAATTTCCCGAATATAACAAGTTTCAATTCCAGTAATAAGTACTATTTTTATTAATATTAGCTGTTAACTTAAACAGACAACCTAGAGTTTCTAAAAGAATGCCTGCGGTTACATACGTGTTTTAGGATTAGGGGAAATACTTTTATACGTCAAATTAAAGGACACTATTGCTAAATGATATATGGAACGAGAAATAAGTCTAGGGTCTGATAGTCTGATAATATTTTAAAACAGAACTGAAGCATTTAATCAGGATTTTTTGCTTTTTTTGATAATTAAAAAATGATGGTTACTAAAAGAACACAGGTTTCTGTCATTGAAATAATTCTTTTTGAGTATTTGTTGTGCTGTGTTTTCTTTGGATCAAATTATGTACAATATGGTTATGACTAGCATTAACCAGGTGATAGATTAAATTGAAAGATTATTCTTCTTAATCTTTAGACTCTAAACAACCTCCCAATATGTTGCCAACATGAATGTGTCTTTGGGGACAGAACCCAGTCTGCACGACATGGCTGAGTGCCAAGTCTTTCCCCTGGAAAGCCAGCTATTATTTTCTGCTTCCTACTGCACAGTAGGGTGCATCCACCCCTTTACAGCATTCAACCATAGCTTTTTATTTTACAGTAATCTTTTGCATTAGATAGTCACAGGAATAAATTTTCTCTAGCTGTGTAGGTCATATTTCTCCCAAGCCAAAGCTGAAACATAATAGTCTCATTTCATTCCTAAAGTGTCTTTGTAAAAATTATAGACTCTAGCCAGGATTTTTCTTGGAAATACACACATTTTTACCCTGTCACTGACACCATAGGCATACCTTGTGCAATTTCATTGGCATACTATGGTAGGCAAGCAAAAAAGAAAGTAAATTAGGGAGTAGTTTTGCATTGCTTCATTATACCTGGAATTGCAATGGGAAAAAGGAAGCAGTAAAGGTAATAATATAACGTAAATTGGTAATTGGAATCGCAAGCATCTTTTAGAACACAGGGAATCTGCCATTGTGCTATCAAAGTGAGCTCCTCTCCATGCTTATTTTCTTCTTGAGCTTCGACCAAATAATTCAAATCCAGGAAGGTGACAATAATTCTAAATCTTTATCCCCTCCCTCTTTTGACTGTTCCTAAAATCTTCACATCTAAAGAGTCAATGTTAAATTATTTAATTGTAGGATAGATCAACAGAAGCTGCTCAGTGGTATGACTTAGCTGTGTTTGTCTTGAATGTTAAAACATTAAAGATTTGAAGGTAATAGTGTGAAGTCTCACATAAGCCTTTAGCTGCATGCTGTATAGGTATCTAAAACATATTAAGCCTTCTTATTCTTTCCAGTAATATGCTAGAGGAAACTAATAACTAGAAGACATCTCTGCAACTGCTACATTTCGCTAAAGAGAATGTGTCTGGTTTTGTCTCCTGCCTGAAGGTAGCCATAATTGTGGCTTTTTTTTTTTTTTTTTAATATGAAACTATTACATATGAAGGAACTTGTTATGCTCAAAAAAATATTAACAATCAGCCTATCAAAACCACCTTTCAATGCCTACTTAAGAGCCTGAGATTCTGAAGACTCTTTTAGTAGGCACCAATCTTGAATAGCCCAATCATTCAGAAACTGAGATGCCAGTGAGTCCTGTCTGCTCAAGCAGTACTCACTCAAGCCAGAACCTTTTGGGTCCCAGGAAATAACTTGGTGGTCGATCTATGTCTGCGGTGCCTGCCCTCAGCTTCCATCCCTGGGTACGTATATCCAGCCTTTCCCTCGCATTGGTCTTTGTGCTTATGTAATTGCAGATTGTATCTACAGTTCACTGAGTTGCTACAGCTGAAAACTGCCCCAAGGCAGTGGGGAGAGAGCAAAGGTGGCAACTCAGGCTTAAATTGGTTTTTGCTGGTGTGGACCTGCATCCTGCAGTTTCTGTCTAGATAGGTTTGGCTCTTCAGGAAGAAACAGTTTCAAATACTGTAATCTGAGATTGCATCAGTTGTAGTAGATTAAGTAATAGGTGCAGATTGGCAAACATTGGATAAGGTTCGGCTAATAGATCCATCAAAAGAAGAAAGAAGTGCCATGCAATTCTTTAAAATCTGGAAAAAATACACATTCTGAAATAATATAAATCCCTCTTTGAATAATTTTCCATTCAGGTATCAAAGCGAGGTCTTTCCAAGAATGACATGTTAGACTAGATAAAATATGCTCAGAGTGGACAGGGTGCTTAAAGCAGTTAAACCTTAACACAGATTGTAGTAACAAAAAATGCAGAGAGAAGTGGTGTACATCTGAATAAATCAGCACATATGGGAACTGATACATATTAGTTTGGAGTGAAAGCTGAATTTTCAATGTGTTAGCTATCTCTTTTTATAGTGAATCCATTTTGTCACATTTTGAAGGTGACAGGAATTTGCATCCTTTTCAAGTAAATTAGAATACTAACAGACACCACTTTACTGAGTGGAGACATTGCTGTGGCTGGAAGAAAGACAATAGAAAGCAAGACAAGCAATTACAAATCATATGATTCCTAAGTGAGTTCTGTGTAGGCTAATCATTCAAGATGGTGAAGAGAACAGCAGATAAAGCATCTCAGGTATCAAATAAGCCAGTCTGGCACAGCATTTAAAAGCACTGACACGTGTGCTAGGCGCATTTGGCTGACCTTTTGTTTATTTTCTGAGAACATCGCTTCAGAGAATAAGACTGAAATTTCTGTGGGGTTTATTTCTAGAGTAATTTCATTGTTACTTATTGTATATCATAGTATGAATTTTACTTATATGTTTAAAGAAAAGTAAATGTAGCAAAACCAACAGGCTTTTTCCCCCTCAGCTGTCTTATAGACTGTCTAACTTGAAACCCTTTGTATAGAATTCAGGCTCAGAATGCATGGAGTAACTTGGAAGTGACCCTGGAAAATAAATTACTGTTTTATGGAGTTTTTCATGCATTTCTTGGGTGCTTTTGTTTCATTTGGCATTATTTTTTTTTTATATACTAACTCATAAATGTGGGTTTATAACGGTTATTTGTACTTTATGCTATTTTGAATGCTTCGGCTTTATTTGCAATATTATTGTCTTTTTTTTGTATAGTTAGTGTTGTCTAATGAACTTATAAATACTTCATTCTACTAGAATTTTAATAATGCCATCTGTTCACTCGATGGAAAATGGCAAAGCACATTGAAGCAACTGCCCTTTTTTTTTTCTTGACAGCTGTATTTTTAAAGCTCAAGATTTAAGTTTCCATTTTTTTCTTTGACAGTGGCAGTGAACAATATTGCAAACAAAAGGATACATTTTTGTGCAAACCTTACTTTGTGGATTACATGTATGAATTTCTTTAGATGTCGTTTGTTTTTTTGATCAGTAATAAACAGTATTATTTTTTCTTTTTAGTAGAACTTGTTTTCTATGGTGGCAGAAAGTAAAGTAATCCTAGAGAGGTCAGTAAAGTACATCACAATTAGTAGCATCTGACGTCTTTGTCCAAGTTTCCTGCTCATCCTGGCATCTCTGCCTCTCTCTCCCTGCATCTCCTCCTTTTGAAACTCTGTTGTGAAGCTCTCTTCTTCGGCTCTCCTTCCCACTTTCAGTCTTGCTTTATTTAATTATATTGTTTGTCTTTTGAACCACCAGCTTTATTGTGTAGCTATTAGGCTGTTCTCTTTGGTATACTGTTTTGTAACTTAATCTTACTCCTGCAATCAGGTGTCAACAGAAGTGGTCTGATGTTTAGAAATGATCAAGTCCCTAGTAGCTCCTGAATGACTTAGTGCTGCTGGCTATTTATTGCTTGTGAAAATCAGGTGGCCTTCTATGTGTGCCTACATGGATGTGAGACCTAAACGGATTAACTGATGCAGCTCCGGTGTTTGTTAATGAGGCAGATGCAGAATATAAAGAAAGCGTATAAGGAGCAGTTGCATCATGGAGTTGTTTTTCCAAAGTCCTCTTCCAGGTAGTTGTGTGGTGCTTGCTTATGTAAGAAACTCATGTTGGTATTGCCAGAACTATATGGCAGGTCTGACGAAGGAAGTTGGGAAGAATGATGCTGTAACAGACAAAATATGAGATTCCTCAATCATGACTGTTTCAAAGCTATTTTGAAGGCATGAGGAGAAGGGACTTAGATTATGAATTACCCTTTTCATACTTGCAGGAATAGATTTCTCGCTTGGTTGCCTGCTCTCAGTGTGTGATCATTAGTAGTTCTCTTAGATTGACAATTTGGGAGATAGACACAGCTCCTTATCCCGGCAGGTGGCAACTTCAGCCATGCTGAAGAGGTACAGTTGACTCTGATTCCCTTTATTCAACCAACAGAAGTGGTGCTTCCACACTCTCTTACTGCTGTGTTAGATATAGTTTATTAGCTTCCCAGCTGATTTCTTTATATATTTCCTGAGTTCTTGTTAGTATTTCAATTAATTTACCATCTGCATTGGATTTTGTTAGTTAAATAAAAAAACACATGAAAGTAATTTTGTCTTGCCTGAACACATCCAGTTTTTCATTTACTCTAAGCTTGTATATCTGTATTTGCAGTTTTCTTTTGGATGTTTCTACAATATTTTTTTCCCTTGTTCCTTGATAGCTATCTGTCACGTAGGCTGTGAACAGAGAATTCCTTCTGAAACTGCCAGTGTAATCTGTTCTCTGTATAGGTCTGTGTCTGAGGCAAGTTTGCCTTGAAATCTCTAAATATGGGATGCTTTCTGTCACCATGTCACCGAGTCTGTCTCATATTCCTAACTGCAGAGGTACTGTGATTTACCTCCCTTGCTTATGGTTGAATGTTTCCGTCAGATATATCCTTACGATGGGGCAATGACCTGTGCCCGATAGTACAGCCAGTCCTCTGTTTGAAGCTTGTGTCAGAGTTTCTGTTCTTAAAGTTGGTATGCAGCAGATTTGTTGCCATAGTGGAGTGTGAGGATGTGCTGGTAGGTATATTCAGAAATGAGAAAATCATTGGTCCACTGAGGACTGTCAATTTTTGTGGAATCTCTTAGAGAATCACTGTGGATAAAAGGACTGAGTAATCTGGATGCTGATGTGCCAAGGTGTTTAATGACCGTAACTTCTGAGGTATGTGGGCCATTAGGTGCCATGACTTTGCAATGTGTTCTGGTGCTGAAGTGTCTGATGTGGGCTGTCACAGTGTGTCCTTGAGGTTTACACAAGACCAATCGGAAGTATATAAACAGAGTTTCATTTGGAACAGTTTTGTTTTCAGCCAGGAACAACTGGTATGTGTCACACTTATATGCTTTTTAGTAAGCTCACTGTCCAATATTATAACCTTCTTCAATCATTTCACATCTTAAATCAGAGATTCATTATATAGTGCAGAGCCTTAAGATGATGTTATAGGGTCACAAGTGGCTGAGTCTCCACAACTTAGTGAATTATCCTTCTTACTTGAGATGTGGTAAGTCATCATGCCTGCTTATAGTTGGGGCATTTAACTTGCTTTCATTTCAAGGAATTGGGTGCATGGCTGGTTTAGAGATTTTTGGAAATCCTAGTGCATTTATTGCTGCCTGAAAACTTTTCTAAGCCTGGCCTAGTGTCTTTAATACTGTACCTGCTACTAGGGAGAGTTAAAATTTTGCATTTGTTGAAATGCCAGTATAAGAATATTGAACTCTACAGCATGTCTTGGATTATCTTTTTTTTGTTGTTGTTGTACAGCAACCAAGAAGATTTTTTTTTTTTCTTGTATAATTCCTGTGGCTTATAATTATCTGTCATTATAAATCTTTTCATAGTAAAACTGTCTAGTTTAGAAATTCAGATGGCACTGTCATTATCTTTCATAGAGAGCTATCTATAATTTTGTAGTTACATATTCTGTTCCTTTACACTCACTGAAGTTATAATTATTTTTTTTTCTAACAGTCTCCTTGCAAGCAAAATGTTTCACTCGTGGTGGTACTGATAAGTAGTAAATAGTTCAGTCTTCTCTTGGTTTCCATCTCTTTATCTTGGTAGTGTAACATGTCATTTTTCAAAGACTCCAAAGTCCTGAGTTATCTGCATGTTGTTATTCTGTAACATTCAACACACAGTTACTGAAAGCTTGATTATGATTAAAAAGAAATCAGCCAAAATACCCCAAAATCAAAAAGGCTTCATTAGTAAATTTTTTTCTGTCGCTTTTTCTTCTTCAGCATTATCCAGATTAATTTGAACAGTTTCTCAGTTTCTCTGTTTTCAATCTCCAGGGTAAAATAAATAAAATACACCTCTAATACAAATGTATGTATGTTGTAGTTACAGTACGGTTTCTTCAGAGGGATTGAAATGATTCCCCTGACGTAAATATGTTTCACACCAGATCACTACACCCTCCCATGTGGTAACCTATCATCTCAAGCTCTAATGATCCCTTACCCTTGTTGACGTTAGCAAACTTTTCCTCTGGGGCATTTTCTTTTGTCAGCTGGTCTAAAGAGAAGAAAACTGCTCGGTCTTGATTTTTCTGCACATGTTGAGGATTTTACTGCAAAGTTCAGTAACGTGACATTTGTTTTCGATGTAGTCAGAGACAGAGAAACAAGAAAATCCGGCAGGCTGCAAAGCTTCTTGTTCTACTTTAGATTCTCTATAGCAGATAAACACTGGATCTGAAAATTTTGAACAACTTCAGAAGACTGTGATCGCTTACAATTTTATTTGTTTTTCCCTCAAAAAAAATGCTATGTGCTTCTAAACAGAAGGAGGTGAAAATCCAGTAAACAAAAAGGTGGGGATGTGAAAAAAATGGAAAGAATTAAAGGGAAAAAGTGTAGTAAAAACGTTGGTATCTGATGCTCTTTTCCCCCAAGGTAAGTGTAAGATTACATTTTTCCCAACAAGTGTAAGACTATTATATTCTCTTGCTGTCACTGAGCCATATGCAGTATTTCCTGCTCCAGAATCTGAGATTTCTTAGCCTGTTTAGGCCAACAAACCTTTGAAGCCTCACTCCATGCCAGGGATGGGAACTTCATGGTGCTGAGCTGCGTGCACTGTTATCCCATCCCTTGCCTTGTAGGGCTGAGTGGGGGATGGACAGTATACAGATGTTGGGGAAGGAGGAGGAAGTGACTTTCCTTGAAATTCTCCAGACAGCTTATCAGTCAGGAAGAGGTATTCATGGACTAGGAATGAACAAGCCAAACCCGAGTCACAGCAGAGGATGCATAGTCATAAATGTGTTTTAAAATATCCAAGTGTCTTGCAATGGACAAGATCCAACGTGGCTTTCTTGGGTTGTTGGAGCTTTGTAGGACCTGCTTCGAGTAGTGTTCTCTTATAATGATCTCCTTCAGCCCTGAATCACTATACATAACAGGAATGCCGTGACATTTAATACATAAAAGCATTTCTGGTTTCCAATGCATGCTGTCGCAGTTCTATTGATTTCAATGGAATTGCTTAAGGTATATGTCTGAGTAGTATTTGAGCCAACAGCGATGTAATTTTTTCCTTCTCATTGAAAACACCTGCTGAACACTAAAACTTCAATCTTTGTGCAGTATATTTGAAACATATTCAAAAGTGAAGGAATAGCTCTGTTCCGTAGCGAGAGAACAGCTTAGTAGTGTTAATGCTGTTTCTGAAATGCCTCAATTGCAGTAAACTTTAAGGATACCTTATACTCGGCAGCCAGCAGGGTTCTGGGACCAAAAAACAGGAGAAAATCAAGTTTGATTTAACAAGATTGATACTGAAATTGTACTGGATGAGAGACTTCCTTCACCAGACATGTTTGCAAGACCTCTAATCAATTTTAAAGAAAGCTGCCTGCAACTGCTAGTGCAGTGAATGCCAAACAGAACTGAGTGTCAGGCAAGAAAAATGGTAGGTATAGGCAAAAAAATATAGCTGTAAAGTGGTAAGGATGAAAAAAATTATAAGTCGTTATACATGCTCTTGAGCCTATTGTCTGGTGGCTGTATTCCAGTAATAAGCAACGATGATTGCAGCTTGTTGACTGATAAGATAGATGAACTAACCAATTTAACACTCTCTTCATTCAACAGCCACGTTGAATAGGATATGAAGTCATAGGCTAATTACCATAAAACACAACTGTAGACTTTCTTGGTGAAGTACAGTCACTGCTGGAAACTATTAAGTTTCTTCCTGGTGGTCAGAGACCAGGCTCCAACATGATTTTTGCTGAGGTGTATTCAACTTGAGAGACTTTTACAGAATTACATGAAACTTTTAGCTGATGTGGGGAGGATATCATTCCACAAGTTCAGAGGCATATCCATCATCCTGCTATTTAAACAGAAGTGAGAACGTAAGTCTATGTTAATTATAAAGCAACTTCCTTGATTATAATTTTGTGGAAATACCCTGCTTAGATTATCCTAAATTGTCACATCAAGTATACAGTTGAGAATTTTTTGTCCATGGATATGGAAAGTGCGGAGCTACTATCAGTATGCTTTGTACTGCTAAGTAATTTCAGGAACAAGAGCAAAATCTGGATCTTCTGTATGCCTTGCTATTCTCACAAGGGCTGGTGATACTTTCAGATGGTCCCTTTTTGGAAGTTTTCTGGCCAGAATAGGTTGTCCTGCGAAATTGCTTCAAGTATTTCATCAGTTTTGTGAGGGCTAAGACCACAGAAAACAATGAGCTTCCATACATTCAGGTGTCTCTACCTAAGTAAAATGCATTGTCTTCTGGCTCCTATTTTGTGTAGTGCCCTGTTTGCCTATATGCAAAGGAGTGGATAAAAATTTTAGGACACCTGGCAGACCATATATTTCTCTGCTTAGCATCTGCAATGAAGTCTTGGTTCAGGACTTATTTATTTTCTGATCCGTGTTAATTTGTTGTTTAAGAAGAAGAAGAATTGGGCATCCTTTTTCAGGAACTTTTAAAAATGTGGGTCTTACTGTTGATGTAAAAAGCTAGAATTCATTTTTTTTGTCCTGCTTCAAGGAAAGAAATCTAGTGTGCCACCAGGGATCAACACTAATGAATATTCCCTTTCAGTGTCTAAGTCTATGCCTAAACAAACTGTGTAAGTTTGTTTTCTGTGAAGTAACAGTACAAGTACTTCTGAATTGTGAAATAAATCCAGACAGTTGAAGGCAGGAGAGCTGTTCAGGTGCTCTGAGTGAGATTGTGCATTAAGAAGCAAGAAGATTTTTTGAATGACGGCTTTAGCGTTTCTGTTATATATGTGTGATAGTTGCCGCTTTAGGAAACTCACCCACAGCTAAGGTGGCTTTGCAAGTTCTTACAAATTCAGTGGAGGCATAAGCTGCCAGATGCAGTGTGTCTAAAATAAGGATGCAGAGTCTCTCAAACAAGGATGCTAATTGCAATTAAAATAGACTGACCAACTCATCTGATTGGTGCCGTTCTACCACAGAAACAAATTAAACCTGGTAAACTTTATTTCATGGTGGTGAGATCAGCCTTTAACCAATCTACACTTACTGATGTGGAATTTCTATTCACGTGTGGGTGTATGACACTTTTCGAGGGAGGAAAAAAAGCAGCAAAGATATTTATGCTGGTCTAATTGCATTCTAAACAACTTGTGTCTTGTTAGCTGAAGGAAAAGGAGCCTAAAGCAAATTTTGAAAAGAAAAATTATTAGGTCAATCTGACATCTGCTGTGTGGGAAAACATTCCTTGGGAAAATGTGACTGCACAGCTATCTGGAATCTCATAAACAGAATTAATCCTAAGCATTTGTTTGCTGTCATCAACAACAATGGTGGACCAGCAGTAGTATTTAGCTATACAGAACAAAGAACAGCATAAGACCAGGGAGAAAGTGCAATATTGTTTTTCCAAAAGAGTTCCTGTGATAAAACTAACTAGGCATTAGAATTTTTTGTTTCCTTGATAAATGCATCAGAGTATCATATCTGAAATGTTGAAATCTTGCTTTGCATTAAAGTTGTCTTTGTGACCACTCTGGCTTAGCATTTTGCAGTTGTTGGAAGATTTTTCGCTTTTTTTTTTTGAAAAAAAAAAAACCCAAACAAACAAACGTGTAGAAATACAAGTATGAAATGAGATTATTTTCTTAATGTACAAAATAAAATCTGAATTTTTGCTATTAAATGAATTGTTATACAATTTAACTCTCCTTCACACGTTAACCTCCCCAAAAAACAACCCCAACCCAAAACCTGGCCTCGTGTATATTGTGCCAAGTACCAAACCTAGCCGCATTTATACTGTGCCAAATGCCAAACCTTCTGTGGAGTTTTTTTTTTTCTGCCTGTTCCCTTTCTTGTTTTCTTCTTCTTCCTATCTTGCTTGTCTTGATTTAGTGTGGAAGCTTTCCCAGATGGATGTTGTCTTTAATTACCATGCCAATTATTATGCATATCTGTAGTGTGCTGTGCACTTGTTAACTAGAATTGTACAGGTAGTAAAGCTGAGGTATTAAAGTCTGTTAAATTGTAATTTTGTTCTTAAAACCCAAATCTTTTCATGGAACTCTTCTCATTCTTCCATGCCTCCTCCTGATGTCACTAACCTCTGAAGAGGCTTTTTAAAATAATAATGTTTGCAAAGTTGCCAAGATGAAACCAAGTGTAACTTTATTCCTGTGCTCTAGGATAGTTACCTGGTTTTAAAAGTTTAGAAAGTGAACCATTTTCTGCACGTTTGATGGGCTGAACCAGCTCCCTGTGGGGTAGAAGAACATTATTGCTGGTGCAAGGGTTTTGGTCTGCAAACTTGGTGTACAGTGGTGGGGAAGCCCTTGAAATTTAGTCCGTTCCCCACAGCTTGCTGGTTTTCCAGTTGTGGTATCAGTGTGTGTTTATGCTCAAATTAACAACACATTGACATAAAAGAGTTTATAACATCAGCTAAACCAGGGCCTTCTGCTAGTGCCTAGTCACTGGTGCTTGCTTAGTGCTTCTGGAGGATAAAATTACCTCTTGCTCAGGTTGTGTGCTCTTCTGAGCTGCTCCCAGCACACTGCTGCTGACTACCTACCTCGCTGTGCATCAGGCCACATTAAGAATCTTGGTATTAGAAATACTGCTTGCAACAGCCTCGACTGAGCCGTACAGCCAAATTAATGTATGTGTGTGCAGTGATTTCTTTTGTTCAAGAGTTCATTGCTTTATTTTTGAAACTGTTAAGAACAATGTTGGCATATTCAGAGTTCCAGAACTAAATCATACATGTTTCTTGAACTACTTTGTGTTAATAATTACATCGGGTATCACAAAAAAATAACATGATCCTCCTAAATTCTGTGAACAGCAGTACTACCAACAAATGGAATTGAGAGGGTGACACTCGTGTCATGGTTGACTGTATTTGATGTCTAAAGAAAAAGTGAACTCCAACTGAAAAGCCTCTAGTGGCTGGAGCATTTGTGTGACCGCTCACAAATACTTGCTTTCTCCCACAGGGTGTTTATTTCCCTCAGTGCAGACACTAATAAGATACTTTTCCCCTATCTGGCTGTTTTCCCATGCAATATGCTATAATAAATGGAGACCTTTATATTCAAGCACAGAATTTTTTTGTGAGATTTAACTCTATAGCAAGCTGCTATTTATTGATGTACGTAATGTCTCTGAATTTATTTTAATGGTTAATCTTTCTTTAAAAGCTTCATGTTTTACAGGGATGGAACTTGATTTACAAACAAGAGATTGGTGTGTTTGTACCTTTTAAACCGACAGAATTCATGGCTTTTAAATAAACAGGAGTATGCAAATTGAGGGTATTTTTCATCAGCCCCCTGTTACTTTCATATATTAACTAATCCTGTTTTTTGGCTATTAAAATAATTTGTGGGAAGAGCTGCTGTTCCAATGTTCTCTGTATTTAGCTGCAGAAATTAACTCATAAGGGAAATATCATACTCTGTGCTATGGATAAAACCACAGCAAAGCGGTGCCAGCACTGAGGTATACGTGTTTACCTGGGCCTTAAAGACTTCATCTCCAGAAAAGCAACTTGATTCACTCATGTTTCTTCCTTTGCTCTTGGGGTAAAAAAAAAAAAGGCATCTTGTCAGGCCTTTGAATGCTTTTAATATGGAAAATTATTTTCTAGCTCATTGTGTAGTGATTTAACTTGCATCTAGATGTATTAACAGAGTATTTGATGCTTTTTTTTCCCTTCTCCCCCTCATCTTTTGCTTTCTTCGTTCCCCTAAAAATATCTCCTATTTTTCCCACCAATTCATAATCCCTGAATTGCAAACCTTATCTATGGAGCTCTAATACCAAACTTCCCAAGCACTTTGTTTGTCTTTCTTCTGAAAAAATGGCATATTTATTATACCTTTTTCTTATTCTGAAAAAGTATTGTCTCTGATAATTGTTCTATAAAACTTATCTTTATTGCGTGTCGTAGGTGTTACTTTTTTCTTTCTGCTCTCTTAGCATATTTCTTTTGATTTCCTCACAGAAAGAAATCAAATTTTTTTTTTATGTAATCACCAGCTGCCCATTGTCATGTCTTGTACCCAGCAAAATGTAGCTAGACCTGGACAGGGTCTTCATATGTTACCTTTATACAACTTCTTAATAAAAGAATTATTCCTTTATTATAAATTAAAGGAAGTAACAATGAATCGCAAGGCAGGGATGTCACCTGTGTATCTCATGTTAAACAAATCAAAGCATAGTGTTATATATGTGTGGGAAGTTTCATCTTGCATTGATGGCATTTGTAACATCTTGTTCAGACTATGTTATTGCGTTGTTAAGTATCTCCAAGAATAAGAAGTCATTAATTGCTCTTTCTGATATTGGAGTGCTTAATTTTTTTTTTTTTTATGGTTACCCAAATAGAGATTATGTAGGCTTTTATACTGTGTCGTAAGCTTTAGATTTGGTACATTTAACCTATCCTCTGTCTATCACTGGAAATTGCAGTGGCAGTTATGTCTCGCAATGGTGTGAAAGCCATAGGATTGTGATGTGTGTCATTTATACTAGATACATTACAATAAATCCTTTTTGTTCCAGTAGAAGGAGATAACTAGTATGATTTACTCATGTTTTTCAGCATTTACATACGTGATTTGGGTAAGAGGATGCAGGGTTGAAAGTAATTTGAAAAATTTAGGTGGTTTTTTTATTAGGGTATGAAGTTATTCAGGGTGCTAAAAGTACTGAGTACCTGAGAGATAAAACAGCTGAAAAAGTTAATACTGATAGGTGCGGACTGCTTTACATGGGGGAAGATGTTTCTAATTTTACATATATAGTAGTGGGCTCTTAATTGGTTGTTAGCACTCTGTAGAGAGAGATTGGTATTACAAAATATAAATGTTTAAAAATGTTAGCCCAATGTTTAGTAACTGTCAAGAAACAGGTAAAATGTTAGGAATTATTCCTTTCAAATAGAGAGCAGACTCCTAAATCATCCCTGTGTCATTCTGTAAGTGTTTTAACTGAGCTGCAGTATTGCCTGTAGTTCTGGACTTCCTGTCCTGGAAGGATGCAGAGGGATAGAAGAGGCAGGATCGGTGAGAATGACCAGCAGTGCTGAGTGGCTTGCTTGGCACCAGCAGCAAACCAGACCAGACTTTTCAAGCCAGGAAAGGTTTTGATGGGGTGTGAAGCAGAGAAGGGCTCGTTCAAGAGATCTGTAGAATCACAGGCTCCATAGATAAGGTGAATGGAGGGCACCAGTTGAAATTCATAATATGCAGATTCAAATTAAAATAGAGATAGTTTTTCTCATAATATGTATTTATTTAAACCACGGAACTTGGAGAATATTGTGAATGCTGAAGGATGGTGCCTCAGGTTTAAACCACAAACAAACAAAATCTAACACACCTCATATCCCCCAAAAGTGTGAGGAATAAAACCCCATCCTAGTCTTTTAAACAGAAAAAAATATCACCACTGATTCAAGAGATGTTTGATCCATTGGTTATTGAAAACTGAGAGTATAGTCCAGGGAAAGTGTCATTATGTCATCACTTGGTTTTGTTGTTCATATCTTCCATTGCTCACTGTCAGAAATCAGGTAGTCGTGGAGATGGATTTTGAGTCTAGCTTTGGCTGTTTTTGTAACTGGTATAAAGATTAATCTTGTCAAGGAAGATAACATCACTGAACGTTGCAGAGTATATGTTATACATTGCATTGCAAACAACAGAACTACCTTAAATAGTGCAATTAAGTTTATGTCCGTGTTCTGCATGTATAAATTACTAGTATATCATTTGACTGGAGGTAAGAGAAGACAATCATCACTGTCAAATATTTTTTCTTTTTTTTTATATCACTCAATTTTGAGGAGAAATCTGTATGATTATCATAGAATGGTTTGGGTTGGAAGGGACCTTGAAGATCATCCAGTTCCAACCTCCCTGTCACTAGCAGGGACACCTTCTACTAGACCAGTTTACTCAAAGCCCCATCCAACCTGGCCTTGAACACCTCCAGGGATATGGCATCCACAGTTTCTCTGGGCAACCTGGGGCCAGTGTCTCACTACCCCCAGAGTAAAAATTTTCTTCCTATTATCTAATGTAAATCTGCCCTCTTCCAGTTTGAAGCCATTTCCCCTTGTCCTATCAGTACACTCCCCAATAGAGTCCCACCCAATCTTTCCTGTAGGTCCTCTTTAAGTACTGGAAGGCTGCAGTAGAGAAGTCTCCCCAGACTCTTCTCTTCTCCAGGCTGAACAACCCCAACTCTCTCAGCCTGTCTTCATAGGAGAAGTGCTCCATTCTTCTGATCATCTTTGTAGCCCTCCTCTCGACCTGCTTCAACAGGTCCATGTCTTTCTGTTGGGGGCCCCAGCACTCGACTAAGTACTCCAGGTGGGGTCTCATGAGAGCAGACTAGAGGGGCAGAATCACCTCCCTCAACCTGCTGGCCAAGCATCTTTTGATGCAGCCCAGGATGCAGTTGGCTTTCTGGGCTACAAACGCGCATTGTCAGTTCATGTCCAGCTTTTCATCCACCAGTGTCCCCCAAGTCCTTCTCCTCAGGGCTGCTCTCAATCCATTCTCTGCCCAGCCTGTATTTGTGCATGGGATTTCCCCAACCCAGGTGCAGGACCTTGCACTTGGCCTTGTTGAACTTCGTGAGGTTTGCACATGCCCACCTCTCAAGCCTGCCCAGGTCTGTCTGGATGGCATGCCTTCCCTCCAGAGTACTGATTGCTCTGCACAGCTTGGTGCCATTGGCAAGCTTGCTGAGGGTGCACTCAATCCCACTGTAAATATCACTGACAAAGATGTTAAACAGCACCAGTCCCAATACCAACCCTTGATGAATGCCACTCATCACTAGTTTCCACTTGGACATCTAGCTGTTGACCGCAACTCTTTGAGTGTGGCCATCCAGCCCATTACTTACCCACCGAGTGGTCCATCTGTCAAATTCACGTCTCTCCAATTTAGAGACAAGGATGTTGTGTGGGACAGTGTCAAATGCTTTGCACAGGTCCAGGTAGATGATGTCAGGTGCTCTTCCTTTATCTGCCAATGCTGTAACCCCTCATAGAAGGCCACCGTATTTGTCATAGATGATTAGCCTTTAGTGAAGCCATGTTGGCTGTCACCGATCACCTCCTTATATTCCATGTGCCTTAGCAGAGTTTCCAGGAGGATCTGCTCCACGATCTTGCTGGGCACAGAGGTGAGACTGACCAGCCTGTAGTTCCCTGGGTGTTCTTTTTTATCCTTTTTAAAAATGGGGGTTATATTTCCTCTTTTCCAGTCAGTGAGAACTTCACCGGACTATCACAACTTCTCAAATATGATGGACAGTGGCTTAGCAACTTCATCCACTATTTCCCTCAGGACCTGCAGATGCATCTCATCAGGTCCCATGGATTTGTGCACCTTCAAGTTCCTTAGATGGTCTCGATCTTCTACAGTGCATAGTTTTTCATTCTCCCAGTCCTTGCCTTTGCCGTCTATGACTTGGGTGTTGTGGCTATAGCACTTGCCAGTGAAGACTGAGGCAAAAAAAAAAAGAGAGTTTGTTCATTGGAAATTGGGTTTTGAATATGTTTTCTAGAAAAACAAATTTTTTGCTTTGTTGTTTAAAAGTTCATCTTAAATGGCAAGATATGATGAGCCTTTGCTGGTGATAACATTGAAATACTTGTAAATGTGTCCTTCTTAAGGGGCATCTTGAGATCCTTCCTTCACCTGGGGATGATTTTGGAGAAAATGCAGTGTGTCTGCTGTTAAGCAGCTTAGGTGGTACTATATCTGTATCTGACAGTTATCTGAAATTCCACTCAATGGAGATGTATCAAAATACGTGTAAGTTAAGGGCCACAAATATAACCATATGATTTTTCTCTGTGAGATTAAATCTATTAGTGACTTAAAAATAATTTCCGAGCATAGTAATTTGATTCTTAGTATCAAGTAAAAGGTTACAAATAGTTCCGTTCATGTTTTCAGAGGCAGCTAACCAACTGGAGGTTTGTAAGTGTATGTTTAAGCTGCTTTTGGTATGTTTGAGCTGGAAGTTGGAAATTCTCCCTGTGGCAGATGCGTTCTTGCTGTGTAACTACATTCCCTTTATTTTCAGAAATATTGATCAATGTTTTAGCTAGTGCTCTGATATTGTACCTGTGTTTGGTTTTACATATTTAAATTACAAAAAAAAATGCATGAGAGTCTACTTTCATTTGAAATGACAAAGTATTATAGTATGTGTGTGTATATATGTAAAAATATAAAACCTTGTAATCTATGCTTTTAACGTGTTATGCCAGATCACATCAGTCACATTCTTTTATTCTTATGGTTGCAAGGCTTTTTTTCCGCATCCAAGGAAGTCAACAGTAATAGCATCTTTGATCTTCAGAACAGAAAGTCTAAGTCTACTCACTAACATGCTTGTATATGTAAGATGTTGGTGGCATATATTTGGTAGTTGAGGGCTGCCTTCTCAGAAGAGAGTACTAACAATTGCCTTACTGAATTGGAATATAAATGTAGGAGAATGATATAGGACTTCCTGGTGTAACTGGCCTGTGAATTGACTTTATGAAATGTAGGAAATTTCGTATTCTTATTAAGTCAGGACAGAATTCCTCAATACTTTATCCTAATTTTAATTCATTTTTAGATTTAGAAGTGTAATAGATTGTAAATGCAGAGCGATCTCAGGATACATCAATTGCTTTATTGAACTGTTCTAGAAAAATTTTGTACAAAGGAGCGAAAATTATTTCAAGTGTGGTATCTTTTTTTCATTCACTATAGAAACTCCCCTGAATGCCTAATTTTTTGTTTTGTTTCCTCTTAGATGAATCGACTCCTAAAGAAGTCAGCAGGGTAAGTGCTGCTCTCTATCCCCTCTAAAAAGAAGTGGAGTCTCTGAGGCACACTGTTCACTTGAGATTATTTTTGTGCAGTCTTTGATCAAGATTTGATTCTATTCCCTGGACACGGTGGATCTCCAGAGGAAAAAAAAAATTGGTGTACCGACTGACTAGAGAACAGTTAATAAGGAAAATAAATATGAAGAACACTTGATTGGCTGTAAATAAATTAAAGGATATTTTACATTAAGGAATTTAGAGTTCTCACAGTGCTATTTTCATGATCCAGTTTTAAAAAGGTACTTCACGGAAACCAGGAAAATCATGGGACTTTGAGCGTAACAGCAAACTATTTAATCAGTGTTACTGCCTCAAGAGATGGCAAGCATAAGAGGAAACAAGGGAAGGAATATGCCCTATCTAATAACTCCCTTTGAGATGTGCTGTGGTACAGATGAGCTAAATTCTTCAATTTGAAATATTTTGCACTATACTGTATGAAATATAATTTAAAATCTAAAAAAAAACCATATTCAGTAATAAATTCCCAATTCTAGCTTTACATCTGATTGTCCTGCGGAATATCATTCTGTGTCTGAGGACTAGTTAAGGGGATCTGTTAGAAACTAGTGCCTCTGCTGGCAATGACAAAAGATCAGTACAGGACAATCTGTTGCCCTCAGGATGTGTGCAGTCAGCCTGAATCACCCAAACATTATTTCGTTTAAGATGAAGGAGCCACTTACAGCTTTCTGAGGTGGAGTCATAGTCCTGTTTTGCTCCTCTTCTTGAATGTCTTGCATAAACTAGTTAATGTTCCCAGGAGAAACACAGTAGCGTCAGACACGTATTAAAAATAAGGCTGATTGAAAGACTGCAAAAGCTGGCTGGGTGGTCTTGCTCTCAGTAGAAGTCCTTTGGAAAATACTAGGGTGTGTAAGGAGTGGAGATGTGCTGGTAGTGGAAACCTCAGTTTGGTAACCGTGAGAGCAGAGGGCTGGCATAAGGGGGAACTGAAGTTCCCCTCTCACGAGACTATGAAGAAGAGATTAAATGATGTCTAAGAAGAGTTTATTTAAGCAGAAATTCACCATATACATGATGTGCTATGGATGTATAAGGGTATTGAGAATTTAGGGGAAAATTAATATTTTTTAGTAATTTACTAATTCATAGCACATTTTTGGTCACCTCTTAGTATCCAATGGTTATGGCAATTGAGTAAATAGCTATTGGTGCAACCCTTTAAAGATTATTGTTATTAGTATAGCTGTATATATATATATATTTATTTCAAAATAATTAAAGATCTGCCTAAAAATATCAGGAGCTGCAATTATTTCTGTGGAAGAAAGTTCCTTTTAATTGTTATTGACTTGGTAAATAGATTAACATTTTACCTAAAGATCTGTAAAATGGAGTTACAAAACATATCTGGGTTACCACATTTAAGCTATTTAAGGCAAAACAATAAAGCCCTGGAACCCTGAACCCCTCTGTGTCTGCCATGGCAGTCACCCCCCTCTGTCTCTCAGACACACTGGTCCCAGCCATCTCAGCCCCTCAAAGTCATATATATATATGACTTAGAGTTTTCCTGAAGATGGATGGGCTGTCGCTTCAAATCTTGGAATCAGTGGGGTGCAGATGATACTTCAGATGTTCTAAAGCAAAGGTTTTCATGTTTTCTCTCCTCCCCCCCCCCCCCCTTTTGTTTTTGCTGTTAGTCATTGTGCACTTGGTGTGTACACTGTCCTACAGTTTTTTTTCTGTAAAGTACAATACTTGAGGGCACTCAGTAATGCACCATGCTTCAAATGCACATGTTTGATAGTTTATAATATTTTTGAATAATGCTGTGTATAATAATGTAAACCTTTGTAATACATCCTCTTTCTTCAGCAGCAGCTCAAACAGATGCCAGTTTAATTGAAATCTGAACATAAATTAGAATTTAAATTAAGAAAGTTCTGTATGTGAATAATGTTTTTCAGACAAAAAGATGCGTTCATGCTGACTGAAGAATTATGAGTTTTAAAGTCATTAAGTGTTACATTTTTAATTCCTGAAAATGTCTGCAAGAAGACGATTATATCATAGGGAAGGAAAAATAAAGGTTAGTGAAAGGGAATTTATTGCAGAATAAAATCACCAACTGGTTTATAATATTATATTAGTTAGGAACCAAGGTAAAAATGTGCTGAAAGAATGTGGTCTTTATCGCTCGATTTTTTTTCTTTTTTTTTTTTTTTTTCCCATCTTGCAATGTTGGGCAGAGTGAAAACATTAAAACATTCATAGACATATGCTGTGACATCTGTTGCTTCAATAGTCGTCTTTTCTATTGTGCTTACACAGGACAACAGAATTAAATTGGGGGAGTATATTTTCTCCCCCCAAAAAGCCTGACCTTTTTTATTTATAAACATACAAGATTACAAATTTGTTCTAGGGACTCTGAATACTGAACTTGTCATTCATTTGCCTTTTTTTTTCCATCAGCAAAATGCAGTGGGATGAATGGTGTCCAGATTTTTGTAAATAAAAAGAAATCTTTTACTTCTTGAAGAATTGGAAGGAAATTTTCGTATTGCAGTTTCATGCTTTGAAAATTGAGGAAGTTCTGAAAAATGCTGTTGTATAGGAACTGCATTTTTAAACTCTTACCATTCTTAGAAGCTTAGTAAAAAAATGAAAATAAAGTAGCAATTGTGGCTATCAGCATTACATTGCATGTTTTGAAACAAGGAGAGAGGAGGAGAAACCTTCCACATATTTTGATTTTTGAAGTTTGTAGAATAGAAAAGAAGCTTTTAAGAATATTATTTTAAAATCCAGTCTAATAATGGCAATTTCATCAATATTTCAGTGTTCAGAAGTTATATGTAAAGTTATTCTAGTTTGTCCCGACATAGTAGCTGATGAGTGGGGGTAAAATAAAATAAAAAAAAAGACTTCTCGATTCCTATAGACTGCTTTTGGCATAAGAACAGTTCTGGTTACAAAACATCTCATGAGCATCTGTGACCATACAGTGAACCTGTGAACTTTTTTCTGCAAGCTCGATTCCAGTATTTATGAAATATATGTAACTGGGGACAGAATCTCCTTTTCACATGATGTAGTATTGGGAACATCCTTGGAAAGGCTGAGTTTCTGCCGCTTACTTATTGTGCAGATGTGCGTTGGCTGATCCTATCCATCCTAGCTACAGAAGTGGTTTTCTGGGCAGAGGGATTTCAGAAAGAAAACCAGCTATTCAACTATTCTGATGAAGAAAACCGAAGCTGAATTTTATTCTTTGTTTTTGCTGTTTTATCTGCTAAAAGAAATGAAAATAGAGAGTGAGAATTTGAGCACTAAGTGCATATAAACTTATGTATATCTAGACTAAAGATATATTTCTTTGACAGTATTAGTGAAAACAGTGTGCATTGGAGACATGTTATTCTTTTCAGTTGGCAAAAATAACCCCATTCCTACATGAACTATAGCCAGGATTTTGTTCTACATGCTGCTGACTTTCCCATGATCACTGTGTGCTCTTTTGTACCTCAGATTCCGAAGTTTCAACAAAAATACTTAATGTTCCTGATATGATCACAGCGAAATTAGCTGTTGTGCATTTTGCTTAAAGACTTTCCATTCCATGTTTACTTGAACAATACTTCCAGTGAAGCTGCCTTTTGGCAAGTACCTTTGCTTTGTAAACTCCAGTGATGCCAACAGCAATTCACTTTGCAGAAGTTTACCATATAAACACCAGAAAATTATTACCTAGCAAGTGACTAGCTCATTTACAGTACTTTATTCTTGGAAACAGGAATAATACTTTAATCTTCTCCTTTCCCCTTTTTGGACTTGGAGCTTTTGGCAGCTGCCTTGGCACCAGCTAGCACCCAGCACAGTATGTCACTGACAGTTACAGAATTAGCAAGTGTGTTTTCAGTAAATAGTTGCAGTAATTGCATGTATCTTCACCATGCAACTGATAACAAAAGTTTGGGCTTTTTATGACACATTGGCAAAGCAAGCTCACTTGTAGTATTTCCTTCTTTAATAAAGGATTTAAACGTTTTTGCAGAGTCCCAGAACTAAAGACTGCGACGGATGAATCAAAAAGTTAGGGGAACTAGAACAAACATGTATATTTTGCCTTTAAAAGTGATGCAAATGGCATTGCACCCATTGTCACGAGAAGATGCTTGTATAAGCTGATTTCTTTATAAAGAAAATCTTGCGCATACTGGGGTAGTGATAAGCAACAGTAGTAGGAAAATGAGGAGGTTTATTTTTAATTTTGTACATGATGTCTTTAGAGTGGTTGCAAGTCAAGTATTAGGAAAGTGATTTTATAAAAAGCTTTTTTAAAAAGAGGAACAGTATTCAGCCTTGTCAAGTTAAAATGAAGCTCATTATGCTGTTTTATTACATAATCTAGAGAGGTAATATAATTGAGATATTCATGCAGTTTTGTGAGCCTTACAGTTAATACCAGCTTATATGGTTACTTATATATAGTCATAATGTTCTTTTCTCATAAGTCAAGCCTTTGCTTTTTACTATATGTTTTTCCTGTTACTAGTGAAGCAATTTATTCCAGTGTTACCACTTGATAACAGGGAAAAGGTGATAGAAAGATTGGAATTGGATGGCAGTGAATGGGGCTATTTGGGAAGAAGCTTCTCCTAGGGAAGGTGTACACCATCTCTCCCAAGGCTTGGAAATCAGCTACGTAAACAGGATGGGAGACACGTGCCTTCAAAATAAGTGAACCCCTTCGCAGAGTGAGAGCTGGTTTCCATCTTTTGACATAATCGGGCCCCTCCTGCCAAATGTTATCTCATATTTTCCCGTCTTTGCTTTTGTCATTAACAGTGTTTGATGTGCGAACAAACAATTCATAAATACCTGTGTACAGTGTCGCAATGCTAAACTTTATTTACCGAGCAAGTTCTAACCCATGTCCTCTCCAGTCAAAACAAGAAGAACAGACGTCAGACAAATGCGTGTAGAAGCAGTTTTCTCTGAGGCTACGTACAGGCATTAAAATTAATCACCTCAGCTAAGTCTGCTCTTTATAGCTTTTTGCTTTCCAGTGTCCAAGTTTACACAAAACTGGTTACTCCAGCCAATGCCAGTTACCTCTTCTGATTTTTTGGAGCAGAGAGATTTTTCTGAGCTTCCTTTCCAAGCTCACTGCTCCTCAGAAAACCGGCTCTGCACTGTAAGTTTGCTTACCACATTCTCTCTACTTTTATTTTACAGTCTGAGGATTTAACATCCTATGGCTTAGCATTTCCACCTTGAAGCAAGCAAGCAGTTTTATTCCTGTTCTGTAGGTTTTTTTTTTTGTTTTGGCTTGTTGGTTTTTTTTTGTGGGGGGGGTGGAGGTTGAGGTTTTTTGGAATGAACTCCAGACCCATATTTTTGCTCCTTCACATGTGCTGATTAGATGTTATCACTGTTACTAGGACACAATTATCTCTTAGTTATCTGTACCCAAAAATGAGAAACACCAGTTTCTATACAAGACGCGAACTAGCCATCAGTGCAGCTAAACAATGCAAAATATCACAGCCAGTGAAAGTACCAGGCCTACAGAATGTGGCAGTACACATAAACATACATATCAGACACATACACAATCTAACTTACATACACTTAAAAATGACATGAGTAAAAGTTTGTGTCCTTTTTCCAAATTTATTATTGGTTCAATTAAATATTTTGGCTTTTTTTTTTCTACAAGAATTTCTTTCTTTATACCCATTGGTCATCAGAAATGCAGTAACATGACTATAACTAAAATACAGTACTTTCTTGCATTTAAAAACCTAGGTGACTATTGTGATACACACAAGTCTGGCCTTTTTTGTTTCTAAGTTAGATGTTTAAGTACTAATTACAGTAAAGTGTGGTGACACATGGAATGAATATTCTAGGTACTTTTAAATGAGACATCTCTCACAAGTCTGCCTTTGCCTTCAAGGGACTGGATTTGGTCACCAATATGTTCCTCTCTAGTTATGAATTCCTTTTGAGGGGGCAGGGAAGAGGCAAGAATATACTTCAGTTTAAAAATCTGTTTAATGTCTGGGCAAATAAAGTAATGTTTCCAAAATTCTTAAAGGAAATATAGTATTTCTTTAAAAAAGATATAGTAATCGCATATTGATGATCTTCCCAGAAGATAAGTTATAGAGGCAACAGGAAAATTATATATAGCGAGTCTTTTAAATCGCAGTGGTAACTGTGGATCTGGGTTTTTTCATAATGCTACCCAAAAGGAAGGGAAAGCTGATCTGTTTCAACAAAAGGCATCAAACAATTTAGTTTATTTTTGTGACCGCAGTGCTTGTTTTTAAGAAGTACAAAAGTGTTGCTGTTTTGAATTCTTTTTTTATGAAGCAGGTATCAATGGCATTGAGAACTTACATATGTAAGACCAGTCTTTTTCTACATCTGGTCCAGTATGAGCATACCTATCATGAAATAGTTTAGGCTGACATCTCAATCAAATATCAAGCAAATTTTCAGACCACTAAGACTGCAATCGAATACACTTTTTTTTATTTGAAGATTTTTTTTAATTCATCTTTAAATTCATTCCCTGATGACTCTTGTTGCTAAGCCTATAGTTTTATAGGAAAAATTTGTGTTGGTTGGACGTTTATAAGGAGACTTTGATCGTTTTGGGTTTAGCAGCTCCTTATGTTCTGTAGTATGCTTTATAGAGAAGAAAGTAGCTGTCAGTTTTAAAGAGAAGACTGAATAAGTTTGCATACAGGTGGTTGTCACACTTCAGATCTCATGACTTAGGTGTTTGTGGTGAAATTCAGTACCTGCCTAAGGACATTTTTTCCATATAAATTGCTGTGCAGAATCACTTGGGTTCGCTATGTGCAAGTCTTGATGCTGTTTGACAGGTGGTTGGATGAAGTATTAGCTGGGTACCTGAAATACCACCTGATGTAACCAAAGAGAGAATTCGCATTTTAAACTCATGTGTCTATATACAGTCTCCTTGGCCTATGTACATCCTTTGTTCTTAGTGATTCAGCACCCTTCAACAACTGAAGCTCCTTACAAGAGCCTCTGTTTGTCCCAACAGGTCCTAATCCTGGTCATAGAATCATAGAATGCTTTAGGTTGGAAGAGACCTTGAAGATCATCGAGTTCCAACCCCCCTGCCATAGGCAGGGACACCTCCCACTAGACCAGGTCACCCAAGGCCACGTCCACCCTGGCCTTGAACACCTCCAGGGATGGGGCCTCAACAACCTCTCTGGGCAACCTGTTCCAGTGCCTTACCACCCTCAAAGTGAAAAACTTCCTAATGTTTAATCTGAACCTGCCCTCTTCCAGTTTAAAGCCATTCCCTCTCATCCTATGGCTACATGCCCTAGTAAAAAGTCCTTCCCCAGCTCTCCTGTAGGCCCCCTTTAGGTACTGGAAGGCCTCAATAAGTTCTCCCCAGCGCCTTCTCTTTTCCAGGCTGAACAGCCCCAACTCTTTCAGCCTCTCCTTATAGGAGAGGTGCTCCAGCCCTTGGATCATCCTCGTGGCTCTCCTCTAGATGTGCTCCAGCAGGTCCATGTCCTTCTTATGTTGTGGACTCCAGAGCTGGATGCAGTACTCCAGGTGGAGTCTCATGAGAGTGGAGTAGAGGGGCAGAATCACCTCCTTTGACCTGCTAGCCACACTTCTTCTGATGCAGCCCAGGATACGGTTGGCCTGCTGGACTACGATTGCACACTGCTGGCTCATGTTGAGCTTCTCATCAATCAGCACCCCCAGGTCCTTTTCCTCAGGGCTGCTCTCCAGCCATTCCCCGCTGAGCCTGTATTTGTGCCTGGTCCAGGAATTGCTTCTTACCTGAACAGCTGGTTTTGTGGTTTTGTCTTTTTTTTTTTTTTTTTTTTTTTTTTTTTTAAGAATGTTATTTTGATCTCACAGAGCTTTTTTGTTGTTAGGTTTCTGAGGCTGTTCTTTTGCTGGTTGTTGGTTTGATTTTTGTTTTATTTCTGGCCTGCTTACGTGTCTCAGATTACATTCATGGCCTCAGTTTCAAGTGCCCTAGGACAGAATAGCCTATACCTCTTCATGGCGTGACCTCTCTGACACCTCTAGAGTGCCTTGCAAATGGATAGGGTGGCACTGGACTCACTTTGCATAACATAAGCTTGCTCAGCACTGCTGAAGTCCTCATTGAACGTTCTGTCCAGCCAGCCCGCACAATGGTGAGAGTCAGGCAGCGCCTCTCACCACCCAGCTCCTCTCGCTTAGCAAAAGAAATAGGGGAAGCCTGGGATGGCACCAGGGGCTGGATCAGAAGCCCTGGTTATGAAGATCACAGAATCACAGAAAATCACAGAACAGTTTGGGTTGGAAGGGACCTTAAAGATCCTCTCATTCCAACCCCCCTGCCATGGGGAGGGACACCTTTCACTAGACCAGGTTGCTCAAAGCCCCATCCAGCCTGGTCTTGAACACTTCCAGGGATGGGGCATCCACAGCTTCTCTGGGCAACTTGGAGCCAGTGTCTCACCACCCTCACAGTAAAGAATTTCTTCCTAATATCTAATCTAAATCAACCCTCTTTCAGTTTAAAACCATTACCCCTCACAGAATCACAGCGTTGCCTAGATCCATACTGTTTTCCCAGGGCCTCTTCTACATTTCAGTCTGATAATACTCAAAAGGGTGGGTAAGGAGCCTTGAAAATTTTTAAGAAAATGCTTGATGCTTGCTAGAAGAATTGATCCCTGTTTTCCCAAACGTCTGTTTCCAAGGCGTACTGATATGACAGATCAGCTCCTTCTCCAGGTTCCTGGGCAAAACACCTGTGCTCTCCTTCCCCACTGAGCCTGTAAGGAAACAGGCGAATACAGCCATCTCCCAGAAGGCAGTACTCCTCTGGCCCTCGTAGCCCTGTGGTTGGCTAGAGGCTGCCTGCATCCGTTGACAAAGAGCTCTGCCTTGTGGTTCTCTCTGATGTCCTCTGAAACCAGCCTCAGATGCCTAAATTACCCATGAAAAGTAAGCAACATCAAGAGGAATCTCTCTGGATGTGGGGGCACTTTTCTTCATGTTTCGTGGCTTTCACAGTTTGGTTTTTGATTTATTTTGCTTTTTTTTTTCCTCATCCAACGAAGTTCTGCATCCCCAAAGTACATTTGGGCATACGTTTCCACATTACATGGAATTTGAGCTGTTTGTTTATTCTAACTTCTCCTAGCCTGTGATAATGTCATATGCTATGAGGTCTGTGAAAGTACACGTTTCTGTTGCAGAACCAGGCAATTGTTGCTGTGGGGAAAGAGCTCAGTAGTAGGGAGTAAGTATGACATAGGAACTTGCTCTTCTCATTGTTATTCAGAAGACATTTTAAGAAGTTACAGAGAAAACAGATCAACTTCTGGATTATGTTGGCACTTATTGACCCTGTGCTGTATTAATGAAGGCTTTCTGTTCCTGCAGAAGGGCTTTTTCTCTTCTGCAGGAGCATAAAATGCCCCGGCACAGCTACCCTATAAGCATGAAAGCATGGAAATTAATCTTCATTTTAGTTTGTCATACATAAAATTTATTTTAGATATTAAATTGTGTCCTTGAATATTTTTATTTTTTTTTGTATCTTAATTGTTCGGAATGAATGCTTAAAATTCATCTCACTGATATTCTGTATATCCTTTCATGGAATAAAATGTTTGTGATTCTCAGCCTCTTTGTTTAGATCTAAGTCACAGCACTATACTTAAATTGCCTGCGTTGGGTTGCTGTATTCTATTGCACCACAATATTCTAAAGACAAGTAACCATAGAAATATTTTTATATAAATCCTGCAAAAATATCCTTTCATATTTATAAATATGAATATTTAGAACAGGATTTCCCTTCTTAATTTTTAGTTCTTTTTCATTTCATTTCATTATACTATATGCAGCTACAAGAAATATCATGCCAATATGATAGTGGCATAATAGTGCTAAACCAGTTTTTAGTCCACCTGAATTATTTTAATGTAATGTCACTGAAATTCAGAATTTTATAGTAAATATGCCAAAATATGTGTAGACACTGAATCTTAAATAGAAGGAGATCAGCAATAGGAAGAATGAATTAAGTAAAAGGAATTGAGTAATAAAAATGTTTAAATTGCAAGCTAAGAATCATGCTATATCTGATGACAAATAAACACTTTTTTTTCCCACTGAGTGTGTTGAATTTTTTTAAGGAATTACTTTCCCAAAGTAAATTTTACACCAAATATGCCAGGCCTGTCTTAGCAGCCACATTGGATAGTTCTTTTACCATGATCTGCTGATGACTTATTTGGTGTTTGAATACATGGTTTCATAAAGAACATTGTGGCTTTTCAACCAAACATAATTGTGGTTATCCAATCTAAAATGCCTAGAACCAAATAAATAAACCTCTTTCACTCCACTGTAATAAAATTAAAACTGTTTTACAGCATGACGGAGTAATTCTTTGCTGGTGATTGATCTAAGTCATAGAATTACGTAATTGTGAATCTATACAAATTCTATTCATCTGGCCAGTTGTGGATCCACAGATTGTTAGTAATAGAAATCTGCCATATTACAACTGTATGTATTCTGCAGCTACCATCTTTTTAGTAACATGGATGCATGCAATGATTTGCCCTGCTTATAAAATGTTTGCAAGCGTATGTTGCAGGGGTGAGCATAAAGGGCATGTAGCTTATTATGTAATTACTATGCAGGCGGAACCGCTGCTTGATTATGGGGAAAGTTACTATTCTGCCACGGCTGTTATGCCAGTGGGCTCATTTTGATGATGTGTTCTCTTAATGTATTAGCTTTCACATTTGAAGATTTGATTTAAATCCTGAATGTGTATTACAGGTGAAGAGATATGTATTCATTTCCAAGTTCTGAGAAGGCATTTTTCCACATGATAAAGGCTTTATGCATATTTGCTTGATTAGCTATTGTTGCTTTAGGATATGTGGCTACACACGCTTTTGCAGATACGAGTTAACACATGTGAACAATATAGACTCTCGTTCACCATTTTCCTGTTATATGGCTACTTATGGCTATATCATAAGTATAAAAATTCCACTTTCATGAACTTCTGCTATTTTTTTTTTTCCCTTTGAAGAATCATATGGTAGTAAATGTGGGACACAACAGAGGACAGTCAGTGGAAGCTTCCCAGCTGCCATATGGTGCTAATAATGGCAGTGGCATACTGTATTGCAAACTAAAGATTTACAGTCGTTTATACATGTATGCAGTGTGACCTTATAGCGCTGTGAAAATTTATAATTGTCACATCATTTTATAGAAAGAATTCTTAAGTGTAAAGTTTGGTATACATTGAGAACATTTTGGACACCCTAGGTCTCAAATTTTCTAATATGTCCATCTAGAGCAATGGATGAAGACAATACCTTGTGTTTAGAAGGGGTCTTGGCAAAGACTGTATGTTCTCAGGAGCCATTTTAAAGTCAAGATTAGGATGTGCTTAATTTAAAGGAAGTGGGAATTGATATTATCCAGCAAGTACTTGTTTTTTTTTGTGTTGGTGGAGTTTGTTGGAGGTTTTTTTTGGTTTTGAGATGACAAAGCTAAGTGTATCCTAAATATATGGCTATATGCTCTGTATTAATGACATAGTGTGTTGTGCATAGAAATGCATGAAAGTAATAGTGGGAATAAAAGTTATATCATGGAATATATTGTGTAAGTTACATGCTTAATCCATCAGTAAGTGTCACGTGTACAGGTTTACCCAAAGTTACAGACAGACGATCTAGAGAGATAGGGAGCAGAATTACATATGTACGCATAAATGTGGGAGTGGTGGGTAGACTGTTGTACTCTGAACTACTGTGGCATTTTCCATAGTACTGTTTACATTAGTCTGGTCTATATTACATTTGGCTCTAAAGTATGAATGAGCAGGAGAATAAGTCTTAGTCTTTCAAGCAACGCTAATTCATCTAAATATCACCAGCTTTGTTTTTAGTTTAAGCAACATAATTTACTGCATCACTGAGTTCCATAAGTAATTGACCATATTGCTTTCTTCAGTTACCACATTACTAGTTTTGGGGCAGGGTAATGAAACTTTGCCTACTGCCAAGTAGAGCTTTCTGTGAAATTATTGTTCATGATGCTGTCATGCTACATGTGCACATTTACTGCCAGTTTGATCAGCCCCTCAGGACTTGGGAACTGGCTACCCAAATGCAGCTGGGCCGGCCCCCTGAAGGGAAGCTGTGTCTCCTTTCCTCTGAGATTTTAGCCATGTCATGCTGTTTCATCGTACCAGGAACCAGTGCCCCATTGCGCCCATCTAAATATCCTAACTAATTTGTAATCTCTTTCAGACTTTGTCTGCTGTCTTCAGTTGAAACAAATGCCTATTAGGCCACAGTGACTAGCATGATTTTGACCCATGCAATTTCTGTCCTTCAGTCTGTTTGTGTTAGTTGGTGCTGTATTTGAAAGGCTGAATTCCTTGAGCTACCACCTCAAAGCTCTGGTGCTTGGCACAGTTCTGTCCTTTGATTCATGAATTTGAGGTGGAAGATGCTGGCAAAGGCAGCTAGTGGCCTGCTTTTCAAGGTGGAGCAGGAGCTTAAAAGGAAGGAGTTGAAGGTTACTTATAATTGTTACATCTCAGCTTCTTCTGGAGACATTGTCACGTGACCTTGGCTGAGTTCAGGCGATTACTAATTGCTCAGTGGTGTACTCGGTACACTTTGAACAAATATCTAATGGAGCATAGAGTGGACTGCTGTGCTTCTTGCTTGGCAGTGACGCAGTTCTTCCAGCAGCTGGATTAGGACAGTCGCAATTGACTCAATGTTGAAATCTCAACATATTATTCTTAATGAATTTATATGTTTAAAACCTGCAAAATATATTTGAGTTACTCTAAAATGTTCTTCTTCTCTTTGCTTCCATAGTACCAGGATACAAATATGCAAGGTGTAGTGTACGAATTGAACAGCTACATAGAACAGCGCCTGGATACAGGAGGAGATAACCAACTACTTCTCTATGAACTGAGCAGCATCATTAAAATAGGTAAGAAAGAGAATCGGACATCTCTGAGCTTTTACTTACTATCAGTGCACAGCACATTTCTTGCATGGTTTAATTAATGAAGACAGGTATTGAGGGCTAACAGTGTTTTCTTTGGATGTTGTCTCAGTATGAATTTACTTCACCTTTTGTCCCTCAGTGAATCCCTGACTGCACTTCAGTGAATTTCATCTTTGGAGAGAGTTGTGTATCCAATTGCAAAATTAGAGTCCCCTGTTAAATGAACCAAGGAATAGACTATTCTGTTATGATGGTGTTGAAGTGTCAATACTGAAAGTAAAACAATCTATTGGTAATATCACTGCATACTTGAACTCCTTTTGAAACAAAACTGAGAGAGGGCATATCTTTTGCATGATCTCAGATTATATCCGTTTTTTTTCTATCAGATGTAAGTACCTTTTGTGGTAAGAAAATACTATACATGATCAGAAATTAAAAAATAAAACCAAAAAATTTCCCAATAATGAATAAGTGTAATTCAGCTTCTTTTTAGCCGTAGCGGATGTACTCAGACTTCAGTAGGAAGTATCATTAGCTTTGTTCACTATAGCTTTCAGTCAGTTCTTCAGAAAAGTTTTACCATCTCTGCTACTTTGTCACTTTTAATGATGAGTAGTGGTTCTGGTTTATATACATGATGTTTTAAAAGGACCACTTCTGTTTACTGATTTTGCTTAAGTGGTTATTTGGATATTGATGTCCAGCTCACAGCAAGTCAGACTGGATTTTGTTAATACACAGCAAGCAAGAAGCTATAGGAGACAGAGTCTGCTTATCTTTTACATTTTTTTTCCTTTTGTAGAGGAGATGAATTTTTTTTTTTTTTACATTTCCTTTACAGTGCTCATTTGCCTTCTAACTCAATGTGCTTACATATTAGAGCTGAAGGATTTAACATCTGAATGCAAATTAGCATGCTCTGAACTCTTGCTGGTGTTACACAATTGGCAATAAGCAAGTAACTACACAGTGGGATTTTTTTTCCTTTTGGCAAAGAAATGCAGAAAGACAATTGATGTGATTGCAAACAAGTATAATTATTCCCCTGAAATGTACTAAATGGTTTCTTGTCTTCATTCATAAAACCTGGTTATCAGATATGTACATTTCCTGGTTAGAATCATAGAACCGTAGAATTGCTGAGGTTGGAAGGGACCTTTAAGATCATTGAGTCCAACCATTAACCTACCCTGACAAAACCACTTCTAAACCATGTCCCCAAGTACCACATCTACCCTTTTTTTTTTAAACACCTCCAGGGATGAATCTACCACCTCCCTGGGCAGCCTATTCCAATGTTTGATAACCCTTTCAGTGAAAAAAATTTTCCTAATATCCAATGTAAACCTCGTCTGACATAACTTGAACCCATTTCCTCTCGTCCTATCACTTGTCGCCAGGGAGAAGAGGTCAGCCCCCACCTCTCTGCAGCCTCCTTTCAGGCAGTTGTAGAGAGTGATAAGGTCTCCCCTCAGCCTCCTCTTCTCCAGGCTAAACAACCCCAGTTCCCTCAGTTGTTCCTCATAAGACTTGTCCTCCAGACCCCTCACCAGCTTTGTAGCCCTTCTCTGGACACGCTCCAACACCTCAGTGTCCTTCTTGTAGTGAAGGGCCCAAAACTCAACACAGTACTCAAGGTGGGGCCTCCCCAGTGCTGAGTACAGGGAGATGATCACTTCCCTAGTCCTGCTGGCCACACTATTCCTGATAGAGGCTAGGATGCCGTTGGCCTTTTTGGCCACCTGGGCACACTGCTGGCTCATGCTCAGCCGGCTGTCCACCAACACCCCCAGGTCCTTTTCTGCTGGGCAGCTTTCGAGCCACTCCGCCCCAAGCGTGCAGCGCTGCATGGGGTTGTTGTGACCCAAGTGCAGGACCCGGCACTTGGCCTTGTTGAACCTCATACCATTGGCCTCGGCCCGTTGGTCCAGCCTGTCCAGATCCCTCTGCAGAGCCATCCTACCCTCAAGCAGATCAACTCTCCCACCTAGCTGAGTGTCATCTGTGAACTTACTGAGGGTGCATTTGATCCCCTTATCCAGATCATTGATAAAGATATTAAGGAAAACTGGCCCCAGCACCAAGCCCTGGGGGACACCACTTGTGACCGGACACCAGTTGGATTTAACTCCACCACCATTCTCCGGGCACGGCCATCCAGCCAGTTTTTTACCCAGTGAATAGTACGCCTGTCCAGGCGATGAGCAGCCAGTTTCTCCAGGAGAATGCTGTGGGAAACGGCGTCAAAAGCTTTGCTAAAATCCAAGTAGATAACATCCACAGCTTTTCCCTCATCCACTGAACGGGTCACCTTATCATAGAAGATCGGGTTTGTCAGGCATGACCTGCCTTTCACAAATCCATGCTGACTGGGCCTGATAGAGTTTTCATTTTAGCAGTAAGTTATAATGGTTGGTTGACTTTAAACTTTTGAGAGTTTAAGGAACTGGAGTTTACCCTGCTTCACACAACAGTCTGAATCTGGCAGAAATCTGACAAGTGTAAACTTTCTGGTGTGTGTCAGTGTTTATAATATGGGGCAGGTGCAGAAAAAAAAGCAGCAGTTTGTTTTGAAACACATTTATGGCAATATTTGCAATATTTTATTTTCCCATAATTTTCTCTCTTAAGGCAAGGACAAATACAGCTTACCGTCTACGCATAGTATTTATTTTAGTCATGGAAATTATAAGGTTATCTGTCTGATTACATTGTAAATACATGTTCTTATGTTACTTCCATGCTGTCATATTAATTCATTTGAATTTACAGATGTAAATCAGATGTAATTTACAGATGTAATTTACAGCTTTTGGAATAAGAATAAGATATATAAAGAGCTTGTTTCTAATTATCTTTTAGAATGTAGTAAATTACAATGGGGAAAACAAGAATTGTCTTGTACCTCTAACTTTGTAGAGTCTGGGAAGTTTCAGGGGACACATCAGTAGACCTTCACCTTTAGAATTTGATGTTTGCCCTAAGTGGAATTGAATCTGTGGTTTCACCTCAGATCTTGTGTAAGTTCGATTTCCCCCTGTGAGTACAATAATTTCTTTTATTATTGCTTTGGCAGCTACGAAAGCTGATGGATTTGCACTATATTTCCTGGGAGAATGCAATAATGTAAGTATACTGGATTAAGATGCTGCTTTTCTGTACAGTTACAAGTGCATTTTCCAATTTGGCAATGATATTTTGATTTTATTTTGCACGTCATTTAGCAGGAAATGTTACCTGAGTGCTGAATGTTAGCTTTATGTTATCTTTATTTCTGTAAAATAGAAGTTTACTGAACATAGTAGTAATGAAAAAATGCTTCCTGCATTTAGATCCTTAGCCTTTTAATTTTTTTTAAAGATTTGGCAGTAGTGCTGTTGTTTCTCTGATTGTAGCTACCTAACTCGTGATTTAGCTCCATTGTTAATTGTCCTTAACAAACAGAAAGCTTAACTTGGATTTACTCTCTGCATAGCCTATTCTTTTCATCTAGTTATCTCTCTGACTTTTTAAAAAAAATGTTATTGGGTCTTCTGTTAACTGCTAGCTGCAACTTGATAGTGAGATAATGTAGATTTCACGTGCAGATCTTAGTTAGCATAAAACATATTGTACATTTAAAATGTATGACTGAAATAAGTTTCTGATGTAATAATTTGATTAAGAGTGAGTCCAATGTTTGCTGTTTTGTTATTTAGTCTTTAGAACACATTACATTTTTTTTCTATCCAGATTACTTTGTACAGCTACCATTATGCAAGATTCTGTAGTTACTTCAGATCGCTACCAAGAAGGAAATGCAGTTTATCCTTCAACTTAAAAATCACAATTTTTCAGAAATTTTGTGTCCTTCATTGGTTCAAGAAGCAAATTAAACTCTTCTTACTGAAAAATGACTAGAGAGGAAGATATTTTTCTCATTGTTTTTGTTTCCTTGTTTTACACAGCCAGTTTTAATAGTTTATTTTTGTGTAGTCTGTTAGCCAATTTCCTTTGCTTTTTATGAAATAATTGAATTCAGAAAAACGGAAAGAATGACATTTTTTAAATAATGGAAACAAGATTGAAGATGTACAAACCTGCAGGTGACTTGAGCCTTGCCTGAGAATATTTTTTACTTATTCAAAAAGATAGTGTCTAATTTGAAGGATGTGAAAGAAGGCTCATACAGAAATTTCTGAAAAGAAATGGAAATGGGTTTTGCATTTTTTTTTAATGTAATGATTATTTCATAGAATAAAGATAACCCATTCTATTATTCAGAAATTGGATCTGCTTTGAAGGAGGTCTGCAAGTATGTAAATAGCATATATTTTTAATTACTGTTTCACTAAGGGATGTAATTTAAGTAACGTGTTGTTCATCCTTTGTGAATGCAATCTTTGGTTCTCATTAGTAGGCGACAACGTCCACTGTCATGGGTGGGGGGTGGTGCAAATGGACACAGAAGAGCTTCCTCCTGTTTCCAAAGGCAGAACTTGCAGGAAGTGCAGCCATCCGTTCTGAATGCACAGTGCTGGCCAGCTTCAGTCGCAGTAACTGCATGCCAGCTGAGCATGTTCATCTCTAAACGCTTTGTAAAAGATTGCAGTGAAATTAACTTTACAGCTTGAGACCTAGAGAATTCTTACTATGGTGAGGTTTTTCCTATTAGATTAGTGTGGCATAATATGGGGGTTTTCCCAGCTTTCTGTTATCTTGAGGTCCTGGGCACTTTATGACGTTCTGCTTTTTCTTTTTTTTTTTTTTTTTTTTCCTTTTTTTTTTTTTTTAATAGCCTATTAGGCATAACTCTTTCCTGAAAAAAAGTTCCAACCACTAAAAACACACATTGACTTTATTAACCACTGCTATGTAGCTGCATCTCCCAAAATGGAATGTTCTTCATGTAGTTATTAAAGGGACTGGTCCCAAGTCCTTTGAAGTTAGTGTGAGATTTTCCATTCACAGTAGTGGGCTTTGGGCCAGACTCATGTTGGGAGTCTTGTAACTAAATGGTAATGCATTAGCCTACTTTTGGGAAGAAATTGTCATTGAAAATTAATTTGGATATTTTTGTCTCTTGAATATTTATTTAAAGGATGTGTCCAAGTGAGATTAGCCATTGTCCAGCAAATACTGGCAATGGATTTTTATTTATTAAATATCCTTTTTAAATGGGAACAAAAAGATTCTGCCTAGCATAAACGGCAGAAATAAGCTAATTCTTTAAGCTGAAGTTTCAAAAATGATACAAAACCCTATCATTAGCCTGGACAGAGTAGTTGCTAAACACCTATGGCCACATGTTGAAAATAGTCTCTATTTTTTGGCGGCTTAATTATTGGTGCTTGATTTCTGCCTTAAGTTTTGCAAATTCAGCAAGTTGTTTTTGTTTGTTGGTTTTTTTTTTTTTCAATTTTAGTATTTGGCTTTTTGTTTGTTAGCTTGAGAAATATACATAAATCTACTTGTATTTATCCAGTCAGCAGCCTCGTGTTTCAGAACTAGACCTGATTATTTCCACCACGCTTTCAAAGAAATAGTTTGTGCCTGAATAGAGCTTTTCTGGAGTGTGTGTATATATGTCTTTTTGAGAATTAGGCACTGGGAGGGGATTGCGTAAGATGGAGGAATCCTGTTAGTGAGTAGACACCTACTTTCTCCCAAATCGTTTTGTAATATTTAGTGGTGTGTGTTCTGAATATATTCTTTATGGGAACTTAGGATCAAAACTGAAGCAAAAGCATTAACTCCACTTTGTTTCAACTCCTGCTGACAATATGTATAGGTACACTTCTGTCTGTTATAAGAAACCCAAATTTGAGAATCTTGACGTGTTAATCTTAGCCAATGAACGTTTTTGCAGTACGAGATTTCTATAACTACCTCTAGCCTAGATTAAGTAGTGAGTTTCTAATTAAGATAGAAGCTAACTGACTTTTACAGAAATTCTAGGTATTTACAAAATGAAAATCAGCAAATGATTACTGCATAGTGTGTGCTATTATTTTTTTAATATTGAGAGAATTGCCATATAACTACATTTTTTTCCATGAGTTACTAAGATTTCATTGTAAGTCTTTGGTGCAATTTTTAGTATGGACGGCACTTCCCTTACATGAAAATAATATTAGAACTGAAAGCAAATTTGTTTAATGTGAAGAAAAGCCTAGATTAGCTGTTTAGTTTTTCTTTGTGGTTTTTTTTTGGTTTTTTTTTTTTTCTTTTTGCCAAACACAGATGGTACACTGGCCTTTAAAGGAAGATCTTGTTTTAGAAAAAAATCCTTTGGAGTTTAACAGCACAAATATGAGTTTGTGAAAATACCTGTCCATATATAAAGTTTCTTTATTTGGTTTCTCTCTATCGAAATATACAAAACTCTATCATCATTTGTATTAGAGTCGGATGGCAGCATAAGGACAAGGTAATTTCTTGCTGACAGGTCAGGTTGAATGCCTTCAGGATTTTTACTTGAGTGAATTTGCTTGAAATGGAAGGTGCTGTACTGTTTGCAGGTTATAGCACATTTATTTATGCAAGCATTATTCAGAAATGGTGCCAGAAAGAGTGTGGCCAGTTTAGTTATTTTAGCAAACTTCTGCTTGTTCAAATTGTTTGGGAGCTCTAGCACTCCTCACACTCATTGCTAAGGCTGTTCTGATAGTATGATTCTGATTTTCAAATGATTGCCCCGAAGCAGGTAAGTACCACTCACATGCTCAACTCCTTCCTTCCCCATAAAGTTGCCCAGTGTATCAGAGTCTGGTTTTGCATATGCTGTACATGTGATAGAATGCATTGCAAAATGCTCAACTAGAAACAATATAGCTTCCTCATTAGGGTGGAGTGATCTGAACAGACCTGTGCCCATACTGCCTCTGGTTCTTGAACTTTCTCTGTATCTAAGAAGTTATCTTTGTCCATGTGTTAGTGCAGTTATGCAGACAAAATGATTTATTCTTAAGGTACATAAAGCCATTTTGCAAATACTATATATGGGAGACCAGAAACACTTCCAAGTCAAACAGGCATGTTTCACAGCTCTCCAGCAAAGGACTTGACTTTATTTCAGTTTTCTGTTTTATTCCTTATGGGGATGAATATATAGTTCATAATTCTCATGCTATGACCTTAATTGAATATAATCTTCAAACGTGACTTAAAGAATTTACTGAAATTCTCGTATTGGATGGTGTGTGTGTGTGTATAAATCAAGGTGCCAAAGTACCATGCTAGCTAGGCGATATTTCTAAAATACTTATCACAGCTACAGAGTTTTGAACATATTAATATATTACATGATTCTTCATATGCTTCTTGTTTATAGTCCTTATTTGTGTGAGTAATTCACCTCATGATTACATTGTGATTCCTATGTAAAGATGTATGACTTCAAATTTAATAGGCATACACTTATAGTAGCTTTTACTAGGTCTTGTGTTACTTAGCTCCTGAAACTGCAAATTGTGTTGACAAACAGATCATCCTTCCTTCAGAGAGATGTTTCCAATAGCTTTATTGTAAGAAATAATTATGTGAGGCCACAAATATGTGCACATACTCTGTGCTTCAGGGTGTATCTTATTAAGCGAGTCTTAGAATTTCTGGACTTACAGAAATGGTTGCAGCTTGATGTGCAATGCCACCTAGTGAATTTGTGGAGTGTGTGATTTGAATTATTAAGAACCACGGAAAAAGCATGTACTGCTTGCTAACTGTCTCAGGCTTGCTAACTTGTGCCAGGCTAAGGTACGTTATTTTGAATGTGTAGGCATCTCTGAAATTTGAGTCTTTTAAACATGTTTCCAGGTGAAACCCTTCTAGCTGCAAGTCAATTCAGAAAAGGTTGGTCTCGGTCCTTGAATCAATTCTAACATCATGTACTCTTTTATATGTAAAGTGGAAGAAATCTGTTGCTTGCTTGCCAGGGAATAGTGATACTCAGCAGAGAGAGAAAGCTGTTGATGAGTATGGTGTCTGAGTTTAACTTTGAGTCAATAAATTGTCAAACTGAAAGAAATTAGATAAATAAATGTCAGGATATATTTTAGTGAAATTTTGATCTTGTTAACAAGTCCATTCAGGTAAATGGACTTGTGGAATATGGTCATGATGACTATACTGTAGGTAGAATGCAGAACTGGTTAGAAAACTGGACAGAGACTAGTCATTTGTGGTTTACTATTGGAGGAGGAGCTGAAATGAGTCCAGGAGAGAGCAGGGTGAATGGTCGGGAAGCAGAAGAACTAGTATTGCTTGGTCTAAACAAAAGAATGTTGAGGGCTGAAGATATGCCTGTTTAAAGCAGAGAGGAAGGGAATAATCTCTTCTCCATGCCTACAGTGTGCACGGCAAGAAGTCATGGGTTTGAATTGGCATTAGGAAAGCTTCCCCAGTTGTGGCTGTAATGAAGCACTTAGTGTCTTGTGAAAGCTCAGGGATCCTCATCCCTGGAGGTGTTTGAGAACTGTCTGGACAAACATCTTCCAGAAAAATGTTTAGCTGACCATGCCTTAAAATGGAAGGGATGGAAGAGAGGTATGTCAACTTAGTTTTCTGTGTCAGAACTGGTATAATTCTTGTGGTGTTTTTCAGTTGGGTAAATCAACTGGAAAGTTTCCAGGAATGAAGTGGAGTTAGAAATTGAGACCATTCAGAAGGATGAAAACATGTAAAAAAAAAAAGGCAACCCACAACTACTAGTTATTTTACAGCATATTAGTGCATCACCTTCATTTCACAAGTATTCAACATTTCTACATACTATGTAGTTTAAAAATGCAAGTCTCCTGTCAAGTACGCTGTCAGTTATCAAGAAGGAAATAAGAAGTTTTTTGTAAACAATGGAGGTAGTTGCTCTTTTGGTAGGGTTTTTTTTACTTCTTATGCCCCTGTGTGCTTCATGTAGTAGGATTGCTGTACTTGTGTTTAAACGCAGGACATAACTGTCCATAGCTCTTTCAGATTTTAGCATGGCAGTATAGGGCTACTACTGCAACTTAGCCAGTTTAAAAATTCAAGCTTTTTGCCCGTGGATACTTTCCAAATTAGTTCTGTTTGTTTGGTTTTCTTGGTCGTCATTGCTTGTTGTGATGAGTTTGATTCCTGCAAAAAAAAACTGGCCTTAGGGCACAGCCTTTATACCTATCTGCAAATAATTTTATCATTAGGCTGTGTGGTCGTGCATGTAGGTTGTTACATCCTTTACCAAGAGTGAAAATTTATTACTGTTACTGAACAGGAAAGGATGTGAGCAGCAAAACCCATTAAGCTCACTTAATATCAACTTGCTTAATCCCCATTTGTCTTTAATGGTTGGTTTTTTTCCAAGCATCTAGTTGTATAGCAATGCTTTAGTATTAAGGCTTTCTTTTAATGTTAGTTGAATATTAAATGGTTTTCCAGTAAGCATTTTTAGGGCCAGTTTTATCAGCAAAACTTGCAGTGGAAGAAACTGGATCAGGATCCAGTCACCCTTACCACCAAAACAGTTTGTTAATGAAATGCTTGTTACATGTGTACTTTAATCCTCATTCTAATCATTAAACCTGATTCTTATCCAGACCTCTTTCTGCAAAGAAATTTTACAAAAATCAGTTTATGATGGGTATTTGCTTAGTTATAAGGAGTATTATAAAAAAAAAGAAGAAACAACTGAGCAGTTTGTGAAATGGCGAGCGATACACGTTTGCAGTTCAAATCCAGCCCTGGGAAACTTCTATGTAGTTAGTTGAATGGTTTCTAGCCTTTGTGGGTTGGGATTTGGTGGTGTGCCAGATTCCCATGGGCTGCACACCAACAGCCGCTAGAAAAATAGCATCAATTACACCTGTAGCTGACCTCTTCATCGGTAGAGCCAAAGACTGAAAGCATCTGAAAACTGTAGGTACTTTCTTACCACTGTAAGAGTATCTGTCGGGCGGTACTGGTGGTATTGTGTTATGAGACTTGAGCTGCTACTCCTCATCCTCTCTCTTACTGGGATTTTAATCTGCTTCCTTTGTCAAGCATTAGATTTTCACTAGAAAAACCAACCATGGGGCCAAGTTATGATAGCAGGACAAGATGAACATCAGCAATTCTTCATGTGCGTGCTCTTAGCCGTTACAAATGAGCAGTAAAAGAGGTTCAAGATAAATTTCTTCATCATTTCAACAGACTGTGTGCATGGCACCAAGAAAAGAGCACCAAGAGCTGTGGTATTATGGCTTATTGGATATCTACTAATTTTGTTATGTATCTGAAAGCTAAGTTTGCTGTGTTTAGCTATGAATTGAGAATGCTGTCATGTTGATATCCCTCAAGAACTGATTACAGTGTACATTATTTTGCATTCCTGTAGACTGGAAGGCTTGTTAATATATTAGCATTTTAAAAAGACATTAGAGATTACAATATGTTGCCTATACCTAGAGCGCCTATGAAATACGAAAGGGTGAATTTTGTTACTTTATCTGTGTTCACCAGTGGTTGAACCTTTTTTATGGTTATCATTTGTTTTGACCTCTCTGTTTTGTTTCAGTTTGGGTTTTTTAAGGGTAGTTGAGTTTGATGTAGGTAAGGAGATTCTGTCTGTGTCTGGAAGGACGGGAAACAGACCAAAATAGGGAAATGCAGGATCCCGTGGGCTGCCAGGTGCCAGAATGCAGGAACCTGGAAGCTTCCAGAGGATTCACTCTCCAAGACAGTGTTCGCTCTTTTGGTAGTTTATGAAACCCAGAGTGACTGTCCAATCTTGATTGCTTTCTTCCTCGTCGGCAGTAGAGATATCAATGCTCTGTCTACACTAGATATCTTTCATTACTTAACTTTTCCCATAAGAGAGGAAGTGACATGACAATGTCGGTAAAGAGCTATTCATGTTTATCTGTTTCTGATCCTGACAATTCTCACTGCAAGTGGTTATAGCAGCAAAAGATGCGGTGAGCAGTGTGCAGGCATCCTGCTGTCTCCTCAGCCTTTTCCTTGCACTGCATTGTGAGTTATCAGTATAGTATTTGCGAAATTATGGGACTTTATATCCTCATATTTCATTTTTCTTTGACTATATATTGTTTAAGTTGTGGTTGAAAATCCACTGGTTCCTTATTTTGATTATTAATCATCATTCAGTGACATTACCAGAAATGAAAACTGTTAGTCTGTTTCTGAAGTAAAATATTCAAACCCACTAAACAAATGCAAGTAATTTGAAAGGGCCCAATCTATCCCTTTCTTAATTTACTTGTGAAGCTGTATACAATGTATCTGATGTCTGCATGGGAACATTTCTAATTACCCTTCGAGCTGGTGAAAGATGATTTGAATTTGCATTTGCAAATTAAAAGAATGCTGGAGTGATTCATGGTTAGAAGAAAGTGAGTGAGTCCCAAATTTTATTATTACTACAGTACATTTTATTTTATAGGTATTTTCTTAAGCAAAAGCAAAACCGGGACATGTGAGCTGGATAGGTGATGTGAAAAACCTGGTGGTTTTGGACAGTGGTAATTAAAGGGATTCCATTAAAGCTGTGTCTGTGGGATGCCTCAGAGATTATTTCAGTAACATGCTGTAGTAGAGCAGAGCAGAGCTTTTTTGATCTTACTGCGTTTTGTTTGGCTGACCTTGTCGTTGACGGCTTCTAGGATTCAAAAGCTCTGTTAACAAAACCCCAACAAAACTCAAGAAATTTCCACATCCTTAATTGGCAATAGATGTTTAAACTCATTCAGATTTAAATTGATCATATATGAGATGTATGAACAGTCATGAAACTTTTAGTTGTATGTATAAAGTCAATGTGGAATGGGTAGAGGCGTAAGGACTAATTGCAGCTTATATATTGTTCTGAGAAAATTTGCCTTTGTTTTTAATAGTGCTGCATGGTCAGGATAAGATTATCAGTTGTTCCATGACCTTGGAGATCAAGAGTTGTTGTTTGAGGTCTAGGTAGAGGTCTGTCCTCGTACGGTCATACTTTTCTACCTGTACAGAGTCAGAAGGAGTAGTAGCAAATTTAGAACCTACTGGGGAGCTTGAAGAGTTTTTTGCTCAGTGAGCCCTTAGCAGTGGGCAGAATGGGATTGCTTCTGCAAAACTCTTTTTATCACTGGAGGTAAAATAATGTCCATGAGCTTTTTCCAATATAGGGATGCCTATTCACAGCAGTTCTTCATGGTGGTAGCAACAGAGGGGTTTTACCAGCCAAACTGATACTTACACAAGGACTCAGGAAAGACTGTGCTGGTGAAAGCAACTTTTGCTAGCAGTGCTTCTTGGTGTGAATACAGTTTTTTTGGCCATCAAAGATCCAGTGAAGGCCTTTTCTGGAGAAATATTTGTATGTGTGGAAGAAGTGAGGGTTTGTTTTTCTGGTGAAAGTGGCTGTTCGGTTTTCTCTTTTTTTTTTTTTCTTGTATTTTGTTTTGAGAAGCTGTTTCTGAGAAGAGAAAGATTTGTGCGTTGTTTTATATTTAGTTATGGGCATGACTCAGGAGACCAGTGTGGAAAAGCACATTTTATACACATAATTTAAATAACACAGTTACTTTGCTAAGCATCATGCATTGCTATCTTGGCATAAAAAGCCAAATATGTCTTAAGAAAAAGTAAGAAGAATGGTGTGAATAAAAATATTAATCTTTGGAGAGATCAGCTTTAGTGTCCCATTAATTTAATTTGACTCATTCCACTACTTAGACTCCATAATTCAGATTTTAAACATTGTGTTTAGTCTCCTACATTTTGCAGTTCTCTGCAATATGAACCACCTCTTCAGTATTGAACACATTATAGTGTTACTGTTCCTACTATAAAAGTACTTTTTTAATAGTAAGTCTTTTGCTATAAGCATATAGCAAAAGCATATAGCTGGTCAAACATTTGCGAAGATTTGTATTTCAGTGTTTCTATATACTTTATATCCTAAAACTTTTACTAGCTGCTTTGATTTAAAAAAAAAAAAAAATCTCAGAACACTGATTTAAATAAATCATGAACTATGGCTTGCTCAGTTTTATTAGAATAATGTACTTTTTTTTCACACCGTGAGGTGCTTTTCTTGGATCAGTTACGTAAAAAGTTCTTTTCATTCTATTTAAGTGCATGCAAAACATGAAATTGAAGCTTATGAAGGAAAGTAACTGTGAAACTAAGTTTTCATTTAAGAATCATATGTATCTTTATTTTATTAGATTATAAGAAAGTAAGAATAAATGGAGCTTTTTATTCTGGTAAATTGAGCAGGCTTGTTCTGGCAGATTCAATGTACTGATTTAATGTTTTTTATTGTTTGGGTTTTGTGTGTGTGTGTTGTTTTGTTTTGGTTTTTTTTTTTTTTTTTTGTAGCACATTCTTGTAATTCATATGGAAAATAAACATTCTGACTTTTCCAATTTCTTTCACTGCTAAAGGCCGCTCTTTAAAGAAGCTGTGAGTGTAAATGGGTTTGAAGAATAAGGTTGAGGTTTGGGATCAGAATAAGCAGAAACTTTCAAGATTTCATGCACTTGTGCCATAATGCAAGACATCAAAATGGAGTAAATACCGTGCATGTTCAGTAGAGCCACTCCATGGAAGAAGTATCTTCCCTTCCAGCTGCATGAGACATATTAAATAAATATGCTGAAATGACTTCTCAGAGCTAAAATACTATGTGGCAGCTCTATTTTCTCTTTTAAAATAGTTTTTCTCATCTGTATCACAATATTAGCAAATGAATAACTGGATGGAAAATGCTCTTCCTTGGCTTGCTGAACTTTTTGAGACTGCCTGACTTTCTACTTAAAAACAATGCAAATACTCAGTTACTAGTTTTGTCAGAATCTTGAGCGTTTTTCTTTTGAACTCACTGAATGCCCTAAATTGGACTTCTTGTTCTTCTTGGATAGACTTCACTCTTGTTTTGGCTATGAATTCCATATTTTTCTCTGACCATTTGTTTTCCTCTCAGCATAAAGTCCAACTTTCTACTTCCAAAATGCTGTTAATCCATACAGCTAAGGTACCTTAATTGCTACAGGAGTACCTATATATAGTGCATTATATTGCATCTGAGTTTCTAAACATTTCAGTGTGTTCTTTTTGGAATTGTTTAGCGTATTTTATAAAGTGTGTCACACATTTGCAGAATAAAGAAATGATAACTATGAAAGAATACATCTCATATCACCACTTCGTGTTCTACAGCTGATAGTAGATGCTGAATTTTCACATGCAAATTGTATCTTTAATATTCCATGCTAGAAAACAGCCCCTGTTTAGTAATTTACCCGATCTCACAGGGCCCAGATTGGTAACTATTGGTCTCTGAAGTCTGTCTCCTTTCTTTCACACCTGAGTTTTCTTTGTCTTGTGATCCTTTTGGGTTGCTTTAGCTCTAAGGCATAGTGCAAGGCATTCTGTAGGGTACGTGGTGAGTTTTGCAGTTCATACTCAAACAGTAATTGGAGCCTCAGCTAAAATAACCATACGAAGACAACATTTTTATTATCGTTTCTATAAAATGAGAATAGCATCACCACCCAACTTACAGGAGAGTTGTAATAAGGCATAGTTAGAGATTGTGAGGTACTCGGGTGCTGCTAGGGTGATACTGACCTCACAGTTCTAGCAGAGTGAAATAAGAGAAATGCCATTGGTTTCATAGTGCCTGGGTTTCACTTAATTTCTGTAATGAATCATGCCTGTAGATTTTTTTTCTCAGTTTTCTGTGTGGTTGTTTTTTTTTTTTTTCTGCAAGGAATTAAGTATGCATATAATGGCATAATGTTTAACTAATAACAATTCCAGTGCAAAGCTCCCTACTTACTGCTAAGCCTAAGCTGAAATCTTACCAGATAAATAAAATAAATGAAATAAAATACCAGAATCCGGGGCACCTGTGCACCTGCTTTTGTCTACTGTTACAGAAACCTGTGTGAATGATAAATGTGGGAGACAGATTAGATGTAATTAATACCAAATATCATAACCGTTGATGCTTTAGAATTCTGGGTGATTGACCCTTGTAACAGCCCTAATTAAAGCAAAGTCTGATAATAAGATTAATCAATACAAAGGAGTGGCGCAACATGTGGCTATTCTTACCAGAAACATTAGTAATACATTGTGTGATGGCACTACCATCTATCTGTGGTATTATATATGTAAGTTAAAAAAAAATAAATAATTATTGCTAGCAAGGCTTTTTGCTTAAAATGTTTCATCTTAGTTCATATGCTTTAAGTTCATAATTTAAAATCATATAGCTATTTAGCAATAGAGTTACTTACAACAGGAACTTTCCATATATACTCCTGGTCTTACAAATTTATCAGTAGAATAAGTTGGATCATTGAGTATAGTGAATAAGAAAACGCGATTTTCCAGGAGAAGGTGGTTCTCTGAGGTAATGCTTTAGTTGTGTTAATATTAAGAGTGTATAAGGTAGGGGTGGCTCAAGAGTTTAGACATTAAGCTGAAGTCTTGGAAATACAGATTTGATCCCTGCTGTTCTAACACTTAGTGTAACCTTTGCCATGTCATTTTTTCTTCATGTGCCTAAATTCCCTTTGTGTTTAAAGAATAATAGCTCTGCTGTGCTGAATAGAGTGTGACAGTGTTAAATGCTTTAAAATTTTGAGAGTCTCTGATTCTGTAGCTTTAGGAGACACATGAATTGATGGATATAATGAGACAAAGGTAGAAAAATGAAACAGAAGATGAAACTTTTTGCTCATGAAATGAACTGATCCTGCTGATTGCATTGGAGACTTTTTTTTTTGTTTTGTGGCTTTAAAATCAGTTGTCACTAACAGACTGCTTCTTTTCAGATTGTCAGAGGGGAAAAATAAAGGAAAATTTTAAAGAGACTGTGATAAGGACAGTGTTTTTGAGAACTCTACTGTTCCATAAAGTTTATTTTTCACCCAAAAATGAATGAAATTTTAGATTTGAAGAGTGTTTGGCATACAGAAAGGTTTGCAGGTTCAACCTCTTTATATGTGTGTTTAATTTTCTTTTTGTAAAATAATACTTGCAATCCCATCCATGCTGGTGGTGTTAACTTGTTTATTATTTTTGTTACAGAACAATTATCAGATGTTTATGGATGAGTTTCATGATGTGAATGTTGTCATGCCTGATTTTTCAACAAATGAGACAGTTTTAGTTAGGCAGCAAGTAAGACAGATGTTTCTTCTACTACAAGGGACAAATGCAGTCACTTGGATTTCAGCATATAGTGTTAGGATAATTTTGAAATTACCTTTCCTTGGGATGAGATAAACAAGGAATTTAAAGATTATCTCTACTCTTTGAGTATTCTCCATTGAAATAAAAGAGCGCATCCTAGGGAAAAAAAAAAAAAAAAATCTTTCTCTTACAAGGTAGTATTTTCTTCTGTGAGTCTTTATGCAGTGTACTATGTGTTCAAGGTAAACACAATCCAACCTCGATATAAGCAATGACTGACTTCAGCAGAAGAGTTATCCACTGTTGGAATGGTAGCTTTAGAGTGGGATTTCCTAAGATTTCAACAGTTAAGCAGAGTTTATCCAATACTTTGCATTGTCAAAAGCACAAAACTTAATTTATTCAGTCATTTGCACTACATAGGTAGCATAGTAACTCTGCAAAAGTAACCACACTTTCTAATTGCATTCTCTTTTTTTTTTTTTCTTTTTTTTTTCCTTCTAACTAGAGTCTGTGTGTATTTACACCACCAGGAGCTAAAGAAGGACAACCACGGCTCATTCCTGCAGGGCCCATTGCACATGGCACTACAGTATCTGCTTATGTAGCCAGATCCAGGAAAACGTTGTTAGTAGAAGATATTCTGGGGGTAAAAAGCTTTCTCTTTTTAATGAGATGATTGCAGCATGTTCTTAGAATGAATATTTTGATGCTGAAATGTTTATTGAGCTGAATGTATAATGATAGAATTTACATCTGTCTTGCTACCAAGGAAATGTGTTAGCAAGTTTGGATTAGCTTAATGGAATAATTTCAGAATATCGCATTTATCTTTAAGTGTAAATTTAGGGGGTTTTGTCTTCTAAATTTTTTTTTCCTGTTGTCAGGTAAGGAAGGTATAGTGGTGGTTTTGGCAGTGTTATGTTGATGGTTGGACTAGATCTTAAAGGTCCCTTCCAACCTAAATGATTCTGTGATTCTGTAGTCACTTACAGGAAAAAAAAAAAACCTATCAGTCTAAACTCCTGTCTTCCTGGTCGTGAAATACTTGGTGTGTCAGTCAGAATTCTGGTTATTAGACAGGATTTTGATCTCTGCTTACACTAATGTAAAGCTAGAATACTTATAACATCAGTAGACCTAGATCAAAGGCACACTGATGTAACCGGTATCAAAATAAAGGCCTTTGTCCGTACAAAGATTGAAAAAATCCTAAGGTGATATTCTGATAATTCTTGTCACTCTGCATGTCTGTTCTTTTTAATTTTTTGAAAAACTTCCTTCTCTAGTTGTGTCTATGCGATTATTTCAAACTGGTATTTAAACTGTACTTTATGAGAACACTTTATGAACACCAAGGAAGTTTAAATTATCTTTTCAATGTTTTCTAGTCTTTTGAGCTCTGTCCAGAATAACAATCTTTGGATGCTGTGGCCAAAATTGGACATTGCTGTCTCTATTTTGGAAAATATTTGTTAAAAAAGTATGACCTTTATTGGGCAAACTCGGGCTATAAACAAAATACTAAATGCCTAATCTGAATAGACTTAAATCGAACCACAAAACCAAAGGGCAGAAGCCACTTTCACTGTAGTGATAGTCAGTACTTTCTATACAACCAGGACTATAAAGATTTTTATATGATGTTAGGTTTTTTCAGTCACATATAGGGCTTAAATTGTTACGGGTAATTTCCAATTAATATAATGATATCCTTGTGTATGAGGGTTGTATGTTTTGATTTTACATTCATAATAAAATCAGGGGGAGTTAGTGGGGAGGAGTTTTGAATTTTTTTGTTGTTTTACAGTACCAGTGGATTATTGACTGAACAAGGAGATTCATTTTAGTGACATGGTTTGCCTTCTGGGAATTTTAGGAGCATCTCAACAGTGAAAGGAAGCACTTGCAGATAGACTTGCCGGCCTTTTTTTTTTTTTTTTGTTGGGAGGACAGAATTACAAAGTGAAAGCAGGAGGCTCGAGTTGCAAAGTGCTTCCCACTCTCTTTTTGTCTGTCACTTGTTCCTAGCCCTTCAGATTGATTGTCATCTTAGTAATTAAAGTAAAGATTACTTGCTGTTTTCTTTGAGAAGAGAGATTTTGATGAGCCTTCAAGGTGTGTCTGTCTTGCCTAACCCTTGCCTAGCCTGCAGGGAACAGCTGGTAGGAATGAAGTACTTCAAGGACTGATGTGCAACAGAGTGTCTCTCACACTTCACATAGGCTAGTTACTGCCTTACTAACCATAATGTTCAGGTGGTTTCTCAGGTTTTTGTGAGTTTTCATACATGGAGAATTGAAGCCATAAAGCCTTGGACATTCCCTATGTAGATTAAAAGTTAGGAATTTGGGTATTTTATAGCAGCTGTTAGATTATTTTAATATTTGTTCCTATAACTTTTGCACTGGCATGCATAAGTGAGGGAAGGAGAAAGATTCTGACTCTTGTGCATAATTTTTTGAGAACATCTTTTCCTCTTCAGGAGTCAGTTGACAATTATAACTCTGTATAACCTAAAGCCTCAGGTTTCGATTTCTGTTCTCTTGCAAGCACTGCTGTCTGCCTGGTAACACTGAAATCTGAGCAGTCCGCTTCATAATTACAAATTATGGGTTTTTTTTGTGGGCGAGGGGGGAATAGGGTGGTGAGGTAGTGTTTGTTTGGATTTTTACTTAATCTGGACTGGCATTAGCAATGAAATGATGGTTTTGCTACCTGTGAGATGAGAGAAAATGTATTATAAAAACAAAGCCAAAGCCGGGTCTAATATAACAACTAATTCTGACTTTATATCAATAAGGTTATCTGTATATCTAAATTAATGCTGAGACTTTTTTATTGCATTTTTTAGTAGATGTCATAATACTGTGTGTAAATTATGCTGAGATATGAGTTTTAGTGAATTTTATCGTTTTCCTGCAGATTTAATCAGCCAGAAGAAGGAGGAAAATGTCAGTATATCTTTCATGTTAATGTTAAGATATTTACGTTTTATCAGATAATGTTTACATTTTCTAGGATGAGCGATTTCCCAAAGGTACTGGACTGGAATCAGGGACTCGTATCCAATCTGTTTTGTGTTTGCCGATTGTCACTGCAATTGGTGATCTGATTGGTATCCTGGAGCTTTACCGTCACTGGGGCAAAGAAGCCTTCCATCTTAGTCACCAAGAGGTGGGTTCACACCAGCCATTCCCCACTTCCCCACAATGTTCAGCACTTCGGCCCCCGCCAGACTTTCTTCTCTCACTCTTCTCATGTGTTTTTTACCTTTTTTGTACTTGATTTTTGTTCTCATTGAATGTTACTTGTTGAAAAAAATAGGTAGCAATTTTTATTTTCAGTCACAGGAGGTAAAATTTACATGTACAAGTACAGGGACACCTCAAGAATTTTACCTTGTGTTCTTTTGTGGAAAAACAGGTTCAAGTTTTCTAGTTTTTTTTATCAGTATGGAGTTGTTAGAGATGTTAACGCAGAGAAGGTGAATGAAATAGAAGTGTAAATCAAATGTCAAAAAATTACATCACTTTATATATAAAGGACACTGCTGAGTTATCCTGAGTCTCAATTTTAACTTTCCAGTAAAGCTTTATTTTGCAGTATGAAAAGATCTTTTATTTTTTTTAGTTGACTCTTTTTGGTGTGGCTTCTCAGTGAATTAGCCCCATTTTAAACCATAATGTTGCAACATTGTAGCAACAGAATAGCAAGTCTCAATGTTAGGTCCCATAGGAGGGGAAAGTGATTTTATTTTAAAACAAAAGCCAAGCAAAAGAGAGTTCATGTATTTGCATTCACGTTCTTACATTCACACACTCTCAGGCACCAAGATGTGTGTGTCCAGGTGGTATTTCCAAGAGTTGTGCACAGAGATGCCCATATCCAGGTAGTCTCTCCAGGATGCCTTGCAATGACATGGAGTACAAGGGGTGCCAGCTGTTGAGTCTTTGTCTCCTGATTTCTTTCCTGGGTTGGAAACAATGTGTTGGGTTTGGGTCAGCCTTTTCTCTAGCCTTTAGGGGCTGACATCTTTTGTCTCTCTCGCCTGTCCCATCTCTGTGAGTCAAGATGTACTCACTGTCCTTTGTCTTCTGACCTAGATGTCCTTAAAAACTGTGTGTATATGTGCTGGTACCTGGATGACCTGTTAATCGTAAAGTTGTTGTCTGCTTTTTGTTTCCTTCTGATGCTTACCCATCCAGATATTCCCATTCAATAACCATCTTCCCATTTCCATGACTGTTCCTTACACTGCATGGCTTACTGTATTTATTTAAGGCCTGTGTAGTTATGTTGTCCATACATGTCCATTTGTCAATGCAGAGTTAGGAGTTGTTGGCCAAGTACAAACAAATTTTAAAATGGAGCAGATGTCTCAAAGGCTATCACTGTATTAAAGGTGTTAGAAGTGCATCTTGGCTCTCATGTCTGGGTGAGGATCTGTGTTATGTCCCATCTACACATTAAGGTGGCTCTCACATTAATATGAGTGTACCATTTGTTTCTCGCAGAGGTTAGGACAAAGCGGGGTGAGTTCTAACCAGGTCTGTTGTCTCGATAGTGGTACAAGATGCACCGTGGAGCAGTTTAGCTGCGCTGAACAGGAATAATTCTTCTGAAAAGAACAGGAAATGTGCAGACAAGAGATATTAAAACTAGCCCTCCCAAGGAAGGAAGAAAGAAACAGCAATATTTGTCAATTGTATGTTCTGTTTATCAGTAACCTAAGTAGCCTAGCACACATACGGTGCTCATACATGTATATTAGTTGGGCAGTCAATGTCACTTCAGGCTCAGTGTTGCACCTGGTAATTTTTCAGCAGTAAGTAGAGGTCATGGTAGGAGACTGGATTAGTATGGTGGTGCCAGTGTCCCTGCTCACAGAACAAAGAACAGGCATTCATAGAAAAATTGGCTTTATTGATGCGGTATGATTTTATAAACTTTTAAAATCTATTTATATATTTTTTTATATATTTTATTACATATTCTGTATATATTTTTTTAAAAATTATCCTATTACATTAATCAATTTACAATTCAGATAAGTCTCAGATATGCATTGTTCTGTGCAAATATGAAATACCTTCTGTAACAGAAGTTCATGAATGTTCTACTTGGCAAAGACTGGCTGCTAAATGAAAGTATTTTATCACTAAATTAAAAATATTTTAAGGTCACTTGCTGAGTGTTCTAAAACGTTCTTTTCATTTTCAGGTTTCAGAAAGCCTTTGGATACCATTAGCAGTTTTTATAAAATGTGTACAATGTGTTCTGTTAAAAAAAAAAATAAAATTAAAAAGAAGTAGCTTAGGAGGGAGCGCAGCAGCAGACCTGTTGTACTTCTGTCCTCTGTGTTCCTGTAAAGCTCCTGTGTTTCAAGGCCAGGAGATTATGCATGGTAGCACATCTTAGTTAACTGCAGTTTACGTGACAGTTGTTTGAAATGTTGCCTGGAAACTGTTGTACTTAAAACACTAGTCTTGAGCTGAGGGATCGGGTCTGGTTCTTCTGCCACCAAAATGGTAGTGAAAGAAGCAGTGCCTGTTTACCACTGGAAATAGCTGTGGCTGAAGAGATACAGCCCCAGAAACATGTTTTGGGGATATTTTATTTCTATGGCAGATGCCTTTCAACAATGTACATATTGTAATTTTTAAAGCCTTCGGCTTACGGGATGTTTGTTTTGATGTATTTCTGAGCTGATGGGTTCCCAATACTGCTTTTGAAAAGCATTGGTAAGCATTTTTTTGACACCAAAAAGTGAGGATTCTCTTGTGACTGAATGTACCTTACTAAAATTGAAACACTCGCAAGTATACTGACTTTCACAAAATAACTGTTTTCCCACAAATTGTTACTGCCTGCCTGTCTAAAACAGCTCAGACAATTTACTTAGAAGCGAGGTAAAGAAAACGAGCGTGTAACTGATCTGCAGTTTTCAAGGTTTCCTCAGTTACTTTCTTCTCTTTTGTTTCAGGTTGCAACAGCGAATCTTGCATGGGCTTCAGTAGCAATACATCAAGTACAAGTAAGTGTTTGCGTTTTTTCATTTTTTCATTGTGTAATCCTTCTGCCAGAACTTGATTAGTAGGAACATGAATCATGATCAAATTTAAGTGGAAGTCACTATTAAAACATTGATTCAAGCCTCTTCCCTGAACCTCTAAAAAATATGCTAACATTTTTGGTGTTCCTTGGGCTAGTTTTCCTCACTTACAACCATGGATCAAATAACGGGATTTTTAATAAAGGACAAAGTAACTTTAACAAAGCAGATAAATAATTGATAAAGTGGAATTACAAAAACTTTGCAGTTTTTTTCTTGTAAGAAGGCAACTTCTAGGGCAATCGGTTGCTTTCCTCCTGCTTTGCTATTCAGTTTGAGATTATTAGATGTTGCTGGCTAAAGCCTACTTTAAGCCATCCTTGCTGGCTACTTCATAATCCTGTAACTACTGCCGTGAAGGATGATTCATGCTGTCCTTAGTCGGGTGCTTAATGAAGCTCCAAACAGTGCAAGCTGCTCTAGCAAACCCCAGCAGCTTTGCTAATAGGTTTTGTTACTTCAGCTAATAGAAGATAGTGACACTGAAACTAAACATATTCTGTCAACTCACAGAAGACACTAAAATAGGTTCTTCTGTCAGCTCACAGGAGGAAGTTCATGACGTTCTTTTATTCCAAGGTGTCTTTCGTACATTTGGCAGAAGACTCAAACAAAGCCTCCTGATTTGCTTTTCTAGGCTCTAATATTTGCCACCTTGGTGCTGGAAGTCGTTGACTTTGTTTAGGATGGTCATTCAGCCTGGCACGTTTAGGCAGAATTATCTCATGTAGACTATTGTACACTAGTAGAATTGCAACTGCATGCAGTTGTAGCTTCAATTGGTAACAATGACTCCCTCTTTAACTGAGAAGTCTTTCACACCTAACAAAACAAAATATGGAAGGTTCAGTTTAAGCCTGTCCATTCGTCATTTTCATTTCTCTCCCTTCTGCTAAGCAGAAGGCTTGCCCTTCCCAAGCTTTTGCATGAGAAGAATGCAAGAGTTTTGATCTGCCGTTGGGCCGTACCTACCAGGCTCACAGCTGGGCTTTAGGATGTAGTGTATATCAAGGAGTTGTACCTAGTTACCTAATTATATGCAAGAGTAAGGCTTGTGGATGTAGATTGTCCTATATTGCATCTTTATTTATATCTGCATTGCACAGATGAAAGGTATAACTGGTTGAGTGATATTTTATTGAGTAAAAGGTACCAACAGGAGAGGATTATTTTCTTTTTTGTGACCTCAGTGCAGGTGTACAATTATACTTTAGATACAGCGTATGCAATTAGGTGAAGTAAAAATACCGTTCAAAGCTTTGCTTCATCTAACACTTCCTTTCTAAAACGTAGTATGAATACTCTTTCTGTGTTCATATTCATGCTGATTTCTCCCAAAATTGAGCGTCTATCATCTGCTACTTAGCTTACTTAAACTTGCCTGATGCCAGTCTTCAGTTGTGTCTACATGCTACTTTGCAACCTGGAAAAAAAATGGTAAAAGTATGATAAGGAAGAAAGCAAAGAAAGTATTTGACATTCTCAGAAGAGCTAAGGGTCTGGATAAGGAGGTGTTGTTGATTCCATAACTACATTCAGTGGCAGCTTTTGAGGCAGCACAAGCAAGTGTAACAACCAACATCTTCCAAATGGTCTTAAGAAAGGTGTTACTTGCATTTAGCAGATTTAACTCAGCAGCTAGATAGCTAAGCCTGAAGCCGAGCACACAAATCTAGCTTTTAATTTTATACAGTGATGAAACTTATGTATATACTAGTAGTGGTATTTTTTTCATACAAATTAAATGGGTAGACTGTGTGACTTCAGTTTCCCTCTGACTTCAGCGTTCTTTTGGAGCAAATGATAGTGTGATCTGTGCTTGCAGGTGTGCCGGGGTCTTGCTAAGCAGACTGAACTGAATGACTTCTTGCTTGATGTATCAAAGTAAGTGTGATTTGCACTATAATCTCATCAATTTATTTTGATAAGCTTTTCTAAGATGGCTCTTCCAATCTACCCATGTTTTACATTGTAGCTCACAAGCAGGTGCGAAGGCACACCTTGGAGCATGGGCAAACTTCAGCACAGGGACGAGAACGAATGATGTGGGTGGCACTGCGATATACCTGTTAAACATTTTTTTTTTTTTTTTGGTGGTGATGCAGAAGAAAATGTGACAGCCAATAATACCTTACAGAATTTGTTTATTGTTTTGGTCTTTTGCATGTTTTTTTTTGCCTTTTTTCCCCTCTTCTGTCCGAGTTATAGGTGGCCCTCTTTTGAGAAGTGACAAATAGGCTTGCCATCTCTTTTCATGGCCAATTTCAGAAGGTTTGAAAGGACTTTACGAAAAGTTAGTTAGCTTGCTTCAGCTTCCCCCCCCCCCCTTTTCTTTTTTAACATGTATGTACACACACACAAATATACATGTATAAGTATATGCACCTCAGGGGTATATCCTTGAAGAATCAGGGCTGTCACACGATTGTTCTTTCCCTGTATTTTCTGGAGGCTGTTTTCATTTTCAAAGACTATAACTGCATGTAGTATGTTTTCTTATAATGAATGCAAGATTAAATTGAAAACACAGTACGAATATGAAAGCTTGGGTTTAGACTTACAATTTAGTGTCTTAGGCAATCTGCTTCATTCATTTTTTCTTTGTTGCTTCTATCAGCATCTTTAAATAGTAGAGATAGCCAATAAATTAAAAGACAAACCAAAGTTGTATTTTTGGTAAAACAGTCTGAGGTGCTTAACAGTATTTTATCAAACTAGTTGGTTGAAGAATTTCTAAGTGCATCACAAAGGACTGATGAGACTTTGGAAAAATGAGATGTCTCAGATTTTGGCTGTTACGAGCACTTCTCTGGGTCTTGATGAACAATCCTCAAACTGATGAGATTAGAGGACATCCAAGATTCCTATGAAATTGCTCAGGAATGCAGGCAGCTGAGTCGACCCGCCTGGAGTGGGGAATGATACACCGCAGGGAGGAGTCTACCCCTGGCAAGGAGGGCAAGCTGGCTGTATCCAGATGTTTTTTGTAGCTTTTTTCCTCAGGGATGACCTTTTTTTTATTTCAGCCTATGCTTAAAGCGTGTTTCCCAAAGGGTGCTCTTATCGCTCCCTTGCCAGAGCTACCCACTTGCTGTAGTCTCTTGCACCATTATGTTCCTTCCCAGAGTGCTTTTCTTTTGCTAACATCTGTATTGAAATAGTTTACCAGAGGACTCTGGATTAATCTACCCAAATTTATGGGCTGGCAGTTTACTTTTGGTACATAACACTGAGATTGTTTTAAAGAACTTCATAATGATTTTAAAATTTTAAGATAAAAATTTCAAAAAGTACTGCAAATATTTAATAGGTATTTCTATAAGAAAATACCTCTCATACATAATTATCAATTGCTAGAATTGTTTAGTTTTAACAAAAAAAGAAGCCCTATGTTTTGAGCCACAAAATTGGGATATAATTTAATAACAACTTTATGAACTTCTTGTGGGTAAAGACTTGCATTAGCAAGAAAGTAATTAGTTTCTTCTCAGAAATGGTCTGTACCTTTTCTTACATGGAAAGAGGGTTTCCTATTCAGTGAGGAAATTGTTAGCGTGCAATGTCACTGGGACATGTTCTGTAACATTTTAGAAAGGGCATAGTATGCAGTGCTCCACCTCTTCATGTCCCTGACAATGTAGGATTAGCGTATTACATATTTCCTTTCCACTAGACTCAAACAGAGCTGAGCTGTATATATGTTCAAGGCCATGGGACAATGTCTTTCTGTCTGCTGGGAACATTGTAATCCGAGGGTTATTAAGCCTCGGCATGTGGAAGATTTAGACTTCTTTTACTAATAAGTGTGACCTTTATCTTTCAATGTTCTTGACTGTCCTTGGACATTTACCACTTTGCTGTGAAACTGAGATACCTTTTTTTTCCCTAAGTTACAAGATCAGTCTTTTTCTGCAACTTCAACATGCTACACCTGGGTTGATAGAGAAGACTCATCAAGAGTTTTATAAATTGTTGCCTTTTAAACAGAGTTAAGGGTTGGATAATATGACCTGAATTTAGCTACAATATGTAGTTTTCATTAGTTGTCGGTACATAGTCCTCTATGCATGAACCTAATGAGATATTTTGTAAGTATGTAGATAATATATATCAGCAACGGAAAAAAACATTATTTTTTTTTATCTTCTGGATTGCTTTTCTTTTCCTTTTTTGCTGCTGCTTTTAAAATTTTCAGTGTGTAAAGTGTGCCAAAGCATTTTGATATGTTCTTGGTGTTGCTCAGCAGGGGCCTATTCAATCCATGGCAGTCAATGTTTGGTAGTCTTTTTATTTTCTACAGAGAAAATTCTACATATTATAGAGAATATTCTGCAATTCTGCCATTGTAGAATAATGGCTTAAAGGAACATAGCTAGGACCATTTCTTAATTCCCTTGTGCTATAGCAAGTCAGTCAGTGATTTTCAAGGTGCAGAGGTTTGTCCTCACCTGTTCAGGCTCCACTGTTGAGCGGTTGTGAAACAAGAGCCCATGACAGCCATTTGAGAAGTGTTTGACTAAATGCCAAAATTTAATGACTTTTCTTTCTCTGCAGAACGTATTTTGATAATATAGTTGCAATAGATTCTCTACTTGAACATATAATGGTAAGTTTTTGGTTTTTTTCACTTCTGAGTCTTAGTTATTAAAGTCCTTCATTCTCCTTCCCTTGAAGTAAGACATTATGTCATGGAAATATATGAGCTGTTTATAATGGACAACTCATACAAACAATATTAATATCTCTATTTGGAAGAAAGTGGCAAAGGTCAGCTTGATTTTTTATTGTCGCAACAACTTCATTTCACAGCTTTCATAAGTGATGAAACGTGATGACCTCAGAACTAAATAGTTACTGTGTTTTAGAGAAGGTTTGAAAATTGTTGCAGAAAGGCTTCTATTTTTCTTCTTACTTCAGCTTGTTGTATTGATTCCTTTTTCCTCAATTCAATTTGCTACATGCTGCAAAACACTCCTGAAGAAGTGATTGTCTGTAGGAAGGACTAGAGGTCAAACATTACTCCTAGAGTATTTGTTCCAGTTGCTGAATGAGATGTGCAAGGCATAACATCCCTTTTGCTTTTGCTTTGCAAAATTATTGACACCCATAACTACAGTGACAGTCAATGTTTTATAAAAAACACTAAAGCCAAGTCCATTGAAATAACTAAGACTGTTTAATCAGTGAATTAAAATGCAGTTCAGAAACAGATTATAAGTTTCTGAATCAATTTTGAATTCAAAATTATTCCCTGCATAGTGTTTACAAATACATATGGATGGGTTGTTTGTATGTAGCACATTTTGAGTGTTTGATATATGAATTATGCTTTTAGCTTTAGGAACATTCATTGCATACTGCAGTTCTTTTTCATGAATGTAAATCTTAATCAGGTCTGTGATACTATTGTTTCAATTTGCGTATTCAAAAAATTACTCTCTAACAATACTCCAATACTTGCTCCAATCTTCAAAGTGATATTCTTAGCTAAACTATTCAAAGACAACAAGCTTAGAACGCAAACAATATTAAAGTGGTTTTATTTAGAAACTGGAATCAGTAATGGAAAATATTCTTCAGTGCTTGTCTTACTCTAGTTAGTACACAGTCAAGAATTCAGCTCATAGGACACATTTCTGAACATTGCTTTTCCAATTTAAATGAACTGCTTAAAAATAGCTTAACATTTCAAAGAACTGGTGTGATATAACATATGGCATTGAAAACAAATATTGATATTCTTCCCTGTTCTTCCCTATGAATAAAGGCCTGGTGGAAAACACAATTGGCAGTAAAATATACTTACTCTTTCATCTTCTTTTCCAACACTTGGCTGCATTATGATTCTGCATTTTAACCTGTGTAGATGTTGCATACTCAGCTTCCTTTGTAAGCTGTAGCAGTTGGCTGTGTCTTGGGCCAATGCATTAAATTACGTGTTTGCACATTTATTGCCATTTTACGGGAGTGTGATTTCATCATTATGTGGCTTATTCTGTGTCTCACAGTGAGAAAAGAGTGGAACTCGATTTCACCTCATTACTTCACCCTTTGGTGATTGCATTTAAAGTTTGATTTGCTCCTGTAATAACAAAGAAAAAAAGTATGGGATTTCAGCATTCTTTTCATTTTTATTTCCATTAAAATCCCTCAGCAAAGTTAGTGGTATAAGGCTGTTTCTGAATATAGATGCAAGGAGGGGAAGCAGAAGTTCAAGTTGTCTTGCCTTCTTACCAATATGGTTGAGTAGTTACAAGCAACTTGCCCAAAAGGTGGTCCTGGCCTCCCTATTGCCAATACAAAGCATACCTTTTGTTTCGATATTCCCCTTGAGCCACTGGCCTGGATTTGAGCTAGGGCTTTAGAGAAGTAAAAGTTTCTCATCCCATTAATTATTTCTCTCAATTAATAGTCTTTAAGCAGTTAATTTTGAAAAGCATGAGTCGTGACCAAGGTAAGTTCTTGAGTCATATGCATTAGAACACAAAAATATAACTGTGTAAAATCAACACTGTGCTGTTGGTTTTATAAAGAAATCTGATACAGTGTCTGAATAGGTGTAGAGAAGCATTTACTGGACCCCTTGTCCTTTTTGTCACAGTTTATATTCATTCTATTTTGAGCAAAGGAATAAATGGTGTGAGTGGTTGAGATCTTTAAACTTCTTAATGCTCTGTGTGGGAAGTATCTCACAAAAGTTACCTCTTAGCTTGCAGTCTCCCTGACTTTCTACTGCTCTGGTGGAGCAAATGGAGTAGAAAGCAACAGAATCTTTCCAGCCACAGATTCTGTCGGCATGAGAGGGTCCTCCAAGTTTTGTAGAGTTGGTCTAGATGGTTTCTGTGCAGCTTCCATTACACAGCTCATATGACATGGGATTAGAGTCTCCCGAATAATGATTTATTGTCTCATAGGGTTTGGGTTTTTTTTTCTGCCAAGGTCTAACATTTGTCTATTTGCATTAATATAAAAGGAAGTATTTTAAGTTTTTGGTTTTATTTTTGAAAGACAAAGGGTTAGAGCACCTCTTCTATGAAGACAGGCTAAGAAAGTTGGGGTTCAGCCTAGAGAAGAGAAGACTCTGTGGAGATCTTATAGCAGCTTTCCAGTATCTGAAGGGCACCTGCAAGAAAGCTGGAGAGGGACTTTTTACAAAGACATGTAGTGATAGGACAAGGGGTAATTGCTTCAAATTGGAAGAGGGTAGATTTAGATTAGATATTAGGAAGAAGGTTTTCACTCTGAGTGTGGTGAGACACTGGAACAGGTTGTCCAGAGAAGTTGTGGAGGCCCCATCCCTGGAAGTGTTCAAGACCAGGTTGGATGGGGCTTTGAGCAACCTGGTCTAGTGGAAGGTGTCCCTCCCCATGGCAGGGGGGTTGGAACTAGATGATCTTGAAGGTCCCTTCCAACCTAAACCATTCTAGGATTCTATGACAAGTGGGAGCAGGGGGAGTTAATTCATTCATATGGAAGTCTTGGGAATTATTAAGACACGTATGCCAAGACCTGCATGCATTGCACACCAAGATATAGTCAGCCTCTTTCTGTGGCTGAATGACTAGATAGCTATTATGTAGAATTTTTAAAAGTTGAGCAAGATCCACTTCAGATCATGCTCTACCATGCAGTTAATATACTTTCTGAGCAGGTAAGAAACATAGGAGACATATGTGAATTGGGTAGAGCAGGTTCTTGAATCTGAGTCTATGGCATCTTAACACAGTGATCTGTGTTCAACTCTTCCCTCTTGTTCTCAGGAAGTCCATTGTATGTCTGAGAAACATTTCGGTGAAGAACTGCTGTGTTCCTGGGACAAGATTCTGTTCTGACACTCAGTGCTGGCTGGCAGTTAGTTTTGCTAAGTTAAAACTAGCTGGTTCAAAGTATGGTAAAGACCATGCTGTGGGTGGTACCTTGTGGGCTTTTGTTAGTTCATGTAGTCATTCAGTCTTAGCTTTTGTGCAAGAACTGGCCCTAGCATCTGGAGGGCGCAGCCATATCCTATAGCGCTGCATAGGGCAATCCATAATGACAATGATAATTGTGACAATAATAGTCTTCCTTATTTATCCGTTGTTACGTATTACAGGCACATTTAGCTTTTTTGGAAACAAACATTAGCTTCTCCGTTATGTCTTTCTTTGCTGGATATTCAATAGCAATATATTTGCGTGAAGATACAAGAGCCAAAATTGTTCTTAAGTCTTGCCTTATCCTATCTGTTTAAAATCAAATAAAGGTGAAAAATATCTAAACATAGAGGGATGAAAGGTACCATTTTGAAAAGCATTCCTTGTACTTGAAAAACTATGTAATAGAAAAGCCTTTTTTCTTTTAGAAAACATTCAAGCCTCTAAAGGTATTCCTGTATTTCTCAAAGAGAAATTTTGAATTGTATCCGAAAAGATTGCTTTTAAGGTGGATGCTCCTTCAAACAGATTTTCGTAATGAATAATTTCTGAAAACTTCTTTCTTCTAGGGACTTATATTTTTATCATATGAATGACTGAAGATAATCTAACTCATGACCGTTAACTCTAGTTTTGTTTTTTGTCTGTAGATATATGCAAAAAACCTGGTGAATGCAGATAGGTGTGCACTCTTCCAGGTTGACCACAAAAATAAGGAGCTGTATTCAGACCTTTTTGATATTGGAGAAGAAAATGATGGGAAACCTGTTTTCAAGAAGACCAAAGAAATAAGGTAAGAGTAGCTAGCAGAAGAATCCAGTTTCATTATAACTACAGATGTGCAGGCATTTTATTACCCAGTCTCTGTGCCTATCTGCAGGTACCCTGACAATACTTGTCATACTGTGATATCATTCCCACCAGGACCCGCCTCCAGAAGGTAGTACTTCTGGGAATGACATTGCAGTGCCATCGAAACAACGTCTCTGAAGCTATAACGTCACTCCTGGAAATGCCGTCTTCCGGAGGCGGTCCTTTTGGAAATCATGTTGGGAAAAAAACAGAGGTGTTCTGAGGTAGGTAAAGGTGCAGGTAAAGATGCACCTAATCCATAGTCTGCCAGTATGGGACTTTTTTTTTTCCCAAGAGGAATTGAAATTTGTGCAATTCAAGCACATCCAAAGCAAGGAAATCACAATTTGTTCTTCTTACGGATGGACTAGGCACATGTAGAATCTAGTATGGACTGGTCATTGGTTTTGAAGATTTCAAGTCCAGTAATTTAGTTTTACTTTTTCCTCATGTGAATTTAGATTCTTTTCAAACTTTTAAACAATTGTGATTCTGAAGTATGCTTGAAGTGGTGAATTTGAAAATGTATGTAGGCTTGTAATAAATACATAAGATTCTCTGCCTAAAATTGATGTGTATTTCTACTTCGTGTCACAGGTATATAATTTTTACACACATGCACTTTTTTTAATGAGGCAAAACAAAAAAGTAAATATAATATTTTTAATTTCTCAAAAATTATGCATCCTTAATAAATACAGATCGAGATTTTCAAAGACACACAGGTTTTAAACCTGCAGCTTCTTAAAAAGAAAGAAAGGTATGACTAAATATCCTGCACTAAAATTTTGATAAATACTCAGCATAGATTTTCTCAGAATTTTTTTCATTTTCTCCTTATACTTTTGAAGTTCTAGGCCAATATGAGATGTGATTCATGTCTTCACTTAGACTCCTTTAGACAAACTTACTCCCACTTACTATATTGTGTGAGTGAGAATGGAAGGAGTCAAAATTGGTGCAATTTACATACTGACAAGCAAGGAGGTGGTGTAAATTAAAGAAGGTGGCCTGCTTTAACATACACTTTCATACTCCTCCTTGATAATTGTTTTTCTTGCTTGTATCTTACTGTCTTTTCTGTATGAAAATTATTGAAATGCTGACTCTGAGTGCAAGGGTATGAGCCATTTCATGGGTGCTGTATACCGAAAGAGAAGTACAACTTAAATACCTGTAAGAAAGTGACACTGAGTCAGTCAGTCATCAGGAATGAGCCTTAAGTTGGTGTGGTGAAATTATCACAACAAGCAGCAGAAGAAACTAACTTAAAATGAGGTGTGCGGAGTGAAATCCTGTCAGCTCTGTCACTAACTTCAGAGGGGGCAGGATACTACCTGGGTACGTTTAGATCTGAAAGTGTTCCACATGTGATTCTTTCTACTCACATGTGATTCTTTCTACTTATTTTTCTCCATGAATTCTTTTGTGCTTGTGTGTCATAACTGTTTTATGTTGAAGAATTGAAAATTGTTTCCTCGCAAGACAGACTTGTAGATTTTTCTGATTCAACGCCAGAATATATTTCTTGTGTTTAGCTTCCCTGTTGTTGATTAAGGGATGCAGTTGCTACCGTGGCATTGTTTGCACGTCATGAGGTGAAACAAGCTAGTTATTCTGAAATGTACATAGCAAATGCGTATAATATTATAGCATTGAAATTTCCATTGATCTTTTCCCAAAGTTTATTTTACCAAATCCACCTGCCTCCCCTGAAGAAACAAGTTCCATATTGCTTATAATGTGTCTAAAGAAACAATAAATATGTAAAATCAGTGATAAAATCAATAGCTTGTAAAGGTAAACACAAGTCTCAGGTTCTGTACAAATGTGGTGTTTATTAGGCATAACCCCTAGGGTTATTGAAGGCTTTGATTTTTTTGTCACAGAAATGGTCATATTATGGTAACTTTTGTATTAAATTATGTAGTTATATAAAATGTTTTCAGAAAGTATCAACTAGGATGTGCTTTTTTTATTTTATTATTTACTACTAGTTGTCTTGTAAGATTTTTCTCCTAAAAGCATTAAAATGACGCTGGTTGGGAACAAATATCCATTACCGTGCCCAAGACAGACTCCACTGGAAAAATATTTTTCCAGATAGTTCATATGGTGGCTAACCCACATTTTTATTTTCTGCAGATTTTCTATAGAAAAAGGAATAGCTGGTCAAGTGGCAAGAACAGGAGAAGTCCTTAACATCCCTGATGCCTATGCAGATCCACGCTTTAACAGGTAGGATGTTATTCATGGGAGGGGAAGATAGCTCACCAAACCTTTTACTTAAATTTACTACTTAAATTTCATATTAGGATGCATTCATGGAGCTGTGATCCTCTGGTGAGAAGACAACCTATAGATATCTATTTAAATGCTTTAGCCATTGGAGATATTTTTAAGATACAAATAAAAAGTATTATTTTTATCAATTATAAATATAATGGAGAAGAATTTAGTCCTTTTTCCTGTTATGGAACTTTGCCCAGTTAGGTAGACTGTTGTTGATATTCTTTATTAGCCTCCCTGCAATCTGATTAGTTTCAGGGGAGAAAAAAAAGTTCACTAACAAATAACATGCCTACGTACCTGAATGTATTCTTTAATTTTATGAATAAGCTGACTGTACATTTGAGGAAGTATTCATTCTTTATCTTGCTAATGGAGATAACAATTAAAAAGTTCTTCCTAAATATGACACAGTAGATGGAAATATTTGAGAGCTTTGGAGGTGAACTTCTTGCACGTACTAATTACATCTACTTTAAAACTATTTAGTATATAGTACATCAGCATTTCTAAGAATCAAGGAATAGATATTAATTAATAATATTAAATCTTTTCTTTTTTTTTTTTTTTTGTTGTCTTTCTCTTTTCTGGCTTTCCAGAGAAGTAGACCTCTACACGGGCTACACAACCAGAAATATCCTGTGCATGCCTATTGTAAGCCGAGGAAGTGTAATAGGTGTTGTGCAGATGGTGAACAAAATAAGTGGAAGTGCCTTCTCTAAAACCGATGAGAACAACTTTAAAATGTTTGCAGTCTTTTGTGCTTTAGCCTTACACTGTGCTAATGTAAGTTTTATTTACAGTTTTGTAAGCTATTGGTTATAGTGGGAAGACTTCGAATCCTACTTATGGATTTTGATATTCCAGATAATTAAAGTGATTCATAAGTCTCTTTCATTGAATTAATAAGGAAACAGGAATTGTTGAATTCTTTGCTGAATAATTGTATTTTAAGAGGATGATAGGGATTCATTTATGCTTTCTGAAATAATTGTATTTTGGATACATCAATTTGGTGTAGCTAAACTGAGAGAGCAAGCTCTGAAATGTGTATGATGTCTGTCTATCTATTCCATTAGAAAGTATGATTCTTATTTACTTTCATAAATTCAGATCACACGTTTTACAAATTTAACTGGTGGATGGAGATGTTATGTATTCTCTCGATTCCGTATGCTTAATATTCAAAGGTACCAATTTATACATTTATATGCTGTGCTATATACTCATAATTATCCATGCTTCTAGATAAGAGTGGATAGCTATTTTTGTTTTCAAACCCTTTATCATCACAGAAATTACTAATCCTGCAGGAAGCATAAGCAGTTTAATGATCATTACTATATAAGTATAAAAATACAATAAATGCAATAAAAATGCAATGTGTCTTATTCATGGCAGGTAAGATACAACACAATGCCAGTTAAGCCTGGTGATTTACATTAAGCCATTTTACCAACAGGATGCTGTCGATATACTCTGGCAGCAAATTTCACTAACAATTTCTTAAACTTGTTCCACTTGACTTAAGGCAAGTAGAAGGTCCTGCATATAAATGAAACTTGGGACTATGCAATCACTGAATTAAGTGTGAATTCAGTCTTTTTAGATGGTGAATGGTACCATTCAGTGCATACTGCTGCAGAGGATTGGCTTTACTAGTAAAATTCTTGTGTCCATACTTGTTTACAAACCATGTGATACCTGCAATACCTGTCTGCACCTCTCAATAATTAACTGTACTTATTTTTCAGAGTTATTGCATACTGATGTAGATATGATAAACATCTCGTGTACTTTTTACTATGCATAAGTAGCAGTTATTTGTACCAATTAATAGCTGAATTCATGAAGTGGCACAAAATATTAATTGTGCCCTGTGATCAGTTTTCTTTCTGTTAGCATATTGGAAGGGACTGAGCTCTCTTTCTAACTCCTGAACTTCAGTTATTTTTCTGGGGAGAGCTCAGATGCAGTGAAAAATCAGCTGAGCCTTAGCTGTTTACCTGATTGAGTAGATGCAGAATGATGTGCTAGAAAGCCCAATTTTCCAGAAGTACTGAATGTCATATAATCTGTCGCTTTTCTAATGTGTGACATTGGGCAGCCGAAAGCACTATCGTTTTTGCAGATGTGTATTTTAAGAATAAGTGCTCGAGTACAGGAAGGAAATGCTTTTTTTTCTTTATTAAAATTTCTCACTAATGAATGTTTTCCCTTTTTCAGATGTACCACAGAATTCGCCATTCAGAGTGTATTTACCGTGTAACGATGGAGAAGCTATCCTACCACAGTGTTTGTACAGCAGAAGAGTGGCAGAACCTCATGCACTGTACACTGCCTCCACATATTTATAAAGAAATTGAACTGTAAGTATTTTTCTCATATAGTGGCAGTTGCATCTTGTATCAGTCTGTGAAAAAGATGTTGGATGTTTCTTATTCCTGCATGTAGTGGAAGATTTTGTAGGAAACACTTTTATTGTTGAACTATCCTAAAATCATAGGGGTTTATCGCTGGCTTTCTTATGCTTAGTTATAGTTAATGACCTGCAAACAAAATTTATCTATCAAAGACTGTAAAATAATACCTATGCAGAATGGTAGCATTTTCCTCGGGCATGGGTAGTTACAGTAGTTGCTTTAAGCATTAGTTTATATCTAAGGACTGTAGAGATGAGCTTCTTTCTGATAGTCCTGAGTCACCAACAGCTCAGAGCTGGAGAGCAGGCTGACCTGGAACGTCAATAGTTAAGACCAAATGTGTGATCTCATCCCGTTGTATATGTTTTAGAACAAAAGATTCAGCTTGTTCCTGGGATTTTTTGAGTAGTGTGGTTTTTGATTTGGTGTTTCGGGGAGTGAGAGGGGAGGGTTTGGTGGTTTTTTTAGTTGTTTGGGGTTTTTTTTGTGTGTGTGTATTTTGTGCTTCTGCCTGTTTCTTGAAGGAGGGGAAAATGGATACATATCTCTAAACTTCTGAATATAATTCAGAGTTATGAATTCCAGGTGCTAGAGTTTAGAGTTGTGGCCTAAATTTGGAGGAGGACTTCCCATCCAGCCTCTTAAGCTTTCTCTGAAATAATTGAGTTACTTTCAGCTCTCAAGGGTCTACTGTGTGCTGAGGATGTACCTCTATCTGTATTTTATCAGTCAGTCCCCACTCAATGCTAACAGCAGGACTTATCTCATGTTTTCATTGCTGTTTCTGGCCCGGAACAATAAATTCTACTGTAGTGACCAGGTACCTAAAATCAAAACTCTGTGATACTGAGTCACAAAGTCTAAGTTGTCTTTGTAAACCTAATCTCACTCCTGTCAGGTGCTGAGCGTTATAGCTGTGAGCGAGCAAGGCACACAAGCGTATGCTTAATAGGGGCTGCTTACAGTTAAAGTTCATTACATGCTGAAGTGATTTGCTTAAAAGCCAGAGTATTAGCAGCTTGCAGGATTACACCTTAATAGAAGCTTATTCTTTGCAATACAATTTCTTGTGCTTTGTTAGATGATATTATATAACCCACCTCCTCAGCAAAAATGACTTTTACTTGCAAAGATGACAGGTTTCATTCTAAATTATATTAACATCCTTTGGTTCAAGCAATCTGAATACATTTAACCATTTTCCAAGCAATTCAGCTACCTTCAGCTCTCTTGCACCTGCTGTGCTGTTCAGTATGCCACGTATGCGCAAGCGTTTAGCTAGGTTCAGTGGAAAGTAAATAAAAGACTTGCAGCACAGCAGGTGCAGGGAAAGGGGTTAATTAATAATCGAAGGACAAACAGTTCTGCTGAGCAGGTCCCTAATATTAGGCCTAAATGTTGCTATCAGGAGAGGGAAGAAGTCCTCAGCTAATGAAACATAAAAAATGCAGTATTAAATGTTTGATTTTTGAAGCTTAGGCTTAATTTCTAGTAGCCAGTAAAAGTTGATCTTTTTCCTCTATCAAAATTAGAGTGAGTCTCACAGAATTTGTGGCAGAAATCATTGAAAAAAAGCCACTAAATATATTAGAGACACCATCTTTACAATTCCTGGGAGGAAAGTCTGGAATATTTTAGGAGTGCCTATAAAGCTCTCAGCTTTTCCCTGTCCGTCTCCCTGTAGAACAAAGATTTTTGTACATGACTTAAGCAATGGATTCTTACAGAAGTTTCTGTTAACTCAAGTTTCTATTAACTAAACAAAGCCAAAGGCTAACCAAAGGTTAATGGTTTGACTTGATGATCTTAAGGGTCTTTTCCAACCTAAATGATTCTATGGTTCTATGAGCATAGTTCCATTGACCTTAGCAGAAATATATTCACTTACATTGCTGGAAAATATAGCCTGTAAAGTCAGTTCTCTGGGTGTATTCAGAAACAGGTAAATGCTGTCAGATATACATTATCGAGTCATTTTCACTTGCTTTTAGTAAGAAAGAAAAGGTGTTTGTCCTTACTAAGCTGAAACTTTCTTCTTAGATACCACTTTGATATCAGTCCGTATGAGGATGTCTGGCCTGCCATTTTTGTCTACATGGTTCACCAGTCCTGTGGGACAGCCTGGTATGAAGTACATGATTTATAGCTTTAATTCTGTTATTTGTGCGTTTGTTTATTACAAATTTTTGAGATCATTATTTTCTAATTCAAGTTCATCTTTCCTTTGGAGTTTATTTACTATGTAGAGTCTGTACAGGGCTGTAATAAGCAGGCTGGATTTCTTTTCCCAGCTTCTTGGTCTTCAGTTAATAAAATTTAGGAACATCCAGGTAAAAGAACTCATGATTATCATCCAAACAGTTTTCCTTCCAATATATAGAAGTATTGTTTGGTTCAGAGATGAGATTGCTTTTCAGACAGAAGATAGTGATGATGTTAAAGGTGCTCTTGCCAAAAACTAGAGAAGGTACGTGAATACTGATTTTTCAAATATATAGTTGCTGAAATTAATATAGTATATGATTGTAGTAATCCAAGATTAGATCCTATCTTGCTAAATAAATCAATCAGCATCATTATGCATTAATTATGGAAGTGAATGGTTTTCAGATTGTTTCATTTATTGTCCTTTCTCTGTGTCCATTATCATTACTAAGATCAGTAGTCTCTCAGCTAAGTATATCCCATTGCTGAAAGAAAGGAGATGCTTCGAATTATGGAAAAAATCTACAGACGGGCAATTGAAAGGGGAAGTGTCTCCCTGCAAAAAGGAGCAACATTTGGGAAACATTTGCTGGTGACTGTTTCGTCTTAGTAACTGGAGGAGTCTCTGTGCCCTCGAAGCATACAGAAAGACCTGAGGGTCTTTCTCATGTCTTCTTCAATACTGCAAAGTGGGTGACTGTTCTACATGTAGTTCTTTACTGCTCAGTGTAGTTAGTTTGTTTCCGTTCCTGAATGAATGGCTGCGGATGAAGGATTAGGGTTCAAATTTCCAGCTAAGTTCTTTTCTTTTCCCTGTCCGTCTCCCAGTCTATTTCTTTCAAGGTATAACTTTGATGGGAAAAAGTTGACGTTTTTCAAATAAGTCTCAGGCTTCACATATAAAGTTAAAGAAACAAAAATGAGGAAAATATTTGAAAACGAGGCTGTTGGGACTGGACTTGTATTTAATTTCTGAAAGAACAAAACTTCTCAATCGTCTGAAACAAGTACACCTATTTTACGACTAAAATTTGATTTTTAATGTATTGAGGGGTAAGACTGTGCCTTTAAGTATACACCCATGTAATGTATAACTGTCCTGTCCAGGGAAGATTTTGGAGAAAAGTCTGTCATACTCGCTACATGTTCTTTGCTCTCATGAAGAAATAATTTTTTGCTACTTTAACCAAGTATACAAAATACAGCAGTGGTGGAAGTAATAGTATTCCCCATTGAGGTATCATTGATAATGATTTTCCCTTTGGCTAGAACTGTACTATTCCGTGGTAACCATTGAGTTGATATTGGGTGTAGATGGAAGTGACTGTTGTGATATTCTGAATTATGATGTTCTATTTTAAACAGTAGTTCTAACAGTTGTTCTAGAGCTGTCTGACAACTGTCTAGAATTAAAAAAGAAACCCTAAAGCTTTTTGGAAAGACAATATGCCTCCATTTTTACTAACATCAGACTAAGGCTAAGAAGAATAATTACCTTGCTCAGCACATAATCATAGAAATATGTTTTTCTATCTAACTGGCTCCATATAGAAGATGCATTTACATTTTTACATATAGGTCAGAGACATTCAGCTTTGTTTTCTCAGCCCACATATGCTGCAACACTCGAACATTAATATTGCTTCTCTGAGATATCCGAGAAATTATCAAAACATGGAACTTCAAAAAAAAAAAAAAAAAAGGTCAAACCACCGTAACAGGAGAAAAAATGAGAATAAAGCAAAAAATTATCTGTTTATGGGAGAAAAATTCTGTGACTTGGGACACTGGCATCTTCAGTTCAGTTCTGGGTTCAAGTGTAATATTCCTTTTTCACCCCAGGCAGCTTGGGTTAGGTACTTGAGAAAATTGTACCTGATATCTAATCTGTGCCTGAACTTCCCATCCGTAAACAAAAAGTATTCAACTTTCCTTCAAATAAACATCAGTAGACAAAGTCTATTAAAGATTGTGCAGAGCTCTGGTACTACAGAAGATGGACTCTCTCAGAAGTGTTTTTGATGAGCATATGAGCCAAACATAACAATTACTTTATTACTGCTTTTTATTATTACCTTAATGAAAATACTCTTGATCATAAATTAATTTTGCTTGTCTATATTAACAGCAAAAATATTAAAAAAAAAATCTTTAAGAAATAATCCTGTAAATGCTATCGATTTGGGGCATTTTCCTGGTTGACCAGCAATTACTTAACAAAATACTGTTTGATGAAAAATGAAGAAACAGTGAAATGCAAATCTTAAAGGCTCAGTAAAAATAAATTATTATTCTTTTCACGGTGCCAATATGGAGCACTTCAACTTCTTCAAAACAACTTGTGCATGTGGCGTTCGACTGAAACTTTAATTTGAATAGGATTATTTCTTCTGTGTCATTTGCTTAAGAACCCCTTTTTTTCTGTTTTGATCACAAATGATGTTTCCAACTTGTCTATTGGATAGAGTTTCACTATTTGGCGGGTTAAGTAGAGAACGATTTAAAGAAACCACACTTCAGGTTTCTGGGAAGGTTATGCAATTGTGTTGCCTGAGCTGGGTAGCTTGACTTATGTTCCAGAACTTTACAGATTAAACTAAGAGCATTGTCAGGTATCCACGCTCCTCTGTCCTTGCCAAAACTTGATTGACTCTCCTAATCAATGAGTCATCTGCAATAAGAGACAATCCTAGGAAGAAGAGTGAATCAAAGAGCATCTTTTATCCTATGTTGGTTATTTTTCCTGTTCTTCTTGTCTCTGACCAAATTAATTTCTTTCTAGCTTTGAACTTGAAAAGCTATGCCGATTTACTATGTCTGTAAAGAAGAATTATCGCCGTGTGCCCTACCACAACTGGAAGCATGCAGTCACTGTTGCACATTGCATGTATGCCATACTTCAGAACAACCAGGGGCTTTTCACTGATCTAGAGGTAGGTGAGATGATTGTATTAGTTGCTAGACCTCATCAGAGGTACCGGCCATCATAGAAGTACGTTTTCTATGCTAGAGTTTTGCTGTCAGCTTTGGCAGAGTGTATATAAAGGTCCCTGTAGAGGAACAGGTGTGAGTAGAAAGCCTGAGGAAGGAGAATTACTCAGATTCCTAATCCTAGTGTTTCCTTCACGTCTTTCAGGTCTGCCCACTGAAGAAGCAGTGGCAGATTTGCTATAAGTCCATGTCCACATTTTGAGGTTCTCCCTGCCCACTTACAGCACAGTCTTTATTTTAATTATTTAACTAACTGTCATACCTGTACTGAGGGGAAGGAAACACCCTGGATCTTGATCTCTGTGAGGTCCAGGAGATCCTGAGTAGGAGGACGAGGGAGAAGAGCTTGGTGTTGCAGAGGTGATTGACATATGTGAGCAAAGGAGAAAAATGGAAGGGATGGAAGGAAAACAGTTGCCCAAGTGTGCTAATTCACTGATTAAATCTTATTATACATCAGTTTTCCTTAGTATGCGTGTATATATTTTAAAGATAAATGCATAGTGTTTAAAAAAAAAAATCAGGAAGAAAATACTTTGAATAGATAACTAACTGAAAAAGTTATAATAATAAAACGGAACCCTTAGAATAGTTAAATATTAATATACACTATGAAGAACCATCACTTGTTTTTTTTCTGAATTATGGTAGGTGCAACTGGCAGTGCTGTCTGTTCTTAATACTACCTGAAACTTCTGACTGGAAGAACTTGTTTTCAGTTGTGTATAACTTTGCCAAATACTAGCCATTTGGCTGTAATTTTCCAAGCTCCGTGACTTCCTCAAGCTGATTCACGTGGGGAGATTTCAGCCAAAATTGTTTGGCTCTTCTAAAGAAACATGCTAGGAGAAATCAAGTTTTTGTTCAGTGTGTAAGAGTAAAATAAAATTTGGTGATCTTTTATTTGAAAAGGTCTAGTAAAGCAGAGACTTGAAAATCGACACTGAAATAGGAAAGTGGCATTTGCCAGGCATATGCTGAAACTTGGCAAAGCTATATGAGTTTGAAAAAAATCAGTATTCCTTTAACAACAAAAACGTGGATTGCAGCCTCAGGGAATATTTAAAGCTCTGATAACATTCAGTACTAACCAAGTAGTAAGCCCCATCTTTTTGGGAGATGCAAAGACAGACAGGGAGAGCAAAAGAGGCAGCTGTTAAGAGAGATGGAAACAGTCTGTTCCCTGCCAAACTCCAGCCAGTCTTCACCTGTTTGAATGCCTGTGTTCCAGCTCTTTCTAGCAGTCTCCTTTCTTGAGACTGGAGATGAGTTCAAGAAGAATACAGGAAACTGTTGAAGAAAATTTTGGGCTGGTCTCAGGTGAGGGATGATGACATGAACCTTGATAGACTGAGGGGTGGGAAAAGAAGTATGAAACACTGTAAAGGGGACTCTGATCTACAGACAAATAGATGCAGCAACTGGCAATGGTCAAAGAGTTGGGATCCAAACAGGGACAACGGGTACAAGGTCAAGAGCACTGGTATTAGGCATTGTATAATGCTGAAGGGCTGAGACAAGAACTACTTCCTGGGATGTGGAGACTGGGACAAGCTAGACAAAAAGAACCATCTGGTACAAGGGACAGACTGATGAGAACTGCAAGACTGGAAAACACAGGTTATACAAGATGCAACAAGAAAATTAAAACTTGTGGGGGTAGGACAGAAAAGCTTATGCCCACTAGATCTAACATAGCACAAAGGATTCTGGAACTCATCTTTCTTTTGCCATCAGAGACTGTTTGTCGAGTCTATTGGTTACACGTCTTGCCCCTCCTGATAGTAGTGAAAAGGGGATACCAGCTTCCTACAGAGGTTACTGCATGACTTCAGGTAACAGGTGTGTGTTATGTTCCTGAGGATTCCACTTCCACTGAGGATCTGTGTGGACATGTGCTGCTGTGTCATCGGTTTTGCTATGCGCTTTTTAAAATTGCGCTTCACAAGATGCAATATTGAAAAGACATCATTAAAAATAAAAATGAAGGATTTAAAATAAAAGTGAAGGTCTGAAAATCAGAAGTAGGGTTAGGGTTGCTACAATCTTGATTCTGCATGTTGTTTATTTGTCATAAAATATTTAGTTACATCATTGTTTGCTATTTTTCCACGGAATCATGTGCCTTTTAGTACAGTATACATGTTGGATGTTGCTCACTTAATAGGTATTCTTTTTCTGCTTCATTTTATATAACCTTATCCTTGTTTACTGAACACTCATCAGAACGAACAGTAAGACAGAGGTGTTAAGTCTATAAAGGCATTTTTGTGATACTCCATGCCAACAGGGAGTGCTTCACAAACATTAATGAATTTGTTTTCAAAACACACCTGCTGTGTGAAAAACTTTTGCAAGTGTTCACATATTTTGCGTGTTGAAAGACGGATTTCAGGGACTCTATTTCTGTAGGACATTAAGAGTTAATTAAATAAAAAAATCGGTTACCGTCTTCCTTTGTTTGCAGTTGCCGTTGTCCAGCATTTCTGTGGCTCACATCAGTGAGTTCCTCGGAAGACTTTCACCTAGGAGACTTTTTCATTGTCTTCGAGGGGCTTTGCAGAGCCAGGTCTAGCATCGGACTTTGGCACAGCTGCCTTGACCAGGAGATCATACGTGTTATGTATGTCTTCTCCCGCAATAACTGCGCTTTTTATTTTTGTAATAATCATGATAAGGATTCCATGGATGACCAGACTATCTGTTTGAAACTCAGATTTCTTCTTGAAGCAGAATCCTTCCAGTATTATGTGACTGTGCAACAATGTTTTTTACATTCATAATGTATAAAAGGTTTGAATTACAATTAGAACGAGAATTTTAATTCAGTGTGTCCTCACTTTTCCCATTTCTCGCAATTTTAAGGATGTTTCTCCGTGTGATTTTAGAAGGCACTGTAAGCATAGTGCAACTTTTACAGTATTTTGGGGAGAGAGTGACATCTAGGGGCAGGAAATACATCTTACTTTTCATGTTTATCTCAATTTTTTTGTAGCGAAAAGGTCTTTTAGTTGCATGCCTGTGTCATGACCTGGATCACAGAGGTTACAGCAACAGCTATCTTCAGAAATTTGATCACCCCTTAGCTGCTCTCTATTCCACGTCAACAATGGAACAGCACCACTTCTCACAGACTGTGTCCATCCTGCAGGTAGGATTATTGAAATTGTGTCTTCTGTTCAGTAGAGTCCAGTGATGGAAGTAGGAGTCACATCATTACCCAGTAGATTTTTCTGAAGCATGCTTAATTTAATTTCTGGATTGTAGTGCTCATTTAGTAGAGTGGTAGATTTATTACAGCAAGATGGGTTCCACAATTAGCAAACCAAGCAGTAAATAATAGTGCAAAACGTATCTTTCTCAAAATATTGATGTTTTAAAAAATATTGTGTATTTGAAAGTCTTTGCTTATGGCCTTCCTGTGGAGCTTTTAGCTTCTGGATCAACGAAGGTGTTTCCTATGAACATATGAAATAGGAACTTTGAAAATGAAAAAACAGTTTCTTACTTGCTAGATACTTCTGGCATAATGTGCTTCCACAAAGTCTTCAACCGTCTTGAAATTCTGAATAAAAACTCAATTACTGGCAAAAGTTTGCATGGGAAGCTTGAAAACCTGCTGTAATAAATTCCATGAACATTAAATGTGTGGCATGAAGGAGGAAATGTTAGTTTTGCACGCATGAAAAGTTTAAACTTGTTTCATTATGTTACCATGTGCTTTTTTGAAATAAAAACTGAGTAAGGTAGTCTATGAAAGACAGTCCCTAAGATGAGGTAATGTGTCTGTATGTTTAATGACTAGAAAACTACAAGAAAGCATGCAGACACATTTTGGGAGATCCAAGTGTGCTACTGATGCACAGATATTTTCTCATCAGTGAAAATTTCTTTCATGCTCACTTAGAATGAAAGCTCTCACCTGTCAAACCACTGTCAGTCCGTAACATACTTGTGCTCACTGGTTTTAGTTTATCATACACACATGCAATGCACGGTCTTACCATGCTACTGTGCCACTGATTCGTTAACTTTTCTTTCTTTCTGGTCTTTCAGGGGGAAGATAGATATTTTCTTAAATACCTAATCACCTTTTAGGAAAAATACTTATTCTGTATTGTATTCAGAAGCACATCTTGTGATTATGGTTTTAGGTATCACATACATTTCCTCAGAGAATGGAAACTTTATGTCTGAATGCTCCTCCATGTAGAGGGTGTAATTGAATCCTTCAGTGGTGATATGGCATTAGATTTTTAGTATTCATTCTTTGTGTGAGTTTGTGCACAGTGAGCAAGTTCCTCAGTCCTTAACACTTCTCTGTCCCACTATGGCTACGTGAAGCAGACTTCTGTCATTCTTCAAAAATCATTTTGCATTTTTCCCACAGAAATGTAATCAGTGAAAGTGCCATTTGCCAAGAAGGCAGGGAAGCCTTTTACTTCCTTACAGCCTTCTCGCTTTGGCCATCAGTGTGAGTGAGGAAAGAGAGAGAGGTGGTCAGGGCTGTAGAGTGGATTCAAACAGTGCCTACCCATGTGCCCATAGGTGGTGATGAGCAGCCTTTTGGAGTTGCTGTTTTTCGTTTCAATCAAAAAGCCTTACTGAATTCCTGGAATGTAACAAAGAAGAGCCAACCAACCCACCAAACCCTTTAGGGTTTATCTCACTGAGTTTTAGTTTTATGTTAGTATTCTGCTGTACTTCTCATGGTTTGAAACGTTACAGCTGCTTTGCTCATCCACCTGCAGTTCACCATACTTACGAATACAATGGATTCCGTTCACTAACTTTAGATCAGCTGGGAAAGAATAAAATCTTAGGAGCTTATACTTAATACATACTACTCAAAAGCCTCAGTGACATGCTCAGAAATGGCAGCTTCTGTCAGTACTTAACAGAATCAGTTCTTTTCTAGTGGTATGAGCGGAAGCTGTTGCAGTGGACTCTCTGATAGTGCAGCTTCTAAAGCCTAAAGAATACAATCTAGAATAATTTAAATAATAGGACAAATAGCTCTTTCTCGTGTGTTAGGCAGCAAGGTTGGGGAGGAAACTGTCCCCAGAACCCTAAATAATGAAAACTAGTAGTAGTTGTTTCCTGCTCCCAAAGTGTTGCTGGTGGGTTAAAATGTTCTGAACTTTGGTTTTTTTTAAACATTATGTTCTATGATTCAGGAATGTGTCAAAGGAACATTGAGACATAGATGGATTGTATTTTCTATTCATTATTCACAATAAACCTACTTGTCCAAGTAAAAGTGTTGGAAAATGACGTTTACGTTCCGGATGGTGAGAGAAACCAAGCCTATTTGTACCACAGAGGATTTATTTTGAACAAATTATGTAAATGCTTGACAAAAATCAGGGAAACTTTTTATGAGCTTCAGCCCAAATGCCAATTAAATGTCAAAATACGTCTGCATTTGATGTATTTTAATAATATTTTCTATTTGTGAATGTGCACACCTTGACACAACTGGCTCATTCTTTCTTATTTTGCTCTGTTTCCTCTCAACAGTGGGAAGACTTTTGACAAGTTGTTTTCCAAATCTTAGAGACAGCAAATAGTGTTGACTTTTCAAAATGGGATATAGCTTCATGAGCGATCACAGCACATGGATATCATCAGTTAAACGTGCAATAATATATAGTGGAAATTGAAAAGGGGTGACAGTGGCATGCTGCCAGAGCCTCCATAGTGGAAACCATTGTCTTTAGTTTATGAGTCAGTCAACTCATGGTTGAACAAAGCAGCTTTTTCCCCTAAATGTTCATATACATTAAAATACTGTAATTAAATTTATTTCTATAGAGAAACTTGTGTCAGTAAATGCAGCAATTTCAGGCACATTTCATTTGGAACACTATGAAACCAAAATTATTTTAGTACCTCAACTTGGATATTTCTTTATCCATATTATGTATTATGCGGTATCAGAATTGTACTTGAGAGTGAATCAGACGTTCATTTTACCAACTTGGCAATGCAGTACTCTGGATCAGGATTGAATCACAAGTTCCCAAGCTAATACTGTCTGGAAGTGCTATGTCTGTAGTGCTTATAAATCAGCAAAGAAAAAGCTAGCATTTTTCTCTATTAATACGTTTAGGCTTCAGAAGTAGTCCCAAAACCAAATCAGTGGCTTAGTCATAGGTTTCATGACAGTATTTATAAAGGAAAGATAAAAATGGGAATTTCAGGCTGTCAACATTTGAATTTGCAACAAAAATTGCCATTGGGCTGTAAAACCGTTGTAACCTGTCTGGTGAAGTAAAGACTGAAATCATCTCAGAATTAGAGCTTGTGCTTTTTATTGGTTTTTTACTTTTTCATAGCTGGAAGGGCACAATGTCTTCTCCAATCTGAGCTCCAGTGAATATGAGCAAGTACTTGAGATCATCCGGAAAGCCATCATCGCCACAGACCTTGCCCTGTATTTTGGAAATAGAAAACAGCTTGAAGAGCTGCATCAGACGGGAGCATTAAACCTAAAGAACCAAGCACACAGGTAAAGCAGCAAACCAGTATTAGTTCACTATGGCATAAGTCCTAGAAATAAAAGCATTTCTTTCAAAAAAAATTCTGTGTACACCATAATTTTCTTACACATGAGATTTCTGAGACCAGCTGTGTGTAACATTGCAAGTATGTAACAGTAATTTCCATTGTTTTATATTTTCACATCACTGCCTTTGGATGTCATCTGCACTGTTCAGTGACAGATGATCTGCAGAGGAAAGTTAGTGCACAGGCAGTTAGATGGTGGGGGGAAAAAGGTATAGTGCAATAATTACTTAGTTTTATTTTTATGTCAATATTTTTATTATTCTGTCAACGTGCTTTTTGGAAAAAATTCTGGTCAGAACTCAAACTTTGTGAATAAAGATAGCTGTAAGTTTTAAAAATATACAAGTGCGTGTATTCATAAAGACATGATTCTCTTTGTCCACATAAGCAAAAGATAGTACACTTTGGATGAGAGATGTGTCTCATAACAGGCTTCGTTAAAGGGCTCATATAGCCTTTCAGAGCTTCTTTACTGGGAAGTGGATCCTGTCATTAATCTAATGCAGAGAGAAATTAGAGTAATAATATTGGAAAATATTGAATCATGATTCTGATCTCTTTTCAGAAAGAATTTTGGTACTTGGGTCTTCTTTCTGAGGAGTTTTACAGGGATTTGCCAGTAGTTTTGAATAAACACCACTGTAGAAAGGGCAGTTTTTAAAAGCTTATTTCCCAGTATGGAACTGAAGCTTATCAGACTCGAATAAATGTCAACATCCTATAAAGACAAAGATACAATAGCTCCTGATAATCTCAGAATGAAATTTACTGGAAATCTTGAATTTAGGGTTTATAAAATTTAAATAGGACCACAACAATTTAGTGTGTGATTGAGTATTGTTTTCATTTTTTTCTTTACCTGACTTCAGAGCATTTTCAGTGCAAAGCCACGTGCCCAAAGATAGGACATCAGTTTGTAATGTGGCTAAAGAATGCAAGACTTGTAGTTGGTATCTGTACATGCAATGGAACGATAAATTTGGTCTTTACATGGCTGATGAATCCTCTTTCTTAACTCAGGGAAATTGCACTTTGCCCTTTATTTATTTATTATATTGTGTATTTGTGTATTTTCCCTGGTATATTTGTTTGTTGGTACAGTTTTTGTGACTGCTGTCACATTGGCATGCAAGATAGCAAGTTGTGTGCTTGTTCCCTGGAATAGGCATTATTAACAAAGATGCAGGTGTCCTTAAATATCATCTTAAGTTCTCCATTGGGTGGAAAACACATGAATTCACTCATTAATTTGCCAGTTTTCTTTATAAAATTTAGATTCATAAACCATAGGTTTGGGTACTAGACGAGTGCTAGAAAACTGTTAAAGTAAGATTTTTTTGTGTGCCTTATTCTACTAATGATCATAATCTTACTGTTGCTGTTCAGTTATTATGTGAACATGTTCATCAGTACATAGGACAGAATTACAAGTAAGATTCTTGCTCTGTCAGGGTTAGAATTCATTCCAACAAAGCAATGACAGAGTACCTTGAGACAGACTCAGAACTAGTTTTTTCCTCTTTTTGGAGCATGTGTTTCTCTCTTTTTAAAGAACAGAAAGAAATGCAGCAACAGGATATGCCATCTTTCTTTTTATAGACGTGCACTGTATTTTCAGAAAATTAAGGAGGGCCATATGAGTGTCTTAACAGGCAGGCATTCTTGTGTACTTTTCTATGAATGTGATTGTGCAGAGGCTAGTCAATGAACTCTGGTTGCAACCAATGCAGGGAATACTACAGGGAATATAATATACAATTTGGGTGGTGCCTTACCAAGGAACTGTAAACTAGTGAGGAAGAAACAAGCAAGGCAGGAGAAATTTTGTAGTATATGTACTTAACTGCTGATTGAACTGAAGAAGGGAAAATAAAAACTTTGTAGTGTGATCATTTATTCTTTACCAAACTTACATTTTAATGTAATCTTATTTTAGAGATAGAGTGATTGGTCTGATGATGACGGCTTGTGATTTGTGTTCTGTAACAAAGTTGTGGCCAGTTACCAGACTGACAGCCAATGATATCTATGCGGAGTTCTGGGCTGAGGTATGTGAGGTATTCTTTTGTTTACTCTATTTACTTTATAAATGGAAGTATCCAGGAAGAAAAAAAACCCCAAACAATAAGCACTGGATCTTTTAACGTGCTTGTTTTAAAAACTGTTCATTGGTGCATGCACGTGTTACTCTGAAGCTATTTAAAGAGTTAAGTTAGCTTCCTAATTTTCGGGCAGTGTTTTTTCTCTCTGTTAAAGGTGAATTTGGAAAGTATGTCATAACATAAAGTGACCAAGCAACAGAACACAGAAGAAAATCTGTAAGGTTTTTTGAGTCACTAACTGTAGTTTTGTGAAGGATCTATTTGTATTCTAGAAATCCAAAATACTAAACCAGCTTCCAGGTCAACTGCCTTAAAACATACTTAAAAAGCTGTAGTATGAGTCCAGAAAATGCTAAAGCAAATGTGGAAAACCTTAAGATTGTTCTGATCTGACCATTTGAATCTTGTGAGCCAGCTCAACAACTGGGGCTGAGAGAGAGCTGCTTTTTTAATATACTGAAAGTTACACCACAGATAAGATGTACTGAGAAGTACAACATTGAGCTGTGCTAATGTAATCATGTTCATAAATAAAGATGCACTCTCTCAAGTGTCTTACACTGAGTAAATGTTCTAATTGTTTAATTTAAGTGAAAGTGACTACTTTAGGGATAAGAAATGAATTCTGAGGGTGTTGCGTAGAGTTGAATTACACAGTTTTAGAAGATACACTGCATTTTCAGAACTGCTATTGCATATGTGTATCATAAAGTTGTTTTTTTCTGTTATGTGTCCTTTGGAAAGCTGCAGAATTCAGTGGGCTTATTTCTGTTTTACACAGGTGTAAAATGGAAATCAGGCACACAGAGTTGTAGCATGCATGTAGTGTGGAGGTTTTTGTCCTGCCTGTTGCATGTTCATTATGAAATTCAAGATGTGCATGGCTCGTGGGTGTTTTTTGTATTTACATGTTCTTCTTCTCTTAATTATGAACAACTCAGACTACAGTAAAATATTTGAAAAATGCAGACTATATAAGCTCAAAGATCTAGTTCAGTGCTCACTTTCTAAAATGTCAGCACTGGAAAGTGAAAGTTCTTATAGGAGATATATTGGAGGCATAATGTTGATGTGTCTCTGATTACATACTCAACTTTTTTTTTGCTTACCAGTAAAAAGACTTTTTAATGAAAATCTTGTGAACTCAGTGGAGAAGGAAGGATCAAACTGATTTTTCCTACTCAACAATAGTTAAGATGGGAATTATGGACATAATTGAGCCTGCCCAGACTTTAACCTGTTTTGTAATCCAAAGAGGAGTTAATAAAGGTGGATCTTGCTTTATTGCTACTACATAGAGCAACTGTAAATTAGAAGTTATTGACAGAAGTTGAATTCTGTAATTGGTATTTTACTGAATCCTCTTTAAGAAGTTAATTGATACGTGGCAGAAGTTGGATATGTTGTGATCCAGTCAGGATCACCAACAAATCCAGCCACAGATCTAAACGCTTCTGGAAGTTGGAAAGCTGAAGACAGATATAGAGAAAATCCTAGGAAATCTAAACCGATAGAAAGTTTAGATATTGTTTCACTGCAGAAATTATTACTTAATTGGGGGGAAAAAAAGGTAAACTCCAGAAAAGTATATTTGACTGGATTGAATGGTTATGTTACAGTTTTAAAAGTAGGATAGAATGTTGCTTCTAATTACTACTTGATTTCATAATCTTAATATGTTGAATGATTTAATCAGAACATTTTTATGATATTTCTTCTTTGTGTAATTGTTAACTAAAACAATAACTGCAGGAGAGGTTGCAGCAATTTTGTGGTATGTCACGCTGGTCTTTTTTCATTAAATGAAGCCCAGTATAGCTAGTGTTTTCAGCTAAGACTTACCTTTATAGCACTTCAGCATGAAGCTTTCCCACAGTGCTACAACTCAAGCAAAATAATACATTTGCTGATCAATTATATAGGATTACAGGCTTGTATAAACTGTCTGCTGTGATTTTTTGTGAGATATGAGACATTAAGCAGTTGTGAAACCCTTTCTGCAGTATTTTTTAAGACACTTATAACAAGCCACTTATTATAACCATACTGCAAGTGTGATACAAACTGCTTAAAATTTCAGCTTTAACTTTCTGATCATGATCATAACTATGAGGATAAAAGCAGTATTTTTTACAGCAGTGTATCACATATGTAACACAAGAAAACACTTGGGTTTCTAGTGCATGTGTTCCATCTGAATGTAATACTTTTTTACTGTGAGGGTGGTCAACTAGTGGAACAGATTGCCCAGAGAGGTTGTGGAGTCTCCATCATTGGAGATATTCAAAACCTGACCAAAGTCCTGGATCACCTCCTGTAGTTGATCCTGCTGGTGTAGCAGTGTGGGATGATCCCAAGAGGTCCCTTCCAACCCAAACCATTCTGTGATTCTGCGATCCCTTTTCCTTTCAAGGTGAAATGGCAAACATAAATCTGAGCTTTGTTCAGTTTTGGCATAATCAGTCAGAGGCTGGACAGCTTCCTCAAAGCTCTGACTTCAAATGTTTCTCAAGCATTTGCTATTATGTTAATCAAAGAGCTTAAAATCATATGATGCTAAATGGTTTAGTGTTGAGGTTCTTATCACTGAGCCTATGGTAGCTGCAGACAGTCCTGGATCAATCAGTTGCAGTACTTCAAGCAAATGGAAAAAAAAAAAAAAAAAGTACTATTTACTAGGGGCACATAAAACCAAGTTTGCTTACAGTTCCTAAATAACAGTCCACTGAATATCTGTGCTTGGAACTGTTACAGGCATTTTTTTTTTTTTTTATCAGCTGAGGAAGGAGGCCTTTCCTTTTGTTTATTTCAATAGTAAAATGTTTAACAGAGACTAGATTCAGTGATTCTAGCCTCTCTAACTACTTGGGGAAAGAAATATGTGATATGAGAGAACAGTACAGACACCAGTTAAAAAATATCTTCCTGATTACATCTTTTGTTGGTTAATTGTGGAGGATTATAGTTAATAGGTGATGTTGAGGCCAAATATGCAAGAGGGAATTTGGCTTCCAGAAGCCCCCATCTTTTCTACCCTCAAGGTAGTTGCAAGGCAGTCAAACAGAAAGATGCTCTGCTCAGACCAGAATCAATTTATTATATTGCAAACTTCTCTTTGAGTAAAGGTGCCAAAATCCTCCCTTGGAAGGCACGTTGGCACTTGAAATGTGGCTTGATAAAATCTTATGAGAAACGCGTAAAAAATTGTCTTCTGGAGATGCCTTCACGAACTGCAGCAGAAGCTTAGAAAACAGATTTAGGGAAGGTCCCAAGCTCTCAGATAGCTAAACCTCTGTAAGCTGAATCTCACATTAAGGGACACATACAAGCAAATGTTGTATGAGCAGTTATCCTGCATAAGCTTTCTCCCTAACTAAGGTGTATTGGGTCTGGCTGCAATGGAGTTAACTTTCCCCATAGCAGCCCTCATAGTGCTGGCCCTGGCTCTATCGGACATGGGGGAAGCTTCTGGCATCTTCTCACAGAAGTCACCCCTGTAGCCCCCTGGCTACCAAAACCTCACCACACAAACCCAATACATAAGGTTAACAGTTTGAAGATGACTGACTTTGGAATCTCAAATATGAACAGTAGCCAAAAGCAACCATTGCTATGGCTGTAGTTGCCTTTATAACCTCAAGATTAAACATCTGTGGTGTTTTGACAATGCAGTTCAGACATAAGACTCTTGGAAAACTGATGGATTTTTAAGGAGTGATTGTGTTCAGGCCCAGTATAGTGCTGAGAAATGTGGTTTGGTTGCTCTGTTGGTAATGGGTGAAATATAAGGAGAGAGTTTTCTCTTGTACATTACATACATCTGGTCTTTGGATATACTGCATCTTTCCTAGTATTCCTGTTATGAATGTAGAGGGATAATGTACTTAAAGGAGGATGTTTGACAGGCAGCTGCTTCAAAGCAGCATGGTCAAAAAGATTGGATTGTTGACACTGTAAATTCATCTATTTTACTCAGCTTTTCCTTGGACGGGTGAGTTGTTGTGTTCTACTGGTCATTGTATTATAGTGCTTTAAACTGGTAATGTTTTGAAAGATGAGACTAACTATGAATAGAAGATAATAGAATGAACTGATTTCTTTGGTTTTATTCTTCCAGTTGCTTTTTATTGTGGAGATACCCTTGGAAACAAGGAAAATGTGTGTATATTGACTCAAAAGCTTTGGTTTCAGTATCTGCTATTTACATTATCATTTCGGTGAATGTATAACGTGGGCTTATTAGCCCCTCCTTAGGCAGTTTTCTGACATTGCCTTAGACCGATACCACACAATATTTTAAATTCTGGATTTTTAGATTGACGTACAATAGAAGGTGGAAATGAATTCAGATCTCAGTAGTCTTGATTTTTGCTTTCCTAATCTCTCTCTGCTTTTCTCCAGGGTGATGAAATGAAGAAAACGGGTATTCAACCTATTCCTATGATGGACAGAGACAAGAAAGATGAAGTCCCTCAGGGTCAGGTATGAACCCTCTTAGTAAAATGATACATGTTTATAGTGTTAATAAAACATGTATGGAGAAAACTCCTCCTCTCAAGTGGATGGACTGCAAGGTAGGGACTAGGGGGGCAAAGTCCTTCCCACTGCAGGAGATCAGGTTCGTGACCACCTGAGGTATCTGAAAATACAGAAGTCTATGGGACCTGATGAGATGCATCCAGAGTTCTGAGTGAATTGGCTGATGTAGTTGCCAAGCCACTCTCCATGATATTTGAAAAGTTATGGAAGTCAGGTGAAGTCCCCGGTGACTGGAAAAAGGGAAACACTACACCCATTTTTAATAAGGGTAGAAAGAAGGACCGTGGCAACTACCGACCCGCCAGCCTCACCTCCGTGCCTGCGAAGATCATGGAACAGATTCTCTTAGAAGCTATGCTAAGGCACATGGAGGACAGGGAGGTGATTCGAGACAGCCAGCGTGGCTTCACCAAGGGCAAGTCCTGCCTGACCAACCTAGTGGCCTTCTATGATGGAGTGACTACATCAGTGGACAAGGAAAGATGTCGTCTTCCGTAAGGTCTTTGACATGGTTCCCCACAAAATCCTTCTCTCTAAATTGGAGAGATAAGGATTTGATGGGTGGACTGTTCGGTGGATGAGAAATTGGTTGGATGGTCACATCCAGAGGGTAGTGGTCAATGGCTCAATGTCCAGACGGAGACTGGTGACAAGTGGTGTCCCTCAGGGGTCTGTACTGGGACCAGTACTGTTTAATATCTTCATCAATGACATAGACAGCCAACAACATCAAGCTGAGTGGTGCGGTTGACATGCCTGAGGGATGGGATACCATCCAGAGGGACCTGGACAAGCGTGAGAAGTGGGCCTATGTAAACCTCATGAGGTTCAACAAGGCCAAGTGCAGGGTCCTGCACCTGGGTCATGGCAACCCCTGGTATCAATACAGGCTGGGGGATGAAGGGATTGAAAGTAGCCCTGAGGAGAAGGACTTGGGGAGTACTGGTGGATGAAAAGTTGGACATGAGCCAACAATGTGCACTCGCAGCCCAGAAAGCCAACCATATCCCAACCATATCCTGGGCTGCATCAGAAGCAGCATGGCCAGCAGGTTGAGAGAGGTGGTTCTGGTCCTCTACTCTGCTCTGGTGGGACCCCACCTGGAGTACTGCATCCAGCTCTGGAGACCTCAGCACAGGAAAGACATGGACCTGTTGGAGCTGGTCCAGAGGAGGGCCACAAAAATTAACAGGGAGCTCAAACACCTCTCCTATGAGGACAGGCTGAGAGAGTTGGGGTTGTTCAGCCTGCAGAAGAGAAGGCTCTGGGGAGACCTTATTCCAGCCTTTCAGCACTTAAAGAGGGCCTACAGGAAAGATGGGGACAAACTTTTTATTAGGGCCTGTTGTGATAGGACAAGGAATAATGGCTTTAAAGTAAAAGAGGGAGGATTTAGACGAGATATAAGGAAGAAATTTTTTACAATGCGGCTGGTGAAATACTGGCAGAGGTTGGCCAGGGAGGTGGTAGATGCACCATGCCTGGAAACATTCAAGGTCAGGTTGGATGGGGCTCTGAGCAACCGGATTTATTTGAAGATGTCCCTGCTCATTGCAGGAGGCTTGGACTAGATGACCTTTAAAGGTCTCATCCAACCCAAACCTTTTTATGATTCTATTATAAAACGTTTTATACGTTAATGAATATTGCATTTGATGTTAGGGTACATGGGCTGCTGAATTCTATGTTCTGCATGCAAAACAGGGTTAATTTTTTTAAGTAGTGGTGGAAAACTTGTTTTCAAATGTTTACTTAAATGACAATGTGCTCTTTGCTGTTGTTACGTGTTCCATTCTTTGTACTTGTAACTCTAGCTACAACCACAATCACCTACGATTTTGAGAAATGTCAATATCTCAAAGGCTGGTGGAAGCAGAATAGCAAGCAGAATTGCAACCCTGGACTTCAGCAGGGCAAACTTTGGCCTTTTCAAACAATTACTAGGGGAAATCCCGTGGACAAAGCTGTTTGAAGGTAAAGGTGCCCAGGATAGCTGGTCAGCATTCAGGGACTGCTTCTACCAAGCTCAAGATCAGAGCATCCCGACACGTAGGAAGTCAAGGAAGGGAGCCAGGAGACCTGTGTGGCTAAACAGGGAACTGCTTGGCAAGCTCAAGTGGAAGAAGAGAGTTTATAGATCATGGAAGGAGGGGCTGACCGCTTGGGAGGAGTACAGGGCTGCTGTCAGGGGATGTAGAGAGGCAACTAGGAAAGCTAAGGCCTCCTTAGAGTTAAACCTGGCAAGAGGGGTCAAGGACAACAGGAAGAGCTTTTTCAAATACATGGCAGATAAAACTAACACCAGAGGCAATGTAGGCCCACTACTGAATGGGGTGGGTGCCCTGGTGACAGAAGATACAGAGAAGGCAGAACTACTGAATGCCTTCTTTGTCTCTGTCTACTCTGTCGGGGGCTGTCCTGAGGAGTCCTGTTCCGCTGAGACCCCAGATGAAGATGAAGTCAAGTCAATGGATGAGTTTGCCTTAGTTGATGAGGACTGGGTCAGAGAACAGTTAAGCAACCTGGACATCCATAAATCCATGGGATGCACCCACGGGTGCTGAAGGAGCTGTCTGAAGTCATTGCTGGACCACTCTCCACCATCTTTACCAAGTCTTGGGAAACGGGCGAGGTGCCTGAGGACTGGAGGGAAGCAAATGTCACTCCAGTCTTCAAAAAGGGCAAGAAGGAGGACCCGGGTAACTATAGACCGGTCAGCCTCACCTCCATCCCTGGGAAACTGATGGAACAGCTTATCCTTGGTGCCCTCTCAAGGCATATCAAGGATAAGAGGGTTATTAGGGGCAGTCAGCATGGCTTTTCCAAGGGGAAGTCATGCTTGACCAACCTCATAGCCTTTTATGAGGAAGTAACGAGGTGGATGGATGATGGCAGAGCGGTAGATGTGGTCTACCTTGACTTCAGTAAAGCATTTGACATGGTCTCCCACAGCATCCTCATGGCTAAACTGAGGAAGTGTGGACTGGATGATCGGATAATTAGGTGGACTGCGAACTGGCTGAAGGAGAGAAGCCAGAGAGTCGTAGTCAATGGGGCAGAGTCCAGTTGGAGGCCGGTAACCAGTGGAGTGCCTCAAGGGTCGGTACTGGGGTCCATATTATTCAATATATTCATCAATAATTTAGATGAGGGAATTGAGTGTACTATCAGCAAGTTTGCTGATGACACTAAGCTAGGAGGAGTGGCTGACACGCCAGAGGGCTGTGCTGCCATCCAGAGAGACTTGGACAGGCTGGAGATTTGGGCAGGGAATAACTTAATGAAATACAACAAGGGAAAGTGTAGGGTCCTACATCTGGGCAGAAACAACCCCAGGTTCCAGTATAGGATGGGGAGCTACCTGTTAGAGAGCAGTGTAGAGGAAAGGGACCTGGGGGTCCTGGTGGACAGCAGGATGACCATGAGCCAGCACTGTGCCCTTGTGGCCAAGAAGGCCAATGGCATCCTGGGCTGTATTAGAAGGGGGGTGGTTAGCAGATCGAGAGAGGTCCTCCTTCCCCTCTACTCTGCCCTGGTGAGACCGCATCTGGAATATTGTGTCCAGTTCTGGGCCCCTCAGTTCAAGAAGGACAGAGAGCTGCTGGAGAGAGTCCAGCATAGGGCAACTAAGATGATTAAGGGAGTGGAGCATCTCCCTTATGAGGAAAGACTGAGGGAGCTGGGTCTCTTTAGTTTGGAGAAGAGGAGACTGAGGGGTGATCTTATTAGCGTTTATAAATATATAAAGGGGGAATGTCATGAGGATGGAGCCAGGCTCTTCTCAGTAGCAACCAATGATAGGACAAGGGGTAATGGATTCAAGCTGGAACACAAGAGGTTCCACTTAAATTTGAGAAGAAACTTCTTCTCAGTGAGGGTGACAGAGCACTGGAACAGGCTGCCCAGGGAGGTTGTGGAGTCTCCTTCTCTGGAGACATTCAAAACTCGCCTGGACGCCTTCCTGTGCAACCTCATCTAGGTGTTCCTGCTCCGACAGGGGGATTGGACTAGATGATCTTTTGAGGTCCCTTCCAATCCCTAGCATACTGTGATACTGTGAATAACACTTTTTCAACTTAGTAAGTGGTTGCTTCAGCCCTTTGCTAAAAGGTTTTGCTGTTTTATCCTGAATGCAAAATGAACTTCGTCACCTGTTCCCAGTTAAAATATTCAGGTTCAGATTTCAAAATATTTGTGATTTTAGGCCAATTCTTCTTCACTAGTTTTTTGGATAACTACTACAACTGCTTTTTGACATTCCTAAAAAAAAGAATAATGTGAAGCGTTTCTTGAGGATAAGCAACAAAGGCAGTATTTGTAAGAGCCTCAAATGTCTGTTTTTCAAAGTCTTTGGATACTGATTTTCCTGTGCACAAATGTGGAGAGACCACTGCTTTTTGTTATGCTTTCCCTAGGGAAAATTGGTATTTTGTAAACATCAATTTGAGGAAAAATGGGGTCTTTGAACTAACTTTTTGGGGGAAACATAAAAGGTAACTTGTCCTTTGGTTATCTGAGCAGAGAAAAATAAATTAAAATTGCCCATTGTCCATTCATATACATATATACATATGGCCTCTGATGCTTTAATTGTCAGCAGTTAGCAATCTCAAAGCATTTCATGAACTCTGAAATTAAAAATAATATTTAATATAACTTAGAAATGACAATGTATCACAAAATGACTGTAGATTAATTAATTGGTAAGCAAGACTATGGAAATTTTTATATTCTGACACTTTACTCCATATGCTTTATCATATTTTAGCTTAAAAACTATTACCCTTGTTATAGTAAGGATTTAGCAGTTCATTTCCTAAATGTGTGTTTTTAATATAAGCCTAAAAAGAGAAGAAACATTTTTCTGCATTTGGTTTGTTTTTCTACACACTATATTAGTTATCTTTGAACATCTTGAAAAGTACACGGTATTACAGTATGTAGTCATCTTGGCATTTGTGAAAGAATTGCTAATGGGGTGAAAGCACAGACCTAAGAAATAAGCTGTTTTTTTTCTCTTTGAAATGCAATAAGTATTGTCCCGGGTACTGTCTTCATCAGGTTCTTTTTTACTCTGTGCTCTGTTTCACGCTTCTTAATAGTATAACAGTAAAATATTAAGGATGATAGGACATTAAAAACCAACTTCAGTAGTATAGTTGTAGCTGCAATATCTTGAAAGATTACAGGAAAATGTGAGATTTAGGGCATGTATAATTCTGTGAAGGTAACCATTCCTATATTTATGTAGAGACTGAAGAATTTAATAAAGCATTAACATCCATTTTCTTGGGCTCTAACAAAAAGCATTAAAGAGTATTTTTGTGTGGATTTTAATTAAAGCATTAAGACCTTATTTAAATGACAATGATCTTTAGGAAATGAGGATTTGTATAAACACGTAATCTCTGAAAAAAGCTATTTCTGCCTCAAGTAATGATCTTTGAGAATAGCTTGTGCTAGCTCTTGCTCACACTTGGGTGGCTGGGTCAGTTGGTCTCTTGTGCTTTACACCCTTTGCAGCACAACTCGTGTAAGGTCTCCGAGTTTGGTGTCTTCCTCCTGTGGAGCCGGCACTGAGGATTTGTTCCTGACTCAGCAAGGATCCCATCATCCTCTTTTCTGCCCCTCCTATTGGAACCTATGAAGAAAATAGAAATGCCAAAACTATGCAGTGACCTGAAAGGCCTTTTAGTAAGAAAGAAGGGAGAGAGAGAAGAAACAGTTCATGTGCTTCAGCCATTCAAAGCTTACCCCAGAAATACAGTTTTCAAGTTGAAAATAAAAAAATTTATGCAGCTAGGATTAGAATCTTAAGTGTGCTTTCTTACTTAAGTCAGAACATTAAAGATCGAGCTCTTCAAGCTAGCAGTATGTTTAGGATGCACAGCTGGACAGACAGGAACAATTTATTTTCTAGTTCCTCTTGCTTATGCATCTTTAGGATGTACAGACGCTGCCTTTCCTGCAGTGACTTCAATAATTTGCTCGTACCTGAGTGAACTCTAAGCTTTCTGTCTAGCCACAGCAACATAAAAATAAATCTGGAATAATTTATTCACATAATCTAAACCTTTTACAAAAGGGATGTGTGTAAGTTTGCTCTGGTCGGAAATGGAAACTCTCACAAGGGAATGTTTTTAGTTAGCTTAGCTTTATTAAAAACCTAAATCCATTGAGCCTTTCAGGGTTTTTCATCCTTGATTGATGTGCATTTTAACTTACAAGCTTTCAGGACCTTAAAGGACACATTTTATTCTAAATACCAGGGTTCCAAAGAGAAGGTTGTTCAGAATATATTGCAGATGAACTTAGTTTGGCTGAAATCTTTTATGTTTTGCAATGACAACACACTTCTTATGGAGCCAGTGTGACTGTACCTAAGTTCCCATTTTAATTTTTGATAGCTATGGGGTAATCTGCTATTTTCCAGTGAAATGAAGTGGTCCCTCTTAAAAACAAAGAAACAAGTAAAAACACATAGGAAGAAAATGGTGCACTGTGCAAAATAGCAAACTTTTTTGTTGATGAGCAGACATCACAGCTGTGTGCAGCCTTACCTCCTCACCAGCTGCAGTTCCTTTCTATTGGTTACACCATGATTACTGCAACTCAGACTGTTGGGTTCTCAGGTCAGAAAATAAGCCTTATTTTTTTTAAGTACAGAATGGACTGGGTTACATAGCAGTATGGGAGGAATCTGTATTGATGGAAGTGAAGACAAGAGTTGCTCTTTGATTTCTGAATAAGGGCCAATATTTAGACTGTTAAACAGAGACATTATCAAATGCTTGGGTCAGTACGATACATGGTATTTCGCTAAAAGGCATTTAAAAACTCTGCCCAAAGAAAGAGATCATAGTGCACTACTGTAACTATTGTGAGAGCCTGGGATAAATGAGTGATGTTATAATGGATCTAAATTTAACTCATCATCCTTGCTAATGTAGCATTCTCTAAAAATTCCCTCATGTCACAATTCAGCTGTGACATGGTAGCTGTCATAGGCCCCTGAGCCTGTATGAATCAGATATCATTAAAAAGGTGCTCATTTGATGTTCTCTAAATAGATTTCTATGATAATGGTAAAAATATATCACTGAACCATATACATGAAAAGAAATTGCCAACCAATTATTGATCACAATGCACACCTTTTAGAAACTTTCCAAAGGTGCAAAGCCCCTAGCTTCTCTAGGAAATTGAGCTATGTAATACGTACTCTGGAGGACATCAGAACAATCCAGAATCTGACCACATTTTGGCAACGCTGCACAACTTTACTTTTTTATTAAAAAAATCTCATCACAAGAATGTTTGCAGAAATGGCTCTGCCATCTGCACCTTCTTCCTGCCACTACGGGCACCAAAAAGCCAGACAGATCCTGAGCAAGTCAATTGAATCAACTGAACAATAAAAAGTCCTGTAGAAAATCCTATCTGAAGCAGCCGTATTAGTCATAAAAGAGAGGTGGGTAAGCAACTTGCAATTGCCAGGGACTTCACCGTTACTGCATCAGTTTAAAGTATTTGGATATTAAGAGGAGATGCAGAAGTTTCTAGTGCTAACAGAAGTAGTAATTAAGTAAGAAGACAACAGCTTTGAGCTAGTTGGCTGTTAACTTTCAGTGTTGTAGTTTGGCAACATTTAACTATTTTTTTTTCATTGTTGTTTTTCGTAGATTGGGTTCTACAATGCTGTAGCCATCCCATGTTACACTACGCTTGCACAGATCTTTCCTCCAACTGGGCCACTACTCCGAGCGTGCAGGTGAGTAAATGTGCAAGTTTTTGCGTAAGTGTGTAGCTTGGAAAAAGGAGAAGGAAACATGCATTGCAAGTTTGTCTGGAAATACAGACTTTTAATTTTAGAATTTGCATGCAGATAAACAGGGATACGCATCTCGCGTTAATCTATGCAGAAACCCAGAGGCAATAACTACAGGCTGGGACTATCTAATGCAGATCTTCAGACACTGCTGATTAAAATGTGTTTGACGCCTAAAGCATTGAGAGAAAAGCAGGTTCAGTGCTTATGTATCCCTATCTAGGCTGGTTCAGTGCAATTTCCCTCTGTGTTCCTTTTACTTCAATATTGTTCTCACAACTAAGATTGGCTAGAATTCTGTTTCATTAAAAAATGTGGTTTTGGCATGTTTTATTTCATGTCGGAACATTTTTATTAAAAAGCAGGAAAAGAAAGATCCCTGGAATATTCAGTAATTGGGAGCATAAGGGTAGTGCCACTGGGATGTGGGAGAGGCAAATGTAACTTTGTCCTATCAATCAGTTGGGATGTAGCTTGGGATATTCTGGAGGAGAGGCAAGGGTCCTTCACCGATTGGCTGCTTCTACCCTAGAATAATTGTGGATCTCTTTGTAGGTAGTTCTGTCCAATAATTATATCCCAGACCTTAGCAATCTTTCCTGACAGAACTTCTGCTGAAACCAGTATGTTTCATGAAAACATTCCAGTTTCAGGTTGATCATTATTCTCTAAAGAACAACAGTTGGTTCATAAAATGCCAGCAATCTTTAGTCATATTCAGGGAAAAGAGGCCTGCCTGTTTTTCTGTGTTCTTACTAGCACCTCTCTCATAACCGTTTGGGGTTTTTTTTTCCCTTCTCCTGTGGTCCTTAAATTCTAGCTTGCACTGAACTTTTTCTTTGTCCTCTAAGGCAGATCTACCTGCTCTGCCACTTTCCTGATCTTGTGGACTAAATGATCTGTGTGACTTAACAAAAGGGTGCCCACTATGTACAAAACACCATGAAATTTAACATAGTGGTTAGCAAAAATAATTTAATTTGAACCCAAACGCTATTTCGTATACCTATGAGAAGAATATGTAGGTCTGTACCAGTGGGACAGAGGATTATCTTATGAAAAACAGTATCTATGAGCATTCATTAACAGTCAGCTGCCTCTAAGGTCCTGCTGCTGGGCATGGCTGCGCAACCCTTAGATGGATATGGAGGGAATATTAAGTAGGATTAGTGACTATAACTCTGTAGTTATTACATTAATGGGGCTACAGTCAGAATCCTGTTTAGCATCTGTGCTTTAAGAAGAGTAGATAAACACACTAGCAAATAAGAGAAGATTAAGAAAGAGCTTAAAGAATGTTTTGAGATCTTAGTAGTAAGAGACTAAAAAAATCTTACATAATGTATTTAGTTCATCCAAGAGAATGACTGTCGAAATCTGTAACTGTCTCCATAATATGTTTTCTGATTAGACAAAGCTCATTAATTTAGCAGGTAGAGACTACTTGAAGCCCAAAAGTTCAAACAAGTAATATGGTGAATTTCTTTTTTAGCATTTGGAATCATGTCAGTTGAAGATCTTAAACCAAGGCGAGGTATACTTTTTAAAAGAGAGAGGTAAAAGGGATAAAGGTCTGAGGCACAGTTACTGTGAGGAAATTGCCAAGGCCTGTCTTTTCCAGGCAGTTAGGCTAGGTGATCCTTATAGTAGTGTCTTTCATCCTTAGAGACTATGAAAGTAACAATGTCTGGTAAAAAACAGGCAGTAATTTGTTATCGTAAATTGAGTCACGTGGAAGTATTTGTAAGTGCATATTTTAGTGGTTCCATCAGTTACAATACAGCGTTAAACTCTTCTCTAGTTTCAAAATGCTGTGGAGTGTGCTACTATCATAATGATATCAAAGTCCAAATCCTGTTTTGGAATTTGGAGTTACAGTACACAGTAGGAATGTGTACTCCTTGAGCAGTGTTGACCTAATATGTATGTGTTGATAGTTTGATTATAGATAATTGAATAATGTGTACTCTGACAAATAAAGAGTTGCTTTCAGTGTGAAATCAGAGAACATGAAGTAAACTACAGAACTGCTTTGTAAGCCTTTCAGTCTTTACAAGGTCATGAGTCATCCAACGGTTTTACTGAGAGGTAGTCTGAGATCTTGGAAGTTTTCTAACTTCTTTCTCTTCATAATCCTCTCTTGAAGGCATCTTGCTTCAGCTGTATTGATGGCTCAAAGCTAAATGGTTGGTTATTCAATCTATGTAACTGGAAAACAGATTGTGCTTTGCCTAACCATATTTTCAGTCAGAAAGATTTTTATACTGTTTACATGGACTAAACAACAACAACTATAATACCCACCATTAGAAATGCAGTAGTGCTTATGATGAGTGTTTCCAGTTACTTGTTTCTACTCAAGCTAACAAATTTTGTCAAACTGCTTTACAGATGTGAAAATTTGCATTGCTTTTGTATTACTTACTTTTCAACATCTGGGTGTACTTTTATTCCCCAAATCAGTATCTATATGCTTTTAACATGAAAATGTCTTGCAGAGTCTGTATGATTAATAAAGTAACCTCAGCCGTGGATGTCAGGAAAGTTCTGTTATAGCACAATCAGATGGGAGGTCTTAAAATGGGTTTGTATTGACTGTAGAACCATTTGCATAAGCCAGTACCTTTGGTAAGAAGTTAGCATTGTTATTCCACTTAATGGGAACTGAGGCTTAGAGAGGCTGGGTCGAGTCCTTAAGACTGCAAAGCATCTTTTTCAGCAGCAGGGTTCTGGGCGGACCCATATCTTTTGATTTCTGGCCACATGGGTATCCAAATGAGGTTTATTTGCAAAAGTGGCTTGTAATACTTGATGGTCCATCTTTCAGTGCTCAGCTGAGGAGATTTAAAGTTGACTTGCAGAGTATCAAGCACCCACATACATATGTGTTCTAGATGAAAAGTTCTCCACAATTCAGAAGATCAGGCATGAACATCTTCTCAAGAGTGGATTTCTCTGCAAAAGGTGTGATGTCTGAAATAAAAGGAATTAAACTCCTGGCAGAGATTATATGAACATTTTTCTCTTCTAGGAATGATGTTTGTTGTTTGGAATTCCAGTTATAGCTATAATACTGATACTCCTGAAAGCTACACTGGCACAGTCTTCAGACTGGGCACGGCTCTGTGCAGACACAGCTCCCCACCTTGTTCGTGTGCATTCCTTAATTTAGATTGTGCTGATGCAGAACTGGGGCATAGATGTGTGGATGAGGTTTAAGATCTCCATAAGACTAAAGAGCTTCCTGATAATCCACACCCTGGCATAAAGTCTTCTGAGGAGCAAGTTGATAGTTTTAGCTTAGCCTTGAAATTACCCTCTGCTGTCTGAGGGGTTGGGGCGGAAGCGCTGAGAGTTCAGACTTGAAGATGCAGAGTGGGTAATCAAGAACACAGATCTTAACTTCAACTCCCCAGTTACCAAAACATATGTTATTGCAGGGTATAGATTACTCCAGAGTGTTTCGAATAGCTCATTTTGCACTACACTTTTTTTTTCCTTTATCTTTGATGGGTGTGATGAGAGAAACACAGTGTCATTCCTGTTTGGTATTGCCTCAGCTGCTGACTGAACCGATTTTGATATCACCCCTTCACCAGCAGTGCTCGTTCTTGGAAAGCAGCATTTAAGCTGCTGAGTCCCTCAGTTGTTTGGAACACAGACAGCAGCTGCAAATAAAAACAGCAGAAGCACCCAAGGCAGCATGTCAGCATCAAGGTTTTTCTTTTGAGAGCCTCTGGGCATTTATTCCAGACACTTAGGAGCCAGGGTATCATTGGGAGCACCAAGGTAAATGAATCGTGTTATCCACATCTTTAAAGAAAAAAAGAAAGTATCAGTCACTGATTTCCCTGAGGTAAGGCAGCAGCTAAGAATCTAGAAGGTTTTCGCATCTGGTAATCTATTCCGTATTTTTAAATACTCTCTTGTCATTCTGTTTAGATCAAAACTAACAGCCACCTGTGTTACAGTGTTCAGAAAAAGTCCTATGTGTGTTATGTAGCCCACGTACTCAGTTGGCCTACCAAAGTGGCAAATCTATGAGAGTACATTTATTTTGAGGATGCGGTGATTTATTTTTTCCGTTATTTCAGACCAAATAATTTTAAACATCTTTGCATGTGCTTTCAAGTATCTTAATTCTTGCTGAAATTGATATAATTTAAAAATATTTTGGCTGCAGTTCTCCTCATTACTTTCTCAGTTTCAAGAAAGGGACCTAGAAATAGTGACGGTTCAGTTTTTCTGATCCTTAATGCCTGATTGTGTTAGCTGAGGTTCAGTGCCATATTAATGCTGGCTTCATGACTTCCAGTTGGATTGGAGCACTGGCAGAGCAGGTTTCCATCTGCCTGCAGAAAATGGTGTAGGTGTTCCCCTAGAGGGCACCAGCTTTCTTTGGTAGACTCCCATCAGATCCTGCCCTCCCCCATCCCCAGAAAACGCAACATTTTCTTTTCTTACCTGTTCTCTGTGCTTTCGGCTCATTATTTGCTGTTTTATCAACTGTTTCGGCAAAGCTGTGACAGAAAAATCAGAAGAGCTCTGCCACATAAATTCCAATGTAATATGATAATATGACACATAGCATGTAAGACCTTAGTGCTTTTACCATCGTGTTTGTTTACTGAAGACATCTGAGAGCTGTTGTTTTAGTAATGAGGTATCTGATAGTATGAAACTGAAACAGTTGAGCTTGCGCTGTCTCTCTCTGTATTTGAAGACTGAATGCTAGATTTGGCCACAGGTTGCACATCCGCTATTGGAGATCATCAATTTAGAGTTCCGAGCCACTGGAGTGGTACTAGTGTACAACAAGTGAGATTATGGGTCTGTACTCCCTTCAGATGATTAGAACATTACCAGGTTAATTTCTCATAATTTTACGGCTTGTGAACCAAAATTTGGACTTGGGGGTTGGCAAGGCTGTGAGGCAGTCAAAATTTCTGTCTCAAGGAAGGGGTACTCTTTAAATGTAGAAGATTGATAGTATGATCACCACTGTTAGTAACTGAAAGCTGATACTATGATGTTGGCATGCAACATGTTACGCGCTGTCAGGCAGCCCGTGTGCAGGAGTTTCAGAAGGCTTAATGCACTTCTGTCGTTTCCAATGAAGGAAGTTTCCTGGCGAAAGTCCTGATCTCTGTGGTGGCTCTGAAAAGGGCCAAAGTATGCTGTGGGGAAGGAAATCCCTAAAGTCCAAGGTGAGGAAGGCCACCTGTCTCCAGACTGCTGTTTCAGGGTCTCTGCAGACACGTCTCTCTTGGGTCACAGCTGGGTTTTCTCTGCAGCCATGGGGCTAGACATTTGTAATGGAAGCAGGTACTAGCCGCTAGCTCCAGGGCTCGTTGCGGGGAAGGTATGCCGTAGGCATATATATAATCAACATGTATATAAGCCACACAGAATTACAAAAAGGGATAACTGAAGGTGAAGGATGAAATAACGTAAGGATGATAAAAGCTTGATGACATATGGGTACTTTATATACAGCATAAAGCTACATCTCAAAGTATAGTACAGCAGGCAGTATTGGTAGGAAGAAGTCCCAGTAAGCTTATGAACAGTGCTTTACCTCTTTTACTTTTTGCATCTCCAGGGACAATCTCAATCAATGGGAGAAAGTAACAAGAGGTGAGGAAGCCTCTATATGGATTCCCTCCCAGTCCCTTGCTTCTGGGACCTCAGATTCACTTCCTGTGAAGATTGATGACTGAACAACAGCAACAGATTGCTTTAACCCGAAAAGCATCCCTTCTTGGTTTAGGGGTTGGGTTTTTTTTGTTTTGTTTCATTTTTATTGGGGGGGGGGGGGGAGCGGGGGGGGGGAGAGAAAAAAGAAAAGCTACAAAATGCTAACTAAGGCGGCGATCTGCCTAGGAAGGTAACACCCATGGAGTTCCCTCAGCTAAATGACTCTGGCAGCCGATCTCCTGACCTACACCAGTGACACAGTGTGAACAGAGGGAAAATGACAACCCAGATGTTTTGGAATCAGCTATCAAAAGAGAACTTACGACTTGTGAATATAAAAGACTGGCCTTATCTCATGGGCTACATTGCTGAGGCCTTAATTTAAAACTGATGGGGGGGAGGGGGGAAATCTTAGGGGGTACTTCTAAACTGTATCTTTCTAGTAAGGGTTTCAATGGTACTTTTATTATACCGTACTGTGGCTGGCTTTAACACCAGTGTCACTTGGGAGTTCTTGGCTATAAATAGAACAATATACCCATTGCTATTGTGAATGTTTATGTGTGATCTACTTGTAATCAGTTTGAACTCCAGCAGAATCCTTGGAGACTGTAATTCATGCTTAGGTTACAGTGAATTCTCTTGCTGCAAACTAAAGGAAAACCAACATTCAGGTTAAAGGTTTAAAGTACTTCATTAAGCATCATGATGCAAATTGTCTGTCACTCACAAGGCAATCATTGAAAGAACTAGTGATGGTGCTTTGTTCTTCAGAATGATTTATAAACCTAGACAACTCCTCCCTTAAAACACTGGAGGTACTGGATATTTATCTCTGATATGACAGAGAGTTTCAGGTTGGAGATTTTGTATCCATAGTGACAGAAGTATCAGATTAAAATTTAAATGTGACAGCAAAGATTTCCTTGCCTAGCTGACAATTAAGTAAAGTCGTCATTTTTATTTCTACCTGCTGAGTTGTAATTTAAAAGGTATTAGAGACATACCCGAAGTATGCTATCTGCTGGGAACAAAAGCCTTGTCAGAAAAGTCAGGTCTGATAAGAAGGATTGTGGTACCATCACAATAAATCAAAAAAATGTTTTTGTATTCACTAGCTTTTGTGTTGCACAGTAACACTGCATGTCTTCTTCTGCTCTTTTTTCCCCATCCCAAGATGAGTGAAATTAGGAAACTTCTCCATTTGTCTGTTTGCTTTTTTCCCCTAGTTCAGCAAAATTTCCAGGCTTAGAACTGCCTTTCTCAGTGAAAGAATAGCTGACTGAAGAAAAGTACTCTAAAATGTTGTGTTTACAGTTCTGTGCTGACTTAGGCTTCAGCCTTACATACTTATGCACAGACTTTAAGACCTTACATTCAGTGCCACTCTTGAATTTAGTGCAATTGTACAAAGTATGTTTCAACGACACTTAATTTGCCTTCAGCTTTCTCTTAAAAATAATGAGGAAAAAAGTCTTCATATTAATCCACACAGTAGGTGAAAACACAGTCTTTGCGTACCTTTCACATACAGCCTATATACTGCATTATATGCTTTTTCACAGATAATAGTGGTTCCGTGATAACATTGCCATTTGTGTAACCACAACGAATAATAGTAGTGACTTAAAGACAGAACACAGATTCTCTTTTTCCATCTCACATCTGGTGAGCTGTATTGCTCTAATAAGCATGCCATCTTATGGTTTTCATATAAATGACTTGGACTCTTGAGTTTTGCCTTTTGTTATGGTCGAGCACATACCAGTATCTGTACATGTGTACAGTATGTGATACATAATCACATAATGTATAAATGCATCTAAGCCTTTGCAGTACATGGATATCCCAGAGGCTGAGAATTCAATATGAAGTTATCTTATTTGTGTGATACGGGTTCCTAGCAGCAGCCCCATCATTTTTTTCAGTTTGTTTTGCCACTTCTGAGTGCAGAAATTCATTGTTAACCACAGCAAACTATTTTGGAATTAAAAAAAAAAATGGCAGGAAACAGTTACACCCAAGTAGAATGAATACTGTCTCATGCTGTGTCCTCTGCTTTACTCCTTAGCAGTTCTGTTTTAACTAAATCATGCAGATGCAACCTTTCATCCGCTAAGTACTTGATACCCGGCCCACTGTTCCTAATTTTCATGGAAATTATCCAAATCTATGGTGACTACAGAATTACTCTCTGAAATTCAGTTACCCCGACAACTGGATGGAATGTTTCTCCTTCGTGGGTTAAGTATATTTGCTGTTATTGTCCCTCTTTGAATGCTGTTCTTACAAGCATTGCAAAAATATTCCTTATCACACTGTCTTACGGAAAGCTTTTAATTCATCTTTTCCTCATTGACAGTAAAGATAACTTCGTTAGTTCTGTTACTTAACATTCAAAATATTTAGAAGCATCACATAATATTTTCTATTTTGAAGTTTATAATTTCTGATACAGAACGTGTTTTCCTAACAAATTTGTCAAATTGGCAATAAGTTGTTCTATTAATGTCTCAAGTCAGTCAGGTACTGGTTCTAATACAGAACTATCCAAACCACATAAAATATATGTTTGCTATAGTATAATGTCCACTAGAATTAAAAGTTTTGGATCCAGTGGTTGTGGTTTGGTTTGTTTTCCTGCTGTGTAGAAGAGAAGGGTCACAACAAAATGTTTCTCTTTGTTAGCACCCAGACCAACAAAAATAGCCACAATGGACTGTCCAGTCTAAGCAAATTTAGTCTGTTTTAACATTTACAGATTGCAGATTTAGCTGTGTAGGTGTTTTGTAGAAACAAATGTGTACCTGCACTTTCAAAGTCAAACCCACCAAAAATTAAAACTGTGAAGCTGCATTTGAATTTCATGGTGCAAGTACATGTTGAGATTTAATTGTTCAAAATTCTGGACTTGAACTCACAAATAGAGCAGTAAGACATCTAGATCTGTAAGGCATCTGGCTCATTAAGTTAAACTGCCAAAAGCCTTTCTTCCTTGCCCAAGATCAATAAGAATATATAAAAGATCCCTCCTTTCCTAGAAGGGTTAGAGTTTATACTCCCCGAACGGCATTATTTTTGTTAATAATTCCAATTGCTTTTCCCTTCTAAGGCCGGTAAAGGTAAAAGGGCTGTTTGAAGCCATATCTGAGCATTTCTAATGTGTTACGAAATGGTGCCTGGAAGGTATTCACTAAGTGAGATAAATAGTTGGCATAGCATGATACTCATCTGAGGTGTTGCTTATTTTATTATAGCACTGACAGAAGCTCCATCGTAACAATTAATCTATGAATTTTTGTACAGTAGTGCAACATTCAGCTGTAATGGTTCAACTCATGGCAGTGGTGGGTTTTTTTGTAAGTGATCATTAGAGAAATGCAATAGGCTTTTTTTTAGTTGGAGTGTATGATAAAGAAAAAAGATATTTACATTGGAGGGGACATGCAGTGTGGAATTCATCTTTTTATGTGGCACAGACTTCCTTCATGTGTATAAACTTAGAACAATACGGTCAGTTTGCTGTGACTGCATTTAGAGCATTTAGTGTAAAAATTGTAGGGATAGCAACTAGCACTGTTCATGTTAAAACCCAGAGATTTTTAGATGCTCAAAACAATTATGACCCTCTTGAAATAATGCATTTGCCTCAAACACTGTGATATAGGAACAGTTCTGTGAAGTGGAACAATTAATCTGTTCATTCTAAACACAGGAAAGGCTTTCTGCACACTGCTACAAGGAAGTTCATGTTCAAACTTTAGGTTATATATCCCAATCTAGCAAAGGCACATCACAACTCTTGTTTTGCTTTCTGACCAAAAACTGTGCTCGATTGTAATACGGGTGTATACTCTGTCAAAAACCCTAAAACAACGGACTGCTTTCTAGGGTAGATCAAACTGATTTGTAGAGTAGACTCATATATATTCAAAATTCAGGTTGGGCTGTTATGTGAAGAAGAAAGAACTTCAAGGTAACAACATTCAACTTTACTACATTTAGTGAGCTGAAAAATTTGTTTTATATATATATATATTTACACACACATATATATATATATATGATACATATAAACTTTGTAAAAAAAAACAAAAAAATATGCAAGTGCAATAATTTAAAGAGGTCTTAACTTTGCATTTATAAATTATAAATACTGTACATGGTGTGTAATTTTTTCATGTATTCATTTGCAGTCTTTGTATTTAAAAAACAAACTTAAACCTTTACTATTACGTTTGTACAATAGAACAGTAAGCATTTATTATTATATAGTTAAGTTGTAAATAAATTCACAAACCAAACAGCCAGTACATATGCATATATGGGTGTCCTATTGTGAAACCTGTTTTTGCTTTTACTGCTGGCTTTAGCACAGCAACACTACTTCTGTGGATATGTAATTATACATATAAATATATGTATGATACATAAAATATATTTAGAAATGTTCATAATTTTAATGGATATATCTATACATATACTTTGGTGTGAATATTACTGAATACAGAGTTTTTTAATATTATTTTTCATGTTTATTTTTGCTATTATTGGGAGTGGAAGTGAGGGATGGGAAGTGTGTGTGAGAGAGTGTGTGTGTGTGTGTGTGTACCACGAGTAATCCACAGGAGAAATGGAATCAAAGCATAATACGCTCCTTTAAAAAGGCTGTGCCTGGTTTTCTCTCTAATTGCAGGTTACTGCTTGCGGTGTGTTTTCCCAACATAACTTCATTATTTTAAAAAAAAAAGAAAAAAAAAAAAGTTCACGTTGCCAGAAACTGCAAAGGGATCTACTTTCCCGTCTGCCCTCCTGCTGCCAGAGAGCTTACCTTGCTGTTGACAGATAGTTCCACGCAGATCCTTGCTTTGCCACTGTCAAACGGCAGTGCAGCTAATGCAGAACCGGTTGCTGCCTTTTGGGAATTACAGAGATATTCAGATGCTGAACTGTAGAAAAATAATCCCGCACCTAAATTTTTAAAGTTTGCTAGTGCAAAGCGATACAGGGCTTTGATGGCTGAAAATACAAGGTAAGTTCAGGGAAATGTAAAGCAAAGTTCTGAACAACACATTAGCAGATATTTATAAAATAGGTAAGCAAAAATGAGGAAAAAGACCTCCTGTGTATTTATCTACCCAATACATTGATTGGCTTCAAAGATCTCTTGCACTGTTTGTGCTCAGTAAATAGGGTGTTCGCCTTTTATAGACCTCAGAGTGGCCCTGTGTCTTTATGACTGCGTGACCCTTGCGTTCTCAGAGAAAGATGGTGAGCCTGGAATAGAGAGCTCAACCCAGGCTCTCTCTCCGGTTCTCAGCATGGCCTCCAAATGTTCCTGGGCTCCCTTCTCACCAAAGGAAATCAGCATTGCTACGATGACTCGGCCAGAAACAAGTTTCCAGGGCAACTACTGCATACAGTTGTCAAAACCAAGTTTTACAAAATATACCTGGGTTTGTGCTGTTGCGACCGGCCCTGGCCCTTCCAGAAAGCCCTGCTTGCTGCAAGGGTTGTGCTGCTGGGGCTAACTTCTGTGGAAACAGAAACTGCGCCGACATTTAATGCATTTTTTAGGGTTTATTCATTTCAGTTAAAACTTTCCAAATTATTTTGAGGGACAGGCAAGACGAGAGGGATGTTTCTGTGAACACTATTAATCTGGTCCTTTCCACCTGTTTCAGTATTGTTGGCAAGGAACTGTAGGCTGAAGTCAATTAATGACTTTCTGGTCAAGCTTTTCAAATTGATGGCAGTCAATCACACGCCTTTTCATATTTTTCTGCTTGTCACGCAGATTTAGCTCTTGTAGCACAGCGTGGTGCTTTGCACTGATGGTCACTGCCCGGTCGGTGCGCTTTCCTTAACATTTTTAGCCCTTTGTTATTCAAAAACATCATCAGAGACTTAGAAAAATCAACCCCTGGATATATTCCTTTAGACATGTTGGAAAATAGATATGTAAAAGCACCTTAAATGAAGCTCATTGAAGTTTGGGGAGGATTCTGTTTGTTTTGAGGAACTTTGAATTAGGCTTATTTGAAAGTATTTAAGTGCTCTGGAAGATCCTGTACTCATTTGAGTCAGTTGTAAGGGACAGAGACTTCAATGGATTTCACCTGCTCAACAAGTGTCGGAGATTACTTTGTTGTACTTATTTCGAAGACAATCACTAAGGAGAAATTCCCCTTCCTCACTTTGCAGTCCCTCTTTATCAGATTTGGGAGAAAAGATTGTTTCAATGTGTTTCAGTGGTGCTATAGGGAGAGCCACATGTACCATGGATGCTGCTTACGAAGATGAAGATCTTTGTCTCTGGGTCAGGAATGAGTTACAGAGAAATGTATCAGAAGGTAGTTGGTGTGTGTGTAAGACCTGTTGTTTAAAAGTCTTCTAAAAGAAAGGGGAAACCTGAGACTCCAGAACCTTGAGAAGAATGAATTATACCAGGTAAAGTTTTCCTTTCATGTTTTTTTGTTTTGTAAAATTGCTGGAAGGGCTAAATGGTTTTCACCACATTGTGTGTTAACATTCAGCGAGCATTAATTATTTTGCTTTTTTACAGCACTGTAAACCCTGTGAATATAGGTGAGAATATGATGTTTGTAGAGCTACTTCTGTTCCTTGAACTGTATTTATGCTGCTTATGGAAGCAACCTAAGTTGTTAATAAACACTGTTTAATAAGCGTATGGAAATGAAAAAATAGGGCTTGTAAAATACAAAAAAAAAAAAAAGCCAAAAAAAAGAAACATTTGGAAGCACCTAAGAGAGTCAATATCTGTCAGAAGTCTTTGTAAATTTTACCATCAATGATAATAGCAGTGGTGGATGTGGTGCAGTGGTGAATATGGGTAGTTTGGAATTAGTGCTAATGGACAAGTTGATCAAGAAGAGAAGTGGTATGATAACTAGTGTTGGTTTCCAACTAGTGAAGGCCAAGTTGTTTTCTGCTGCTCACTTGTGGAGAGAAAGTAAGTATTCAATATTGGGCATATTTTACATCTCATGACAAAAAATCCCACCTTGCTGAAAAAAATGTAGTTTCTCATGTGACTAACCTGGGAAAAAGGCCAGTGACATGTGCCTTTCCTCTTACCATGAAAATGTACTCAAGCTTGCAGAGAAGAATATTTCCAGTTCATTTGGAAACACAATGGATATCTGTTAAGATGCTACTTACGGACTTGAGGGAACTCAGTTGTCCCATGACAGATTTCCATTATGACCTTGTGCAAGTTGCCCAACACTGGATGGTTTTGTTTTGTTTTTTGGTTGTTTTTTTTTTTTTAATAACTTAAGCCTCTAAACACTTTTTTACGTTATGCATATTTGGAAATATCCTTGGTTACATGCAGTCCGGAATTCCAAATATATGCAAGCAGGTGGTAACCTTACAGTATGTATGATGATATTGACTTTCCTCTCAGGTGAGGACAAATATCACAGAGCTGTGATGCCCTCAGATATGCTGCTGATGAGTACCAGAGATGAGTCCCTCCTTTTCCATCTTTTCCAGATGTGAGGGGCTGAAGAAATTAAAGTGCAAGATTTCAAGCTGGTATATGTAGTTTCACATTTAACAACTTTCAAGCCGACACAGTGCCATATAATCTTAAAAATTTTCCAACTCCTTTAATTAAACACACTGTCTGATTTTATTTTAAATCTGTAATGACTTCTATGTGAGGACCAATGGCAAATGGTTCGGGCTACCACATCTGCATAGTTCCTGTTCCGCAGCTATTTTGCAGGGTCCTGTCCCAGGGCTGCTGGGAGTGAGTGGTATGGTTAATTCTCCTGGTCGTCTAAACTACCTGAATCAGCTCCAGCTGTCGGGCAACGTCCGATTTTGGACTCAGTACCTGTTCAGAGAACTAAGTTTATCTTCTGTGCGGTTCTCCCTTGTTTTCGTGATTAGTTACCAAAATATATTAAGACATGCTGTAGCCTCATGCAGAGCTTCACGTGCAATATATTGACTTCTTTCCTTTTGAAGTTTCTTAATTAGCTACAGCATTAGTAAATATTCTAGGTACTCTAGAATCACAAGCATGGTAGAACTAGTTTCCAAGGAATAAATACTGGGTTTTCATGTTGTTTGTTGTTGGAATGTGTGTAAAATAACACAAAAAACCTCAGAATATATTCCTTTTGGAAGTTGCTTTCATGACTCTTTCCCGCATATTACAGAAAAGTGTTCTCTGAAATCCCTCCTCCTGTCCCCAGCAGAGCATTGCCATCAAAGCTCGCTATCTTTTACTGGTGATATGCCAGAAGCATTAGTGAACCAAGTGCCTGATCCATCAAACGAACCCAAAGAACTTCCACCTTGTCCGGGACTCTGAGCTAAGCCAGAATGTCTGCTAATGGTTTTTCATCCTGAACGTACAAGGACAGCAGTCTTCACTGAGTTTGTTCTAAACCTTTGCAATGCCAACAGAGCAGAGGGAGCTGACCTAGCATTTAGGGGTGGTTGCCATTCTAGCTGGTGAGGCATTAGTTGAAGATTTTTTCTGTCCTTCACCACAACGCGTGTGAACCCCAAGACCACCAGTCTCACAAAAGCAAGATGTACTGTACTATGGACTTAAAGCTTCATGCAGGAAAACTAACAATCCTATAAAAGATTTGCATAGTTGCTATCCGAAAGCTTCTAAATCAATTCCTTGAAATCATTGAATAGAATCTGCTAATAAGGTTGGCAGGATCCCCATTTTCTGCCTTTTTTATTCCTGCTCTTTGGTCCTATGAATTTGTTTTCCGAGTGGAGCAATGTCTTTTTTTTCATTCACTTTTGAGAACTGTATGAGTAAAACAGAATGCTATCTCTACAGCCTCTTCTACCCTCTCTACTTCTGTGGTCTGAATTAATTCCCAGTGATTGGGAATTAAAAGTGTAAAGCTATTCTGCGGGGCTATATTTAAAAAGTTTATGTAAAGCACAGAGAACAGGGTGTGTACCAAATACTGAATTAATGGGCTGGAATTGTTGAAAGGAGACCTTAGTTTCTTTCTGCCCTGAGAGTAATAGTTTGCGTGCAGTGTTAACATGCCTGAAAAGCTTGGAATGAAATAAATGCTGTGGTTTGTCAAGGTAAGCTGAGGGCAGAACTAGAATGAAAGACACCTTCTGCACACGGGGAGAGTTTCTGTCACCCACTGGCTAGCCTAAAGTAGGGAGGCTGATTTGAAGCCTCAGCTCCTCAGTCTTCCTGAGCTGGAAGTTTTGCCCTGAATTGCATAAAGGCCTCGCGCAGAATCACCCTCTGCCTCACAGCAGCGCAGCGTAATGCTTCTCATGCAGAAGAGCTTTCTGGAGTGCTTCTCGGGACAGTGTCTCTACGCAGAGTTGGCATAAATGAAATGGATGTGGTTGGGGATCCTGGTGCTTTTCTTTTGAAGCTGAAGCTGTGTTATGCACCTGTTTAGGAAGTGACAAGAAAGGACTACAGAGTGAGATCATGAGGGTTTTTCATTTACGAGACCTTTTACCAATTTCCTGAATTTAGTTGATCCTGCATAGCCTATGTCACAGATGAAGCCATTTGTGTTATCTTACTCTTTTTGCTGCTAGTTTATAATGGCATTAAAACACAGCAGAGTTTGCAGAATTTTGCTTGAGCTTCCACTTCAGTTTGGTATTTAACCTTAGTCTGTCAAAACACTTTCGACACTGATTGAGTTCCCCCTCCCCAGGAATACTGATGCTACAAGGAAATGCCATGGCAGACATCCACATAGTAAACAGGAAAGATGGTTTTCATGTTCTTTCAACTGGAACGTCTACCAAGAGAGGATCTGTGTTGTCTTTTTGAGTTAAGTCAGTCGATACAAACCATACCATGCGAAGACTGCAGCAGAACATTATTTCTTTTGCAGATGTGGGACGGTTTTGTGTCAGTGACTTGTCACTAACTGGTTTGCTGTGCTTTAGTAACAACTCTACATTTTAAACAAGAGAGTCCTGTGACTAAGAATGCTGTAAATTAATGTTTATGCTGCGGCAGTCAAGGCTAACGAAGCTGACACAGCCTGGGAGTGTCTGTTCTATGATCTTTACAGGATAAGCTGATGGCTGTAACCCGTTTTCTCTCCTTCCGTAAGTGACATTACTGCTTGTCCTGAATTGATACCGGGGATACCGGTAACCTCAGCAGAGAGAGAGGACAGATTGAATTCGCTTCCTTTCTAGAACTTGTCTCATCAGGTTACCCTGGAGATACACTGATTGGAAACATCGGTTTCCCTAGTGTTACTTTTGCTTCGAGGGAGAAAAAAAAAAAAAAAAAAAAAAAAGAAAGAAATGGAGTAGTCTGCATTCTGCAATAAGATTAGAAACCAAATACAAACTGTGTAATTCTCCACATGACCCTATGGGGTTGGGCCAAATCTTTCACATGCTTTTTCATGTGTATATACATAAAAGCACACATTTTAAAAATGCATGATTATCCCACAGCCCGCGTGGTTCTCCAGCACTATACCCACACTGCGTTTGATGTCTGTTTCAAACACAAGTAGCCGAGGAGGAGAACGTAACATGCTATAATTTCTGCATGCCAAGAAATGGTGAGAAGGAAATTCTTGTGAAAAGTCCATTAAAGAGAGTGATACTTTGAAAAGAAACTTTTTTACTCCGAGAATAGGTGCATTTAACTTGATAATAAACCACCTAGATACTACTTCTCTGGGTTATATAGACTCCAAATAGCTATTAGGATTGCTGGAAATAATATAATCTTAACGCTTATAGTAGCAACAAGCTGGGAACACACAAACAGACTTCAGAACTAAACTATGAAAAATAAACTACAAAAAGCAAAACATTGGTGTTTTAAAATGCTGAAATATTGAGAAGTAACTTTCTCTTAGCATGCTGCAGATCCCCAGCTTGTTGGTAACGGGCTGTTGGCAGGGCAGGGAAAGCTTTAGGAAAGCTGCAGTCGCTTTTCTCTCCTGCACCTCGTTTACCTCTGGCTGTTTAGAGTGATCAAACCCAGAAACTGTGCTGCACATCGCTGTCGCTGCTTTAATAGGATCAGAGGGTGCTCAGTGTTGACCACGAGTGCTCTCTGACGAGGAAGAGGTAAGTACCACTGGTGAGACCATCTCTGCTGGTCACCCAAACAACAAACAGCAGACGCAACCAAACCAAATATACCCCTGTGCAGCAAAGACTTTGGTACAGAAGTCCCTGGCATTGTTCATCTCTGCCTCCAGCCATATGAACTAACTGGTGGAATCCACAGGAGCGGAGCTGATGTGAAATCCTACCCGAAGGGCCTGAGCCTGCACCGTGTTCCCAAACAGGTATTCTTCTGAACCACAGGGGTGGTGAAGCCTGGGCTCCTATGGGTTTGCATTATTATTCTTAGGTTAAAAAAAAAATCAATTTAGGTTTTTCTACTGTTCTTACACATAACTTTGAAATTCTCCTTTGTTTCCCATTACAATCCATCTCTTGCAATATCTTGGCTACGATACAAAGATCCCCAGATTCTGTAGAAACCCGCCAACAGAATGAAAAGTTATAGGGTGAATGCCAGTCCTCTCTTGAAACAGCCACCTGTTTTATAAAACATGGAACGCTGTTATTTTTGAGACTACTGAAGTTTGGGTGAAATCAGCCAATATATTCAAAAGCTTTATGGGAGGAGAACAAAGGCGCCAGGGAGTGGGAGGTCTAGTCTGACATTGCTGGAAAGCCACCTAAGATATTAGACTCTACTTTACAGTTTATACTTTGACTTAATAACTGTGGTCAAAAAATAAGATCTATTGAAGCCCCACATACTCTATGAATACTAGCAAACTTTTATTTTTGGCATTTCTAATACACAAACTAAATAATGCCACTTGCCTGCAGTATCTCAGAACAAGTCTGGGCTTAACTTGTTTTTTTTTTGTTGTTGTTGTTTAAGATGCATTATATAGAGATATTTTACCACTGTCTGCAACAGAGAACAATACTTCCTAACAGATAAGTCTGGGTTTCAAGACTTGTGCAACAATGCTTTGGACTACCTATGGGTTATATTTCTAGGAAAAAAGTGTGATTATGAAACTGGGATGGAGACAAACAACTAAGTAGTACATTTTTAAAAATCATTGCAGATTTTGACTTGTTAAGGACTTCTGGTTTTATTTAAGGATTTATGTTTAGAAACTCTCTTAAATCTATCCTGGAGCCTGCTAGTGTTGACAGCAGCTTTACCAATGGTACTGATGAGACTGCATGGTGTGACTACTGAATAGCTGGACTGCGATGCCGTCCCCAGATCCTATAAACAGTTTCTGACAGATGGGCTGTATTTAAGGTCTCCATTTTGCCCTTTGTGTAAAGCCTACCCTGCACAGCAGCCGGGTTTGAATTACCCCAGTCTTATGGTACGCCTCCCTCAGCTGCCTGCTGTTTCCTTTTCCTGTACCCTAGAGCCTTCAGCTTTGTCATGGTCCATGCAAAAAAAAAAATGGAGCTGGTTCCTGTCTGTGTTCATGGGGGATTTCTACAGAAAGCTCCTCCTGACTCCTTTCATAAAGACCAGTCTTAGAGGGGGCGTTGGGACAGGTGTAAATGCCTAAATCATCGTCAGTCCCTAAAGTCTAATGTCCATTTAGCCTCCGAAGGTAACAGTGTAGTTAGTGATGGTTGGCAGCGACCTCAGAAGACCTACTCTAATAATGCAAATGCTGTCTGCCCCCATTCCCCAGCTTTAGAGCGTGCCTTTGACACAGGTACCTGTCTGAACCTGCTCAGGCCCACTACGCACGGCCCAGATTACACATCTGGCTCAACACAGCATCCCGCCTGCTTCTGTGCCCGAGGTACCTGAGAAAGAGTCTGCCTTCATCCCGCCTCTTCCACACGCTGTGGGGCTGCCTCTGCGGTGCTTAACGCAATGGCTCTATGCAGCCCCTGAGCTGCTCCATGGATCTGAGCACAAGGTCACTCCAGCTGCAATAGTCTGGTTCGGGCCCCTCAGAGAGGCTTGCAGAGCAAATATGTCTGACCCTTCGCATGGACCCCCTGCCCTCTGGTTGATCGCGTCTTTTTATGTAACAACAATATGAAATTTAAGTAAATGGAACTCATGACTGTGACAAAATGCATAACAACCGTAAGATATTTGCATTTCAGGGCAGTTGAGGGGAAAGATAATATCCATAAAACTTGTAGCAATAGCTCTGATTTCTTGGCAGCCTTTTCTGTTGTTCATTGCAAACAAAAGTCCCACTGTAGCACCAACAGTAATGGAAGGAATGCTGCTGCTGCCTTTCCCCGTACACAAACATAGTCTGAGGAGCAGGAGCAATAGCTCAGAGGTAAGAGAGGCTTAGCAGCTTGGTGCCTACATGTTTCACCAGTAACAAAGCTATATTGACTTAGCTAGATTTGTGGTCACCGTAGGCAGGAATGTTGGCTCTGGGAATGATCACTGCTGGGTGCAGATGGGAGGATTCATGTTTATTCTCAACTATAACTGGGGCCAACTGCTTTATGACTCTTAAACATAAACCAAAGATCCTTCAGAAGGAGGGGCTTGCGCTGCTGTGTGCTGATCTGCAGGATGGACGGTCAGCCTAAGGACAGCCTTTTGAGTCAGGCAGGTGTGATGACCACTGCTGTGGTGCTTTGACGGTCACTCAAGTGGTTGTTGTCTAGTTTGTCAGAAACCAGGCACGCAGTCTGATATTACTCAAGCTTCAGAAGAAATGGATTTCATTAGGTATGCTTGTGGGATTAATGTACAGGCACCGATATGGTGGTTTGGTTTTGTTTGGTTTGGGTTTTGGTTTGGGTTTTTTTGGTAGTTCTTTCTTTCTACCTGCACTGGGAACAAATTACGGGTTTTTCAAGCTGAAGCACGTGTGATGGGACAACTGTGCAAAGAAGATGTGTCCTTGTTCATGGTTCTAAAGCCAGTCAGACATGTGCCTGTTGTTATCTGTCGGGGAAGGGCTGTCTTCCATCGTATTTCTTGCAGACTCACTATGTCATCAGCTTGTCCATGGTTTGATTCAACAACTTGACGCGGGTTCAGAAGTCTGGTATGACACTCAGAGAGGCTCAGTTTGGCTGTGGCTTTTGCTAGATATCGTGCTCTTAAGACTTTCTATCACCTGTTTTCTTTGACCTCTTCACACTGTATGGTGTTGCCCCCCTGTTTTATTTAAGTGTACAGACTTATCCATGGGTCTTAGTACAGACTTGCCTATAGCCTGTTCCCATGTGACAGGTTCTTCTCACTCTCCTCAAATTCCTGGAGAGGTTCCTGCTTCTTGGTTTCTCACTAGGCACTCTAACTTTCTAGACACTTTCTCTAGCTAGGCACTGTGTCCAAATTGATTGACATTTAGTTATACAAGGAACATATAAATTCAGGACAAATTTTAAAAGTAAATCTAATTAAAGTCACTGGTGTGACTCCGTGAGGATATGGGAATTCAACTTTGCTGGATTAGGCCTGTGCTGGTCTTCTATACTGCAGCCAGCAAACACCTCAGCTCAGTTTAAGGCTAAAAATCTTCAGTCACTGACTGCTGTCAGCAAAGCAAAGCAGGAAGCCCCCTTTCCTTAAAGGTTAAAATATTTTTTATATATAATGAAAAGACTTGGTGCTCTGCCAATGAAAGAAATCTCCTCAGGCAAGATCACTATGTTTTTCAGAGATTGGCCAATGTGGTGGGAAAACCCAAGCATTACTGGAGGACTAGATGTAAGGTCTTGGTCCTTGAGCTCCCTTGTGTTTGTAATATCTGAGTCACACTCACATGATCTCTTTAGACATAGATGAAGCCTCACCCTGCAAGGAGGTGAGGGAGGTGGCTGAGGTCCTCTGCACTCCTACTTTGACAGGAAGGCTAGTGCAAGGCTTGTACCAGGGAAATTGTACTAGTGAAAAAGAAGCATCTGCAGACATGTGAGGGAGTGAAAGAAAAGCGGGACAGCAGGAGCTAAGCAGCGGGAACAGGATAGATCTGCAGGAAGTATCCAAACTAAGCATATATTCTGTGTAGGCGTTCCTCCTGGCTCTCCACAGCTGGCCTGGGACCTCCGCAGCCTCTCCTACTACAAGCAGCAGGCAGATGCTCACACAGCCCAGGAGCCAGGAATTTCTTCAGAAATGGGTGCTGGGTGCCTCAGATGTGCTACAGCCATGCTCCTGAGCGGCCTTGAGCTGGGCCTGCTTTGCCACAGCTTTTTCTTTAAATGGGGTGGAGGGAGGCAAATGAGGTTGAGTGGAGAAGAGAGGGAGGCAAGAGGAGAAGCGGTAGAGACTAAGTCAAGATGAAAGGAGTCTGCCTTGTCTGAACAGGAACTACAACTGCTCATCCACGGTCATGTCACCTCTGGGGAGTCTGGAAGGTCATGGTGCACGGATGTCAAAAGGAGCGGTGCATGGTACTGCGAGCCTGAGAGCTTTTTAAAAAAGTACGTTGGATGAGTTGTGCTTGCCTATGGCAGAACTCGATGATCTTCAAGGTCCCTTCCAACCTAAAACGTTCTGTGATTCTATGAAGGGTATCATGACTGAACTACCAAATAGCAAATGTGCCACCCGTATACAAGGATAGCAGGGGGAGAGGAGGAGGAAGGGGACAAATAACAGCTAGGCACTGTGTCCAAATTGATTGACATTTAGTTATACAAGGAACATATAAATTCAGGACAAATTTTAAAAGTAAATCTAATTAAAGGCATGGAGGGAACAGAAAATGCAAAAATAGGACACGGCAGAAGAAATGCCTTTTTTTTTGTCTGGTAACTAGTGCTTTTAGACACGGGATGCATGGTGCTGGTTGTCTTGGGGGGTCCGAAATAGTGTCAGTCTGGCTGTTCATAGACAAAACTGGAGAAAACAGTAATTAGCGCAAGAAGCAGTAGTAATTAGCACAAGAAGAACCAGGGGAGCTGAGAGGGGCTATCCCAAAAGCCTAGCAGGGTGCATCGCGTGTCCCAGAACCTGTCCTCCAGGAGGATGAGGTTGGGCACTGGGTAGGCGGGAGGGCCATGCTGCTGGCAGCAGGTAGAGGTGTGTTGGGCTGGCCCCGGGCTGGGAGGGGATGGTTCGCAGCTGGAGGTTACTGCTCCTCGTGAAGGAGCAATGGGATCCTGCAATAAATTTAGGCTGAGACACCGGTTCCTGTCAGACACTCGTGGCTGAAGGGCCAGTGGGGGCTCTTAGTGTATAGTGAGGAAGCCGTGAGGGATGCAGCGGGCCCAGCCTGCCAGCCGATGCCTGGACTATCCATCCGGCAGGAAAAGCTGAGCATCGCCCATGTGGTCCATGCTGGCAAGTGGGGATGGGCCTGGCAGACACTATGGGGCCGCCCCTGCTCAGTGACCTTGTCCGAAACCTCAGGCTGGGCTCCAGCACATGTGTGCGTTTTGCAGTGTGCAGCCCAAGTTTCCCTGACTCCCGGGAAGCCATGCTCAGCTGTACTGAGCTGCTTTGTCACGCTTCAAACCTCTCTTCCACCCTCATGTTCTGTAAGCAAAAATATCCCTCTGCCTCCCTCAGGAGGTATATTGAGAGCAGAGATGAAAATGTAGTTAACATCTCTTCCACTCCACAAGTGCCAATTATGTGTTGATTTTTTTTTTTCTCAGATGGTCTCTGATAAATATAGCTAGCTAAATTCAGAGGAACTGTTTTCAACCTGCGTTTAGCACTGAAGTGGGCTGGTTCTATTTTCAGGATGAAGAAGCGTTTGCGTGCCTGAAATCCTGTCCAAGTTCTTCTAACTATATCAGTCGGTCTAATAAAAGAGATTACCTCTTCCTACAGGCCTTGCCTCACTTACATCCTTCAGGCACTGGGACTAAAATAATGCTGCTGCTTCTTCTTTCCTGTTGCTTCTCTGCCACCTGCAGTGCACAGCTTGAATGCACAAGACAGAGGATGCGGGGAAGCACATCAGGATATTTCCAGACTTTACAGTGTTTCATTTGCAAACTTAAAGATGGTCCTGGAAAGAGAGAAGTTAAGTTGGAAGGGACCTCTTGAGGTCACCTGGTCCAGCCCTCCTCCACGCTGGGCTAAGAAATTTTGATTGGATGCTCAGGACCTTATCCACTAAAGTGGCAGGTACTTCCAAAGATGGAAATTTCATAGCGTCTCTGGGCATGTGCTTCAGTGCTGAGTCATTCTTGCTGTGAAGATTTTTTTCCTTACGTCCATTCTATTTTTCCCTTGTTGCATACGTGGCTGTGGCCCCTTGCCCTTTCACTGTGCACCTCTGACAAGAGACTCGTTCTTTTCTACCGCTCACTGCAGTGGGAGACTGCAATTTCTTTCCTGCCTCTCCTCAGTGGTTTCATCTCTGAGCTATACAAAAAAGTTCCTCCTGAGGTGGCCCATGCTCCAGCCTCTCAGCAATCTCAGTGTTCCACTGCTGGACTCTTTCCAGTTTGTCAATGTCTTGCTTGCTCCACAGGGCTCAAGACTGGACACCGTGTTCCAGGCGTGGCCTTGCCAGCGCAGAGTAGAGGCGAATAAGCACTTTCTCTTGTCTCCTGGCTGTGAACTTGCTTATGTAGCCTAGTATGTGGTTAGCTGCCTTTGCTGTAAGGCACACTACTGTCTCTTGTGCAACTTACCCAAAAGGATCCCTCAAGTACTCTTCTGCAAAGCTGCTACCTGTCCAGTTTGTCCCCAGCATGTACAGCTGTGTGGAGTAAGGCCATCCCAGTTGTAGAGGTTGTACTTCTCCTTTTTGACCTTCAGGAAGTATCTGTTGGCCCATTCCTCCAGCCTGTGAAGGTCTCTCAGACTGTTTTTTCTATCTGCTACTTTTTGTTAAGTATGTAGTTTCCCATCCTCTTGTGCTTGTGTTTATGCCATACAGACGTGTTCAAAGACCCAGTTCCTCCTCAGAGCAGTGTTTGCTTTTGTCATAGACTATAGAGGCATGGTGGGATAGGTTTTTAGAAGCAGATTACTCTTACTTGCAGTGGAGATAGTCTTGGAAGGGGAAGGGCCTGTGCTGCCCAGCATGTTGCCCAGTGCCTTTGGAAACTTTCGCTTTCTTATTGGCCTCTCACTTACTACCAGAAATAATGTTGACAGGATGCAGACCTATCCCCTAGCAGGAAACACAGGCCCTGAGGTGTTCACCTTTGCTATCTGCTCATTGACGGAGTCACTAAGCAGAAAAATTAGAGAATTCCTGCTCCTGAATTGTTCAAGAAAACCATTCTATAACAGACAATTTTCTTTATTTTGCTTCATGCCTTACCTTGTACCTCATCCCCTATCCACTTAGACCTTAAAACTTCAGCTTAAACGAGGACTGAACTCAAGGCGGCTTTTGCGTTGAGGTTTTCAGACTACTGTGATCTACTCAGAGGAAATGAAAAGACAATATCTGATTATGAACTTACCCCAACCCAGCTCCAGACTTCCCTTCAGGGCCATCCCAGGCTATATTCTGAATGGGAAAACACAATTAGTCTCCTCTTCTGCCCTATACCTAGTGAGGCTACTGTTACATTTCGCAAATAAATAACGGTCATCTCCACAAGGGGGTTTTGTGTCTGTTTAAAGACAGAAAAGAGGAGCGAATATAATCGGTTAGGCAGGTCTTTCTCAGCAGCAGCTGCTGCTGCTGCTTCTCCTTTACTCAACGTGCTGCAATATGCTCACTCTCTCGCATGTTTCTATGAAAAAATCACGACCTTATTATCATGCTCATTTCATTCCTTCCAGCACAAGTCAATCGCAGGAACAATTAAACAGCTCTAGAATTAGAAGTGACAATTAAAAATGAAACAGAGATAAGAATGAAGTGGCAGGAAGGGAAAATTAAATGGTTTCTTTCCCCCCTCCCCTTTGCTCCCTGCATCATATTGTTGAAGGAATAATATAGTTCTGCCTTAATAGATGTCAGTTTATAACGTTTACTCTGTGCTACCTAAAACTTACCTATATCCACACACTTTCTGCTACTTCTCCCCAGTCGTCGTTCTTCCAGTGAGCCAAGCCCACTTAAATTTATTGCTCCTTGGTATGTAAATCAAGGCTCCAACTGCGTCACACAGATTTGTGCTTAAAATACGATTTAATAGCGAAGGGGTTCTGTGGGTTATCTTGCTCTCTAGGCTGATGGGTCAGGATTTGACTTTCTGGCTGTGTCTATCAGTCCCCAGCCTATTTTCATGGGTAGCAAGAACAGTTAGGTTATACTCTTGGCAACCCCAGGTTGCTCGTCTGGAAACTGGGAAAAGCAAGGCATGCTCTGTAACAGTGGAGATGTTTTTTTATACCTGAACTGAAAAACATGCTACAAGCATGTTTTCTGCTATATCTCCCTCTGTTTGGTCTCTTCAGCCTAAATTAAATTCTTCCACCCACATATATTTTCTTCTCATTTATGGTTTCAACTCACTCTCTTCTGGAATCCTTCAGTTGTCCTAAATCTTTCCTGAGGAGCAGTGCCTGAAACTGGGCATAACTTTTGGCAGAAGCCTCTTCTGTGCTGGGCACGCTAACAGGAGCATTCCCAATTGCTACGTGTTAAACACTAGCCAGTATATCCCAGAATGGTGTTTGTCTTGCTCACCATACTGACACTGTTGATTTGTGCTGACCATGTCATCCACCATATTCCCCAGATATTTTCTAAATAATTTTCTACAGAGCCAGCTGTTGCTGACCACTGGGCAGCCGATCGTTTCTGCACATATTGAAGTTCATCCAGCTGTTCTCAGAATTTTCCAATTTATCAAGAGCATTTTCAGTTCCAATCCTGTCTCTAAGAATATTTGCATCCCCTCTCCGTTTCATGTCATCTGCAAATTTAACAAGCATACTGTGTATTCCATCATCCATAGTGTAAACAAAAATGCTTGGAGAATTAGATACAGATTCAGAATGAATCTCCATGTAATACTGCTTGGTACCTCTTCCATTTGGACGAGGAAACTTTATGACTACTCTTTGAATATAGTTTTACAGAGTTTTGTTTCTCTACCTAGATTATTTTCTTTTTTTTTTTTTTGTTTTGCTTGCACATAAGAATGCTAGACAAGACAATGCCAAAAGCCTAAGTAAAGTCAAAATATACAACAGCTACTGCTTCTTCACTGCACTAACACTCTTAAACTATCATACTGGCTGTTATTTAGTTCCTTGGTTTGCAGCTCAGTGCTTAGAACAAGTTTACTATTTTCCCAGATGTTTTTTGTTCGGTTTTGTTTGTTTGTTTTTTTTTTTTTTTTAAATTGAAGGTAAACTTGCTGAGCTTTTACTCCTATCTTCTCCCTTCCCCACTTCTTTTGAACACAGACCCTGTACTTATGCTATTCCCATCATTGGTGGCTCACCAGATCCCAGCTGTCCTTCTCAAAAGTAACTGCTAACGTGTCTGAGGCTGTTTCAGGCAGTTTTTCACATATGCTAGACAGATGTTCACCAGGTTCAGCCAAATTAGTAACACATTACTCTAAGTGCTGTCTAATCTGTTCATTCAGGCTATTAGTTCTTTTAACATTTATTTACCCTTCGCTTGCTGATGTTACTGGTACCAGCCACCTGCTCACCTTTTCTGCAACGAGTGAAGGAAAAATCTCACTTTGGCATCCTCCTCTGCCCCCTTCCCTATCGAGCAGGGTGGCCACCTTTCTTTGCTTTTTCTATTAATGTTAAGGCATTGAACTCATGGTGTCCCGTACTCTTTGAAATGAAGAGGCAGTGGTTCCGTGCATTTCTGTGGAGGGACTGTATCCCTTCACAAAGAAACACGTGCCCCCATTTCAGATCTGCTGGACTGTAACAGCACTGTTGGCTCATGGGGTCAAAGGTTCCTCTTGCTACAAGCCCTCCGTGTTCACCACCGGGCAGGGTCAGCTTGCCAGGAAAAGCACTGGTTTGCTGCTAATAGAGGAGATGTGCAAACTGGCTTTCCTGGGGAGGCAGCAGAGGCTAAGAGGAGCCCAGTTTAGCCACAGTAGCTTGTCACCATCTTGAGGAGGTGAAGCAAGCTGTACTAAGGAGACAAAAGTGAGAGCCACTTGGAAATATGAGGTCATTGAAGTGGCCTTGCCTGTAACTGGCATTGAAAGCAAATGCCACCTGGGCATCTCGGCACACGCTGACAATTAATGCAAATGAACTCTTGCCTTTTTCATTAGTTTTCTCATGGGCTGCCATTGGGTTTGGTGAATGGAATGGTGAGGTCAGATTGTGCCTTGACTTTCTAGCATGGCCTCCTGCAGGCTGTAGTGTCTTGCATATGTTGTGTGGGTGTCTGCCAGGGTGTGCAGCTGTTTTAAGGTCTTGCCCAGCTCCCTGAGGTACGGAGAGCTGGCCTAAGCGACAATCTGCCCCTCAGTTGCCACCTGATCCTTTGTCTCAGTGCAGCATTGAAAGGAGTTGGATTGTTTTCCTCCAAACTCCTGTCCCTTTGGAGACAGCTCATAAACCTCTTGTCTTCCTAACTCTGCTTCTGTGGGCTTCATTGCCTCAACCCCCCCAAGAAAACAAAGTCCTGCAGGACCAGAGTATCTATGTAAGTAAGCTTAAATACTTCCAAATACAGCAGAGAGCAACAGTGACTCATTTATTAGGTGACTCTGAGCCAGAGTGCAATAATATCATGAGTTACAAAAAGGTTTTTATTTTTTGATGGCAATCTCACCCCCCCATCAAAAAAAAAAAAAAAAAAAACAAACAAAACCAAACCAAAATAAAATCAAACAATGTCTCATCTTCCAGGAAAAATTAGGAAAATCAACCTACCATTTTCCTCAAGCATTAGGATCACCCTGCTAACATCCTGATGTTACCTGAGTGTTGCATATAGTGGATGACAAGGGAAGAACTATTGAAGGCAAAGAACTGACACAAGATTAGCAGGTAACAAACTATTATCTGACAATGAACAAAGTTAGACTTAAAATGAGGAAGACTAAATTTCTAAAGCAGCACACCGATAAGAATACTGAGAGTTTCCGAAAGGGATTATGTTGCATACCATAGAAAGGGGCCAGCCTTAGGCCTACTGTTAATGAATGGGCAGAAGAGGCTGCTGTCTCAAGCAGCAGAATTCACGGGGACACCTGGGGGAAAGAAGTCAGAGATTGTGTTACCAAGAAGTGTGGGCAAGGGCTGAGCTTTGCAGGAACCCACAGGCGTCTCTAGGTCTGTCCGATTATTTGTGGATAAAAAGGAAGGTAGCATACTTTTGTAGGCCGTGTCTGCGTAAAATACTCTGTTCTAGAAGCGGAAGAGTTTTGTTCTGTGTTGAAAGTTTTTGTCATCTAAAGTTTTCCCTTTTTTAAGTGTATTTTGTCTGTTCTCTTTCTTTTAAGTGTGTGCCACAACAATCTCTTTCATCATGGAGAGAAACCATCAAGTGAGGAGCCTGGCTCATCTCTTAGATAGTGTGGAAATGTCCTACAGAACAGATGTTAAACTTTGCACCTCTGGACACTTAAATCATCACGAGCTTTATAAGCCTTCAGAGAAAATAAAACAGGGACAATGGTACTCTGCCAAGAAACAAACTAGTTTCATGACAGAAAGAAATAAATTCCCAGCTGAAAATGAGAGAGCAAGGAAGATGAAAAGATTTTCAGAGAACTTTTGTTCCAGCATCCCTCTGCTTCCAGCACGGGCTGAAACTTCTTGCCCTAACAAGACGTCCACAGTCACCTGTGACTGGTGTTGATGCCTCAGTAGATTTTTCTACTCCACTGGAAATGTTAAAGTTGAAAGTGCTTAAAAAGAAAGCAGAAGAGGGAACCGACAGACTCCACATGTGTCTCAAAAGAGATGAGGTAGTTGTGTCAGAGGTTATGGTGCCGAAAAGCAAACCAGTTAAGAACAGCTGACAGTGTGTTATGGAGCTTGCTGAGGAGGAATACCGGTTCATACCTTCATACTTTCATACTTGGCTGGTGTAACTAAAACTGAGCAGTTTAACAAGATCCTGCATTTCCAGGAGTTCATAGCAAAGCATGAATTGTTATAGAATGATTTCTCAGGGAGCAAAGTATCAGAGCAGCAGGAAAGAAAGCTAAGGTAAGAAAAAGAGTCCCTAAGTTGATGAAAGGTAAATTTTGCATTATCTTTCTGGGTGGATTGGTTATGTGTGTTCCAGGAAAATAGAATGAGTTTAGGCGAAATCACCTCTCTCTTCTTGTCAGAGGGAAGATCCCGTGTGTTTGCTTAGTTGTGCACTTGTAAGACACATCTACTCTGTGCTCCAAAACCCTGACCCCAAAGCTGTACACCACTGTTTACCCTTCCCTCCACTGTCGTGTGGAAATGTTGTGTTAGATACACAGTAAAGCAGGATCTTGCAAGCTGGTGATCTGTATGGGGAAAAAATCACTGTTGGTCAGAAGTTCTGTAGGAATCATATGTTCAGCGTCTTGTCCGGTAGCACATTTGAGATAGTTTGTAAAAGGATTTACCTTCTCTATGTGTGCTGTGTCTCTTTCTACACAGACAGTTGCTGCACTCTGGCTGGCCTCTCATGATGGGTGAGATGGGGAGTAAATTTGGTGAGTCAAGCACATACACCTTGCAGAAGTTGCTTGTGTTTATTGAGTTGCTTCCCTGGGGGAAGCATTAACAATCTCATCAGCAGTCAGAGCCTAAATGCAGGAGTGAGAATAAGACACTGGATTCATAGAAATTAGAGATGGAACTTAAAGAAAGCAGTTGGGGGCTGATAAACTAAGAAATGGCTAGGCTAGTGTGGTCTGGAGAAAAATTGGAATTTCATGTAGATGAGAGTAATTTCTGGAAGAATTTGGCACCTTGTCTCTCACTGTGGTACTTATGGCCAGGTTTTCATCCTTCGTAAGATGTCAACTGATTTATCAAGGGCATTTTACAGAGAATTGAGCAGTGGTATTTGCAGGACCAGGGGAGAGATGGCTGCTGACAGAGAGTATAGTCAGGCTTGACTGAAACAGCCATCCCAATAGCAGTGCTACATGTACCAGAAAGTGGCAAAGAAATGATCAAGTGAGTAAACAGAAGTCTTTCTTGCATACCTCCAACATACTACCAAAGCTTTTCAAGAAAAGTTACTCAAAATGAGGGAAGTGAGGCAACAAATTCATTCAATATACTTGTGGGTATAACTCTTAAAGAAGCAGCATAATCCATGCTCCACTGGACTCCAGAAGGTATCATCTGCCATGAGGTTAACCAACTTGCCAAAAAAGTTGGCTACTTCTCACCTCAGTAAATATGCCCAAGCAACCCATCTTCTATGCCTCTGGGCTGAGAGACCAGAGGAAAAGGAAGAAGGGATGGGGGAAAACGGAGGAGGCAAAGTGCTCCGTTATAGCAGGATAACAGCTTGATCTTGTAATTTTTAAAGCAGTTTTTTCCCAGAAAACAGTTTCCCCAGAAATGAATTGGTACAATTTTTGTGAGATAGTGTAGCTCTAGTAAAGTTTAGCAGAAAGCAGTACTAACTAGGAGTGATGGCAATCTTTGCCCTTTGATTACATGGTCAAAACTTCTATCAGCCTTTGTTTGAAACAAGGATATTCACAAAGTGAAAAACTGCCATAGTCTATTATCTACCTAAGAGGTTTGTTGTGAAAAAGTTAATCTTGGGAACAGAGCACTTCAAAATGAGGCCAGCAGCACTCTAGAGAAAAAGTTCCCACTACAGAGGAAGTAGCACAGGTTGCCTAAGAGACCCTTTCTTTCTCTCTCACAGGTTAATTACTCAGAACTGGTATGTATAACCGTGAGATTATAAACGTATGTTTTTAACCATTGTATTCCTTGGCTAGGGTTTCTTGGATTATTTACGTATTAATTATGTCTCTCTGAGCTAACGGTTTCTTTAAGGGATGTAACGTGTTCCAAGGGCTGCTTCTTCCAAACCTGGAGATGATCTGTTGAAGTCAGTAGAGATAGACAGACTGTTTTATACTTATATGGAAGGACTGGCTGTAAAAATGTAAGCAAGATATTCAACAATAATTTGAGGAGTAATGTAGTAATTGTCTTCTGCCACACAAATCTGTGTCGTCTTTGTTTTCTACTAGTATTTTTGATGATTAGTACATCCTGTCTTGTTGAGTATGAGCTTTCTTCTTACTGATGATCAAAACACTGATTTCATGCTGTGAACCATGACTTGATCTGGATTCTCATGGTATTTCTTACTGCATACTGTCAGGAGAAATGGCATGAACTTGAACAAAGTAATACATTCTGACAGTAACTATTTTAGAGCACATGCTGGTATGTAGTTGTTCATTTTGATGCTTGTACAGGAGCTCCAGCAAATCTGTGGCTGTGATCCCCTCCGTTTCAAGCAACTACAGGCTGTTGAGGAAGTATTTGAAGATATATGCAACAGCTGTCTGATATTTGGTGAAATTCTGAAGGAAATTAAGGTAAAAGATATTCCTAAACTTTAGCACAGCATAAGCTAAGTGTACCATAACTATTGTTTTAAATGCATTATCTCCCAGTGCTCTTTGCCAGTTTTTTTCCTCAGTGCATCTGGGATATTTAACCCTTTTAGTGACAGTGCGGAAAGTGATTCTCCTGGGAATTTATATTCTTCAGGAGACTTTTCTCTGCCCCCTTGCTCACACACTAAAATCAAACATATATAACAAACCTAATGGGCTAGTAGCATCATTTGGTTTTTCTGATTAATCACTTGTGCTCTCAAAGGGGATGGCTGATTTCTTCCTCATTTTTGCTCCTTCTCCCACTGTGCACAGGTAAGCAAACAAGAACAGAGAAGCGTTAAGAGATATGCCTCTATAGAAAGTTTGTTTCCAGTCTGCTTAGCCATTTGAGCAGACATCGCTCCCATCTATAAGCATCATCGTGTTAATGGAGGAAGGAGAGTTCACAAGGAATTGCACACCTCTGCCAATCATCTGCAGATGGAAAGCCCACAAAACTGGAGGAAATAACTCTGGGGAGAAAGGTGAATTGGAAGTTGCTCATAATCAGGGCTTGAGGAGCAGGCTATGTTTTCAGTCACAGCTTTCATTCATTCAAAGTAGGGCCATAACTGTGCGTGTGTGTGTGTTAAATGTTTTCCTCAATTTTTTTTTTTTTTTTTTTTTTTTTTTTTTTTGTAGCTGACCAGCAAACTAAACTGCATGGCTATAAAAAACGGTTCTGCTTCTGGCCCTACTGGTGAGAAGACAAGCCCTTGCATGTGTCCCAGTGTTCCTACTGTGACTTTATGCATTTTAATTAACCATATAGTAGCAACCCACAACTTTCTCTTCCTGCAGTGTCTCCCAGGTTACAAGACAGCAGCATCACATGCAATACTAGCATTTGCACTTGCTTGAATGTCCCTATATGGTCAGGACAGAAGGGCTGACAGCTTTTGGGAAAGACATACGAGTTTTTTCTCAGGTTTCCCCTAATGTACTGTGTGAGTTACACAAACAGACACCGAACATCTGGCTACCACTTAAGCACTTTGATAAAAGCGTTACTAAAAAGAACCCCACAAACAACCTATCACCCCCCAAAATGTCAACCTTCACTAACTTTTTTTCTGAAACTTTAGCCCTAATTCTAAAATTGTTAAAATATTTTGGAAAAAATAATCAGGCCGTAACCTACTGGTGAATTATTTTTCCACCTCTCACTTTGACAGTTACATGTGAGAGTTGATAATTCTTATCTGACTTATCAGGCAGATTCCTATTCTTTTTTTCCTTTTTATTTTTCATTATGCTGACAGATGACATTTGAAGTCCCTTATTCGGGGACCAAATCCATTTGTTTCTCCTCTTGGGCACTCAGGACAGTGATTTGCATGTGGAACAAAACTAAAATATTATAGGCAAAAACATGAAGTTGCACTCTGATTATGTACACTGTGATGTGATGTTAGTGATGGTAGGAATTCTACATTGGCTCTCCCAATAATAGCTGAGGGGCAATAAAGTCACTCCTCCATATTTATTGACAAAATAATTATCTGCTAAAATCCAGCATTTGTAGGCAAGAGAAGGGAAGAGAAGGTAGGTATTACAAGCAAGAAATCCTTGAGGAAGAGGAGCTAGTTGGGTTATGGAACTGTGCTGGTAATGACATTGGCATAATCAAAATCCAAATGATCACCTCTGGCTTTTGAACAAACCTATGTGTGGTAGCATAAGTAAAACTTTTGTCACAGCACAAAAAGTATGATTTTCCTGGAGCCAAAGTGAAACAAGACTCTCTATTCTTTGGACTGTGTTAAACATTTTTGAGGGTCTTCTTTCCTCTCAATTAATTCAGAGTGAGTATGAGCTGTACATGATACTGCTTCTGGACTCTCTGCTTATAACACAGTACAAGGTAGCATTTGCTTGTCAACATTGTCTCCTTTCCTTGATGATGCTACAGAGAAATTAAGTATTTGAAGTAAGATAGGGGCACTTCCTGAACTTATCTTTGATATAGGAGTTCTAATGCCCTCCCTTTGCTTCAGTGCTTACAACAATTTCTGTTGGAGCAACCCATGGTAGAGAAAACCGAGACAGCAGCTGCTACAGAACAAGCAGAGCATTGGCTGAATAGCCTGTGCTGGATTTCAGAAGTAACAAAGCTATTGTCCTTGTGTCTCCTCTTTGGTAGGGTCAGATCAGGCTTTGTGCCAGCTTTACTGCAGAAGTGTTGCTGTATAGAGAGTGACATTGTCCTCAGGTTGCCAGGAGTAGTTCCACACCCCTCTTCCCCCCACCTTTTCTACCAGTGACATCTTACTTCTGGCTAAAGGAAGAGGTGCCAGGAAAGGTGTGCTCCCCTATAGAAGGGGAGGACAGGAGATGTCAAGCCCTGCAGGCAGAGTGACCTGTGACTGGCCCTACCCAGCCCCTCTTCCCACCCTGCCCATGGCATAGGACCCCAGTTTAGCCCAGCTTGGACCTGTCAGTGCCTGCACCTTTCTCTATCTGACCCTTTTGTATTCTTCCTCTTTTTACTTTCTCTACTCCAAAACTAGCCCCTTCTGCTCCTGGTATCTTTTTAGGTTGGTGGTCTCCATCGCCTCAGAGCCAATCCTTTGGATTTGCTCCGAGGGTTTCACCCTAGTTATCCTCTCTCTTTGGCACTGAGCCTGGGAGCTCCTGTGTGATATTGACAATCTGTTGAAATGAAAATGAAAGGTAATGACAAATGTGGCACAGTTGACAGCATAAGTGCTTTGTCTAGGATGAGTAACACACCACTCAGTGGCAAAACATCTGAAAAGATTGTTCAAAAGTAAGGGGTTTGCATGGGTCTGAGTCTTCATATTTACTGGCTGTGACACAGAGAATTGTCCATGTTCTTTTTTATCTGTAACAAACCTTTAATCTATTTACAAATAGAAAGAACTTTGAGTGACTCTAAAACCTGCCATAAATTTTTTTTTTGTTCATGTCTGGCCATGTTAGCTCTTAGCCTCACAAGCAGCTCATTCAGAAGTTTTCATCAGAACTAAATTTTACTGAAAATCTAATTTTAAAAATGGTGCCAGAACCCATAGCAAAGGAATTAACTATTCAGTGTCATGACTTCACATTTTACTCTTTTTCACGCATTCTCGTAGGTTTTGAAGGCTCATATCAAAGGGATAGAAATAAAGCCTTCAAAGGCTCCAGAAATACAGGCAAGTGCAAGTGCTCATGAAGAAATTACACTACTGCTCTGGAAAGAAACAAAGAGTAAGTGTTGCAAATGCTGTCAACCCCTCTAGCAGCAACTAGGTAGATGGGATAAAGCAGAAACAAGGAAATAAAGTTCTTGAAGTTTTTACAAACATCAGTTCTTGGAGGGAAGGCCAAAGGATTAGACCCTGCGGATGGCCTGTTCTAGGCAAATATATTTCTCCTTTTTTAATATATATTTTTGACACCCCCCGTCTTTTGTACCAGTCACATTGGGTGACGTGGTTTAGCTCTGAGCAGGACTTCTTTTGCCTTTCCCAACTGATCCCCACTGAAGAGCTTATGCCATCACAGAGAAGTCTCCTGAGCACACAGGCTGAAGACTGCAATGTTAAATTTCAGACAGTGTCATTTTTGCTGGCCTGTTGCCTTTTTCCCTGTTACAGAGGCAACAAAGCCTGTGCTTTCCATCCTGTCCTCTAAGACAGGACTTGGTTTGACTTCCTTACTTTGACTAGCTTATTCTCAAACTTTCTGAGGCTCCCTGTCTTCTTTGGACTGACCCGGTGTTTCCATACCTCTGTTGTGTGCCCCGATATTTTATACCACAGCTTCCAAATCTCCTTACTCCTGCTCCAAGCTCTGATCTGACTTGCTAAGGCTAGAAAGCTGTCTTAGCAGGAGATCTTGCCTACCAAATTTCCTGTTCTTGCCCCCTCCACTGTCTGAACCTGAAGAATTAAAAAGTCACTCTTTCACTAAGCTACTGGTTCCTCTTCTTAACCATCCCTTTTTCTTGTAAATGTTATTCTAACTAGTCTAGATGACTCAAGAGGTCTTTTATGTCTTTGCAGTTGTTGTTGCCAGTGTATTTAGTGTGTACACATTACAATATTTACACTGTGCTTTTGAAATGTAGTGAGGGTGATTCTGCAGTTAAGATACCGGAGTGTAAAAGAGACTCGTGTTCACTATTTTCTGCTAGTGTAAACAAAATGATAATTAGCAGTGGCCCAGTACTCTACACGTCTATACTTGTCTACAGAGAGAGAATTCATGATATGTTACCGTGGGATGAAGTCAAACTGGCATGAATTTAAGATGGATCAGGGGCATAATGTGGAATATTTATAGAGCACACATATGCAAATTTTATCTAGGCTACAGAGATTGAGTTTTGTGCAAGCTTTTATAAATATTTTAGAGGTAAAGGGGAAAAATATGACATTTTGTCTTCTGCCAATGGGCTGAAAGGGAATAATGATAAACATCCTAGAATGATCTAAAGGAGTTCTTGAGAGATTTGACAGCTGTAAGTATGAAAATCCAATACCCTATAAGACTGTTCAGTTCTGGACAGCAATCTCTTTCCAGAGAAGGCTAGGAACTTGAGCTATCCTAATGACAACTTTCTAGCTTCGCATGAAAACAATCAAAATCTGAGTCATTTGCATGCATTAGTTGCTATTGGGAGCCTAAGATCGAATTTTTCCTCTTGCCATGGACCATATGTAGTCCTTTCTATGTATAGGGTGGAGGGTGGGCAGAGGAAAACACTTTCATACAAGACTGATGTCATTTTTAAAATAACATTGGTTAGTAGATGTTAGAATATCTGGTAGGATTTTTGAGATCTGATGAGGAGAGGGGAAGTAACAATATTGAAGTATATGCAAAGAACTAAGCAGTCTACTTATGTTATTGTGATACCTATGTGCCTCATTATGCGTGTAAGTAATGTGTAATTGCTTCAGTATTTTCATTCAATAAACACGAAGTTTCCCCTCTTAGGAAAAGAAGCTGCAGTTTTAATTAAGTAGAGGGCGATTGTTTGAATCCTGTTAGCTCCTCACAGAGAGTCAACTCTTCTCTCCTTTGCACCACTGAGCGTTCAGACCTGGAGTCACTGTGCTGTAATTCGGTAAGCTTGAATTTGTTCTATGCCCTGTTAAAGCAACATTTGGCCTCTCGACACGTGTAATAATCTTCATTATATGTACCAACTATTTGCTCACATCTAACTTTGTGGATGATCTTGAAAAGATATTTGTGAAACTTTTGTTCACTCACTTTTGTTCTATTCTAGACTGAAGAACGAATTAGAACTGGTGCTACCGATGAGCCAGACTCTGGAAAGTAGAACAGGTGAATGATAGGACAGTTCTGAGTCAAGCAGAAAAAAAATATGGCACAAATTATGGTAATAAGGTATTCTAAAGTGTCAAAGGAAAACCAACAAAAATTACCTCAGCTGTTGAGATTTGTCCTGTTGGTATGATCAAAATGTGCTGTTATCTAATGAAATCAGGCGCATAACATCTTTCTTATACTTCTTTCACTCCTGGCCTTATCTGAAACCAGTAGATGTCAGTGGAGACTTTCTAATAGTGAAGAAGCCTAGGGAACTGCCAAAGCATCTCTATGAGTCTGTGACTGATTCTGTCACTGTCAGAGTCACAGCACTCTGGTGTGTTCAAGATGTCTCAGGGGATGGTACATGAAACCCTTCAGCTGGCAGAAATGTGATAACTGGATTTCATGCTTATCATGTGTAGGTTAAGCCCTGAATCACGTGCTTTCACGTGCCCTTCCCAAGCTTCTTTTCAGCCTTCACTGTATCAGTCCTGGATGCTCTAGTTATCCATGCAATAGTCCAGTTCCCTCTTGGATGCTTGCTGGGTACTTTGGTTCAGTAACAGCAATGAGATTTACAGTCTATTTATGTATTGCTTGAGAAAGGAGTGTCTTTTGATAAGGCCTTCGATCCATGGAATCTGGATTGGGACCTTTGAGTAAGATAAAATACGTAAATTTGGAAAGAGGAAATTTGTGGAAGAGGAAAAAGAAAAGCTGACTGATGATGAACTGGGAAATCCTGTGAAATGCCATCAAGGTAGAGCACAGTATAACTAGTCTGACCGTAATACACCTGCATTTTATGCTTTTATTGAAAACCTGTACTCAAAGCACAGTTTTCTTCCAGAGTATGAGAACATACCATTTAGCAAATTATAATGCGGTAAACAAGGAAATAGCTGTTTAAGTGGTGATATAAAATGCCTTCTGCATTTCCTCCTTGAGGAAAGAGGAGGATCTAAATCTGCTTTCTGTGCAGCGTCTCAGTGTCCCAGTGTCCTGCTCCAGGCTGCGGGCAGTTCTTAGCTTCAATATGGGCAGCTCCTATCACTGGCCTCTAACTCACTTCTACAAACACATCTTCAGTAGGAACAATGTTTGAACAATCAAACCAGCTTCTGCATATTTTTTTTCCCCCTCAGCAATTAAACTGCCCCAAATTCCTCCCTAGTGTAACTGTCTTCCTGTCAATGAATGTATGCCTGAATGCAGCTGCCCTGATTATGTTTGTTTCTACAGCATGGTACAGTTTTTAAATTCCAGAGCTTTGCAGCCAACCACTAAAAAACCCATAAAATCAGTCACTGGCTCTGGGTCTCCCGCAGGACTAATGAATAAAACAATCAGAACTCTCTAGGCCAAGGCATATCTGAGGAATGGTTTTGCATAAAATGAGCTAAAAGACATTTAAACAATGGGTAAAGGTTTCTCCCTTTCTCCACCCTACCAGGTACTAATTTAAAAAATACTTACTCAGTTAACCTCAAACTTCCCCTCCCTACCTTCCTCAATCACACATTGAGGAATCAAAACCAGTCAAGTCAGAAAGATGTAAACGTTTCTGTTCTTCTTTTTGTGTTACAGCTGTATTTAGAAGCCCAAGCCAAGAAATTTGAGCCAAATGTTCTAAAATGTGCCGGCACTGTTGGCAACAGGGCTCTACAAATATTGTTTGTTGGTTGGGTTGTTTTTTGTGTCTTTTTCTTTTTGTTTTGGTTTTTTTTTTTTTTTTTTTTTTTTTGGTGAGGTGGGATGCTAAACAATTAAAAAAAATATTAAATCCAAGTTAACTTGAAATGAGAACTTTACAGTTTTCCCAGAGGAAAAATATGGAGATCTGATTATTTTTTAAAACTGAATATAATGTTTTCTTAATCTTTTCTAAAAAACAAGGCATCCTCTCTCCAGGTAGCATTTCTGTAAGGCCCTTCCAGGACCAGCAGCTATCCTGATCCAAAGAGGAGGCGATTTGCTCTCTATCCTTTTCGGTGGCTCACACAAAAGGACAAGATTTTTGAGAAGCTCGTGGCCATCCGCCGGCTGGAAGCACAGTCAGGCGCTTTCCCCACGTGAGGCGTTGCATCACGTAAGTTGGGCTCATGCTCTCTTCCTCCCGCCTGCCTCGCTTTTTGTCAAAGCTGTCGGCTCTCATTGGGCCTGTTGCCTGCGTGCCGATACTGCGCCGCAGACCGGAGGGAGGGAGGCAGAAGGGGCTGGCTGCCCGTGACAAGCTGCTTGGAGAGTAGGAAGTTTTGGTGTCCTGGCAGGCAGGACAGGCAGTCTTTAATCACTGAAACATTGTCATTAGCCAACACAGCGGCCTAGTCCTGAATCTGACAGCATGGCACAAAGCCGTTACTTTGGAAATGTGGCTAATGAACTACTGTGGGCTCCCAAAGCCCCTCCCAGCTCCAGGGAAGCCCTTAAGCCACCAGATTTTCTTGACCTGCTGACTGCGCCAGTCAGACAAGCCAGGCTGCACCATTAGGAGCTCTCAGACAGCTGAGACAGACCAGTTCTTCCTCTCCCCATTCTCGCTCCCTTCGCCGGTGCCTTCCTTCCCTCCTTCCTTCCCCTCTCTGCCTGCTCTGCAACCGCAGAGCCCTGTGCCCTGGCATCGTTCCTGCCTGCTCTGCTTCCCACAGCTCCCCTTGCAGACGGACACCAAGAGGTGAACCAAGGTGTGGCAGGCAGATAAAACAGCATGACCTTGACCTGCGCTGTAACCAGGGAAGAAAGTAGTTTATTTGTATTAGTCCATACTCTTGGAGTGAGGGGCACTATTAGTCTGTGCATGTAGCTTCCCTCATTCCCTAGATGAGGAGCTGGCAAGGCCTTCTAACACAGCTCCAGCTGCAGCAGCAGGGACACTGGCAGGCTGCAGATGAGCTTGCTGACCAGCTGTGAAAAGCTCAAAAGGCCTTTGACTCGAATAAGACCCTGGCTGGGCAGGAGCGTGAGCTGGCCATATAGGATCTTGTAGGATCACGTTATTGACTTGTTTTAGTGAGATGAGTGGGTGAAGTGGCAGTGGAGCTGGCCTGTAAAATTCCAAAGTGCGTTTTCTGGCCTCTCCTGAAGGCATACAGCATGTTTATTCTGCTCCTTGCATGCTGTTATCTGTTCTCTGCACTGGGATGCAGTGATTTCCTCTTTGGCTGTGTTCCTGTTGTATCTAGGGCCTGACCGTATTTTTGCATGAAGCACTAAAGGGCCTTGGTTGGGCTGACTGCGAAAGGTGAGTGACGTAGCTTGTGTGCCAATGTTCAGACTGGTGGAAATGAAGTGTGGGTACAGCGGGAGCTGAACTCGGGGCAATGTTGTGGGTGTTCCTGGTCTGTACCGCTTGGCTTGGTTAGCTCAAGCTTGTACTTGAGTATGCCCACTGAAAGCACCGTGGACATAGTCTTAGATGCCAAGTAGCTTTCCACTGCCAGCTCTGTCCTTTAAATTGTGCATGTATTTTTATATTTCCAGAACCCTGCAGCAGGCATGAGACACAGAAGATGATAGCACAAAACCCACTTTCTCTTTCTGAACAGCTTGAATCTATGAGGTGCAAAGTTCTCGACAAATGGGAGGAAATGAACATACTAGAGTCTGAGAAGAAAGAAACAATGGTTTATGCTGAGATGGTGGATATCATGGAAAACACTCTTAAAGAAATAGAGGCAAGAACTCATTCTAAACATGTCTCAGCAAGGTTTCTCAAGAAGTGCTGGTGTCCAGGTACTACCACAATGGACCCTTTAGCACTGAGATTGACTCAGAGGTATTTATTTTTTCCTCTAAGATCATAATATGTGCCTAGTCTGGTTGCTTCTATGATCACCACAGTGCCCAGCCTCTGACCCTGCAATAGGAGGCTTGTAGGATGATCCTCTCTGTGTCAGATGATGGTCTACAGACATAGGGGTTATTTTCGCATTCATGTTACAAGCCTGGGGATTTGTAGCCAAATATAAATTAGACAACTACAGCATCATTACTTTTAACCTGTTGTATTTCTTGGCCTGGAGGATAGGATGGTTCTGGGTGAGATTTTTAAGTATCCCAAGTTGGCATTGTCTACCCTTGAAATGAATACTGAAATGCCAAGTAACTTCAGAGGGGCAGAGATAGGAAGGTCTGATTCACTTTGAAATCCCATTTCTAGATGCTTAAATAACTGAAGAATACTGCAGGTTTTTCACTGGGGTATATAAATGACCGTAGATATGAACACACTTCAGACACAGACAGGAAGGTCAGGTTCAAGTCTAGATTGAAAAAGAGGTCTACGATGGATTGTTGATATAAAGTAAGTGATTTTTAATAAAATTACAAATACTAACATGAATAATTGTTCACAGAATAATGTTGTTACCCTTTTTTTTTGTAATTTGCTAGGCTACATCATTATTGGTCAAGCTCTCATTGCCATCGGCCTTGCACAAAGCAAACAGTGAGAGACAGTCTTGTATGGAATATTGTGCAATCCAAGGTACAGAACTTGCAGACATTTGTTTATCTGCTAAAATTTACATACTGAGAGTGACCTGTGCGAGGACCACCTAAACTATAAAAGTTAGATGCTTGCAAATTTCTGCAGGATTAGTGTATTCAGCATCTAAAAACAGTATTCCTTTTCTGCTGGCAGTTGTGCAGTTAGAAATAGGACATGATCTCAATAAAGGCACTTTTAACCTGTCCTTGTCACTGGTTATGCTGATAAGTGTTACAGGTGTGTGAAGTGAGGAGGTAATTTCATGCAGCTAAACAGACGCTAAAAGTACAGTCAGCATGAGTAGGGAATAAAGTGTCACTCTTAATGGTTGGCAAACAGGAGATCTTTATGTAGAGCTTGTGTTTGGCATAACATCTAAAAGGTCAAACATTTCTCCAAACTTTCTGGTCCCTTGAAGCAGAGTTATACCCGTTGACAGGACATCAGATTAATTAATTAATTGTGCTGAGAATAAAACAGAGCTGCCAGAAAGTCACAGGAAAGCTGAAAAAAAAAAACAAACCACCATAAAAATTGCCCAAAGCCTGTATTTCTTTCTTCAGCAGTTCAGATATAGGTACAGCCATTGTGTTGTTGTACTATGCTTGGCTGCCTTTAAATTGAATAATATATTTAAAATCATTGGGTTTCCTGCCGAATTTTTCAACCAACCCTTTGCACTGCTACCTAAGAGTACAAGACAGAAGTCTGTCACTTATTTCTAAAGCAATTAGCAGGCCTCTAGCATCAGAGAGCTTTGGGGGAGGAGGTGAACTCTTGGTTAATTCAGACAAATTTATTGGTATCAAGATATTAAAAAAAAATGAATAGCAGCAATTAGTCATGACAACTTCCTTTTTTTTTTTTTTTTTTTTTTTTTTTGCTGGCAAACAGGAGCTCCATGTGCCTTCTGAAACATTCCTGTGTACGCTCTGTAAAATATGCTCCCACGGCATGATAACAAATGAGTATCTGAAATCTGGTCCTCTGAAAAAATAGCCACTGAGAAGTTCCTCTCTTTGCTTTTTTTAAAACAAATCTGAATATTCAGAAGGTCTTTAAATATAAATCGCTGGTTTCTAGAGTGGGTTTTTTGTGGGGGGTGGCTGGGGGGTGGGGGTGGGCTTCGTCTGTACTGTAATGAAGAAGGACAGTCAGCAGATGGCAATGTTGTATAGTTGTTCCAGCAGGAGGCAGCCACATCAGCAAGGGAGGGAAACCTCTGATACTCCTTAAGTGGTCATGAGGGAAAATGGAGTGGCCCCTCCAGGCCATTGGAGGGTTGGCCCCCTAAGCACACTCGGGCTGAATGCTTGTATAGGCTTACTGAGTTTTTATTACTATTTGGAACATCAATTCAACGTTTAAAACCCCTCATTTGAAAGGGCAAGCCCATTATCATTTAAGAAGAGCAATCTAATTAAACTAGTGCATTTCCATATTCTTTTAAAAACAAGATTTCATAATGCTACATGAGTACAGCGTGTTCTTTCCCACACAGATTGCATTTTTAAAAAGATAAGTGGGTCTGATGCATTTGCTTTTGCTGGAATGCTGTGTGACAATTTAACTGATCTGTTACTGCCTTTTCAGGCTGAAACTATGAAAATCAACTCATCAAACGCGTTTCTCCAAGGCCAAATAAAAGGAAGTTATTTCCTTAGAACCCACTGTGGCTCAGGCATAATGCAAACTAGTTTATACGTGAGTTACCTTCACTAGGTCAAATCCCAGATCACTGGAAAGCTTCTCTTTGGCTTCAGCAAGTTCCAGATTAGGCCCGCTGTGCTTTGCCAGCTAGAGAGTCAAAAGCTACCGGATATATTTCCACCTCCTTTTTTTAAAAAAAAACAACCTGCTGTGGAGAGCTATTAGCGTATTTTGATCTAAATATGTAGATCAAAGCTGCAGAAGCTCCCTGCTTCCAACTGTACTGAAGGCAGGCACTGGAATGAGGTAAAAGAGCCGGTGGTAGATAATTCCAACACATCAAATCCATGGAACAGCTCAGCAAGAAGAACTTGGAAAGACTTCTGTAAAATATAGGGACTAACAGATGTCTCGAGAGAAGAAAAGTGAGTAATAGTTTGAATAAAACGGTCTTTGGTTCAGATGATATTCTGCCGCACACTCTGAAGTCTAAAGCTTTATGTTAGTAGCCAAAAGAGCAGGCGTCATTTCAGATGTCACTGAAACGTGAAGTACAAAGCTCTTTGCATCCAGAATTTAGCCTAGCAGCTCAGTCTAAAAGCCAGAAATGGACATGTATGCTGAAAGACAAAATCAAGTCATTTGTATCAAAGTAATTGGTTTAGCAAAAGCATTGCTATGAAACCCCTTCCTTGTTTACATGGTAAGACCTGGTTTTACTGTCTGTTCGGTTTCCCTCAGGGTACAAGAACTGGCAAGAAGTGAGGCTCTGTGTCAGACTCAAAGACGTGTGTAACTTGAGATGTAGTGCTAAATTAAAACTCCTGTCACACAGGAACTACTTACTATAATTTATGTCAAGGTTAATGGAGTAAAAAGTATCGGAGTATTTTAAATGCTGATCAGACGTGTTGCCAATTAGTATCACTGCAGATTTTTGCTTATGTACTGAAGGATATTTCAATGTTTCTCCAAATTTATGTCTTTTTTTACACAAAGTTGAAGAAAATATCGCAGAAACTTTAGATAAACTGAGAATCACTCAGGAAGGTCAAAGGTGAGTCTGAAATGTTCAAATATCTCTGCCAGTGTGGTTACACAAAAAGTGTGAGTGATGAAAATGCCTGTCATAACAACTTGCTTGGCCAAAGTAAGACAGATTAGTTATTAATAGCAGCAGCAGCGTTCACGTGCTGGTTGTAAAGCACACCCAGTAGCAGCTGGGAGTCATAATCAGATATTATAAATTTGACTTCAATATGGACCAGAGTGTTAAGTTAGAAAAATTAACAATGGGAATTATGTATAGTGTTTGATTAACAACTCTGATTGCTTCAGTTGTTTATTTAGGAACAGAACAGAGACATTATGGTACTTGTTAAAGCCTTTTTAAGTTTCTGACAGTGTCCTGCTGATGTTTTTTCACACCTGTCGCGGAGGAGTTCAATCCCTTGTCTGTTCTAGAATTGCTCACTAGTGCCAGTTTTGGTAACTTCTTTGTGAAGTGGACTTCTTTTGATGTCGGGAACTGGCTTGAGATTCCTAGACTGGTTTCTCATAAACAATTTTTTTTTTTTTTTTTAAAGGCTGGATTATGTGTTTATTTCAAGCATCTGAGGTAACATTTTAAGAAAGTAAAGCACACAGCTCTGGTTATTGATGCTGCCTGTCAGGAGTAAATACTGAATGTATTTGTTGCCGTGGTGCTTTCAGTATTTAGGTTTAACCCAAGACTGTTTATTCTTGCTATGTTTTTAATGTTTCAAAGCCTGAAAGATGAAGAGCCATCCAAGCTGAGACAGCATGGAAGAGAGGCTGTCTCTACTTACTCATCCATTGTTAGTGCTGTGCCATGCACATACTTGGATAGGTATAGGTTTCAACATATGTGGCATACCATCAGATTGGTTGCGAGTTTATAGTGCTGCTCACAGGTTTGCTTTTCATACCTGCAATACAGTTTTACAAGAACTGAGCAACTGTCGGCCATAACTAAGGATCCATATGGATTGAAAAAATATATCTGTAAAATAGCTGAAAAGTCTAGTTTATTGTCAGAACAGAAGGTAGCTTTTCACTCATGTGCCCCGCTATTGTCCACAGGTGGTTTTGCACTTATATTTATCGGTATGAGAAATCACTGCATCCAGGCAAATCAGGTAGTGGCAGGCGGCAATGAGTTTAATTCCTTAGTTTGCTGCATGCCTAATTTGGTGGTTTACATCTGCGCGTGTAATGCACGTGATTTAAACCATCAGCTGGAGGTGGACATCGCAAGTTAGTAAAAGGCCTGAGCAACACACAGAAAGGCTCACTGACCTTAGTGCATTTCGGGTCAGCCTTGCAGGCTTTCAGACGTTAGGCAGACACTATGGAGTTGCCTCCTGTTGTTATCGCACAACGCTATCTAAGAGAACGGTTTCTCAAATTTAGATGGCAGGTGGTGTTTTGTGCCATAGGGCCCAGAACAGTCGCTGCAGGTTCCTGTTGTGTTTGTCTGTGAGCTATACGCTTTTCATGCACAGTTCTGAGATTGTTGGTAAAAATCCAAAATGATACCTATAGATTCCAAATAACAAGATCCATTAATATAGAAAAGAATGATTCTATTTTCATCTTATAGCCAACACTTGGTGTTAAAGGGGATATGTTTTATGTGCCGACACACGCAATAATGTTTACCTTTAAATTGTATTAGGAAAGTAAGAAATATCTTTTTTTTTTTTCAAAGAAGACTTGCGTCTTAGCAAAAAAGAACCCTGAATTCAGACCTTATGAGTTGTTTTCAACTAACTTTTAGCTTAAAATAGAAAATGATGAATTCTAGGAGTTTATGGAATCTTAAAATTAAGGTTAAGCTTCAGTTAATTCACTGTTTCTGGATCTTTGATTAATTTGAGAATTGCCGACGTCAGATTTCACAAGGTGGTATGTACAGTTACAGTAGACTTTTGCTGGAGGGTGGCAGTGTGAATAGCTCTCAATTCAGGAGCTGCTACCTAATGATCTAAGACCACTGATATATGATAATTTCATGAACATGGAACGTAACCTGCTTAATGGTATGAAGTCACTGTACATTATGTTGTTAAAATTTCCTGGATGGATGCATTCATTAAGCTTAACGAGGGGAAGGGGAGGAATTGGAAGAGGACGACTGTAAAGCAAAGCATGAAATCTAAATAAACAGTCTCCCCACAAACAGCACAGAGAGCGCTTACTAGACAATGGCATATATCTGGCCTTCTGCTTAAATGTGCAAGACTTGCTTTGCCAGAACTGAGTGCTAGTAGATCTAGAAGTTTATGGGCGATTACAATATTATTTGCAAAACTACATGAAAGTCTGTTGGTTGCTGATAGTTCTGTTCCCTTCCGGAAACGAACATAAGTCAGGGTAGCTGAGGTGGTAAGGATGACATACAGGTCCTGTATAAATAGGAGAGTCCTTTGATCCTTCCCTTCAAAAAGATATCGATGGCTCATGTTCTAAGAACATGCACAACAGGAAAGGTGCAAACAGGATGATAAAACATGATCACACTTGCATCTGCTTAGAAATTACAGAACGGTGCATGTTTATTTCTTTGATTTTGAAATGAGAGTTGCATGGCCTGCAGGTCAGGTATGGAACTTAATAGATAAAAGTCAATGTAATTTGGGAGACCAAACTTGGAAGAAAATGAAGCACAGTGCTGTCTGAGAGGATAATAGGATGTATTTTGTGAAAAGTTAAAATTTGGGAACATTATTAATGTCAAATAATTGGTCAGCCAAAAGGCTATTAGAAATAAAACATTAAGGTAATTAGTAGTAGATATAGTTGAATACAAGGTTAATTAGTCTCATTTGTATGATGTTAATTATTAAAAGTAATCAGCTCTGGGATACTTAAGAAGCGCTCTCACTAAATGGTTTAAAAAATCTAACAGAAAGACTTACAATTTGCTTCCAGCAGAGCTTATGTATAAACCTTTTAAAGATGCGCACTGTCTTGAGATATTTGCATAATAAGATGCTTTATGAAATGAATGTCCAAAATTCTGCCCCACCCCCCAATGTTATGAATCACATTTCTTGAGCTGACGTTATTCTCTTTCTCCAGGACGGATCAGGGAGACTGAAACATAAACAGTAGCATGAGATTTCTGAATCAAAGCCTATCTTGAGGCATAATTAAAGGAGGGCGTCTAATTATCTGAAGTCAAAACCGTATCATGCTTTGCCCTTAATGCAGATAAGATAACTCAGATGACATTTAATTAGAGGCAAAGCATGGATTAATACTTATTTAATATCTACAGTAGAAGCTTCCCTCAGGTGCTAAGAGATTGTCCAGTGTATTGGGGCAAATATTTAGCCTGTGTCTGCAGCTAAATAAATAATTTGCAGCAAACAATTTACTTGGCCAAGCTTCTACTCCTTCTGCAGCAAGAATGTGATTTCTTCAGGCTTACAGCTATCTGATGAAAACCTTTTTATTTTTAATGCTTATTTCAGAAATTAAAAATATTCAAAATACAAAAGTTTGAACACTATTATTTAGCTGTAAATGGATGGATTAAGTCATATGTTTTTGTTTGTTTTCCTGATTAGATGGTTGTATCCACAGCTGTAATGGAAGTAGTGAAATTCCTTTTGGACTTAGCCTTCTGTTCTTATTTGTATTGGTTAACTGTCTCTCTCAAGACTTTGTAGAAGGTGGCTAGAAAACAACTACAAAATATGATGAAATACGTTCTTTTTAATGCAAGTAAATATTTATGAGGACACCCCCCCACCCCCCCCCTGTATTTATTGTCAGGTCTTGACAGCTCTATTTGATCCACACCTAAGGCATTGTAGGGAAGGAAGGCAGCGGGAAAGCAAGCTGTGCTCTGGAAACAGTGATTTCCACACTCAGCATTATAAAACCTTATGGACCAGCGCCGTGGATATAAACCATCTTTACTTTCAGTGCTTAGTACCAGCTTTAGAAAAGATCCTCTCTTGGTCTCTTTTCTTTAGAAAGGCGTAGAGGGGAACAGCATATCTTTACATTCTAGAGCTGCTGCATCCGGTTGGGAACAGGCAGGTGGATGGTCGATCTCCGCCTAAATCTATTCCAACAAATTTCAGTCAGCTAGTAAGATGTGAGGGAGGACGAATCATCCTCCAGAGATGACTCTTTCTCTCTCTATAAGCAACCTCAAGCGCCCAAAGTTGGTCTTAGTTCCTTTTGTATGGCTGATAATGGGAAGACTCCCCAGTGCTACCTGTGTTTGCATTGGGGTGTTGGCTGTCGCTGACTTAGATCTCAGTTTCTGCTCAGTGATTTTGTCTGTTGTATGCCGTACTTTTTTTAGGAAGGTGTGGAATTTAATAGAAGGAGTCTTGTTACCTGATAATGAAGAATGAGTTTCAGAGAATCCAGAAGAAAATAAGGGTAATGAAGTATAGGAAGATAAATACTCACCACTCCAAATGTAGTCTTAACATCTTGAAATCGTGCAAGTAGAATCCAAGCTTGAAAAACTACTGTTGGACTTCTAATCAAATATAACGTGCCTTCAAAATGTGATTTCATTTTTGCATACATTATTATGGGTAGCTATACAGTCTGCACAAAGAGATATTTTCATGTAACATTTTTAGAAAACACCTAGTGCTAGTAATTGTTATATTAAATATCTGTGTTCTTCTACACAGTTTTCAGTAGTTACTGACCTCGTTCCATCATGGCTCCTTTCCTTATGGGAGCACCAGCAGGTATTAATTAAACTCTCAGGACAGAACTCATAAGTGGAAGTTATTTAAGTAAATCAAAGCTGCATCTTCTAAATAAGATACATGTACTAGTCTTGACTCAGGCCCTGAACTATGGTGGTACTGGCATGTGAACATTGCTTATGTGAGACTTTTCATGACCCCAGATTTTGCCTTTCATTTTATGAAATCTGATTATGGCTGTAGAATTTTTTTGAAAGCATGAATTGGGTTCAGATCAAGTGGAAGCATCTGCCTGATTTTTCAGAAAACCTAAAAAAACAGGTCAAAGGAAAGAACTGGTCCTTTCAACTGGAAGGGGTGTTGTTGAGAATACCTTTAATTAATCTTTTGCTATGAGGATTGTTTCTGTTTATCTTTATGAAGGAATGTGAAGAAAAAGTAGGAAGGATACAGATTATACCAACCACATAGCTGTATCCATACTAAAGGAACATCTTATTTTGGCCCATGCAGGATCAACCTGGGGACAATGGAATCTTTTTTATCAACTTAATAAGTAATCAAATGGAAAGGGGACATGGGAGCATACTTACTCCACAGCAAGGAAGACAAACCCAGAGATGTCAATGTGCCAAATGGATATATTTGCATTCATTGGAGGGACACTCAATTCAAGAGACTCGTAGACTGTACATCCCAGTTTAACCAAGGTATATAGTCTACTTCTGGCAGCCTGGGAGAAGTCTTTTTTTTAAAACAAAACAAAAAAGAAACAACCAAACCCACCATTTAAAAAAAGAAAAAAAGAAACAAACCAAAACAACAACCCAGGGGTCTTGGGATTCCTTAAAGTTTTTTCTTATTTGAGAAAACTAAAAGGCTATTTCAGTTATTTTTTGCTAATTTTTTCAATAAGGTGGTTTAATCAAATTTCGTGAACAGGTTGTCATCTTGTAGTAGGTGACATCGCAAGACACCAAGTTGAAGAAGTTACTTCATGGAACTGACTTGTTAGGTTTTTGCCTTGTTTTAGGTGCAGAACCATAAAAATCTGTCACTGCCAGAAGTAAAATATCCTTAGCCGCCTTCCTCTAGTTTCATTCTGGCTCAAGCCGCTGTCTAAGATGAGAGACACATGAAGTCCAAATTTTGTAGTAGCGCCTGCGGACTCACAGCATTTCAGTACCTCGGTTCCACTGGACTCCCATGGGTCCACCAATGAGGCATTACTGTCCCTGTCTTAGACACAGACATCTCAGAGCATGAGTCCAGCTTGTCCTAAAAGATGTATTTTAAACTTTTTGTTTGTTTGTTTGTTTGTTTGTTTGTTTGTTTTCATAATTTTAGACCTGTAGCCCATTTATCTTGTCTTCTGAGGAAGAGTACCAGAACAGGGATGATTAGAGGATTTAGCAGTGTCTCCCAGTTTCTGGTGAAGCCCTTTTTGTTTGAATCTGCCCTCTTCTGCCATCCCTGCTACTTGAAAGCAGTTAAACAAGTCATGATGAAAATGGAAGAGAGAAAGACAGTAGTATTGTCTCCATGATTTGCTGCCCAAGGTTTCATTTGGCTGTGGAAACCTGCTATAGAATGACATTGTCATCAAGAAATGAGAAGGATAGGATTTTCTATGGGTAACAAGAGTAGTCAGAATTATAACAGTTGCTGTTTAAAACAGAAAAAAAGTTGAAAGTAAGCCAGAATCCCTCAGTAATATCTGATCTGTGGAGTAGGAAGGGAACGTCATATAGCAACATATGGTGCCGCTCGCTGCTGGCGACAGAATTTTGCGGAAAATGCTTTCTGAATTTTAGCCCATGGTGCCAGTTCCCATGTCCTGTTTTAGAGATGGAAAATGGATACCCGCTGCATTTTGCGGTTGCCCAGGAACGTACTCTATGAGGGTAACTTAAAATACTATAGCCACAAAGTCCCAAATTCCATATTTAATCTCTCTCTTTTTTTTCTTTTTTTGTTTGTTCGTTTGTGGAGCCTGTTGTGATCATTTCAGTGAAATCAAGGCAGGGGAAAGTGATTTGAACTTTTTTCCAGGGACAATGCATGCATTCATCTCACTATATAAAACAGCCGTTACCCAAGTCTGATCTATACTCATGTACGGGTACTTATTAGTATTCTATGAACAAGAATGTGCGTTTTGAACTCACTAATCATTACAGCAGATTTTTAATAATTATCTTCTTGTAACCCTCAATTTATCTTTATTACATTTATGAAATAAATGTAGGAGCTCCCAGAAGGTGAATGTAATATTATTTTGTGCTCACCTCTCATCAGGGACTCTGCCAGAAGTTTACAAACATCAATTAAATTTCACCATGCTGCCATCTGGGAAATAACTTTTCTTACACCCATGTTACAGATGGATAAACAAACAGGAGCTAAATAACTTGGCCTGGATCATGTAGCAAATTGGGAATAGAGTTCTCGCACTGTCTCCCGGTCTCTCACTCGGGTCTAACCAGTAAGCACGTTGCCACATAGTTTACTTACATTTTGAGACTGTTTTTAATGAACTAATTTGCCATTTTTTTTTTCTTCTGAATCATCCCAACCTTGCCAACATTTTATTTTAATATAGCTTTCACATACTCAGGCTGGTATTTATAGTTAAAGGTAATGTTTATCCTCACCTTTGGTTGCTTCTAACATTTGTGTATGCTGCTAGCACAGGATGATAGCAAGCAAAGCACAAATAATTTTTTGTGGTTCCTTTTAAGATCTGTTCCCACTGACAACAGTGGCTTTTGCATCAGTTCCTCATGCTCATATTAGAAATTGATCTTTCCAGTTCCTCAATTAGTTTTATTTTTCCTTGCACAGAATCCTTTCCATTTTCTGATGTTTTTATGGTGGTGGTTGATAAAGTGTGCCCAAGAGGATGAGGAGCTGTTTTTTTCTGTGTGGATTCTCATACACTTATTCATTCAGGTTGGACTGATTACAACTTTTTTTTTTTAACTTTTCATTGTAGAGGCGTTTTTTTTTTTTTTTTTTTCTGTATTGTTGGTAGCTGCTTTCAACCTAACAGTGATATATGTAATTGTGGGTGGAAGTGGAAAGCTTCTAGTTGTTACAATTGTTCTCCTTCCATTTCAGCTCTAGGTAATTAAAATTTTCCGTAGGGGTTTTTTAAAGGTCATACCAGTTCCCCTTTATGTGTGATACTAATCATAAAGGCAGAAGGACCACTACTGCAGTAGTCTATGACACTGGAGGATTTACTTCCATGTGAAAAATAGGTCATTATTATATTGGAAGTTCCTGGAATTATTTTGTCTGGAAAGAAGGTGGTGCCAAAGAGAACTTGGTACATTACTGTACTGACAACTTCCAAATTTTAGGGACATTCTCTCAGGAGGAAGCCTTCCATACTAACCTATGAGATTTAGAAATGCCAACTGGTTCTTTCTGATTTTGGCAGTGAGATGGACAATCATTAGAACAGACGGGTAGGTACACTATGATAATCCTCTTTGTAATAAAGAGCATCATTATTTAAAAATATGTCAGATTATACCTCAAATATTGGCTTAGGGAGCAGCCAGTGGTGGTCCGTTATTACCCTGAAGTGACTGGTTACTGTTATGTCTATTCCCAGATGAAATCCAGTCACATGATGCATACTCTAATCCCAGCAGGGTGCCTGTATAAAGTATGATTAGCAAGGTTACCTGTATATATAAAGGAATGTAAGTCAATAACGTGAAGAAGATCCACACAAGGATTTTGCTTCACAAGCGGCTAGCAGTCTGTCAAGCACCACAGCAGTCACCAGCTGAGTGTTTGCCATTTGGGCAAGTGTGTCCCCTGGGCACATCTAATCATGCCCAGGGGACACCAATGCTTCCAAAGCAGATGGGAGCAGCCAGGGGGTGGGAGATCAAAGGACACCTTGGAAGGAAGAAGTGATGGGAAGAAGAAGATTTGAAAGAGAAGATTTGAGGGGCTAGGGAGAAGCAGAAAGCAGAGAATCCCAAATAAAATCCTCTTCTGTTCAAAGATTTTATTTCCTTTGATTGTGCTAAGCAACTAGATGTTGGGACTTGAGCTCTGGGTGTCTAACAGTCGGTTCCATGTGAACCTTTAGAGCTGAATGAATCTTTTTTAAAAATTTGCTGCAAATTTCCTCTTATCTCCAGCTTCTGTCAATAAATGTTTTATTTTTCATTAACCTTAATTTGGCTTGAGTTTAGGTTGATTTCAGGGTGCTGGCAAATCACTTCTTCTGGGTAGGGAACCTTAAACTTTACTGCAGGATTTTTTTTTCTTTTTTTTCCGGTATCCAGCAAATCTATTGTTCTTGGATTTCAAAAGGAATCTCAGCACCTGCCCAGCTGCTTGGGCGTTTGCAAGCTGATGATAGAGATCTATGTGGAAGAAGCATCTTTTGACTGACAGCATGAATTAATTAAGTACAGAATAGCCTGACCCTCAAAGAAATTGGTAGTATCCAACATTTAATTTACAAACAATTTTAAGAAGTTGAATAGGTGATACTTACTCCCTTTTCTGAAAAAAAGAAAAAAAAAAAAAAAAAAAAGCTATTTTGATCCTTGGAAAGCATAAGACAAGGCTTATCGCATCAGCCAGAGAGGATAAGCTGAGGAGGGGATTTTTGATAAAAGTAAGAATGGAAGAATAAACAATCTTTTTTGGAAGTCAGTAAAGTATTGAAAGAGAAAAGACACTACTCTGATGCATTCTGCAAGCAGTAATTCTGTTCCAGACCTGGAAGCAGTTTAGCAGAAGAGAGCCGAGTGTTAGAGTTTAAGGAACAAAGGTAGAAATCCCTTCCATGTTCTAAAACACGTATGCAACCACAGTAGATACAGCCCCTGGAAAACTGAGTGCCATTTAGGACTAGACAGTTTTCTTCACCTTAATGGTGAGTCAAGGAACTAACATAAAGCCACCTTGGACATGGACATGGCACTCCTCTTTCCTGCTCTGTTTATAGTAGTGTTCGTTATACAGATGTTATTTCTAGGATACCAACTTACTGCAAAGTGGAAACTTGAGATTTTTTTTTCTTTTGCATATGCTTGTACCTTTAATAGGTCCCCTTTTACCTGCATGGTTTATGTTTTCTACTAGTGAACCCTCAAGGTCTTGGTAGAAGTTGCTTAAAGGATGTTAGTTGCTGCTAACAGGATGCTTAAAATAGAACATGTCCTTCATTAAGTCCCAGGATCCACTTCTAATTGGATTTAAAGAGGCACCGTTGGAACTTTTATTAAACAGAGATATTTCTCTTTAGTAACAGAATTGCTATTTTCTTCTCAGACATATTGTTCTCTTGCACTCTGAAAATCAATTATATATGCCATGTAAATATTATTTTATTCCTGTTCTGTTCATAAAATGAGAAATTATATTGAAAAAAGAATGATCTTTGAAGCCAACATTATTTGCACTGTGCTGAAGATGACACAGCTTTAGATGGTTATTTTTTTTTCCTTACCCCGTTCTATTCTGATACATCAAACTGTTCTTTTCCAGCAAGCTCAAACTTGCAAAGTTTTTTAATCAAAATAGCGAGTCGGATGCCTGAATCAGAAACACAGAGCTGGAAGACTGCTCATGAAACTCAACTGAGTCCCAACACCTGTCTAACCTGTTGTTAAAATCTTGAAAATAGAGAAGGAGAAGTAGATTCTCACCCTCTATAGCTTGCTTCATCACTTTTCTGAGTGTTAGCTAGAAAGGCTTTCTGAAATGCAACTTGAAGTCTTCTTAGGATCTCATCTGCTTGATTTCTTCTTGCAGTCTTTGAAAAGGGAATTACTTTTTAATGAGGTTTCAGTCATGCAGTTTGATGGAAGGGAGAAGACTGTGTCCTTCACTAAATGAAACATCATTTAAATCAGAAAAAGGACCGAGGCTTCTGAATACTCATGAGAACAGAAGAGTGACAATAGGCAGTTTGTCTTAAATAAAAGGAGAAGTCTTGCAGCGGCAAAACTCTCACCACCGTGCCAGCAGTACTAGGATCTCATTCTCAAGTTTAGTATCGTAGGCCAAATGATGCAGAGAGAAGACTGTGGTTATTGCCATATTGTGCATTACGACAGCTAAACAGAGAAAAATGTGAAGAACAAAGGGACAAAAATGTGAAGCTTCCGAAGGGACGAACCCGACAGAGAGAGCTTTGGAGTGAGGAAGACCTTTGTGGGCGGGATTCATTAGAAAGTTGAAGAAGTCTCCTTTGATGGGTTATTCTGTAGGATTATCAACTCGAATCCATTCTGTGACCATCCAGGAAGGTTATTTCTTATCACTTTCATGTTAGAGAGCTTCCCCTTGTACATGACTACACATTGTCACAGATGGCTTTTCAGTTCTGCAGTTCTCTTGGTTTGCTTGGCTCATTTATCTCAGGAAACCTTTGTTTCCTATTCATAAGGAAAATAAAGGTAACTTTCAGGATGGCAAACAATTACCATCAACAGGCAAAAAAGGTTTACTACGCTCTACCACCTTAAAGCAAATAAGTTCAGCTCCTTAGATCCTTCCAATGTCTATCTGTCCCCTGCTGGGGACCTACTCTATATGATTGTGTCTCCAGCACAATATTGCTTCAAATGAGCAAGTAATTCCCCATTATTGGCTGCCAGGAGTGGGATACTTACCTCAGGTCATTACAAAATCTGGACATGACATACAATCAAAGCATGGCATGTATTTCTTCTGTGTTGTTTTTCTAGTTAATTAAGTCATTATCCAAAGTGATTTTATTTAACCTAGAACAGTTGGTGTATTCAATCTCTTATTTTTTTCCAATAAACGAAATGCAAGAAGTGGGTAGTAGTGGTAAGATATTGTAATTAACATTTAGTTCTTCTAATGAAAAAGAAAGAGAACCCAAACATATGATGAAATTAGTCAGTTGCCTAAGTGAATTTAGAACAGAACATGTGAAGCTGCCTGTGTATGCAGTGAAAACCTGGTTATTAAGGTACCACCAGCTGTTTGATGATGTGGACAAAGCGATGCACTTCTTAATGTCTACATTGCATCACCTGTCTAATTAGGAGCAGATTCAAGTGTCTAAAATCTCCATCACCCTTACTTTTTTGTTTGTTTTCATAAAGCACAGTATTTTGGGCCAATGTCTTGACTAGGAAATACTAGGCAGGACCAGGAAATACTGCTGTGTGTTCTTCAGCATCCTCTGGAGTAGAGGACATCTTGGCATCAGGATAAGAGCTGGGAACAGTCTGGATATTTCAGGACCTATAGGTGGGTATGGAAAGGATTAGTGTAGTGCCAGAGAGCTGGATGGGGGAGCAGCTAGTGATATTTTATGAAAAGTTGAGTATATAGAAGTAGGTAATACAGCTTTTAGGAAGCTGTGGATGGAATGGGACCTTTGAGGTCTGTGAGTTAAGTCTCCTCCTCCCTTCTTCTCTTCACCTAGCTCATCCTTCCCCTTTTCTCCCTTCCAACTATTTGAGGTTTAAATCTTTGCTCTACAGCCCCTCCTGATACCCACAAACTGTATTTTCTCCGTGCAGACATTTGCTTCTACCCTCACACACCTTCTGCTTGCTCTGTCCCTCCTCCCTATTTCAGGGGTCACACAGGTGGTCCATTATCCTGCCTACTTGCTGGGGCTGCCCGTGCCTCCAGCTGGCCCAGGGCTGGGTCTGCTCCAGAAGAGTTTTCTTCAGAGAAGCTGCAGCTGTGTCAGATAAAAGGGCACCAGCAGCCGAGGAAGGCAGTAACACAGAGGAAGAGTTGTGTGATTGCCATCAGTGTTTCCTAGTATTAGGCCTGCGTAGCATATATTTAAGGTTGTAATAATGTTTCCCCTTGAAATGTGTCTGGCGGATGTGATCTTGTTATGAGACAGGACCAAGCTGGAGAACAACTTTGTTCAGGAGGTATGCTAATCCCACAAAAAATGTAATGAGGAAAATGTGCGGTTGTCAAGAGCAAGATGCACTAATGAGAACATCCATAGCTTCCTGAAGCAATATAATTTCAAGGTAGAAAGCTGCTTTTTGGAAGAGGTAGGCTTTTATGTAGACTAGGTACACTTGTATGCTCTACTGTTTTAAAAAGAGTATTCAAGCCTGTCTCTCTTATTCTTAAGTGAAGATAGGAGTGGGGAGACAAATTCAAATCTGAATAAAGATCCAAAAATGTTCTGAAATTTTTGTGAGCTAGCTATTATTCGGGTGCCAAAGAATTACTGAGATTTTAATTAAAGATGTTATAAAGGTAATGGGAATGGAAGAAACAAGTTAGTTAGAAAAGGAAAACCCATGCAGATAAGGTGAGGTGTGCTTTAGTCTGCATAATGGGAAGAAGGGTGGCAGCATAATGGGAAGAAGGGTGGCAGCAAGTGGTGTAAGCAGAACAGTAAATGAGAAGTCTTTGCTTTACAGGGATGTCAGAAGCTGTTTACAAAAAGCAGGCAAACCTTTTTTTTTTTCTTTTTGGGATTTGGTTTTTAAGTACTCAAAGTGCTTTAGTGATGTGTTCTCTGAATCTTTTCAGTGAAGATGTGGGGAGGTGGTACCAGTTTGATGTGTAGCGCTCAAACCCACTTGGGCTGAATTGTAGCTCTGTTCTGGAGTTCTGCAAGGGTATGAGTTTCAAGAAGAGGTTTCTCCTGCGTATCCTCTTTTTATTTTGTTTTGAAAGACAGACTCCTAGTTTCCTTTGGCTACGGGGCAGGAATGTATGTGGGAGGGGAAGTCTTTACTGGCCGCATTGTATTACTTATGGCTTGTTTGTAGTGTTCCTGGAGGATAGCCTTTTTTAGGATTTCTGTGTGTGCCTACCATGTCTGATCTGGCTTACTGACTTCCTTGGTATTTCCTTGTCTGCTATGAGCTGCCACAGTTCTCTCGAGGCAGCCGAGGGACACCCTGTGGGCAGCCAAACAGCCCAGGAGCCTCCTAAAGTAGCCTCCCAGTTCTGCTCTGGGCTGTTGGCTACATTGGAGCAGGTAAATGCGTTTTTCAGTTTTTCAAGGTGAAGTTATGAATAATATTGAGTGGAATTGCACCTTTAGGAAGAATAATCTCTTTTGAAAAGTTACTGTGTGGTCTGGGTAGTTGTCTATGACCTGTCAATGACTGATTTTAGTCTCCCATCTGCAGAGATGCTCAGGAGACCTCTTCTGGATGAAAGGTTGGTACTGAAGGATGGCTGTCTGCTCATGTGTGTGAAATTAAGGAATTCCTGGCTGCTTCTATGAAAAGGCAACGGCAATTTCAGTAAACCATGACTATGTCAGTTGCTTACCTAACAATTTGGAATTAAAGCTTAGTTAATGGTGATACAGAAAGGTATTGCTCTGTGTACTACTGCTAACACTACCACTGGATGGAGAACTGCAGATGTTTTATTCACTGTTTTTATAAGTTTTAAGCGAAGATCTGATTGCTGTAGCAAGCAAATGTGCACAAGTATAATGCTACCATCTGTATCCATACCTACATATTGTCTCAGTGTAAAAACAAAGGTATTTAGTAGACTCCCTTCGTTGCTGTCACAAGCTCCCATGTCTGCGCTACATGTTGCCTCTTATTATTGCTTAGCCGAGGAGAGGAAATGCAGGCCTTCTAACTACTAGTTTGCTTTATTTTTGAATCCCAGATCCCTGCTCTGAGTAAGGTAGTAAAGACACCTGAACTCTTTTTTTCTTCTGCAGGTGAATGCTCTGGATTATAGGGTATCCTGCCTCAATTGCTATCATAGATTTTTCTGTTGTGTGGCTTTTTGTTTGGTTGTTTTGCTATTTTTTTAGGGGGGACCATTCCACTTCAGGTGTAACACTGAAATATTTTTGGATATGAAGACCAGAATCCAAATGTCCCAATTCCCAGCTAAGTGTCCCGGTGATCAGTTATTTACTCTTCTCTCCCGCAGTTGGTGAACACGTCAGTGTCTCATCACAGAGGAGCAGCATGCACAGGAGAGAGTACTGCCATGGTTAGGACATGCTCCTGTGCTGTGTGCGATGCAGCTCCATGCAGGCGGAGGAGGGAGCTTACACTTAGCCTCCAACTTCCTCACCTCAGCCTGCAATTGCCCAGCTCCTTTTAGTCAAGAGGTGGTTACTATGCACAGTGCTTCCCCACGCATCTCTCGGTGTGTTACGTATGCCTATTGGGTTGTTTTTCTCAGGTGTGCGAACACCTATTTTTTTGAGTTTCTGGCGTAATTAGTTAGGCATCTGCTTACCCAATGTGTGGTGCCATCAGGTAGCGCAAGGTAGCGAAGTTTCAGTTTTTGCTTGAATTTCTAGAAACTTCTGGTGTCCTATGTGGATTATTGAGAATTTTTGGTTACTCTTTTGTATGTAGGTACCTACTAGGTGTCCTAAATGGCACCTTTAGCCTATAAGTGAGGTTTGGTGTTTCCTTGAGGCTGCAGAGTGGCTGCAGCGGCAGTGCGCACTGTCAGGCACTGCGCTTTGAGGTTTCAGTAAAATAGCTGGAATCCTTACTTTTGTATTTCTTCACTTATAATCTTGTGGACGGTAAGAAAAGAGGAGGAAAAAATAGTAGGATAGGCATGTCAAAATAGAATTTGGATAATGCTGATGTGATGAAAAGCACTTTAAACCTTTTTAGAAAAATGTAAGGCTGCAGGAACCTTTAGGTCATCTTATTTCGTGCATTTCAGCCTATGTAACTAGGTTGATCCTGGCAATCTGAGTTAAGCTAAACTGTTTCATCACTCAGATAACTAAAATAACAGCATGGTCCAGGCCGAGACAGTAGCAATCTAGGTACATCATGCCCAAGATCACTTTGATATAATGAACTTGCTTAGTATGCACTTTACACAATTAACTTGGTGGATAATTTCTATCTCTGCAAGTGAAAACCACCAAATTTCTTACCGATCTTACCCTTGTGGAGGCTTCATCATTGCTATTTTAATCTCTTTCACCTTGCACCAAAAAAGGCTGGGGAGCCCCTAAGTCGCAAACAGTGACGGTGCTACTATAACTGCTCAAGCTGGGTTAGCAAGGGCATGTCTGTCTGTGCTCCAAGAAAGAGGATTTTCTGTAAGAATTATCCCATTGCCTCAGATTTTATTTTATTTTTTTTTTTAACCTATGACAGCTGTGTACTATGGTGGTGTGGATATTTGATGTTGTGCATGCAAATTAGGTTGATTGGCCCTTCCAGGAGAAAAAAAAAATGCAGTGCGTGGTTTCTCTGGCTTAGATGGGCAAGTTTCCATATATTTATCTGAAGTATGTACATGCAGAGAGGCAAAGGGTTATTAAACAATATGTTACCACTGTTAAAATAAATCTGTGTGAACTTGAAAGACACCGTATACTATTTGAAATACATCCACACTGTTATCTTAACAAATGCCGCTCTCTGCTGCGAAGTCAAAGTATATTTGAATATAAGGGCACTTACAGCATATTTATGTCATCTTGGGGCAACCACAGGGAGAACTTCTAAGGCTGCAAAGCCTAAGCAACCAGCCACCATCCATAATTGCAGACTTTTGTTATTAACCCCTGTGACCAGAGTACCGCTGGACATGGAATGAGATGCATAAAGTATTTATTGAGAAATAATAAAAATGCATTTCGCAGACAGAATTTTTGCCTGCAGTCTCACAGACTGACTTTGTGAAACAAAGGAATAGAAAGATCGGCCTGCTGGAAACTACTGGCCACAGGGAGGAAAAAAAAAAAAAGACAATAACCTGCAGCTGAATAGTATTGTCAGACAAAAGGAATTAGTTTACAACTTGCCTACATTTGTATAAGAAAGTTGAAGCAGATTAATTGTTCTTTTGAATTTCTAACTTCTTGAACCAAAGCCTGGAACTAGGATGAAGTTACGTTTTGTTATAGTAACATTCATGTATTTGTTTCAACTAGTTGTCATTTTTGTATTGTACAGGTGGTTGAACAAAACCTGCTCTTGCATCTAGAGTCGGATGAACTATTTGCAGTGGCATATGAAACTAGGCAAAATCGTGTTTCTGACACTTTTGAAAGTAAGTCTCCAGTGTAGTTTACTGCAACAAACATCTTTACCACCTGATACTGAATTGTACAATGAGGTCATAGCTCAGGTGGGATAAAGAAAAGTGATAGTGCTATCTATAAACATGAGAGATTATACAGGTGCAGATATTTTGATTGATACTATTATCTCAATTGAGGATAATATTCATACATCTGAAGAGGACCACTATACACTCAAAACCGATGGTGATGTTTTAAGTAGGACTTCAGTGGTGTCCAAGCATTATGCCAGCAGTCTGCGCTGGAGTAATCTTGTTTTTTTTTTTCATTTTGCCTGAGCTCGGACAACCAGCTGATTGATTTCCTTTGACTCCTCCCCCCAGACCACCTATGTCGTTATAAAAACCAGGGATGTGCTCTAGGAGAGACAAATTTTATTTTGTGTGTGTATTAGACCTAAGTGAATTCTATTTTTGAAAAATTGTTTTTGAATCAGTTACTTATTGGTGTCTGTAAAGTGTGCGCTCTCAGAAGAGAACTTCAAACTTTCTCTGGAAAAAAGAAAATACTCCTCAAAATGCATGTTGTCGGCTAGAATGTTGCTATTTGGCTATCCAGCAATGACGTGCCGGGAAGGTGTAATTTTGTTTCTCATTCACTTTTCTCCAGTATGGATATTCCTAACAGGAGTAAGTTCCCACATTTCATGAAGGTCATATACTTGTTAAGTGTGGAAATGTCAGGGCACGCTGGGAACTGAGGCAGTCTGGCCAAGGAGAACGGTTATCTGCTGAGGATACCCCCTAAGGCACTTAATTAAAACTCCCAGCAGGCAACATCTGCATGAAAACAAATTCATTTTTGGTGCAGCCTGGAAACTTCAGCTTTCTGATGGATTTTATTTTTTTTTTCCCCTTGGTAAAAGTCTATTCTCTAGTGTATATGTAAACAGACCCCATGGATTCCATTAAAAACTTGCAAATTTCCTTTATAAATAATGGTACTGCGGTGCTCTCACCATGTCTAGCATAAAGAGAAGTGTCAGAACTGTAATGGCGATCACTTGTGTATGCGAGTGCGCTTTAGCAGCTTAAGGGCAAATAGCTTATGCCTTTCTATGTCATTGCAGTAAGTAGTGTGTAGTAGAATTGGCCTAGCTCCTGCGTGGCAGTACTGTGATGTTTATTCAGTTGCTAGTTTAAAGGTATTATGGGGCCAAAAAAAAAAAAAAAAGAAAAAGAAATGAAGCTCCACAGGCAGAACAATTACTAAATAGTATGTGGAGTATTATACTCCAGACTGCTGGTCTAAGGTACCTTTCACAAACCATGACCATTTTTCCTGTTCTCTCCTGGGATCCCTGCCCCTAGCAGTACTTATTTTGGCCTGGGAGTGAGCACAATTAAATTCTTTTTTCAGTTCTTTCCCATACTCATCTTTAAACTTGATGGGGTTTCCTAATATTGAAAATGCAAGTCAGAGAAGTTAATGCGCTAAAGCCTGGGGTGGATGATTACATTTGCTGAAAATGAAGCTCAAAATGAAAGACTAATTCAGGTAGCAGTAACATTTTCAAAGTGTCTCTACTTCATGTCACAGGTGGCGTGGCCTGCTATTACAGGTCCCAAAGCATAGTTTTCGTGCTGGTTGCAATAAATCACACTCGTACGGTGACAAGGGAGAAAGAGAAGTGAGGTCACCTGAGGAGGGGAACTCAGAAACCTCAAAGGGAAAATGCTGTGGTAGGCATTGACGTCCCTTGGGAAGCGAAGAAATGCGGGAATTTTATATGCTTCTTACTACTGCATAGGCATACTTGACCAGAAATGGGTATGGTTGAAAGCATTCTTAATCAGTTAAAACCCAAAACATTAACGACGACAGGAGACCCTGACAGAAAGTACGAAAACCACCTACAAGTGGTTTTGTAAGGGCCAGAGAAGCTGAATTAAAGGGCAGGACCATGCTGTTGGACATGAAAAACCTGGGATCTGCATGCTTGGTGCTAGGTACGGTCAGTGTATTTGAAAAATGTGTTAGCTTACACACTTAATTATTTCTTTGGTCTATTATTTTTGCTGGCAAAAACATGGCTCTGCCAACTTCAATAGGTGACTAGCACCCACACTGCAGATACTTATAAAATACAATGAAATAAGTAAAGCATTAAGCAGGGCTGATGCTTTACCTCCTTCCTCACATGAATGGTTTTTATAAGAGCCATCCACATGGCTCAAACTTGTGGATTCAGGCTTTGTATTAGTAAAAAACTGAGGGAGAAAATGCCTCTTCCAATACCTGTGTGCATGTATCTGGAAAACTAAGTTAATTGTAAAAACAAGGCGGCGATATTTCATCAATATTTCAATACCTATTTCTTTGCCAATATGCTTCATAGCCATAGTCAACCCCCACCTCCCCCGTGTAATTTAATTGCGTTTTTGTACAAGTGGAGCTTCAAGGCAATATTGTTTTCCTCTTTGGAAATGATTATGTGAATGACTACATGAATTCAGAAGGATGTTGCTTTAATCTTAATCACATATTCAGTAGCATTAAACCCTTAAAAATTATATATCAGAAAATAATTTTATCTGTGGGAAAAATTTTCCCAGGACATCTTACAACTCCTGCCTCTACCGTACCAGCAGCTGCAGCCAAGATGTTCTCTTTCTCCTTGGACGAGTTGTATGTGGATTTTAGTGAAGAAGATTGGGACACATCTAAGCCCTGATCTGCTGCAGGGGCTGTATCTGGGTGCACCTTGGCCAGCTCTGGGCCTGGAGGCTCTGGAACTTCGGTGTGGTGCAGATGTCATGGAAGTGTGGAAAGCTCCAGTCCCATCCAGGTGAAGACAAGTTGCTTGCAGAATCTGGTGTCAACATGGCTGCTGAGAAAAAGGGGATAATATGCAAAAAACTGTTGCTTTGCTTTGTTGTGTTATGAGCTTCAGACCTCTCTGTCAACTAGTATATTGAGGACTGGTGAACTCTTGATGTTTGCTTTTTGCATGTTGAACAAAAGATTATTTTTTACGCAAGTGTCAAACTTGTCCCCGCATCAGCCTTTCCATTTTTTCCCTTTTTTAAAAGTTTATCTTTTGCTTCCTAGGAAAAAAAAAAAAAAGAAAAGAAAAAAAAAAGAAAAAAGAAATGAAAGCAACACTTTTTATATAACAGTTTCTTTTATAACTTGAAAATTATTAACTCATATATTTTTGTAAATGCAGAAATATCTTCACATCCAAAACTGCAGGTTCTGGGGTGGGTGGTGTGTGTCAAAGAAATATCCTTGTTATGGCTTACCATCTGTTTAATTAAGTAGCTCTCTTTATTGACTTGTATTTTGCAGAAGCCCGTTTATTAACAAGTTATTTAGTTTTAATTGAATGAGTTCCAATTACGAGAGGTAGTAAAGCTCTCCTTTCAATGCGAGTCAAATCAGTAAGAATCTGGGCTGCAGAACCAATTGTGGCACTCAATCCTTAGGAAACGAAAGGGTATGGGTAAGCTAAATGATGGAGTGTCTTGGAGGTCAGAAGAAAGAGCAGTTGCTGGGAAGAGAAATCCATTGAGACACGTCAGTGACGTGGACACCACGTGTGGCTGGGAAACTCCCTCACCAAGAGCAGTGGGAAGGCCCAAGAGATGCTGTGATTCATACATACTTCCTCTTTTCTTGTACCAGTTCCAAGACATCTGCTTATAGCCACTGTCAGTGACAAGGTATTGGACTAGGCAGACCTCTGATTTAACTGAAGATGACCGTTTTCATACTTTCAGAGTTGCTAAAGCTTAGTTTGGACCTGGACCTTTGGTAGCTGTTTTCAGTGATCTTCTGCCTAAGCAAGGTAGCTGTTTTCTTGCAAGTAGGCTGAGTATCAAGCAAATATAATTGTCCTGCTAGAAGGCTCTGAGCTGGCTTGGATATCTCTGCACAGGGTGTGTAGGCAAAACCTTTAAAACACTTGAGGAATGGAGCGAGGAGGACACTGTTCACACTTTTATATCTAAAGATATTATTTAGTTTTACTCTAGAATCACTTTAATATACTGCGGAGGCTGGTGTTTGCATAAGCAGAAATCAGGTTTGCTGCTGAACCTGTCTTATCAGGGGACTCGCTTCATAGTCATGACTGGAAAGAAAACTCCTGGCCTGGTTTCATGGGAAGTTTCTCTGCTAAGTTTTGCAGGTCTTTGCTCTTGGACTCAATGTAGAACAGTATTGCACCTATTTGAGGGTATGGATTAGGTCTGGGCTAGTCTGTGAAGTCAGAAAATTCATGTTTCTCTCCTCAGAAGGTTGGGTGGTTAGTGATATTTCAGTAGTATTATATTTGGGTTTTAATCATATTTTAAGACTTCATTGAAAGCTAAAACTCAGAAAGTGTAATTCAGATGTTAATATACTAGCTTGAACAATCAAGGAGTCCACTCCATAAAAATGAAAGGAATATCATCCTTTTCACATTTTCTCCTATTTATAACGAAACAATCAAATGCTTCTGTCAAAATATTTCACAAGAATGGAAGCAGGAGATGTTGTTCAAGAAGAATCAGATGTTTCAATCCTTATTAACTAGCAGGGAAAATATTTTAGCTTTGTATTAAATCAACCTGAGTCATTGATAGCTATAGTAAATTCTGTAGTGCATTGCTGCTGACTTACATTAAATGTATAATTTGTTTAGAATGTTTTGCAATATAAAATATTGAAAATTCAAAATGTGTTTTATTGCTGAGAATAGAAAATACTTATTTTGCTTTGAGTCATGGTGAAACCTAGTCTGGAACATCAGCATTTCTCACAAAACAAGAATGCCGAGTTTGTTACCTCTACTACCCACACTGAGGGTGGCTGCATACCTTTTTTGAACTGTTGTAAGCAGACAGGTTGCAGAGACCAACTTCTCAAAGACAAGGCTAAGGGTGAAATAATGTATTTGGGGGGCTTGTTTTATGGAGTAGCATTTGTTATGAATTGTATCAATGCTCTGAGCAGACTCATATTGATCTGAGGTATGGAACCTCTATTTCACGCTCAACAAGTTTGAAATCTTACCGATGCACTTGAAAACTCACTTCTGTACTTTCCTTTGTCATCTCTTTTGTACTTCCGACTTGACAGTAGTTAGCTTGCAATGTCTAGACGTGATACAAAGCGTCTTTCAGAAAGAAAGGAGTACTGAAGTTCATCAGACCTGAACTCTGCATTTCTAAATGTAACATTTTAATTTTTAAATGCTGTTTTTTTTTTTTCTTTTATAAGGAGAGTTTTATTCACTGTTGGGTGCTCATGAAGAATAAATGCAGAAAACCTCCCACCAACCCCTGCAGTCTTACTTACTTACTGTTTTCTTACTTTGGTGGACTTAACTGAAGAATTTTAAAAGTTCCCTGATAAATAATCATATCTGATTCTGGCTTTACTGTGGCAAATTCCATTGTAAATCCCTCTGTATTAGTTTGTTTGGTTTTTTTTTTCCCCCAGATTGATTATTTCTCTCATTTTTTTCCTCTTCTCCAACGTAGTAGTGTCCTCTGCTTTCAGATTTTACTTTCTGACTACTTGATTCTACATCTGAAGAATATGGGTATTGGTGAGAAATTTAGTTGTTTTGTTTGTTTGTTTGTCTTTTTAAGCAGTGTTTTTGTATTTCCAGTGCTCTTCCTGTGTGTGCAGCATTCCGTAATGGCAGGTGAATTTTGTCCTGGAGTCACACAACCCAGGCAGTAGTCTTCAAGACTTCCTGACAGTTCTGTAGAAACTTTGGGGTTTTTTTTGTTCCTTCTCATTATTGCTTATGATGAGGAATGCTTTCAGTTTCTTTTAAAAGAGATCTTTTTGCTGTGTTACACTTCTCAGTTAAGAAGTTGAGGGAGTTGATTTGCAAATGTCTGTTATCAGAGATTCATGTGGGTTGTGGTTATGGAAGCGTAAGACACATCATCAATGGTGAAATGGTATTTATAAATTATATTTCAGATGAAACTCCCTGTATGTCTGTTAGTTTGTATTTGGTAACTAATGCCTTACAGTTCTGTAGATAAAATTGTTTTGCTACTTACACTAAAAACATGTAGACTTTTTTCATGTATTTACTATCCTAGGCTTTTTCTAAATAGGCTGCATTCGTTAGTCCAGTAGTTGTTATTAGGCAGAAGTAGTTCTGGCGTCAGCCAGACGGTGGGGCAGCCTGTATGATAGTTCATATCTGATACCTTTCATTTTGCTTAGAAGTTGTTGGGCTTTTTATCCTCACCACCCTTTTCAGAAAATTTTGCTTTTTCTTCCCCAAAACTTCCCTTACGTGGGGGTGATGGCACAGGGAGCTGCAGAACAGGGCGGGCCCAGGCCCTGCCAGTGGGAAACCTGGGCAGGAGGGCATCAAAACCACCCTCCCCGAACACTCTCCTGCCAGGTAGGGTATAGCAGGGCAGTAAGAAAACAGCTGTGGCACCGAAAAAAGAATAAAAATAATTCCTGTTATGAGTTTTCATCACCGGTGTTTTTCAGGACAGCAAAGGCAGCAGGATCTTTTACTCTCCAAGAACATACGCTGGTTTTAGTGGAACAAGTTGCATGCATTTAGTTAATTTGGCGTTTAATTAATTTCTGGATGGTAGTTAAAATTTTCCTGGTTAGCAATTTCATGTTTATTCAAAAAAAATGTTTAAAAATATCTATATGCTTTGACCAGAAGCCTCATTAATGTTTTTGAACTCCATACCTGTCACGATATATTCCCTGAAGTATTGCATTTGAGCTCTGTATCCATAAAGTACAATGTATGTAAAATTTTCATTAACACAGGAAATTCCAGTCTGCTTCCATACAATCGTTTTTTCTAAAGTACATTACCCCATAGTCCCTATTTTCTGCTTATTTACCAAACTTCAAGGCAATGAATTGCTGTTGATTACATTATTCAGCTATCAGCTTGCTTTATTCCTTCAGAGGGTGTGGGGGGAAAGCTCCAGAAAAGCCTATTGTAAAGCAGCAGTGCTCCTGCTGCATTTATTCAAGCTTGTTCTGGTTCTTACTGGACTCCTGCGAAATAGTGGTGCTGTGATACTTTGAAGAGTGAGGAAAAAGAGGAATCGGCTTTCAGCCTGGAATAAGAAAGTTACTGCAGAGTTGCATTTTGTTTCTCTGTCTCTTCATGCTGAAATCTCCACTCCTGGCTACAGAGTCATTTAGCTTGAGCCTTTTTTTTCCCAGAAAAAAACTACTACTTTTTTCCCCCCGAATTGCTCTCCCTTTTCCATTTCAAACTATTTCCAAGAACCCAATTTTTTTTTCCCCCTTCCATTTAGGATACAGCTATGTACTGCTGCTGCAATCATCATTTGTATTGCACATCACTTTTCCCCACTCTGTTCTTCTCTCTGTGTCATGTCAAACATAAGCCACAGCTTTTCTCTTAAGGCCTAACCATCCTTCCTCCCAGCACTGAGAGCTCGACACCCACCTCTAGTAACCATCTGCAACCAGAAGTGCCAGATGCTTTTACCCTAATTTTTTTTACATTCTCGGGCAAGTACTTTCATGCTGTCTCCCGCTAGCGCAGGTGCTTGTGAACAATTCCAGTGCTCTCCACCACTGTGAAGTGACCTCATTGCTCTCTTTCAAACGCCTGCTTGTAATTCTCCTTAAAACTTCCCTAATACCTACCAGAAACTTGACGAGAGCTAGGCCGCCATGGGTTGGGCCACCAATGGGCTAGCATCAGCTGTGATGCTGAGCGCTGGTTTCTTCTGGCTTTCGGACCCTTGCCCGCGTACCCTTTTGCTCGCATTCAGACCCTGAAGCTTGGAGGCTGATGCTGTTACCTCGGCTGTTACCACACTACGGGCTGTTCTGTGCGACCAGCAGACGAGAAATTTGTACCACAGCTATTGGGGAACATTCACCCACTGCCTTTTTGTAATGTATCTTGCAATTTAATTTTGCTTAAGGTTTTCGGTATATATTAAGAACCAGAAAAGGCAATGATAAACCAGTGATAGTATAAAATTAATTATATGAGTACATAGATGTTTAAATTAAAATAGATGTGTGCCAAGATGCTATAGTGATGGTGTGTGGTGCAAGCAGTAGCATCAGTCAGCAGTGTGTTTGGTACTTGCCCTACAGAGAAGAGATTCACTCCACCCTTGTGTGCTGCACGTCCAGGATCCTCTTGTGCCTCCTGTCAAAACAGGCAGCACTGGCCTGGGTTCCCTTCCCGGCCTTGCAAGTCCATGTGGTCTTTGTCTATTTTCTTAACAAACTTATGTTTGATTTCTTTTATATGGGACCTGTTTATATAATATACAGAATATAGGTTTATAAACTGAAATCTGGAGTGAAAAGTGTTAACTATTATTAAAAGTCTCAAATTTGGCTGATATCAAATACAAAGACAACCCAAACACAAAAATTCCAGTTATTTTGTAAGTTACTTCCCCATATTTATTTAGCTCTTCCTTGCACTAGTTTCAGTGCAACAGGAACATACTTGCATTATATATTCGAGAACTACAGGAGGAAAAAAAAAAGCCCTCTCCTTACCCCACATTTCAGAAGGGCCTAGAGAAACCAGTATGAGCCATTTAAAAAAAAAAAAAAAAGATTATAATAATAAATCTCTAATAAAAAGGACTTATCTTAGTCATGCTCTTCACAAAAACGTTAGGCTTTTTCAAAGGACTTTTATACTTTTTGCCATCTAAATGTTAGTCAAGCTCTTTAATAATTAAACACCGATGGCTAGAAAAAATATATTAATTATGCATCTCCTAGGCCAGAGAAAGAACCTATTTTATCAGGCTACAAAATGATTTAGTACGCATAAAATTTAACATTTAATAATACCACCAAGAACATTTATTTTAAATGTTTCCATGTTCCAGTCCTATCTAATTAATATTTAAGTGTTTGCGTACTAGTTATGCTCTTTTGTTTCTTACTCTGTGCAACTGAAGTGTTTTGTTTAGCAGATCTTGGTTGAAGCTTCAACAAACCATACAATGGAGTAAACAGTGTGGCAGTTGTAGACTTGGGGATCCTGAGATACCTCAGAAGTAAGGTTCATGAGGAATGGTCGTGAGATGTTTTCTGTTACAGACGAACATAAGCTATTGTGCATCACCAAAAACATACATAGAGAAGGGTTTGGAAGGTATTCTGTGGGTGAAAGAAGGTTTCTTCCCTCAGACCTGCATTTTCACGTATGACTAGAGAAGCAGTAAAGCTTGTTTTGGCTTGACTAGCATTTAAAAGTGTGCACTGGAACAAGTTTTCTAATGCCCTCTTGAATTTTAGTTCCTGAAAGACATGCTGCACTTGACAGCATATTAAGCTATTCAAGAGCAAAGCCAAAGGGGAAGTCTTTAAGCTGAGCAATCGTTATCTCTTGAAGTGCAGTGAATATTGGTTCTAAGATAGGCAATGAATAGACAAAATACAGATTGAGCTAGATGACATGTTCTCATAGTCTCGTCTACGAGTCTTGTCCTTACCAAAAGAAAACCCAATGTTGTATCTTTGGGTGAAAAGATATTTCAAGTGCAAAACAATGACATCTGAATAGAACAGAAGTCCTGCCAGGGGATGACTGCTGCTTTACCAGTTGATATATCTTCCTTCTCCCTCAGTGGCATGCAGACACTGCACAAGTCGTGATACAATCAAGGACCCTAAATATCCCAAAGCAGTGTTAAGATATGGGAAACACTTATTTTATTCCTTTCTGAAACTACTTCACAACATTTCTCTTCCCTCCTCTTCTCTGTTTCTTCACTGTTTATCTTTTCCTCCCATGCAGACCCCCTGGAGGCGTGAGAAGAGTCCCAGATGCCTCACCGATTTATTTGTTCCCTTCCTTCAGGTGAAGCCTTTGACTAAGTAATCCATACATGCTAGATGGAGTGGATTCTCCTCTGAAACATCACCTTTATGAAAAATATTTATTGGGTAGAGGAATATGGATAAAAGCTTCTTGTGTGATAGCTGCAAAATGGCAACCTCAAATAACTGAAATTCCAAAGGCAGTACCTGTCAACATCACAAAGACTTATCTAAATTATCTAATAAATAACTAAATAGACTGATTTCATTGCATGGAATTCAAGTGAATTGTGTAAAGGATATGAGGTGAGAGCATCCCCTGTAAGGAGAGCTGAGCTTAATGGTGACAGCGACGAGAGTAGACTTCGCTTGTATTAGGCCAGTGTTGAGGGCTTGTCTGGAAAAAAAAAAAAAAAAAAGGTATGAGAAGGAAAACTGTCTAATTGGAAAGGTTAGTGCACAAGATGTCTCTAGAAAGGCCATCAATATGAGGCCAACTCTTCTTGACCATATGCACGTTTGGTTGCTCTAGGCAGTATTTTGTGTCAGAACATGGAGAGGATGGAAACTCGCTAGACTGCATGAAGCTTGTGCGTGTGATCAGGTGGCTCTTTGAAATGCAAAGTGAGCAGTTCAGTGCCAGCTTTGCCACCTCCTTCTGGTCACAGAACCCGAGGATAGCTGAGGAGGTGACTTGGTTCTTTCTCAGCTTTCTCCCTGGGTCCCCAAAGCTGTCTATGGTCTATATGTGGATCTGTAGTACCTCTCGTTCTGTTATCTACCCTCACCAGGCCAGCGAGGACTTGCCGAGGACCCTGGGCCTGTTCTGGCACACTGAGCTGCCAAGCTGGGGCAGTGGAAGCACTGCTGCATGCTCTGCTCTGCTGCTGTGGAGCCAATGATTCAGCAAAGGGGCCATCGGGAAGCTGGTGTAGCCACGGATCCCAGATGCGATGGGAGTATTCATTCCCCTTCTCCCTGGCAAAGCCAAGCCACAAGGGGTGAGGCCAAGAGCACTGGCTAAAGGTTTGGGGTATCATCTTAGATGAGCTGTGATCTTACCACGCCTGTTGCTGTGCCGTTAAAGTAGAAGGTCGGTTTCTGCTGGCAGGTGGTGTCCTGTCCTGCACGAGGAGTTCATACAGTGTGTAAGTTAGTGTGACCTCTTTATGACATGCAGTTCTCAAAACAACTGTTAAAGCTCATTTTGCAAAGACCCCTACCCTGGCATTGTGGGAACTTAGATGTGAGAGTTAAAACCTGGCAAGGTATCTTCTTGTAAGCACAATCTTGGGTCTTGGTGTGAGGTGCCATGTTTTATTTGTTATATGTTTTTTAGTCTTGGAGCTAGAATTTTGATTTTATTTCCTTAATGAAATCGGTTTAGGTTTTCATGCTTCGATTCTGGTGAAGGTGTCACCAAGGGGATCTGACAAATTTGGGGTGTTTCTTTCTTTAAAGGAAACCATTCTAAATGCAGAGATAAGAGCATAATCCTTAGGAATACTGTTCTGTGAGGTGTGTAATGGGCTGGAAAGCATCTTCTGACAAGGTGCAAGGCCAGTACAGGAACTAGCATTGCTGGGTTGTGATCCCACTGGCACAGAAAGAGCAGGATGCAGGTACACACTCCATTCCCCCTCAGAGACATGGGGCAGCTCAGGGCAGCTTCCAAAGCACTTCACAAGGTGCCCTTGGCTCCACGATCAGCAGTGAGTGTGGTTCCTCATCTTGTGATACACGAGCGGCATGGCTGAGTCTGCGCTGTGGAAGAGATCACAGATCACTTCTTAATTTTTTTATTTTTTTTTTAACAATTACACAATTATGAGTATCCTCATGATCAGAGAAGGAAAACCACTGAAATACTGATTAAGGGGATATATCATCCCATCATTGTGTCTTTTTTTTTTTTTTTTTTTTTTTTTTTTAAATGAGCTGTTATTGTTACTGAATCTTTGGCATTACAAAGAGGTGGTGTGGAGTCAGGGCTAAAAGGGGCCGAGAGCTGGGAAAGAGCTGAGAGGGGGTCCTTGGGAAAAGATGCAAGTGCCGTTGCTAAGGAGCCATCTGAACAGGCTGTCTGCTTTGTGGATCCAACGGCAGCTCGGAGTTGCCAGCCTCCGAGTCAGTTTTGGACATGCTTGGGATTTGTGAGTTTGCAGTTTGCGTTAGGCACAGCCGTGCCCTTGAGGCAACAGATAGCAATTCTGAGTTTGATTTCATTTTTTTTTTCTCTGCTGGTCTCTGAGACATCTGTGACAAGAAATGTTGCGCCTCTGTACGTGCTGGTGGGGAAAGAAAGAATTATGAGGAAGACAGCTCTTCTGCTTGAAGTCTCTGCTCTTTCAGTTCATCTCTAAATCCAATATTATTCTAATGCTTTTTAGTTCTCTGCAAGAAAAGCAAAGTTGAGCCACTGATAAGGTTTTATCTACAGGTAAACATTTCCTTTCAATGTAAGAAAACGAGACTTTAGGGACCTGTAAAGAAATTACTTCCTTTTCCTCTCCACAGATTTGATGGGTTTTTAGTAAGAAAGTGGTGGTGATGAGGGAGTTGAGCAAAAGGGAGCAAAGAGACAGCATCTACCTATCTGCAAATACAAAATGCATTTAGATTTAATAAAGGCAGCGAGCAAAGGGATGGGACTTGAGCAAGTGGAAAGCCTTGATGGCTTTGACAAGCCTTTTCTTTATTCTCTTGAGCTAATTGTGTCACTTGACAGGCTGGCATCAGGGTACAGTCAAATTCTGACAGGCTAATTTGAGCTTGTGGTTCCAATGAAACATACATACGGCACTCATTATATTTAGTGACAATCAGTGTCATTTTCTGCTTAAATGCAGACAGCTCAATACATTTATTCAGCTGCCTATCTGTAAATCAAGCAAGCAATCCAATGATGAAGGTGAAGCAAAAGGGTTTGTCAGGGGGGTCTATTTGTACTCTTGATAATGCTTGGAGTCCAGAAAGAGGGTGGGAGGTTGACTATTAAGCTGGTCTGAGTGATACTGGAGAGGGGGACACGGGAGTATAATTGCCGTAACCTGCCATTTAATGTGGTAAACTGAGAGGAATTTTCCTTTCTGCAATAATTGAGCTAGGGATTGAAAGGACTGGTGACAAAACACTCTCTGCTTAGTAGAGGCTGCCTCCTGGACGCTGAAGTAAGCACAAAACCACTCATTATTGCATAATCTTAACTACCTGTTGGGAAGGGTATTGGTGAAAGCAGCCGGCTTGGCTTTGCACTGCTGGAGGATGGCAGCCTCAGCCATGAGCTGCCCTTTAAAACTAAAGAAACTGGACTGCATGCAGGCTGTCACCCTGGAACATAATCATTAGTATTAAAATTCTGCAATGAGAAAGATAATTTTGCATTTATTAAGATAAATAAATGGAAAAAAAAATCCCCTTAAGTTTTTTTTTGGTTGTTTTTTTTTTTTTTGTGTGTGCTTAATGTCACCTTTGTACACATGCTCTGGCAAATTTGATATGGGCCCAAAAATTACAAGATAAATGTCTCATGAGGGCATAGGGAAGAAGGAACGTGATTTTTTCAGTGTTGGCTCATGTTGTTTGCTAAATGCATACAAGTTCCCGTAACTCGGGGTTAGGACCTGATTCTCTGTTTTGTTACATCATCTTTGGTTAATGCTATAATCTTAGTGCTGTTGTGCTATAAATCTACTGAAGTGAAGGCTCCATGACAGTCTTCTCTCCCTCCTTTCCAGCTTTTAAATTCTCTGTCACTAGAAATCGTATTTTCTCTTGGAGCAGATACAGCTATTTGGTGTGACTGTAAAATACCTGAAGTATGTACTGTCTAAATCCTTATTGCACCAAAGAAAAAAAGCACGTATGTTTTTAATGATGTAACATAAGAATTTTATTATTTTTTTTCTGGTCATGACTGAGGTCTGTGTGCAAAGCAGAGGCAACTTATGCAGAGATTATTATCCTTAAACATTACTAAATTTGCTGTGATTAATACTCTGACATAGTCTTAGAAACAAGAGTTGAAGATGTATAAGACCAGTTTGTCTCAAGGTCTTATCTGTCCTTCTCTTCATGTGGCATAACTGCGTGTTGTACATTCAGGAGGATTCTACCTTTTTTTCTGGTCAGCGGAGGCCCAACATATGGCTAACAAAGATGCAAGAAGTCTGCTTTGAGCTAGATTATGGTGAATTCATGTAACATGGCAGCCTCTGGCTTTAACTTCTAGTCTCCTCTGAGTCTTGGTTTGGCAATTCACAAAATTCGCTTTGCGGGGAGGGGAAGAGAAACTTGCATTGAAAGCTTGCAGCTGGATTTCACTGAAATTGCTTGGGATCCAGAGCCTACTTAGAATCCAGTGTCTTTGAACTGCTCTTACTACCAATGGCAGGATTTATATTTTAACTTTTTGTTTGTGTGTTTTCCAAAAGCTATTCCCCTAAAGAGTGACCATTTATATAAATTGAGGAAAATGTAACTGGTATCTTATCTGGGGAATTTGATAATCTGTAGGCTTTATTCAGTTTTAAAGTATTAACATGTTTCCTCAAGATGTATCCCCCTCTTTCATCAACACAATCCTGAATTTCTCTACAAGGTTATGTTGATTATGTGCTAATGTGATGATGCTGTCATTCAAAATGAAGATCAACATTTTAATGCTAATGTGCTGATTTCAACTTTGGAAAGAAACCCGTGCTTAACTCCATCAAGGCAACTTTGTGTGACATATGTCACAGTTTGGAATTGATCCAACTAGGTGTTATGTTGTAAACACCTTGTTTCCCCTCCAGTGTTCAGAGGCTGAGATGTAATTTATTCCAATCAGGATGTACTTTGACAAGCCAGCTGAATGGGATGCAGCTGCTGTTGTTAAATATTTCCATCTCCCTCTGCTTTTCAGGTTTTCCCAGATGTCATCATCTTCAGAGCTCTCCATGCTAGCATGCAAGCAGCTCTGCCAAGGGTTAAGAGGAAGTGGGAGTGGGATGAGCTGGAAGGAAGAGTAGCCCATTATGCTCATTATAGAAAGAGATGGACAAAGGGTTTTGATTGGAAAAGCCTTCTCCACTGATGAATAACTAATTCACTTGGATACTAAATCTGACACATTGTGCATTTGATGAATGCTTTGAAAAGTCTATATGTGGAAAGACATTTCATAATAACATGACTCAGAAACAGTGAAGCAGTAAGCCTTTTAAAACCAGAGATTCTACCTGAGCTGAAACGATGTTGTTTTCGGAATACAAAAACTTTGAAAGCCAATGTATTGCCCTCCACTCCACAGACCTAGCGGGTAATGAGCATTGCAGTAGACTTCACATATCAATAGAGGTGCCTGTCTCCTAAACCAGTCCTCCCAAGCCAGCCAAATTTTTGCTGGATAACTCTTTAGGTGAGTTTTTTTACAGTTTATCATTGTCCTTTTGCAGTAGAGCCAGCAGCGGAGTTATTCTACAAGATCTTTTGAAAGTGTACAGGTGTGAAATAGTGTACGCAGCTGTCTGCATCTTTTGAACCTGAGTTGTTGCCTCTCAAAGACTGAAAAAGGAACAGTAAAGCTTATGTGTATTTTGTCTAGTCACAAGCACCACACAAACTTACTACCCCATCCTTAGCCAAACATGTATGCTTAGGGTCTCCTGTGCTACAGATTATCTAGTTGACTTCAGTTGACTTCTAGTTGACTGTCTAGTTGACTTCAGCAGAGCTCTGACTTTCTCACTCATTTAAAATGACATCAGAAATAATTTCTCAACCATTTGGCTTTCCTTACAATGGCTAGTTTTGTTTATAGTCTCTCTATATCATTTTTTTCTGCAGTCAATATTTGTACTTCAACAGCGAAGTAAATTGGGAGAAAGGGAGGCAGAGTTAGACCTTTGTTAAAGCAGAGCAAGTGAAATTAGAGTTGGATCTTGGGTTTTATTGACTCTTGCAGCCTCTGTTGCTCTGATTGCTAGGGCTAGGAAATAAATTTCAGTCTCTTAACTACACTCCATGTATCAAACATCTTTACGGTGAGAATAATTCTTTCACTGTTCTTTCCATGCTCTTTAATTGAAGAGAAAAGTAGAGATCACCTACACAGAAACAATGCTTTTCCTCTTAGAGATCCAGTTACAAGGAGGAAACACACAGTCTGTAGGGAAAGATGCTATTTAAGGGCCTTTTAAGTCATTCCTAGGGTTCCATGATGTCCCTAAGCAGACTTAGGCATAGATCAGATTAAATTTAGAACAGTTTCTCTATGAATGCTCCATCTATGCAGGCGGTCTTCCCAGCTCCAACTCATACTGTATACTGCTTTGGGGCTTGCTCTGAAAAAATCTTCTGTTGATGGCTTTCAGGCCTTTATGGTTCCTGCAGTATAGGGCAGTAGTAGAGAGAGTAACCTCTGTTTTTGTGTTAATAAAAATATTGGATTTTAAATGTTTGGCTATGAACTCTCTAAGTAGACATAGCATAATGCACTACAATGGAAAATTCTTCAGGCTGCCTTACATATTGTACCCAAAGGGGCCTGCTACTAAAATTTAAAAGAGTATGTAACTATGCCTGTTTGCTTAAGAGCATCTGGATCGCTAAACGACCGATTAGTGTGGCTTGTAATGGTAGCTTCTGTGATTCACTCTAGTTTGCTACAGAGCTGATTTGGACTATCTGTTAATTTCATAAAAATGGAAAATGGGTCAAAAATAGTGAATTAACTTCCTAGCTTTGCATAGCCTTCAGACTCTATTCAGACAAAGCAGAAGACCTGTAATGCACTACCGATTCCTTGGGCCTGCTATTCCCCTTCTAAAAAGTGTCAGAAACATGGCCTGATGGAAACCACATAATCTTTTAAGTCTGCTAGTATTTATTAATTTCTTGAGAAATGGCCTACCTAATTCTTGTTTGTGTGGTGGTTTTTTCCCCCCTTTTGTTTCTTCCTCCTGCCCTTGTATTTCTTTTTTGCATACAGAAATCAGGAAATTGTGAGAAAATAAGTTCATTCATACTTGTCATCATCCACTGATTCTGTTCTCTAAACCTGAATGAATTATGCAAGTGACAAGTTATGGCAAAATATATAGGCGCAGAAAGTGCTGTCAAAATCTAGCTGCCGACATCACAAAGCGAACTTCTACTGAATGCTGTCTTCTCCTTACAATTAAAATCCACAAGATTGCCTCTACAGAGCCAAGGTGTTGATATTATGAACCTATAAACAAAAACAGTAGCAGAGTTGTCAATGTTCAGATTCAGGAAGCATCTGTGTATAGTATACCTTTATTTTCTGCATACTGTCTCTACGCAGAAAATGTCAAGGGTCACGGTTGCTTACAGCTGTGATTCCCTCAGATCTTTCATTGGGATAACTAGTTTTACCACCATCTATCTTGATTTCTCTCTTCATAGTGCCCAGTCCTGAAAAATGAAGTGTCTGCCTGAGGTAAGTGTTGCAGGGCGGTGTAAGCTGAGCTGAAATCTTCATCATATGGTTTATTTCAAGACAATCTTGAATGTGGAGAGCAAAATAAGAATATGTCATGAGAAAATGCCTTTTTTTTTTTCTTTTTTTTTACAATTACAGTAATTTAAACTATTTTAAGGGAAACTTTCAGGATGTTTTGGAATCGCTTGAGAAATAGATAGACAGTGGGCATTCCTGTTCAGGAGAGCAACTCTGAATTATTTCAAGCATGGAATTAAACAAAAAAATATTTTTTTCCATCTGAAATCCAATATGCAATTTAAAAATATTATATGTTTTCCATATGTTTCAGCTCAGAGGTATAATTCTGTGATAATCAATCATCAGACCCTTTAGAAAAGGGCCACTAAATGTGTACAACCCAGACAGGATAAATGACATTTGTACTGTAAATCCACTATGAAAATTATATTCTGAAGGACTAGTTTCTGAGTTCATAGCCCATTGCTCTGATCAAGAGCACATGGCATGTAGTGACTTTGGGTTTTTTTAATATTTTCTGCTGGGTTAATTTGGCCAGAAAGTCTTACTGGACTGTTTCTGACCCCTCATGTAGGGAGGAGCCGAGGTGGAAGTGCTCCTTTGCTGTGCTTTTTCCCTTGCTGTATTGAGTTTCCCTCAGACCTTTTTTTGGCATAAAGAGTAGTTTTTACTGGCAGTCAACATAGATTTCACTTCTGAGTAAGATGTATAAACTTCTGGCACCGTCATTCATGCTCTGAAAGGGTGGAATTGATAGTGGCGAATACTAAATACCTTTCAGTGCAAAAAACCCAGAGCAAAAGACACTTTCATTTCCTGCATGACAACCTCACAGATTGTACAGTTCAAACCCATTTAAAAAAAAGTAAAATTAAGTGTGGGACAATGACGATACCTTCTGAAAAGTGACTGCTTTCAGTTTGCTAAGCAGAAAGAGGTCAGCTTTCCTTAAATAGCTTGACAATCAGAACCTTGCATTTAAAATATTATCTGAATGACCAATGTTGTTTTTCTATCATCTCCTCCTTTTTATAATGGCTAAGCTGTTTCACTAGATTTGTGCTTCATTTTTGCTGCCATGCGATAATCTGAAGTCGAGATACAAAGATTGATTGGTTTTTTTGCATGAAATTTTTTTGATCACTAGTTACTGTCTCCTAGAAAATTAACAAATTTTCAGTGTCTCTTGAAACTATCTTCATTTTTTGGAAGTAGTCTGGGTTTAACAGATCAGCTTGTGAAACCTGTTCGGTACAATGGGTACAGCTGGCAAATAAACAGATCCGTGCAAGTGCATTGATTGGTTCCTTCCATGCTGCCTTCCCTACTGCAGTGGTCAGCATGCCATCGTTCATCTAAGGAGGTTTATGGCAATGACAAAATCACTGTTAAGTGGGCGGAAGCAATATAGAGGTCTACAGCTATTTAATAGTTAAGATCAGCTTTCCTTGTTGATATCAAATATCATAACCAGGCAAATAAACAATTGGGTAGTTATGTGTGCAGATGTTGCATTTTTGCCCCCGTGCAAGTGCAAGATGAAAAAGTGTTTCCTTCTCTCTTCTAGGCACTCCCATCTCTGGCATTTATGCCCAGATAAAATAGACATAAACATTGTTTCCAGAGCTAAATATAGGAGGAAGAGTTGGTATACCTTGGAGTATTTCTACTGCCTGACTTGGAATTACAATGGTTAAAACTTACTGGTATTTTATCTGCTTCATTTCTCACACCCATTTCTGTTTCTTCTGCTTCTTGTCACCTACAGTCTCATTCATCAACCCTAAGCAATGCAATGACTAATTTTTATTGTTCTACATAAGAATTATTCTTCCCTTTAAGAAGGAGAACTGGGAGGATGTTTTTTTTCATTAATCTCTACTCCTTTCCCATGTTAGCTTGGACCATCAATGCTTTCTCCTTAAGTTTTTTTTTTTCTTTTTCTCTTTCTGATTCATCTTGCAGTGTGGCAATAGCTTTTTCTGTATACTTTTGGTGTCAGGGTTACCACAAGCAGAGCTTCTACTGATGGATAAAAGATTTTGGATAAAAATGTGAACATGGTAAGTTCCAGCTTGTCCAGACAAATCTAAACAATAGAACTACAAATGGACTGGCATGCCGTGCTGTGGAGCTGTTGTCAGAAAAATTGTGATCCAAGAGTTTACACATGGAGGACTGCAAATGCACCCAGACTTTCCTTCAGAGCACAGGTTGCTGCATGGAAAGGAAGGGAATTGAAATGGGAGTAAATAATCTGTTCTTAGGACATAAAACTTGAGGAGCGAGCAGGGAGGAAGAGTTCTGCTTGGTATTCAGAGGCAAATGCAAGTATCAGGTATATTTATTTACAGATATACGGGTTTTTATACTGCATTTGCCAGAACTGTTACCTGATGTAACACTCATTTCCAAGATAGAGTCTAAATATATACTGAAGCAGTTCACAATTATTAAAACTTCTGCTGATGTTGCTGTGGGGTTGGGAATGTCCTAAAATTGTGTGTCGATGCTTGTGTTTTTATTGCTTTGCATGTCTCTATGAAATTTAACCCATCGGTGCTGGATAGAGCAGGGCTAGCAAGGTGGGCCAATGCCTTTGGTAAATGACATGTAAACCAGCATTTAACTACTGGTTCACAGATCTCCATCAACGTGGCTTCCCTCCCCCTGCTCCCATGTTGTTTATTACCTATTGACACACAGAGCCTCATGAGACCGCAAAACAACCTACACACAGATTTCTGAGACCTCATAGTGGATTTTGCCCCAATACACAATGGCCATCAGTTGTGTGGAGATGCTACTAAGTGGTGCTAAAAGGCGAAGTGTCCTGTTGATCCACAATTTGTAGGTTTGCCTGAATAGATGTTTTAATGTGATCATGCAGAGTGGCTCCACTGAAGAGATTGTACCGCTTTGTGTTAATCTGTGCGGGAGCCATATATGGTGTCATTAATGTTGCAGGTTGGCCCAGCAGCGTGTTTAGTGTTGCAGTGGACTCACATGATAAATGGATGGTTGGTCTCTGTGAAAAAGTGTCGGTCCTTCTATTTCAAAAATAGGCAGTAGTGATCACTGCTTCCTGAGAATCCATTATGTACTCTGAGGCAGTTTTTATCAAAGCAGGTGTAGTACAGCTTCGTGTTATGGATTCTTCTTTTGCCCCCTTATTGCCTCTTTTATGTAATTCATAGCTATCAAGCGGCTTGTGATTAACACAATATACCTGTTTGTGCATGCCTACTGTTAGTCTACATTGTTGGCTATTAGGTTTATCCTCCAGAAAGTGATCCTGTCTTTCATAATTTGTTAGAAGCTGCTGAGGAATTTATACCTTCATGCTGAGAAAGAAGTGCCCGGAACAGAAGTTGTACAGATGGAGCAAGTCTGACTGGATTGTCTGATCCTATAAAGTGATTCACCTTACATCTGTAGAGGAACTGAGGGATAATTGTGCTTGTTTGTTTGATTTCCTTGTCATGTTTCTCTGCACATCCTCACTCTGGCCACAACTAGAAGTAGAAATGACACAACGTGATGAGACAGCAGCTTCAAGTGGCTGGCACGGCTAAGCTTTGGTTAGCACAGGACATATTCCAAAGTGACGCAACCAGAGCCATTTGAATACCTCCTGTTTCTAGATTGATTTCTTTCAGGGAAGAGACTCTACTGATACCTTTATGAGTAAAAGCAGACCAGTCCAAGCCTGCCCAGCCCCATTTTCTATTTGCTGGATGCTTGTGCCCACCTTGTTATCTGGTGTTTGTGTATTACTGTAGTCTCAGTATGGGTCTAAACTTTGCTGCTGGCCCTCAGTGGCTTCACAGCCTAGCTCCCACATGAACTTCTTGTCTGAGGGTTCAAGGAGACCTCATCTCTGCTTTCACTCTAGCAGCTGCAGCTACATGGGGGTCCTGCACTACTTGCTGTTGATGTGAGTACTAGGTATCAGCCCTGTCTTCTTGAGTCACCTAATGGGGACAGAGGGGAAGTCGTCTTTGAGGCTCTGGCTCATTTTTACATGCAGAACAGCTCACATTCATGGAGGTAACTTCTCCATATTGTTCTCTGCATTGTTACACCTGTTCAGGCCCTGTAATCTTGCTTCAGCCAACCAAGTCTCCCTTTCTTTTTTTTCCCCAGAAGGTCTCACCTCAGGGAGTTCTTGCTGTTCCTGTGCTTAATTTCTGTTTCCTTATTCCTCCACCAGTCAGAGCTTCAGAGTAAAATCTGTCAGGGCAAGTATTATACCATCTCTGTGGGGTTTCATGCCCTCCTCCCCTCCCCAAACTAACCTTCAGAATAACTTTAACTAGTGCTGCTGCGTGGGAACCCCTGGTCTCATTGTTAACATAGAAAGAAACATTTGTAGGGAAGGCTTTCATCTACCTCCAAATGTTTTAAGGCTATATCAAGGGCCATCTGAAGGAGACGTCTGGAAAAGCATTGACATCTGCTCTGTCACATTCATACTAAACAAAAATAACTGCTGTACTCAGTGAAGTTACTGCATATTCATAATTTTGTCAATGAAGAACATTTCTGTTGTTTGCCTTTTTGGCGCTTACCTGAACCTTCTGAGGTTGTCTCCAAAACAGTTGGTTTGGTCTTCAGTTTTTAAAAGATATTTAGGTTTGTACATATCCCATGAAATCAGTGCTCTTCAGGCTAAGGGACCTTTGGAAAGACTGACCCTAACAGGTTAGTCTTATTGCCTTCTCAAGTTTTTGCTTGCTTTCTGCCTTTTTTTCAAAATCAAGTATAACATTCTAAATTGCATTACATAGATAGCTGATCATTCCAATTATTTAATTAGTAGCCATCTCAAAAAGCTGTTTTCAAGAAAAGACGACCTTTAAATACAAATATATTTTAAAAAGACAACTCAACACCCCCTCCATCCCCCCCAAAGATCAGAAAGGTGATTAGATTTATACAGTATTTTCCCAGATAAGGTATAGTATTATCCATAATTACATTACTCTTAAACTTCATTTCTGTGTGGACCTGTAACAGCTTAGTAGTAGCTCTCCAGTGAAGAGTTCTTCATTTACTAGTCAGTAGCAGGCTCATACAATTGTATAATAATCAACATTGGCTTGAAGCTTCTTCAAAGGCAGATTGTTTGTAACAAATTCATTTTAGATTCTGCTTTGGGTTTCAGTAGAAAGGGATTTAAAAGGGTTGTGATTAAAGGCCATGCTCAGCATTTCATTCAAGAGACATCAAAAGGCTTTACAAAGGAAGAGACAAAAGACTGAGGATTACCTTGTTGACTAGAGGGCTCAGCTACATTGAAACAAATTAAATTGGCCTCTAACTTGGCACTTTAGCTGTGTGGCCCTGGGAAGAAAACCATTGTTCCTCCTGCCCCAGCCCTGATGCCTGCCTGGTTCTCACCTTTCCACTTCCACACATGACTCTGGTGTAGCCTGAGAGGGAAAGCCTGTAGTGGCTGCAGCTGAGGCAGAAAGGGCAGCTCTGTGCCACTCAGTCCTCACCAGAGTTTGCTGCACCCTCCTGATATGCTGGGCCAGGCCATACTGTGCGTTTGTCAATCTGCTCCAGAGATGGCAAGTTTGGTGAGATAAGATATGTCCAAGATCTGGTGTCTCACCCATTAATTCTGCAATGGGTTTTAAAGCTGATTCTCAACTGATCATCTTTTTAACAATCACTAGGCAATTGCTCAATACTGAGCTCAGTTCTGCCTCTTCATAGCCCACATTAAAAACCCAGACCTGGAAATCTTTGGGGGCCTTTCCCTGTTCTCTGTGAAACTGGACTGAATTGTTCAGGAGGAGGCGGCTGTAGAGCAGGGATGTGGCTCTTCATCACGTGTCTAGATATTCATGACACATGGGAGACACAAGCTGTGTTCTGTAGACGGTCTTTTGTGCAATACTGAAGAAAGAAGATTGAGAAGGCATCATTTTTGGTTTGTAGCTCAGGATTGTTTCTGTAATTCCCATTAAAAAAACCAAAAAAACCAAAAACAACAAAAAAAACCCAACATGATACTGAAGAGAAAGAATCCTTGAAGTGGAAACTAGATGAGTGTTAACGGCTTCTCACTTATTAGCCAGATGACTTGCCTTCATCTGAGATAAATTTGACCAGGTTGACTCTGGTCTTTTGATCCAAAACATCTGCGAAAAGCTGTTATATGAATGACGGGCAACGACAGTGTCCTCCCTTTTTCTTCCAGTACCTGTGGTTTAAAAAGTTATTTCTGTTTTGGTTTGGTTTGTTCTGGAAACTTGGAGGGACCTGATTGAAGAAAAGGATTCATCTAGTCCTGACTTCAGTAACTAAACTCTAGAAAGTGATCAAGAATTCAGATGTACCAATTTCCTACTGCTCTGCTACAGAAGGAACAAGCTTATTCATTCATTTCTTTGGCTTGGTCTTCTAAACTGACATTAGCACAGATTGAGTGCTGATTCATGCTTTTGCTCTGGAAACCCAATATTCTCCCCAAAGCAGGAATTTCAACACCCTACCTCTAGGTGCTTACTTCATCTTGTAGTCTCCAGTAATGGTCTCTAGTACTGGGAGAACTGTTTCTGTGCATATGCGGAGGTTTGGAGTATGTTCTGCTCCGGATTGAGAACCTGCAGCTTCTTGGTGTTACTAAGCAAGATTTAGAGGGCTATTATCATGGCGTGAGCACAGATGTTGGTTGTAGCCAAACTAGATCCACCTTCGCAGAGCAGCTGTGTACATTGCAGAAATGTGAAATAAGAAAAGTAATTAGTGAGCTTTTCAGTAGCATGGTGAGTTTACTCTTGAACTTTGAGTATCTCATCTGTATGCTTTGATGCTAATGAAATAGAGTTAGTCCTAAGTTCATTTGTAGTTCACCTCTCTAGAAGGTTTTGCCTCTCGTTCATAAGGCTCCTTTGATTGCTCTACAGCTGAGTGAATTCATGTTGATGTTTCATTACCGACTGAACAACATAAACTGTAAATGTGAGATAGAAACTTTGTTTTAAATTACATTAGGCTCTTTGGCTTAAAAATCCTACCCCTTAAAATCAGATGTTGTGCATGGAAATATACTGTACTACATCTGTTTAAATCTATGTAGGCAACCGCAGAGGTGACAAGAGGAAAAGATGCTGACACAATCATTGAAGTGTGGAGGAAGGAGGGTATTCAGTTGAAATCATGTTTCATTCTTCCAGGTTTGCTCCATTAGGACTCGAGTGAATAGCGCTGCACAATCAAATGCTTTGCAGACATCATTTGCTCAAAACACCACTTCCCCATTTAATGACTGGTTGTTAAAAGATTTCTATGTCTAGAATTTTCTTTTTCCTATTTTGAGAATAATGTGATGGTGTTCAAACTATTTGCTTTTATCAGTGTTATAATATCTTGAGTCCAAATGACTGTAACTGAAGATTCTTTTCTGATATCACCCAATAACTATAGAAAAAAACAAAATATTTTGATTGCATGCTTAGACTTAGCAAGCGGAAAAGGTAATGCTCCAATGTTAGCCTTTGACGAGACAAGAGACTCCATTTTTTCTTCTCTTATAAAACGCCATTTTGAATTGCTTTGAGCAATTATCAGTTTGGTTGTTTTTAAAGCTGCTCTTCCAGGCTTTGCAGCCTTTGCCTTTTGATAAAAGTTACAGCAAGTCATGCAAGTCTGAAGAGGAATAAGTGTAAAGAATAAGTGATATGTTTGCGAAAGAGCTATGACAGTTCTTTGTGTAGGTTAGTAAAGGCAGTCAGGATAAGCTTGAGGAGCACAATGAACGTATGAAAGGAAATTGTTTAAATGTCTTCGAGTAGAAAGTTGTAGATCTGAGATTAACTTTCAAGGCTGACTACTGTATGATACTTTGAGAAATATAGCATTGTTGTTGGTTCTTCTTTCTGTGAGTTTTCAGTATGAAAATCTTCCATGAAGGACATTAACCTTGTATCTCTGCATTTGTCTCAATTTCCTTCCATATTGCTGTCTTTATTTATGATATCCCTTCTATTCAGCAGCACTACAGCTAGTGTTTAAATGTGCAGACACCAATGTGGAAAAACATCCGTACTATGGGGAAGCATTTAGGTCCACTGATTCTAATGATTTATGCTTAAAGTTATGCTGAGCTGAATGTTCTGGAGTGAGGTTTCATGTTTGTGAGCTAAAAGCATAACTGTTCTGCATCTACACCAAATGTCTAGGCAGAAATACAGTCCCCAGAGGAAGCCACAGGGATGTGCAGTGTAGCTGAGGGTTGGGGCAGAGCATCCCTTACAGAATGGGTGGGGGTCTTGTAGAGCAGAACCCAAAGTGCATTTCAGGTCTGACAATGAACAGCTGAGGAAATCTGGTATGCAATAAACATGGTGCACTACACACAGAACTCCATAAAGTTACTTTAAAGTAACTTTTCAGGGTATAACTATATTTAAATTCTGTACAGCTTACTGTTTCTTCCTGACAAAATAACTTGTTCCTGAGTTTTGCCATGTATAGAGCAGAACTGCTCTTGTTGATGTTAAAGAAAAAAAAAAAAAAAAAAAAAAAAAGGAAAGTGCGAAGTCAAGAATGGGGGAATTGAAATATTTTCCTAAACAAAAATACAAGTGTTATGCAGTCATGCTCTTCTGAATAGTCAATATACATACATTTTGTGTCTAGATTGCATGAAACTATGACCTTTTGTTACATTTGTCTCTCTGGAATTGGGCGCCCACGCTGGACACCAAAAAGGACTGTGGTGGGTTAACCTTACTTGGCTGCCAGGTGCCTACCAAGCCACTCTCTCACTCCCCCTCCTCAGCAGGACAGGGAGAGAAAATAAGATGAGAACACCTGTGGATTGAGATAAAGGCAGTTTAATGGAGGAGAAAAAAAAAAGGCAACGGCTGTGTGTGGAAGCAAAGCAGCAGGTGATTCCCATCAGCAGGTGATGTCCAGCTACTTTCTAGGAACCAAGGCCTCAGTGTAGGTAGCAACTGCTTGGGAAGATGAAAGCCTTAATAACAAATGCTTCCCCCTCCATTGCTCATCCCCCACCTTTCTCTTAGCTTTTATTGCTTAGCATGACATCATATGGTGTGGAATATCCCTTTGGTCAGTTTGGGTCAGCTCTCCCAGCTGTGTCCTCTCCCAACCTCTTGTCCACCCTCAGCCCACAGGCCTTTGCAGGCGTGTGTGGGGTTGGAGGGTCAGCCTTGAATGCTCTGTGAGCACTGCACCACAGTAGCCAAAGCATTGGTGTGTTACCAATACTGTTCTATCCACAAGAGCAAAGCACAGCACTATATAGGCTACTGCGAAGAAAGTTAACTCCATCCTAGCTGGATTGAGTACAGGAATAAAAAGAGACAAACGTAAAAAGAGACAACCCTGCATGGGTGGTTGCTTTTTTTTTTTTTTTTTATTATTCAAGCATACATCTAATGCTCTGGATCCATGACATTGCCAAAATGATTCTGCATCTGTGTTTGATTGAATAACCTTTGATTTAGCAAGGGTAAATACATTTGTTACTAAAATTATTGCATTTGACTTTCTAACCACACGAGACTTCATATGTGAGATGTTCTAAGTAGTCTTCATGTGTTCATAGTTTCATCCTTGTCTGCAGATAAAATGGATTGCTTTGGACAGAAGAGAGAAAAAACGAGTGAATCTCATTGCCGTTTTGTTCCTGGGAGAGGTCCCTGGTTTTGAGATTACTCTTTGCAGACACTAGTGTGTATGCACTGATGATTGCTGTCGGAAAGCAGAAAGCTGTCGTTGCTGTGGGACATTCAGGTCTGTCACCTTGGAACAATAAATCTCTTCTCATACAGCTGCTATAACAAGCAATCTGTTTTTCAGTCAGAGGGTCAGGTGCAGTTGTTGTCTTACCAGGTGCAGATAAATCACTTAGTGCTATGCTGCTGTAGTATTGGTAATGGGAAGGGAAAGTTCAGGAGATATTCTCTTGACAGGTAAGTTTTGTCAGTTTTGCTATTGTTGTTGCACAGCTTTAAGGTGAACACAGAAGTAAGTAAGTAGAGGTCTGAGTAGCTATTTGAAATATTCAGGAAGCTCCTAATTCAGCATTCAGCAGTTGCTATAGCCATACGCCTGTCAAGTCCTCGTAGATACTCAGGCAGATCATTCTCCCTGCTATACAAGACAGAGCTACAGAGTTGCGTGGCATTATTACTAGTAGCAGAATTTCTCAAGGATTTAGCCAAAGGCATGATTTTGACAAATATAACACTGAACACTGTCTTTCATATCACCAGCTGATGGCTTTCAGTTAACATTGTTGATCAGGACCTGCAAATTTGCCAAGTTAGGGAATGTTCATCTTTAAATTCCAGACAGTATCTTCAGCCAAGGTTAGCTGACACCTCCTCCAAGCTTCACGGTACCCTCTGAGAAACCTAGCCCTTGATCTGCTCTCCATCTCTACTTATTCGTTGTTGGCATATTTTGTGATCCTGCCTTGGAAATGGAAAGCTCAACTGTTTTATTGAACTCTTGCTAACAGTTGGCTCTGTATTAAATATCACCCCTGCCAGGGCTCAGAAATATTTTACTGCTGCAAGAAAGCTTACGAGCATTAAGCTGAATGCGGGCATTTTGTCAACGATGCTACGATGTTTAGGATTTTTTCTTATACTTTTTTTCTTTTTTTGTCTAGAGGATGGTGCTATCTGTGGCTTTCAAGAGACATATATAACAATAGCCATGAAAGAAAAGGAGCACAGTATGAAAATAATTGCATCAGCACAGACATGGAGTAAACCCTGGAGATGAAAGAATTCTGTGAATTAAGTTAACTTGACAATTATAGTCACGCACAAAACATACTAGATATGAGGCAATTTGATTAGTGAAATTATATAGTTAAGCCACCAATGCAATATACATCCTTATATTTTGTTTGCTTTTCTTTACAGTAGCATACACTATTGAAGGTCATAGCATTAACTGGGACTTGATGCCAGAATTCTAACTTTCTAAATCACTGTTTTATTCACTTTTTCCCTTCCCAAAAGATCCCCCAAACCTTTCATCTTGAACAGTAGCTTTTGCTACAGAAAAATACCTGCAGTCCTCCTTCAGACTGCTAGATGGCCAATCTTTGGACTGAGTGGGGACTGGGGGTCAAAAAGCTGGATGAGTAGGGTGGGACTACAAAGTCAACTGTGTGAGAGCTCTTTCTGTCCAGAAAGAGCTATTTACTTCTCAGGTGCCCATTACAGAGAAGGGCAAGGAGCTGTAGCTCAAGTTCAGGTATAAGATATTGTTAAAATTAATATCGTTTTGTATGTAATGATGGACTTGATCCTTAGTTGCTCCTATAAACGACCTCAGGGAAGCCAGAATTGCACCTAATAAGTTCTTATAGAAATCCACTATTTTGTATTGCAGATTTAAAAAAAACAAAACAAAACAAAACAAAACAACAAACGTTCTGTCTTCCTTTTTGTACACTTCTTTTGTCCCTCCCTCAAACTCCTGCAGATAAATCCCCCCAAAGTGCTTTTATAGCTGTTTATAGTTTAACCAGCCCGACCTCTCCTTATTGCTTAACTATTTGGGTTACCACTCTCTTGCATGATTTTCTTTTCCTCTCTCTTTTTTTTTTTCTTTTTTTTTTTTTTTTGTTTTCTATGTACCAGTAGTAAATTCCTTAGTAAGCCTGGTAAGATGTTTCCCCTTATGATTGTAAGGGAACCTGGAATTAAGTGTTTATAGCCAATCTGCCACAGCCTGTGAATCCATTAAGACAGTTAGTCCTGCATGAAAGGTCAGGAAAAGTAACGTTTTTCAGCTTTACCACTCCTTAATCTCATTAGCTACCTCGAAAAGTTGTGCTTTCTCTTCTGGTGGAGGTAGCTGTATTATAATATCTGTCTATAAATAGGTCTTAAATCAGCTGCAGGTGGATAAAGCATTGTCCCTGAGGACACAAAGACTTCATGCAATTTCTGGAACATGCATTTTGACCAGTTTCTCAGAATTGGGGGTAGCAGAGAGAGGGACACTAATGAGGCTCAGTTTACCAGCTGGTGATCCAAATCTCTAGTCTCTGACATCTTTGCAAATTATTCCCTCAGGCACCATCTTTATATGGTATCATCTTTATTGAACAATGAAGAGCATTTCACAATATAATGCATCTTTCCTGAAAACTTGGAACATTCTCTAAATATAGGGCTACTTGGATGAAGCTACTTAAGTTAAAGTGTTGCTATTTACTTGTTCTTAGGCTGGGCTTTCAATCTGCCCTTGGAACATCTAGTTTCTTAACATCTTTCATGCGTACACTTTTGCTTTTTCCTTTCTTGGGTTTAGCGACTTTCTGCAGAATTACAGTCTAATCCAAATGAGAAGATTTAAAGTAGAAGTTGAGTGCATTTTAGTGCGTTAAAATATTAAGCTTTCCTTCAGGTGATCAAAATCAGAGGTCAGATTTAAGTTAAGGTTCCAACTACAAAAAGACCCTTCAGTCACTGTACTTTGTTTAACTGTGGCACTGATCAGGTTTTGGTGGTGGTTGCTGTATGTTCTTTTGTTTTGTTTTGTTTCTTGTTCTTTTAGTTTTTCCAAATGGCATTTACATTGAAAATTCTGCTACTATGATAAGAGACTCTGCTCTAACAAAAAGTCTGACTCTTCTTTTAGAGGAAAATCAGGATGAAATATTTCACATTGAGTCTGGCACTCCACTCGCAGAATAAAATGTTCTTCATCATGCCTGAGTCCCAAACAATGCTGTAATTAATACAAATTAATGGTGGTGTCTCACTCTGGTGGCAAAAATTCACATGCTAGGAGTTCAAAATACAATATTCTATTTTTTTTGCCCAGATCTTCAAGTAGTGATTTAGTTCTGATTTAGGTAGGCTCTTGGATGACTGTATTATTCAGAATATCTGAGTTCATTACGCAACATGATTTGTGTCACGAGTAGCATTTTTTGTTTGCTTTTTTTAATCTCATTCTTTCCCCAGGGAGACAATTGTTCGTGGAAAGGATTGCCTTTGAAGGTTCTGTTTTGATTATTTTATTTATAGCAGTGCTATAGCTGTGTATTACAGTCTTCCCTACATCTGGACGATCTGGACCTGTTTTAATTGCTGAATGTTATTTAGACCTGGATGTCATCCTTTATTCAAAACCTTATTGCCTTGAACCTCCCTTGCAGAGCTGTTTTATGAGCATTTTACATTTCTTTTGTGCAACAGTAAATTACTACAACTTTTACATGAAGCATGATGTAGCGTAAGTGTAGGTTTAGGAGTGGTAATCCCATTCAATGCCATATCGGAAGAAACAATTTAGGAGCTCTGTCTTTGAAGTAGTTTACAACTCTGCCCTGGTACTTGAAGGGGCTGTTCTCCTCTAAAACATTATTTCCACTGAATTCAGTGAATTTAAATGCACTTCCTATTAACCAGGTCCTGGAGAGGGATTTTTGACATTTAAATTCTGAGGTTTATTTGGAACTGGGGCTGGTTCTGTTGCCCTGAAGTTTCTGGTAAGATCACAGCCTGAAATAGGAGTGGAAAGAGAAAGATGCTTGTGTGACTACAAGTGAAAATATTCCTATGAATAAACTTAGCACCAGTGTTTGTGAAAGTGTATTTCTATATCAGTTGAATGAGTAATAAGGTATAATGAGGATCAGGAGTTTCTGTCTTCGTCACTGCAATACATTTTAAAGTATTTTATAATGAAAGCCCTGCTGTTTGTCTAAGAATAACTACTGTGTTGTACAGTGCGACTTGTGGAATTCTTGTATGGAAACTGTCACTCAGCATCCTTCTGCTACTTGAAGTGTAGGGCTGTGTATAACAAGATTTTGAATTCGCCACTTAGTCATGTGAAGGACTTTTTAAAAATATGGTTTTAATATTGAAAGAATAGACTGGTCATGAGTTTCAGATGTGTTTATACCCTTGGCTTCACTGCCTGAAACTTCAATTACTTTTTTAAAAAAATCAAATGTATGGGATAGCTTAAGCTCTCAATTTAGATTTCTTAGGGAAAAAAGAAAAAGCATATCTGTGAAAGAAGGGAGGATTGGAAAGAAGTATTGGATTGGAAAAAGCTGATGGAGAAGAGCAAGGACTCATTTTGATTTGTTCTGACTTTATGAAATGCATATTTTACAAATGTATGGGATTTATTTTGCTGTATTAAAAGAAATAAGAGCCCATCAGTTAACTGACCTGTATATTTCAAGCAGTCTGGTGCCATTAGCAAAATACAGAGGATTTTCTTTTGCTATTAATTTTATACAATTCTCTCATCAAGTGTGCATGTTGAAATCTCTTTAATTAGAGATCCCAAATACTCAAAATTAATAGCTATTTTATGTCAAGTTCTCAGCTACTGTTCTTCATTATCTTTCCCCTCTATATGCCAGCGATGAAAATGAACAACTTCTATACAAGGTAAACATTATTTTCTGTCTGCTCTGTCATAATCTGTCTCATGTATACACATGGTATGATTCTTAATCAGTATTGTATTTACTAAAGCATATGAGAAATTTTTTTCTTTTTTCTTTTTTTTATTAAAAAAAGTGGCAGAAAACTCTTTTCAAGAGTAAATATATTTTTTCACCTTCTATATTCTTTCATACAAGGCTTTAAAAGAATTCTTACATATGCCCAAGGCTTCTGACATTAAACATTGTCTGAGCCATGAGAAACCTACCAAGTGGTGTCTGCAAAGAGGCAAACGTATGGCAATATTATGGAGAGCTTGTAACTGCAGCCGCAGCAAGCAGATGTGATCCCATGGACTTGCTTCTTCATTACTCTGTGCTCAGGGCACAGTAAGTGTAAACTTTGTCCTTCTTATGCCCTCAACCTTGGCAATCAACTAAGGATCTGGCTGTTGCAGGATGGGTTTGTGTAGCTTATAGTTTGGATGATAGACCACCCCCCCCACCCCCCCCCCCCCCCAGAACATCATCGTGTAAGGGAAGAATTGCTGGCTGTAAAGTCACCGCAGCCCTGCTTGTGTGCTGCTCACTCCGTGTTGTAGGACTCTTGCTGAGGTATGGGCACTGTTTTTGCAGGGGGTGGGAGGGGGCAGGGAGGTCTTCATTATCTGGCTCCCTAATTTGCAATGTCAGATCAGTGCCAATGAGGAGACGGGGTCCTGGCTCTGGCTGAGGACCACGGGTCCACAGTTGCAGGCCGTTGTTATCAAAGAAGCAGTCTCTCCGCATGGTGCCAGTAAAGCAAAAAGCCTGTTTTGCAGGGCAGCTCGATATGTTTGACATAATAAGCCCATGATCACAGCTGACATTACATCCATTCAAGGACAGGGATGCAAACAGGACCTCGTTATACCCAGTACATTGCAGCACCAATCAGAGCCGGCTCCTGAGGCTGCACCTCCTGGCTTCTGAGCAAGGTGGGGGAAGGAGGGGGGAGCTTTGTCGTGTTCCACTAAAGCCACCAGATGATGATGAACAGTCTTTCTCCTGCCAGAGAGCAGCATAGGAGGCTGCGTTGCAATAGACACGCACAAATCACCCACTAAGGTCAGCGATGACAGTGCTTGCCTTCTTAGGGGGTGCATCAGCTTTCAATTGCTCTTTTCATAAACACAGAAGAATCAGATTAGATCTTGGCTTTTAATAGCTGAGAATTTTTCCCCTGCTTTTTCCCTCATCTCCCAGTATACCCCAAGCCTCCCTCTGGGGCTGTCTCTTATTAGCAGAAATGTTGCTGATCCCAGAGGAGATACTCAGATCGGCAAAATATCCCATTCCAGGAAAATCGTGTCTTCAGCACTGGGTTGTGATGCACAAGTGTCTTTACTGCTTAGCTACAGGAAAAGTAGATTTTGCTGTGACATTTCTATTCAGCATCATGGCCAGCTGGAAAATGTTAGGGATGGTAATAGCAGCCTCTTTTTTTTTTTTTTCTAATCGGCCTCCCTTGGTCATATGTAAGCTCTTCCATCTTCTTTTTTTGGAAAATCAAGTGTGATTGATTGTTGTAGGGTAAAGGAGAGGCAATGAAAATGCTAGGTTCTTCTCACAGCAGCATGCACCAGTTGTGCTGTCAAAGGGTGAGGGGTTACTGCTTCTAATGCTGTATCCCAGCTTTGGGCTCTATCGTGGGCCAGAGGCACCTAAAACCCTCTAGCTTTCTTGGGAACCACAAAAGTCAAAAAGGATGTGCAATTCAGGGATTATGTTCTTGTTCTTCAGAAGCTAAGGAGGATGTCACTGCTGCAAACCCTGGCAGTGGCAGTGTGGAAGCAGAGATGTTGGGACCTTCTAATGTCTCCAGTAACAGCAAGATTTTTTTTTTTTTAGTTACACCTCTGAACAGAAAATACCAATTAGATAGAAGATAATGGGATACCCGACCTGCTTTTCAAATTTTCTGTTGAGTGAGGAGTAACAAAGGTTTTAAACATGCACTTTTGTGCTGGAGATGACTTTCAATTGCCTAAGCCTAGACAATGTAAACAAACACACTCCTTGCGTTGATGTTGAATTATTATAATTCTACTAGGCTCTTTGGGACTCTTCGCTCTGATAGGTAGTCAGGGACTTACATTAGGGTAACGTAAGGGACTGACTGACCCTTTCTTTCAGCCTTTGCTTGACGTGTAAGAGAGGTAAGGACCAGAGAAAGCTGTCCCCCTAATTTAGTCTGCTTTCCAAGGATTTCCTTGCATAGGGAGCTAATGCAGGGTGGAGGGCTGGAGAAGGATGGGAGAGTAAGAGACGTGTTGAGGAACAGACCTGGAACACTGAAATTATTCCAGGTAAAACCCATAAGAAGATGCAGGTTGGGAGGCTGATTTTGGGGAAGGGTTGGTATTGGTACAGGAACCTAGAGGACTCAAAGTGCTCTATTTTTGGGGAACAGCTCAGAACAGGTATTGCATAAAAAGGACTAAAAGTGACCTTAATTTCCTTGCCCCCAGGAAGAGGATAGTGAGTGGTGAAATCCTACGTGGTGTAGAGTAGATCATGCAGACCCCTGATTAAATTTGTGAAAGAAGACAAGCATAGTAACCACACAGTTCACATTTGGGTATCCTGCTCATACGCAAATTAAGAGCTGAAAAAGTTCATCCCAGAGAGATTGTTCTTTCTTGCCTTTTTTCTATTTGCTCTTTTCTAATTGCTGGGATCTAGGGACTCCCTGCTCTAAACAACATTTAGCTGTACTTTCTCTGATTTTACCCTCTTCTCTCGTCATAGTAGAGGCAGAACTGTGGACCAGATGTATAGCCACCCTGAGCTGGTAGGACCACTTCTGCATTATTGCAGTGGAATACAAATATCAGATTTCCAGTTTGGAACTCTTTCCTCATAAGGACAGACCAAGAAAAACAAAAAATCATGAAAACGTGACTGAACTAAAGCATCATGAGTAATCTTAGTGTTAGGTAAAACACAAATTTTTGAAACTTTGGAAAATGCAAGAAAATAAAGTGTATCCGTTGTTGGATTTTCTAGTGCACTTCAGTATGGATAACCTTAAAATACCTCTTTAAGCTAGATAAAGAAGAAACATATCTACTGTAAATGAGGGAGATTAAGCATTTCTGACGAAGGCTTTTGTCCTATTCCCATGAGAATGCAGAAATTGATAAGTGGAGCAATAGTTTTCTGGAACAAGATGTTGCCTAGCATGTTAACTTAACATGCAGCATAAAAAATGCATGTTTTCTATAGCTTGGAAGAATATCTGAATGTTGTTCTGCGTAAATTCCTCTCCCCGGATTTTGAAAAAACAGAGGGAGGGAAGAAATGCCAACAGAACTTGTAGGAAGACACTCTAGGATGTAGTTTCTGGAGCAATTTGAATGAAAGTTGTGGGATTTGTGCGTTAGTTCAGAGCGAGGAGCTGCTCTCACAAAGCAAGCAATCTGTGTCTATCACAGAGGATGAATTGTGCAGGCTGTCAGTTCCAGAAGCACAGTCAGCTTTGACCAGAATTGCTGTACTGCATCTGACGAGTGGATTTAGCAGTTCCTGGGAGCACGTTTTTAGTACTCTAGTTGCAAACCTGACAGACTGCAAGGGAAGAGCCATCACAGCTTCAGGGAAAGAGAATGAACTTTCCAAGGGGCACCATGCATGAAAATATTTATATAAATTCTCAGAAGACATTTGCATCCAATTTCTTTGTAAGTTAGAATTGAAGCATACATCGGAAGAAAGCATGTGCAAAAGAGCTGAGACCAGGTCTTTATTCAGGATTCTGCCAGACTCGTTAAGGTGCTCTGTGCTATATGTAAACCAGGAAGGGATCAGGACAGTCTAAATCAGAAGACATTACCGGAAGTTGTGTTTCTCAGCTTTGAACTACTCCACCATTTATTGTGACAATATGATATACAAAACCTTCCAGATGCTCTGCTCCCTTGCATTGCCTAAATACAGTGTTGAGGCTGTTGTTCCCAGGGCCAAATTTAGATGTGGAGGTTTGAGCTCCCACTGGGTCAGAGAAACCCCTTTCCTTGACTGGCTGCTTTTATTCATACTCCTGGAGACCTCTACGTTGCTCTGTCAGGCACCGAAAGAGCCCCATGCCTCGGCATTCTTGTGTAGCTGTCTGCAGCCTTTACTTTCTTATCAACAGCTCTCTGCTTAAGCAGCACTCATCTTGTGTCTTGTACACCAAGGTCTCTTCTACAAGGGTGGCTGGCATTGGCTACCCTTCAGCAGCAATGGCAGATGAGTTTCTCCTTTGCCTGTTGCCATATGTGGAACTTTGCCATGCGCAAAGTCCTCACAGCAGATATCACACAGGTTGCACTGGAGAAGGCAGCTGCATCCACAGGTGCAGGGTTTTTGAGCACTGGTATTGCAGCAGCTCTCCTCACACCCTGTCCCCTTCTACCTCCCACCTCTGGGAGAAAAGCCAGGTGAACTTCCCACAGCAGAAGGTCCATCTGTACAGCCCCATTTAGGGGCCAAAGTGTGCCCCGTCCTTGAAGGGACTGAGTGGGGAACTGATGTGCTGTTGTGGTGCAGAGGCTGCACCAATGTTGTCTTTGAGGTTTTGGCTTGCAAGCCTCACGGTAGACCGAGGGTACCAGGAGACCTACCTCTGTGTGGAAAGGGGCTGTTCCACAGCGCTGGGCCCTGCCCCAATGGACCCCCATGGGGAGCCCCAGCCACCAGGGATCCACTGGTGCCTGTAGCACCCTTTCAAAATGTGAGTAGGTTTTCATTTGTGCAATGGGAGATGGAGAGCACTGAAGCCACTGTGAGTTTATTGGTGCAGATACAGTTCTGGTGCCATGACGTGGTTGTAACACACAAAGTTTCAAAATGTGCCCATTGAGTGGCTATGTAGATGTGTAAGTCCTTGTGGGTGCATCCTTGTGGGTGTACATGGCTTTCTCCTTTGTGATCTTGGCAGGGATTTCTAGAGCGGAGGGAAAGGAGGGGGGAGGAAGAGTTTGCCCCCCTTCGTACCATGGAACATACTTTCTTCTTAAGGTAATTTGGTAACTTTATTTAGCAAGTTGCTTGTAATTGTGGGGACCAGTGACACTTGCCAACAGAAAGAGTGGTGTCTTCCTGTAGCCCATGGCAGTAGATGTTCAAAAGCCACAATATTGAGCCTTGTATTTGCCAGGAGGTGGTGGGTGGTGTAGTGCGGGCTGTGGTAACATGTAGGGAAGATTTTTTCCATGGCAGTTTTGGGAAGAACTTTAATTATACATTGCTTTCCTTTGTGGGTCACTGGGCTTGGTGATTCTGGTGATATTTTCAAGCCACTTGTGCCGTATTCTAAGCACTAAAATGTTGTTAGCTGCAGGCTTGTCTGCCTTAGGCAGTGCTTAAACCAAGGGAGTCATAATGCAGCTCCAATAAATATAGTGAAGTTCCAAAATGAGAAATTCCCAGTGTAAGGTTAACTACTTCAGTTTCATTATACCATTTCTCACTGTCTTGTATCTTCTCTTTAGCACACTTCTAGATTTCTTAGATTTCTCCTTTTTTTTTTTTTTTTTTTTTTTTTTTTGAAATCCCCTCCAGTGCCTTTGGCAGAAGAAGATGGTAGGTCAGATCCTGCAGACTTCAAAATCCATTTGATCTTCAAGACCTCTTTCCAACCAGTCTCTGATTTTCGCATTGCCCTTGATAACACTGACAAAGTTTTAGGTTAGGTAACATGCATACAGCCAGGGAATTTTGCAGGTTTCTGCTTTGAAATAAATCACCGCTAATAAATGAGAGTAATCACAATGTACAATGTGGCTTTGCAAAGGTACCTAATAGGTTAGGGAATACGTCTGAAGGGAGAGAAGTGCCATTTTTCTTCCTTTCTGTGAGCTAGAGTCAATGGCAGGTTCCTCAGCTGATTCACATGTTTTGATAGAGACAATGCAAACAAAGCTTTCTAAGTCCCTGCTCCCAGTAACACTCATGCTCCTCCTTCACTTGGAAACAATCTTGCTTTACTGCCTGTTGTTTTACTCCATGCTGTTATGCCCTGTTCATTTCCCTTTTTTTTTTTGGTCACCTTATCTGTCCCAGAAAATTGTAGCTTTCTGTTTTATTACATCAAACAGGAATATTTCCAGGATATGCACAGCTATGCTCTTGAACTTGTGACATTTAAAGGGCAATAGAATGCTAATGTGACTAATAAAACAGAAAAATGGCGTTATATAAGTCAATGTGAAAATGACTCAACCTATCTTTTAAACGGACTAATTTCAACAACAGTCATTGGTAGGGGCCTGGAGGGAGACTGCAAAGCTTGGGGGTTTGAGGTAGAACTGTAAAAACAAAGAAAGCTCTTGTCATTCTCTCTTGACACCTTTAGAAGAGATCCAGCCAATTTTTCTTATTATGGGGACCCTTTACCATCTATTTCCTGCAGATGATAATTCACAAGGGTAATTGGCCGTATGTTCTTGGTTTGTTTTCATTCTGCTGTGAAAGATGTTATAATCTAAAAGCAATTTTATTGGATTTCTTTAACATTGATTTTTTTGATTTTTATTTGCACACGTGCAATAGAAGTTCCTCATTTTATAGTTCAGTATTTCTAGCTAAAGCTATGAGGCCTAGAACAACGGTATCTATAATATTTTCAGGTTGTGTCAGTACTAAGGCTGTACTGGTTCTGAGTATGTGCCATGTGGCCCCTACATCGTGAATTCATATGTATGGATAGACAACAAAGGAAAGCATCTATCAGTTTTACCTTTTTGACCTTATCCTTTCCTCCTTTATCAAAGTTTCTCAGTCAACACGAAAAACACCAGTTTTTCTGGATTATTACTTTGTGATTATAATCCCCAGTAATTCTGAGGTATGTTGCTATTCTGAATAGGATTGGTTTATTTGATTAAAGGTATACTTACAAAGGAAATTTGGGGGCTGGATGTTGGGAGTGTCCCATGTATGTTTGCTAAAGTTTGTTACTTGCAGTAAGAGAATTATAGGTATTTTTTCTATTTTTTTTTTTAACAACGACAACAAAGAAACCCAATTACTCAGAGAATAAGCAGATTCAGATCTTATGACAGTTGTTTAAAAGTACTTTTGACTAATTATCATTAAAAGCTTATTAAAATATTGTTTTCTTTAATGCAAGTTATATTCTTTCATCTTTTCTGGTAACGCATCATCTATTAAAACGTTTTGATGTGGAAAATTAGCGCTTCAGGTCTGAAGAGAGTGACAAGAATAATGTTGAGAGTGACAAGAATAATGTTTGAGTTATAATTTCAGAATTAGTAATGCAGATTCACCCTTCCTAGTGGAATAGAAATGTGGTCACCTAATGAACACTCAATGCTGCGAATTAAGTTTTTTCTTAACTCCAAACAATCAGTGACATTATCAGTTTCTTACACGTATATTTTGCAATGTATAGGAAGCTATATTCTGGCCCCTTTTTGCCTCGACCTCAGACTTCCTCCTCTCCTTCCCGCTGTGTGCCCTGTTCTTGCTATTCTATCTTAAGTGGTTCCTGTCACTGAGGGAGCTTGTTTTGTTGGTCTTTTGTACTTTCCTATCATTTGTGGCCCCACGAGGTTTGTGGGCGCAATGCCTTGCTGGCAGGACGAGTCAGCCTGACATGTCTGCACCGGCCATACTGTGTGAGCGCACTCGGATACTGTGGTTCTGTAGCTCAGGATCTTGGAGCCTTGTATGGACTGACTTGAGAAATGTGTATATGTAAATAAAACCGTATTGTCAGGAGTGGTCTTCTTTCTTAAAAGACTAGTATTTCTAAAACGCATTTGATCACATAGATGATGTAAGGCACCTCTTCACTGAATCGTCATGTACAGTGTAAGCATTTCCTCAGAGAATTTCCTTCATATTGGAAACTGAGGCTTTTAACAACGGTAGTAACTGAATATTTTTTTTTTCACTCTAGCTACAGCTGTTTGACAGTTTGCCCCGTATGCGTTATATAGGAATCCTTTCTTTTACTGGACAAATACCTCTTCTTGATTTCTCCTGTCGTCTTTTGATAGCTACACGCATATTGTTTCTCCTCCATACTGCAGTTCTTTCCTGTTTTCCCCTTGTCTCCGTGCTTTTCTCTGGGAATAGGAAGGACAGGTGAGAATCATTATCTTGTGCTCGCTTTCAAGATTATGAGCGCGGTAGGAGATTTTACTGCAATCTGCTCTCCAGTTGAAAACAGCTGGCATAAACTCTCTGTAGATGTAGCGGTAATTTCAAGATTGCTCATACTTAGTCTTGAAGATTTGAAAATCCTCCAGACTTTAGCAGAAAATCTTTAGTGAACAAAATAAAGCCAACAAAAATTCAACGTTCTTCAATAATGTTTATCTAGCAAGACTGGATGCCATTCCCAAGATAGGTGCAACTTACTGTAAGACTGCAGAAGAAAGGAGGCTTTCTCCCTTTTGCGTTATAGAGAGGAGAAACTTACTCTGAATTCATATGGGGCCTTATAACTTAAATCCTACTTTTTAATGTCAAAACCAGTTATCTTAATCTCCCCTGGCAAATCTTTTCCATGAAATCTGTTTTCTATCCGTATGCTTTCCATCTTAGTATGCCACACGCTTTCTACTTCCCACACCCATAGCTTCAGGATGACAGTCCATCATGCTGCAGTCCCCTGAAAGAGTTTTTGATATGGCTGTAATACTACAACATTTCTCGTTATGTCAGATGCTTGACTGCAATAAAATCAGGTCTAGACCATCCTTGTGATTTTGCTTTGCTGGAAATTTGCACAAGAACCTTTATTCTTCCTTTCCCATGATAAAAATAACACCTCTTCAAAGGGAAATACAAAGAGTGCTCAGCATTAAGAAGTTATCATCAGGCTGATGGTTACCCGCTTTTTGTTTGCTATGTGACCATCTGTAATCTTGTGTGTGGGTGGAATTGTCCCCTGTTCTGTACCTGTTGCTCATACATCTGCTGAAAGCAAGTTGCCAGCTCTAGAAACTCTGTGGGAAGGAAAATTGAACCTTTTAGCCTTTGTTTATGTGGCTGTAGACACAATAGGCAAAGGGCAAACTCGGCCATATTGTAATTAATATATAGGACTTGGTGGTTTTTCCGTGGTTTTTAGCCTAATCTTAAATTAATATGGTCTTTGGTTTTACAATGTAATAAGAAACTATAACTGGTTATTAATTATTCAGTATCCATTTTTTCAGCAGTGTAGCTGATATTAATGGGCTCATAATTGTGACACACTTGGGTGATTATGGATTGTGGCAACACCTTTTCTTGAATCCTGTTGAATCTTTCCAAAATACTTTAGAAATTTTGGAACTGAAGATGGCATTGATGTTCCAAAAGTGTAATCTAATTTTCTTAAAATCTGATGTGTCACTAAGTCTTTGAAAGGTAGGTGGTTTTAACAGAGGTGTAGTAGTGCTGTCTTAAAATTTGAACACTAAAACCACAGCAGTTATACTGGAACAAATTAGTGATATACTGAAACCATAATTTTTTATCTGACAGTGGTAAGAATCTGAAAATCCAAGAAGCCCTATGATGAGTGTGTGCACCAACAGGGCAGTGGTTTAAAATGGAAAAAAGGGCAGTCTGGTTGGCAAGGACTGCTAGACTGCAGGAGCAACAAGTGCATTCCTGTGAGAGAGCGGCTCTTGGCTCCCAGCCCTGCGATGTTCAACAGGGTCCAGGCTGAGGCTTGGAGTGATAAATGTGCTCGCTTCCCTTACTGGTCAAGGTGCATATTTTATTTACTGCAGCCACTTGAGAAGGAAGATAGCAATAAAGTGAGGGAATTTAGGAACCTTCTCAGTTATATCCTGTTTCTTCTATGAAATCAGGTTATGTGATTTTGCTGCTTTTCTGACCTTAGAAATAGGTGGACCCTTTAAATTAGGCAGATGATAAACTCAACATAAAATTTATTCTAACCAAAATGTTTAAGACCCTGACAAGATTTGTAAACTGTAGGTTCAAGATATAAACCGGAATTAATACTACACAGCTGATTTAAGAATTCTTGAGCTTTAGAAATGAGGATCCAAACTGCTCGATCACTCACCAAATAAAGCAAGGGCTCTCAACCTGCAGGGGTAACCGTAGGTGGCGTCCTAACCCACGGGGAGAGTCCCCAACTGCACACCCTCTGCTCCAAGGAGGTCCATCTCAATTTCCCCTCCAGTGGGACTTCATTTTTACCCTAGTTGAATCTGATCTGTGATTGTATATTGTCATGTTACTCCTCTTTGGCTGAAGGTCTTAAGTTCCTTGTCTCTCGACCAAAGCGTGTAGGTGACTGTAGTTGCTATGTGGCTTTGAGAAGTTTTGGTCCTTAACAGTGGTGGTGGTGGGTGCACCTGCTGCACCCTTTTAGCCAATTTTGACAAAGCTTTGTTGAAAGAGGGACAGGAGTCTTTAGCTTCCTACCTACAGTGGAAGTTTTGTAGGGAGACTGAGGGTTTGGTATCGAGGTAGGAAGTGATGGCCTGGGTAGGAAAGATGCAGTTTCTAGGAAGGCAGACTTAACTAGATATACAGTTCATGGAATAACATACTAATTTCTATTAAATATGATAGTTCATGAATTTCCATAGCTGCTTAAATTTCCTAAGAGAAGAAAAATATAAAAAATATTTTTAAGGATAGTTATTATTTTTTGTATTTTGATACTGCTCTGTTGAGATCAGTGCTATTTTTTGCTCAACATTGCCTGTGAGTTATGCTCTAAACCTTAATTAAAAGATAGTTGTTCAACTTGGCTCATATTCAGCCATGCTCCAAAGATAACCTGTGCTACAGTTTATGGTTTGTTTTGTTTTGTTTTTTTCTTATTGTTCCACTAGAATATGTGCATATCATAGATACTTCACTACTTTTTAGCAGTGAAGTTCAGGAAAGCATTTCTCTTTCGCTGTCTCACTTATAAAATCATAGAATGGTTTAGGTTGGAGGGGACCTTGAAGATCATCGAGTTCCAACCCCCCTCCCATTGGCAGGGACACCTCCCACTAGACCAGGTCGCCCAAGGCTCCATTCAGCCTGGCCTTGAACACCTCCAGGGATGGGGCCTCAACCACCTCTCTGGGCAACCTGTTCCAGTGCCTTACCACCCTCAAAGTGAAAAACTTCTTCCTAACGTTTAATCTGAACCTGCCCTCTTCCAGTTTAAAGCCATTCCCCCTTGTCCTATCGCTACATGCCCTAGTAAAAAGTCCTTCCCCAGCTCTCTTGTAGGCCCCCTTTAGGTACTGGAAGGCCGCAATAAGACCTCCCCGGAGCCTTCTCTTCTCCAGGTTGAACAGCCTCAAATCTTTCAGCCTCTCCTCATAGGAGAGGTGCTCTAGCCCTCAGGTCATCCTCATGGTCCTCCTCCGGACGTGCTCCAGCATGTCGCTGTCCTTATCTTGTGGACTCCAAAGCTGGATGCAGTACTCCAGGTGGAGTCTCACGAGAGTGGAGTAGAGGGGCAGGATCACCTCCTTTGACCTGCTGGCCACACTTCTGATGTAGCCCAGGGTACATTTGGCCTTCTGGGCTGTGATCGCACACTGCTGGCTCGTGTTGAGCTTCTCGTCAATCAGCACACCCAGGTCCTTCTCCTCAGGGCTGCTCTCCAGCCATTCCCGCCGAGCCTGTATTTGTGCTTGGGATTGCCCTGACCCAGATGTAAGACCTTGCACTTGGCCTTGTTGAACTGCATAAGGTTGGCTCAGGCCCATCTCTCCAGCCTGTCCAGGTCCCTCTGGATGGCATCCCTCCCCTCCAGCGTGTCTACCTTGCCAAACAGCTTGGTATCATTGGCAAACTTGCTGAGGATGCACTTGAACCCACTGTCCATGTTGCCGACAAAGATGTTGAACAGTACAGGCCCCAGTACCGACCCATGAGGAACGCCACTCGTCACTGCTCTCCACTTGGACATCGACCCATTGACCACAACTCTTTGAGTGTGACTGTCCAGCCAGTTCTTTATCCACCGAGTGGTCCATTTGTCGAATCCGTGTCTCTCCAATTTAGAGACCAGGATATCATGTGGGACAGTGTCAAACACTTTGCACAAGTCCAGGTAGATGACATTGGTTGTTCTTCCCTTGTCCGCTGCAGCTGTAACCCCTTTGTAGAAGGCCACCAAATTTGTCATTCTATGTTTCAATCAATCAATGTGCTTCTGTCTCTGTGTCATCTTATAGTTGGTGGTAAACCTCTGCAGGGTAAGGGATATGGTGGGGTTTCACTCAGGGAAGTCTTTAGCAAAATAACTAAGTCCTCATGATTGCTCTGAACCATTGAAATGAGTTGCTATCAGGTTTAAGGGGTGATAAACCAGTGCTGCTGCCTTTTTGCTGTTTCCTTCCTGACCACATGAGCTTTCCAGCCAAGCTTTTCTGCAATACAAAAGTGCTACATTTTTGGGTTTGGGTTTTGTTTTTTTTTTTTCCTAATAGTTCAGGTCTTTCAGAAAACTTCTATGCCTTCTTATTTACTTAAGCCAGGTAATACTTATTCTTTTAGTTAAGTTTTTGGTGCTCTTAAGCAACTTAACAGTACCCACTAGGGAGAGAAATTTCAGGTTGGATCATCCTGGTATTTTTCACAGGGTCTTGCGAAGATCAGTTTCCCCAGACACTCTCTCCCAGATAAGGTTTCCAGATGTTAACTTCTCCATTTGCAATGTGTCTAACTGTCCTTAAAATTGAAAGGAAGAGACCCTTTACTTTCGAAACACTGTAACTTCATAAGCACTGTTTTGGTGTTTTTTTTCCAGCTGCCTTTAATGAAGGGCTAACTGAAGGATGGTTTGTTTTCCAGAACATGAGGAGCGTCTCAGCAGTTGAGTGACAGGAGTTCATCTTCAGCTTTGCACATACCTTCATGGACTCTCCTGGTAGAGAAGTGCACTGGAATTTTTTCTGCATTTAAAGCCCACTTAGCCTTGAATGGCATCTCCTGCTGGATTACAATGTTGTGGAGTTAGAGCTCAGAAAACTGTGTGGAAAGTGAGGGAATGGATGTGGGAGAGTTGTCAGCTGCAGCAAGGTGACATGGACACACTAAGGTCAAGTGACTCATAATGCCATCCTCAAGAGATGTCTTCAAGAGTCTTGAAGTCATGCCTTCCTATGGGGTTAAGAGACATGCCGAGAATAGGAAAGACACTGTCCACATAAATCTGATCTTTAAATAGCTTTGTCTAAGTGCCATGGACTTTTTGATGGGTACTTTGTTTTGAGGAAGTTGCTGCCTACTGTTATTATGCAAGTATCCCTAATGGGAGCTGTTAAGTCAGCTTGCTATCAATGTTGCTAATCAAGATGGGATAACCTCATCATGCTAATAAATGTGGTTACATTACAGGGTCCTTTTCTCCAAAGAAATGTGGAAGCACAGCACTGTCTCTTGAAAGGAGCGTGCGTGGAGGACAGGACCCTAGAAAAGGCATCCAAAGATGGTGCAAACTATTACTGTACAGAGATAATACCCCAGTGTTCAGATAAATCCTTTCAGGAACGGCCTGATGAGAGGGAAAAGTACACTTAGGACAAGGAATAAAACCCCCAAATGCACAGTTTTTTTACTGTGTTATTTTACAGTAAACATTGAATGGTTTTTCCTAAGTGAATTAGCTTCTGCAGATACAGTTTATCAGAAACTGGGACTGGGATTATTACAAAAACAAATAAAATGCATGAAGCTTACCCTTTTTTTCTATCATACCCCCAAAAGAATATAGCAGGTAAATGTGAAAGGGTGTTATATGTGTAGCAATTAGTCTTTAGCTCACAGTAGAGAAAGAGCTCACTTTAATAGGGTTTGATAAATGCAGTTGCATCTTGCTTTAATGGATGGAGAGGGTTTTAGGCTCTTGGAGTACCTTGATGTGTGCTGGTAGCAGATGAGATCTCATGTGGGATCTTAATTGTACTGCAGAACACTTTCTGCTTGCCAAAAGCGCAGTGGAAAAGATATGCAAAAGATAAGTTTTCAGATAACTGTGATGAAGCAATTAAAATTACATCAGTAATGTTATCACGTGAAAATCCATCTATAAATGGTGAACTTATTTGTGATTGTTAAGAAATAAAGTATAAGCATTCCCTGCTGGTATTATCCTTATAAGCCAAGGTAAGTTGTAGGAAGAGGTTTCCAAGTAGTAAACGTGGCTCTGGTTGGCAGAATGCACTTTGGGTACCGGAACTTGACTGGCCAATTGTTTGAGTAACTCCAGGTGGACCTGCTGGTGGGGCTGAGGACGTTCTTGTCCCAAATGTTCTTCCATTCCTTGCTCCTATTTGATGATTTACTCAGTCCCCAATTTGCCTTCAGTCAGGACCTTTACCACATGTATAGCAATTCGGAACTAGAGAATGTCTCAGTGCCCTTGTTGCAGGGTTTGGGATCCCAGTCCGCAGGCACAGAAGATATACAGTTTAAATGGAAATGTTTTGAGAATGAGCATCATCTGTGCCAAGCTGTATATGTAGAAGTACACCTACAAATTTGTATATAAAGTCATATGCAGCAACTGCTAAAAGAGAAAAGACTTACCGAAGCTTGCAGACTTGGAAAGAAAAGAAAAATTGCCTTATGGAAGGAGTATATAATGCAAAGAATAAGATTTTTCTTTGTATGAATGTTATGTAAGTACACTTAAGAAAAAAAAAAAACAAACAAACCACAAAACCAACCTTCTGAACAAACAAGAAAAAATAATGCTTTGCAGACCTTTGAGTAGCACCAGCTGTAAAAAAAACCCCACAAACCTAATATGGCAACAGTCTATAAAAAAAGGACATCGATGATGAATAAAGTGTAGAATTCAATGAATAAGTTAGGTTAGGCAAGATAAGGCAAAAAGAAAAATCAAGCAAAGCCAAATTAAAGTTATGTTAACAAGAAAACAATGTCATTAGGACACTGTGAACTACAAAGAAATTCAAAGGGAATATATTCATGCTGAAAATTCACATTGTATAAGATGCTACTTTCAGCCAGTGTTTCTTTGGCTGCCTTTAATGACATCAAACCTCACAAATGTTTCATAAGGCAGTGTTCTTTTTAGATTTAGAATATGGGTTGATCTGAAGCATCAATCAAACTTGTTCAAAAATTTTCAGTCTTTGAATAAGAAGGACTGCAAGATGTCATCTGCTGCTCCTCTCTGCCCTGACACAAGACTTACAATATCTAACCTGAAGTATTTGTCTACCCTTGGTTGAAAGGCTGCAGAGATGTAGATTCCATGACCTTGCTTTGCAGCCCAATTTACCACTTGATTATTCTTGTAGTTAGAGGTTCGTTCATACTATCTGATCTAACGTTTTTTGGCTGCAAGCATATTTCTATTTGTCATGATCACAGTGAGCACAGGGGATTGTTGCTCTTTTTTCTTCTCTTTAATACTGGAAGACTTCTACCTACAGAGTTACTGGAACACTGTTTCCATGCCCCTCTTCAGTGTTTTCTCTCTCTCCCCTGCCCCTACCAACCAATTTCTTTGCCTTTCCTAATAGAGTATATCTCCAAATTTCTGATTCGTGTTCTTTCCACTAGAGTCTCTCCAATCTACCTCCATCTCTCTTAGTATTTGGTTTCCCAGAACTGGATTCAGGGATGAGTCCAATTGAAGCTTCACAAGTGCCAAGCACAGCAAATTAATGTCTTTCATGTGGCACACGTATTGATACAGTGCAACAGCCCGTCAGTATTTGAAGCACTGCTTCTTGCTAGTTACTTCCCATTTTGTATTTGTGCATTTGGCTGCTTCTTCCTGGATCTAAGCACTTATCTTTTAATTATATTTTTTTCTTATTAGGATTGGGGGAAAGCAGTGAGGGGAAGGAGAACAACATTTAAATTGGAGAAGAGAAGGACTGTGGGGACCAGACAGCTCCCCCCCAACACCAATGAGGACGTCATCAAGAAGATGAGAGCCAGACTCTTCTCAGAGGTGGGAGGATGACAGACAATGGATAGAAGCGAAAATGAGAAAGGTTGAGACTGAATATAAGGGAAAACTTTTTCACGGTAAGGACAGTGAAACAGCTTGCCTATGGCAGGTTTTAATTGCAGTTTCTTCTGTCTCCATATATGGCTTTAGCCAGTCAGGTCTTGAAAACCTTTCTGAGAGAGTTGGTCTGATCCTTTGAGCAAGAAGTTGGACTAAAGGTCTCTTGAGGATCCCTTCCAATCTTAATTTTCCTATGATTGTTTCTCTGATTCTCAAAGTCATTCTGGGTTCTGACTTGCTTTCTGAGGTGCTTACAATCCTTTTTCATCAGGAGATGGCACTAAATACTTTAAATATAATTTTATTTCATTTTAAGTTATTATTGAAAATACTGACTAGCACTGGATTCACAGCACATCACTCTAAAGCCCAGCTTGAGACTGAAAATTCCTAACTAGTATATGAGTATGTTTTAAAATCAGGTATTCATGCACTAACATTTCCTTTCAATCATATTTTTCTAATGTGAGAATATCATGCAGGTATGTGAAAAAGTTTAAGTAAAGAACATAAATGTCATATATGTTCCTTTCTCCTTATCATCTAGGCTGATAATCTGAACAAATATACCAAATTAAACTGGCATGATATAATTTATCCTCGATTTTAGCTTATTATCTTCTCAGTGCCAGTAACCAATAACTTAAGTGTTTCCTTACTGCTATTTTTCCAGGCACTGGAGCTAACCTGAATAACGTATTTTGGAATATTATTTTGGACAGGCACTACTGGTGCTGCTTTGCTTTTCTCTATTTCTCAAAGACAGAAGTGTTATAAGGTCAACTTCATTAGGTCCAGCTGCATTGAAAATATCTATCTTGCCTTTATCCTTTTAAGACGTCCTTTCCTTATTCTGGTCGATACTTTTCTCCCCTTTAATATCAATTGTAAAATTCTAAAAAGAAAATGGAAAAGTCAGTATTTCAGCCTTATCTGTGTTGTACATTATTTGTTGTTCTTCCACAGTAAGCCATGCACCTAAATTTTTCTATTTTTTCCCTTATATTCAATAAATAAGATAGAAGTATTTCTGATGCAATCAGTGAACTTTTTCTTAGATCCTTTTATGTTTCGTGCTAGTGGTAATGCATTTTGTGTCTTCCTCTTTCTTATTTTATTCTTATGGGCTGTGTTTCTTTCTCATTCATTTTTAGTCATGTGACCTTGTTTCCACTTTTTGTCTGGTTCCCCTCTAATTTTCAGGTTATTAAAGAGCTATGTGTGAATTGCAAGGCAGAGACTGAAAAGAATTGGCGAACAATCTACAAAATAAAGATTTACAAGAATTCATGTGCGTCAGTCTCCTTGAATAGTCAGACAGCTAGGATAACCCCCCCCTATCTTTCAAGGTTACTGGAAATATCAAGGTGATTTGAGTATATATGGTGGCATATATAAAGATAGTTTGGTCGTAATGCTTAGATCACTGAGAACTCCTTCCCCCCCCCCCGCCCCCCCCCAAGGATATGTATGACCATTCTGGAATCAAAGCCTGCCTCTGGAAACCCAGAGGGGCCATAGAGCAGTCAAATTTGACCAAGTCTTTCAGAGATCTTAGAATTAATTGCAATTGCTGTTAAATTAAATTGCAATTAAATTAAATTACAGTTGTCATTTGATTTAATTGCAGTTAAATTATATGTAGGCCAAGTAGCAAAAAGAAACAATGAAAATACAAGCCATTCCCAACAGACCTTGGGAAAAAAGTAGGAAATGACCTTTCCACTGCAAATCATAGAAACAGCCTTATTATTACAGGCTGCTCTGCAGACTTCTGGGAACTGACTGACTTTTTGGACTTGGAACTGTTGCAGATAAAGAAACAAAATATTTTGGTAGAAATAGAGTATCAAACAGTACAATTTAAGATAATGGACCTCAGTGTATTCACAGCAGGTCTGTAGAATTTACCGTAAAATAGAAATTAATCCATGTCTTGTTGCCATACAACAGCAGCCACTTGCTGCTGTTAAACTGTAAGATAAAACTGTTAAGGCTTTATAAAAGAAAACTGCAAAAAGCAAATGAAATGTTTGGCAAGCTGTTCTGGAAGTGAGAAGAGATGCTACTGAAGGCCTGTTTCATCTACAACTTAGCAGAGTGCCGGGTACCAAGTTTTTCTGGTGTTCTAGGGCTGGAAAGGATGGTAGAAAGAGTTACAGCCAAAAAAGTATGAAAGACCAAAGTTTGCTGCTTCTTCTACTGGACTTCCATGAGCTAAGACCGCTCAGGTTCAAAATGATTTTGTGGGGACAAGTCAAGTACCGGTTGGGAAGTGGTATCCATTTAACATATAAGCAGTCATCCATATTAACTTCTCAACGGGTGAAAATGCATGTTACCTAAAGGGCAATTATATTGGACAGTCAGGAATGCAGAGTAGAAATGTAATTTTGAAGACAGTGAAATATGCACTTCATTGGGACTTAATGAGAAAGAAGCAGAAGGAATAGGTCAACAAGTTATCCTTAGACATTCATACAGATTTGCGAAATGCCATACAACTAGAATAACATGGGGAGCGGGAGGGGAAGGCGGTATCCTTCCATCACATGAAAGCCTGTTACTTGCTCCAACACAAAACTGTTTAACCCATCCATCAGCATGCCAGGCCAGCTGGTTTTATCCTGTATTTGCTAGACACCTGGGGAGTGATAAGACCGTAGATTACCAAAGAAGGCAAATTATTACAGTTCATTTAACTTTGTCTCCAGATTAATTTATGCTGTTATGCCATTTTATGGATCTATAGACCAAAAAAGGTTTGAAAAGTGTCATTTTAAAAACCATATAATGCTATCTAACATGTGAGGGACCAATCATTTCAAATTACAGAGAAGGAAAAAAAAAAAAAGCTCTTTCTGTACCCCAGTCATCTGAGATTGTAAAAAGCTATTTTTTCTCCCTCTTTACGTGAACGGTATAAAATTTAAAACCATGTAACAGAATGATAAATATGTAAGTAGGCCATGGTATTCCTGTTTAATTATACTGCTTTGAATAAACGTGCCACAAATAATGTTCTGGTGGGTAGCCCCTCAATAGGGGCATTGTAGTGTGATCAGATGTTTATATATAAGACAGTGTCTAGAAAGTGCTTAATAAGAGGGGACAGTCAGTGGAGGAAGGAATAAATCCCGAGCGTTGCAGTGGGTTGCCTGTCGCTCTCCTTTATGCTTGAACGCCGAGCACTCTCTGCGCTGTGCTTTGGATGGCTCGGCTGCTTTGCCAGTTTGGAAGCACGAGCAGCACGTGAAGTGAATCCGCGTGCAATGGGAAGCTTTCCTCGCCCTCTCAGGCTTAACGTCACCGCTGCCTTATTCCAGCGAGGCTCATGCTCGCGAGCCACGCGCTGGTCTGCTTATTATTACGCTCCCTGAACTTCACCATTGTGAGCTGGTGCCGGTGCATACAAGCTTCGTTTACAATCTGGCTGCGTGCAGCTGGATATTGGTATTGTATTTGGCAGCACTGTGTACACCCCATCCATTTGGTGAAGTCATCTAAAATAATTATACTTTTAAATCTACGGCGCTGTTGCCAAGCCATGTACTCGTGAAAGACAGATGCTGTGAATTTTCCATTCAGTTCTGCAGCAAATCCGCCATGCGCAGAGGGGGAGTGAGGTGCATTATAAAACTTCCCCCTTGTCTTTTATAGTGCAGGAAAGCTTTAATTAGACATAAATGAGTTTGATCAATGAATCATTAACTTCCATTAAACTTTAAGTAGATTGCCTGACCCGGCTACTTCATTCTGAATTTAATCTGGTATACACTTGATAATTAGAGTTAAAGGGACAGGGGCTGGAGGCAATCCTTCTCAATCCTTCACAAAAAATGGAGTTGAGTCAGCTAATAAGTTAATTTTATAGTCAGTGTGTAAGGACAGAATTGGCCTTAAAACGCAGTTTTCCTAGAAAAACAGATCAGGAAGCAGACTGTCACTTTGTTTTGCTTTCGGAATTACCTCAGGAATTACCTGCCCAGGGTCTTCAAAGCCTTCACAGATCCCGTCCTCCTCAGCACAGCAGCTGGAGGATTAGGTTGCATGAACATACAGTCAGGAACCAGTGACAGAGCAGGAAATCTATGGCTTTGTGAAAACGCTGGTGTAGCTCTCTCTGTGGTTGAACAAATTGTTCTGGCTGGTCTAAGTCCATGGGCACTGGAAGGAGTGAAAGGATGCTGCTTTCTGACAGCTTCCAAGCTTAGCAAAGGTAGAATCTTTGATCTGCTGGTTTACCAGCGCCTGCATCCAGAATAGCGATTGGCATTTCCTGTGTGTGTTTGCTGTTTGTTTCACCATTTGCAAATTGCAGGCTTGCTAGCTCGGGTGTCTCTGCATGGCACTGTGCTGTGCAGTGGGGACATGTTCTTTGGAGGGCTGTATCAAGTTTATATGTGAAATGTTTGAACCATCAGAGCTGACTTAAGGGACTAGAAGTTCCCTACTTGCCTTACTTCTACAGAAGTGAGTTCTCTTATGTCCTTATGAGCTATGATGTTCTCCTCCTCTGCTTCCCGGGTTCCGATTAGGTTATACGGGAGAATACCAGTATGTGGCCAAACGTAGACTCCCTTTATCTGGTTTAGTATTTGCTTTGTTCCATCTGAAATGTGTGTCTGAAGGTACGTGAGGAAACGTATCAGTCTGTGTTGAGTTGGATGCTGTGGAAATAAAAAGTAATTGTGCTGACACGTAAAGCACCATGATATCAAAGTGTCCAGCCGTTGTGGTGGGCACTCCTGTTGTTGGTGAGTGCGGCTGCTCACGAAAGACTGATTTGATGGAATGGAAATGTTCCCCAAAAATATGCACAAACCCATTTAGGGAAAGGATGCTTTGAAACCCAGGGCTCTTCAGCCTGATGTGAATGCTCTGCCCAGTGTGCTAAAGAGCGTGATGAAGGAGAGGGCAGGCAAACCACCTCTCCTCTGGCCTTTGTACTTATTTATGGGTATATTACCACAGTAGACCACAGAGGTCAGAGAAGAGCAAGTATGGGATTTCTTTTGGCGTGTAGCTATGAGATTGCCGCTGAGAAGCGTAGCGTTGCCTGGGCACAAGCTCTTTTGTGCACAACTAGAAGCAGGTGCTTTTTTTACCAGTAAAGGATTGCAGGCACGACACGTTAAAAGTGGTGATGCAGAGGTTCTAAGTTTTGGACTTAGAGTCTTAAAATGGCAGTCAAGTTTCGAAAGGGCTCCGAATATCTGGCCTGTGCCTTTCCCATTCCTTGAGATACTATTTCTGAATCCCCTGTGAGCGCTGCAGCCTGGGGTCACTGAGAGCGTTGCTCTGGGTCTGTAATGACCTGTAAAATGACAAGCGCTTCTGGGTTTGCGTGGCGTGTGTTAGCTGCTGCTCTGAGATGCAAGTCAAGCAAGGGCAAAAGTAAAAGCTGATTAGCTACCTATTTAAGGAGCCTTGTCCATTCTCTGCAGACACATAATGCGACGCTGAGGGAGGCTGAATTAAGGGTTGCTGAATTAAGGTCATGCAGGCAACCTTAATACTGCCATTTTGAGACTTTTGAATGCAGGATTATGCGACCTTAATGGCATTATTTTTAAAGTATTTTATTTGGATGTGATTTTGTATATTTAGGTCAGACAAAATTGCTAGCAATGTTCTCCTCTGGCTCTAAAATCCACAAATCTATTCTTTTTAATACCGATGCCAGTATGCAGGGGGGAATTCTGCTGGAGCCGATGAAGACCTCTTAAAAAAAAAGTCCCTTTCCAATGTTTTAATGATGCTGTTGTTGATAAATGCCTGCTGGTGTGCTATTATTTAACTTTCCAATTCTCCAGTTCCAGGCTTCCGTTACAAATGGCAATAGCTGCTGGGGTCTGGCAGCAGAGAGCTCACGGTGCCCTGCCTGGCTCACCTTCAGCCCAAGTCAAGACGGACCAGCACTTCTTGCTGTTGACCGTTTTATGATGCCTACATAGTGTGAGGTGTTTGGTTCCAGGTTTCTGTAAAACAAAATTCCCAGTGCAGCCTGGTGTTGAAAAAATGCTTTTCCAGCAAAAGAGCGCCTAACTTTCACTCCAGTAAATGGCAGCTTCAGGTAATTTTCTTTTTCCTATGAGACATCCTTCCAAATGGATGTTTGCTGCACATTGTGAAAAATGTCATGGGGAAAACATCCACTGATGATGACCATTTTGTGCCGTACTGTGCTAGAAATATGAAGGCTTAATTCCTGTCAGTGAAGAATTGCTCGCACCAGTACTCACAGGGCTACGCGTGTGAGTAGCTGTTTGCCATTGGAGGTAAGGGATTTACAGTCTGGCTCTCTGGGAATTGAGAAACTTACTCTCTCTAGGATGTTCCATCCTGAACCTTTTTATAAACATTTAAAAGTCAATTCAAGTGATAAAACCTGTTATTTATTTTGAAGAAAACATGTTTTAAGGCATCAAAACTGCTTCATTATTTGAAAATACATTTAGAACACATACTTGCTTTCCACAGAGCTCAAAAGACAAATTTCAAGTAACAAAAGCCTTCCTAGCAGGTGGTGGATAAACATTTTATGTTTCCAATAGAAGCTGGGCTTGTCTCTTGCTGCTATAAGCAGTCTGAACAGATAGTTGTTTACCAAAAAGATACAGCAGAATTTGCTACCAGCCAAGTCTGACAATCAGCTACATCTGTCAGAATGCGACTAAGGAATTTCATAGGTCTGTCTAATAAAAATAAACTTTTCTCAACTATATTTAACTTTCCTTAACTATCTTTCATCCTATCATCTCTAACTTCCAAACTTTGTCTCATACAGCTCCTCCTGTTGAGTTCATGGCTTTTTTTTTTTTTTTTTAGCCTGTGAAGAGAAGTTTCTGCAAGTGAGTTGCTAAAAATCCAGTGTCTGCCAGAGCGATACCTCAAATTCACCATCACCTAAAGCTGCTACTACATGAGTCTTCATAGCAGCCGTATCCAGCTGCTGGTCTGGGGAGTGCTAAGCTTTGCACAAATATGAAGTATGTCCAGTTTAGACAGAACCCTCAGAGATTGTGCTCGCTGGATTTTATCTGAGCGTATATGAACTGTGACATTTTGAAGGCTTGTAACTCACCCAGACTTCGGCAGTCTTTCACAAGGATAGGAAAAAGTATTTTTTTGACCCAAAGCAGACCCTGTCAAAATTTTTCAGATTGGTTGGAATAATGCATTTCTACGTGGGTGCTTCAGAAATGGCTGAATCATTTTGACTGAAATTTTCCACAAAGGGTCAGCCTGAAATGGATATTGACAGGAGAAACTAGCCCGAGTGCTGCCAAACAGTAACCAACTGAAAAAATAAGAAAAAAGAAAAAAGATATAATGGAAGAAGAAGGAGGCAGCCTTAATAGATGGTAGTATTACTCTCAGTTACCACTTGTGCAAGACCTGGTGGGTACTGGCAAGTTTTGAAACACCATTTTAGACTTCCTGTGGGTTGAAAGTAAAGGCAGATAACATCTTTTTAGAGCACAGCTAGCAAGGGAAAGGAAATTATTATTCTCTTCTATTTAGCGCTTGTGAGACTGCATCTGGAAAAACATGTCCAGTGCTGGGTCCTCTGGTACTTTACCAAATTGGAAGGAATCTGGTAGATGGCCACAAAGATGGTTAGTGGATGCATGATGACAGGCTGAGGGAGCTAGCTAGTTTTGTTCAGGTCAGGCTGTGTCTGTTGAAGAAATCTGTGCCTTGAAGAAACACCACGCTTTGGTTTGTTGGCAAGTGCCTTTTCTTGGCGAAGATGAAACAAGATGACATTTTGGCTTTGGTACCTCTTTTGTGGTGATGCCTACATAGTTTTTACCAATGAGTATGACCAGGGGGAAAAGTCTCATGTGCTAAAGGCTTCAGAATAGGAAGTCAGCTTTTGAGCTATGTCCACATACCAATTTATTTCTTTGATCAGAAAGCACAAATCCTTTGCTGGCCACTTTGCAGTTCAGCAGTGTATTGCCTTCCTTTCTGGCTATTGGTTAGTTGTAAATCACAAACTGCTTTCATGTACAGTGACTGCTAGCTGAGAGGCCCTGAAAGACGGTGAAAGGCTGTGGTGCATGAAGCTCTTGTGTCTACACTGTGTGCACAGACAGCTTGAGCTCAGATTGCAGAAAAAAGCTATTGAGGGACAAGGCCTTTCTGGGATCTATCTCATCCTTTAGGTCATTTTAGCTGCCACGCAGTGGATATGAGACCTCAGCCCCAGTCCAAGGGAGTGGCTGGAGGCTTCTGGTTAGACAAAAGAAGTAAGAAAATGGGCCCTGAAGTTAACCCCACAGCTTGCGGTAGGCCTGAGCTTCTGAGCCTTTCCACTTGAGAGCCACAGCTGTGCTGTCCCACAGCTGGCCTGCAGGACATGCCTGCACATGAGTGCTGGCAGCAAGCAGGGAGTGTGGCCTGCAGCTTGCTGCTGCTGCTTCTTTCTGGCAGCACTGGCACAGCCTCTGCCACTGGGGAGAGTCAGCCCTGATGGGTCCAGAGCTAGCTCTTCTGCAAAATGGTGTCCATTAAAAGCAGTACCGAGGAGGGGAGGATGTTCTGCAGCTGCAGAACTGAAGGCAGGGAGATGGGCAGCTCCACTCAGAGCAGATGGGAAACCTGGCGGAGCTGGAAACTGAACCTACATATCTTGGTACTTAGTTCAGTGCCTTAGGTCTCAGAGCATCCTTTGTGATGTGAACATGCCACTGTATTAGCTAGAGAACAGTTTTTTCAGTGTCTATCTTCTCTTTGTACTGTTTAGCACCCTTTCTCTCTTTAACCTGATGATTTTGGCTAGAACAATTTGTTCCTTTTTTCCTACCGCTTACCAATGGTATTGTCTTCTGCGTTTTGTTGTATCTGTTCCCCTTAGGCTAACTGCTCTTCCACTTTCTGGCTCTGTAATATGTATCTGCAGCTATGATGCAGCAAGCAAACTGTCAGAGTAGCTCTGGCAGAGCCTTCTTTGGAAGCAGTCCAAAGTAGATACGGCTATGGCCACAAGTGGTAAGTAGAAAGCATGCAAAACACCAGAGGTGAGAGATCCCTATTTCCTTTTCTTCTCCTGTCCATCTGGCATTGTCTTGGACTCCTCCATGCACACCACTATTGGTAAAATCTCTGCTCAGGTACAGGATGCTGTCGGGGTAATAGACAAATGTTCTGTAGCTGCTGGTCTGAACCTGTGCAATGTACTCACCCAAGGAGGAGAGCACCACAAAGCACCCACATGTCTTCTGCTCCCACATGACTTCTGCTCCACAGGTAAAACGTCTCCCTTTGACCTCATCTGAACTAATATTAACATGTGGTAATGCAGATTTTTCCCAAAGGAAACTATCAGCCTCCCTTGCCCTTGGCAGAGACTATCTTCTTGTTGCATGTGAGGGTAGTGTACACTATGTCACAGCGCAGATATAAAGCTACAAGATAAGAAAGGTGAGGTAGCTTGTGGGAGTGCTGGTCAGGAGATAAATGCTCACAGGGAAACAAGAGGCACCATGCAGGGAGGAAACCCAGAGCATGGTCTGACCCGATGCTGGAGGTGGTTGGGATGGCAGGTTAGATCAGCTTTTTTCCCTTCCTGTCTGATATCAGCAGTGCTGGATGCAGGAACACAGAGAACTGAATTGCGTGTGTGGTGCTGACAGATTGCTCTTTTCTCCCTCGACAGACCTCTTCCCATTGCACACCACCAATGCATCTGCCTAGCATCTCTCCTCTCCTTCCTTTATGCCTGCAACTTAGGGGTAAACGCTAGAGCAGGTATACCTGCCTATGTGCTTGTCATGAAGGTGTCCCAGGGGATTCACAGGTTTGGTGTGGAAGGGCTTTGCTGTGTAGCTGATATCCAGAAAAACAGCAGGTCAAAAAGGCCAAGAGACCCTACGGGCTGTGGCCCTTCTGTATGGATCCTGCTCCTTTTCAGTCTCTCTGAGTTATAAGGGAGAGATTTGACAATGCAGAAGGTGCTGCTGCTGCTCTGAGGGTTCTGCACGGTTTGAAGCCTGTTGGAGGCCTGCCCGATTAGCAGGTTTGATGGCTGCATTGTTCACTGGCACAGGGAAGACCTGCAGGCCACACTGTAGTTGCAAATTGTGTGATGGGCTGATTGTCTATATCACGTAAACCAAAGCTCCCATTGAATTCCTCTGGAAGGAGACAAGGCATTTGGCCTGCAGCACTTGAGTGAATAAATGCACGAAGCCACGGGAAGCTCTGAAGCAGACTTCCAAAGCTTTAAGCTGTCTGTTTTAAAAGGTATTTTCTTCAGTAAAAATTCTGCCCAGCACAACAATGTGTAGAACAAAATGAAATGCTTTGCAACACAGCAAAATAATTTCAGATCCTTAATGAAACAGATTCTAATTTTTATTTCCTCTGTCATCTTAAATGCATCTGACCTGGTGAATGACTTCTTGAATATGGGTACTCTGCACATGCATATGTGTCTGCAAATGCATGCTGACTTACTTGTGTGTCCTGTAGTGCTCACTGACACTCTTTATTTAGGTGGCTGATGACAATCACAAGAAAATATTTCTGAGACCAGGAGCATGTTGCTGTATTACTCTGCAGACTGTTTCTGTTTGTGAGCTCTACACAATTCAGTAATACTATAGAGTATAACTTACAGAAGGCAGTAGTGTTAAATGTATGGTACGATGTGTGCTGCCAGAGAGCACTGTTAAGATCAGTAATACAGTGAAAGAGAAACAAAGGCAGATGTGAGGGAGAAGAGAGCTTAAACTTTTTAATTTTTTTTTAAGGGAGTCAGTGAAGTCTAGAGAAAAATCAAAGCTTGAGATAATGTACTGGTATTGGGATGCACCTTTTTAGATGGCCCCATTATAGGAGTAGAATGTCACCTCTGAAAACAGTTTCAGAATATTTTCTTCTGTAAACTCAGTTATTGTCTGGCCTCTGATGCTCATTAGATCTAACAGAAGATGTGTCCCCCTCGAAATCAGGGTAAAATCTTCCAGGTATATGAAAATGCCAAGTGACTTTGATCAGTGGTGACCTTAAAGGTCCTCTGCAATGGTTAGAGTTTTGTAACCTTAAGTGGTGTTGGCAGAACAGTAGAGAAAAACTCACAGTAACTATTTTACAACAGGTTTGGAGCAAACAATTTCCACCTTTTATCCATGAAAATAAATGGTATTATCTGGCCTTGGGAAGATATTTGCTGCTTCAGTTTCCCACCTGCAAAATGAAAATCATACACCGGAATGTCTGAAAGGGATTTTGTGGGACTCGGTGATCATTTGCTGATTTGAAGATGGGAGTGTCTGTAGTTTGCACAGAGAACTTTTTCCTTTTAATTTGTTGACACTGGTTTCCCAAGGAGATGGACCTTACGCAGACATACTTTGCTTCTTATGTATCTTCCTCTTATGACCTATTGATTCTGTCATAAAAAATTGAAGCCAGCTGTATTTGTATAGAGTAAAAGTAGAGACCAAATAAATAGGTGTTTGGGTAGACAAGAGACCTAATAGAGTCTTGACCCTAATCAAGCCTTTGAGGAGCAGAAGCCACATGCAGTCAGCATTTAAAAATGCTCCGGCCACGGAGAAAGCATTGACTGGGGCTTTCACTTTTCCACATAAGAGAATTCAGGCATGAGGCCCACATCCATAGGAACCTTGGCTTTGTTAGTTCTGCTGCTCTCAAAACTGGTGTTGCTGCCAAGGACTTGTCTTAGGGAGATGTGTTTTGATGTTCCTTCTGTTGCAACTTGTGATGGTAATACCATTGAGCACTTCAGGAAATGGAACTGGGACCACGATTGCTCCTGGTCTCCCTCTTTCTTCTCTCAATATCAATGGCTCTCTCTTCACTCTGCAGTTAGTGTTAGTGCTGTTCACCCAAGACACACATTCCCATCTTTACTCTGACTCCTTTTACCTGCAGGCAATGCCAAGTGCAGGAGAAACTGTTTCTCTTTTCCTAGGAGCATAGTGGGTGGGTTAAAAGTTGTCATTGCACATGAAAGAGCTGGCAAGAGAAATGGCAACTGCAAGCAGAGAAGAGGCCTAACAGCTTACCCCAAAATGCAGAGAAACAGTGCAAAAAGCTGTGAATCAGCTGTCTAGAGAAAACAAAAGACTTGGCGTTTCCTTTTCTGAATGTTGTCTCAGGGCTGTGGGGAATTTCCTCGGTTTCTTCTTCCTTAAGAAAAGTTACTTGAAAAATCGGCATCCAGATTATATGCAGGAAACAGTGACGCTGCAGTGTCATGCTTCATCTTTGTCACATGGTGCAAAAGGAGAAATGGAACTGAAAAGCAAGATCCCTCTTTCAACCCCCTGGTTTCCCCCAGCAGTCACAGCAGTGCCATGGCATCGGTGTGGGAGGCCATCGCCCTGCCTGAGAAGAGAGAGAACAGCAAATACACTCTGTTGGATACTTCTACCTCAGGTGCTATCACCAGAACAGACAGTGGTGCACCTGCTTCTGCTTCTTGTCTGCTCAGGGGAATAAAATGCACAGAAGTCAAGAGGATGTGAGGAACCAAGGCAGCTGCTGCTGGGCAGTAAGGCTCTAAGTGATGCTCCTGGAAGTTTCTGATCTCCATGCATAGCAGCAATATGTCTAGAAGTACTACAGAGATTTCGTCTTTTGAAGTCATCGCTACTGCAAAGAGGCAGCTGCACCAATGGCAGTAAGCTGACATCCTCCTTCCAAGCCCCAGTACATGTGATCTTTATTGATATAGTATTGCTTGGCATAAATGTACCACTCAGAGGTATCCTGTAGCAGCTACAGATATAAACGTCTGTTGAAAAGTTGATCAGAAACTGTTTTTATCTCCTCATTCAGACTGGACTTGAGTACATGTGTTCATTTTTACTCTGTATTGCTGTGGCTCCAGGTTGTTGCCAGTCATCTATGTTCAAGCACAAGAGATGTTTTTGACATGGAGGGGACTGGCAAATGCCTGCAGAATAACTGGCACTTGGTTCACCTGATCCTTGCGGATATGTCTTTTGAGTAAGATTTCCCACACAAAGACTGCAAACCCTGCAGCTTTTCAGAAGAGGTGATGCAGTCAGCCTTAAGATCCTTGTAAGGTTGTTAATACATCTCTAGAGAATCTAGACCAATAGACCATGCACTGTAGTACTGGATGAGAGTCAAGGTGTGAATTTTATTACCTTGTTACACAAAACCTATGCCGATCATAATGGCATTTTCTAACCCTTATCCCAGGGTGAGAGAAGGCTGCCAAATCATCCTGTACTGAAAGGTAGAAAAGATCTTTTCCCACAGCATGCTGCGACAGCTTTTCTTTCCCATTTCTTCCTATACGTCTCTCTAAGTCAAGGGACAGTTTCCTCCAACCAGCCTCCTTTGAGACTCTTCTTGGTGAAACTGTGCTGCTGGGTTTTGCCTTTGCTTCTACTAGCTGGAGACAGTTCAGATTTGGGCTGTGGAACAGGTCTTGAAAGAGTGCAGGGGAATGGAGAGGGATATGGGAGACTCCATGTTTGCAAGGAATAGGTGGAAATCTTCAAATGATTTGTTTGGCGAAAGAGTGGATCAGAAGATAATTAAGCAGGTGGGGAGTTGCTTATTTAGCACCTTGGTGAGATCAGAGGGAAATGTAGATAAATTCATTATTGCTTAATGAATTAATGAGAACAGACAGCATACTTTCTGTCCATGCTTGGAGAGGGGGTTTGCAGGGTTAATTGTGGCTGACTCAGTATGAGGCATTAGCAATAAAGCATGAAATAGTGGTTTAAGAAAAATCCTTGAGAAAATGGTTCTGTATCCAGACCTTATCCCATGACATATGTTTCTGGCACTGTCACAGGACTTACGGAAACTGACTACAGCCATGGAAGCAAGCCCAGCTTTAAATGATTAAATTGCATAGTAGAATCTCCTTGATTGCAGTACTTGGTACCCTTGTAATCGGGATGCTAGACAATTTAAAACTGGGCATGGGTCCATGGGTGCAGAGAAGTCTCTGTGACAAACGTGCCAATGGTAAGTAATGTAGAACATCTTTCAAGGTGGATTGATCAAGGGGAAAAAAATCAGCCTTTTTTGGGAATATTTAATTTCCGTTGCATGCTGGAAATGAAAATTTCTGTCATGCTAGTTTTCACTTAAAAAAAGGAAATCAAATGTCTACACTAAAAATGATAATCCTGTGTAAGGAGAGCTGTGGTGTTTTTTTTTTTGTGTTTTTTTTTTTTTTTTTTTAATAGAAGAGAAAATATTCAAGTCACTGGCAATTGATCATAACATCTTATGACAATAAAAGCAGTCTACTCCAGGAGCTCTGGGCTTGGGGTTTGAGTAAGGAGAGTTAGAATATTTCATTTCCAAGAGATGTTAGTTGTTGCCTCTATACGGACACCCTTGACAAAGCTCTGGAAGACTGAATACACAAGGAAAAGTGAACTATGCAACAGATAGTTTGTAAAGGTAGAAGGGCTGCCAAGATAGTCAGGGTGCTGACACGTGACATATGAATAAGGCTGAAGGGACTGTAGCTTGGAGCAGAGAAGACTGAGGGAGATGATGTTGCTGTCTACAACTGCCTGCTTGCAGGACACTGATAAGATGGAGTGAGGCTTTTCTTGGAGGTACCCAACAAAAGGGCAAGGGACAGTATACATCAGCTGGAACATGGGAAATTCTGACTGGGTGCTAGAAAAAAGCTTTTTCATGATGAGGGTGATCAAACACAAGTTGCCAGAAGAGGTGAGGGAATCTCCATCCTTGGAGGTGTTTATGACCCTGGACAAGGCCCTGAGAAATCTGATCTAGTTAGACCTGCTTTGAACTGGGGATTGGACTATAGGTGTCCACTGAATGTTCCTCTGATCTAAATTATTTTGTGAGTCTGTGGTTAGAACTATTTAGGATTTAGCACAGTATTTGCTTAATGACTTTGCTCTCAGTCATACACGACTTTGAACAGGTGTCAATCTAGAATGGGCTTTTCTGCCAGTTATTCCTTTGTGGTGATGAAAGCTATTGTGTTCACTACTGGCAAGAAATGTCAATGGAGGCAAGTATCTGATATCTTTTCGAAAACTGGGGCAACTCAGCAGACATCCAGCCCTGCCTGCTGTAGGCTATATGCTATTTGGAGCAAGGTATGACCTAATGCTACAAACGTGGATCAGGGCGAGATGACAGCCTGGGATATGTCAAGAGGATTGCTCCACGGTATGTACTTCAGGCTAACTACAATGCCGTGTTTACATCCTGCTAAGCCTGAGCTAACATACCTTTCCCTTGAATCAAGGTATCTTTTCTTGGGGTTCCTACTGTGCATGTTACAGCTGCATTGTCTTTTGTTGGTTCAGAGTGATATCATAGCAAGGCTGTGAATATTTTTGGTGGCTTTGCGTGGCAGTTTTAGATACTGTAGCCATGTAGTAAGTAGCATTACCTAGACTTTGAAAATAGAATATTTTAGATATACTGTTAGGCTTCCTGTCGAAGTGATAATTAGTCCTTGTGAAACGGGGCTGATCTGTAAACAATAAATGGCAAGAGAAAAGAATAATGACTCTCATAGATAAAGAAAGCCTGGAGGAATAAAGCAGTCTGCACAATATCACACAGGAAGTTGGTGGAAATGATGGACACTGCATCCAGAGTCTTGAGTCCATGCTCTGGTTCTCTGGAAGGGAATAAAGTGCAAAATTTGGAATTATATTAGCACCACAAACTCTAATATTGCAGTTCCCATTAACATAGCAGTGCAGCAAAATACTGATAGATCAGATATCTTACTAGATTTTTACTGGTTATTTTATCAATGTTTTAATCAGAAAGCAGGTGTTGGGTTGTTAGGGGTTTTATTTTGCCTACAAGGTGCATAAACAAGCTTCAAAAACATCCTAATGCTTTATTTCAGCGTTGCTGTTTTTAAATAATTTCTTTCTTGATTTTGCATCTGGTGGGGTATGTTTTCTGATGCATCTGATTTTTGCTAGGAACAACAAAGTGGCCATCCAAAAAGCCGGCAGCTGATCCTCAGATTCTACCTCAGTCTTAGCTGGGATTAGATAAAGCTGGTATAACTTCTGTCAGCTATGTATGATCTCTAAGGAACCGTACACAGGCTAGGGGTTGCTACATTGCTATGTTATTGAACCTTTCACACACCTTTCTGGGCTTTTTCTTGACTCCATAGACATCTCTCTCCATCAAAATATTATCTGTCTCTCTGTACCAGCTGCTGTAGCATGGGGAATGTGAAAATAAACCCTGATATGTTTATGCCTTTTGTGTCTATTCCTCTGCAATTCCTTGAGGAGCAAAAGATTCTTAGCAGGACAGACTTTGTTATTGTCATGGTTTCAGCTGGGATAGAGTTGGCTTTTGTACTAGCAGCTGGTGTGGTGCTATGTTGTAGATTTGGGATGAAAACAGTGTTGGTAAAATACTGATGTATTTAGTTGTTGCTAAGCAGTGAAGGCCTTTTCTGCTCCTCGCACTGTCCCGCCAGCGAGTGGGCTGGGAGCACACAAAAAGCTGGGAGGGGATAAAGCTGGGAGAGCTGAACCCAACTGACCGAGGGGCTATCCCATACCATATGACGTCATGCTCAGTAGATAAAGCTGGGGAAAGAAGAAGGAAGGGGGGGACATTCAGAGTGATGGTGTTTGTCTTCCCAAGTAACCGTTATGTGTGATAGAGCCCTGCTTCCCTGGAGATGGCTGAATACCTGCCTGCCCATGGGAAGTGGTAAATGAATTCCTTGTTTTGCTTTGCTTGTGAGGGCGGCTTTTGCTCTACCTATTCAAGTGTCTTTATCTCAACCCATGAGTTTTTCCTCACTTTCACTCTTTTGATTCTCTTCCCCATCCCAACCTGGGACGTGAGTGAGCGGCTGCGTGGTCCCGGTTACCGGCTGGGGTTAAACCCCGGCAGTTATGCAGACTTGAAAATGGCATTCAACTCGTTTCCATTTTGGGAGAGGGGGTGGAACTAAATGATCTTTAAGGTCCCTTCCAGCTCTAACCATTCTACGATTCTCTGATTCTGTTCATTTTTCTCTTTTCTCTTCCTCTGATTTTTCCTTCCTGACTACAAGTTTGGCTAAAGATTGGCCAAGCATACAGAACTGAAATTCTTGCTCTCCAAATATGGGTTCACTGCAGAAATGTGGATGATACTCAACTGATCTCTGGTTATGACACCTGAAAATAAATATTATAAATTTCTTTCCTCCTATTCTCTTATAATTTCTGGGCCTTTCTAATTAATGGAAAAGATCAGGGAAAAAAAAACCACCCAAAACCCAAACAAATAGAGCAACATTGTTCTTTTCCCCACCCTTCTGTTGCTCTTTTGATATGACTTGTTAAAAAAAAACCATGATTTTCAGGGTGTGGAAATGGAGACCTTGTTGTCTGCTAGCTGTGTGCTTCTCGTGGTGATCAATGAGATCAGGATGACTTCAGATCAGCAAAGAGGGAAGCCACCCAAGACACTTAATGTGGGGACATGTGCTCCGAACAGGTAAAGGTTTGGCCTGCAAATAGCTGTTTACTTTGTTGCAGTGCACTGTACTACCCTGCCTGTGACTTACTCCCAGGTCATAGGGCTTCCTTGTGGAAGCTGGTAGAGTGTAAATTTTATATAGCCTTTATTATATAGCCTCACCAGAGTTTTTCCCACTTGTCTTCCAACATTGAATGGCCTATCCTGTTTTTTGGGAAAGAGCTGAATGGAAATCAAGTTCTAGCTTGTGACTACAGCCAGGGATGTCAACTCCTTGGATCAGGAAGCATGATTTTATACACCCTAAAAAGAGAGAGGAAAAAGGCAATAATCTGTGAAGAATGGTTTTAGCAGAAGAGGGATTGAAAAGGTTTAAATGGTTGTTATCCAGAGGAATGTTTGTAAAAGTCAAATGATAAAATCAACTAAGAAATGGAGTGTTTATGTTTTTTATTGTCCTTCTTTTTGTTTGGATGAGGACTAACTGTTTCAAGTCTAAGGTTTGGGTCACTCAGAAAGAAAATGATATTTGCAAAAAGATGAATTTAATTTAAAAGAGATTAAAAGTTATGTTGCTGCTGGCCATCAGAAAGGCAAATGACTTGACACTCCTGCTTAGTCACAAACATTTTATCTTCCCGTAATTTCTGTGACTATCTGATTTTTTAAAACATTTTCTGTTTATTATTTTGTTTGCTTGGGCAAACTTGTGGTAATTGGGGATAGATGCTGACTTCTAAGGATGCTACTGCAAAAAAACACGTTAATATTTTGTTGCTTCTGCCTCTGTTGAAAAGGGGGAGAGGCTTGGATAATTCTGAACCCTTACTGTAAGGGTAAGCCTTGGGCTGAGATGCTGTTTTGTTCTAAAAGGAGGACAGGAACTTGATGTTGTAATACCATCAGTGAGGTGGTATCCCCTGAAATTACATTGGATTCGAATCGAATTGGATACTGCGTCATGACACACCCTAGAAGCTGAGGAAGAAAGGGCTGAATTCTTGGGAATCATCCAGAAGAAGGAATATTTTCAGTGGCTTTCACGGGCTCTAAAACAAGTTTTCTACAGGGTGCCTTCAAAAGTGTGGTCTATGGGTATTGGCTCTCCAGAGCGTACTCCCTTATGGGCCATCAGTGGAGCATGTGAGCACGTGACTCTGTTCTTAGCTTTGTTCTTTCAGCGATAGAGATGGAAGGGCTAACATAAATCTTTCACTGGTTCCCAGTACTGTTTCTGGCGACCACACAACATCTTTTGCAGCTGCTGAAGCACCCTTAGGACCGACCTGAAGGCAATGCAGCTTTTTTGTGAATAATGGCAGCCTCAGGTACCCCCTTTACTGGTGAGATCATGCCACTACTATGGTGCCTGTCTGTCTTCAGGAGAAATCTTGAGCTTGTCCTCTGACACACAAGAAGAGCTGAGCTCTTCCAGGAGACTGTCAGGTGTGCTGCAACCTAATGTTCACATGGAGATACTAGATCTACCTTTGCCTTGTTTGGTGTGGGTACTGCCAGTGAGGTGGTTTTGGTGACATGAGGCAATGTCAGGTTGTCATATACGTGCCAGGTAATCTGATGAAGAAAGCCGCTGCTGAAATCTGCATCACTCTAAATCTTTGCACCTGAGTTAGGTGGATTAAAACTAGTGTTTATTTTAGGTATTAGTTTATTTTTATTTTAGTTTATTTTATTTTAGTTACGACGTGCAAGGCCACCTTTTGATTTTGATTGTTGGTGTTGGTTACCTTTGTCCTCGATCCAGTAAAGCAGCTCCGTGGTTTCCTAAGAGGGAAAAGTAAGTAGGTGTTAAATCAGGTCAAGACAGAGATTATTAAAAATTGTTATGCTAAATGAATGGATGCCAAGTAAGATGCTTTGAGTGTAGCAGAGTATGGACAGAGAGATTTTTCAGTTCTTTTATTTATTTATTTTGCTTTGGTCTGCATCTGAAGCACAAAGTTGTTAACTACTACAAAGACTGCATCTTTGTTTTTTAAGACAGATATGTGATTGTTTCTTCTGAAAAAAAAAAAAAAAACAAACCAAAACACAAACCCACCCAGCCAAAACGCACCCAAACCAGAGAACCCAAAAAAACCACCACACCACACCAAAACACAAAACCCCAGAACAAGAAAACCACCACTAAAACCAGACAGAAGCAATAAAAGCTGGAGTTTTGTCTTGGCACCATGTTTTAATCCTGGCGTGTGAGGAATTCCTTCTAGGGTAAGAACACAGTTCTAGCTTCTGTGTCCACACAGCCTTTAGTCTGCTGTATACCTGAGCAGGGTGGCAGCTACTGCCATCAAGAAACAGTCATTTATGTGTTGCATAGAAGTAAGGAAATAAGTGTTGCTTCTGACCGACTTTACATTTGGCAATTTATTTAAAGATTACACTCTCACACTTATTCTGTCACTTTTTACATTGTCTGGATCCGCTAGTGGGGTAGAGTCTGTATCCTGATTCTGTTTTCAATGTGTTCACAGAAATTTGTTCTATTTTTAATTTCTCCCACCCCCCACCCCACACTTCTGATCAGAATAAAATCAGTGAATAACGAACAATTAATTTTTCATGTATGCTAAATCTAGTTTTCAAAGAGACATGGTAGAAAATTCAAACGTGGTGATGTCAAACCCAATAGAATATTTTGCTTCTTGCCTGTTACATTTTTTTCCTTGTTCATTTCTGGTTCATTTTGTTCATTTCTTGGATTAAGGCTTAATGTTAGTGCTTATCTCCATGGTCATACCATTAAAGCAGAAAAGTTTATTAACATGAAATACTTTAACTCTATTTTTGGAAGTGGCTTTAATAAGTTTTATAATAAGGAAGATTTGATAGTTTGGGAGACTTAGGAGCGAAAATATATACTATAAGAGTACTCTAAATATAAGGATAAATATCGGGATACCATTTCCAACTTGTAATAGCTTGTTTGGTTTTTTTATTATTATTTTTCTAGACACAGAAGAGCTGTTGGTGCTATTTAACATCTTAATTTGTTCCAGGCTGAAAACTATGACTTCAGATTTCACAGTGAAAGCATAACTCATGAACAACGAATCAATATTTCTATGCTCACGGTTAAATAAAAATGGGTTTCATATCAGTAGGCAGATCAAATTAACGCTTACATCTGTAGTTTTGTAGCTACCAGCACTGCAATTTTAATTGGCACTGGGATCCACAGTGGATTGCTCTTGGTGTGTCATATAAACTTGCATGCGTGAAGTTACCAGGTGAGTTTCTGTGTTCACAGAAGATAACTTATACAGAAAGCACTGGTTTAGAGATAAATTTATTCAAGGATGCATATGCATTGATTTTTAAATTTTTTTTTCTTTCCCAAAAGCATTGAGTAAAATATGGGAGGATAACAAGTCGGCACCACAGCAGAAAACATCACAAGCAGATTGATGGATAATTTCTCACTGCGAAGAACAAACACTTTTGCAGATGTTCGTTCTTGCTTGTAATTTTTTCTTAAACAGTGTTGACAATGAACACGACTAACTCCAGCTTCCATTTTTCTTCAGCAGGATCTGACATAGTGCAGCTGTTATTGTGCATTTTATATTAATCTCTTTCAATTTTTAAAAGACCAATGAAAGTAAAGCTTTCCATTTCTCTCTTCCCTAGCCTTGTTCTTTGAATTTCTTAATTACTTGATTAAATTCTGAAATGAAATGGAAAACCACGTTCTGTGCTTTTTGGGAGAATGAAACTGTCTAATACAAGGCTATATCTTGTATTGGTTGAGTAACATTGCTTATTCTTTTAGGCAAAAGGGAATGATACAAAAATAATACAAAACTGCTAGAAGACAATCCATATATGCTGTATTTGGACGTGCAGTATATTGCTTATTCTGAATCATGTTAATTTTTTTCATTTTAGTTTGCAATATTTTTATACTGCAGATGTAGGGAGGGGAGAGCCCACGTGTTTCTGCATCTATGGCAAACACATCTTTAGAAGTACACGTGAAGGCTGTGTGTGGGATGGTCAGCTAGGCACTTTGCTCTTCTACTGCTGTACTATGTGGCCTGCTAAAAATAATCTAGGAGAACTGCTATATCTTGAAAAAACAGTGCATCAGGTTTACAAAACTGCATGATTATTAAAAAAAAAAAGAAAAAAGTAAAAAAAGTTTGAAGTCATCTGAGAAGGATATGCTCAATAAAAGCTTTCAAGGTTTGCTCTGTGACTACTCCTTTTATGTTCCTCCAGGACATGAAAACTGAGACTTTTGCATAATCTCTTGGTTCCAACAAGCACCTGCTCAAGAACAGCATAAAATATCTCATGAGTAATGGTAAGCGAAAAACTGCCCATGATGGAATGACACTTAGAAAAAGTAAGTAAGCGCATCTAATTTGGGTGAGCTAAACTGCAGGTTTGTTTTCCGTAAAAGTGGAAGCTAAATACTTTTTATTACCTAAATAGAGTATCTAAGTACTAGCAATATAGGTACAGCGCTGTTGTGGCAAGTTCTGGTGCTCGATGAAAGGTAAGGTTGTGAGCCCTATAGTGGACCTCACAAGTTATCTTATCTGAGCTCTGAGCAACCTTTGAGTGTGGAAATGAATTTAGACAGCTAAATACCTTTACATGTGTGAGAACTGCTGCTTTTTAGCCTGGGGGAAAATAACACAGCTGACTAAAAGGGCTGTTTGGGTGTGTTTGTTGCTTAATGTTGCTGCAGGGCGGACCACTGTCAGTCTTTAAACATACTTCTTTTCTGATTTTTTCACGCGTATCTCACTTTCTTTCTTTGACCTATTTTTCACTACTGCCCTTCCCACCAAGAGAATCCTTCCGCCTGCTTCAGCACAGTAATGGAAGCCATGTTAAGGTATTCCTGATGTCTGTCCCTAGTGGCTGAGCGCCAACTCGATTGCGCACGCGCTTAATCTTGTGTGATGAAATGTTACACCTCTTCTTCAACTCCAGCCTCAAGTTTGGTTAAGGTCAAAGTTAAATTTAGCAGAACACAGCAATGAGGGGAATATATTTACAAAGATTCTGTTTTGCAGTAAAATATGTTAAACATGATAAAACATATACGTGGCAAATCTTGGTTATTTTTCCAGGGAAGTATAAAGTAAATTGAACCCTATTACTCTTGAGGCTCTGTGTAAATTCCTGTTGCCAGGTCTTGGCTGCAGGGAGTTCTGGCTTAGTCATCTTGTATGATATACAGGACAAACTCTGTGGTAGTGATGAAAACATACGACATCAGCTGACAAAAACATTCTCCCTCTCTCAGACTTCTGTTTTTAACCATAACTCCTACCACACAAGTGATATCCTATGTGCCTCTGTGGATGATGCTTTGCACTAATGATGTTGCAATACCTGAATTACAAAAAGAGCGGTATCAGTACTGAGGATAATTCAGAGAAACAAGCTCAGATGCTTGCTGTTTGTTTTGTTGTTTTTTGGTTGTTTTTTTTTTTTTTTCAAGTTTTGACATATATGCAATTTCTAGCGAAGAAATCAGTACCATATTTAGGACTCTGAATGTCTTCACGGGTTACTTAGGTTTGCATCTTACAGCTTTAATTCCATTTCTGCTTTTATTTCAGATGTGTCTCTTTGGTTATACAATCTTTACTGAGTTTGTTTTGCATCAGTCCTTTTAAAAAACTAAAAATAAATAGAGAGGAAATGTTCTCAGCTCTGAGAGAGAATATGTGCCTTCATGAAATTACAGAGAGACTCAACATATTTACAAAAAGTCTTTTATAAGTCAGCACTAATGAAGAGCACAGGGAAAGATGTATATTCTAAAGAGTGTCTGAACTGCACATGTTTACCTTGATGAAGGGCCTGATATCCCTGGAGGGACAGTGAACTAGAAATTGAATATGACCACAAACTATTAAGAAAACTCTATTCAACCAAGAAAATATTTCAGCCATACAGTATAGTAATAGCTTCCATGACTACTTAACATTTAGGAGAGAAGTTGCTTGACATGTTTAAAAAGGCTTGGCTTTCGCATCTGAATTTCCCATTACACTAGATAAAAAGTCAACAGATCAATTTTGTTTATGAAATAAGCTGCACAGAGCTTCATTGAAAATTACTATGAGAAAAATTTTTCTTAGGCAAGAGTTCTGGGTACTGTAAAAAATTCTGAATGTACTGCACATGGCAAAGAAAGACTTCACTGCTCTCTGTCATTCTGTAGCAATCACAGGAGTATATTGGGTTATTGCTTATGAGAAAGTCACATTTAAAGCAACAAAATAGCTGGCTGGAACCAATGACAAAAAACTTAATTTGTGTGTTGGTGGGGTTTTGTTTTTCTAGCTTTGATTAAAGAAAATTTAAGAGGAAATATATGGGAAGCTGGATGAGAAGTTTTGTTTCTAAAACACATTAATGTACCTATTTGTCTTTGGTAGCTTAAAATGTTCGACCCAGGCTTCTGTTGGTTTAATTGCCTCTTGACCTAGTCATCTCCAGACAACCTAAATGACACTGAGCTGTCCCTTCCCCCTAGTGATTATGTCAGATTGGTGCAAATTAAGGATACTGCCCTCTCTCCTTTGCAGATTAGTTTGCCAGTTTTGTTGTTACTCATAATTGTCCCTATCTATCTATGCAAAACAATGCCCAGGCATTCCGTCCAAACTCAATGATCCTGTAATTCTGTGCAAAACATGTGAGGTACATAATAAATGGGATAGTGCAAATGCTAAAAGAGATGTAATGTTCTCTAAGCAGTGGAAGAAGCCAGAGTAGAAATGCTCTTGGTATACTCTGATGAAGCAATAAGAAGACATTGGCAATATGATTTCTGAATAAACAAAATGCATCTGGAGTACTGTGTCCAGTTCTGGGCTCCCCAGTTCAAGAAAGATGGGGAACTACTGGAGACAGTCCAGCAGAGGGCTACAAAGATGATCAAGGGAATGGAGCACCTCTCTTACGAGGAAAGGCTGGAAGACCTGGGTCTGTTTAGCCTGGAGAAGACTGAGAGGGGATCTCATCAATGCTTATCAATACCTAAAGGGCGGGTGCCAAGAAGATGGGGCCAGACTCTTTTCAGTAGTGCCCAATGACAGGACAAGGGGCAATGGGCACAAACTGGAACACAGGAAATTCTGCCTGAACATGAGGAAAAGCTGCTTTACTTTGAGGGTGACAGAGCACTGGAACAGGCTCCCCAGAGAGGTTGTGGAGTCTCCTTCTCTGGAGATATTCAAAACCCACCTGGATGTGTTTCTGTGCATCCTGCTCTAGGTGAACCGGCTCTGGCAGGGGGGGTGGACTAGATGATCTCTGAAGGTCCCTTCCAACCCCTACTATTCTGTGATTCTGTGGAAATATTCTATACAATTCAGTCCTGATGCTAGATGAAATCACCTGCCAAAGATTAAATACAAATGAACTGACTAGCGTTAGGACCTACAAGAATTCCTGAGCTGTATGGGTTTGTGGTATAGGTAAACAACTGTGAAAAATTCATTTCATGCTTATCTACTGTAGCAAAATCACTGATTGAATTGCTGCAAAAAAGTGAAAAGTGGGTCACAGGCATGCCAAACAGTGTGTGGTGCAGCTACACAAAGGTTTGTGTATTCTGATACTGTTTTAACTGTGACCTTGTCTTGTGGTGCCTTCCTCATGGGATCAGGAGCTGTGATATCACACCGATTGCCAGATGGCAGCGGGAAGCCCAGAGCGCGTGTACTGACAAACGGTGGGGAAAAAACAGCCGCACAGAGCAATTGCATGCTGCTAGCACAGAGGCAATGAGCTAGAGCCTAGAGAGAGTGTTAAGATACCTGCCAAGACTGAAATGCCCATGTCTGAGAAAGGGGCTGCAGGTCTTTTCCAAATGACACACAGAAAATTGGACAAGCTTTAAAATAGATGTGTGCATAACCAGGACAGGTAGCTATGGACTTGCTGTTCTCCTTATTATTCTGCGTAATAGGAAGCTTCTGAATAAGCTACATCTGTATGTGGAAATGCTATGATTTGGTGTGTATGTGTGTAGGGTTACATTTTCAAAAAGCTAAACTAGCCCCAGAGAGGGGCAGGGTTGATTTGGGGAACATTGACTAAAACCCTAACAAACTCCTGTCTGTGAAGTAAAAGACACTTTCTTAAGAGTCTTTGGCTGGTGGTATCTTTGCCCTGATCAACTGACACTTCTAATAGGTGACTGTTGGTTTATTATATCGGGGATTTCTGGAAGATGGCATTTGTGAAGGTCAAGACAAGCCCAGCAGATATAGAATAATGTCCTTATTTCTCCTAACAGGGCAGCTCACAGTCATCAGTTGATATTGATGTAGCCTTTTGCTTTTTTGGAGACCTTTTCTTACTTCTCCAGAAATATACAGAGTAAATGAAGGGAGCCAGAGAGACTAAAGGGGAAGCTCACAGCTGTTGTGCACCCTATTCTGTTTTTCCATTTGGTTATCTGTATTTTATTCATATTATTCATTGTAATTGTAGGAGTTATTCCCCTGTTGCTCCTGCCTTCAGGATCATCCGGACCGTGTGTCTTCATGTACAAGACTCCTTCTCTTAGTGCATATTTTGATCCTCTGTTGTTTTTTTTGCAGATCACAGTTCCCACAGTATCTAATTGGCTTCTACTAACATAAAGGAAGTGTCTCTTCCTGAGCTGTTCAGATATTTCTTTTCGGTCCTGTAAATGTCACTAGGTTTGATCAAGCAGAAAGAGGCATGTGACACCGGAGTGGTAATGCTGTCATATGGAGGGAAGACTTCCTTCCCTGGAAGTTGTGGTGCATTAAGATATTACAAGTTCTCCTTCTAAATCTGCCTTTTCTTGGCACCTACAGCCTGCCTGGAAACACAAATCTTTAACAGCATTAGAGAAGTCAAACTTCTTTTTACTTTGTTACTTTTTAAAATGTAAGCTTTATACTGGCAGAAAAATGTCAGACTGATTCCTTTCTATCCTCCCCACAGCTAGAGAACAAGCCTAGGACAGGGAATAGTAGGAAAATGCAGCTGTCCCATTGCTTCTAGAGGTATTGCTCTAGAAATGCTTTGGGGAGATCAGTTACCTTCTGGAAATACTCTCTAGCTTCTCTCAGCTGCTTTACCTAGTCTATAGTTGTCAGTTTCCCCTTGTATTTCAGCTCTCATCTTTGGGGTTGGACTACAGATTGCAGCGAATCAACACCAAAAGTTGATGTACCTGGATTAGACAAACGCTGCATGAACTGCCGTAATACGTGTATGGTCAGCATTATACAGCTGGGAGAGCACAGCTATAATTGCTCATCTATGATCAATGAGGCAGCATTCAGAGGGAAAAAGTAATCGACTACTTGAAGCTTTCTCTTTGTTCATGTGTCAGATCATGCCTTTGACTTCTCTGATGACAGGAGAAGCAGAGAAGCAGCTCCTACTCTGCTTTTGAGCCCATCCTATTTGGGATCTGCCTAAAGTTTTATGTTATTTTTACGTACTGATTGAGGCTGAACTTCAGTAGAGGAGCTGTTTCTTTCCAGTACTAATCCTTTGAGCTTTTTAATTTCTGTTTCTTCCAACTTTCCAATTGTCTTTCTCACAATCACCAGTACCACTTGAGATAAGAAATTAAGAATTGGGTTAGCCAAGAATTCTATATATTTCTTTAAAGTTTAAGACGAATCCACCTAGACTATGTGAAGAGAATCAGGTTCTCTGATGGTATGTTCTGTAATTAACTGCTCTTATACTCGTAAAAGTTGTGGCCACAGTCTAAGTTGGACAAAAACTAGGTGCACTGAATTTTTTATCCACCAGCCTTCTAAATTCAGTCCTTGCTTTGAATATCAAGCAATATTTTATTGCCCGTTAACCTGCCAGGATATTGAAGGAGGAGAGAAGACAGGAGGCTTGCTGTTTTGAAAATTAATGACTAGTCAAACAATCATGATTCCCTTGGCTCTGAGATGTAGAAGTCTACTGAGTCTAGTGTCGGAGTGAGAATTACGTTTCACAAGGCACTTGCAAAGGGCCCAGTAGTGAGTAATATGAAAGTTGGTTAAAAAAGACTGCTGGTTAAAAATATCTTTTTTATTTTTACATAAGGAATGGAAAAGCTAACATAACATACAAAAATGACTCCCCTACAAAACCTACTTCAACTGTGCTTTAGGCATTATTGGTAATTTGTGAGTAAATTAACATTAAAACTAACATAACTGAATTCAGTTACAGAGCCTGGTTTTCTCTCTTTTTTTGGTGTTGTTGTGTGTGTTTGTTCATATAACTATATCCTTTTTTCTTTTTTCGAGGGGGAGAAAATCCTCTCTCAGACTGTATATTTTATTCTCTTCATCTCCCTCCAAATCCTGCCCCTTGATTTATAAGTCTCATGCACAGGAAGCCAAACAATTTATCTCTAGCTTTCTAATATAGACATTCTCTTTGGCTAAATTAGAGCAAGTGTTTTTACAATCATAAGCAACAAAGTGGGTAGCAAAATGGCCGCTCTGTTATTAAACTGCATGCCCCAAATGGTCAAGGACATCTGGTGCAAGTTAACACCCTCCTTCTAAGGATTCCTCAGGTGGTCTCGTACTTGATCTTCACCTACAGTGGGCGGTTCTCCATTTTCCCAGTCCTCGTCTTTGCATTCTGCATCATGGGCAGTGTGGCTGCAGTCCTTGCCAGTGAAGACTGAGGCAAAAATGTCATTGAGTACCTCAGCTCTGTCTCTGTCCCAGGTAACCAGTTCTTGTGTTTCCTTCCGGAGAGGGCCCATGTTTTCCCTAGTCTTCCTTTTCCGGCTGACATACTTAAAGAAGGATTTTTTCTTTGTCTTAATGTCCCTGGACAGATTTAGTTCTATCTGGGCTTTATCTTGTCTAACCCGATCCCTGGCTGCTCGAGCGATTCCTCTGTATACCTCCCAGGCTACCCGCCCCTGTTTCCACTCCCTATAGGCCTCCTTTTTCCTTTTGATCATGTCCAGGAGCTCCTTGTTCATCCATGCAGGCCTCCTGGCTTTTCTGCTTGCCTTCCTCTTTGTAGGGATGCATCGCTCCTGAGCTTGGAGGAGGCAGTCTTTGAATATTAAGCAACTTTCTTGGACCCCTCTTCCCTCCAGTGTGGCTTTACACACAAAAATCAGCAAAACCCAACACTGGAACAGGCTGCCCAGGGAGGTTGTGGAGTCCCCTTCCCTGGAGATTTTCAAGACCCGCCTGGATGCAGTCCTGAGTAATGTGCTCTAGGCAATCCTGCTTTAGCAGGAGAGTTGGACTAGATGATCTCTAGAGGTCCCTTCCAACTCTGATGATTCTGTGATTCTGTGAAAAATACTATGTTATACCCAAGGTTATCTGGGTTGCATAATGGACTATTAATCCCAAACTGGTCTTTCTTGTTTTTCAGTGTGCTACCAGTGCAAAATGCCCCACTTTTTCTCACCAACTCGAATGTTCTCTTGAGTATGTCAACTTTAAAAAACGTCTTTTTCATACTGAAAGGAGAAATTAAAACATCAGTTTTGTCCCGGAGTTACATTTCCTTTTTTAGGGCGGACTCCTGGGACACATAGGAGACTCTTTTAGCAACAGCAGTAGATATAGAGGCTGTTACCACCCATTTGCTGAGATACGCTCACCCTATTCTTCTCTTTGTCCTGGAAGCACTGAATGCCAATGAATTTCTACTCCCCATTCCCACAGCTATGTGCCATCCTTATTGCAAACGCCTACAGAGAGACTGTTCCAGGTTTTAGTTGCCCTAAGTTTGTATCGTGCCCTGATGGAATATAGTTTTGGCAGGGTTGATTGTCTCTGCTATGGGAAAAGTGAAGGGGATGAGACTGACTGAATCTCAGAACAACCCTTTTGCCCTCCTCACCGCTGTGTCTAGTCAAGCATCGCTGTGGCACAAAGGCAAGGATTGCTGTCTCTTATTGCTGACTGGAGAGAGAGGGGTGGTTGGGAGATGGATTGTTAGGTTTCACTCTCATCCCTGCTACCATCATCACTGGCCTGTTGGAGGTGTCTCTCAGAGAGGGAGAAAAGCAACATCGTTGTTTTATAGCTACATATTGTTCAGTTGATTTAGCTATGGTCGTTTCCCCCAGAGTTTAGAGATATATAAGAGCTACTTCTGGTAAGTGAGAGGCAGGACATCTGCAACAGAGCAAGGAGGGTATTTTGCTCCAGGCCTGTTTTGAGAAGCTAAAGGAAGGGGAGACCTGTGACTACTTATGGTATAATACAGCCTAGAAGTTGTCAGAGAATTAACTTTTCCTTGGGCTTTCTGAAACTACTGTGTGTCTCTGCTGAAAAATTAATCAGTAGCTCTGTGTGAGCATAAATGAAAGCCTGTTGAAAAATCTTCCCAGATATTTATAGAGTTGATATTCCATCTTCCTCCCAGCTTAAAACAATTAGAGGAATTTAGTTCTGTTCAAGGTTAATGAATACTGGGAAGCTTGGCTTTTCTCATCATCTTAATAGTATTAATTATTGATTTTAAAAATCCTTATGGGACAGAGAAGGTAATGATCTTTCATCTGAGAAAACTTTGGATATTATGACACTGCAGAAGGTTTAAGTACATGAGCAAGAGTTCAAGCTTAACAGCTTCTAGTAACGTCTGGGAAAATGAAATTGAATAGCAAGTTACCAAGAGAAATCTTTATCTGTAAGTCAAATGCAAAGACTGAATAGAGTCAAAAAGAATTTGGCATTTTGTGCCAGCTTACTTGTGACTATTCTTAGGCGGAGACATTATCACAATCTTTTATGATAAGTGTACTTTGAGAGATGTATTGTTTTAATAAGCAGCCATTATAAATGATAAAAGACTTGAGATAGATAGGGATGGCTAGTTCTTGGTAGTTAATTGGCCCAGGAGACGTATTTACAGCAAGACTTAACTGGGCTTTGAGTTTGGAGATATACCAGTGTAAGCTGAAAATGATACATCATACTTAATATCTTCACAGGCATGAGTAAATATAATGCTGAAGAAGTGAACCCTGGTATTCTTCTGTTCATTGGTGAGAATTCTTTGGGTCGGATTTATGTCTGTTTCATGCCATACCCCAGGCATACAGGTGTCCCAGGACATGGAAGGGGATGCTTGCTTACCCCCTGGTGGAGCTGACTGCAGCTGTGATGTTCCTGTGTTTTGTTGTAGAGCTGAGTAAATGTGCCATTGCCTCACTCAGTCTGAGGCTGTATCCCGCCTCCTGCTACATTTCCTCCAGAAATCCAAGATTAATCAAACGTACTGAGAGGAGATAAAATCTGAAATGATAAACAGGAAGATCAGAGGTATTATCACAAAGGCAATGGAAGATTTTATGCCCAGAGGACCGCTCTGATTTTGTAACTAGACTGCGCAGCACAGGCGATGCAAGTCTCCGAATGGCTGAACTAGGCTTGCTGTGAAGGCTACAATTTATATACCCATTAGTTATGCTTTCTTCTTCAGATCCAGAACTTTTTGCTTGGCACCACTTGAGTTTTCTTCCTCTAATGTTTTCCCACTACTTGCCTTTGACAGCATCTGAAAGACAAGGGCCTCAAAATACAATGCTCTTGTAAATGTGATCTTCTGCAAACCATATCACAGCCGCGTGGGATCAGGGATCAGATTGATGGTTTGTAAACTCCATTATTGCAAGGTGTGCCTGCAGATGCTAAGGGGGAAGTGGGAGAAGCAGAGAAACAGATGCCAAGGGCTAGAAAAGCTGATGCCATTAGGTAAGGGGAAGGAAAAGTTGTTCTTTCTCTTCTTTGTTCCACAGAACACTCTTTGATATGGAGTGTTTTAAGATAAAGTTGTCCATTATCAACAGTGATTTAAGAATCCTCTGAAGAATAAGAACACCAAGATCAGCAGGTCTGTTGTCCCTTTCGTAATAATCTGAGCAACTGGAACATTCAGTCATTAGTTGCCTAGCCCTTTCAAAGGTAAAAAGTCAAGTCTCAGGCATATGGCCAACCTCGTGTCCCACCAGAAGGCTTCTACTTGTGTTCAAGGGACAGCTGAAACTGATTTCTGCTGAACAATTTTTGCAAAGGCCTGTTTGATCAAAGTGAGCTTTTATTTTCATACCTAACTATTACTTCTTGAGATATTTCTCCTTAAGTGTACCCATTTTTGATGGTCAGACAAATGAAGTTACCACAAGGCCTTTAGGTATTCTTTTCCTTAACTCCCACACTGCCTAGACTATGCAAAGGTTGTTCTTTGATAGAAAAAGTTGACTGGTTCCCTCCTTGAATGACTGATCTTAGGGGAAGAGCTGAGCATCTTTTCCCTTTCCATAGTTAAAGTTCTGTTCTGCACTCTACTACAAGAGAAAGTTGATTTTTTTGTTTCACTTCCCTTTTTATGTTGTTGTTTCACTTACATATTTTGCTGTGCGAGTTTTCTAAGTCACAGTGGGAAGTTTTAGTTTGCTTTGTTTATTTGTTTGAGTTCACTGTTTCTTTTTTTTTTTTTTTTTTTTTTTTAAGTGCATGACATTTGGGGCATTTCTCTTGAGCTTAATTCTGGTAAAAGCTTGCTGTTGCCCAGTGAGGCTAAAATAGAATAGTTTTCCCTTCAGATAACACAGATGCTAGTGGAGGTACCACAGGTGAAACTCCTGCCTGGTTCTCCAGCTGGTATGAGTGTTTTGTTGACACTTTTCTGTAGAAAAATAGCTTTGTTTCTCGTTTTTGGGGGGATGGTTGAGGCTAGGGAGGAACATTGTGAAGAAGACAGCTGCAGGCAAGACTCAACTCAATGAGAAATTAAATACTCTGTAAGTAGTAGCACATTAGCGTGTCTTTCTTTGCTTCAAGTTGAGTTTTAACTTTCAATATAAATGTGAGTTCATTTTTCCCTTCTCCAACTGTATCCCCAGAATTCCTAAAAAAAAGTTTTGTTTCCACAGTCTGAACACAAGTGACTGTTTGTGTAATCTGTTTTCCTACCATGAAAAATGCGTGACTGGTCCAATCCACTAACTCTTATTGATATAAATTTTTCTCCTGCTTGTTCCCATATACTGCTCAGCAGTGTATAGGCTTAATTTTTGATCTGGTCACAGATATTAAGTACCTGCAGTTCTGAGTTGTGCTAAATATTACACTTCAAGATTTGACGGTAATCAGTATTTAGCAGATTGGAATGCTCTTTAGGAATGTCTTTGTATGTACTCCTTTCTCTCCCATCCCTGCATTTCCACTGAGTGAATGTCTCTTCAGAAGTTACAGCATATGGTGTACAATTTTAAGCGTATGTAAGAGGCTGATGTTTCGTATGTATCGGAGTTGTGATTTTTTCCCTCTGCAAGGTCTCTATACATTCATTATCGCCTGATGTGTGTTTTTATTGATGTAAGTGGTAATTTTGCAATGCAGAAGCGCAGCAAGATGCAGAGAGAAAGAATTCTATCCTCTTTATGCCCTGTGTCTCCCTCATTCACTTCTTATCCTAGGATTTTCACGCAGATTGAGAATAATGATGGCATCTGAGACCCTAACATAAACAAGAGTGCAATAGCGCTTTGTTCCATCTTTGTGTTACAGAGAGAGAGTGTATAATGGCTGAGCTGAAAGTTTCTGAAAAAGGGGGAGAAATGAATTGTTCTTGGCTCCTTGCATTATTTCAGCAGCTGAATTTCTTACGAGTGCAATAAAAACTGTAATTAAACATAAAACAGGGGGAACAATTCAAGCTGCTGCGATCTTGAAAAAAAAACACCCCCTAATTATCTTACTATTCCTGGCCTCTGTTTGGCTGCAAAACTTTTTTCATTTTTTTTCTATTCCTCCCACCCCCATTTATTTCTCTCTTCTTCTCATCAGTACTCTATATTACAGTCTAGCATGGCTTCGCAGTTTCTGCAATGACTGAGGCGCACAGAACATCAGAACTCAGAGCTACCTTGGAAGGTGTGATATTAATTGCACAGAACATTGTTACGCAGAGCACAGAGCAGCATGACTGACAAATCTGGCTCAAAAACGATTTGAGCAATTTTCTTCTTGCAGTGGTGATTATGGCATAGAACATTATGTAGCTCATTTAGGAAGCTTATATTTAGGAGATTTTTATTATTGTTTAGAGCAGTTTTTAAAGTCCTATAGAAGGAAAAAAATAGTTCTCATGTTTGGATTTCAATTAGATTAGCAAGTGTTAATGATCTACTTTTCTCGTCTTTCAGCCACCCCCGCCTGCCCACTTAAAACTGCGTGCTCCGTTTCTCACCGAAGCCCTGGATGATGTCTTGTTGGCTGCCTTCCTCTTTTTGACATTAGGTGTCAGAATGAGGAGTTTCCTTAATTTGATGACCAACCTAGGAGTAAATTCTATTATTCAGCCCTATCCACAGAGTGGCTCAGTGCCCGGTTCTTAGTTCTGAACGTTTAAACTTTGCTTTGAATGTTTAGTTCTGTTTTGGCTTTAACATGGGGAACATGAAGTTGCAAAAATTAAAATGAATGCCTTTGGAGTACCTTGGGGATGCTAAGGCTTGGCTTGTGAATAAGGAATGGAGCTTTGGAGATCAAAAAGGTCCATTTCCCCCATTTGGATGAGGTCTGATAATCACAGCATTGGGAAGTACCCAAATACACCTACTGCATATTTCAGGCGTTTCCACTTTCAAAAATAAGTGCAAATTAGCCCGGCTGTTAGGCTGTCCTGACCTAATTGTGTTTTTTCATGGCTATTAGAGGGCTGTTTTTGTGGCTAGTAAAGACAACACTTTGGCCATGCTTTTTTTTTTTTTTTTTTTCCTATTTGCAATCCTTATCTTGGTGGCCTCAACTAATAAACCATCTCTGGGTCACTGAAAACTATCCTGTACACTGGGTATAATAGTTTGCTGAAGCATGCGTTAAAAAACACTGAGACTTACACTGTAATAAAAACCTGGATTGCCAGTACAGTGAATTTTCAGACTCTCCAAATATCTACTTCCAGGTATTAGGTTCAATATTCCGCAGTATTTTCTTTGCAGCTTGGCTGTCTAAGGGGCCATTCACATGTGGTAAGTCTGACAGTGGAGGTGAGAATGTCAATATATTTTGCGTGGAGTGGCTTATTGAAACCAATGAAATTGAAGTCTTGCTGGAGACCACAAAGAACTCATTTTGTTAAAAGCACAGCAGCTGGAGGGGAAAAGAGATCATGTGACAAGTTTCTCTAGAAGAAATGGCAGAGAATAAGTGAGGTCAACTGAAATTGTAACTAATTGTTCATATAGACCTGGTCCTAACGAACAGGTGGACTTTCTGAAAGGACTACGATTAATATTCTAATGGGCTTGTGCTGTTTAACATCTGGGATGATTCATTGAATTTGCCATGGATTTTTAATCTGAAGGTTCTCTTCCAGCCTCCTGACTGGAGTGGTAACACTGCTTCTGCAGTGTGGATGGCCATCTTTGATTATTCCTATCTTATGCTCTCTTGGTGGTAATTTCAGGCATTCATGACTCTCCTTTGGAAATAGCTTTAGTCAAAACAATGGACTAATCGTTCTTGTTTACCAAATATAACAATTAATACATTTATCTACTTACTTCATCTCTACAATATAGAATAGGTGCCTACAGCCTAATTTAGAAGGTATTAGAACATGAAACTGGTGGTAAATACCTCGCTTGGGATCTATGCCAGAGGTTGTGCCTCTTTTCAGAGAGACCATACTGACTCATTACAGCTACCGCTTTGCTTCGGTGTTGGAGACAGTGCTCTCATGTTCAGCCACAGTAAGTAGATCTACAGCAGAATATAAGAGGGTACCCTACTTGGGATTCATTGATGTGGGTGAATTTCTTTGTCTGCTCCTGTGATCCAAAGGTTTAATAGATTTAGGTGGTCACTCTGTCATGGATGTTGCACAAAGCACTTCTCATTAAAAAGCATTCTTCCTGGCACTTGTTTCTCTGTGAGCATGATACGGCAGTCTACGAGCAAATTAGCCCAACGAACTGCTGGTGAAACACATGCACTCTGTATGCCAATGCATTTCGTACAATGAAGCTAATTTACATGTTCCATTCAGTTGCTTTATGTGCCATACTGCTTCCTTCTTTACCTTTCCTAAGTGTTGGAAACATCTGGTGCTATGTAGCTCAAATATTGATAATGAATTTTGGGAGAGTGTTTAAAACTTTTCATTAAAGCATAGGATTTTCTCTTCAAACATCATGTGCTGAATAAAGGACTAAAACCAGCCAAACTCTTGATTGTTTTTGGCAATTTTCTGCCTCAACTGAGAAAGAGTTTGGCATCTAGGATTGTGGGTTTTCTCTTTTGCATTTTTTTAAGTAGGTCAATTAAAAATAAAATAATAATAATAAAAACCCAGCAGTTAGTTAACTGTAGGAAGCTAGAGAAAAAGAAATCAACCTCATTAGAAAACTCTAGACAGGCTGCTTCTTCATGTCTCTTTTTAGCTCTTTGTGCTTGAAACAGTGGGTTCTTTTTCCTTCCTTCTTATGGTCTTTTATTTCCTCCTGTACTGGATAAAGTCATTGTATTTTCTGTTTTTCTAAAATGAAATATTTATGTAGTTTGTTAAAGTAAATTATATATTTTTTAACTGAGTTAAAATACTGGGTTGACAAGTAAATTTTGCACATGGAGGGTCCCAATAAGTATGACTCCCTTTGTGGGAATGGCTCTTCTCCCTCGAAATAAATGTGGGGGGACATTCAGGGTGCATTTCTACCTTATCTAATCCTGGATCAGAAGGAACCACAAAGCTATGGCAACATCATAATAAGCTGATTTTCTCTGCTTTAGGGACTTCTGGAGAATAAGTCTGCTTGTGGTAAGTTACTGATAATCTTATCTTCACATTTAAAATTATTCTTTCAGTTTGGAATACAATGGGGTGTATCTTTAACTGTCTTTAAAGTTTTATTTTTGATTCTCACTGAAAAACTGTCTTCAGCTGGCAGAAATCCCCCCCCCCCCCTTTTTTTTTTCCACAGAAGTATTATACTCATGACTTCTCCCTTTTCTTTTGCTTCAGAACTAAACTCACCTTAAAGCTCTCAAACTCCTGACAAAAAGGTTGGACTTAGATTTTGGAACGAGGTCTATATATGAAGGTCTTACTGTGTTGCCATAAATGCAAAGAAAAGGAAGACAAAATAGGACCCTTATACCAAGCTGGATCTAGGTCAGCTTTAAGGTTTATTTTTGGCCCTCTGAAAGGGATGACAGAAAGCAGTGTTGTCCTAGGAACAGGAGGTCCAGATAGGGACTGCAACGTGGAGGGACCTTTCTCCTTCCCTGTCCTGTAGGAAGAGTGAAGTTCACAATAGGAAAAGGTATGACACTCTCTTACCACTCCAGTACGTTCCCTGTTGTAGAGCATAGTCCTTGCTACAGTTTTGTTCTTGCAACAGTGTCATCTAAGCTTGATTTTTTGCTTTTGTTTTTTTTTTTAACAAGAGGGAGCTCCTTCACTATTGTCTTCAGGAGGCTGAGTGAAAACATGCGTGAAGCAAAACTTGTAATAAAACACAAGATCCCCTTCTGTGATGCAGGTATTCGTAGAAGCATGTGACACGAGCACTGCATTTCTGGTTCTGGTTTTGGGTCTGTTTCATGCTGGTCGTGTCTCATGCCATTTTTCTATCCTGAGATACTACTTAGTACATCTTATAAGAGGCTCCTGTCTCGAGCCTTTCTTTTATTTTTGACCTCCTGTTTCAGTTCTTATAAAACTTCATCTCTGCTACAGAAAGGCTGTGACACCTCTCAAAGCATTTTGCTCTTTGTTACATTCTGTTCTGTACTCTCTCCCCACCCTTGGCTCTGCAGGTAATTATGCTAAGGGGTCTGATAATGGTGAGACTACAATTTGAAGGCATCGCAGTGATAAAAATTGCACTGCTGAAGATGTGTGTGTTGTTTCTGCCGCCCACTCTTCTTGAGTCTTTAGGGAACCTTAGGAGGCTTGAAATTACTAGGCACGGATAGCAGCACAATTTGGAAGGCAAATGGCCGTCATTTTACTGTGAAATCTGCAAGGCTCATTTGTTGGATTAGCAGCTAAGGGGTACGGGAGCGCCGGGCATTGGTTGCACTCAGGAGTGTGTGAGAGAGGTTTACTGGCGAAGCCAACCTGAAGTGACTTATCTAAATTGCATAATTATTGTTATACACCTGATTGTAATGAGGTTGTTTTAGTTTCATCACTGGCGATATATTATTGTATTCTAGGTGATTTTCAGTGTAACCACATTGTTTTTCCCTTGAGATTACCAAGGGCAGAATACGAAGGAAGAACCTTCTAGGGCCCTGTAAAAAGAGAGCTGCATCGCTGCAGTAAGCAAACATTGTGGAATGGCTCTTTGAATTATAAAGTTTTCTTCATTTATGAGCCTTAGACTTACCTTTCTAATTGAGACTGGTCAGGCTTTGTGCTTGCCTACTTGCCATGGACTACAGCAGTCTGGTGCTCACACCTCTGTTGAAATGAACGACTTTGAAACTGTAGTAATCAATCCTTCAAATGGTTTGATAGATCAATAAAACTACTGTCAGTCTCTAATATGCTCCATAATCAAAATGTCACTTTATTTACTCAAACAGTCAGATGTGATGTGAAATATTAAGTGCGTGAATGCACAAATAGTGCCTGTGGGGACAAATTCAGCTCTTTTTCAGCTATGCATTGGTTACTGATGATTTCTGGTTTCCTCTGAGGATTGCTGGATATGTATGTTTTCTAGTTATTTATATAATGAGCCTACTCTATGACCACAGCAGTCACTGTGGTGGGGTAAATAAACCCCATCTAGCACTGGTGAGAAAGGAGTGCATTTTCTTCTCTTTGAGTGAAGGGATTTGCTGCATAGTATTGCCTTGCCTTGTGCTTTGTGTGATATATATCTCAACACACACGAGGGTTTAGAGATGACAAGTCAGATAAAACAAACTGGAAAGGAAGAGATATGAAACTGAGAGTGTGTTAGGACCTGGATAAAAGAATGTTTTTAGGTACTGTCATTAGCCTTTTAGCTGTTGTAATTGTGTACGTTACACAGTGAATATTTTCATATTCACTTAGCCAAGCTGCAAATCTTATACTATAAAAGATGCTGAAGCCATCATTATTGATGTACATATAATCCAGCCAGCTTCTTGCACGACCTGCCCAACAGAAAGATTCTTTACGATTTCCAAGTCATCCATTACTAATTTTCTTGTAACTATTTCTGAAGTGTCGAGGATAACTTAAAGGTTGAAGATTATCCTACCTCTGCCTACTATAAAGCTTCACACAGCTTTTGCTTCAGCAACTCAAACTGAGTGTTAGAAACAACAGTTTATTGATGAGAAGAGCTACAATTCTGATCTATTGATGGCAGTCAGTATGCTCACGTTTTGCTGTGGTTGTACTTGAGAGTCCAATCTCAAGCCCATATGTAACATCAGATCTTCTTTCCACATATGATTAATTACTTCAGCCTCATAGATGTGAGGAATTTTTAAAAAATATGTATTTTTTTAATTGTATTCAGTTATATTCATTAACTTTGATGTAAGCAGTTCAAATAGTGCATATTGTGTAATAGTGTATGAGTTTCATTAAGCTGTATGTATAAGCCTTAAACTGCAATTCCCATCTCAATTCTGCCAAATTTATACCATTTAAGAGCAAAAATATCTTGGAAATATGCAACTTGAATTTTTTTTCTGGTATAGCTTGAGAAAAACTTCCAGCAAAAGGTATTAGCTGCCAGTGATCACAATTTTGTGTTGTTTCGTTTTGCTTGGGTTTCTTGTTTTGGTTTGGTTTTTGTTTTTTTGTTTTTGCTTTTTTTTTGCATAATCAGCATCTGATGACCGCAGGAGTTATATCCAAGGCATACCTGCATTGTGGAAAAATGATCAAAAAATCACAGCTATATTAGTGCTTTGTTTTACCAAACATAAAGACTTTTACTTGTCTCTCTCATTTCTGTGCTCCAGTTCTCCAACGACCTTTAAGTCAAGCCTGATTGAAATCTCCTACTCTACAAACTACAAAGTATTTTAGCATGCTTCCTTGCTTACAGGTAATATGATTTGAATGTGTATGAAACCACCTTTGGGCAATTAAGTAGTGGTGGTGGTGTAGATTTCACCCATTTAAGTTGTGTTAATTGCTTAACTGAAAAAATATTTCACAGTTTTAATAGGAAAAGTGTTTTTATTTACAAATATTTTAAGCTTAAAATGATATATATTGCAGAACTAGAGCTTTGTTGTGTTGTGGGCATGCTTGTGTTTCTTTCAGAGTAAAACCGTTCAGTGCATTATTGACCATATGATTTTGAAGCAACATCGCTTTGGGTGTCATTTCAAACTGTACTTGTTTATTTTCTCGTTTCTTCACCACTCTGTTGTACTAATTGAATTATTACCTTTTTTCTTCCCTTTTTTGTGGAGATTTGTTTTTCATTGAATTAGAATAATTGTACCATTTAGCTCCCTTTGATGAATTAACATCCTGCAAGATCCTTGTTTCTGTGTGTGTATACAAGAGAATATATGCAATAGGGCAATATATACATAATATGGCTATACATAATCAGAACACTGACAACACTATCTTGGATTATTTATTTAAAAACAGTTTTCTCTAGTAATTTCCACAAGCTTTGAGGATTTGTCCTGGTTTGAAGTAAACCAAGACTGATTTTGTTCAGTAACTTTGCTTCTTAGCTGGACCTCTTCTAACTACTGAAATTAACAGCATATTGTGCAGACACTGTTCTCTCTCAGAGTGATAAGACTTATGTTTATAGCTGATGCCCAGCACAGTATGCAGAGAGGCTCTTGCTTATACTTACTGCTATAACACCTAAGGCCAACCAGCTTTGTTATGTGCCCCGTTGGAGGGTCGGAAGCGGAAAAGCATAGTGGGGTCCCACCTGCGGGGAGGAGCGGACAGGACAGGTGACCCAAAACTGACCAACAGCGTATTCCATCCCATCTGCCTCATGCTCAGTATAAAAGCTGAGGATCAAAGGGTCAGCTCTCTTTCTCCAGTGGCCAGTTTCCAAGTAGGACTGTGCCTGTTCATCTGCATTTGATCCCGATCTGGAATCCAGATCCGGAATCCAATTCCCGTCCATCACTGAGTCCAGTCTGGGACTGCCCCAGTGCCAGCCGGTTGATATCCTGGGTTGTCATCCTGGGGCCCTGATATGGTTTTGTATATATTTCATTATTTTCCTTTTGTTATTAATATTTCATTAAAGAAGTTTAGTTCCTTCTAAACTCATAAGTCTCTTTTTCCCTCCTCTGCCCCTCTCTTTGAAAAGAGGTGGCGGGGAGCATGTGTTGGTTCCATCTGGGGTGCCCCACTTCCCCAGTGGCCAGTTCAGCCTAAACCATGACAGATTCATTGGCGCCCAGTGCAGGGCTCGAGCAGGGTTTGACCAGGAGCTGTGATAGATTGCCTGAATTGTTTGAATTCCAGCTTGCTCAGAGATTAGGACAGACAGCTCACATCACATCATTCTTAAATTAAATGTTATACCGTGCCTTTAAAGAGCTTTGTTTGCACTTAATTGAGTCAAATCTGTTTAACTTGCCAAATGCGTTACAAAGTTTATTTACTCTTTGTGGTTTTATGTGAAGGTTTAAATGTGCTGTTTTGGTGTGGTTTGCAATTCTGATGTATCATGTGATTAGTTGGATAATAGCTCTACCTGCATATCTTGGGCATCACGTGATGGATTCTGTTACTAATTACACCTTTGGTTTTACCTAGGGAAAGTTTACTTTGCCCTTTGATGATTATACCGAAGTGACACCAACTAAGCCCAGTGGCCAGTTCGGCCTAAACCATGACAGAATGCCAGGGGTAAGGACTAGAGCCTTGGAGCAGTCTTCTGTGAATAACCTGGCAGAATAGATTTTAAGCTAATAAATTCTTCAATCACATAGATGTAAACCTAGGTATACATGTATGCATGTAACTGTTTAAAGAAGTAATTCTGAAACTTTCCTGAGAAGTGCAGAGCTGTCATCTAGTTGCTAGAAGACTATTTCTTGAATCCAAGGTATTTCTTCTGAGGAAAATTGGTGCTGTTATATTTGCTTCTAGGTAATCAGTATTTTAACATTTTTAGCAATATCACAAGTTCCTTTACTCATCAAATTGTAGATTAACAGACTTTGAGGTCAGAAGGAAACATGAAGTCATCTGAGTTAATACCCCCTGTGAGCATTTCACCCTATGTAATCCTTTACCTTTACAAACATGACTGGTATTGTGCAGTATTGTGTAGTTTTCTAAAAGATTCAACCTCTTCCAGAAGCAAGGTGACCACATAAGTACACATAAATATTGGAGACAACCATGGCATGCAATGTCGGCATCTAGCTGCAACTGCAATTACAAATTTTGGACAGTAGTCTGAATGTCCTTGCTTGTGACATACTGGAAAGTTCTAATTATTTTAATCTACATGCTAACTTTAACTTGGGGTAGGTGTGGGAAAAAAAAGATCTTCTCTACTTCCATCCTGTGTAGGCTTTCAAAGTAAAGGTTGAGAAGGGCGTAGGTGTGGGGTTAGCTCATGTGCATCAGGACACTGCAGGCCCTGAAGTCCTTAATCTGCTGTGAGAAAAAAAAAGACAACACCAAGTAGAGGAGTGCTAGTCTCACATTATCAGAAATGTAGGCTTTCAGAGACTTTCTGGTGAATTCTTTGTTTCTCTCTCAATGTCAACAGAAGCTGGCAGCAGAATTTCTTCTCCCATTTAGGATATTGCACATTGATGTGCCATGCCGATGACACCAAGCTCTTTGGCAAGGTAGACATGCTGGAGGGGAGGGATGCCATCCAGAGGGACCTGGACAGGCAGCAGAGGTGGGCCTGAGCCCACCTCATGCAGTTCAACAGGGCCAAATGCAAGGTCCTACATCTGGGTCGGGGCAAGCCCAAGCACAAATACAGGCTCAGCAGAGAATGGATTGAGAGCAGCCCTGAGGAGAAGGACCTGGGTGTGCTGATTAAGAAGCTTAACATGAGCCAGCAGTGTGCGATCACAGCCCAGAAGGCCAACCATATCCTGGGCTGCATCAGAAGTGTGGCCAGCAGGTCAAAGGAGGTGATTCTGCCCCCTCTACTCCACTCTTGTGAGACCCCACCTGGAGTACTGCATCCAGCTTTGGAGTCCACAACATAAGAAGGACATGGACCTGCTGGAGCGTGTCCAGAGGAGAGCCACGAGGATGATCTGAGGGCTGGAGCACCTCTCCTATGAGGAGAGGCTGAAAGAGTTGGGGATGTTCAGCCTGGAGAAGAGGAGGCTCCGGGGAGATCTTATTGTGGCCTTCCAGTACCTTAAGGGGGCCTACAGGAGGTCTGGGGAAGGACATTTTACTAGGGCATGTAGCTATAGGACGAGAGGGAATGGCTTTAAACTGGAAGAGGGCAGGTTCAGATTAAACATTAGGAAGAAGTTTTTCACTTTGAGGGTGGTAAGGCACTGGAACAGGTTGCCCAGAGAGGTTGTTGAGGCCCCATCCCTGGAGGTGTTCGAGACCAGGCTGGATGTGGCCTTGGGCGACCTGGTCTAGTGGGAGGTGTCCCTGCCTATGGGAGGGGGGTTGGAACTCGATGATCTTCAAGGTCCTTTCCAACCTAAAGCATTCTATGATTCTATGATGTAGCCCACAGTTGACTCTTCCCTTCCTGATTGTATCCCTACTGAAGTGATTCTGGGCTCCCTTCAGAACCAGGGCCAAGAGGTGTCATGGCTTTCTCTTGGTGCTTTGTCTGTGGTTGCCGATGCAAATGTACAGGGTATAGCCCACTTCGCTGGGCTGCTCTCCAGCAGCTATCATCCAGTTTCTACAGAGAGGGAAGACTAATTTCCAGAATCAGTCAGGTTTTATGCTGGTGTTCCCTCATTTAAACTGGCCTAAACTGGTGTGAACTCTTAGATGTGACCGTAATACAGGGTCCTCTCAGCTGTCAATGAAGCTTCTGTAGCAGAGCTTCACCTGCATCACTGAAACAGGAGGCCTGTTTTTACTGTATTGCCTACACAGTCCTGTTCTGGATGTTGTGTTATGTCAAAATACTTACAAAAAACCCCACGTAATATTAAGAACTGAGAGTGGGAAATTTACAGATATTGAGTGTGAATGTCTCTGCAAGTATTTGAGGGGGTGAAGCAGTTCCCATTCAGATACTTATCTGTAGTTCTTTCAACAAGATGGCAGGGGTGAAAGTTTAAATTAACAGGTTGTAGTAGAAACTTCGGTTTCTTCTTTCAAAAGTCATCATCTATCACTATGCTGCTTTTGAGTTTTAAAATCTCCAAGATTTTTGATTAATTGGGTTACTAAATTGAAGTTTAGGGATGCTGCTGAAGTACTGGTTCTCTGAAGACTTCTCCTTTTGTCCTGGTTCTGGCAAGGATGGGTTACCGGCAAGGATGGTACTACCTCTGTGGTAGGGTTGTTGAGGGTCAAAGAACAACAGGTACTGATTGCTACCACAACGGTGCATTGATGGCAATATCGCACTAACCGAGACTCTGTGATTCCCATCCGTAAGTTGATTCATCAACTAGAGACTCAAGGAGTGATTAGCAAGACTCGCTCACCCTTTAATAGTCCCATATGGCCAGTGCGAAAATCTAATGGAGAGTGGAGGCTAACAGTGGATTATCGTGGCCTGAATGAAGTCACACCACCACTGAGCGCTGCCGTGCCAGACATGCTAGGGCTTTAATACGAACTGGAGTCGAAGGCAGCCAAGTGGTATGCAACGACTGATATCGCCAATGCATTCTTCTCAATCCCTGTGGCAGCAGAGTGCAGGCCACAGTTTGCTTTCACTTGGAAGGGCATCCAGTACACCTGGAATTGACTGCCCCAGGGGTGGAAACACAGCCCCACCATTTGTCATGGACTGATCCAGACCACAGTGGAACAGGGTGAAGCTCGAGAACATTTGCAGTACACTGATGACATCATTGTATGGGGCGACACAACAGAAGAAGTTTTTGAGAAAGGGAATAAAATAGTTCAAATCCTTCTGAAAGCTGGCTTTGCCATAAAATGAAGTAAGGTTAAGGGACCTGCACAGGAGATCCAATTTTTAGGAATAAAATGGCAAGATGGATGCCATCAGATCCCAATGGATGTGATCAACAAAATAGCAGCTATGTCCCCACCGACTAGTAAAAAGGAAACACAGGCTTTCTCAGGTGTTGTGGGCTTTCTTAGGTGTTGTGGGTTTTTGTAGGATGCATATTCCAAATTACAGTTTGATTGTGAGCCCTCTATATCAAGTGACGCAGAAAAAGAATGATTTTAAGTCGGGTCCTGAGTAGCGACAAGCTTTCGAACAAATTAAGCAGGTAATAGTTCATGCAGTAGCCCTGGGCCAGTCAGGGCGGGACAAGACATTAAAAATGTGCTCTACACTGCAGCCGGGGAGAATGGCCCTACCTGGAGCCTCTGGCAAAAAGCACCAGGGGAGACTCGAGGTCGACCCCTGGGGTTCTGGAGTCGGGGACACAGAGGATCCGAAGCCCGCTATACCCCAACGGAAAAGGAGATATTGGCAGCATACGAGGGCGTTCGAGCTGCTTTGGAGGTGGTTGGTACTGAAGCACAGCTCCTCTTAGCACCTCGACTGCCAGTGCTGGGCTGGATGTTCAAAGAAAGGGTCCCTGCCACACATCATGCAACTGATGCTACGTGGAGTAAGTGGATTGCACTGATCACACAGCGAACTCGAATGGGAAACCCCAGTCGTCCAGGAATACTGGAAGTGATCATGGACTGGCCAGAAGGCAAAGATTTTGGAATATCACTAGAGGAAGAAGTGACGCGTGCAGAAGAGGCCCCACCATATAATGAACTGCCACAAAATGAGAAGAAACATGCCCTGTTCACTGGTGGGTCCTGCCGTATTGTGGGAAAGCATTGAAAGTGGAAGACTGCTGTGTGGAGTCCAACACAATGAGTTGCAGAAGCCACTGAAGGACAAGGTGAGTCAAGCCAGTTTGCAGAGGTAAAAGCCATCCAGCTGGCTTTGGACATTGCTGAGCGAGAGAAATGGCCGGTACTTTACCTCTATACTGATTCATGGATGGTGGCAAATGCTCTGTGGGGGTGGTTACAGCAGTGGAAGCAGAGCAACTGGCAACGCAGCGGTAAGCCCATCTGGGCTGCTGAACTGTGGCAAGATATTGCTGCCCGGATTGAGAGCCATGGGGGGTGGGACCTTCAAACATTGGGATACTCATTTAGCAAAAGCTACCTGGTTAGTTAACACTAGGGGATCTGCCAATCGAGCTGGCCCTGCCCAATCAAAACTTCCACGTACAGTAGAAGGGGATAAAGTCCCTGTAGTGCATATGAAGAATATGTTAGGAAAGACAGTCTGGGTTAGCCCTGCCTCGGGCAAAGGCAAACCCATCCATGGGATTGCTTTTGCACAAGGACCTGGGTGCACTTGGTGGGTGATGCGAGAGGATAGGGAGGTCTGATGTGTACCTCATGGGGATTTGATTTTGGGTGAGAATAGCAATGAATAAATTTTATGATGTTAAATGTTAAATAACCCTGCTGGTGTATGTTATCATTATTATTGCTATCAATGGTACTACAGAAGAATCACCCAAATCAATGACAGATGGACTTTGATGAGACTGAGTAAAGTGCGTGATGATGAAATAAGAACTGATCTCAGTAGCTGGCGCCCAGCAATCTCCTTGAGATCAACATCTTCAACCTGTGGACCATGGGCATGGACTGCATTGGGTACCCCAGTCACAGGCTTCAAATACAGCACCCACCAGTTCAGCACTACACATCATCTTATGCGCCCTGAGAGACTGTTCTCATCGATGGACCCTACCGTCGTGGACTATGTGAGCTTAATGGACATTTTTAAGGGATGGCGCATAGACTATGGGAACTGAAAGATCTGGGCATGACATAGATGGTATGGAATAAGGAGTGGATAATGTCCTCGTTCCGGCAAGGATGGGGTTAATTTCGCCAAGGAGCCGGCAGGGGAGGCAAGTATTCCATGCCACGTGACCCATGCCCAGGCTATAAGAGGCCTTAGCCGGGGAGAGGGAGGCAGTCGCTACTCGGGGGCGGACTGCGATGGTGCCGGTCTGGTCAGTGCGCTGCGCGGCGGTACTGTAATCGAGTTCTTATATTCCTTTATCGGTGTTATTGTTTTTCTTTCTTCTTCCCTTTGTCTGTTGTGTTAAATTACACTATTTCAACCCACGAGTTTTGCCCTTTTCTGCCGATTTTTCCCACGGCTGTGGGAGTCAATCAGGAAGCTGCGTGGTTCTTTGCTGCTGGCTGAGGCCAAACCACTACACCTTCAAAACACTTCTTCTGCCAGGGCCAAAGGGTCATAGAATCATAGAATGGTTTAGGTTGCAAGGGACCTTAAAGATCATCTAGTTCCAACCACCCTGCCATGGGGGTAGGCGGCAGCATCACCTCTGTTGGGCAAACAGATTTGACAGCTCCCTACAGTCATAGAATCATAGAATGGTTTAGGTTGGAAAGGACCTTTGAGTTCCAACCCCCCCTTTTTTCACTAGACCAGATCGCTCAAAGACCCATCCAACATGGCCTTGAGCAGTTCCAGAGATGGGGCATCCACCTTCTCTGGGCAACCTGCTAGAGTGTCTTACCACCCTGAGTAAAGCATTTCTTCCTTGTATCTAATCTAAATCTACTGTCTTTCCATTTAAAACCATTACCCCTCATCCTATCACTAAACTCCCGGATTAAGAGTCCCTCTCCATCTTCCCTGAAGGCACCCTTTAAGTACTGGAAGGCTGCTATAAGGTGTCCCCAGACTCTTCTCTTCTCCAGGCTGAACAATCCCAACTCTCTTGGCCTATTGTCATAGCAGAGGTGCTCCAGCCCCCTGATCATCTTTGTGGCCCTCCTCTGGACCTGCTCCGACAGGTCCATGGCCTTCTTATGTTGAGGGCTCCAGAGCTGGGCGCAATATTTCAGGTGAGGTCTCACGAGAGCAGAGTAGAGGGGCAGAATCACCTCCCTCAACCTGCTGACCATGCTTCTTTTGGTGTAGGATACGGCTGCCTTTCTGAGCTGTGAGTGCACATTGCTTGCTCATATTGAGCTTCTCATCCACCAACACCCCCAAGTCCTTCTCAGGGCTGCTCTCAATCTGTTCTCCACCCAGCCGGTATTTGCACATGGGATTTCACAGACCCACATGCAGGACCTTGCACTTGGCCTTGTTGAACTTCGTGAGGTTTGCATGGGCCCACGTCTCAAGCCTGTACAGGTCCCTCTGGATGGCATCCCTTCCCTCCAGTGTGTTGACCACACCACAGAGCTTGGTTCATCATTAAACTTACTGAGGGTACAGTCAATCCCAATATCCATGTCGCCAATGGAAATATATTCACCATCTGCTGATGGTTATTACAGATTGGCATTTGAGTTTATGCAAAATTAACTCCTCTTGTGATGGTTCATCTGCTCTGGACAGAATTCATTATTCTGAACCTGTTTCTTTTTTTGTCCAAAGTTGTGGGTCCTATTTTTCAGACAAGCAAATCTGGAGGTGGTGACACTCTAAGCTTGTTGTTATTCTAAAAGGCTTTTTTTTTCCCCGCAGATAACAGCAAATTAGCAAGTGATTCCCCTGTTAATGAAGCTCCCAAGGTCCACTATGTAGTTGTCCAGGCTCTCCTTTCCTGAGTGCCAGAATCTCCATCTTTCAGCTGTAAACTTAGGCAACAGATTTTCTTTCCTCTGCATTTCAAATAAATTTCAGGTTGAAGAGGTGTCTGGTGAATCTTTGCTTTTTGAAGTACAGTTTCATTTTGTTTATTTTATTTTTATTAAACCCTATTCTGAGACACAGAGGAGATATTGATCAGAAATTATTCTGGTAGATAGACATACACATTGGTTATAACTGTAAAAAGTGCAGACTAAGCATCATCTACCTGAATGTAAATTTTACCCTAGTACGGAGAACCAAATTCTGTGCCGTTTCCTAACTGATTCTGAGAGTTTTGGTGGTTTACAGGACTTTTTCTGCAGTTCTTCACAAAGGCAAAATTCACACCAAGATCTTATTGGCAGTATAATATACTTTGGTTTGTCAAAATCATTCTGTATGGTGATTCTTATCACCTCTTATCTCCTGTCACAAAGCCGACTTGACCTGGATTTAAAATACTAACAATTATTTTATTTAGTGCTGTGTCTAGGATGCTAGTTATTATTTTATATCCAAAGTGTAGCAGTGATATCTGATGATATTTGCAGAGTTTTCTTGGGTCTTTACCAGCTGTTAGATTTATGGATGTTATTGAACTTATTGTCTAATTGATAACAAGAGCCACTTCATTTCAGTATAAAGATTTTATGATCCAGATCCTCAGTAGGTGTAAATCAGTATAGTTAAGGTATAGTAATCATTGTAGTTTTATTGCTTCACACCAGAAAAACAAACAAACAAACAAACAAAAAACTGCTTCTTGAAGTGTGGACTAATATTTTCTTTGTTATACTACATGGTGTTGCAGGTATTTTGCTTCTACCCAGGAAGCTACTAGTTTTTAATCCCTGCTTTGTCTCATTTGGTGAAATACTCTGCTAGAAGCTGTTTTTAGCTGTTACTTAGCCTTTTGATAATGTAATTTTAGAAAATAATAACTCAAACTTGTTTGCTGCTAAAAATAATGAGATTTATGCAGGTTTAATGCTAAAGAGGGATCATTGTTTTACTGGTTATTTCTGAATTTGAGTTTCAATTTGGTCTTTCTAATTTTCTTTAAATGTTGTGCTGTTAGTTTGACAACATTCTCACTAGATAAATAGCAGCTTCCCAAATAGAAGGTTTTCATGTGGAAGAATTTAAAAATCAAAAGCATTACTCATTAGTTTGTTCATTTTGTAAGTCTTCCTACCTTGTTTCCTTCCATGTTTCCATAAATTGTTGATTATTGGTTTATGCTGGTAAAATAAAGACAACCAACAAAACAACCAGAACCAAGTGAAAAAACACAGGTCACTTTTGGCAAATGTGGTGGGGTTTTTTGTTTGTTTGTTTGTTTGTTTTGTTTTGTTTTGTTTTGTTTTTTAATGAGTGTGTCCCTCTGATTCAGAATGTACTTCCAGTCTATTTTCTACGTGTTAGAATATTTGTTCACTGCTATGTGTAGTATTATGGGGGAAATATCTTCATTTGAAAATGCCAAGTAGTTGAGTATAATCTTTTCTAGAGTGAGTAAAATGTCTTAAAAGTTTGCAAGGCTCAGTATCTAAACAAATATTTTTACATACTCCTCAAGTCAAATGGTAATTGGAATTTATTGTATTTTTTTTGTGTGTTCCTGTGGAGCTTTTTGGGTTTGTTTGTTTCTTTCTCTCTTTTTTTGTGTGTTGTTGCTGTTGTCTAAAACAACTCTAGCACTAAACTAAAATTCCTTCTCAAATACACTGCAGATATCGGAAGCTCAGAAAACAGAGCTCCAGTTTCCTGTGTTCCACTTCTTTGTAGGAATGAAATGCTGTACTGTGAGTATTTTAAGAACTTGGAAATCTGGCAGTCTTTCTTGTCCTGCGACCTGAAAAAACTTGATTTGATTTTTTTGGAGGACTTAAATTTTCAAGCAAACATTGTCCAAAGTGTTTGTTTATCAGATGAACCAAAAAATTCCGTACACACTGCATACACCATCATTATACGCCTACCTCACTAACAAAGTTTAAAACACTCACTAGAGCAGTATGAGGCTGCTAAGACCTACGCAGTCTCCTGGAACAGTTGTAGAAAGAATGGTACAAACATGTCTGTTTAAAAATTTTTCAGACGTTCTTGATTCTAAAAATGTAGGAATATCCTCTTTTATAGAAATGAACAGTAGTAAATGGAAAAATAATTTTGTGAGATTATTGGTCTACTGGATTAAGCTTTGCTTTTCTGGGGACCCTGAACTTTGTTTCCAGTTTGCCAGAGGGAAATGTGGCATCCATAGTGCAGGTAAATGAGATAGGAATGATCCTGTGTGCCTCCTGTGTTGGGACAATTAGGTATTTGTTTTGGTTTTTTTTTGTTTTGCTTTTTCCAACAAGAATTGTGAGGTACACATTGTACAATCTACAGTAATTGAAAGATTTCAATTGAAAAAATGAAATTTGGTCTCATTCTTATACATTTATTGTACTTAAACTAAAGGGTATTCTGATCAGAAGGAGCAGAAGCAGTCTAGTGAGTGTATTTATTTTCATTTGGGAAAGAATTACAGGTCGTATCTGTAGCTTTAGTTGTGTATATAAAGTATATATCAAACAGCAGTCTTGATAAGAAATGCAAATGTGTACAGTGGCCTCAGAATGTATCTCAACATGCTAATAGTCATGTGAAAATGGCAATTTTGTATAATTTATAGTTTAGCTCAATTTAATATTAGAAGTAGCATTACTGTAGTAATTAGACACAAGCTGTGGACTAAAGTCTCATTGTGCTTAGTGTTTTATGAAAGATCGAGCACAAAAGTGTGCTACAAAAAAGGGTTACAATATAAGTACAAGACAAATGATGAATGCAGAAGGACAAGGGGCAAAAATGAAGCAGTGAGAAAATATTGGTCAAAATGGTAAGTGGAACTTCTGGTATTTTTAACAGACTAATTATTGTCAAGCTTTTGATAAGCTTTGCAACAGACGGGAATTTTGTGGTGGGATATGAAGAAAGAGAGTGAATGTGACTCATGAATGTTTTATGAAGATCACCTAGTTGATGAAGTGGGAAAAGCTGGAAAGGGATGCAACTGTAGGTGAATAGGTCACTCAACCACTTGGTGCTAATTAGAGATGATAGCTGAGCTGAGTCCTCTGTAGAACTGTACAATAGAGGTAAGTAGTTTTGTCTTTTATCCTATAGAGAAGTCAGACCCTATAACGGGATTAAAAGAGAGTAATGGCATGGCTAAAACAATGATTTAGGAAAATTATCATTCTGCATGGAAGTAGGCAGGGCAAGCGTGTATTAGTCAAGGCCCGAAACACCCGGGACGAGTGTACTAACTCTGTGGATGATTAGGAGAGCAATATGCTAGAGGTGACAGCTATTCCCCAGTAGAGAATACTTTAGATGTTTTAATTGCAAAAGAGGGTAAAATATTAGCTTGGACTGAGAAGGCAGCTGAGAAGGAGTTTTTACCTTTATAGATTTGCTTGGGATCCGAAAGTGCCTTTCTTTGGGCATTTCAAACTTCTGCTACAGATACAGCTGAATTTGTTGATATGAAAAAAAAAAAAAAGGGATTGTGGTTTTTTGGTTGTGTGGTTTGTTTTGGTTTGGGATTTGCTTTTTTTTTTTTTTAAACACAGAATTTTCTCTGGAGTAACTGATATTTTTGCATAAATTTTCCAAGATAGAGCAACCTGGGAAAGGACCAACTAAGGAAACTACCACTGAATTCAAAATATATTTGAATTGTGTGTACTGCTCCTTTTGGACATGCAGGGGAGATGAGAGTTTTCCAGCTGTGCCAAGATTAGCCTTGCTGGGTGGATGGAAGGGAATTACCAGACCTATGTGATAAGGAAATGATGTGGTAGAGCTGATTTAAGTGTATATTGCATTGAGCACCTAATGTAGATGACCATTGTAGATCTTAGTCAATTTGACTATTAGCCCTGTTAGGAGATACAGGAATGGCTTTTTGCTGTCAGAAGAGCAGGAAGTATGATGCAGAAATGTTTTAGTCCACAAAGTAGGAGGTGCAAACAAGGTTCCCCTATTTACTTGTGCTGAGATGGTGTAGTCATATCTGTAGACAAGTGGGAAAGTGGTCAATTGTAGGGCTGTCACACCTTAGTCCAAAATATCTGCAGAGACAGGATTGTACCTGGAAAACTTTAAGTAGGAGACTGATTTGTGTTTTCTCTCAGATTTAATTGCACCCCAGAGTGGTATATTTCTGAGGCATAACTCCTGGAGCTAAGAGTCTTCAGTGGCGTAGTAGCAGTTGGAGCTCGGGAATGCAAAGCGATGCAGTCTAAGGCAGGGTGGGGGCCCAAAGCCAGGGAAACCAAGTTCTCTCAACAGTCTTAGAGGAAAGCATGAAGGAAAATGGAAGTTGAACCTTGTTTTATGAAACTAACTGGAGGGCTGTTTGAGTAACTGCAGCAGTTTCAAAGGTGTGCGGCAACGTTGCACGTACTGCTCGTGTAATTTGGGATCTGGCCGAAGGGAACTCCTTTCTGCATGTGCTCCCCTCCTCTGTCCCATCCCTCTGGCCCTCAAGGGGATATGGACAAACAACTAGTTATTCCTGAATAATCGGTACAGCCTATCAGTAATTCTCCAGGAACCGCTTGCATGCACATGTCTTGCAGTAAAAAAGAAATAGCTGATAGTATCACCATCGGTGGAAGAGGGTTGGCTGAGCTACCTTGTGTATACCAATGGCTGAGTGTTTACTGAAGAACTGTGGACAGACTGTAAATTCCTGTCTTTGCTTACCCCACCGTTACTCTGCCCACACCTTGAGCTGTGTTTTATGTGAGGCTCCCTTGTCCTGTTTCCCGCTGTCTGGTTGTAATCCTGTTCGCTTTTGGCAGACTGTGACGCATTAATCTCTGTCCAACCCTATCCCTTACAAGGGGAGAAACAGGAAGATCAGGACGCTTAAGACTGGCCTATAGAAACTATGGCTGACCTAATTGTGAGACAACAATAGATGTTAGGTAGTTTACTTCCTATTTCTGTGCTTAATTGTCCCATATGTACAATACAACCCATGAAGCCTAACTCTTCTACGTGGTATTCTTTAACATCTCAAGATTTAAGAGCAGCAGACAGTTGCATTTTGCTCCTTCATGCATATACCTTACAACAACACACTTACTACATAACACTGTGAAATACTTAGAATATGGAAACAGGTGTATGTGCTTTTTGATTGAATGTGGAAATGTGTCATTTTTCATTTTACTCATGTTTATCCTGTTGGAGAAAAGCTGATATTTTTCAGGTAAGAAGGGTCATACTTTTAAAATAGGGCATTAAATTAGGAGAAAGTTCATCCTGATTTAGTCACATCATAGCAGAATTCATATAATCAAATTAGAAAATATACAAAATATGCTATGAATTCACTGGAACATATGCTTCTCTAAAAATAGTAGATTTGGCATTATGATAATAAACTTATTGTTCATAGTCCCTGTCAGAATCAAGAAGGGGAAGAAATGAGAACACTGACAGCTACTCAAGTAATGAGAAAATAAGTGTAACACATATATTTTAGCATAAAGGATCTGAAATTGTAGAGAATTTATAGTGATGAAAATTTAGTAAATACAGAAGAATATATAAATACAATTTCCCCAAGAATTTAAATGTGTATAAGACCCCAGACCTGCAGCACTTAGACATAAATGCTGTCCTGAATAGGTCTTTCTGGATAATAGCTCTGATCTTGTTGGAAGTTGGTGCCAACGTCAGTGGCTCTCTTGTTTTGGTCTGGCCTTTTGCATTGGTCAGGTGTCCCATTTATACTTCCAAAAAATTTTAATTTTTAAAGAAAATTCCATAAAAGTGAATACCTTCTTTTCAAGGAAGATTGTGAAAAGAGTTATTTAACCCTGAGTCAAAGAATCAATGTAGTCTAATGCCTTCTTTGGCAAGCCGATCCACTGATAAATTAACATAAGTCATCTTGTTGTTGCTTTTTTCTTTTTGGACTTGCTTCTTTTTTCCTTTTGTTTTTCATTAGTAGATCAGATATGACTATTCAGACTGAATATAACAGGTATCATTCCATCATGGAATGTTCTTTTTTTCTGTTGGGCATGATTCCTGTGAAATTTCAAGTTTCAAAACCCAAATTCAGTAACATTCAAGATAGTGTGATCACTATAGTTTCTTGTTACTGCTTGCTTCTTAGATATTTAATAAAGGGACACTATTTCTTTTCTAATGCAGGCTTGTTACTTCAAATGTTTGCCATGTGGACTTTTTTTTTCTTGAGACAGTTTTTTCCAAAATTATTTTTATTCTTTAATCATTTTATCCTCAAAGGAAGAAATGTGCCTCTCCTCTTCCTTTAGTCTTTCTGTAACATTTTAGCTCCATGTTCACGATATTTATTTGACCTTTTATATCTCCTACATCTAATGACATTTGTTTTGTTAGCTTTTGTAAAGATGAATGACCTTTTAACTCTTTAGAAAAAAAAAATCCATTTTCCTCTTTCTTTGCTCTCTTTTCTTGCTATAGAGGTAAGCTTTGCTCTTTCCTTTTACTTGCTTTAAAGTCTTACAGTGAAATCCTAGACCTCAGTAAGTCAGGGAAAAGATTTCTGCTGACCTAGTTGGGTCCAGATTTGACCACTGGTTTTACTGAGAAGGCAAAGCTGTTGCCCGTATTTGCAACTAAAGAGTTAGTCTGTTTAGCCCCCTTTCCCTGAAACGGTAAACATGGAGTTTTTATTATTTACTGTTGGCAAATGGTGGCTCTATGCCTAGGAGAAGGGCTTCAGAAGAAGGCACTAATTGAGATTATCATCGGAGTTGGGGAAAAAAAAATGTTTCCCCATTTAAAAAAAAAGTTAAATGTCAAAATGTAGCTCTTTATTCAGAATTGAGAATTGCTGTAATTCTTTATGAAATGAAACATGAGTAGCTCAGTTAGGGGGGAATGTGTCTGGGATGTATCAGATTTATGTATAAAATCATCTGCCTTGTGCAGGGAACAGGCAGAGCCTTGTTTTCTGGAAAGTAGCTTAACCAAGGGGCTATTTTGGTAGGTGCCACGCCACTCCTACTGGGGAAGAAGATCAGCTTTGAAGACAAAACCTCTTTCTCCTAACACATACTCAGTGATTTATGGTAAACGAAAATTGTCTCGTGGTAATTTTGTGGAAACATTTTTGTTGATTCTTGGATTTCTCAGGTGATGTAAGAAACATTTGGTTAATTTACAGCAGGAACAAAATGAGAGAGAGAATGAGAAAGTAAGAGTGCACTATTATTACCTTTCATGTTAAATTTCATTCTTATCATACACACTCCAAGTGTGTCATCCTGTTTTCTTGTGAAAAAAATAGTAATTACATCAGAATAACCTTGTAGCATAACTTTGTAGGTCAGTGAAATTTTAAGGGGCATAAAATGACATTGTTTTTCTTTGAAGTTCCTATCTAGTTATCTGTTAAAGGAGTGCTATGTGCATCTGTGTATTCCCATGACGAAGTTATGATTTATTTTAGCTGATTCCTTTTGGGAAAGATGGATATGTGAAGAATTGAACTATATATAAGCTGTGATTCAGAACTCTTGTTTCTACTGTGGTGGTTTGCCTAAGTAAAAATGACAGACTGACTAACAGATTAATGAAAAAAGTAAATGTTTTCTGTGCTCTAACTCTGTATTTTTTTAATCACAGAATTTCAGTGGGAAAAAGTTGAATGATCTGCCTCCTAAAATTTCTTTAGTTTGAAAATAAAGGAAATGTATTGCTATTCTCGCTGTAATTTTGTATAAGTTTTAGCTCATTTTAATGGTTCTCTGATGAAATGCATAGTTATCTTGCAGGGACTCTGACATCAACAAGTGGGAGAATTAATCTCTGTGTAACACTTAGCTGCGTCTGAATCACGAAGCAATATTTTTGTTCTGATCTCACTGGTAAAACATCTTAGTTGGATTTTATTTCCCTCTGCTGTCTTATTTCTAAATGAGATTGATCAATCCTAAAAAAATCCCTCCCTTATAGGGAGTGGTTTAGGAGTTGTTAATGTAAACAAACTATTAAGAGTAAGGCAAGTATGGGCAGCAGATCCTGTTACATGGTATATATGTCTAAAAACCCATATTGTAGCTAACAGCTCCCCAATACTTGCACAAAGCCACCTGCCTTTCAAATGTAATGTTGTAAATGGGTGTAAGTCTTCTAGAGCTAGAGCATATACAAATCAGACCCCTCCGAGCAATGCTGGTTCAATAGAAAGGAGGTTGAGATTGGAGCTGGGACCTGCAAGAAGCAGAGACCATCATTGTGCCCCTTGGGCTGCGAGGCTGGTTGTGTGCAGAAGTTATGTCTGTCCAAAGCCTGTGTTAATGGTTACCTTTGTGGCTGTTTCTTATCCTCCCTTGCAGCGGTTTGTAGTTCTCTGGAAACTGAAAAAGATGATCTTTTCCAGTGTTGCAAATTATCCCCTTCTGGGGGTCTCAAAAATAAGAGCCAAATTCTCTTCTCAACTGTATAGTAAAAAAGGGAGCTCTCATTGCAAAGCTTCTTTGTACTTTTACTGCTTTCTGATAAATATAATCAAACATATTGTAAATATTCTTTTCCAGTTTCTTTCATATAAATAGCAAATCCTGTAGATGACTGAATTAATCTAATAGGGAAGGGTAATCACGTGACTGGAGCCCAATTCTTTCATTTGTCCCTTAGCTTCTTGAGTGTATAAAGCAGCTCAGCTAGTTTATTTTATCAATAATTGATTGTATGATGCTGTGTTTGGTGAGATTTTTTTTTGTCAAAACAGATATTTTCCCATATTCTTCCACCCTAGTTAATGACAAGCAGTGCATGGTCTATAATTCACGTTGCCTTATCCTCATGGGATACTTGCTCTCTTTCCCTCCCAAAAGCAAATATTAGGTTGAAGTGTTATTAAGGAGTGTTAAAAGTTTAAATTTATTAGCAGAAGTTATTTAAAATATTTCTTTTTTTGGTGCTCATCACAAAGCTGTTTATAGAAGTACAGGGTTATTAAAAATGCTGTAGTAACAGGAAAGGTCTGGCTGAAATATAGCAAGAAAAGTCCTTCTCCAGACAGACTGTTCCAAGTCCCTCGGGGCTACACCAGGGTTTTGCTGTGATTCATCTACGAGGGATCTGTTTGCCTCATCTCACCTCTGAACCAAGCAGCATATGTCAACCACCTTAATACTGTTTCTCCAGAGAGTATGTGCTACTGGAGTTGTGTCCAGTTTTGTTTTAAAAGGATTTCTGGTGTAACCTGTGTCGGCGTAAAAGATACAGCCGATGTTTTTCTCATTGACTTCAGTAACCTCAGGTTCCTTTTTGCTACGTGGCAAGCAGTGAACGCAGGCTGTCTGTGATGCTTTCCCTTGCAAAACCAGCATGTGCACGTCCCTTTTCCTTGTGCATATTAGTATGGAGGTTCTTTTGTGAGGGAAAATTCAGAAGGCTCGCTACTGGGCAATAATCATGGGCTTTTTTCAGAACTGCTTCCAGCAGCTCCTTGCTCCAATGCCTCCAAATGTAAAAATCCCCAGTCTTTAGACATTGCCACAAAACGGGGGTGGCTGTTGACATCGGTGAGGCCCAGTAACCTCCAGGTGGGCTAAGGGAGTTTGGCTTGCCCCAGGAGGGGAAACCGTGCTCCCTGAAGGGCTGAGACAGCGTGGACTTCTTCGTGACGCCAGGTAGCTGTTGAAGGGCTCTGGCCTCTTTGGCTTGCCGCTGCTCCTTGAGCTTCCCATGGAGTGCTACAACTTTGTTCTAGTACCAAGATGAGCCTTACTGTGCACCTAAGGCTGAGTGAGCATAAAAGACCTGAGCATGTAGCTAATCCTCTGAACTGAGGAACGTATAAGTGCTTTGCTCCACTCTGAAACCCCAACTCAGCGAGAAGTGATGACTTGAAAAAGAGTCACTAGGTAAAAGCCTATGGACTGTGGTAAATATGGAAGCAGCCACTATGATCTCTTTTGGCCTTAAACTCTACAGAATTAGGTTGACTTTGTGCATCCAATTTATGAGGCCTCCCTTCTGTAAAAGTTGCCACTACTGCCAACTCTTTCCTGATAGTCCTGACAGGTTAAATGGGTGAAGAAGAAGTGGCAATTTAAAATCTGGTATATTTTGTGGGTTCTTTAAGTGTCTTTGTATTGTTACAAGTGTCTAAGGGAATATTGTGTAGAAGCAAAATACCGTATTTGAAAATATGCTCGTGTTTTCTTTCTTCCTCTATTTAATGTAACTTGGCCATAACTTTGCATTAAGTTACATTTAGGCCTGGCATGTATCCTCCTTGGATCACATTCTCAAAAGATAGCAGGCTGCGTTGCTCCATTGATTTCAGTGGAGCATGACGATTTATATATCAGTTGTATAAGGAAGCATAATGAAAAGTATGTTCATTCAAAACCAGAATTGAATACCTTTAGATCTGTCCTCACCCTCTGCTCTCTAGAATAAACTGGAACTAATTCCATTGATTTATTTTTTTCTTTTTTTTGCAAAATACTGAAGATGTCCCTTACTCTGGGGTATATTATTTGGGTTTAGCATAAATTTTGCACTGTCTGTTTGCCATTCTTCCTCACGCCTGCTGTCGGAAATGCATCAGGAAACAAAAGCGAGCCTAATTGACAGCTCTGTGGAGGCTGAAGGTAGGCTGTGACCTGAAATGAGGACTGTTCTCATAATGAGAGACAGCTGAAAGATTATGTATATAGAGCCACTAAAATAGATTCCCTGGCTCTTTTTCATAAACCAGCAGATGGTAGCAGAGTCTACAGATCTCTGAGAAGGCAAATGTACATTAAATACTGTAACTGCCCTCATTCATTTGCCATTCATCTTTACTTGTCAGCCTCTTCATAAGTGCCTTCTGTAGAGCTGACCCTGAAATTGCATCGTTTAATCTGTAATCATATATTGCCAACGCTTCCCCTTTCTATCGCATATCAACTGCGTTAATTCCGCCGTGCTGTGGACCACCGATAGCTGTAGGCAAGTCTCTGTAGAAAAGAGATATTCGTAAAATGGAGCAGAGACAAGAGGAAAGGATGACTTGCTGGATAGAAAGGGGTGGGGAGAAGGGGAAGTGAGAGGAGAGAGACGTGTGGGCATGGATTTGTCTGTCTGTCCGCTCCTCTTTCATGCGTCCTTGGAAGTCTAAGTGGCCTGTTACTATTACGAATATTTAAGACTTGCCGGAGTGCTCAGCCCCTGGCATAGGAAAGCACAGAGGAAACACAGGTCCTGCTTACGGAGTCTCATATTTGAACAGAGGTGCTGCATATAGAAATGAGCCAGAAGAAAATGCTTTCCGAGTCGAAACCAGCTGGGATAATGAATGTGTGAGAGCATTTCTAATTAAATGGGATTCATGGTGTGTTTTTGAGAGGGGATTTGAAAGGGGAGGCTGAATGCTGCTTTAGTTTCTGAAGAGGGGGAGGGACTCAGTGTCCTTGAAGACTGACGTATTTTTGCTGCTCTTCTTGTGACTGTGCCCAAGGATGGCAGGGCTCAAAAGTTCAAATATTGTCAACAGTTAGTCATGTTGAAAGTGCTGTTGAGATGTAGGCTACATGCTGTGAGCCTGTCTGCAGTGACTGTTGAAAAATATGCTTTCAGGAGACACTGACAGACCAAAGAACCCAACATGCCAAAATGATTAAGTCAAATATACCATTTTATCCCTTGATCCATTTGTCCTCTGAAGGATCAGCCATAGGATAATGAAGCATCCTGAGAACGGCATCTATGAAAACAGAGCATTAAAGCCAGCATGCCTGCATAAAGGGTGCAAAGTGCTCACTTCTAGGTCTGCTTCCATCATACTGGAATGTCCCCTCTGTGGCCCTGGAAAAAAATACGTGATTTCTTTTTACCTCTTGCACACAGATACTAGCGAGAGTCCAGAAAAGGCTTTATTTTCAGAGGTGTTATAACAGTCGCAGGCTCTAGATGGTACTATGCAATCACTCTATTGTGTCCTGCCTTTTGTAATGGTTTCTTACTTTTTTTTGGCTTCTACAAAATGTAGGGAAAGCAAAGCAGCAAAATGATATCAGCAAGAAACCTACCAAATAAAAAATAAAAAGGTCATAGATTTTTGTTTCCGACTGCATATTTAGATTAGCTTTCATTCTTGTATAATGGGCTAGATGTTCTACCAGTGCTTAACGCATTAGGTTCTAGTATTAATGAGTTATGCTGTATTGAGCCAGTGTTTTCATTACATTTACGGGCAAGAAAAGAAAAGAGAAAAGATTAATGCAGGATTCCCCGGGAGAAAAGCAGTCTCTTTCTTGTGGTTCTGAGTTTTTTGCTTGTTGTGGTGTGTGTCCACAGCGTGCATGAACATCTGTGCACATGTGTAATTTCAATGGGGGCATTCTGCACACTGAAGATATCAGTTCTCTGAGAAAGTCAGGTGATAGGGTCCTACGTGCAGATGTGGGAGCATAAAGTATAAAAATAATAAAAAAAAAATAATAAAAAAGACTGTTTCTAACAGCAGAAACTGTTATCTGTACTCAATTCCTTATGACCTTTTGCTCCAGAAGTTAGTAGTAAATGGGAGCCCTTCACCACTTCCTGATGCCATGAGGGACTTAAGCTTTCTGCAAGAGAGGAGTGGGAGTCCCCAGGCTTTTGTGTATTCCATTTTTAGGGACTGCCTTCCTGAGTTCAGAGACACAGTAGGATAAACAGCTATTTTCTACAGAACTGCAGTAAAATATCTCTGAGTATGTAATAAATGCTGTAATATGGATTTTTCAGACTGCTAAAGGAAAATAAAATACAAGCCCTAATGCATTTGCTTCCCTAGACATTTTAATTCAAAATTAAGGTTTTCTGTGAAACTCTTCTCAACATAATTGTGCTAGAATACCATAAAACTCCAGTTGAGACAATAAGTGAATCGCAATTGATATATTTTATTTTCCAAATACTATCTTACAAAATTTCTGGCACTACTCATAGACAAGCTCCTTTTTATTGTTAATCTACAATTATTAATGTACCTGCAATTCTTGACAATCAGCCAAAGGTACAAACTCTACTCTCACCCCAGCAAAATGAAGATACGTGAAGCAAAGAAGAAAATTCAAGGAGCAGTTAAAATTTTGCCCATGGAAATTCCTACCAGCAATTAGGTGTGTATGCTATAAGGTGAGTCCAAGAATAATCAGGAAAAGGGAATGTTTATTTGAGCCAAGGATGAGTCTGTGATGATGTAGATATTAACGTTGTCTCTAGTTGTGACTGCCTCAATTTTTTCTATTGCATGGATGAGCAGGAGGCAATATTTGCTCTCTGTCAATGGTTCCGGAAGTGTGGGATATAAGTTTCCAGCAATGGGGAAAATGGTTTATACAGAACTAAAATTGAGCCTCTTCTACTTTCATCACATGAGCTTCGACTCCGTACCTGCTTGTGCTGTCACTGTTCTATATTGATTTTTATACTTATCAGGCTCATCGGTGTAATACTTGGGAGCCTTCCAGTACCCTTTTAGACAATGTAAGTAACAGCTGCCATTGTTTCTCTAGGGAAGAGATCTGTGTTCAGTGTAATGCTTGGGTTTCTGATGTATGCAGAGCTGTACGTGTAGCAAGCAAGCCAGAAGATCTCTTCTTTATCCCTTGTATTCTGTCTTGCCTCCCTCCTCCCTTGACTACTTCTGCTGAAGCAGTGGAGAAAAATATTTCCTGGTGTTATTATTTTTTTTTTCTTATTCAAGCAGTCCCAAGGCAATTTCTAATATTTTTGTTTGGTTTTAATCTGTGTCATTCTGAAAAACCTACATGAAGAAGCTGTATATAAAATATCTTTCATTGTTTCAGTTTATTAAAAAATATAGCTCGAGTTTTATTCTATGATTAAAAACTTGAAAAATAGCAATTTCTCAGGAGAGAACACATAAAAAAGAGAACATGCAAAAGCTACCCAGAAACAGAGGAAAACAAAAAAAATGGTGTCTTCTTAGGTAAATTCGTGGGCATCAGCTCAACCAGTTCAGTGTTGAAGAATGAAGTGGCCAAAGATGCCAGCTTTGTCATGTACTGGGGTGTGTTTGAGCCCTCCTAAAATCTCTTGGTTTTTTCTACAAATAGCTGTGATGCATCCAGCTGATACAAACTGGTAAAAACCTGACTAGCTCTTTCCTCTTCCAATTTTTGGAGTGGACTTCACTAGGCGGCTATTTCTTGTTCTAACTGCAGCAAATGTGAAAGTCGTTGGTCAGAACTGCAAATGATGATCAGTGTTCGGTGGTTGCCAAACATCAGTATATGAATTTATTTGATTCCAGATGCCTAACTGTGAAGGGAGTGTGAAGGAAACAAGGGATTAAGTGGGCTGAAGGAATTAAACCTGACAGTTATTCAAGGGTAAAATGTAAATATTTGCAAGAGCTGTTAAAAGAAAGAGAAGAAAAGATTCTCGGTCATCTTAAAGCGCAGAATATCAGTTTCTTCACATTCTTTGAGACTGAAAATGTCATTGAATGAAACTTTGCCTACTGAAGCAGAAGAACAGAGTATTGTTTGATCTTTCAAGGGAGACATGTTTGATGCTGTTGTCATCAAACCGCAGCTATAATGATTAAATCTGTGTTCAAGGCCTTTGAAGTTCAATTCAGTTAATTCAGAAACAATGTTAGTTTGTATTTGACAACAAAATAATCATGCTTTCGTGCCATGCACACAGATTTTATCTGTAAGTATACATATGGTTATAGGTGTGTATATGTGTATTAGATGTATATATGTGCATGCATGTTTGAAAAGATTAATTTTATCGCTATTCCGTATATGTAATGTGTAAAACGTGACTCAAGATAGTGAAAACTTTCAAAATGGGAGAAACGTTAAGTGCTTTTCTGTGTGTGAGCAGGTATTCATACCCATGCTTTTCTGTACAGATATGCAACACTGGAATTGGCATACTGGATCAGAAGTGCAGTCCGCCTGATCCTCCTTCCCAGGCTGGGCCAATGTGGGATGCTTCAGAGAGAGGTGGATGAAACTCCACCCACACCATTTTGAAAAAATACACATCTTTAATATTAATGTAGACCCCGAAGCACAGTCTTATGTCTTATTCAAAACTCTATTTAAGAATCAACTCTTAGAAACAGGAATGGTCTTGTTTGATATACAGATGTATCATTTCCACAGGATCACAGAAAATAAGGCTGGGGGTGATGAGATGTGCTACAAGTCATCCTTTCCATCCCCCAGGTGGATCAGCTGAGTCCTGTGCCATTCCTCACAGATGTCCGGAGGTTCTTGGAAACAAGGTAAGCAAAGATGTACACTCCACAGCCTTTAAGGTCAAACTTAATTTTGGTGTTTTACTAGCTCAACAGTCCCTAGGTGATGATAATATAATAATAAAATGGGAATATTTGACACTTGAAGAAATAAATGAAATAAGCAGCAGGGCTGGTGGCATAGTGTTATGGGTATGATTTTATTCATTTACTTTCCACACGCACACCAAAGTGCTCCTCCCTTCACCAGCAGTCCTGTGTCCCCCAGTGTGGCATAAAGGAGCAGTATAGTGGATAGGGGAGAAAAACTGTTAATGATTGCTCCTTAGTAAAAGTGACTGGAGCCATTGAAAACGGTGCTGTTGAGGTGTTCTCTCCTGCCCCTTGCTTGGTGCTCCTGCCCCAGTACGGGGATGGTGGAAGGGAATGTGAGTTACACCTTAGGGGATGTTGCAGTCTGCAGTATTGTCTTCAGTGGCTAATAAGGTACATGTGTTTAGGGTATGATGGTCTCTAAGTTCATCCTTCCTCACGACCATCATCTGAAGCGTTTGGCATATTTTTCATGGAGCTTCCTGCGTTTGAATGGGTTGGCAGAAGCTGGGCAGGTTGCCAGTGCCAGGTGAGGAGAGAGGTGCTAACAAATGTTTGCAGCCTGAAAGGGAGCTGGGGGGAGGAAAGGAGAGGGCCCAGTAGCAGGGAGAGAAGCTTTGGGCAGGGCCTGAACACACAAGAAGCCATAGGCTTAGGTGTAACATGTCACTGGAATATTCAAAATAAAATGTTCAGAAGTGCTGACCGTCAAAACATCTGTTTGTCTCTTAATGTACTTTGCCCAGCCAAGCCAGTTCCTGAAGTTCTCTGACAAGTTTTTAGCTATCTTTTCCCAATAACCTTCTCCCTTTTTATTATTATCTTTGAAGAAATAACTTAGATTCTGCATAGACCTTAATTGCCAAACTCGTTATTGCAAGTTATCTGTTTCCCTCTGTGTTTACGTGAAACAGTGCAAGTATATTTGATGGGATTTTGCAGTTTGCTAGGTTACTTTGGGAGTCTCGTCCCAGCCAAGTAAGGCATATACTTGCCTTCCATCCTTCCTGCAGCAGCAGCTGGAGTTCTTTTCTGTGGAGTCTGAGTGAACTTTGGCTTGGGATAAGTAAATAATGCCATCGCTGCTACAGTTTGCAAATGCCCAAATAAATTGTACATTTTTCTGTTACCATGTGCTTAACTGAAAAGGTAGTAGATATTTCCATGTAGATTTATCCAGTCATGGTATTTCTTTCTGAGTGGCAGAAGAATTAAAAATGATGGGCTCAGAGTTTCTTGCTGGCTTTTGTCTTGCGTGCTTTATAGTGCTCCCTAAAGCATTACAAACTTCTCTGGCTATTGAGAAGATGCTGCGCTTGGTGTAACAACACAGAATTAAGCTTCAGAAAAACACATGACATCTATTGCAACATTGTAAGGCTGTACAAATGGAGCTAGGCAGCTTCCTTTATATGACTTATATGGCTTAAGATTAAAATTTCACGTAGATAATTAGGAAATTAAAAAAAAATATGGATGGTTTATTAAAGTGCTGAATGTGGGACACTATTAGAAATTGAGGAATCCTGAGGTCAAATTGTTTTCATTCAGACATCTACATTTGGATATGATTCCTTAAATGAAGTACTCAGTGCTTTGAAAATGCTGGTGTTTTGAAAATGCTGTTAGCTGGCTTGATAGACCAGTAAGAAGTTGTTATTTTTCTCACGTCTTCTGAGCAAAAGCGCCCCACTCTCTATTGGCATCCTAGGGACAGAAGCACAGGCAGCTCATAAAGACATAACTGTTTGTATAATGCTTACTTGGAAAATAAAGACTATTCATTTTGGGTGCTAGTATGGGAAATTAATTTTTTTTTTCCTCAAGAAAGAAAAGCAAGTGAAATCACCTTGTTCCTATAATAATGGGAAAGAAGATTCAAACCTGGTGACTGTTTTGCAGGTCTGGGGGAAAAAAAGTCTCAGCAGCCCAATAAATTGTGTGGTTTATTATTTGGTATTCCTCACATACAAAGAACACAAACGAAAAGGCCTGACCTTTTCACGGGCAGCAGCAGAACTCTGACAATAGTCAATACTTACAGCTAATAGTTGTGCAATTTAAGATCTGCTGTATAATGATACATTTGTAAACAATTTTTTTTCTCTTTTCCTAGAGCAACGTGAGTAGCAAACTACTGGTAGTAGGTATAAAAATAAAGTATTGCTTTCCTGATGGTTGTTATCCTCAGCCCTATAATTAGAGTTGTGCGGGACTATCCAGGGAAGATGCTGAAAGCCAAGAAAATAACAGGCAGAAGAGGGGAGCAGACAGTCATTGCCTTCCTGGTGGCCTGAGCACTACACTAAAAAACCCATGTGCTGCTCTTCACTGATGCTTTTCTGACACAAAACACAATATAGACCTTTCAGAAAATGTTGTGGTGGGAGGACACTGGGGGGGGGACGGACGGACACTTTAAAAGCAAAAAAATATGGGGACTGAAATGAAACATGATATGTTGATGTAACTAGGCATTTAGCAATGTCCAGATGGACTGCCAAGCCTGGAGAAATTCAAAACTGCATTTAAAAATAGAAGTTTCCCCCTTCTCCCTGGTTAACCCACTTTTCAATGTTTCATTTTTTTAAAAATATCACAATGCAAATTTATTTTATTTTATTTTATTTTATTTTATTTTATTTTATTTTATTTTATTTTATTTTATTTTTTAATTGCGTGCCTTCTAGTTTCCTCATAGGTAGAAGTCAGCAGCAGCTATTTCAGTACCTGCACATCTGGTACCTCATAAAGGGATGTGCCAGAACCATCAGAAATGTTTAACAGTGCTTAGACCAAGCACCCGCTATCAATTCAGGTGTAGAGAGAGAAAGAACCCAATTAGAAATAACTATGGTACCAAACTCCAGCAGATGTTCAATTACCCTTGCTACCTACCTTGCAACAGACTGAAGGTGCAGTTGGTGGTGTATACACGCATCGTTTCAGGACCAGTTTTGAATTTCCATGTGCAGTGCCATCTGCGCTTAGACTCAGTGCTCCGACCACTCTCCTACAGCTATCCTCTTTGGGATGCCTTGTTGCAGGCGGCATATTTCCGTGCAGTTTGCATACGCCTGCAGCAACATGCTTCACAGATAAAATGTGGATTATGTTGGTAGGGCTGGGCGAAAGGTAGTGTGCTCCTACCAGCATTCTTCAGCTGAGCAGAAATCCTTTTTTTTTTTTCCCTGTGCGCAGAAAGGCTTACATTTTACCACTTTAAGTTATCCTTAAGCAAGGGGGATGCGTGGCCTCAGCTGCTGACACCTGCGAAGTGCAGGACTAGGTAAGGCGCTCTCCTGACGTACCTGAAAGATATGACTGCCACTCTACTAAAAATGAGGAGGGGAGCTCCAGCACAAGGAGACCGCACACCTCCTGCCTTCAGTCGGACTCTAGGTCATTCCAAGGAATGATTTCAGTACTTGGTCATTAACTTAGTCTAGTGACAAATTAAAAAGAGTGTTCTATCCTGCCAGGATAGAAAAATGACTTTTTTATCCCCGCACAGCTGCAACTGAGAGAAACAGAAATTAATATTGCTCCTAAATGTGGATCTAGGCTGGAGAGAAGCCAGACTCACAGGGTAAGGGTAAAAACTTGCTTGCTTTTGACAGGAGATAGGCTTTAAATTTACTTCCTAAGCTGATGGTTTATGAAATGGAGTTCTGCAAAGCTAGCAGACAGGAATTAATTTTTATTGCTAAAATTGTGTGTGTGATGTTGGAAAAAACCAACCAGTTTACAAAAGAATGCCCTGTTGGTGGAGTGGAGCATTTGGCAATGAACTAGTTACAGCTTTTACTCCTCAAAATGCTAAAGAAAAGATGACTCTTCCCCCCTGAGGAAAAGCTGTAGATTGACGAATAAGTGAAACAAATGAGGGTCCACAGTCTCTCTTTTAGGAGATGTAATATTTTTAAGTAATTTTGAAAGAAAATGCTTCATTTTTGTCATATTTTAATATTCCTGAGCCCAGGGTGATAAGACACATCCATCTCAACTCTAACTATCGTAACCTTGGAAAAGTTCCTTTTAGTTTGGGAGAGCTGAGGAGAACTGTAAAAGCACTTTGAGAGGCTGCAAAAGTCTCTTAGAGGCTGAGAAGGATGTCAGGTTTCTCCTTTTCATAAAAGGGGCAACATTCACTGATTTCATCCCTGTGGGCTGCCCTTTTCATTGCCCACCATCAGCTGAGTCCATAGGAGAACTAGCTTGTGAAAAGAGGTGATTCAACTTCACAAAAGGATGAGAAAACTGGTTCAGTTTAAATATGAATGGTATCAAATCTTCCCTTGAGCTTGGCATTGTCCTAGCCATATGGCTTGTTGCAAATTCAGTGATATATCTCTGCATCCATTTCTCTGCTCTGTATGTTTAGATCCCCCAGAACTCGCGTGTGGGTTTGAAGAGGCAACCACGTGTGGCACAGCTTCCAAGGTATGGCCATCATTTGACCTTACATCTCATTGATTTTCTCTGTGTTCAGTTTTGTTCAGAATAGCGCTGTGTTGTGTGCTTTCACACCAGCTTTTACTTTCTTCCTTGCTTTGCCATATCTATATGGGCAGCAACTAGGAAAACGTATTAGTATGAGAAAACTGTACGTACATTTCACTGTTGAAATGTAGTAAAAGTAAGATGGCCGCAAGTCCTGACACATGTGAATGAGATGGAGAAGGAAAATTTGTGTGTACTCTTGTCAGTAATTAATGTGTGCAGTTTCAGTCCTCTCATTAGTATCTTAGCACTATGAGAGAATGTTTATTGATAACAGTGGTAACAAAGGTGAAGCTAATGCAGCAGCAGACAGCGAAGGAAGATGCATCTGATGATGCCGCTTTGGGGCCTGACCAAAAAACACCCCAAACAGAAAAAAGGCAAATGCTACATAATTAATAACAGGGGAGAAGATAAACTTCAGTGCATTTTAAAAGATAAAAGAAAAATATTCAGAAACTGCCCTATTGGGAAATGCCGTTTCAAAAATGTTATTAAAAAAAAAAAAAAAAAAAAACAACACAAGAAATCCTCTAACCTGGATGTTCTTTTTTAGCTTAACTGAAGCTGCGCATTTTGTACTTGTCTTTGCGTATGGGGCAAGAGGAATGAAATATTTGAGTTGAGAAAATAAACAAAGCTTTTTAAAAAGGAAAGTTCATCCACATGCAGAAACAAATATCAGTGAGAAGAGTTGCAAACCTGGTATTTCCAACGTCAGCAGTGGCAAAGATGCCTTGAGAAGGGAAGACTGGGAAGGTAAGAGGTTGTTAGTGAAATTTCTGATACAGTGTTGCCACCATTCATTAGTGCTTTCTTTAATTTAATGAGCTTTTCCAAGAAAAAAACACCAAAATTTAGCACTTTGCATGTGCTGTTTCGCAGATGAACTTGAAATGTGCAGAGTAACCACAGCTGAAGGTGGTGGGAGTTGTACAAGCTCAGCATCTTTTGGGATCTGGCTCTATGTACACATTCACTGTGCAAACAGCTAATCAAGTTTCAAGAGTGATGGAAAGAAAAGTTTATTCTCCTTCCTCCAAAGCAGTTAATTTCCTAGGATCTATTGAGTCAAATGCTGTATTTATGATGTTCAGTTCCTCACTTAATCAAAACTAAACACTTAATTTTACACTTCATACCTCTAAAAAGGGGGGTGAATAATTTATAATGAATAATTTTATGAATTTGGCCTTTTTCTGTTCATGAATTATCCACAAGAGATCATGACTTCAGAGGTACTTCCACTCAGAATGATTCACTGAATAATTCTTGGTCTGCAGCCGTTTGTTTTTAGGTTTGATATTTAATGTTCCAGCTGTTCTGATTGGACTCATCGACATATAATTGCCAACTCAATGTGTAGATGTCCTAAAATGATGAATCATTGCAAACTACTTCAGCACTTTTATAACTTGATTATTTTTTTTTGTTTGCTGATTTTTAGAAAACTACTGTCAGCAAGCTTATTTTTGGAGTCATTTAATGTAAAAGAACCATAACTGATGGAATCGTCTGCTAGTGGCAGGCATAATAAGGCTGGGAAGTAGCTAATGCTTTGAAAGCTCGCGTGCCTCTCAGGTAGGACAATGCATCGTAACAAAGTCCTATGGCAATGTTTGAAGCTGTGGCAGAACAGACATTTCAGCCTCTTTAATACAGCGCTTGTGACCATCTAGATCAGTATCTAGAAGGTCAATGAGTGTCCCTCGTTAAAGCTGTTCTTTAAATGAGTTTGCAGTATGAGGGGTTGTGGTTATCATAGAAGTATAGCTAGTGAATGGTATTCTTCCCGTAGGTGTCTGCATACTTACGATTGCCTGCGTTTGCTGTGCTAGCTCCTTTATGCCACTACGTATGGCATCCTCATCCAAACAGCATGGTGTTTGGCTATATCCGAGGGACTAATAAAGGCTGTGGCAGATGTCAGACTTTCAAGATAAATGGATAGCTGTTAATCCGCCTGTTTTGGCTTTTTAGAACAAGAAGAATGAATATCCAGTATATTCTGAAGCAAGTCAACATGTTTATATTCCTACTGGCATTTTTTAAGTCTTATCCTGTAACAGGCCATCAATACAAAACAGGTTGCTTAGTTATATAGATAGATTTATTCTTTGTGCCTCAATCCCTTTTCTGATACGAGAATCATTCTTAACAGGACTGCCGGAGCAGCACAGTTGGTGTTGAGGAGAGCAGTTAATATTAGAGAAGAGTCTTAATTTGTTGATAAGCTCTGGGAAACAGATAATCACCCATGTAGTTGTTGAAGACATAATTTCATATAATTTATGCCCCTTGTGGAAAAGGGAAGGTTTGCTGATTATACATAGACAAAGTTTATGTCAGACATTTTCTTTTTAGAGGCTCAGCATGTACCTGAACTATGTGTATGTCAGTAAGTAGCATAAAAACTAGAAAATTATGTAGATACCTCAGTGTCTCAGGACTTGAGGCCCAAGATTTTGTCAGATCCTATAGGGCCCATTTGGATTTAGATATATTGTGTATTCGCCTTCATTTATTGGTTAGCCCTTTGATAGGTTATATGTTTGAGCATGATACAAAAATTCTGTTATGTACTCCATATTAATCATAAACTGTCTTCCAGATCATGATCTTAGCAGGCTTTCTGTCCTCTTTTTATACATATGTAAAGTAGTATCAGTAAAACCTGTGTATATAGATTTATGCAAAACAGTTGAGTGGGGTTGGGTGTTTCCGTGGACTAGCCAGCCTCCTGCAGCCTATTACTTTGTGATTTAGTAAAATTAATCAAATTTAAGTAGAAAGCTGAAAACAAGGAATCAGATCCTCAGTTGATACAAATTAACATTTTTCCCGGTCCCCAGTTCCTTCCTGTTCTGGAAAAGTAGGAAAGGCTTTTTTTCCTCATATAGAAGAGAAAATGTTACAGCTCCAATAGTTTTGTCATTGCAAAGATCAACTGTTGGACCAAATGCCTCCTCCTAAACTCTAAATGTACTGTGACTGTTTTAGTGTGATTGTCCATGTTTAGAGCACAGGATTTCCTGGGATGGGAAGTACTTGAAAGCACAGGGGTGTGCACATGCTCATGTGTGTGAGTGCACGCATGTGAATGAGGAGGTCAGAGAGAACAAATCTGTGGTGTCCACGGGGCAAAAGAGACAGCTTTGAGTTTGAAGAGCTAGGAGGTTTTACCAGTATTAGAGAGCAAATGATGCGTGACGAAGTTAGTATCTCTTAAGATGGGAAGATTATTATTATTATTAAAACATTATCTTCAATAGATAGCTAATGGAAAGTAACATGGACAGACTCTCAGTCAACTCCCCGTCACTCCCATTACACACTCCTATGCACAGATGTGTGCACACACATCAAAGGAAAGCCTGAAGATTGAGACCATGACTATAAGTAGCGGACTTTGGGTTGCACACGAGGAAATAATGAAACTTGGCTATTTTATGTCAAAAATCAAAGTTTTTCCAAAGCACATGAATGGAATAGACCAGTCTGCCAAAACATCTAAGAGAACCATCTCTGCAGAGCTATTATTTCTCCTTTTTATTATCTGCAGACAATTTCCACTGCACATAAAATAGCCTGACTCAGGGGCATCAGATCAGAGATCGCCCTTTTTGCACCCAGCTGCTGAAGCTGTTGTAGTACTCTGGAGGCATACATTTAACCAAAGTAACAGGGCAGTGATCACTGCAGAGATCTGGGGCTTCCTTCTTTCTTCATTCAAAGAACTAAAGTAACTATTGTCACAGTGAAATCGAACTAATTCTTTGCCACAGAAAGAACACTAAGTAAGGTAAAAAATATGATTTCTCCTTTTACAGAAGGGCCTGATCCAAAGCAGTTCAGTAAATTTATTAAGTGGCTATGACTTCAACAAACCTGAAGGGGCTGAGAGTGCCTGAGTAATCTCAGGGAAGTGTGAAATAGGGCCTGGCAGCAGTAGGTTTTTATTGTTTATAAGCTCTAATAAAATCTGGAAAGCAAATGTCAGAAGCATAAATAAAATCATATGCAAATGCACTAGTGATAATATTAGGACTTTAAGAATAGCACTTTAAATATTCAAGTAGTTTGATACTTACTAATCCTCATAACACATCTGTGCATTGGGTGAGTAAACATTACATCTGTTGGGGAGGGGAAACTAGGGCAGGAACCAGAGGTGATTGTAGTAGATGGTGGGATGTGACGTTTTTCTGTTACTAACCCTTCATCTTTTCTGGGTCATGGTGTCTAGAGCTGTGGAGTATATGATCTGGCATTCAGACTGTATGTAGGAAAGTTACAAAGGCAGTTTTTTCCAGGCTGCTATAAAATCCTAGGTTGTGGCAGGTGGGTTGTATGGTGATATTTGATAGAAATCAAACTGTATGTTTGCTGGTCTCACACATAACCACAAGCTGCTCTAGTGTGGACTTCTGGCTGTCGCTACCACTTCTAATATTCTGGCATGCATGGAAAGGATTACAAAGTAGAAGTACTTACTAAATATTTTCTGCACTTAAAAAAGTTACTATGGTTTGAATTGATTGATGCAATTACATCCAATACAGCGCAACTGTGCCTTGAGTCTATACTGTATTAGAAATCAAGATAATTGGTGGAAAAAGCAGAGTGAGGAGGAAGAACCCACTGAAAAAGCAACTTGTCCCATTTCCCCCAGCAGGAGCAGCATCTGTCAGAGGCTGCAGGATCTGCATGTAGTGGACATGCTCTGTTTACAGAATTGACAATCATGTTGGATGGGCCCCTGAAACCCTCTGGTTACAGTTTGGCCCTACTCTCCTACTGAATACGACCATGTTCTTTCCTACTCTCCTGCTGAATACGACCATGTCCTTTGCTTGCGTAGAGTCTGGCTGAACGTCTGTGAAAGGTCAAGCATAGAAGATTTTCGTCTGCGCTTGAAGCTTAGACAACTCTTTTATAAAAACGAAGGAGGAAGCTAGAGTTGCTTTCCATCCTTAAAATGTTGCTGCAGGGTTGGAAATTAGGTGATCATAGAATTATAGAATCATAGAGTTGCTGAGGTTGGAAGGGACCTTTAAGATCATCCAGTCCAACCATTAACGTACCCTGACAAAACCACTTCTAAACCATGTCCCCAGGTACCACATCTACCCTTTTTTTAAACACCTCCAGGGATGGTGAATCCACCACCTTCCTGGGTGGTGGCAGCCTATTCCAATGCTTAATAACCCTTTCAGCGAAAAATGTTTTCCTAATATCTAATCTAAACCTCCCCTGACATAACTTGAACCCATTTTCTCTCGTCCTATCACTTGTCACCAGGGAGAAGAGGTCAGCCCCCACCTCTCTACAACCTCCTTTCAGGTACTTGTAGAGGGTGATAAGGTCTCCCCTCAGCCTCCTCTTCTCCAGGCTAAACAACCCCAGTTCCCTCAGTCGTTCCTCATAAGACTTGTGATAGGGTTGATTCCGAGCTGCAAGTATTTGGAAAGCCTTTGGAGGAAGGTAGGTATTTGGTTAGCTTGGGCAAGAACCACAGAGGCTCATGGAATTGAAGGTTCATACTTATTTTCTGACTGAAAGCTGGTGCTTAGCAAGCATGGATCATTCTCATATCATAGCTGCCATTTTTGAATTCTCAATGAAAAAACTTATCATTACCACTTTTGTCCGTGGAATAGCTTGGAAGAACATTGAAAGACTTGTATTGTAGACAGGTGTGTATTTCTAATCCTTTCAAGCTGGGAAGCCTATGCTTGGAGCCTTGCGTCTCAAGAGCCAGTCCTTCTGAAAACCTCACCTTCATGCACATGAAGTCCTGAGTTGGAGTAGCTTTCAAATACATTTAAATTTATTTATTTTTTTAATATTATAATGATTGTTGGTAAACCTCTCACAGACAAGTACATTAAGGAAGGATTTAGATGAGGACACTGTGGGTTTTGATCTGCACAGGTGATAATTAGGGAGCTGCCTTTACACAGAACGACATTGAGCACGTGGCAGAAGCCATGAGAGCAGAGGAAATAAGAGGAATGATGAAGCAGTAAGAAGTGTTGTGCAGTGCCTCCAGAGTTGAGACAAGGCTTCTGGACACCGTGTAAAGTGGAATTTAACCAGTGCAGGGATTCAAAGTGAGGAAGAAGTGGTAAGACTTTCAAAGAGGAGGAAAAAAATGGAGTGAGGCCTGAAAGAAGGAATCTGTAATGATCAGGATGAAAGAATTACAAATGAATGAATATTCCAGTGCAAAGAAGAGAACAGGAAAAAAGTATTTTCAGGGTTGCAAGGAAGAACAGCACCATTCAACTGAATAAACGTTTTCTGAACAATGATGTGCTTTGAAATTGAACGTTTATTTTTCGTGGAGTCCATGCTCAAGAAAGTCTAGCTGCATTTCTGCCTCTTTAGTATCGACCGTAAATGCTAACCATGTCCACTTAAATCATCTCCCTGTATGTTCCAGCAAAACATACTTTTTTTTATTCCCTGTTTTTCCTATTTTTCTTCTGCAAACCTCTTGTTGTCCAATATATGCTAGTAGATATGAAGTGTTTCCCCATCTCTTCAGATATCTCTGGCTCATAGTTATTGGGTTTTAAAACAATACCCCAGGACAGTTTGTGAGTAGTAGGGGTAGACGTTGCGTGGGACTAGCCAATATGTTTTTCCTATCTGAATGATGCTGGAGCCTATACCAAGAGTACAGGCAGAAACAAGAGTGTGATGAACTCTACTCATCTTGTCAGTGGACTCTGAGGTTTTTTCCCCTTCATCTGCTGTAGTGTTTCATCAAGCAGTTGGCAAAATATGCTGCACTATTTGCAAGAAATAAAAAAAAGATGTCAAAGCTTGCTAAGGTCGTTGAGCAAAACTGTGTGGATTTTAGGATTATATAGCTGTAAGTATTATGGAATTATTAATTTAAAAATCTATATATGAATAAAGCATCTGGTGAATGAATAAGAGTAATTTCTCTCACATGGATAATTTAAATACCAGCTGTCTCCATCCTAAACCATATTTTCTCATAAAAGCTTTTAGAGAGTCTGTCTGATGGTTGTGAAATTCCAGGATTTATAGACAGTGTAAGGTCTGTCTATACAAGGATCTGAATCTTGGCTCATAATTGAAAGCCACCTCCAATGAATGGTTCAAAACAAGTACAAAAGACCCCCAGGAGAAAACAAACAATTAAGCTTTAGAGACTGACTCCTCTTAAATGTCTTGTCAGAATTGTAAAAGCTGCATTTTAATGTGGGAGAAAAACTTGAAAGGGATAAAAGAAAATGTGAAAATACTCCTTTAATTATCTGCTGGACAGGTGGAAGAATCTGCCTGTCTCTCAGATCATATCCTTAACATAAATCAATATACTTGATAAATTGCCTTGTTTTTTTTTATGATGGCTTTACCTGTACTCTTCATTCTTACCCATTTTCTTTCTGATAGTAGTGACAGTCTACACAACTGACCATGAGCTATTTTTGAATAGTACTCCAACCTTCCTTAGCTACTTTTTAACACACTTCAGTGGTACTTTCTTCTTTATTCTAACACACAAATTTTCACTTTCCATATTGTCCTTTTTTCCCAATTTGGCTGTTTTCAGAAAATGTACTTCAAAGAGAGGGAAAATCCTCAGATAAAACCAGTGCCCTTTGTGGATGTGGTCTTTCTGAGATCCTTGTCAGACAACGCAAGCAGGCAATCTCCGAGAGATTCTTCACTCGGCTCCTGGGGCATGACTTTATTGTAGTGGTTTCTGAATGCAAGAAAATACAGCTGGTCAGAAAACAAAATTCTCTGTCTGGGAAGTCCCATCAACATTTAGAAAATTTGTTTGGAACTCTGGTGGATTTTGAGTCCTATAAAAATGCCCCCTTTATCTTTTTCCAGGTGAGTATACTTCTTGAAGCATGTTATTCAGTATTTAACATATCAGTAACAGTGACTATGACTATGATATGACTACATTGCATCAGTAAAACCCACTGTGTCAATTTATATCTGTAATCACCGCCAGCTAGGTGCTAGCCTCTTCTCCTTGTGTTTCCTTGTTCTTTTCAACTGAGAAGATCTCGTGGCTGAGTTCATCATACTTTGAACAATGTCAGGTTCGCTATTGCCGTTTGAACCTAGAATTGTTAAGTCCATGCATGTGGTTTGTCAAAACTGACACAATGCAAAATCAAGTGTGTTTCCAGTAAACAGGAAAAAAAAATCTTACAGATTTCCTGCTGAAATACCCTCTTCCAGGATTAACATTTTTCACTTTATCCTGCATATTTTTGTTTCATATTTTGAAGAAATAGCTAATAGCTAAAATATTCGATGAAATGACTAATATGTTTTTTTTCCATATTTTTTCTTTGCAATACATCTAGAAGTTTTCTGTTCTCATTCAGAACAAAGCCAAATCTTGCAAACACAAGAATTTACTTTCAAATCATGACTATTATATAACATTAGCAAAACATGGTGAAATGTGATTAGAGACACAACCCAGGTGTTTTGGGATTTTCAGTCATGATTTGGAGATAACAGGCATCAGAGGTAGAGCCAGTCACAAAATCTGTGGTTTCAATTCAGCCTGCTTCCAGCAACATGCAAATTTATGTTTTATTTCTCTTATTTCTCCTCTGATTCTGAATAGGGAACAGGAAAAAAGTAAGCCTCGATGGACTTCAAAAAGATTGTTAAGATTTTAGGAAAAGTAAAGTCCTGATTGATTCTCTTAACCACGCTGAACACAAAACTTCCAACACAGACATGCCCCTGTGTTTGTACATCGTGTGTGTTACAACAGCATTGAGTTTCTGCCCTGAGATACTGATTTGATATTTTAGCATGTAACTCAGCAGTACTTGTTATTCCAAGTGTCAGTAGTATTCAATGATAGGAAAGAAAATAAACTAATTTTCTTAAAATTTAGTGTTTTAATTGAATGCACCAGAATATTATGAACCATAATTCCACTGATTTTTTCTAAGTGCTTTCTGCAAAACATAGTATAATGAGATTTGCATTTTACAAGGAAAGTGCATTAGCTACTTTTATAAGTGAAAGAGAGGTTAATTCTATTCTGGACTGTAATGGAGGTTAAATGTAAAGCTTTAATGTTCTGGAGTTCATCCCAAAATAATAATTCTGCTAATGAAATAACTCATTTGTAATTCAACCAGGCAAAATGGAAGCATTTTTGAAGCTGTGTCTACAGGAATTGATTGCTTAACACTTATGAGCCAGCTTAAATCTCATCACTTTTTGGACAATGAAGCATGTTTTAGAATTGTGAGGGTGTTTAGATATCCTCCTAAACACCATATATTTAAAAGCATGCTTCAAATTACTTTATAGTGCTGAATTATCATTTTTTTGATGAACCACTTACAGATCTAATATGTTCCCTAAAAGTACATGGTATGATGACTGGCTAATGCTGAACAATCTTTCCTGAAGTAATTCTGATTGAATAGGTTATTACAAAAAATATGCATTGCATATTTAGGTCTTTTTTTCTGTTCACAAATCACTTGTGAACAGTTTCTGAGCACAGGATCATGTACATTATTCATAAATGCTTATTGGATAGTGTGGATTAAAAAATGGTCAGACTATAGATTGTCTGTGATCTATTGAGCTCTATATTGGTTTGTGTCATGTGGTTTTTGATGGCATGTCTAAATTGTGGAAGGTAAGTGGTAGGTAGCAAATCCTATTGTTCGTGCATGGAAGCTCTGCCTTTCATGATGCTATGGGGTTTTGTTGAAAATCTGCCCTTCCTCAAAAATATTTGTGAACAAAAGTTTTTCACAAAGTTGCAAGCAAATGTTAGCTTATGGAGAAAGTGTAAACATACCTGAATTTGACAGTATTTTGATATAAAAAAGAATAATTTTTTGTTTTGGTTCTCTGCAATATCTGTCCCCAAAATGAAGCCTCAATCCCCAAATTTGGCACAATAAGTCTTTTCTTCCTCCCTCTACTGACCTTCATATGCCCCAAATCCCAAAAACAAAAAAATCAGCCCAAAACAAAGAGAGGCCAATGCAGGTTATAAATCAAAGGTACAGACTGATGTCTCTAGAAAAAAAAAAAATTGACTTTTGGACAAACCTCAAGACAATGGTAGTTTCATTAATGAAAAATTCTCAAGATCTTAATAAGTATTAGACAAACGTCAAGGGAAACCATTTATTGCATGGGTAAATCTGGGCTTGTAATATACACACCACCCAGGCCACAGGACTCCCTGCCCACATTGCTGGTGGTGTTCCAGGGAAGGAGGAGTCATGCTAGGTTTTTGGAGGGAAGCATATGCCCATGCTCTGCCCTTGTGGGTGCAGCTTATACTGGATGAGTGACTGGAGGTAAGATACCAATAGCTGACTTGCCAAGTTCTGTCCTCTGGTTTGTGAAAGATTAAAGAAATGTGAGGATTTAAACCAAATTGCCTGAAAACGCTCAACTGCTCCTCTAAATTTTCTTCAGTCTGTTTTTTTTTCCCCCCTTCCTGTAGCCTGTCAGATATCTCTGTGACCAAAAACTGTATTTCTCTGCTCGCAAGTCACAGCTCTCCCTCTGCTCTTAATCCTTTCAGTAGTAGTATTAGTGATGATATATAGCTGTGATACATCACTTGGTGTAGTAAAATACAATACTTCTCCCTATAAGCCTTGCCTCACTTGAATGGTATTCAGAGTCTTAGGTTTTAAGGGCAGAAGAACTTGTTAGATGATCCAGCCTGCAAAGGAGACTTCATGTACCTAATCTGGATGTAACTTGAGCCTACACATTTTAGAGTGCCTCATTAATGATCTGTCTAATGTTCAACTCTAAACACTCTATCTAGTCAACAGAGAGCAATGGAGGCTTCTCTCCAGAGGTGGTTCCCCTCTGCGTAGCTGTAGGCATCTAAGTTAGGTGGAAAACCTCTTTCCAAGAGCCTTTCAAAGATGATTAGATTTTTATTCTTTGATAAAGGAGGTGTCCACCTTTCCTGTATTAGGAAGACTGCTTTATCGGGCTTGAGTTTATACATAAATTTAGGCATGAACTAAAGCAGTTATGATAGATGAACCACTTTGTATCTTGATGAAATGAGCAGCTTTCTGTACTTCTCATCATTCAAAGCTCAATAACGTACTAGCAGTAAAGCAAGGAGGTCTGATCTTAGTAGCCACAGGGCTAGAGCAGGTTTCAAGCATCTTCTTCCTCCTGACAGCAGCCCAGGATCTCTGCTTCCCCTGCACAGTGGCTGATCAACACACCCTCCGCTGACAGCAGCAGATGGTAGAAATCTCCCTCCTGCAGAAACAAAGCAGAGGAATAAGAGAGAGGATGGGAAGGCTGCTGCCTAAGCCAGAAAGCTGGCCTTTTTTAAGAAAAGAGCTGCAGGCCAAATAGAAATTTCCTGTGGATCTAATTCCCAGGCTGGCTATTAGCTGAACACATTGATTTAAAAAATATCTTCTCTGTCAGAGCAATGTGTTCCACAAAGGCATCTACCCAAGATCTGAAGACATCAAGAGATGACGATGGACTTTCCTTTATATTTTTTCCCAGTGTCTAATAGCTCTTGCAATTACAAATTGGTGCATGATTTCATATTTGGCTTCATTTCTAGCTTTGGTTCTTGTTATATCTGTCTTTGTTAGATTAATGAACCCTTTAGTGCTTCCTATTTTCTCCCATTGAAAGTATTTAGATGCTGCAATCAAATCACTTTCAGCCTGCCCTCTCAAAAGCTAAACAGCCAAAGCTGTTAAAGTTTTTCACTTTAACACATTTCCTTTAGCTCTCAAAGTCAATTTTTTATGACCTTTTTCTTCACCTTCTTCTGTTTTCTAATGTCCTTCTCAAAATTTGGCCACTAAAACTGTTGGCAGCATACCAATACCAGTCCCACTTCTGCTGCTTACATGTCCAGAGATTATAATAGCTCATTTTCCTACAACATTGCCCAAGGAGCATGTATTGAATTTCTTATCAGCTATCCCTGAAAAAGCCATTTTGGAGTGACATCTTTCCCTGATGCTGATCCCCACCACTGAGTAGCATATACAGTCTTCCTTTTAGTCATATTATTTTGTGCTTGGATATATTTAAGCACATTGTGTTTGAGTAATTCCAAGTCCTCTTGTGATTCCACCAATCTTTGTCTTAGATGAAGATTTAATCAAGTGTCAATGGCTTTATTTTTATTCCAGTCCATTGATGAAAATATGGAATAGGATCAGACCTATTGCTAGTCATAGCAAGGCTCATTTGAAAAAACTACCATCGGCAAATGTTCACTGTCTGACAAATACTTTTTGGCCCAACCTAGTCTTATCTCATCTAACAGTTCTGTTAAATATTTTTATCAGTTATTTGAATGAGGGGATGGAGCGCACCCTCAGTAAGTTTGCAGATGACATCAAGTTAGGCAGGAGTGTTGATCTGCTTGAGGGTAGGATGGCTCTCCAGAGGGCTATTAGCTGAACACATTGATTTAAAAAATATATTTTTTTAATATTGGCTGGATCGATGGGCCAAGGCCAATGGTATGAGGTTCAACAAAGCCCAGTGTCAGGTCCTGCACATGGGTCACAGCAACCCCATGCAGCGCTACAGGTTTGGGAAAGAGTGGCTGGAAAGCTGCCTGGTGGAAAAGGACCTGGGGGTGTTGGTCGACAGCCGGCTGAATATGAGCCGGCAGTGTGCCCAGGCGGCCAAGAAGGCCAACAGCACCCTGGCCTGTGTCAAGAATAGTGCGATGAGCAGGACTAGGGAAGTGATTGTCCCCCTGTACTCAGCACTGGTGAGGCTGCACTTCGAGTACTGTGTTCAGTTTTGGGCCACTCACTACAAGAAAGACATCGAGGTGCTGAAGCATGTCCAAAGAAGGGCAATGAAGCTGGTGAGGGGGTCTAGAGAACAAATCTGATGAGAAGTGGCTGAGGGAACTGGGGTTTTTTAGCCTGGAGAAAAGGAGGCTGAGGGGAGACTTTATTGTTACCTACAGCTACCTGAAAGGAGATTGTAGTGAGGTGGGTGTTGGTCTCTTCTCCCAAGTAACAAGTGATGGGACAAGAGGAAATGGCCTCAAGTTGCATCAAGGGAGGGTTAGATTGGATATTAGGAAAAAGTTCTTCACTGAAAGGGTTGTCAAGTATTGGAACAGGCTGCCCAGGGGAGTGATTGAGTCACCATCCCTGGAGGTATTTAAAAGACATGGATGTGGTGCTTAAGAGTGTGGTTTAGTGATGGACTTGGCAGTGCTAGGTTAATGGTTGGACTTGATGATCTTAAAGGTCTTTTCCAAACAAAACAATTATATGATTCTATGATGCATGCCATATTCTACAGTGTCAATTTTAATCTGAATGTTCAATAGTTCTACAGCACATGCTACAAAAAAAACCCCAAGAATCTCGGTATCTGAACCTGCCTTTATTGACCGAACAAAATCCCATCAAAGGAGGAAATCGGGTTTCCTTTGTGTGATTTTCTATAAAGTTCTTTTTATTACCATTAATTCTTTAGTCTTCTATCCTAATTCTGTATTTCTAATAAAAACAGAAACTATGCAACTTAATCCCCCCACCATAAGAAGGACATGGACCTGTTGGAGCGGGTCCAGAGGAGGGCCACAAAGATGATTAGAGGGCTGGAGTACCTCTCCTATGAAAACAGGCTGACAGTTGGGGTTGTTCAGCCTGGAGAAGAGAAGACTCTGGGGAGACCTTATAGCAGCTTTCCAGTATCTGAAGGAGGCCTACAAGAAAGCTGGAGACGGACTTTTTACAAGGGCATGTAGTGATAGGATGAGGGGCAATAGCTTCAAACTGGAAGAGGGGATATTTAGATTAGACATTAGGAAGAAATTTTTCACTGTGAGGATGGTGAGGCACTGGAACAAATTGCCCAGGGAAGTTGTGGAAGCCTCATGCCTGGAAGTGTTCAAGGCCAGGCTGGATGGGACTTTGTGCAACCTGGTCTAGTGGGGTGTGTCCCTGTCCATGGCAGGGGGGATGGAACTCGATGATCTTTAAGGTCCTTTCTAACCTAAACCATTCTATGATTCTATGACTGTAGGGACCTCTGTTTGCCCGATAGAGGTGGTGCTGCCGCAGCTCCAGGTCCTTGGGGCCAGCTGGGAGGATACTGTGCACGTGTTCTGGATGGGTACACACACATCCTGTTCTGTTCCCCTCTGGCTGGTTGAGGTGAAAACACCTAACTGGAAAAATACCTACAGATGTATGCAGACATGAGTACAAGGTAGAGCTCTCCAGCATATGGGATCAGACAGCCTGTCCAGTAATGGTTCACACCATCCCCTGGTCTCCGCTTGCCACACAAACACATCCACAGAGGGGTTTCTCCAGCAGGTGGCTTGAACCTCCCAGTCCCCCCAGTAGCCAACGTGCAGACCCAGTGGTCTCTCCCATGTTTAGCCCAGGCTCATGGTAATCTCCCTTCTTGCTGACTGGGCCAGCTTATGTGGGCAGTGGTGGTACATTGGCATATGCACAGCACATAACGCCCTTCGATCTCTCCAGCTGCTGGCCTTAGGCACACAGACCTCTCTGGCCTCTGGTCCCACTCTGGTTGCTGCACTTGGTCCCCATTCACAGGCACAGAAAAGCTCTCTGTTCCAGGGAAAGGGTTGGAAACAGTGCTCAGGGAGGAGACAGGAGAGACATCACTGGTCAGGGGCAGGGCACGTCTGGACAAGCTGCTAATCAGCAGCCTGTTTGCACACAACGAGACCCTTTTATCCCCTTTTCCCTCTGTTTACCCACCCTTGTTCTCCCAAATCACCATGATCCCTCCCTTGTCTCCTTTTAAGTCCTTGCCCTAAACATCTCAAAACAGAACTTATGCACTCCCCAAATGGTCATCCTCAGCATCCCACTGTCAGCCTATGCCTCTGTAGGTCCTCAGCCCATGAGTTGACCTGTGGAGACCCCCTCCTGTCAGTTCATCTGTGGCACTGTGGACTGGCACCTGTCCTGGAACAGCCCTGGGAGGAGAAAGGGCAGGGGGTTTCAGTTTGGTATTGGGGTTCCAGTTTGGTATTGGGGCCCCCCAGCCATTGCTCCTCAGTGCTTTTGGAGGTGAGCATCAGGCCGGAGTAACTGTGACACTCTTAAGACGGGTTACTTGGTTGCTAACTGGGCTCAGCTGGAGAGGTCACACCTCCACGTGTTCCCACCCTGGCATATAAGGAGATCCGGATGGCATCCTACAGAAACTGGGACGAGGAATTACGCACGACAGCTAACTGGACTTGACAGAGTACCATCTAGATCCCATCATCCCATCATTCCTACTACCACATTGTAACATCTTGCACCAATTATGAGTTGTAAACTGATTGTGACTAATAAAGGGACATAGTGGGAGCTTGTGATGTTTTTTAATCATGACACATCACGTGGTGATAACAGCAGCTGGCTATGACACTCAGGTGCACGGGCCACCTTCACTTTACCATGAAAAAGAACACACTCTCCAGTGTGTGCTTGATGAATCTCACAAAATACTTCTGATTGCATTACTGTTAATAGATATGGGTTCAGTATTGCCTCTTTATTTTTCCTTATCTACTTTTTGAGGTTGCTAGCATGATTTATACCAACTGCTGTTTAGTTATGTATGTGTTGTCATTTGCTATCTATTTGCTAGGTATCTTTTCATACATGTAGCATCCCAAGTTTTTGGTCAAATTTTCTTTACTGTAGAAGAAAAGCTTTTGACTAATTATTTTGCAGGAGCTTAGATTTTCACTTGTGTTGTTGGAGCTCCTGTTTAGTTTTGTTTATACTTTTCCTCAGCTTTTGGAAATGAGCACTTTGGAACTACTGTCTGTCTGTCTGCCTATCTACAAAGCCCATTGAGACTGTCCTCTCTTTGCCCATGCTGAATGTAATTGGATTGCTACCATTGATCTTTAGATAACTGCCAACTTCCAGTCTAATGATTCAGCCATCTGCTTTGTTATAAAATAGTTACCTCGTGTTGGGTAGAGCATGCTTTGGTTTTAGAATAGAGATAAGCGTTATATCAGAAGCTCTAATGATGATTTACTGTTGCTAGCTGATTGAAACCTGCAGCATGCATCTACCAAGCTGAAGCCTCCAAAAAGATATCTCTTTCACCACATCACTGACAAGTATTTAAGGATTTGTTCATCCTATTGTCTAGTTTGAATTGGTGTTCTGCAACAATCCCTCATCAGAACCCCCTCTCGGGTTTTATTAGTGAACTCATTGATCCATGTATGTTCAAGGTCTTGCTGTTCTGAGTTATCAATAACTCTAAAGCAAGTTATTGCCTTCTAAAATGAGCACCCTTCCAACTTCTTTTTCTTACATAGTCTTTCTCAAACAGGTTATAGGCTGTGATTTTAGCCCCCCCAGACATTAAAATAGCCCCCCCCCCCCCCAGGTTTCATTAATGCCAGTTGTATTGAATTTCTTCTCATCAACAGCAATTTTTATCATTTTTGCTTACTATCTGGATGCTTTTCTGACTACCTAGTGATGGGAAAAGAAATTTTTATTATTTTCATTTTCTTTGCCGAATTACTTCAAAATGTTTGGAATATGTTGGATTTAAGTTGTGTGAACTATTTTCTCAATATCTTTCCTTGCATGTTGAGTTTTGAGAACTTTTGAATCTTCCAGATAATTTCTAACAAGCAAATTATTTACCTTACCTATGTGATACAGCACATTTGCTTAGTATGGCTTTTTCTTGCAGGGGAATGCAGCCTGCAACTCCATGAAATCCAGAGAGTTTGCTTCATACTTCCTGTAAACCTGACAATCTTCTCGAGCATTTTCTACCTATTGTCACCCCTAGGACTAGAAATATCTCAGAGAAGATTGCTTGAGCCTATCTCTTTATCAACTCTTTTCCAAGACTGGGATGACTTTCCTAATAATATGTATAATTGGACTGATGCCAACAAATTTCCAGGTTCTAGTCCTCCTTACCTTTGAATGAACTGGTCCCTTTTCTCAATATGATGACACTGATGAGGTCTGTTTTCATTTCAGACTTGATAGCGCAATACAAGTACAGTCAAGTACAAGGATCCCCATCTTCTGTCTCTTCATTAAGATGCCAAGATAGTTGAATGCAGAGCATTTGATAATCTTACAATATCTGAATTAGGTTAAATGCTTCTGGGGAATCTTTCTCTTTCTTGATAACAGAACTAGTAGATGTGCTTTTCCTTTCTACAGTTTGCTCTGAAAATAGTAAATGTCTTTTATGAGATAATAGCTGATTTGAACAGAATAAGAAGACATGTGCAGTTAAGAGGACCACAAGAAATTTCACAACACAGAAGATAAGAGAAGACAGAGGGACAAAAAGGCGAGGGAGTGTGTTTTCTCATATGAAACTGGAAAAAAAAAAGAAGGCAAAGATCTGAGATTGTTATTTCTCTACAATTATATTAATTGTTGGTCAGTGGAAATATGATTAATGACCCCATGCATATTTCTATAGTGGAGATATCTGCATCCAAATCAGTCATCTTAGGCTCCCTCTGCGGTCAGCAGAGATAAATAAGTACTTCTACTGCTTGATTCCTCTCATCCTAAAGCAAAAGTCTGTATTTCATCAGGTAAGCTGAGTCTTAAAAGTACGCATTTCTCTTCATGACTACATTACTTGTGAACACTGGGCATCTAAAAGTAGATCAGATTAGTACTACCATAGCTGATTCAAACGAAAACACCTAATTTTGGTAAACCGTGGTACTAGCTAAATACCTCTTACTTAAACATTTAAGTTCCCTAGGACTTTCCCCAAGAGCAAAGCCTCACAAAAGTAAACGTTGTTCAGCTGCTGAGGATTTATTAATGCTATAGTATGTCTTTGCCTGTTTTCCAAATGGTCATAAAGTTATTGTTTTAAAATCATAAATCACATGGTTATCTAATGCATAGGTTATATTTTACTGAATTTTTAAAATGCAAATTGTAGATTTAGATTATTAATAAATTTCTGGTTTGTATTGTCTACATTTATTTTTCTAAGTGAACCAAAATGTCCGTAGGAGAGCTTTCAGGCAAATTCCTCTAAAGAATTTATAATGCCTAATTTTACTGTAATTTAAATTTTAGTTTCTGGATTTTACCTGTTTGTAGCACATAGGTACACTGTGTTCTGTGCCAACTTACTTATTAATTTATAAACATGAAGCAGGCAATGTAGCAGAGACTAAGAATGCACATTAAAGTCAAGTCTCACAGCAGTATTACTTCCAGCTGGGGAATTCAGTGTTAGAGTTGTCACAACTTCTTTCTGCAAAACTCTCAGAGCTCTTTCTCTTGAAGCAGCTTTTTCCACATGGTACTGCATGAAATGTTGCATCTGTTTTGAGTAACAAAGTTCCTCTTCTTTTCCAACAGTTAAAAAAAAAGAACTTTAGCCTGGACTAGGCAACTCAGTATAAATACAGGACAAATTACATTGCCTGTGGAGATCGGTCACTTGGTTTTCTAAGGCATCTCATGGGAAAGAGAGCACAGCATCTGTCAGCAGCCTGACTTGCTGTACGCATGAGTTGAGAAAAAGATCTTTGAAAGACTGTGCGAATGAAAAGAACATTATAACATGCCAGCAGAGCTGGTTCATACTATTAAGCTTGCCTCAAGCTAGCCATACCCTGTTGACTTTCAATCTGTTTATATTTCTCTGTTAGGTGACCCCTGGGGACTACCCCGGTAACGATGCTTCAAGCATTTGCTTCAGGGAAACCTTTTAGGGACTTCCTGAACACCTGAGCTAAGGCTGTCGTAAACATCACAGGGGACACCTGTGCTCATACCTGTAGGCTTGCTAGCTCTTGCTCATCTCTCAGATTCACCTGTACCTGACAGCACACACAGGGCTGGGAAGCTCCTATGCACAGCTTCAACCCCCTGAATTACTTTATGTGCCTCCTTTTGTCCTTCTTCTGGATTTCTGGATCAAAGCACACCAGCAGGACCCAAAGATGGCTTGGTTTACTCTTGAGAAAAGCAAGGCAAAGGAAAGGAAGAACAGAGTAGGGGTTGGGGCAAACAAAGGTGGAGGGAGAAAGAGGTCTTGGAACAGGTACCAGAAACACTAATAATGCTGTTGTCTTTTCCTTTTCAGCTCTTCTCCTCCTCCATCTCTAAGAATTAATTATCAGCCAGGAATTATTGAAGCACTGAAGAGGAACCAATGTCTGGTATCCAAGACAAGGGATGAAGATAAGGTCAAGTCTATTGTGAACTTTCTGTATGAAGTGTCCTGCTCCAGTCAAATGGGTCAAATGGGGATCTACCTGTCTCTAACATTTTGTCCCACTGCATGACACTGTGACTTAGCAGAAGAAGCCATGAAGGGCCTGTTTTGCAAGTAACACTGCACGGAAGTGGCACGTTCATACCACCATCTTATGAGCCAGAAAGCCCTGAGGTAGGGACCTGCTAGACCTTGTTCTGACCCCAGCCTACAATGACGGTGGAGTGGACAGAGCCTTTCTCATCATAAGCCCTGTATTGAGACCCTTCTTCCTTGCCCTGTACTGATGACCCTTTCATCATTTTCCTGCATGACACTATAAAGACACAGCAGGTGTCAGAACAGAAACACCATTTATGGCCAGACAGTGACCTTGTCTGCCCTATTTTTCCTGGAAAGATGTTTTATGGAGGAGGGCACACGCATAAACCATGGTGAGATGCAGGTGAGTTGGCTGGTGGAGATGGGTCCGGGCTGAATGGAAGAAAAAAGGTGAAAGAGTCTGTACTGGGAGCAGAGCACAGGGGACCCATATATCAAAGAGGATGTTTTATTTCCTAGTAAGAATTACTCCAGTTAGACATTTTTCTGCTTGTTTATGGGAAATGCTTTAGGATAAAGAAACTTGGTTACAGTATGCGCACTTCTAGGATAGATGCTGATTGACAGGGTTACACATATTTGTAGTGTGTCATCTTGACTAAATGGTTGAGTCAGGTCTGAGGACAAATATCCAGAGCTTCAGACAGAACATGTGCTGAGCATCCTGTGACGGCTCCTGAGCCAGCAGGCCTGGGAGGTGCTTTCTGACAGGACAAGGTAAATGCCATCACAGTAGATTTGAGAAAGACTGTGCATATATAAATACAGACTATAGACATGTAGCAGTATGCGCGTGTGTGTGTGTGTCTATGTGCCCACTAGTGTCTGCAGTCTATGCATGATTTTTTCTTTTTTTTAGCTGTGGCTCTCCTCCTGGCTGGGAGAGAAGCTTTGAACAGTGAAATTTCTTTTATGGGTTTTAGTAGAGAAACTTAAATGTTAGCTCTGATAAGACCAAGAGGAGAAACACTCCCCATGAGAGAGGTGAAATATGAACTAGGTATACATTGGAGAAGAGTTCAAGGTGAGCTGAGCATGTGTGGATCACAGTACTAAGGACTGGAAGGGACTCACTGATTGCAGTCCTCTGTAATCAATCTAACAGCTGTGAAACTGTCATTGTGCCTTGTACCAGAGTTTACAGTTTTCCGTAACACACTTAAAAACTTCAAAAGACCACCAACTGCCACAGGATCCATATTCCTCATAAAACATGTGAGAGAAAAACAGTCATTTCCTCTGTCCTTGGACCTTCCAGTAGTGGGAAACTTTTCTTTGAATTTTACTCTTCATCCTTGCCTTCACATTCCTGCCTGCCTCCCTCTGCCCCATGTACCACAATATTTCCTCACCGTGGTTTCTTGGCTGTTATCTTCATGTGGTATGTAAAGAGACGTGCTGCCAGTCCAGTGAAATGGAAATTGCACCTCGAACAGCAATGCACATAGAAGGGACATGTTTAGGTCACTTTTCATAGAGTCATAGAATGGTTTAGGTTGGAAAGGACCTTGAAGATCATCGAGTTCCAACCCCCCTCCCATAGGCAGGGACACCTCCCACTAGACCTGGTCGCCCAAGGCCACGTCCAGCCTGGCCTTGAACACCTCCAGGGATGGGGCCTCAACAACCTCTCTGGGCAACCTGTTCCAGTGCCTTACCACCCTCAAAATGAAAAAATTCTTCCTAATGTTTAATCTGAACCTGCCCTCTTCCAGTTTAAAGCCATTCCCCCTCGTCCTATAGCTACATGCCCTAGTAAAATGTCCTTCCCCAGCTCTCCTGTAGGCCCCCTTAAGGTACTGGAAGGCCGCAATAAGATCTCCCTGGAGCCTTCTCTTCTCCAGGCTGAACAGCCTCAACTCTTTCAGCCTCTCCTCATAGGAGAGGTGCTCCAGCCCTCGGATCATCTTCGTGGCTCTCCTCTGGACATGCTCCAGCAGGTCCATGTCCTTCTTATGTTGTGGACTCCAAAGCTGGATGCAGTACTCCAGGTGGGGTCTCACGAGAGTGGAGTAGAGGGGCAGGATCACCTCCTTTGACCTGCTGGCCACACTTCTTTTGATGCAGCCCAGGATACGGTTGACCTTCTGGGCTGTGATCGCACACTGCTGGCTCATGTTGAGCTTCTCGTCAATCAGCACACCCAGGTCCTTCTCCTCAGGGCTGCTCTCCAGCCATTCCCGCCGAGCCTGTATTTGTGCTTGGGCTTGCCCTGACCCAGATGTAAGACCTTGCACTTGGCCTTGTTGAACTGCATGAGGTTGGCTTGGTCCCACCTCTGCAGCCTGTCCAGGTCCCTCTGGATGGCATCCCTCCCCTCCAGCGTGTCTACCTCGCCAAACAGCTTGGTATCATCGGCAAACTTGCTGAGGGTGCACTCAACCCCACTGTCCATGTCACCGACAAAGATGTTGAACAGTACAGGTCCCAGTACCGACCCATGAGGAATGCCACTCGTCACTGCTCTCCACTTGGACATGGAGCCGTTGACCGCAACTCTTTGAGTGCAACCGTCCAGCCAGTTCTTTATCTACCAAGTGGTCCATTTGTTGAATCCATGTCTCTTCAATTTAGAGACCAGGATATTGTGTGGGACAGTGTCAAACGCTTTGCACAAGTCCAGGTAGATGGCATCAGTTGCTCTTCCCTTGTGTACTGCTGCTGTAACCCCTTTGTAGAAGGCCACAAATTTGTCAGGCATGACTTGTCCTTGGTGAAGCCATGCTGGTTGTCACCAATCACCTCCTTGTTTTCTATCTGCCTCAGCAGAGTTTCCAGGAGGATCTGCTCCATGATCTTGCCAGGCACAGAGATGAGACTGACTGGTGTGTAGTTCCCTGGGTCTTCCTTGTTTCCCTTTTTGAAAATAGGGGTTATGTTTCCCCTTTTCCAGTTGGCAGGAACCTCACCAGACTGCCACGACGTCTCAAATACGATGACTCGTGGCTTAGCGACCTCATCTGCTAGCTCCCTCAGGACCCACGGATGTATCTCATCAGGTCCCATGGACTTGTGCACCTTCGGATTCCTCAAGTGGCCTCGTACTTGATCTTCACCTACAGTGGGCGGTTCTCCATTTTCCCAATCCTTGCCTTTGCATTCTGCGTTGAGGGTAGTGTGGCTGCAGTCCTTGCCAGTGAAGACTGAGGCAAAAATGTCATTGAGTACCTCAGCTCTGTCTCTGTCCCAGGTAACCATTTCTTGTGTTTCCTTCCGGAGATGGCCCATGTTTTCCCTAGTCTTCCTTTTCTCGCTGACATACTTAAAGAAGGATTTTTTCTTTGTCTTAATGTCCCTGGACAGATTTAGTTCTATCTGGGCTTTATCTTGTCTAACCCGATCCCTGGCTGCTCGAGCAATTCCTCTGTATACCTCCCAGGCTACCTGCCCCTGTTTCCACTCCCTATAGGCCTCCTTTTTCCTTTTGATCATGTCCAGGAGCTCCTTGTTCATCCATGCAAGCCTCCTGGCTTTTCTGCTTGCCTTCCTCTTTGTAGGGATGCATCTCTCCTGAGCTTGGAGGAGGTGGTCTCTGAATATTAACCAACTTTCTTGGATCCCCCTTCCCTCCAGCGCTTCATCCCATGGCACCATGCCAAGCAGATTCTTCAAGAAGCCAAAGTCAGCTCTCCCAAAGTCCAGGGTGGTCAGCCTGCTGCGCACCTTCCTTGCTGCCTTGAGGATCTCAAACTCGACCATTTCATGGTCACTACAGCCCAGGCTACCCTTGAGTTTGACACTGTCTACCAGCCCCTCCTTGTTGGTAACATCAAGATCCAGCATAGCTCCTCTCCTCATTGGCCCCTCAACCACTCGGAGAAGGAAGTTGTCGCCAATGCAATCCAAGAACCTCCTGGATTGCCTATGCCTTCCAACAGATGTCGGCGTGGTTGAAGTCACCCATGAGAACCAGGGTCTGTGAACGTGATGCTGCCCCTATCTGTCTATAGAGGGCTTCATCCACAGGAAAAATGAACACTCAGTTTCTTGTGGAGAACACACCTCCAAATGTGACTTTCTCTGCTCTGCACTGTGCTGAAGTGTTAGGGAAGAATATGAGGATCCATTACTTTTTTTCTTCTCCATCTGTAAGTCTATCAGTTCCGTAACAAGGCAGAAAGGAAACAGATGGACAACATGGTGATTTGGGGATATGATTACAGGCAATTAGTTATCACTTTGGATGCACTAATTGTGGGTTTGTGCACACGGATCTGCATGGTTTAGAACCTTCCAGCTCTGATTCCTTAGATGTCTGAGTGCCAAGCCTGAGGTATGTTAGTCTAACCTAACACAAAACAAAATACATTAATGTTGACGTACAGGAGTGAACATAAATAACCCCACTTTTTAGAGAATTGTCACTCCAGTGAAAGATGCCTGTTTGTGCGCACTTAAAGTGCAATGGATTTTCAGCCCTCCTCCATTTGCTCCATGTCATCCCATTGTGCAGACTGCAGCCAGTGAGCTGATTTTGGCATGGGAAAGCGAATCCTAACCATTTTTCAGCTTGCTCCTATCTGCTTTCTCAATGTATACTATAAATGCAGAAGAGTGAAGCTTTTATGTGATTGGCCAAATTCTGCTCTAGTCCACCACATAAGTCACCGGAGGCTTACTTATCTTTGTCTAGCTGAGAATAGAATTTGAGCTATCGGATATATTTTTTACTAGGACCAATTAGTTAACTAAGTTGAACCTTTCTGAAGTAGACTGATTTTACAATACAGGTTTTACCTAGTGGTGAAGAGCTGTTCCTTTGTTAAGAGGTTCTGTTCATATCGAATTTTTGCATTAGATGGCTTACAAGATTAGTAACACAAGAATGACCCCTTTGGCTTTCATACGTAACTAGCTCAAATCTAGTCCTTGTTAACTACCAGATGTTTTACCGTAGGTTGTCACTAGGCTAGAAGCTGTTCAGAGGGCTATGTGGGGAAAAGAATAATAATAAAAAGGTTGACCCCTATTTGTCTCTTTCTTTCAAGGACAGATGCCTGTGTTGTAAGACCCAGTACTACAAGTGCATTTATTAGAAGACAAAGCCAGATTTAATAAGCATAGGAACTCCTTTGGCTGGAGATAACCTTCTAGACCATGACTTAGGAGCATATGAAAAGCAATGAAAGGGACACTGTTTTTTATTCTTAGAAAAAAGGTAAAACACCTACAGTGCTCTGAATTCCGCTGTTGTGCGATTTTGCTGCTGCTAAGGAGTGAAACAGAAGCAATATCCCACTTCTGGAACAGTCTGTACAAAAATTGTCTATCCCCATCAACTAGAAGGTCAAACACTAACATTCCCTCGCTGACGGACGTGGAATTACTCCACAGAAAGGAACCCATGCTGTCACTATGCGTGTTGTCCTCCTTGGTCAGCGATCTGACTCTCACAGATGCTACATTCATTTAAGTGAGACCGTGTGCAGGAAGGTGTCTTTCCCTTAGGGTCAGATGATTTTGCACTTAACAGATGTGGCTTGTCTGGAGTGAGTTTCACTGGGGACGGGATATCTCTGCCTTCTCGCAGGCAAGAGGCCAGGGCTTCGGTTAAGGTAAGTGTGAAGCTCAGGGGAGCATCTTCTGGGGTAGCGTCCAAGGCGTGTGGAAGAGCTCTTATCTCACGGATGGTGTTTAGCTGAGCTTTCCTTAGGTGTTGGGTGAGGATTTGTGTCTGCCTGCTCCCTCTGAAGCAGGGTGTGGACGGGAGTTTGCAAGAAGCCCCAAACGGCTCTTAGAAGGATCAGTGTTACCTGCGTGTCTGGGGCACTGATGTCTTTCTCAAGCAAGAATTAACATGAGGTGTTACCTGAAAAGGTGCTAACTGCAGGACTTGAAGCCTAGCACAGAATGTCCTGGCTAGCCCTGTATTGCTTTTCTGTGTCGTACATAAATACTTTGCTAAGGAAGTTTTAGTTTCTGAGTAATATCCCCCTTTGAGCTCTGACTAATATTCCACATACAGACCTATTCTTTCTTGATCAAATTTTATCATTACCAGAGGCAGGTACTGATTATGCCGTGTCTGTTTTTATCTCCCCACTTAATTCATCATATACTGTATTAGTTTCTTATATTTGCCATTTATATTCCATTGTGTGTGGTAATTCAGGCTTTCTTTTATATAACGTGAATAGCTGTGAATGTAGGCTCTATGGGCTTTTGCAGTGCAAGAGTAAAACCTAATTTCATTTCTATATGGCATGCCCTTTCTGAATTTCACATGAGAAATACTTGCTCCTGAGCTGTCCAAATGAGAATACTTTGGCTTGGGCCGCTGTGGCAGGTCACTTACTCATGCTACTTGTCAGCAACACATTGATGCAAGCCGAAATGCATTGCCTTCTCATTTGTTTTTAACCTTAATGAAAACTTGTGTAGAAAAGGTATGCTGGCATAACAATGAGGAATGAGTCACTACCATCCTCTGCTATCCAGAAACGAAATGTCAGTGCAGCTGCTCAATCTTCATTTCTTTACATAACCAAAGGCCAGTCAGGTCTTAAAATTTTCTTTTCTATATAACCTCTGCCTCTCCAGAGCCTCCTTTTTATATGCATGGGTGTGTGGGGATTATGTGGCTTGAATTTCAGGAGAACCGCAGAAGACTTCAATTCTCGCTCCCCTTTCCCCCTCTTACTTCCTCTCTGAGTCACACAGGCTAATTTATTACTGTGCAAGTAAGTGGGTTGTTTTCATCTGACTATTCATAAAACCATATTATGCCAAAAGGAGCACAGTCAGTCATATAAGAAATAACCAGCCTTTCCCTTTCTGTATAAATACAGGTATTCATGTTGAAGCAAAGAGGGCATAAGTCATTCTGGCAGCTGAGCCATGCAGTATACTGTGTGTGGTTATTGACAAAAGTATTTAAAAAAAAATAAAATAAAACTAGTTTCCATAGCAACTGCCACACTACATGATTCTAAGACTAAAGGGACCTGGATTTGCCAAGACAGGACAGCTGAGATACCTTGAGTACTTTTAGTGCCCATTGTTGTGGATACACAGCTCCCCTTTCCAAGTGTGGATCTTAAAGTACCGCACAAACCCGGTGTCAAAGTTGAGTTGTGGTTGTCACTCTGGCAGCCTCAGACTCCTCTGCCCGGGGCTGTGGAGTGGGTATGACAGCATCCCTCTGAGCATTTTCTTACTTAGATCGACTGTCCTGATGTTCAGAGCACCACGGTGAAGATAACTGGCTTCTTTACGTCGTCTTTCTTGAAGTATAAGCGTGAGGGCCTTTGCAGGGCTGGTGACACCTTTTAATTTTTGTTATTCTAGATATACATTAATTTGTGGGAGGAGGAAAAAGGACCGTGTGTTTAGAGACCAGGTGTATTTTTATAAATTGTAAAAACAATTAAGCTGCAGCTCCCACCTTCTCAAATTCCCAGCACAGGTAACATATTACAGTTTGTTTTACCGATTAAGTAGGCTGCAGCAGAGATGTTAATTGCTCCCTGTCATACAGTGAATCACTGATGGCAATAAAGTCTTCGTGAGTCCTGAAGCAAAGTTCTCTGCTCTAACTTTTGAATATCTCATGCTTATTATAAATTTTACAATTTTTTCCTTCAGTATGTTGGACCTCCAGACATTGGGGCTTTACAAAAGCATTAGTCATGGAAAGTATAAGTCAACCAACCCGGGTTTTATAATTCAAAAATCTTCAGCAATTTATTTTCAGTCCATTTCATCTTTGGTATTTCATGCAAAATAGAAATATCTTATACAATAATGGAAAAAAAAGTAGATTTTGACAACAAAAAGCAGTTCCTTACCTGTTCAGAATAATTCCAGTATTGTGAGCTGGCATTAAAGAGGTTTATTAAAAAAAAAAAAAAAAAAAAAAAAAGAGGAGAAAAGTACTCTAAACAAACAAAAACTTGATTTAAGGTCTGTTACAACTCAAAAAAAACCAACTTCAAAGGGCATGAATTAGGCCCATGCAATTCTTTATTTCGTCAAAAGTTGCATTTCAAATGGCTAACTGAAGGTGTGACCCAGGGTTTTGAGCAGTTTTTATTTTATTCTTAAGCAAAAGAGACTGTAGGTATTGACAGCCAGGTACTGTATGCCTCTTGAAGATTGTGCTACTTCTCTGTATATAGGAAAAAATATGCATATATCTGTGCAGAAATGCTTTTCATATTAAAACAGGTCCTGCAGGCCAAATAATTTTAAGCTTTTTGGAATAAATCTTTAAACATTTCTTCTCTGTCCCTTAATGTTGTCGGATTTATTTATTTTTTTACTTTCTAGCGTTAGCATTGCTTGTGAAAAATAAGCCTGCAGACAATATCCTTAATTTAGAAAACACTTAAATGCTAGCAATCACTGCTTATGCGATAGGGTTAAATAAAGAAATACAACTCACAAATATAATGATGCACTTAGGTTTTGCAATGCTTTTGAATAAAGCTGTCTGGTGGGTGTCAGAGCAAGGGGACCAGCAAATTACTATTGCCAGCAATGGAATGAGGTTAATAACAGAACTGGGTGGGGAAACTTTTTTGAAAAATCCTTCTAATCAGAAAATAAAGATGCATTAAGACTGAATTTATTTTCATGAAGATACTAGTTTTGGTGACAACCGTGTTGGGAAAGAGTTAATCCTGCATTTGCTAAACTTTCTGGTTGGACTGAACCAGCCAGTTGACCCTTAAATGGGACTGGGAAAACCCAGGTTTCAAGGTCTTTCGTGTCACTAAGACATTTTGGATGGTTTCTTTCCAGTTCTTCACAGAAGAAGCCCACCTCCTCAAAACCATTTCAGAGGCTTCAGTATTTTGCCAATATTAAAATGAAAATGCTTGTCATCCTAACAGTTTTTGAAGATGTTAAACTCTTTCCCTGTGAGTACTGGGATAACTGGGGGTGTTTCTGAGGTCAGTGGAAATACTGGTTGGGTTAAGGACCCAGAGAATGGGGGTGACTACTGACTGACCAGCGCATCGTCACTAGGAATTTCAGTACCCAGAGGAAATCATAGAATCATAGAACAGTTTGGGTTGGAAGGGACCTTTAAAGGTCATCTAGTCCAACTTCCCCTGCAATAAGAAGGGACATCTTCAAATAGATCAGGTTGCTCAGAGTCCTGTCCCACCTGACCAGGAAATTTTCCAGGGATGGGGCATCTACCACCTCTCTGGGCAACCTATGCCAGTGTCTCACCACCCGCATTGAGAAAAATTTCTTATATCTAGTCTAAATCTTCCCTCTCTTAGTTTAAAGCCATTACTCTTTGTCCTATCGCAACAGGCCCTGCTAAAAAGTTTGTCCCCACCTTTCTTGTAGGCCCTCTTTGAGTACTGAAAGGCTGGAATAAGGTCTTCCCGGAACCTTTTTGTCTCCAGGCTGAACAACCCCAACTCTCTCAACCTGTCCTCAGGAGAGGTGTTCCATCTCTCTGATCACTTTTATGACTCTCCTCTGGACCCGCTCCAACAGGTACATGTCTTTCCTGTGCTGAGTGCTCCAGAGCTGGATGCAGTACTCCAGGTGGGTTCTCACGAGAGCAGAGCAGAGGGGCAGAATTGACCCCCTCAACCTGCTGGCCATGCTTCTTTTGATGCATCCCAGGATATTGTTGGCTTTCTGGGCTGCAAGTGCGTATTATCGGCTCAAGTGCAGCCTGTACTGATACTGGGGATATATAAAATACATATATAAATATAATATATATACAAAAATATATATACCCCACACCTCTGTATAAATACCTTCTTTCCAAATGGCTGATGACTCACTTTCATCGTGATGAGACAATGACATTTGGAGAGCAGCTTCCATCTTGGTATTTCAAATAGGGGCCAAATAGTCCCCACTGTGACCAGAGAGATGAAAGAATTACTTCCGTCTCCCTTTTTATCTAGAATGATATAGGAGGCTTACAATGTCTGAAATATAGCGTTGGCCAATGGCCTCACACTTACTAGAAACAGGTTTTTGAAATGTCTGACTTCAGTTTTGCTGGAAAAAAATGTAACCATGTAGCAGCCTATCGTGACAAACTGACTTCAATATGGTATTGCAGCAACACCGTATTCAAAAGTGAGGGCTGGCTGGAGAGCATATGAATATACAAATTTGCTTCTGGATCGATAGAAGCTGGGAGAAGTGGGATGGGTGGTAGGCATGGAAGGATATCTGTTCAGGCAGGCGTGTGTCTGTGGTGGGACAGAAAGGAGGAAATGTTGGATGAGCTAACCACATTAAGCAGAATTGGTAGAAACCCAGCTGGCAAATACTCTGTGGCTGCATTACACTGCTCCAGAGGGGCCAAGAAGTGTCAAAACATTTTTTGCGCTTTGTCTAGAAAAATTGCATTTGAATGAAAAAATGGCTTATGCCTGCTACTTTGATATGAAAATACTAGTTATAGTAGGTTGTGGTGATCTCTGTCTTGCCGTAGAAAATATTTAGTCTTATAAACATACACATTGTTGGACAAAAGCTATGTTAAAATAGTGTTTAAGTTTCAAATAAACATATATGACAGAGACACTAATTATTCTCAAATCAAACATCCCAAATTCAAGACATTTTTAAGAAAGACTAACATTAAAAAGAAATCCAAATGTGCAAAGGTAGAGTACCAAATAGCTTTAATGATGCCACGAAGCAAGACTGTGTGCATGTTGGCAAGGGAAGGAAAAGGATCATAAACTGAGCTGGAGAAAAAGTGAAGTAATGTCTTTAAAACATCATTTTTCTCTTATCTGAGTCTTAAATTCTTAACTGTCAGAATTATATTCATGCTTGTTTCATGATGTCACAACCTTGCCATATGCACACATTAGCACATGTCTGAAGAATATGGAATAGCAAATAAACACTAATTAACAAGTGAGTTAATTAGTAGTGAATGTGTAATTGTCCAATTTAACTCCTGCTGCTTATAAATCATCAGAATGTATTTTGAACACAGTTTTTGCTTGGAAGCACTCAGAAACTTAATAAAGTACATTTCAGCCTATGGGGTGCTTCTAGGCTATTTCTGTGGACTGTCATCAACCATTTGCTCGAGAGTAATTGACCTTTTAAAATTGTATCCTATTCTTTTTCCTTCGTGATTAAATGACAGGAGAGCTCAAAAAGGGAAGGCAAATCAGATTTCACTGTGACCCTTCCGTGGGTTTGGCATATACCTTTCTGTAAGCAACTATTTATTGCAAGTGTGAGAGACTTCTGTTCCTGTGAATGCATCAGCTGTACAACGTATTTATTGAAGTCAGCGAATGTGTAGTTTTTATTTGAAGGACAACTAGGATAAATCTCTAGAAACATCTTTACACTTATCAATAGCAGTTCAAGAAAGCTTTGGTATGCTACTTTCAAGTTCTGAAAGAAAATGGTATGTAATTTAGAGAATTTATTTTAGTGGGAATGGCCACATAACTATATTTCTGAGGGAGTAATGCTTACTGTTGGACATAAAATGTGAGTTAACATCTTGGGACTTGCAATTATTCCATTTATCAGAGACATTGTCCTCAAATATTTAAGCATGTGCTTCTGCTTGAGGAGGGACTAGAGGGAAAACCAGAAAATTGCCAACTAGAGATGATTTTGGGGGAAGTGAAAGACTTACGGGGTTAGAGAAAGTCTGCTGGAGAGCTGGAGTCTGGGAAAACAAGACTGAACACTTGGGAGAAAAGTCTGAACTCTAATTAGGACGGAATCTGCAGAGGAATAAGTTTTCCTTAACCTGAGAATGTGAAGAGGGCACTTTTGAGCGAAAGAAATTGAGCTTTTAATTCCAGTAATAAACTGGGAAGTCATTAACCAAGCATGCATGGCAGCTGGTTTATACAGAAGGCTTGTAAATGCATCCATCATAGTTACCCATGGGGTTACTGGGAGAAAGAGTAAAGGAGCAGAGGAAGGAAAGGCCTGATACGAGTGTTGCCGATGGGCCCGAGAAGAGCAATAGAGAGACCCGAGAGAGAAACACTCCCGTAGACATTGGTAGGAACCAGTACCAAGACAAGGCATGCTTTCAGGGGTTGTACTTAAACTGGGCTATTGGCAACGTTTTACCTGGCATGAAGGATCTGTATGTGTGCCCTACATGACAAGAGAAAAGGGCAGCAGGCTGATTTAATTTCTCTATTTTTAGTTGGAAAAATGCCCCGAGAAGTGGCTTATTTTCTTCAACTAAGAAGTCCAGATAAGTTTATACGTGAGTGCATGTATGCATTTAGGGGTATTGCTTTTAAATGAGCCCTCTCCTTGCCATAGGTTTGTGATTCTCAGCTGGCCAAAGCTTCCACATGGACTGCTCGTGAACAAATCACAACCCGGCTTTGTCTTATCCTTTTGTGCCCCAAAAGATCAAATACTGCACAGACACCCGCGTTTTCCATCAGAATTGGACCCATCGTCATCCACTGTATTTTAGCTCTCCTGTCAACACAATAAGGGACACAGAGGGGGCTTTTGTGTTTTTAAAGCGAGCGTGTGTTGGAAGTAGGAGAACAGTTCTTCAGCAAAATTGAAAGCAGGAGACTGAGTACTTTGGCTGATGTGAATGTACACAGGTATAATGGCTAATCTAAAATCAGTATTAAGTCTATGAAGCAGTGAAGCCAGCAGTACCAGTATGAAATTACACAGCACACTTCTCAATATTGGAATTGATCTTTAATGTAATTAAAGCTGCTGTTATAGGAACTCAGTGAATGAGCCGGGTTTCTGTTATTTCTTTGGTAACTCCTTACGTTATTTAATTGTAACTTATGACTGACAACAAAGGAGTTAAATTTTACATTTTTTTATAACTACCTATTTGTATTGTATTGAGGAAACAAAGGTATGACCTTTTTAACTGATCTAAGTCAAACCCAGCTCATCATTCTTCTGGACAGAGAGGAATGAAATACTATCCTTGTTCAATTTCGTAAAAGATACAGACTATTACCAATGTTCCCTCAATTGAAATATGACATTAGTTTGCAAGTAATGAAGATTAGTTCACATTTTTCCTTAGCAAAATCAAGGAATTTTAAAGTGACCCTTTAGAGGTCACTTTTCCTCCAGAAAAATCACAGCTACTGTGGAGTTACGAGGTTGCAATGTGACACGGTACGTGGGCAGCAGAGCTATATCTCAGTAGTACAACTGTGCATAAACAAATGTTTCACAATAAGCAGACACTAATGGATGCTGGTTTTAAATACTACTGAAATTCCTATGGAAAGGCTTATTATGTCTATGTGAACGGCAAAGGAATTCCTAGTGATGGATGGCAGAACTATGAACGTTAAGGAAACAATAGTGTTTTGCTCTTATTGTGCAAAGTACTGGGGAACAGTCACAAGAGTTCTCAGCGTCAGCTTTTTCTAGATACCTGTTCCTGAACAGCAGCAATTTGTTATGACAGCCTTTGCTATTCAGCGGGACTACAAAGAATCAGTCATTTGTCAATATGCATTCACACAATTACATACTGATGCATTCACTTAGAGTCAATTGTGTGGTGCAGCTGACAATTAATCCACTATTTGATACACCAGGTACTCCACGCAGAAACTAGCGGTGCATCTCTCCGAATGTTAAAAGAAATGTTATCTCTCTGAGTAATGCACGTACACTTTGCTTCCCCCCTATAGCAAGTATTTCAGAAAATGGTATTGAAAATAATTGGTGTTCCCATATAGATGCATGTAACTCTCACAAAGCTGCTGCTTTGGTGGGACTGTCTGTAAAAAGATGGCCAGTCTGTGCAAGAAGACACAGAAAGAGTCTCTACTCTTTGCTGTTACTCATTGAGGTAACTTGACCTCAGGGCTGACAAGGGTTTGTTCTATTTGGTGTGTTCCCTCTTCAAAAAGAGCTCCTTTTTTTCAGGGAACAAAAGGTTTGTGGACAGTGTTCTTGCTTCAACAAGTTCAGGAAAGGGCTTACAAAAGAACAGCTTGGCAGAACACATAAGTGCCTGGTTAGTCGTAAATACAAGACTGAAAATTTTGAGACTAGTGGAGCACACAAGCAAGGTGTACAAAGCAATTTTCTGACCTGTGAGTTTCTCAATCCATTGGGATGCTTTTCTGCCTGCTTGTCATAAGGACACAGCTACAGAGATGTATAATCTCTGATAATTTAGACATCATTTAGAAAAAGACCAGATCTTAGATAAGACGTTTGCATTGTGAAAGCTTGAGCGTTTTATACAATTCTAACACAAGTGATTAGGAGAAGTCTAGTGGAGCATTAGGTAACCCTTTCATTTTTTTCATTCATTACTGTAATACAGTCTTAATGGAAAAACTTCACCTTCTTAAACTTACTGGTGCCTTTAGTTGACTTTAAGGGTACCACTGGGATGTCTTTGCTGTGTTGTGTCATTAACAGTGCAGGTTAATTACAGTGGGCCTTCCGCAGCTGGCTTTGCAGTTGCATTTGAAATGAAAAGCACGTTACATATGTAATTACAAATGCTCACATTTATTACAGATTACTAGAAGCATGCATCTGTGGAATGGAGAGAGAAGCTTTATATAGGAAGGATTATAGGTAGAGTTGCAGCATATGTACAATACTAATAAAATTCTTCAAAGGCAGAGGCTCTGCAAAGGTTATATGAAAGTTATCACGCTCTCTTTAATAGAACTTGGAGTAAAGCTTCTGCACAATCAAAGGGATGGCTATAGCAAAACTGTAGCACTATATAAAAACGAAAAGCATGTAATAGGAGCAAGGAAGTACTGTGGCCAGAGCCAGTGCCATAAATCCTTTTTTGATAGGGTTCTTAAGGCAGGTGAGAGCAGAGATGTTCATTCAGAAAATGCATGTCAAGAAGTTCTTGTGGCTTCATCCATCTGCAGTATCTTAGAAGCAAGTTTAAGTTTCCTACAGGGTAAAAAAGGTACACAAAAAAGGAGAGATGATGCCAAATTTGGGAAGCGCTGAGGTAATGCCAGAAGTACACAAATACGTCATGCTGCCAACTGTTCACTAAAGCTGAACATAAAGAAATATGGCATGGTGTGTAATGTGCTACCAACCTCTAGGTGATATCCAAGAGCTTGGCAAGTTGTGATGGTGGTTATATCAAATGACAGCCTATAGTGAAATGACCCATTCTTCTTCAGTGTATCTGTGGTTGGGCTTTGCTCTTGATGCTCTTTCTATGGTCCCAGGTCCAGGCAGAAGTTATCTTTTTCCACTGTGCACTGGTTCATAGTCTCATTCCCTGCTCAGTCGGATAAGGAGATATCATGTATAATATTCCTAGAAACTGAGTTAAGAGGAAAACGGCTGATAATAGCTAAGAACATAGGACCAGCAGGGCCACATCAGGGAGACACTGTGTCTCCGTAGTGTCTTATTTTAAGCAGACCATGAGTATATGTGAATTCAGATAGTTTAATTCTCTGCTGTCCTGTGGTTTTGGGGAAATGGAAATGTGGAGTGTATGTGTAATCTTATGAGGCTTTTTAAATCTTCATCTTCAGTCAAATAACAAGAAACAATGTGATTCTTGAGATTCCTGTCATTTGCGTGAGGCTTCACGTTTGTGAGAGGAAGAAAATATTACAGCTGAGGGGAGAAAACAGCTGAAGGGGGTAAAAGGACATCGCTCCCCTGATCCTCGGGGAGTTCAGCTTGTGGATGTGAATCTATAAGAAATATTAAAAACCGATATGCTGTACAATCTGTTAAGAAAGATAACGTCAGAGCACTTCAACCACAATAAGTATACAGGTCACACATTGATGTGTTTTCTTCTTTCTTTATTTTTATAGAATCACTGGTTCGTCCCTGAGGGTGAATAATGCTAAAATAGACTCTATTGGGAGGTTTCCTATAACAGGTGAGCACTTTTACAGGTTCAGTAAGGCCTTTTCTGTGTCCTGGTAAACATGCAGATCTTTATAATTTGTTTTTCAGGCTCTATTGATCGTTTCCAGGTTATATTCAGTAATAAGCACTGACTGAGTGTCTTTTTCACAAGAAATAGACTCCTCCGTAAAGGAATAAGGAGGATTTATTTCAGATGCCAGGTAATAACATTATTCCACAAGAACTTCTTTTTTTTTTCCCAAGGTTTCCTCATGAATGGAAACAGTGAAGTAGTAAGCAATAAACCACTCTATGACATTTTAACTGTCGGTATTATACTGATATGAGCCACAGTCTACTTTAGTTAAGATCACAAAACAGTTTCCTTTCTAAGCCTTTGTGATCCAGTGTTGTTTTTTTTTTTTCACTCTATTGCAGCTTATCAGAAAGTTGCTTCTTTCTGCGTAACTTTGTTCATGTGTTGCAAGAGGTTCAGACGAGTCTCTCGGCACAAGCCATGCTGAATTCTGAATTATTCACTTTTGCTCCTCAGAACCCTGAGCATCTCCAGCTCGGTCAGGATCTCTGTCAAAATGTTAAAGGGAAACCTGTGATCTGGGAAGAGGGACATTGTTCCTTTACTCTTCCAGCAAAACGTTCTGTTAAAGTGTGTGTAGAAGGGGTGAAGAGCACAGAGTTATCTTCCAAATTTTGTTCATTGCCCTCTGCTGAATGGCTGTGGAGGCATCTAGTGACCTTGGGATGCTTTGTTAAGATATGCTGCCTTCAAAAGGAAAAGCAAGAGCCAAACTGAAGAGACTGTCTGCCTTCAAATTAAAGTTAGCAAATACTTTTTTGTTAAGTGAACAAACGGCCTCCCCAAGAAAAGAAAACCGAACAAAAATAACACCCAACCCCCCAAAAAACCCAAACAAACAAACAAACAATCAAAAGTATACACCCTCCCAAAAACCCCACCCAAACAAACAAGCAATCAAAAATATAAATGGAAAATATCCTCAAAATGTTTAGTTTATTTAAGGATTTCAAATAACTAATTTTTTTGAGCAAATTTCAAAATAATGTTAAGAATACCATGGAGATAAGGGAAATCTGCTTTCTGCTATTTTCATTTGACACTTTCTCTAAATGAACTGAAAATTAATATAATTTCTGAAGTGTTACTAGCTATTCTAGGTTTCTAAACTTTTAAATGTCACAGACCTACCACGTTATGGATTCTGTGCCCCAACTCCTATTTGGACTGTTAAAAGTGAAAGTTTATTTCCCTAAAACTCCTGAAAATTTTTGAGTTCTTTTATATAAAAAAAAAAAAAATTAGTTTCCTTTATACAGTAACATAATAGGTTGAAGGATGCAATGCAATAATGTTGTTATTTCTATTTTATTTGAGTTGCTCTTTCTTACAGAGGAAACTCCAGTGCCAGTTACTTGAGTCATATATTAACTTTGAGATGACCACAGGGTGGTCTACACTTATGCTGGTTTTAGTTACAGCTATGGATAGTGATCATGGGCCACATTTCTCTCTGATTTAATTACCCTCAGTTCAATGGCTTTATATCAGGTGTTCATGGATTTACTGTGGGGCTCTGCACATTCATGTGACTCATATTAGAAGAGTCCACTGTGCCAGAAAGTAGTAATTTTACATAATCTTAAAAAAATTTGGAATCCTTTTGCTTATGGTTATACAACATTATATTAGGGGCTAAAGTTTTTTATACACAAGTATATACCAAAACATTTCCCTACTGAAGACAAACATATTTTAGAAGTTGGTGGAAGATCATGTAAGATTGCTATCAGAGAACCTTTACCAAAGCAAAAAAGATGCATTATTGAATAACAAGATTCTGCCAAATATGATAGAAACAGAACAGGAAAAGTGTTACCCCCCTTGCAATGCAAGTAGGAAATCTGTCTCCTGATTCAATGACTTTCTGATCATTTACATGAAAGGCAAAACTGTGGCTGAGAGGGATGATTCTTGAACTTCTGTCATGATTTATGGTTTGGCTGGGGTCTTGAAATGCCATGTGATAATCTAAGAACTGGTGAAAAAGAAAAATGACGATGTATTATAGGTAGACGTTGATTGTGGCCACAAATCTGAGTGTTTCTTTTCGACGTAATAGTAACTATGAACCTATAAACTAAGAAAAGGGTAAGCTCCCCCATATTACCAATTGCTGATTATGGTTCCACAATTTATGGTGCTGAATCATTTCTGTAGCATAGTGAATAGAAAGCACAACCACCTGCAATAGATTATGTTGATTCATTTTGCTGGCAGATGTGAGAGAGCATCATTGCTCATTAGATGGTAAGCTTAATTGGTTTTCTCCAGAATTACATAGACAATATTCTCTTAATCTGTTCACACACAGGGTACTTAATTTCAAAATCCCTGAATTATTGTTTAATTGTTAACATTTTTTCAGATAGTGGTTATTCTCTAGGTTTGATTTATAATAAAAATGTGGCTTTGTCCTTTAGGTGGGAGGGAATTATGGATGAAAAATTCATATGGGAAATACCCACTATGACCTGCCTCCTCCGCTTGGAGTCAGTACATTTTCTGCCTGAGAATGGAGATTTTGAAAACAAGGTCTTGATGAGAAAATTCCAGGGAGGAGGAGGGAGATGGAGAGAAGGATAAAACACAGGTCCAGAGCATTCAATGACAGGTGATGAAAATCAGTGATCTGAGATTTCCATTCTCAATTGCATAAGTTTCTGAATTGCTAAACCCTGCAGTCCCCCACATTGGGGTTAGGTTCTTAGGTCTTCTAGGTTCAAGGCTGAGCAGAGACTGTTTTAATGCTCCAGGTCCCTCACTTTCCCTCTGAAACGCTGGCCCATGGTGAGTGGGCTCCACTTGCTGCTGGTTGGAGGCAGGGAGGCAAACCCACACCAACATGCTGTAGGAGATGCCAGATGTCCAAGGTCACAGCTGTAGGGCTCACAGGCAATTGCAAATGCCCAGAGTTTTCTGTGAGCCTCTGCCCTGCTCACTTCTCTGCTTAGCTGAACTAGGACCAGATAGCCTATACGCTTCACATCCTGCTCCATGGAACAGCTCAGAAGCAGTACTGCTCATTAGGTAGCCTGTGTCTCTGCTGTTAGTGATGGCCAACCTTACTGCTGACTCTTTCCTTTTCAACAGACCCCGAGATCCTTTTAGAAGATCTTTTTCTCAAGAAACACAGCCTGTGCCATGTTTTTCAGGGAGGCACGTCCACCCCATAAACCTGTTTCTTACTTTTCCAAGTGGGGTGTTACAACAGTATCATTTGCATCTGGTGGAATTTTATTCCTACTTTCTAGAGGTCCTAGTGAAAGTCCATTGCAGTAGGAGTCGGTTTCTTCTGTCGACTGTGGTACTTTCTGAAGCAATAGATGTAGTGTATGTAAAGTGACATGAATCTCCCAATGCATTTTAACAGTTTGAATTAATTCCATATCACTAAGGAAGCTTCTATAAAAGATAATTTTCTGAAATTTTCCTTGGCTGAGTTTTTCAAAGCGAGTCCTAAGAAATTTTAACTCTTGTGTGCTGGTCACCAGTGAATTTCAATGGAAGACTTACTTTTAAATCCCCAGGCTGCTTTGAACATGAGCCTCCTACCTCTCCTGCTCCTCCCCTACATCTCTAACCCGTGTTTTGCTGGCAAGAAAAAACGTAGCTCCAATTTAGATAATGGGCCTGTATTTTTCATGGGACTCATTCCTTGAGTTCTCTGACACCAAGTTGGGAAAAATCCTTCCAAGCTGGAGAAAGATATGAGGATATTATTTATTAGGTTATTTCCAAACAGAAATGGGTAATTGCTGTAATGCAAATGAACGAATACTGTAGTTAGTTTTGTGAAGCAGGGAATGGTTTAGTCTCTTGCAGTCTCCTTTGTCTGGAAGGTGAATTTGGCAGTGGCTGAAATGCAGGAAGAGGAAACAGGAGAAACAGAAACATTTATGCTTACTTTAAAAATCAGGATCAGAGATTTGGATCCTATACAAAAATACCTATCAGTGCTTTTTTTCCAGTTTACCATTACATGATCTGACTAGGTCAGAGACCATTTTGGTGAGTAGATTAGGAAATACGTAGATAGTATTATCAGGAACAAAGGAGACAAATAAATTAAAATATCACAATCCTTAGAATTAATCATGGAAAAAGCACAGCTGGTGTGCACTGGAGGGAGAGAGGTGTCTTGGGCTTTTTTCAAAGCTTCATCCTTAGGCCCACACTGTTGGAGCTCAAGCAAAGCGCCGGGAGTTTGTCATAATAGAGTCCAAGGTTCCCATTAAAAAAGGAAAATGAAACAGAATAGCCAAACAAGAAATGTGCCACTGCGATTAAAGGATATTGTTTATAAATACTGTTCAAGATGATCCTGTAAATAGTGATGGATAAATCTCAGAACAGGAAAGCATTTTCTTAAAACTTCTTAAAACTCATGACTATCTGAAAAAGAAAGGGCAGTTCAAAGAGCTCCAGAAATCCTTGGTTTTGTTTTGTTTTATTTTGTTTTGTTTTGGTTTGGGTTTTTTTTTTTGTTGCAAGCCTGCAAATAAGGATTCGTACTAGAAAATGCCTGAGTAATTTAATTGGTTAAACTAGTGCCTTTCCACCAGCTGGTCTGGCAGGATATAGAATTTTGTGGAACAGCTTGCAATGCCATTTGCAGGACTTCTCTCCACAGATGTCAACACCTTAGGTGACATCAATGTATCAGCTTAGAAAAAGTGTAACATATATGCACAATATCTGGCTGTAAAGGATTCTGAAAGAAATCTAAAACTCTTTGGAATGACCACACTTCCCAAATGAGGTACATGGGTGTGCCTCCATGGTGGTGGTGAACTCCATGGTAGCCAGTCAATCCACACAACACAGCATTTGTAGTATTACTAGGAAATAAAATAGTTTTGCAGTGATAGCACTTTTGGTCCAGAGGCGTTTCAGATGTACCTGCTCCCCATGCTCATGTTTCTGTGTGTAATGTGGGCACAACTTCTCAGCTGGACCTGCCTTTCCTCTTGGTTAGAGATTCTCTTTGTGAAATCCCAAGTGGAAGTAGAAGACTTTTGGCCGTTATGTAGTCATCGTTGTCCTTAAAGCAACTAAAAAAACCCAGGTGATTTCCTGATTTACTGTTCCTTATCTCTAACAACAGCCCACCGTTCTTGTGTAACTTAAACCACCCCTCCACTGCTTGCTTTCTGTCTAAAATGTTATTCACGTCCAAGGGGATAGAAAGGCTGTGTCCAGATTACTGTTTTGGTTTAGAGCAGCAACGTACATGCCCTGGTTGTCCCTGTTCCCCAGGACCTCCAGGTGCGTGGCAAATGCACTATAACCAGTGATGAGGAAATACGGATCAGGTACATACTGAGCATATGTATTAAACCAAATGCGTGGTGGGGATGTTCTGTCCAGAGGACCAGACTAAGGTTAGTATGAGGTAAACCTCCCAAACTACTTTTAATGAGGGGGCATCAGCACCAACTGCTTTGATGTATGGATCTGTCCTATTATACCAAGTTAGTTGATAATGTATGTAGACATAGCCAGAACTGATTGGTGCGGTTCATGTGGAATGTCAATATTAGGTTCCACTAATCACCCACTAGCAGGAAAACAGATTTCTGAGGTGACATACTCCTTTACCTTGTTCTAAGAGACTACAGTCTTTGTGTTATTAATGGTTGAATTTGTGGATATGTGTTAATTATTTGGATAAAATCCATGCCTGTATAATTGAAGCTGACTTCTGAGTGTCAGTAAATAAACCTTGCAAAGGATTGACAACACCTTTTTTGTGAACAAACATCTGAACACAGTACTGTAGCTCACTACGATGAATCTTGTTAATTAATATCAGAAAAAGGATCACAGCCATATAACAAACAGAACACTGCCAGCCTGAAGGACGAGGCTTTTTTAGGTATGTTAAAATTTAAGATTAATTGAAAACAGTGAAACATCTTGAGATCTTGATATTTGCTTTCCTGCTTCCAGGTCATTTGGGTCCATTTGCTTTTTCACAGTTACTATCTTTTCTGTACAATTATTCTTAAAAAAAAAAAAAAAAAAAGGCAGTATTCGCTCATTCGTGTGTTCAAAAGAAATGCTAATGAAAAGACCAAAATCCTGACAACACTGCTGGAGCCAACTGAGCAGCATCATATGGTCTCCCAGTGACTCAGACTGGACCAGTGCCCTGACCTCATATTCCAGCTATAGCAAGTCACTGTAGGCAAAAATCCCTCTTCAATGCAAGTACAGTTTGCTCAGGCAAGCAACTCCCACTGTGAAGGAAAATGGGCAGATTATGTAAATTGTCCTCTCTAGGTAAAGCTTGGAAAACTTCTCTCTGTAGGAGCAGTCTGCATGGGCTGAGGTCAAGAGCAGCACTTGCAATAGGCATGAGCAAGGAGACTCTACTGGGAAGGCAGGCTGTGGTCACACAGCTACCATGTGAAGATTTCTCAGGATGAAGAATCAGTTATAATTCAGAGTAATTTCTATTACCAGCTGCTGGTACACGAAACCTCCTGCTGCCCCCTTCCTACACAAAGGTTCAGGCAGAATTACCCTGGCCATTTTCAACCCCCCAAAAGTGCCTGCAGGGCATTGGTGAAGATGCTGGTGCTATTTGCATCAGTACAGGAGGGGTGAAGGCTGCCCCACTACTGCAGAAGGCTCTATTAAACCCATTTACTCTCTAGGGCACTTGGATTGAGCATAAGTGCTGGATGACTTGCCGGTGAGTGGACCCAGGCTTCCCAATGACCCTCCCTGTTAGAGAGATGGGGGGCAGCTGACATCTCATCAGTCAGCTCTTAAAGCTGGGATGTGGAGGAGCAGGTCACTACCCCACTGTAGCAGGTACTGCAGCTTCACCAGGGAGCTTGATGGCCAGGGGGAGTGGTCTCCACAGCTGAGGGTAGTTAGACAATTTACACCCTGGAGGAAACACCTTCCTGTTTCTATAGAAATATATGTGGGAAAGGGATGTTGCCCTTTTAGGAGAAGAGAGCCAGCTAGGGATTGCATGGTAATAATTCACTTTGACTTGTCTCTTTTTGTGTTTGCATTATATGCTGTATTTATTTAACTGGAAAAGATGTGTTCCCCGTAAAGTTGAGCTGTGATTTTGCTCAACAGCAAAATAGGAGGAAAAAATATCACTTCAGGTTTAAGGGTATTAAAACCCTGGAATTACCTGAAATAACCATGGTAACAAGCTCTGAAGTAATGGCAGTTACTCATATTACCATAGAAACAAGACTTAAAAAGTGGAAATTACCTATAATTTATCTCTGTTGCTTACAGTGACAATAATATAACATGTATTTTGTGAAAAATACACACATGTTTTGCCTATAGTAACTGTCAGGAACTTATTCAAAAATTATTTAAAGGTATTCAAAAGGTACCATTTATTACTTTGTTTCCATGGTTATTTCTTGTTATTAGTCCCCACAAGAGTGACATACCAAAAAAAATGGACAATTTAATAAAATGTAAAATTTGGTAAGTACAGATATAACACAAACAAAAGATAAAGTCAGACTGTGTTAGTCTTAAATAGGCCAAAAATATCTGTTGTAGTTCCGATAAATAATAATTTCTTATCTGAGCAGCTGTGTATCTATACTGTGCACTTGCTGAAATGGCAGTAGGTGCAGTGGACTATGAGTTGGTGGCAGAAACCCCAGGGCGGTTTAGGTCCTTTCTTTGGCCCTTGGATGCTTGTGGGAAGAGAGGGGAGTGTGTGGAGAAACTGGAGAAGTGAAAACGGAAGTACAAAGCCCTGGTAAGATCAGGCATCTCCTTGCTCCTAAGCTTTTTGGAGTAGTTGTTGGTGAAAACAGAAAAGGAAGATGTAGGGATTCATCTGGCAGCTTGACTCATCAGTCACGCGGTATACCTCTCTCTCCTGCCTGAGATAGCAGAAGATGCTAGGACCCCAATAGCCACAGTCATTCAGACATTAGGCTGATTTGGAAAATTGAAGGAATAATCTTAAGCTATTACTCTGTTCCCTGTGTTTGTTTTACCTGCTTCAGAATGTGGACTCTGGCTTCTTGGTAGTTCTGAGATGCTACAGCCAAGTTCTCAGAGTTGTTTGACTCGGGTTGGGCGCTCTGTGTGGCTGGGGAGGTTTAAATCAGAATTCTTCCTAAGCTTTTATGCACGTGGCTTAGCAATTTCAGTAATGTCTTTAGTTTCATTTACAGTAGAGATGGTAAGATCTGCTATTGATATCAGCGGAGAGTAAATTTGGCACTCTCCTTGCCTCTGTTGGCTGAAGTGAGGGCAAGGCTGGATGACAGTAGCGCAGGTGGGCAGAGGTCATTGTGGACCGTGAAGAGGAGGACCCCTGTGTATGCTTGTAAAATGACAGAGTTTCAGCTCAAGAAATCAATGATTTGCTTCTCTATCATCAGAGCCCTATTCTACAGGGGAGTTCTAAATTAAGAAAGCTGAACGTAACCAGTGCCTCTGGACCGCTGTAACAGTGGGAATTGAGGTGGATGGTGGTGAATGAAGGAAGCCAATTCTTGCCGTCCGGTGTTGGGCACATACGGAATTAGGCTTGCTAGAGATCATGACATCCACAAGGTCTCTATGGTATGGACAGTTCTTTAAAAACCGAACAAACCACAGACCCTCCACCTCCCCCCAAAAAAAACCCCACAAAACAAAAAGCCTTAAACAAACAACAACACTTGCCCCAAACAGTTAATGTCACTGGGCATCAAGCAAACATTTATGGTCATAAGCGTACTACAAGGTGCTGCTTGTTAGCTACTCTAATGCTGAAAGCTGTATAATAATGCAGTACTGATAATTAATACTTGGTAAATCTTAATAACAAAAGCTAGTTAGAACAGTAAGGTTTGACTCTTCCTTTTAACGTCTACAGATCTTGGGTTAGATTTAATTGAATTCCGAAGGGAAGGAGCATTTTCAGTTATTAAAATTATTTCAACACAATTAAATAATGCCATTAAATAACTATATGGCAGCAGACAGTAGGAAAAACTAGTGACCAAAACACATTTTCATGTTAGAATGAAAGATTCAGCTTTGATAATTCCTCCAGCATTTTATAAACTGCTTGTGTTTATGTAGTAATGAAAAAATATAAACCTGCACATATTTCATTGCAAAGGAAATAAATGAAGCCAAGTCTGAGGAGGCTTGTGTTTAATCATGAAATGTGCAACATTTGGCTGCAGTGAATTAGCCATTTGTCTTACTAATGCAAATCCTCGAGAGAGCCAGAGGCACAGTGGACAAATTCTGTGGTTTTGCATGCGTGACCTCTAGGGACCTTGGTAAAAATTCTACATGGACACAAAAAGATCTAGTTTCGGAGTCCCTCTTCCTGTCTTACTTAATGTGATCCTGAGGTTGCAGCCACACCTCCCTTCCCCCACTGTATCGTTAGCGTATCAGTCAAAGGGCAAGGTATGATTTGGGTCGGAAGAAAATAAAGAAGGCACAATGAGGTTTTGTTGTAGGGTGATTTGTCACGGGCTTCCGCAGATAAGAAATCCACAGTAGCACTTATCAGAGTTGCAGCGTATCTCATAATCCATAGTCTCTCCTCTGCTTGTTTAGCAGGGCTTGCTTTGCCGTAGGGCTTGTCTTTGTATAAAAAGGTGGGGTAAGGGAGGGAATATTTGCTGGGCTTCAGTATCTGAACACTCAGAAAACTTTTTTTCTTCCAAAAGCGAATGTTTTGATTAACTAATTTCTTCTTTCATTAACACAAATCGTATTGATCAAATCACTTTTGAAAAAGGCATTAATATTTGAAGCTTTCTTAGCTAGGAAGTCTGCAGTGATATTAATCTTTTCATTTGTATAACACCAGTTAAATCATCAGTATTCCACTCCATCAGGCCTTCCAGAAATCCACGTGTGCTTTTCATGTGTCCTGGCAGTACCAGTTCATTTTTGACTGAATTAAGAGCCAGTGAGTTCAATCTTGTGGATCCTGCCTACCCGATTTTGGTAGCAAGGTCATTTCTGCCCAGATGCCCATGTCTGTTGATGCAGCTGGGCCAGCTTAGGTCAGAGGTTGCCTTTTGATTTAAATTAACATCTTAATTTAGCAAGTGTGTATCTTTCGGATGGAAATGTAGCTGTTACTGTGCCGTTGCCACAGCCGGTGAGAATAAAGAGATCTGAAGTCCAGGTGAAGGTTGAATGGTAAAATTGTTCATGTTTCAAGTGTACAAGCTATGAATTTTTCAAGCTTTTGTCTATGGAGCCTTTTCTGGCAGTGTGTAGAGTTGAATTACTGAAGAGTTGCGAGTTTTGAGGACTGTAAGAATTAGTGTTGTTACTTGTGAGGTTGCTGGTATTATGGGGAATAATTGCGGGACCACGGATACCAGATACGCTTTCACCTTCCTTCCTTGAATGGTGCTTTCTGTAGCATGGCTGCAGAATTGCTGGATGCTTCAGGTTCTGGAATAACCTGTAAGATTCATTCCCTCTTCATGTCTGTATTAAAGGAACTATCTGTCAAGTTCATGAAAGGTCTTGTGGCACATTGGGAGGCACTGTTAAATTTTTGTGTGTTGTGGCCATGCAGTGCTGTAATACAGCATTGCCATTGCTGGTAACAAGCCATAAGCTCTGCACTGAATTTGCAAGGCCTCAGGCCTGGCTTTTTTCAGGCTTGTTTGACTTTGTTGCCTTGTCTGCAGCTTTGCTTTACTTAGTTTACCTGTGACAGCGGTTTCTTTAACTGACGAGGTGTCTATGGCTAATTTTTTTAACTCTTTGTTATCTTTGTATGGTGCGACCTTTTATATAAATAGCATTAACAAGCAGTTATTCTGAATAGAATTAGAAATTTATGGTTCTAATATAATTGATGTAGTGTAAAGAAGAGACCTTGACAATTGGAGAAGCAGAACGTGGCATAGAAGAGTACTTGCATGGGATAGTAAGAGATGTGTCTTGGCTAGGGAGACCCAACAGATCTTAACAACTTGCCAATCTGGTTAAAAAAGTGCAGACCTGAAGCTGGACAAAACTGGCTTTAGGGGTAACAAAGAAGAGGTATCTAACACATGTAAAAGGCACCATATATAGTAAACTTGGAGGCAGCGTGTAGCTGCAGACTGACGAAGAAGGAACAAAACTGCATTCGCAGGTGTGTAAAAAGGATCCAAGTAGATCCTAGAGTGACGAAATAAAACCCACCAACATAAACGTTATACTCGTCCTGGCGAAAGACTCCAGATGCTCATAGGTTGCTGTAACACTTTTTTCCCTACTTCTGCCAACCCCAGGGTGAACACCAACTTTAAGACTCAGAGGAGCAGTGGAGGGTTAGCATAACACCAGGAAACGGGGTACAGGCCAAGAACTTTGTGTAAAACAGAGTTAAGAGTGTTACATCTATTACTGAGGCTTTTTCTATTTTCTAATGGTATTATTATCCTTTCTCTTTTTGTAGCTACCAGTTCTAGACTGACAGTGATCAGACTTATTACATTAATAACAATAAATTCTTGGCTTTAAACATAGGATCTGTTTCCTCATTATCCATAAACAAGATTTTGAGCATGACAGTATGTCCTTTCTGCTCCCAGAAGTGTGGGCAAAAAGCTTAGTTTTAAACCTATGGACAGATTTTTCAAATACCTGGGGGTGCTCATGTCTTAACTGTGGCTGTCCAGAACCTCAGTGCCCCATTTAGCCTCCTGAAGGTGACTTTAATTACTCCTGTTCAAAACATGCTGCCATCAAACTAGTTTCCTCACTTAGGTGCCTTAACTTAAATAGTGTGAATACGCCCTTTAGGAGGCACAAAGCTGCACAGTGGATGCCCACATGAATCTCTGTGTGGAAAATTTTAAGTCTTTAATCTGTGAGTACATTTTTCATGTTATCTCCTTAAAATATATTTCCTTGGGGCAAAGACTCAGAGTACTCGTTTGCATTATTTCTAGTACTGCTCACTGATAGAAGTCTTAAGCACAATCACCATGCAAATATGTTAATCTGAATAAGGATAACTTTTGCTTGTTCGCATGAAAAGACACAGTGGCTACAACTTGCTAGTACTGTCTTGGAGCTAATGATACCAATCTTTGTTTAAAAAATAATCTCTTAAAAAGTACTGTAATTAAAAACGAGTGGATATTTTAAATAATCCACCCTGCTTAGAGTTCTATTAAAATACCAATGATTATGAGGATAATTAATTTTTTTTTTTTTAGAAAAAGGATTTTCTATTAGCACCTTTGAGAAGCTGCAGTAATCTATGTTGTACAAATTTTGTTCTTGTGGGAGGCCAGTCTGTGAGAGAAGAAAACAAGCTCTTTACAGATGGAGGAAATAACAGGCTGACTAACCTCACTTATCGGATGCTGTGACCTAACTGGTACCCATAATGGTCTCCCTAACAGTATCCTAGTGTTCAACATAGGTTTCCAAACCTCCTTACCCTTAGGTCACTCTGATCTTCTGAATTAACCTTCAGAAGATCATGGTCTATCAAAACCCTTTAGAGGGTTTAGAGAAACCTGAATGAAGCCAGGAGAGGAGGTTCATGGTTCCTTAGCTGACTGGGACCAAGACTCAAGTGTGAGCCAGTCTTCAGCACCAACGCCCCAAGGGGTCTCAGTGCCAGAATATTTTACGTGGGTTGACAGACCAGTGCAGAGCTGCTGATCTGGTGCCTGTATAAACTGAGGGCCTGCACACCAGGAAAAAGTAAAACCAAAATAGAGCAATTGAAAGGAGGTTCCCAGACAGCTCAAGGTAAAAGGAAAGAGGCAAAGGCAAGCTGAGAGGATGAGAACTGAAAGCACAACAAGAACTTCAAATATGAAGAGCTGGGCCCATTATTATATACAGTGACAAAGAGGCAGCACAGCTGTTCTGGTAATGAACCTAATTCAAATTCAAAATTTGGATCGTCGTAAAGTAATGCGTCTCAGATGGACGCATCTTCCTTGCCTCAGTTTGATCTTCTCATTTTAACTCCATTTGCCTTGCATAAAGGGAAGAAAACATCTGGAGGAGAGTTAAGAGAACAGGAGGAAGGAGAAGGGGAAACATACTGTACTGTGAACAAATCTTTGCTTCTGTAATAAAGCCTCTTTTCAGACAAGCAGCAAATCTCATGCAGGTGGATACACAGCAGTATAGGGGAGCTCCGTAGCCCTGGTGAAAGGCAAGATAGGTCTTTAAATTATATACTTGCTTACTATAACCATTTTTGCTCATGTTCTGTAAAGAAGTGTTGGGACAGGGAAGGTTCCTCTCACACAAAACGAAAGCTGCCTGCAAGTGATACTTTCACTCATGCTTACATCTGTCTGGCCTCTGCTGGCTGGGTGGTGAAAACTGGACCAGCATGATGTAGAATAATCTCAGATGTTTTCTATATTCTGACTTTTTTTCCCTGGCACTACCAGAATCTTGCTAAAACAAGGTGTCTCACTAGTTGGTATTCCACACCAGGAACTGGAGGTACTCTTATCTAACTGGTTTGGGAATCCCCAGGTGCCTTCAATTCTGTCCTCAAGTTTAGGTCAATCCACAAGAAACTAAACCATATACTCCACCTTATTTTGTAGATAAGTAACTGCCTCACACTGAAGTAATTGAGATTAACTTTGTAAATGTCTCGCACTGAGATTAATTTTGTGGCTAATGGGAAGCATAGGCGTGTTTTTTTGATCAGGCCCTCTGCTCTTGTCTTTGCATGTATTTGTGGATAAACTGAAGTCCTTGCAAGTTCCCCAAAATAAAATTGTGTCACTATTTTGAGTGCTGCATTGTAACATGCCGTTAAAAAGGTGTTAGCAACCTTTAAAATGAAACAACCTGCCACCTTAAAAATGTAGTGTACTGGCCTTTTGTGTGGCTAAAACTAATTATTTTGAAAGACATGATTCCACAGGACAAATAGTGATTGCATGATTTGATTATCCTCTCCCCCAATTTCAAACATGGAAAAGAACAAAAAAATGTTTGTTGCGTAGTGAAGGGTCATGAAGATGATAAAGGCACTGAAGCATCTCTCCTATGAGGAAAGGCTGAGAGAGCTGGGAGTGTTTAATATATATAAGTTTACAATCTGGTTGCAAAATAAGTGCATCAAAAGATAATTTCTGCCTCCATATGGAAAGGTGTGCAACGTCATACACTTTCCTGAGAACTACTTTTCCCATCTAGAGGCAAAATATTAACCGAAGTGGCTCAACTAGTTGACCCTATTCTATGCTTTCTGTGAGAATAGAGAAAGCAGTGGAAGTTATCCTGGGCATTGTCAGATAAAGCCCAAAGGGAAAATTTAAGTTAAAGTGGTTGATACAGCTCTCTGTTCACTTTGGAAACAGAATCTGAACTTTAAAAAGCTGAATTAAAATCCCTCTTTGATTCCGTTTTTGGGGCTTTTAAGTAATTTCACTTTTCCGATTGCAACTCTGAGCTCAAGTGCCTTCACCGGTGTCCCTGGTGCCTGTCTTTTTGCCTTTGATCCTCCATTGATGGATAGCGTTTAGGTTATGCTGAACTAGAGCAAGTGATGTCCCAGGTGACAGGCTGACCCTGGAGGTGGTGGCAGCTCTGGGACAAGCCCTGAGGACACTGCAAACCCACAGCAGTGGTTGCCCTATGACCCTTTCCCCATCCTTGCTTTGTTTTCAGAGCTTGATTTGACCGGAGCTTGCCTTACTCTTATAGGGGTGAATCACTGCTGGTATGCCCATATGTCCATAGTCATTCTCTCAGCTGACTTTTTAAGCAGCAGATGGTTTGCATAGTTGCTGAATCTGCGTACCAGATTTTTTACTACCTTAATGTTGCACATTATCTGTGGAAATCTGGTAAGTGAGGATGATGATCTCTAGTGATAATTGAAATTGAACTTCTGTGACTCTTGCTGCAACTGTGGTATGTATCTAACTTCCAGATTATTTTTGCCTTATGTTGTTTTCTGTCCCTGTTCTGTTTCACCAGAAGCACAGGGCTTTAAAACCAGATTCTTCTGACTACTATTTTCTGTGACTCCAACAGGAGCAAGATCAAAATAAACAAGAAAAAAATATTTTGTTTGCAAAAACAAAAGAAAACCCTTTATAGAATTCAAATAATAGGCATCATGGTGCTGAAAACTTTGATGTCTTGTTGGCCACTTGATTTCCCATACTTTAGCTGTGGGCGAGTTGTGCATCGGGTTCTCTCTTTTTGGTTTGTTACATGGTGGGGAACATCACCTCATGTCCCCTTTATGATTAAATACCATGAAGAATAGCCCAAGCTTGCATTTAACTGTACTACAAGTCTGTTGTAATGAATACAAGATGGAAGAGGACTTGTCTTGAAATCTTGAAATGAGAGTGTGCTATATCAGAATGTGAACACTATAATTTGCTGTTTGCACCATACGCTGTGATACTCATCCAAAGCATTGGTGATCTTTTAAAAGAGCTCAGATCAGATTGTTCTTCTTGCCCTTAGTGTTCCAAATACCTCTGTTTTAAAAAATCACTGTTTTCTTCCATGAGATTATCTTTCAGCAATGTAGGCTGCTAGATAGCTATGAATTCAAACTATGACTTCCATCTCCTGGGATACTTTTAAGTAGCGTCCCTAGCCAGGTGCTGGGATTTAATGTAGAAATAAGATTATCTTTCACAATATTTGGTTTTGGTCTCATGGAATTAGTCTGTTTACAAGTTATTGTGACTGACTCCAAAATTATTTCAAATAATCTTATATTTTAAAAGAAAATATTTTGATAAGTTTAATTAGAAATGTTCTAAGACTGGGTACTTTTCTTGAAAACTTTTTAAATTCTGTGACTCAATACTTTCTGATGATCCCTTGGAAAAAGCTGCTTGGCTGGCATAGTTGTTTTCTTTTTTTTTTTCTTTGACTCAGGTTTGGCTAAGAGCTGTGTGTGGCTTGCCAGTGTGCTAGATTCATGTCTGTATATGCTTGTTTACAAATTTATTAGATGCTGTAGCTATGTGGGGTCCTACTCATTATTATAGCGTAGCCAGTTTAAACAGCCACCTATTAAATCTTTTAATGTAAAAGCAAATTTGTTACAAAAGAAGCATATTAACCATAGAGTTATAGTTTCCTTCCAAATTGCAGTATTTTAAGTGATTATAAGTGACTTCCTGTTTAGTATGTCTCTTTGGTACTGTATATCATATTTAAAAACACTGTAAAATACTACTAAGTATTCTGAGCAACTGAATTACTGCAGAGCTTTTGCATTTCAAGTGAGGTTGAATTTGGCTTTACAGCAATAAGACTGAAGCGGTCTGAAATTCAAGGTAGGTTAAGCAGATAAGTGGAAGTCAACGTGACAACAGGCTGGAGCTGGTGAGGGTCAAGTAGATGACTGAGGCCCTTCTATCTCGGAGTTTCAACAAGTTGATGAATTTCTACAAGGGTGCTTTAGGGGCTGAGGAGAGGATGGAAGCTGGCAGAGATGAATCTATGAATACTCTTCCTAGAATTTTGCTTTTCCCTGTGCATCGTCTCTGAAATGGAGACTGGTATCTCCCAGTTTTGTCTTGCCCTCTGAGGCAGACACAAAAGCCCCTATCCAGTACAGGCTTGTGTCCGTTTGTTGCAAAGTTTGAGCTAGTAAGAAGGTACGTGCTAGCAGGCATTAGGGACACTGTCTTACAAATAGAGGTTAACTGGGTGTTTTAATCTCTTTATTACACAAACAAGTTTTTACATTAGGGAAAAAAAAAAAATCTGCGCATCGCACTAATTATGCAATAGTCTGTAACAAAGGATTGGATTTTTTGGATCAAAAAGAATCATGTAAAGAGGCAGAGTTTTTCATTTGTTTGTTTTTCCTCTGGACCTCTGGGGAAAGGTTGTTGACCAATAATTGAGAGCATTTAATCAGTGAAATATATTTGAGAACAAGTTCTTTTTGGATTCTGATCTGGTGGTTACAGTTTTATTTGGCATTTGGCCACCTGGCATCTAGATTTTAGAGGACTAAATTTGGGGTCTTTGTCCACGTCAGCAAGAGAGGTGTTATTGATGACTGTTTAATACTTTTTTAAAAAAGAAAACAGCAAGCCACAGACCAAAAACATCTCAGCTGGAGAAGTATATATCTGAAGGAGATAAAGTTTCCTTGTGGGTTGATTTTTAGGCTTGACCAATACTATATGTATACTTAATTAAAAATGGCTACATTTTCCAAAAAATAATCAGTATTTTATCCTGATGATTACTCTTACACTTTCAAGGCAAACTTGCAAGAAATGTTGTGATATTATGAAACACTCTTTCACTTAACATATTTATTCATTCCTTAAATGCCCGTGGAAAAGTCTACTTGAAAAAGTAAAGTTTTGAAGCTCTAGCCAGTTATAAATTGTGGCTAAAAGATCTTTGGTTCTTAGGTCTTTGAATTCAAATAACTGTTACTTATCATACCTGAATCGAAGTAGTTCGAAGTAGTTCAAAGTAGCTATCTTAATTCTAGGGAAGTTTTTTTCTGTTTTGTTGTTTAGTGGTTGTTTTGGGGTTTTTAATTGTTTTGTGTTTGGTTGGTTTTTTTTTTTTTTATTTCTACAGGCTACCATGGCTGAGACACATTAACTGTCTTGTTTCTCTGCTTCTGGCATAGAAGTTGTCTGCTGTGCTGTTCAGATCTCATTTATGCAGTAAGTAGTCCATTTCATTTCCACCAGTGCAACTAAAGTCTTGTTTATAAGATGAAGTTGTTCCATGATTTTTTAAAATTCATTTTGAATAACTGACTTAGCAGGAGGAATTTTAATATGGCTTATAGGAAATTTAAGCAAACTGTATATGTAATATCAAGTAAAATATTCAACATAATTCTGGTTTCAAGTGTTTAGATAGGTCTGGATTTTTTTAACGCTGAATTAATTCCAAAAAAATGGGGGGTGAAAGCTGGGGTTTGTGTTTGTTTTTGTTTTTTTTTTTTTTTTTTTTTTTTTTTATTAAGAAATCTTTAAAATGAGGGGTCTATGTATTTATGTAACAAATGTGGACAGCTCTTTTTTGGCCTGTGTTAGCAGTATGACTTTGGGCTTTTGCAAGTGCAAATTTACCTGTAACTTTTTAGAGTTGCTTTGTTACATTTGGGGAAACTTGTAGTGCATAAAGCACTGCAGAAGATAATTTTTTCTGCTTAGGTGAAACTGGCTGTAGCTCTGTTTTCCAGGTAGGGTTTTGTGGAAATGTTACTGTGCAATATATCGTAGCCTTCTTTCCATCTATTATAATGGTCTCTTATAGTTGTTTTTTGATGTGGAAATACTTTCAGGCAGTGCTACCTTGATGAAAAGAAATTTTAATATATAGGGAATTTATTTGTAAAGTGTTCTTAGCCCAAACCTTGAATTTTTGCTGTGGTTGCTTCAAAATGTAGGTCTGTCTCCTATTTCCATGCTTGCTGCTTGAATGGCTTCTGAACTCCAGATTCTTTCAGGTCATCAGTCCTTATTTCCAGAAAGTGGCAAATGCTACAAACGTAATAGGCAGAAGCTATGCTCATTCCCAACGTTTTGAATTTTATATGGTTTCAGTAAAATATGTTAAGCTTTTGTCCAGGTGTAGATTGCCGTTTGTGTACAATAGTACATGTTGCTTTAATGCAAATCTTTTTGTTCTTTAGGCAATTTTTTTCTACTTTTCCTTCCTTATCTCTCAGCCTCGGTTTTGGTAAGCAAAGTCTAAGGTGGCAGTGCTCAGTAGTAGCATGTTCTGCCTTTGGCCACCTGCCTTGCTCCTCTGAACTGTGGGAAGGGAAGAACTGAAGTGCGTTTTATAGAAAGCTGCTAGAGCTAAAGCCATGGTAAACTGAGGTACGAAATGAACTGCATAATGAAAGCCTTTTAACCGCTGCCTCTCTAATGAGTGCTATGTTTTGGAAGTCCATAGAAACAAGAAGTTTAGCCTGCTGCTGTTGGCCTAATTAATAATAGACGACTGCTAACAGTAATGTAAAGGGTCATCGCTAGCAGGAAAAGCAGTCTGCAGCAATTAGGAACTTGCCTAATTGAATTGTCGTAGTTGTAGAGAGAGTCTGAAGAACTGACTAGATAGAGGAGGTTGAGTGTTTGGTTTGCCAAGTCACTGACTTGTGCTGAGATGTATCAACAGATCTTGCTTGTGGTGAGAACAGTTGGAGTATTTAATTTAAAGTGGAAAAGGAAAACAAAACAAGAATAAATGTTTTTAATAGACTGAAATGATAGCATTGTGTTAGCTTCCTATGATTAGATAGTAAAATGAAATCAGTTATTTACATATGAAGATGGAATTCTTTATATAGGAAAAGTCTCTCCCCACACCCCTTTCTTCCTTGCCCTCTTCCCTAGAGAACACGTCACTTTTTCCTATGGATTGTGACTGTATTTAGCAAAACAACAACTGAATCGGTGTCCAGTAATGCAGGATACTACTTTTTATTATTCTTGGTTTGTAACCTTATACCCGAAGAGATGTCTCTGCATGGGTACCTACAGTAAGCTGTAGAGGGTGACTGAAAATAAAGTGGAACATTATTTAGATAACCAGGCACTAAATAGCAGTATTTCTAATATCTCCAAACACGCTGCAGTCCATTTCTTGAATCAGAAGACCTTTATACCTTCCTGTTCCAATTCCCTCACTCTTCCTTTCTTCTGCTAATACGCTTCCAGAGGAAGGCCTAGTATCTGTTGTTTCATTGGTGAAACTGCAGGGGTTTATTGTGTCTTCTGTATCTCTCCATAGACCTTTCCCAATCCAAAAATTCACTCTATGGGACAGCCTAGGATTGCCTCAGGGTATGCTGCCACAGCCAGTCACCCTCCTTTTCAAGAGAAGGTGGTTGAGCTTCCCCTTGTGGGGAGGAGAGGTAGGCCTGGGACGTGTCCCTATGTAGAGATTTATGAGGAACTAATTTGTTGGTGCTCATAACTAAAATTTCCTCTTAAAAAACATAGGTGGCGTAACAAATGGTGCAGAAGAAAGTTTAAAGCAGGAAAGGCATCTGTATTTCATTCAACTAACAAACAGCCTGTCCTAACCAGGGGAGGAAACTCTGTAGCCTGTCCTTCTGACCTCATTAGGAAATTAGTTTTTGAGAGCTTTCTGAAGGGAATTTGTTGCATATTTTGAGTATTCGAGCAAATTTGCTAACATAGTAGGGATGAGGCTGCTTTACTTGTCCATTAAGGATTAACTTCTGATTCAGATGCAGCCCTCTGTTATTTCTCCCTGCTGTAAGGAGGTCTCTGTTCTGCAGAAACAAGAAGGTAGGAAAAATATGTTGTTGCCCATAGCACGCTACTTGCTTGTTATTTTTGCCTGTAGGCCAGTGAAGCACTCAATAAGGGAGCTCGTGGCATCTAAGAAAAGGCAGAAGGAGAAGCTAAGGAGATGGAGTATTAATTTCTTATGTGCATGAAATCCTCCCTCTGTATGATATGTGGGGCATAGGACATGGTCTTGCCAAGCTAGACTGTTCCCTCAGCAGAGAGTGAGGTACAGGGAAGATAAATCTTTTACATGCAAAAAGACGTGAACTTCTCTTTAGGCTAACACAATTTTATTTGCTAAATTGTCACGTTTTGTCTGAAGGAAGACATATCCCTGAGATGGACTGACTAGGGACTTTCTACCGGTTTAATTAGCCCTCTAAGCATAAGAAATATTAAGCATACCTGAATACTGATAAGTGCAAATAAATAATTTGATCAATGAAAATGTCTTAAGGAGACTTGTTTCCTGCAGGATAAACAGTTTCATCAGGGTTCTCATGTATTTATAGTGCCCACTAGGAGACACAGGTACTCTAATTCACCTTCTTGTGGGGTATTTTGTAGTAATTTTCTTTCTGTTTGGGTGCAGCTTTGTCTCTACTCTTGTGCCTTGAAACATCTAGGGGACAAAACCTGCCCCTGTAGTTTAAGATCAGGATCAGCAGGTACCCTTAAGTCTTCCAAGATGCGTACTGCAGGACTGGTACTCTCTTTCTGACAGCCTCCTCTGGTACAAATCCTTGGAAATGAAATGCATGGCAGTAAATGGTTCAAAGGCAATAAAAGGCATATTCCATACTTGAGTAGGAAGGATAATTACAGCCATTTTAAGAACTGCCTGAATGTTTCAGAGTGGTGACTCATCCCCAGGTTCCCCTGCACAGCCAGTATTTTTTTCTATCAGAGCTATTTTGCAACCAGGACGTTATAATTCTATTTGTGTGTGCATGTCTATCCCCTGTATGGCTTAGCCTGCCTTAACAGTGTGTAAATACTGCTGAGTAAATAACAAATGAAAGGTGAGCCTGGAAAGACACTGTTCTATTAGTCATTAAAAAGCTCAGACATCTGGTGTAGAATTTTCATGAATCTCTTTTCCAAGAGACTTTCAGTGAAGGGTGAATGTCAGTCACCTAGCATGCTGATTTGATAATAGTTTGGATGCGTTTCAGATACTTGTCTGTAAATTAGACTGGAAATGTTGAATTTGGAAGGAAGGGGAAATGGATTACTTCAGGATGTTTATGAGTACCTCTAGGTATGTTCTGGTTTAATGCTAATGAAAATCAGTCTTTGCTTGTGATAATATGATGACTCCCCTCCGCCCCAAGTATACTGGAGGTGACAAGAAAAGGGAATCCACTGAATATCTTGATCTTTCTGAAACAGATTCTGTTGCTTTTTTAAAAAAAAGATTTGGTTGCCAAAAGAAAGGTGCAAGCATGTGTGTGTGTCTATTTCCCTGCACCCTTCCCTTTTCCAAGAGTCCCAATGGCTTTCAACATACAGCACTAGACTTATGCAGACATAATTCCTCTGACTCCAGTAACATTCCTCCCAATATCTTCTGGTATGTCTGAGAAGCGAATGGAATGTTAGTATTGCTGATTTAAAGAACTTGCTTTGCTATTGGTTCTGGCTGAACATGAACCAGCTTTGCAGCCGTGCATCAATTGCTAGCTGCACCTTCCCAACATCTCCTTAAACTGCTTGTCTGACGCTTCTCCAGCAATGTTTTGTTGGGAGGCATTCTCGGGGCGGGACACCTCTGTTGCTCCATTTTTGCAGCCACTGTACGGCAAACCCTGGACATCATTGACTTCTAGTCTTTACAGATGCTCCAGAATAATCAAAAAGATGGACCAGACCCTTCATTTGCCTGAGCAAAACTCCACCAACAGATGTTCCTACATTTTGTCAGTGTTGAGACACAGATTCGACTTTTTTTTTTTTTTTATGCAAACTTTGCAGCTTTGTTTAGTATCCGGTTACAAACTCGGGAGCTGACCCGTGGTAGAAGTCCCTTAACATAGCTGTAGCATTATCCGAGATTAGTTGAATCTGTTTATATTTTCTTATTTTGGGTTTTTCTTCTCCCTGTTTTTGGAGCAAAATTGGAGCTCCATAGCAAAGTGGTCTGGGAGGAGTGGCTTACTGCTCCCACTGAAAACGTTTGATAAATAGAGTGATAGAGGGCTTCAGGGGAGTGCTCTGTCACTTTCAAGAGGAATAAAGTGTGTTTAATTAAAGTAATCTCTGTTTAGATTAAAATAAATCATTTTAATGCCAAGGGTGGTTTTTTAATGACTATGGGATGCCATTCAAAGGAGAGGCAGGAAGCTGATATAGTACTTAGAACTCTATTTCCTAGACTCTTATGATCGATCACTTAGAAGATGTGCTCTGCCAAGAAAATGATGTTTATTAAACAGTATTCCACAGCACACCAGTAATTGATAGGAGATGTAGCACTGGGGAAAGAGCAACAATTCTGGACCAGAGAAGCTCAAAGAGATGGAAACTTTCCAATGCATCAGAGGACTGACTAAAAAAGTGACAACCCGTGGACTGCAGGTCACCAAGTCCAGTCAGCACTGTAATAGTTGCCAAGAAAAGTGTCCTGCAGTTAGACAGTCTCAAAATATTAGGCCTACAGATAACATTTAGGAGTGTAACTGCTCTTAATGGGCTTGGAAAAAGTTCATGATACTGCCTCTAGTTGTGAGTGAAGTTTTACTGGTGCTTCAGTCTCTCACTTTTAATTTGCTTTCTTCTCTGCTTTGTTTTTTTTTTTTTTTCAATAGCTTAGCTCTAACACATTCTGATATCCTTATTTATTTCTGTGGCTTATCTTGCACAGGAGAACCTGCAGTGGTGGGAGCATCTACTGTCTCAGAGCTTTCTCCCATGTACAGCTGAATGTTGCCTGCACTGAAATGCAGTGGGGAAACAGCTGAAGAACTCTGCAGAGCTGATGGGGTGATATGTGCTGTTGGGGATGTGGGAGATGTAACACAATTTGTAGCAGAAATGAGCTCTGAAGGACTGATTTCTCCTGGAAAGGGTGTCAGTTCATGCTGTCTTGCTGTGTAATAAGGAGCTGAAGCTTAAATTTGTACAGGAATACACAACTTGGAGTTAGGTGTCTTGGCTTCTGTTAAAGGATTGTAGGGAACAAAAGCAAAGGAGACTGGCACCTGATAATAATACTTATTATGACTTCCCAGGAAGGTATGACTCCTGGTTTCACAACCAGAGGTCTCCTAATTCTTTTGTTAGTTTTTTGTGTTTTTTTTACTCCCTACAGGCCAGACTTAATCCATTAACTTCTGTAGCATGTATGTACCCTAAAATGATCCATCTAGACGGTGAACTAAAGGGGTTTTTCATCCACATGATGTCCCTGATGAGGGTGGGTCCTGCACAGTTCTGCACTGCTACTCTGAAATAAATGCAGAGCTGCTGCATCCTGTGCACTATGAAGAGCTTCTAGGACAGGTACTGTTTTGTAAAGGTTTGGCAGCTTTCCTTGGCTTCATTCAGTACTGAAGAGGCCATTTTCCTCTTGGCATGCAGCATCCCCTGACAAAATGCTACAATGAACAAAGCTGAACCACTGGGACAAATGTGTTCCACTCTGAGGTGTGCGTTCGGCTAATTTGCCATCCCTGATTTGGAGACACAACACCAAGCTGAGTTTGGCTGGACTCCTAAATTGCTCAGTATCTCTGAGAATTGGGTTATTATAACTCAAATACTTGCATGTAATTTGTCTCAAGTGATCTGTGTCCAGGAGTGGATTTTGGTGGTAGTTGTAGCAAAAGTTATGTGTTTTTTTTTTTTTGTGTTTGGTTGGCTGTTTTTGTTTTGGGGTTTTTGGGTGATCTGTTTTGTTTTGTTTTTAAATAAAGAAGATAGGACAGTGGTGCTGGGGAGTGGATTACTTTTTGTATGGAGACTTCCTTGTCTGTACTCTTCTCTTCCCCCGCCTCCCCCTCCCCAAGTATCCCAAGCTGCACAAGCGGTAAGATGGGGGAAACACAAAAGTACTTGAAAGAATAATCAGTCACACGAATATCTCTGACTAGGTCTCTTTCATGAGGGAGTTGCCTAACATGCATGATCTGAGGAACGTCTGTAATGCAGAGTCAGCTGATATCCCCTTGATTTGTGGGTGATAAGACTTAATGGCCAGAAGCCTCCAAGGAGATGCATATTGGTATTTGGCACATTCTGCAGAAACACAAATTAAGAGTAAAGAAATCTGTTTATTGTCTCTTGTGTAAGAACAATATGTGGATGGATCCTTCCTCTTCTAATGAAGAGCTGTGAAGTCTGGCGATCTCCCCACTAATTCTGATTATATTAATCAGCTGCATATTTCATCACTCCTCACTTCCTTAGACAGGAATAGCTCTCTTGTACACTTACAGTAAAATCATTCTTTATAGAGATATTGTAAGAATAGCTTATCTCCTGAAGGATAAGCTGAGTGATTTTTTTTTTTTATTTTTTTTTTTTACTCTATTTAGTGGGCAATACTTGCAGTTCTGACATTCCAGTGTTAAAGCCAAAATGGTAAATGTGATGTTGACTGCTTTCATCTGAATCTCTCACTGTTTTTTACTTTACAGTCAAGCCCTCCAAGATGATCAATTTGCAGTAATTTGTTTTCTAAAGATTGGTCTACTCTTCTCCAAAGCTTAAAGCCAGTTTCATAGTTTTGGGGTTAAAAAGAATGTGTGCTAGACATTTCTATATTGGTGCTCTCAGGGGGTTCCTCAGTAGTGGGAAAAAAGTGTCATGGCAACTGAAAGAAAAGCCTCTCTTGAAGTTGCTAGTCCAGTGTGCTTCTCCATACGTGGCTCTTGCCATTCTGAACTGCCGTTAAGGAAGCTTTCTTCAATCCCTGTTACTCACTCTCAAATTGCAAAAATCTTGAAGTTAAAAAATGGAGCTGAAATGAGACACGTGAGCAAATCTTAAAAGTTATGGTCCAGGTCTGGTAGAAAAAAAGAAACCAAGGTTTTATGGAAGTCAGTAGGAAATACTGTTTTACTTCTCAATTAGACAAAGATATTAGGAACTTATTCAGTCTAAAAACTTTTTATTTACAAATGAACTTTTCCCATTTTGGACAGGCAGAGGTTGAATCATCATGCATTATGTCAGTTTCTTAAAACTTGTCTTTAATAGGAGTCCTTGCTATATGTTTGAGTGCCAATCCATTAATCTTTGTTTCTTCAACTGTTTTGCAAGAAAATGTTCAAATACCAGAGCTGAAAGCAAGACTCTGTAGAGCAAGTCAACATAGAAAATCTTAACTAGTGCTTGCAACAGTATGGAAATAATGGAATAATACCAACTTAGCATGCAGGCGACCCTTTCTGTAGCTCTTTGGGTCAATCGGCATCACGGCATTTGAGTTGTCTGTTAAACAATTGAGGTCCAGAGCAGAAGTGGGTTTGTGTGGGCTGTTTGTATCAGTTAAAATATAACTTGAAAAAACATCACCTTCAAAGCAACCTTGCTAACGTGCTGATGGTTCATAGAGCTAGGAGGAAGGCATATCTGAAAAACTTTTAATGTTAAACCAAGTGCAATGAATTCTGAGTCGAATGAATAAACAATCAAGCAGGCTAGAAGCACAATGAAAAGTTGTTGCTTGATCATGCAGTTTTGCTGAGTTTAAAGCCATGTTAGTGCTGTTCACAGTCACAGGAGACTGACAGAAAATTTGTTTTGTTCAGCATGGTTGGAAGCAGCTGTGAACACTTCACAGAACTGACTGCTGAGTTGGAGGGCCTTCATCTTGTCTGCAAAATTTTTGGATGCTTCTACAACTTCAAGATCTGCCTGCTGCAAGAAGCTGTAAATCTGTTCACTTCTGGTCAAACGCTTTTGTAATGGTGAGCAGGATTAGGATGAACTGAGCTTCTGATTTGATATTCAGCAACTGGATGCCTGCAGACTGTTCCCTGTCTGCCCATCTTGTGATTCTTCCCAGGGTGAACTACAAAATCACTGAGGTGGGAAGGCAATTCTGGAAATCGCCTGGTCCATAGTCTACTCCCCCCACCCCCCACTGGCTCAGAGACAGGTAAATTACAGGAGGTTGCTCAGGGCTGTGTCCAGTCTGGTTTTGGATATCTCCAAGGATGGACATTCCATAACCTCTTTCCACAACTTGTTCCAGTGTTTAATCTCCATAGAGTAAAACAGTGTTTTCTTAGGTTTAAACAGGGTTTCCTGTATTTCAATTCATGCCCATTGCCTCTTATGTCACTGGGAACTACCGAGAAGAGTCTGCCTCTATCTTCTTACTCCCCCATCAGGTATTTCACAGAATCACAGAATAGTCAGGGTTGGAAGGGACCTCTGGAGATCATCTAGTCCAACCCCCCTGCCAGAGCAGGGTCACCTACAACAGGTTGCACAGGACAGCGTCCAGGCGGGTTTTGAACGTCTCCAGAGTGGGAGACTCCACAACCTCTCTGGGCAGCCTGTGCCAGTGCTCCACTACCCTCAAAGTGAAGAAGTTCCTCCTCATGTTAAGATGAAACTTCCTATGTTAACATATTGTTATTTATTATACATTAATCAGATCCCCCCTAAGCCTTTTCTTCTCCAGGCTGAACAATCCTAGCTCTCAGAGGCTCTACTCATATATTAGATGGTCCAAGCCTTTAACTGTCTTCATGGCAATTCACTTGATTTGTTGCAGTATTTCCAGGTCTCTATTGTACTGGGGAGCCCGGAATCAGACCCAATACTCCACGTCTCACCAGCACAGAGTAGAGAGGAAGGATCACCTCCCTCAACCTGCTGGTAATGTTTCCAATGCATCTCAGGATATTGTTGGCCTCCTTTACTGCACGGGCACGTTGCTGGTTTTTGTCCAACTTGTCCTTCATTACAGCTAGGTCCTATCTTCAAAGCTGCTTTTTGGCTGGTCAGACCCCAGCATGTGCTGGTGCATGTGGTTGTTCCTCCCTAGGTGCAGGAATTCTAATTTTCCCTTGTTGAACTGCATGAGGTTCCTGTTGGCTCCTTATCCAGTCTGTTGACACCCGTATGCATTGCAGTACAACAGCCTGATGTATCCACCACTCCTCCTAGTTTTGTATCATTTGAAAATCTGCTGCAGTTGCACTCTTCCCCATCACATTAATGGGCTGTTTCATGAAGATGTTAAACTGTCTTGTCCTCAGTATTAATCTCTGGGGAACACCGAGCAACCACCTCCAACTAGGCTTTGATGCCACTGATGACAATCCTGTGAGCCCTACGGTTCAGTCAGTTTTCAGTCTACTTCTCTGTTCATTTATCTACCACCTAATTCATCAGTTTTTCTATGAGGTTGTTATGGGAGATAGTGTCAAAGCTTTATTAAATTAAATATACTAAATATAAGTAAGATCCATTGCATCTCATCCCCCCACCTGCTTATCCACCAAGCCTGTCACCTTATTGTAGGTTGTTGGGTTGGTTAGGCATCATTTTTCCCTTTGTAAATCTTTGCTGACTACTCCTCATCGCTTTCATGTGTTTGGAAATGGTTTCCAGGAGGATTTGCTCCATTACCTTCCCAGGATGAGGTCAATCTTCTGTCTGTGGTTTCCTTCTTACCCATAGGAGTGACACTTGCTTTCCTCCAGTCCTTGGGAACCTTCCCCATTTCCCATGATCTTCCAAAGATAATTGGGGGTATCTCACAATGATGTTGGCCAGCTCTCTCAGCACTCATGGGTACATGCCATCAAGTCCCTTGGACTTGTGCATGTCCAATTTGTTTAAACATTCACAAACTTGATCCTCATCCAACAAGGGTAGGTTTTCTGTGTACTCATAAATTGGTAAGACTGGCATTTAGGAGGAATTGATATCCAGTATCCAGGTCTGATGTCTATTAAGACGATGAGACTCTTTCCATGTGGATCAAGCAGCATTCAGCTGGATTCTTTGAGATTTCAGAAACGCATTTTGATGAGAGAAATAATGAATGCATTCACACTTCTTCCCTACCCCACTCAACAGAAAGCTCTCCAGAGCAATGATTTTTAGGTCCCTTACGTTAAATTTAGTTAGGATTTTTGGGCAGGTGTGGTGGTGGTGGGGAGATGATCATTGAATTGGAGGCTGGAGGATTCTAAATAAAGCTAAACTAAGGCAGCAGAAAAATGGAATTTGGAGAGAAAAAGATGTGGGGGGCAATATGTGAAATCTAAGTATTACCAGTTACAAATAGGAGAGTGCTCTGACACGAAGAATCTGTAGAAAAAGAAATGAAAATTCACTGTTACCTGCCTCAGGCAGGACAGGAAGGTCATCTACTTAAAAGATTTGGGAGGTGGTGTTGTGTTTTTTGTTGGGGGTGGTTTTTTGGTTTCTGGGGTTTTTTTTTTGGTTTGTTTGGGGTTTTTTTTGGTTGTGTTTTTTTTGGTTTTGTTTTTTTTTTTTTTTTTTGCCATTACTGCTTGGTTGGGGAGCAAGGTGTTAACTTAAACGTGTGAGCCTGAATGTCCTATTAAAGCTCTGTCTGCAGAATTAACGAAGTGTAATACTGTTAAATCTGCAGTTTACTGTGAAAAGTGGCACTTCTACATGCTAAACTCTAAATCCAGATTAGAAGCTGCTCATGAATAGTGAACAAATCCTGCTAGAATCATCCTACCCTGTTTTACTTGTTGGGAATTAAGTGGCTAAATTAATCTTAAAATCTTACATAATTTTTGCTTCTGTGAATAAAGGGTAACTAGTATAACAGTAAACCATTGCAATTGCATTTTTGTGGTTTTTTTTTTTTTAACATTATTTTGGTAGTGACTGTATACCTCCATTCATTTACTAGGATCTTGAGTTTGTTGCTCTCAGTGTTTATTTTTGGTTCTGTGTATAGCAATAGATCTCTACCAGATTTGTGAGTGGTTTTGTGTGAACCAAGGCTTATAAAAACTGCATCAGGGTAGCATGGTGGTGATGTTTTTGGGTTTTGGTTTGGGTTTTTTTTTGATGATAGTGGTAGTAATATTAATACTACTAATGTATTTCCTATTAATGATGTTATTAGTAAATTGTATCTACGAAATGGTCTATCTGACTACACTTGCCTCCTATTTAATTGTTCATTCTGCCATGTTTTATCTGGAGCTGGCAATCATGTTTGAGCTGCTATTAAATTATTGAAAGAACTGAATGTAATACAGCAGCAATAACAAGCTCTATGGTAATTCAGCAAGTGACAGGCTCTCTGTCCACATCTCCTATGTCTAGTTAGGTTTTTTCCTCATTTTCACTTTCTCTGATCCTACTGTCCATGTGAGAAAAAAGTTTAGACTGGTGATTGGAGAATGGACATGGAAGAACTGGGTACAGACTCCGGACACTGCTGTAATCTTCTTGGTATGGCCTTGAGTCTACACTCTGACTCTGATTTTCCACTTGAAAAAATAATATTGATAACAATATTTTAAAATGTAGTATAGATGTTTACTTAGCATATAATAACCACTGTATCTCATGTTCATCTTGTACTACACTCTTTCAAACAACAACAATTCTTTCAAAGCCCACACTAAAGTCTTTTTGGGGCATAATTCATCTAGTATGAAGAGAGTCTATTCTTTAGGTAGACTTATGAAGAGATCTGCTTCCCTTCCCCTCCTTCAGGCGGCCGGTGAGGTGAGACTGCCTGTATGCTGATCAGCAAAAGGCTGCTCTGATCTAATCTGTTGGTCACGGAGCTGCATGTCAGGCGCTGAGCGCCCACAGGGGCCCCCAGACAAAGATGAGCATTTTCTTTCTGCTTCTCTATATGCTGCTGAACTCATCTTCATCTCTCACCTGAGTTAGCTGGTGCTTTTTTCCTTCTCCCCTGCTGCTTCCCAAAGTCCTTCCCAGCCTCTGTTTAACAGTGTGTTTTTAACCAGTTCAAGGGTGTTGCTCTTGCTCTGACATAGCTTCCTATCTAAAATAATCTTCTTCAAAACAACTGAGGGTAAGAGCGCTTTGATTTATTATTTACAGGAAGTGTGCATTTGTAGGTGTGCTGATGAAAAGCCCTTTTGAGATGATAGAAAAGTGTAAACTTCCAAACTGAGTGCTGCCTTTGCTGATATAAGTACAAATACACGCATGGCTTCAGAAAATATATTTTTGTATAGTTTCATTAATTAAATGTGCAATTTTTTTTTTTTTTTTAATTCTCTTGGGGAAGAAAGACATGGGTAGAGCCAGATAGGAGAGTTGCTTCACTTAGTGGACATCTAAATTACTCTTAGGTACTAACTTGATGCCTGAATTTTACTCCATTTCTTATATGTGGCTTTATAATAATTACAGTAGCTGAGAGTATGGCAAATGCTGCATATATTGTAAAGCACAGAACATAAAAATAATAACAAAATCTCCTCAAAATTGAAATATCCCTTTCTCGTGAGCCCCATGAAACGCTGTATTCAGCTGTGGTATTCCTCCATCTCAAAGTCTGTGTGGGGAAACAAACACATAATAATTATTCAAAAATACTTAACGCTTAGGTTGAGATAAATTGAATGCAGGCATTTGGTGATGGGGCAAGGCACGCAGCCATGATGGGGGAGGGACAAAATCTGTTCCTCCATCATTTGGCTCAAGTGAGGGCTACTTCTGCTGGTGCTAATCTTGGGTCCTGCCACCCCCCTAATTCTGTCTGCTCCATCCCTTTTCTTCTAATCTGCAATAATGCAGCCTGCTGGGCTGGAGCAATAGGGCAGTCTCAAATTTCTGTCCTTCTGTTTTGCGCCTTAATGATACAATCCTCTTTCCATGGCTGTCAATGGGAATATGCAGTGTTTAAAGTGTGTGGCTTTGCTTTATGGCTGTCTTTCTTTCCCTGTCAAGTAGTTGCTATTTGTAGCAGAGTTGCATTCAACATAGAGTGCTCTGCATCATGAACAATTAAAACCATGTTATGTTTGAGCCACAAATCCTGACTGTGAAATTGTCCATGACAGGTTGCAATGGGCATACTTCTTGTGCAGTACTAACTAATTAGGTCTACTTTCTCTCTTTTTTTTTTTTTTTTTTTTTAATGGTGACTGGAATGGGATTCTCTGAAAATCAGAGATGCTGCTGTGCAGTGTTTCACTTTACTCTCATAATCCATATCATCGTCTAATAAGGTGGCTTCACACCTAATGAGAACACTTGACTACAAGTCTCATTAACCTGCTCTCTGCCTAAGGTGCTTATAAGTGTTCTTCTCCTGTATGTTTGCTTCTTGAAATACAGAAGTGAGGGAAGGCATTGCAAGGGGATGGAAGATGGTGTAGAAATGCTGTAGTGAGCTTTTTTGGAAAGATCCTGACTGGGTAGGGGGGGAATAACAGATATCGTACCTCATTGCATCTTTCAAAACAAAGGAGTTGTCAGTGCCCTGATTTATTTTAAAAGGGAGAACATTACCTGAGCTACAGAAATGTGCTGCTGACACAAGCTACCCTCAGAATAGACTAGCATGGGATGGATTAATAAAAATAACATTATACCCAAGAAATAAAATTAAGCAAGGAAGAACATCTAGGGTGGAAGGGGAAGGCAAGTCACTTTATGTGGCTGGAAAAAAGAACAACATCAAACATAATGTCCCACGGTGGGGGAGTTGGTGGTGTAGGGGGAATAGGGCAGAACTAAAAGCTCTTGATCCCTGGGAAGGCTGGATATCAGTATTCCTCATGCTTGTATTCTTATTTATTGCATCTTTACTAAGATATTGTGCAGTGATGATGGATCATTCAGGGCCTCATACGTTATGTATCTTTCTCTACTAAAGGGTAAGTTGGGATGCTAAGTGACACTACGAACCTTTGAGCCCTGGAATTTGATATGCTATGTTTTAATCTGTTTTCTTTGGCTACCAACGACATTATCCATTGTCCACTACATACGCCTCTTTGGTTGTCTACCAAGGGCGCTCTACATTAGCCAAATCAATTTTCCATATTGTTTGGCGGAAAATCAAGGTGGAGCTCTGCCAAATCTGTGTGGGACAAATATTTGAACTCAGAGGATGAAAAACAAAAACCCTGTAGGAATAAAGCTAGAGGAAAAGGTAAAGGGTTCCCTGCATTGGACTATATAATGTCAGCCTGCCTGTTTAATATTAATCATTCCCCTCCCCCTCCCCTTCTTATTGTAATCCATCATTGCTTGTATTATTGATATGGCTGTTGGGGTCTCAGCTGTAGCTTGTCTGGCCTGTAAGGAGACAGACTGGTCCTGTGTCGAGTTTCCTGAACAGAGACTGTCAAGGAAGTGGCTTTGTTCCCAGATGTGGTGCAGACGTATCACGTATGTAATCAGGTACAAAGTCTTAACCGGTCTGTGTTTGCCCCCCTGAAATGGGCACAGTATTACTTAACAAGAAGTCTTTGGAAGTAAATGACAACCTTGTAGTGTACTAATAAGCGAAGAGAAATGGCAAACCCTGAGTGCTACTATGGCAGTACTTATAAAAATATTTTCTTAGCTTTGTAGCTATCCTTAACTGTTGCACAAGTTTTCTTCAGTCAGCCTATACATTTTTTGGATGATGTCCTTCTTCATTTATTTTTAAGCATTTCTTTATGCTCATCACCATTAATTAAATAGCAACTATCTGTGGCCAAGAATCAATTTATCCAGCAGCAATTTATCCTGACTAAAGCAGAAAAAGAAATTAGGAGTGGAAGTTGTATTTTTAAGCACCGGTTGATTTGGTTTCAGAGGTCCTGATCAAATTAAATGGAGGATCAAATTAAGTGCCAACTGGTGACTAAATTACACTGAAGACACTCTACTTGCAACAACTAGTTTTCCCCATGCAAATGCTTATGAGGTGAAAATGGGTAGTTATTCACAGCTGTAGCAGCTGTGTCCTATATTTTTCACTCTTTCTCTCGTCTGTCTCTCAGTCACTTCAGAGGAAATATTGCTTCAAACTACACGTTCTCCTAGTGCAGCACTTAGGTCTCCTTCCAGGAAATGCCATACAAGTAATGCAGTCGCTCTGGTTCCTAACCATGAGGCAGTAACTTGAAGAAAACACAGCAGAACTGCTTGTGAATGGGGACATGAGCTATACAACTGGCAGGATACAAAACACAAACAGCTCAGCAGAAGCATTGTATAGTTCTTCCTATGAAATACTGCAAGAATGTTTTGTTCACAGTCTTAATACATGTAGTTATAAAGCAATGCAATTTTTTTGTCAAATAGCTCAACATTCTTCATTCGAAAGTGTAATTGATTTAAACACTGTGTAGAGTTCTCTACCTTTGCGAAGAGAGGGAATAAGCAGGAGAAAATGAAGTGCGGTCTCACAATGTGAGATATTAAAACCAAAGCTGCAAATGGAGAATAAAACATTTTATTGAGAAGTATGTTAATGTTCACACTGTTGCTTTTCTGCTTTAGCTGTATATGAGGCACCTCAGGCCAAACGCCATCCTTGGTGCACCTCCATTTCCTTTATGTAGTCATATGGGGTCGGGCATAGCTAGTAATTAATAGGTAGGATGGAGCCTAATCAATAAGCCTTGACAGCCATTTTGCACCAATCTCTTTAGACAACTCTAGTTTATGCTCTATAAACCCTTACTGAAGAAAACAACCATAGATTACTCTGAATCCTCTCTTTTTGAGGGGTTGCAAGCAGCACTTCTCCATGAGTCTGGAGGCAGATTTGTATCTCCGAAGACATAAGGAATGTGAAAGCTCCTTTCTAGTTTCCCGTGCCTCCTCATCTGCCTGTGCAAGCAGCAAGTCCTCCTATTAATCCCGTGAATCTGGGGGGGGTCAGTGTTTTGAGTCGCCAAATGTATCATTTGTGCTTTGATCTGCCGATTACTCAGGGAAGAGTATCCTGTTTGTAAAATGGCTGGGATGGAAATCCTTTTGCAGTGTTGGTGTGCCCCTTGAGTTTAACTGTCTCTTAGAAAGCTAAAGTTATCACACTTACAAAGGAGAGAGCATGCCATTTCTACAAAGAAACTTCGAGTAACTCGGCCTTGGTTTGAGGGCTTAAGCCCTCACGTGCTAGGGTGAGATTGTCCCAGAAGTTTGCCTACAAGGTGAGAGTCCAGTGGCCTCTTTCTGGTAATCTTGTGGGATCTGAAATGTGGGTCTAGCATGGTCAGAGTCCACACAGGGAGTTCATCCAGTGATCGTGGAGTTGTTTTCCCCTTCACTTGCTCTTTCTCGGCTCTCCTGGCGGGCATACAGTGCTATTAGGAGAAGCAGCCAGCACGCATGAGGTTGTCTGTGTTTGATCAAGGAGACTTCAGATAGGAGCCGCTGTTTCCTTCCGACATAACGTGTGTGCTATTTGGACCCTACAGGTGGTGTTTAACAAGAGCTCTGGCGAGAATGGCTATTAGGGTAAATAGAGAGCAACGCTGAATCACTGCGGATTTGAAGCTGATGGTGTATTGATTTAAGGAAAAGAATGTTGAATTTATTGTAAGAGATGACAGCATAAAAGCAGGATGGAAGATTAATGTTAGCAAAACTAATGGGTTGTGTAATGGCTTAGGAAAGAGAAACGGTGAGAAGAGAGAGGTGATAATCTTTCAGGTACAGGGTAACTTGGTTATGTTCTCCCTCAGTTTGCTGTGATAGTTAATCATAGTTTGGGATGTTCTTGGGCTATTTGTGATGGATCTTCTAGTAATGGTCATGAAAATTGTATAATATAAAAGAGGTAACATCAAAACAAAATGATGGCAAGTCTGCTATTCTTACATCCTTCGGGATTCTGTATTCCAGTCTTTGTCCCAGCTGTTAAGAGAATACGTACTGTAGCCAGTAGACTTATTCAATTGAAAAGTTTTTCTTTATGAAGCTGTTTTAATGCATTTCTTAGCTCTATAATGCAAGTTATAACACGTGGTACTGGTAACTACGGTGTGTTGCAGAGGTTTACTTTCTCAAGAGGTGACAAGGGGATAGTGCCTTTCGCCTCTGGACAGCTGCTGTTAGCTTCCAGTGGTCTGTGTAGTACAGCTATGAAAAGGTTTCGGTCCTTTTCCTAGGAAGAGAGATCAAATGCTTATGGGTTTTCATCTCCCTCACCAAAAGTATCTGACTGCAGCCGTGAAAGGACAGTCAAATTTCATTCTTGTGCTGTGTTACCCCCTTGCTGACTAAATGAATGTGGTCACTCTCTCCGGGCACCTGGGATATCCAGAGGGTTAAATCCTAGCAAAGGCATCTTTTTCACATAATTTCCTAGATTTTTGGCATTGCTTCTGAAATGTTGGCAATAGATAGCCTATGGTTTTTCAAATTGCCCACTCTCAGCAGACATCCTGATTTAAGAAGGCCAGCTGTTCATCATTACTCAGGGCACTCATTAAAGACCAAATCTGCTGGACTCATCATTACACTCAAGTTATGGAGTGCAATGTAAATCAGAGTTAAAGCAAATGCTTAAACTTTTGTTAAAGGTCTTAGATTTTAAATTATTTTTTTTTAACACTTGAAAGATATGTTTAATAATGTGGTAAGATTTAAACAAAAAACGTATGATTTATTCTGATTTTACTGAAGATTAATATCAAATTAACTCTCTGTTTACAGTCATAGTAGTTTTAACATAGTCAATTACAGTAACTTGAGAGATACTAGGAAAATGACTGTGTATTATACTGCCTATATTACTGTTGATTATAGATTTTTTTAATAGTAAGAAATCAGCAAAATCTTAACATATGGAATAATACTGCTATATTAGCATATACATTATGGAACTGCTATTGTTATGTCTGTAATGTTAGTGGTAAAGCTAAAGGTTGTGATTATGTGTCATGCAATTACCATCTTGCTAAGACTGTAGTAGTAGGACAAGGCAGTCAGCAACGTCTTAGTGCTCCAGGGAGATCAGGGTATTTTGGTTAGTGCTGGACTGCACAGAGAATAGTGGGCATGAAATAGTTTCTCTCTTCACTGTTTTACAGCAGTAATACCAGGCTGGTACAAACGTAAAAGGATGCTGTTAGATGAAATTTGGCCTGAATCTGCTGCTTGAATTTTGTGAAATATTAGAAAAACTTGTATTATCAGAAGTAGTCAACACGGATTCACCAAGGGGAAGTCATGTCGGACTAATCTGATAGCCTTCTATGATGGGGTGACTGGATGAGGGGAGGGCAGTGGATGTTGTCTACTGTGACTTTGGCAAGGCTTTCGACACTGTCTCCCACATCACCCTCATGGCAAGCTTAGGAAGTGTGGGTTAGATGAATGGACAGTGGGGTGGATTGAGAACTGGCTGACAGATAGACCTCAGAAGGTTGTGGTTAGTGGTGCAGAGTCTAGTTGGAGGTCAGTAACGAGTGGTGTCCCTCAGGGGTCAATACAGGGTGCATCAGGAAGAGTGTGGCCAGCAGGTTGAGGGAGGTGATCCTCCCGCGCTACTCTGCCCTGGTGAGGTCACATCTGGAGTGCTATGTCCAGTTCTGGGCTCCCCAGTTCAAGAGGGACAGGGATCTGCTGGAGAGGGTCCAGCAAAGGGCTTCGAAGATGATTAGGGGATTGGAACATCTCTCTTATGAGGAAAGGCTGAGGAACTTGGGTCTTTTTAGTCTAGAGAAAAGAAGACTGAGGGGGGATCTTATTAATGCTTACAATACTTCAAGGGAGGGTGCCAGGGGGATGGGACCAGTCTTTTTTCAGTGGTGCCCAGTGATAGGACAAGAGGTAACGGGCACAAACTTGAACATAGGAAGTTCCATCTTAACACGAGAAGGAACTTCTTTCCTTTGAGGGTGGCAGAGCACTTGCACAGGCTGCCCAGAGAGGTGGTGGAGTCTCCCACTCTGGAGACATTCAGAACCCGCCTGGACGCTGTCCTGTGCAACTTGCTGTAGGTGACCCTGCTCGGGCAGGGCGGTTGGAGGAGATGATCTCCAGAGGTCCCTTCCAACCCTGACCATTCTGTGATTAGAAAATTTTATTTGACTGGCATTTTGCATTAAAACAAAAACCCAGCAAACTTTGTGTTCCGAACCCAAGCGCTACAAGTATAACATTCACGCTGATGTGCATGAATGGCATATTGACAAAGACGCAGTCTGACTTTTTTTTTTTTTTTAATTTTTGTTCACACTGCATAAACTGTCAATGTGAAAAGGAATAGCAATAGGACCAGTGTAGTATTCTGGCTTTTTTGTTTCTGTGCTAATTAAACTAACTGTTCCGTTATCTTCATTGTTACCTGAATACATCCCTTTTTTCTAGTCTGAACATGGTCAGACAGAGCTTCAACATGCTGCAGATCTCATAATTTCTTTGTCTGTTTAGTTGAAATGCCGCCTTCTATCAAATTTTTGTTCTGTGTATATGTTGGTATACAGTCAAAACAAACTTTACTATTCTCTCTGACAGGTAAATAGCCTGAGCTCCTTTGGTTGTTCATTATAAAGCAAGTTTACAGGCATTTAGTCATTCTTTAAGTTTTTTTGAAAACACTCTTATTTCGCCATTTTCTTTATGCTAACTAGATGCCAGATCTGAACTCTTCTATAGCACTTATCACAATGGCACATAGGACTCGGCTGTTTCCTCTGTATTTCAAAGTTGATTAGCTGAGGTGGCTTCTTTCACAGCAAATTTCATGGAAAGGTTTCCTGGGCTACCTCGATCTTTTGAACTGTGGGAAAGAGCTCTGGATGAATAACCTGTGAATAGAGGTTGTGTGCAGCTATGCCCATTACCTGGCCCAGAAGTCTGTATTTTTAGAAGGCGCATAATCTAATGCTTGAGGGGTGTTGGGGGGGAAATGTTTGAAAACTGCCGGGGATGATCAAAATGGCCTGGGGTTGCTGTCCACTCTCACTTTTTTGGGGGTGCATAATTTATTGGTTGTAATCTGGGATGCTTCTCTTCTCCCCTGAACCGTTGATTTAATATCTAGGAAATAGCTTACGTCTCAGAACACATCTCCAGAAATGTTGCTGTTCAATGGTGGCTCCGCATTTCAAACAACATTTTAAGGTCTATTACTTTGGGAGGTTTGAATTTGTGTAATGCATGCCATGCTGATCTTGCATAATTATAATTCATTAATTAAGGTCAAATCTAATATTTTACAGAAATCTATTACATTAACAAGTTTACCCTCCTATCAGCAAAGCTTGTTTGAAAGCAAGATTTAGTTTTCATAAGACCACGTTCATTGTCTTTGATTACACTGCATTCCTCTTAATGCCTAACTGTGCCATAAATTAGTCATTTCATTATTTTGTTGGGATTGGCGCCAGGTCTACTGATTGCTGATGTTAAACCAGTCAGCCCATTTGCCTTTGTGTAAAGTGTTGTTCCACAACTACTTTATTTTCTTGCACTGCTTAACTTTTTTTTAGGGCTCCAGAAGCTATTGAAAATTTACTTTAGTGGTTCAGGTTGCTTCTCAGACAGCTCTTTTTATATGATTGCAGTTGTGTTTTGGCTTTTTTGTTTTGTTTTCCTGAGGACTTTATTTTTGAAATGTTAAACTGGTATTTACATTCCAACAGTAACTGAAGATGATGCAGAAGTATTTTGTTATCTTTAGAGGATGCAAATACTTTCCACTTTTCCTTTACAAAATTCAGGAGAAAAATATTTAATGTGTCTGCCCTTTTTTATATTACCATACATAACTTGCTAGAAATCTATATATACTATTACTGAGATCCATTTATGTTCTTGCTGTGCTTAAAAACCTTTGAGTGCTAGTCAGAGACTTGCTTTTATGTCTACTGTTTCCTGTATAAAATTTCTGGTCTTTCTAGCTTTTAATTCATATTCACTGTTATAATGCTGTCATCTTCTCTGGGTGAGTGCATGTATTTATTGACAGATTTTTCGTGTCTCTCTAAAAGAGGCTTTTCTTTGTTCGCCTGACTTTCATTCTTAACATATGGGTTGTGAATTTTGGGGATATCTCCTAGTTGTTTTAAATGTTTTTTAACTCTTTTAAATTAACTCTAATTTGTAATTTTTTCCTTCTCTAAGACAACTGGACTCTGATGTTTTTCAGCCTGACAAATGGATATGTTTACAGCCATTACACTTAGATTAGTAGTTTCACTTTTATGGCTGTATGCAGCAGCATAGTGACATCCGACTATATCAAAGCAATGGTTCCTTCTCTTGTTTTGAGAATGCTTCATCTGTTCAGGTGGTGGGTGACATAGAATGACCATGTGTAGGATATTTCTGAGTCAATTTTTTTTATGTATAAACAGGTATAAACTGCAGAATATTTTAGTACTAATATTCTGAGACCTCTAGAATTCGAGGTTAATGGTTTGGCTTGTTTTTCTCTTTGAAATAGATAATTAACCCACAGGAGAAGGTTGTGCTGTGCTCCAGTGTGCAGTGGTGGTTTGTAGCAGATGCCACCTAGCATCTTAGATGGTGATCATTAATCTGTAAAAGTTTGGGAGCTCTTGCTTCAGAGGTGCGATGGACTTGGAGAGAAGCAATGTTCCTCATTTTTCATTACCCAGCTGATTCCTACTGATTGTCTTTAAATAATGACTTTTTAAAAACATTTTAGTTTTAAATCACTGATTATTTTTTTTTCTTTTTTAGTGCTAACTAGTTTGAGTCTCTCTACATGTGGAATTCTCATTTCTGTAAATGGGTCCTTTACTAGTAATGTAGTCATGATTTCCTCATTTTCAGGCCATATCATCAGTACAGTGTCCCACTGTGAGCAATTTCTGAAACATCTTGTGACACTTACTTTTCTTCCAAGAAGTTACCTGAAGTGCACATCTGTATTTCTTGAGTAGCACATAGTAACATGGGTTCAGAGAGGAAGCGAAGTGAGTCCCAAAGGCAAAAGCCCCACTGATGTAGTGGGGAGAGTGGATTTATCCGTTCTCAGTATGCTTTTAGTGTTTGTCATTGCAGCTTTTCTGTGTGCAAACAATAAGAGGAAATGCAGAAGATTATATTTGTTCAAGTAGATGCTGATTCAGATGAGGACTTAAGCATGCACCTCGTCCTTGGATGCAAGAAGGCTCATCTCTATTCAACAAAGCTTTTATGCCACCACTTAGATAGACGCATGCTCAAGTGCTTCACTGAAATAGAAATGTAATTATTTTCTGTGCATTGACTTAAACACTTTGCTTAGACTGACACTTGTCATGTCTTCAGTAATCTGTTTCTGATTCCTAAACAAACCTCTCTGTCCTTTTCAATAAAGGGTTTAATACTGAGTTTTACAAGATACAGACCTGTGTTTCTGTGTTTGCAATAATGAACTTCAATGATAGGTGGAGAGCTGGAGTGGGGGGAATTGCAAGCTATGGTTAAAACCACCCTTGCTCGCCTTCCTTCTACCTGCTTAATCAAGTATAATATTACACCTGATGGATTTTCTATATCAATGCTAGAAAATAACTTTCTTATATTAAAAGTGCTGCCTTTGGAAAATATTTTTTGTTTGTTTGGGGGTTTTGTTTGTTTGTGTTTGTTTTATTTGGTTTAGATTTGCTTTTTTTTTTGGATGTCATGTTTGTGTGGCTGTCCTTGGATTATTTTGGGAGAAAAGAAATGTACTAACACAGTAAGGATCGCTTGCTTAATTGCTGAGGCTTGTATGGAACAGGGCAGCACTTCTGTTTGTTCCCATGGCAGACAAAAAAAAAAAAAGAAAAGTGGCCTGTTTCAAAGCCACCTAAGGTGATGTGTGTGTGTAAATCCCATTAATATCTTTTTAGATAGATTTCAAAAATGCTAGGTGTTTTGGGGAAATCATTTGTGGGAAGTAATGGAAATGGAGTTTTGCAGTGAAGAAAATAGAGATATTTGGGGCTTCTTCTGATTTGCTGTTATGTGAAGGGCAGTGTAATTGAAAAGAAAATACGTGGGAGTATCACTTGGACAGTTGCAGCAGAAGGCATGGAAAACAATTTTTTATTTTTATTGGTAAAGATGTACCAGAAGTTCAAATCTTCCATAGACCAGTAGAAATAAACAGAAATAAATGCACTTATTGTGGAGCATCTAGCTGGTATCTCAGGATGTTATTGCTGGGCTCTCCATTAATTGCTAATCTCTAATGCTCGCTGCAATATAACACCTTTAAAATGTCCCATGCAGTGTGACGTGAATCAAGTTAATCAAGAAAATGGCAGTGCACAGTGAAAAGATGTTTGCTTGGCAAGCAGGCATCTCACCAGGCTTGATGAACAAAGTCTGAACTTGGTACTTCTCTGACTACCAGCCAAGTGCTTCTGCTTGATGAGCTCCCTTCTGGACCCAATAGGGTTGAGATTAATTGGATTCTAGAAACAGTCCATCTCAAACTTTTGAGATGTTGGTCTGCCAAAGTTCACGCCATTGTCAAAAATTTTCTGGGCTATATTAGCAGTATTGTCTCTTTGGACAAGGTTCTGGTGTTGAAAAATTACGTATAAGCTACAACCTCTTCTTTTGGTGTAGAAACAGAGAGACATTGTGGAAGACAGCTTTGTTCCTACAAGAATCTTAAAAGAAAAATGTCAATTTCTTATGAAACATTTTCCCCTAGAACAATTTCAACGATGAATTTCATATGACATATTAGAGAGTAAATGTGTTTCTTTTTTCTTTTTTTTTTTTTTTCTTGGAGACTTTATGTGGGCAGATATAATATGAAGACTTTTTATAGTTTAAGATTTCACACAAGCAAAATGTTATCTGGACACTTAGGGGTTCATTTTGTTTTGCTGTTTTTTAGCATGTAACCCATACTAGGTATGTAACTCCCATTGTTGTTAGGAAGTGCTCGTGTGCCTAATTCCTTGTGCTCTGCAAGTACTTCTGCTGCTTCACATTTTAAAACAGATAGGTTGACTCATTCTTCATCCACACAGTCTGCTCTCTGCCCATTTGATCCTTGTGTATATCTGTGGCTCCTCATAGCTGAAAGTACTACTAGTGCCCTTGTGACTGAGTGGTAGCACACTCATAACCTTTACTCGTGTCTAGGTACAGGCTTATCTAAAAACAAGTTATTGCCTTTTCTCTCAACTGCTATTTGCTATGAGCCTGTACCCTGAACTAAAGTGTATGCCTGCATCATCTCAAGTTGCTTTACAAAGACGTTCATATCTTGTTGACTTTCTACTGATTTCTGCATCTGTCTGTGTAACATGTGACCTTGTCTGTACTAACACCACCACTTTGTGCAGGCAGCAGAAACATCTAAGTTTGAGGAACTTGGAGCCATGGGACTGGCCTGGGGGAAGAGACAACAGGAAATCTAATAAATACTATCAGGCATCTGGGATGGATTCTATGTTGCCTTTATCTTCCCCTGTGTCGATCTTTATCTAAATCTAATGAGGAAAGATGGGCAGAGCTGTGACGCTGTTAGAGAGGGCAGTGCCATTATTGAAGATATCCTAACCCCATTTGCCATACACTGGTGACTGCAAGAGGTTGGAGGGCCCAAAACATGACTAGGAAAATCAGACAAAGATCATAAAATATAATTTTGATTAGCAGCAGCATTAAAATGATACTTCTTCTGAGGTACTATGCCCATATGTTTGGCTTCTGCTTCAAGGTGCTCCCTCAACTCCCTGCAAAAGTTTTGTGCTTGGTTTTTCAATGACTTGTATTTGACTTGTGTGCAAGGGACCATCCAGGAAGATTCTGTCCTTTTGGGATAGAAACCCCTTCCAGCTATGAGGAGAAACGACAAAGTTACCTCTGATGCCCCACTGACTACCCTTTACCAGTGAGAGGAAAAGAGGAGAAATGGCTAGAAGCAGAAGTGGTTTTTTTTCTTTCTCAAATCTCCCTCCTACCCCATCCTGCTGGATTTCTGAAGGTGTTTACTCATTGAAAGATCTTGGATTGACTCACTTGCCACCATAGCAGAATGGAGGTCTGAAGTTACTGTGAAATGGAGGTCAGACTCAGCCACCTGACTGCAAACACCTCATTGTTCCTGGTCCGTATAGTTGCCAGACTGCTGCTCAATAGGTGGTGATGCTTTATAAGGCATTTTGGGTGGGTTAGAGGGGAGTGAAAGAGACAGAGGGCAAATGACACCCCCAATCCTTTCGCTGGGAAGGAGCTGAGTTGCTGAGAAGACTACTTCTGACTGTAGTTAGCGTGCTGCTTAGAGGCTGCCTGTGCTCCTTAGCTTTTACGCTCACATCTCAGCATCCCACCAACTGTGCAGAACTACAATGAAGAAAAATTCCCTTCTTTCTCCGTGTCACATATCCTCTGAAAGGACAGAAGTAGTGGGTTTTGGTTTTGGTGCTGTGTTGTTGCTTGGGATTTTTTGTTTGGTTGGTTGGTTTTGTTGGGGCTGCGCGATTGTTGTTGGTTTTTGTTTTGACACGAAGCTCTAAAAAAGCTACAAAAATCCAGCTTGAATTTGGGTTTTTCTGCCTAGGGCCCAAAACATGTTCTCGTTTATACCAGCAGAAGAGCACACACAAGGTGTGGAGTGCTTAGCCTGTTAGTCAAGTCACAGCAGGTGAGACTTGGACCCAGTTTTTTGGGTTTCTTTGATGCATTATTTTTGCCAGCCAAGCCCTTCCTCTGCATCATCCAGTAAGAAAGAGCTTGAATTTTTTTTTTTTTTTTGGAAAAAAATAACCTTTAGAATATCTTCTAATCACATAATGAGAAACATATCAATTTTCACTGCATTCAGTTATAGCAAAATTGTAATTTGGCCACGGACATTAAAAATAATTCCTCAAGCATAAAAGGCTAGAAAACAGCATGTGTTACATAGTGCCTTCCCTTTAACTCCGTATAATAAGATTGTAGCTCTTTCTGTCTGTGCAGACCTTCTCTCCTGAGATCTCTGATGCACAGAAAGATTGAAGAGAAGGCATTCGACCGTTTCCTTGTGAAATGTCATCATTGCAGCAGGTTCCAACACAAATCATGTTATTAGACTGGAGAGATAATCAGTATGTGCATCGTTATTTCACAGTCATTTGTCTGAGACTTAAAATACTGTGTAGATTATAAATTAGTTGGGACAGTGGGGGGAGTGTCTACCTATGCCAAAGCTGGGCTTATGTGATCCTGCTAACACAGCACTTCGCAAATAACACAGTGCAGGACACAAGGCTGGATGGGCCATAAACTTTAAAAGCCCTCAGTGGGATATGTTTGTTTTAGACTCTTAATTATGGCAAATTTTTTCCCAACGATACAATGAGTTTAGAAATACAGATAGTTATGTGTGCTTGGTGTTCTGGATGGGAGCACGCTGTGAAGCATCTAAAATAAGAGCTAGTTGGATGTTGTAATTGGAAAATAACAGATACTTCAGGCATCAGAGATGATCTAAATGAGAACTGATGTTTCCCAACTAAGCACAAGCTAACAGGCAGGGTTAGGGCAATAAACATCTACGGATATCTGGAGGGCATCCACACCAAGCAGAAACAGAAGTTGTTTGGGGTGGTCCAAGAAATATAATGAAATGAAATTTGGCAAAGCAAAAGGCAAGCTGACTATTGCAAAAGATAAGGGGACAAAAATCCCTGACACAGCAAAATTCTCTTAAAGAAACTGGCACCAGTTTTTACTTTATTTTGAATTATCTGGCTGCTGGGCTATCTAGTTCATCAGAAAGAGTCTTTGTTTGGGGTCTGGCTTCTTCATTTAAGTCTAGTTATTCTAACTGTAAAGTAATGTTTTCACTACTGCCACTGAATGTTTCCGAACAGTTATATGTTTAGCATACTCAGTTTCCTCCTCTCAGATGCAATCCTTACAACTGGGGAATATATTCCTTCCTCCAACACAAGACAGCTCGGGTGAATGGGGGAACCTCTTGTTTGTGGAGGTTTTTAAACTTGGTTTCTGAAAGCTTTCACTGTATCTCTATTTTTGGTGGGCATATACTTAGTAGATAGGTGCCTAGTCACAGAAAAAATACCTGCTAAGGGGTAAATGGGAGGACGTTGCCAGCCCTTTACTGTTCCTTTAGCATTCCAGGCAGTTCAATGTGGCTTAAAGAATTTTTCTTTATAATGTCAAGCCCACCCCTGCTCCCCTTCTCTTTGGTTCTCAGCCTCTTGCCCAGGTTCTCTGCAGTGGATCTGAAGGCTGAGAACTGGTGCTGTGCTCAGAGAAAATGCTGCTGCTTGCTCCCCGCCTCCTGGTAGTCTTGTGTTCCCAAAGGGTATTTGCACATAAGTCATGCATAAATAAAATTGTTGAAGCTTGGGCTGCAGGTTACCTGTTTGTTTTTCGTGTCCTGCTTAAATCCTGTGGCTCCTTGCTGTCTCTGCTCTCTTAGGATGGGAAAGTCAAGGTTTGAAGAAGTGAGGCTGCTGCTGCTGGTGGTTGTTGTGCAAGTGAGGACATTACGTCTTCCCTCTGTAGTTATCAACCCACAGATATTTCACTATTTCTGCTTCTGGAATTGGTGCTGAGTACTCCACTGCCAGAGAAGGTGCATGCTGTTCTGTACTGCTTGTTTGAGGGCTCTCCTCAGGCAGCAGATCCTGAATGAGACAGTCAAAGAGCCAAGCACATGGATCTTGGCAGCTTGTGGTCAAAGGTTCCTCTGTGGAAAAAAAATGTTGCAACAGATCTGGTGTTTGGTTGGTTGGTGTTTGGTTGGTTGGTGTTTGGTTGGTTGGTGTTTGGTTGGTTGGTGTTTGGTTGGTTGGTGTTTGGTTGGTTGGTGTTTGGTTGGTTGGTGTTTGGTTGGTTGGTGTTTGGTTGGTTGGTGTTTGGTTGGTTGGTGTTTGGTTGGTTGGTGTTTGGTTGGTTGGTGTTTTGCATGGAGCAAAACTGAGGTATATGCAACAAGCTTCGCTGGTCTGGAAAAAGTAAGGTCATTCTGGCTGTTTTAAAGGTCACGCAAGGTAACATGGATAGGTATAAAGTGTTTAGCCTAACTTCAGTCTAGGACAAAGCAATGAAACAACTGAAATGGGTTCCCTTTAATGAAAAATTAAATGCTGGAATATAAGTTCTGTAAGCTGACATACAGAGTTGGGAGTGCACGCAGTGGGAATTTCTTCTGTTCTAGATGTGGAAGACACAAAAAGGATGGTGGAGCACTGGTCTTGTCAGGCAACAACAGACCTATCAAAATGAATTTATGAAATTTGACTGCTATTGCTAAGGGTGGGGAATAGTGGGACATAAGTGGATTGAGTTGGTACCACATAGCAAATTACATAGGACTATAGAAGTGCAGCTATAAGTGACTCGTGAACTGGTAAACTGACAGATATCAAAATCCCCAACAAGGGGGACCATCACTGAGTAGAGACTTTTCAAATGAGACTGTGAAAGTGTCAGCACTCACTCCAGACCTGCCTGTTCAGCACTTTCATTGGTGGTCTAGAAAGTATACACGAAGCTGCTGCTGAACTGGAGAGCTGTCAGACATGCACATGGGGAGAGAGAGATGAAAGACTTTGGTTTATCAGAAAATTGTCCTGGGAACATTTGCAGTGTAGTACATAAAAACAAAGGGGGAGAAAATGGATTCTGAAATATATTTAACCTACTGAAGGAAAAGGCAAAGGCAGAACTAGTGGCTGAAAATTTAAGGCCAGCAAATTTAAAATGGAAAATTAGTGTGCACACAGAAAAGGCTAGTGACAGAGACTCACCACTGGAAAAATTACCATGAATGATAAAGGACTCTCTGGCTCTGTCTTCACAATCAAAACTGTCTGGAAGATATATTTTAACTAGAGTTTACTGGTCTTAGGTGTACGTGGGCAGATGGTATTGTTGTTAGATATGAAGGTGGCCAGAGTTTTAAGTTTTCTTCTGGTTTTAACATCTTTGAAACTATAAACCTGAAACTATAAACCACTGCCTTCAGTGGTTTTTGCCTCTCCAAAGGAGGGGGAAATGGTTATGCTTCGCGGTAAAATCCCAGCAATTCAAATTGCACAATAGTGCTATGTAACAAACAGGAGTAACACGTAATATAGAGCTTTCTTACAAGTGCTCCAGTGTCTGTATTGATACATACAGTTACGAAGTTTGGTTTCATGTTAACTGTTTCCAGTTTCTGGGGTCAGAGATTCTAACTGTGAGGATTCTGCCATGGCTTTGGGGTGTTTGAAGAAGATGTTGCATAATGTTCTCAGTTTTCCACAGGAAGTAATGGAACAATAATGATGTGGTATTAATATGAGAAAATATTTTTCTATTCTTTCTCCCTCCTGTTATCACTACAGACAAACCAGTCTGCTATTAAGCAATGCAGTTTTAATTGCTCTGTAATTATAACGATGCACCAGAAACTTCTTGAATAGGTCACAGAACGCTTACTTAGAATGAGGATTAACTGTCCTTTGAACAGTAAGGAGCTACAATGTCATTTTCTACAGAAACCTTTGTCTTTTGTAGAGACAGTGTGATCAGTGGAACACGGTATGAAATACCTGGTGAGACCCCACCTGGGGTACTGGGCCCACCTCTGGAGCCCTCAGCATGGGAAAGACATGGACCTGTTGGAGCGGGTCCAGAGGAGGGCCGTGAAGATAAGAGGGCTGGAGCACCTCTCCTATGAAGACAGGCTGAGAGAGTTGGGGTTGTTCAGCCTGGAGAAGAGAAGGTTCCGGGGAGGCCTTATTGTGGCCTTTCAGTACTTAAAGGGGGCCTACAAGAAAGGTGGGGACAAACTTTTTAGCAGGGCCTGTTGCGATAGGACAAAGGGTAATGGCTTTAAACTAAGAGAGGGAAGATTTAGACTAGATATAAGGAAGAAATTTTTGACCATGAGTGTGGTGAGACACTGGCACAGGTTGCCCAGAGAGGTGGTAGATGCACCATCCCTGGCAACTTTCCTGGTCAGGTGGGATGGGGCTCTGGGCAACCTGATTTGTTTGAAGATGTCCCCGCTCATTGCAGGGGAAGCTGGATTAGAGGACCTTTAAAGGTCCCTTCCAACCCAAACTGTTCTATAATCCCCAACAAAAACAAATTTCTCCCTTTTCTGTTTTTAGGGCATGGTTGTATTTGAAAAATAATTCTGCTTACAGCATGGTATTGCTTGTAAATTGCAATAGTTTGTTTCTGAATATCTGCAAGAGAAGACAAACCAATAAGGCCTCTGTTTAGAAAACTGTCTTGACTCTCGTAAGTTAGAGAGTTTATTTGGTGTGCTCAAAAGACCTTGCAAAACTGGGTTGCCTTCTGAGATTCGGAAAACGTGAAATTCCAGGGCTGACTGGAGATTTCTGGATTTGCCAATTAAAGTGTTCTTACAGCCTTGGGAAAAGGGAGGGAAAAAAAGTATGTGGGAACATATGCACTCACATGTCTCTCTCGCTGCCATCATAAAGGCTTTGACAGAATTAAGTGAACCATAGTGAAAGTATACCATGGAAGCATCTGGTCTGTGGTTTCAGCTGAATGCTCTTCATTTCATTGCCTGTTTGCTTGTGTGTGGTGAATTTCATGGACTGGCTCAGGTTGTTCGCATTGCCTTGCAGGCAAAGGATGTTACTCTCAGCACAGCACTCAATGTCCTTCACAACAGATTGACTTCCCTGGAGAAACACAAGTGTCATTCAAGCAGAGATGATACAATGGAAAGCACATTCTCCTGTTGTTCTGTTTTTGTTGTTTTTTTTTTTTTTTTTTTAAATTGAAAGAAATTGCCCCATTTCTAGTACAAATGAACATTCCAAATAAAAGTATGACATGGAGAGACACAGTCAAGAATAGATTACATTCTTGGATTTTGTGCAACTTGTAGGCAAATGAAAGGAAGCTCTCTGGAAACCTTTGTATAATGCTTGTAAGAATGAAAGTGAAACTAAATATCTCCCTCTAATTAACACATTATTTTTTGTATATGAATGTCAAGAGAACAAAAAGACCCCAAAATTTAATGGAAAGGAGGAATGAAAAAACTAGAATAAAACTGAAGATAGGATCTGGGACTTCTCCAAAATCTCAAGTGTGAATTACACCAAACTTTCAGCCTTTCTCTGTGTGTGGTCAGTTCTCCAGTTATATTGAATGAAAACTCTGTGTGAAACCCTTGTTATTCTAAATGTCTTTGTGTTTGGATCTTCTGTGAAAGAGAGGATCATGAGCAGAACAAACATGAACCTAAAGGAAATAGAAGTACCATTATGGCTGTATAAGGCAAGGATTTGATGGCAGCTATCCTTCTGAGGATCTGTCTGGTCTTCTCTCTGCCTTCCTACCAATTAATAAGAGAAAACACATACAGTTTGCAAAGGAACCACTCAGCCTTTTCTATTTTGTGAAAGTAACAGAGGTAATGAAATATTTTGAGGGTAGTGGAGAAGCAGTTGGAAAGTAGTTGTTAACCCCTGGCAAAAGTATTTGTACCCTGGTGGGCCATTTCTTAAGGTACCACAATTTACTGTAGATGAGAAAGCCAATGTGGAATGCGGAAGCTGCAAATAAAGGCAGGTGAGCTTGTGTATGCAAATGTGTTCAGCCAAAGTGATTAGACAGAAGGCATCTGTGATTGTGACAGGGAGATATAAACATTTAAACAATTAAAGGTAAAGAAGCTATGAGCTTTTTGCTGTTGTTTTGTGTAACTAAGCAAGCATGCCTTCTCTATTAAGTCCATGCATGTAAAACTTGCATTCAAGGAAGGGTTTTTATTCTTTACATTCTACTGTCCTTTACAAGGCAAAACAATTTCCTTCCCTCAAAATAAATGATTCTTTATTAAATAGCTCTGTTGCTTGTGTGTGCATTAAAAGAACACAAGTGTTTTTAATCTCTAGAAAGAAATACTGAGGCTCGTGTTTGTACATTGTGTTCCATTTTAACTCAGCGTTAGACTTGAGACACGGTCCTCTCCCAAGTAGTTGAGGGACCATCAAGATAACCATCGAGAAGACTGGGTAGAAAGGACCTGAAATATCAGAGAGGAGATGGCAACTGAAGGGAGCTGATGATCCAGAAAAAGAGCCAAAGAAACACATGATTTACACTTCTGCTTAGGAAATTCCAGTTTCACTTTTCCTGATGTAGACCAAGCAAAGAAAAAACAAAACCAACCAATAAACAAACAATCTGCACTGAGTGGCCAGCCTGAGAGCTAGAGAACTTGCAGGCTGAAGAACCTAGCCATTGACCAAGCCATGTTATCGGGGTGCTCTGGAAGCAAGAAGTTCAGGCTGGTGTTTGTTCGTTGGCACTTTAACAGTTGTGGTATCCAGGAAAGCTTAGACTTCACTGAATCAACATCTTCAAGTAGAAACTTGGCATTAGAAAATCTGAATCAGAGGTGAGTGTTTGTTCCCATAAGCCAGGCAGATCCAATATGGGATGCAAGTAGGTATCTATCCGTATCTGAATACACTGCAGATGCTACTGCTGAGTAGTTCTCCTAGTGGCTTCCTGTACGCATCAAATATGAAAGAGAATGGAGCATAACACAATGATTAAAAGAGCTGTTCTATTTCTGTTTTGCAGTTTCTTCCTTGCCGGGTACTAGAGGCAAGAGGAAAGGTAGTCCTTGATGAACCCAGGAGAGACAGTAAGACCGGTTGATTGGGTGCTTGATGCTAGAAGTGGTTGGAATGTGATGATTTACAGGGAAGCTATGACACATGAAGTCTGCCCTTGACCACACATGCTATGTGTGCAGGGCCATGTAAGTTCATGAGCAAGTCTATGAAAATGTACCTACTTTTAATGCCTAGTTTAGATTAGATTTCCCTGTGAGCTTTCAGGAATCCATACAGATCCTTCTCTTGCCTTTACAAAATCAATTTCCTTTTCATGGTGCCAGCATCTTCCTCATCCATGTGGATTCTCCCTTTTGCAATCTGGGATGTATGTCCTTTTCTTGATATGTGAAATCTTACTCTAAGTTTTGGATTAAATCCTTTCTGAAAGATTCTTGATGCTCAAGTGGTCAGTTATCTTTCCCCTCCTCTTCACATATTGTGGTTTGGACCAGACTTGACACTGAAATGAATGACATGCTCTCTGTTACTTCTCTCCCCTTCAGACAAGGGAGAGCATCTCCCTTCAGGAAGAGAAGGATGAGAGAGAAAAGAGACTTACGGGTTTAAAAAAAGAAACTAAAATACTTTAATGAAAATATTAATAAAATAATAAAAAGAAAATAATGAAATATATACAATATATACAAAACCGAATTGAGTTCTCAGGATGATGATCACATCACTGGGCAGGCACTGGAAAAGTCCCAGTCTGGACTCAGTGACAGATGGGAATTGAACTCAGGAATTGAACCGGAGTCAGGAGTGCATGGATCAGGAGTTCTCGGATGCCGGCTGTTGAAGAAAGAGGGCTGACCCTTTGATCCCTCAGCTCTTATACTGAGCATGAGGCAGATGGGATGGAATACCCTGCGGGTCAGTTTTGGGTTACCTGTCCTGTCCGCTTCTCCCCACAGGTGGGACCCCTCTACGTTTTCCCGCTTCTGACACTCCAATGGGGCAAATAACAAAGTTATTGGGCCCTTGGGTGTTATAGCACTAAGTATAAACAAGAACCTCTCTGCATACCATTCCTTGGCATGAATTATAAAGAATCAGGTCTTATCACTCTGGAAGCAGACTACAGTCTTAAAAATACACTATTAATTTCAGAGAATTCAGTTAGAAGAGGCTTAAACTGAAAAGTAAAATTACTGAACAGAAAATTGGTTCTGTTTTATCTCAAACCAGGACACCACAGATAGTTGTTTTCTTTTTTTTTTTTTTTTTTTTTTTAAAATCTCCAGGTAGGAGAGAGACAAAATGCTGTTTCCAAACCATATTTTGTTTAGGTGAAAATATGGGAGGTTCTGCAAAGAAAACTGTTAATTTGAGAGAATTGACCAAGTCTGCAGCCTCAAAGACTTGAATCAGCTATCAAAATAGGTTTATATATACACCAAGAACGGTTGATGAATTTTTTGTTTCCAGAGTCTTACATTAAAAGAAATGAACACAAAAAAATTCAAATTGTGTTTGATTTTGTTGAATAAGCATACACATTAGGAGATGGGTTGTTTTGTAGTCTGCTAAATGTGAGTAGTAGTAGTGAATGATAGATGAAATATCTATCCTTGGAGTACTTTAAAACTACAGAAAAAATAGTGCTATATAAAACTTAGTTTGCTGTAATCATAAAAGCTCATTAACAATAAAGGCATTGTGAAGTGCAGCTTTACTTTTAGTGGAACAAAGTACCCATTTTCACAGATTTCATTACTTTTGTTTTTCCTCATTTGAAGTCCCAGTAAACTTCAATGTGAAACTTCTTTCTGAAATAGAAGTTCTGCAAGGCGAAGAGAAGGAGGAGTACAAATATTTGGATCAGATTTATGTGATATAAAAAAGCATTCTCTTTTTTTTTTTTTTAACATTTTGGAATGAAAGATAATTTTAATCTACAAATAATAAGAATGTTAGGAAGAAGGTCCAAAAATGGAGACAGACAAATATTTTAGTTCTATCTGTAAAAAAATGTTTAGAAAGAAATCATTCAGAGTGAAGTCTGTCTGCTGAAAGCAGAGATTTTTTCATTTTTATGGATGGAAAGATGCCTTTGGGGAAAGGCTTAGAATGGGACCTTTACTGCAGTCTTTATAATGGAAGTGCTATTGAGCACCTCTATTATAAAGCTGGAAAGATATTTTCATAGTTAAAATATCGGTTTTCCTTATTCTATTTCAGGTCTTAATATGAATGACTTGACTATATCTTCAGCACATAAGTATTTGAATACAAAGGGACTTTTGTCTTAAACTTTGATGTCAATGTTTACAAACTGTTAGGCTATCTTTTTCTTCTTGTCCTTGTAGCAGATAAAGAGTTACCCTAAATAGAAGATGGGGCAGATTAGACAGATGTTCTTCGGTTGAGGTTTTTGGGCTTTTATTGCTTTTTTTCCTTTCTGCCCCCTGCCGTGCCCTGCGATCCTCAGGAGATTCCAATGATATCTTTCCTTGGGGCCAATCTCAGCCAAGACACACCATGTGCCCTGGTAAGTGCTCTCTGCTGGACTCCTAAGGACTGAATGTCTTGTGAGAAGAAATTGTGAGCGGCAGATGGATTTTACCATCATTGTCACTAATCTTTATGCACTTAAACATTCACCACTCTTTATAAGTGAGGCTTTAAGAATGAAAGTCTTTAACACAGAAACTGAATGCTCAGTTCAAAATGTGTGCTCTTCTGAACAGCTTACATCATGGATTGGGTTATTTGGTTAAAAATGCTCAGGAGCACTACATATCCAACCTATGGCAATAAAATTTGCTGCTTCTTAATAAGCACAATGGGTTTCCTAAAGACTAATTTAAAATATGTGTATAAATGCAAGTCCTATTGTTTATCTTTTAAAATGTCTTTACTGCAAATGATTGTTATCTTTCATAATTTTATGGTTTGTGTACACAAGTTTCAATTTAAGATTTAAAGAAACATACAACCTGTAATGATGCTAATCTGTTAAAACTATAAGTAGCCTCAGAAGTAATTATCATAGAATCATATAAAGGCTTGGGTTGGAAGAGACCTTTAAAGATCTAGTCCACCCCCACCCTGTCATGGCCAGGGACATCTTTCACTAGATCAGGTTGCTCAAAGCCCCAACACTTCCAGGAATGGGGTACCCATAATTCCTCTGGGCAACCCATTCCACTGTCTCACCACCCTCATAGTTTTAAAAAAAAAAGTAAAAATTTCTTCCTTATGTCCAATCTAAATCTAGTCTCTTTCAGTTTAAAACTCTTGCCCCTTGTTCTGTCACTACAGGTTTTGGTAAAAAGTCCCCGCATTCCTTATAAGCTCACTTTATATAGAGGGCAAGGTGGAAGAATTAATTAGAAAGTGGAACAATTTTTCTAAACTTAGGAGAAAAGAAAAAGAAGCAAACTCAAGCTGCCAGCTTTCCAGAAGAGAGGCAATGTTTAGCAGATCTGATTCCTGAAAAATAAGGCCTGTCTATGCTAACAGGAGGTGCCTGCCACTGTTCCCCAGAAAGGTGCTAGTGGAATTTGTTGACTGCAGAAAATGGTATGACAGAAGGTTTTTATTATCAGTAAAATCTTTAGGTTTTGATCAGGGGTTTGAATTGTCTATAAATTCATCTAATTATATATCATATTCATAAGTGTCTTTATGCATACATTTCCCTCGGAATATAGAGGGGAAAAAAAAAATCAAGGAAACTGATAAGAATACTGCTTCCAGCAAAGTCACCTGGAAGCTCGTTTGACTTAATCTTATTCTGTTTCTGTCTAGTAATGTTGCCAGGGTACTGAACAAATGTCATACTGTGGCATTACTAGTGGTTTATATTTCTAGCAGTGTTCATATTTTCATCATTCCTTCACCTTCATCTGTCTGAGGACTTCAACGAATAAAAGAAAAATCTATAATTGGTGCTGTCTCCATTAGCATATTTGCAGAGCAGACTGTGTAGTAGTAATTTTAATATGCTGCCCATACTGTGTTCTGTATATCAGTGCCTCAACTTTAAAATGACTACTCTGGTCTTTTAAACCTTTGATAAAAGGGAGCATAATTACTGAAGAATGCCTCTGTGATCTTTTCCCTCAGCTGTCTCTGCTCTGTTCTTCAGGAGACAAGCTTAGGTTTCTTATATTGGAAGATGACCATATTTCTGTTACAGTAGCCCCTCAAATGAAGACTTTGCTGTTTCTAATAGTTGTTTCAGATTATTCCCCAAATATTTAACTTTTAAAAAAAAAAGTTTGCTCTATCCAGTATTTGTGTCTTCAGGTTTTGTATTAGCCCAAACTCTTGTTTCCCGCTTATTGTATCGAGAATAGTCCAACAGTCTCATGCGCTGCTTGTTGCACTGAGAGAGACAAGATTGCAGATTCTGAAGTAAAAGGAGAAATGAAGGTATTGTGACAACCAGCTTTGCATAGGCAAGACCCATACCGGGCAGGAAGGAAACGAACTGTGCTCGGGGGGATTCAGTCCCTTGACGGGGCTGCCGTTTGGTGACGTACAACTTATTTCCCTCTGAAAATTTTGCCCAGACATGTTGTTGTTGTGTTGGTTTCTTTTGTTTGTTGGGTTTTGTTGTTGCAGTAAACCGTGTAACTGCCAATGGTTGTAGTCCTTCTGGCCCTCCTGTGCACCCCAGTCTGCCTCCACAAATCCTAGGTCTTTAATGTGGTGGGGAGGCAGTACGGGTTTAGGCTGCTGTAGTCTGGTCTGCATTTTCACATGAGTGTAGATCACCACCCTTCCCTGCCCCACCCTCCCCTGTAAAAAAAAAAAAAAACAAAAAAACAAAAAAAACAAAACACCAACAAAAAACAAACAAACAAAAAACCCCAACAAATGACCCAGAAGGTACCATAAGAATAAGCTTTTCTGGTTTTATTTGTTTGGGTTTTTTATTATTATTATTTTTATTTAGGAGTGCAGTAAAGGACACCAGCTTATAGGTTATTATAAGCTTACAACTCTTAGGTGTGGAGTACCTCTGGCACCTTGCCAGAAATCTGATAAGTTGGCCCAAAAATGTTTTTGTCGTATTTCCTCTATACTCCATACTTAGTGCAGGCCACGAGTTCCTAAAATGAGCATAAGACAATGGTACTTGCTGCAGCTAAATGAATGTTTTCCTCCATTAGCATGTAAAGTTTGTAGGGTGCCATATCTGAATACAGATGGAGACAAATATGATAAAGCACCACTTCAGAACTGAGTTGCTTGGAAAACAAACCAGAGGAAATAAACTGCTAATTTGAGAAGCGATTGACTGATCAAAAGCACTTTTAGCTGCTGAAATTGTCTCAGTTCTTATCTCAGGTGGGGAGACTTTGAACTGGACTCTAATACCGGCTATAATGAATGGCTTCATCGGAGCACCAGTCATCTGTGGTACTTTGGTGACAACAGCAGTGTCTGTGTGATATACGATCTTTATCGGCTCTGTGCCTTTTCTAACATTAAGCTGTGCTCTCCAAAATCACTTTGTGCTGTAATGTCATCACAATCACCAGCAGATCTTTATTTGTGAATGGACTGGAATTGGAGCAAACCTTATTTTTAGAATTCCATACTTTTTCTACTTGCAGCTCACCTATCTTATTTTAATACAGTAAATATTATGCCTTGTTTGGGTCAAATTTCATATCCCAAGTCTTTTGCTCATGTGTTCCACTTCAGGCAGCAGAATCTCATTCTGTAGTGGTGGGATCTAGTCTTGTATGAAGTTCTCTGAGCTTTGCAGGTTGCAGTACTTCCTAGGTAAAGCCTTTCCTACTCAGGCTTTTAGGATTCTGGTAGACTGTAGCTATAGAACTGATTCCCTCTGAATGACCTCTGTCTTGTAAGGAACTCTCTCTCTTGCTTCTTTCTTTGTTTTCCATATAAGCTTGATGCATCACCGCACTTTTTTAACTCTTGTTTCAGTAACTAGGACATCAGATTAATGCAGTGTATTGCTGTTAATTCCAAAAATGTGACATTAGTGAGTGAGAAAAGACATATTTTAATTCAGACACAGTACAGTTGAAACACAAATGAGTATGATATACAGCATTTATCCAATGGTGTTACAGGGTTGGCTCAAGTATTCCCTGTTTCCTCCTAAATCTGTTATTCTTCACCAATGGCATTCAGAGAACATCAGAGGATTCTGGCATAAATAATGCACCCTCAGTGACTATTCCCTTATATATACTTATATATACTTTTAATAAACAATATTTTAAAATTTCTAAGCTTACACATTAAATATTACATTTTCATTACAGCATTAAAAAAGGAGATAAAATTACTTTTTCATTACAGAATAAAACAAGGACATATACAATTAAAATAATCTAGAATTACAGTGGGTGAGGAAGGATTATTTAGTACTGTGGGATCAGAACAGCTTTCATAACATGTTCATTTGCTGACCTAGTTGTGTAGAACAATTTTTTTGAAAAGTAGCTCTCTGCAGGGAAAGGTGTGGTTTCTTCTTAAAGCAACTGATACTTGGGAAAAGGTGGGTAATTGACTTCACTCTCCCTTTACTGGATGACTTGTTTTATATTGTCTAGAAACTATAAACTGTACATCCAGCCTCAATTCTTCCTCTGTAAGTTTTTGTTTGTTTGAGAATAGGCAGTAGTTGTGAGAACAATTTCATGGGACATGACTACATCATGTAGGCAAAATGACTACATGATGACTACAAAATGACTTTTAATACTTGTTTCATGAAGCTCCTTATTTTTGTGTGTTATTGATGTGTTTTGTTAAATTAGCTGGGTTATTTTTTATATTACACGCAGAGAAGGGACTTTTTAGTTCCACGATGATGTTCCCAGCTAAAACTTGAAAACTTCTAACATGCTACTGTTATCATATCACTTAGTGTCACTTCCAATGTGAAAGAAGAGTACAGTCCCCTGAAGGACCTTCCCACACTTAATTAACACCCACTAAAATCCATTAAAAATATTAATGAGAATTGATAAAATGAATCATAAAGGTTAAATGTGGACCATCAGATAAATGCCATGAACAACCAGCAGTATCAAGGATGAATCTGTGCAAAGTATCAACTTTGAATATTAGTGTTAAGTATGAAGGCTTTTATTAGTGTTAAGTATTTTAGCCATGAATTTCAACCCAGATGAAAGCCAACGCTTACAGTCTGACTCAAACGTGTAGGTTAGCAGAGAGCAGGGGTAGCACTTACATTTCCAGCCTCAAAATTCTTGGCTTTAAGTTCTTTCTGCCTCTTTCTAGATTTATCAGTTGGTTTGAGTTCTTTTTTTTTGTTCTTTTTCTAATTATTAGCATTTTATAGCTTTTTGTATTAAAAATCCTGAGTTTTCTACAGTGCGAAGTGAGCTCTTGCACATATTTATTGTGAAACCCTCAGGACACAGTCCTGACCTAGTATTTTCTCTTCTCCTTTGTTTATAAGAGAAGAGAGAGTTGTAACATGAGCCGGACTTGTTGCTTCTGATTGAAAATGGAGGTTGGATAGCACTAGATGAACTTAAGATGGATGTTTTGTTTGCTTGTTTTTGCTGTTCTTTCACCATCTGACTTGACATGTTGCTCCATCAGTCATACCAGATCTCAACCCTTAAATCTTCAACAGAGATATTCTGTAAATCATTATAAGTTTTGCTGATGTGCTAAATTAATGTCTTTATTTTTTGTCCCCTATATGGAGTAACTGGAAAATCCTATTCTCTCTCCTGCCATCAAGGTGTTACTTTCTCATGCAAGAGAGATGGAGGTACAAAGACTTGGGGGGATTGGGTGTATTGTTCTTGGTGAAGCCATTCACCTTTCAGTTTGACCATCTTACTGAAGGCTGTGGCTATTAACCACTGGCTATTGGCCACTGATCCTAACATCTGTCCTTCCTATTTGAGAACCTGGAGAGTCAACCGCTTCTTTTTCAAACAGTACTACAGACCCACATATAACAGAAACCCACACTGACCTGGGAGTGGGAGATCCCATGATTCAGAAGGTGTGCTGACCCCAGCATTTTCCCCAAAAGTAGGCAATTCAGTAGTGTACGTGCTCTCTCCTGAAACAAAACAGCCCGGATAAGCTTTCCTTCCTGAGACTGTGAGCCTTTTTTCTGAGACTCTCCCGTCTTCTGTGTTGAGTTGCTCCTTGCTTCAGCATTGCTTCCAAATCCATGTATGCTGCTAAATGAAATACGAGAAACCGCGGCGGTTTGTGGCGGCATTCCATGATCAATTAATAATCCTTACTTATTCTTTTCAAAGTGGCAGCAGACTGTCCACCAGGGATCTGCATCAATGGCAAAGAAATCCTTCAATGCTACTTACAGTTTGAAAGCTTGGTCCTGTTCATTTGTTAAGCTCCCATCCAGAGAGCTTGTTCCTTTGCATTCCTCAGGTTTATAAGACGGCTTTAGAAAAACAGGAGAGCTTGGCTTAGTTCCTGGGTGGTGCCTGTAATGGTATGTGTCCTATGCCTGATTTATATGTGTAGTGAGCCTGGAGGGGTATGAATAATTATTATCTTACGTACAAGATTAGAAAATGCAAGCCGGTGTGACCCCAGTGCAAATCATTTCTAACATCTGTCTGCCCTGAACCTTCAACAGCCGTGAGCTGCGCAGTACGTGGGCTAGACCAAGCAAACTGGGGCCAGTGGCAGGAGCTTTAAAAATGCACAGTTTTGCCTGGGCTTTGAACAGCTTGCTGTAAACCATGGATGACGTTGATCTGGTACCAGCCTTAGCAAATTAATTGCTGCATTGCAGCTGTTTCTACTCATTATGTGTCCATGTGTTTTGTATTTAGAAGGTGACAACCTTAAAAAGACCTTGAAAAATTTCCTGGTTCATGCTTCTGCCCCTGAGGCAGATCAGCTAATGCCTGACTCTTCTTCAATGATGTTTTTTTGTCAGGCCTGTTGTCAAAAACCCCTCCAGTGGTGGTTCTGCCAATGTCTCCAGGCAACCTCTTCAATATTTTCCTCTCCCTAGTGCTAGAGAGATTATCCTGAATTTGACAGAAAGAGAGATTCAGGTTGATCAAAACTATTACTGTTCATTGACAATGGAAATTGGGAAATGACCTATTTTCTTCTTCCTTGCAGCAATCTTTAATCTACCTGAAAGTTACTACTTTTCAGCCTTCTCTTCCTCATGCTGGAGAGCTCCACTTCTTGTGGACTTTCCTTAGAGGGCAGGCTTTGCAGCTTAACGACCCTTTTTAGCTTCTCCTGTGAACTGTTTTTACCTTCTTGAAATATGATACCCAGACACAGAAGGAACCTTTTTAGCACTGAGCAAAAATGTGCTTTTCTGGTTTTGGTGGGGTTTTTTTTGCTTGTTTTGTTGTTGGTGGTGGTGGTTAGTTGTTTCATTTTGTTTGTGGTGTTTGTTTTTTGGTTTTTTTTTTGTTTTTTTTTAATGTATTTCTGTTAGCAAACCCAGCTGAATGCATTCTTTTTTCAGGAACAGGATGAGTGCTGACCAGTTCAGCTTGTGGCATGCTGTAATCCTCAGATCCCTTTCTAGAGAGCTAATGCACTGACACAGTCATTCTCCATCCCATGTACTCCTTTGGGTAATACTTGTTTTGACTGAATGGCGTTCTCTGTTTCCAGATCACTTTATCCACATTGGCCAGATCACCTCGACCTCTAATGCTGGCTCTTGCAGCTTCTTCATCCTTCGTGCTATTTGCTAAACTAAGTTCCAGAAGAGATTTAAAGAAGATAACAGGTGTTTCAAAGCATGCGTCACAAGGAAACAAGGTGCTCTCTGCAAGACACTTCAAATATTTGTGGTAGAGCCCGGTACTGATCTAGAAGCCCAAATACAGCAATCCAAAAATTTAAGTTAATGTGTTTTAGTGCTGTGCTGAAACAGGACCCGAGAGAGCTTATTTCAACACTTTTCTGAAGCTCTTGTTGATAAATTGTGGGAAGCAATGATGGTCCTATTCCAGTGTTAGAATTCCCCCATGTACCTTCTGTGACAGGAATGGGCTCCCCATGTGTGATGTATAAACTTTCTCCTTCTGGGAGGATGGTTTTATGGAAACCATATCCATCCAGAGACTGATTTCTCTAGTTTCCTGGTTAAAATCCTTCCTATGCTCAGCTGTGCTTCTCATTCGTTCTTCCATGAGGATAAGCTCTAAATTGAGGATTTACTTGAGAAAGGAATGATGCAAAGGGAAAAAAATTCTTCTGTCTGCTCTGATACTTGGAAGAAGATATTATTTTCTTTGAAATGAAGAATGAAAGGCACACATCTAGCAGAATATCCGAAGTGTAAGGACTGCTAGCTTTTCATTTTTAGCTGAATTGTTGTTTTTCTTTAGTCATCAGAGGAAGAACTTTCATACTGATCTTGATTTTCTAAATCATGACTCTCACTGCAGTAAAACTATCCTGGCTTTGTAATCCAGGTGAGAAGCTCAGAGCTGAGCTGTAGGCATTTACTATTGGCTTGCTTAAGAAGGTCTGCAAAATATGGCAGGCAACTGCTGTACTAAACTGTTTATTAAGTTTGTAATAGAATACTATTCTTTATTTGAACAATGTTATACGTATCGGAAGGATGAAGGATGGGTTATTTAAACCAGTTGAGTGCAGACAGCTTCTCTGAGTCCCACACCCAGTACTGGCCTTTTAGATGACCAAAGAATGACATCTTGGCTGGAAGGTCTCTACTGTAAACAAGGAGAAAGGAGTGTTTCCAGAGAGTAATTCATGTGATCCATCTCTGTTGCTTCTACTGTGGGTAAATGTCTTGATATCTGAAGGTATCTGGGTTTTCTCTTTGGCTGTAAGTAGCCCTATGTAACTCATATGGGCAAGAGTCTAATATCTCAGTGTCTGAAGTCCTACTTGAAAATCTGCAGAAGAATGAGAGATAAAACAGGCAGTGAGTTGCAAATTATTTTTTTTTAACTCTCCAGGATTTAAATTTCTCTTAGTGTGGTTTCTACAGCTCCTGAAATATTTTAGGAAAGTATTTTAGGATTTAGGAACCTGACAGGTAAATACAGTCGTTTGTTTATTTGCTTCTTGGAGATTTGGGATGGCAGGGGAACGGGTAGTCAAAAGAATATAGTAGCAGAGTTCTGTGCTATGTCCAAGCATCTTAATTTCTTTTCTTCTGCTCAATATTAAAATTATTACTCATTGTAACTAGCTTCTGCCTCTTTACATGGGCAACAGGTAGGCCAAGGTAGCATTGAATAAACCTCTGAAATTGGTGGTAGGCAGGAAGCAAAAGTCCTGGCCTGCAGTATCTACTCTGACTTATTGTAACTGTCACTGGTGAAAAAAAAAAAAAAAAAGGATATTCCCTCTGCAGAGTTGACTAAGTTGAAGAAATACATGGGAGACTAGAGTAGAAAGAAAGTTTTAAAGCTTCTTCTGTCCTCCCCCTTTCCTTGCTTCACTGAAGCGGTCTGATACAAGTGCCTTCTATTTCTTGGTATTTGAGTTCACCTTAGAGAATTAAAGGAAATAAGGCAAACCTTGGTTTTAATAGACCTCTCCTTAATTCTACCACATAATGTAGACTAATAGTACTTTAAAATAGTCACTTGGAAAGTTAATGAGCTTAATAACCCATTAAAGAAAAAAAGAAAGTGCTGAACTATCTCCTAAGAAAGCTGAATTCTACTATAGTATACAAAAATATTCATCTTCAGAAGAATTTTAGTTTTAAGGTCTTGGCTGGGTGGGTGCAATTTTTTTAAGGAATAGATATCTATGCTGATTAAAAAACAAACCAACCAAAACTTTTCTATTTTAAACAGCATAATCAGTACCTTAGGAAGAAAAACTCACTGGTCTTGAGAATTTAAAAACGGGCAAGCTCTTCCTTTAAACTATATTCTTCCTTTCAGTGCAGATGTTGTGAAGTCACTTGCTGCTAGAAACTATCACTGTGCAGAATGCTCTGCCTATGATTGGAGATGCAGCTAGAGCTCAAGATTAGTAGGGTTTGACTTAGCATATGAGACTAATGTCCAATATACATATCCCTCTGGTAGTGGCTGCTCTTCCTCTCTTCATGCCCGCAAGGACTTGGAGGTTCCCATCTGTTCTTCAGCTTTGTCTCTTTGAGTCTTGAAAGCTCAGGTTTCTGGTTTGGATCCCATAAAGAGGTCACCAGGAGCTTTGCCAGTGACTTAGCAAGACTTGTGTCTTACCTTGACAGATCTGCGGTGGTTCGTGTCTGCAGCGTTCGATGGGCTGATAACTCGCTAGGGCTCTGCCTGGCTTAGGAGCTTAACAGTTGCTGCAGATCAATGGCTGGGCTATTTGTTTTAGCAAATTGCCCTTCTGTCTTTCATATCATCCACTACCACAGAGAAATGCCACTTTATTATGAACTGACAGAAGACTGTGAAGCCAAGCATGGAAATGTGTGTGTATGCGGTTTCTTTGGTTTTCCACAATAATTTTAAACAAGTGTGGAGAGAGCACGAAGAGGTTGCAGGCAGAAAGTCTGTAGTGGAGAAAATGGACAGGATGCGCTTGTGACTCTGGAGATAGCTTTGTTCTGCTGGCTCAGTGCTCAGAGAAAATAACTCTTTATTGCTGTATTAACAGCATTATCCATTATCCTTAGCAAATCTTTATTCCTAACACACCTGACCAATGGTCTAACTAATATTTTTTTTTACAGTCACAAAGAATGATGTGTTGACCCCAAAAAATCCTTCCACTCTAGTTTGTTGGGGTTTTTTGTCTTATACTCTTCCCTGGGTAAATAGTATGTTTCTAAAAAAAAAACCCAACATAACAACAAAAAAAGGATACCCTTTCCTTTAGTCAGAGCAAGTGATAGATTTTAGATTCTTAGATTTATGACCCCTTTATAGCAGTAAGGGAGGACTGAAGCGAAGTAAAAAAAGTTCAAAACCTCAAACCTGTGAATGCAATTTGCAAATTAAAAACTTAAAAAAAATACCGTGAAATCTATGAACCTTTTAGAAAGACCCAACATTATTTTATTTAAAACTTATCTCAGACAACAGAAATGTTTTACCCAGCTGTGCTAGCTGACAGAACAAAGACTAACTTACTGGCTGCAATACTGGCTAAAGGTGTCTCCCTTGCTGCTGCCCATTTCTGCCTCCATGGCATGCCATGCTGATCCATTGGTTGTGCCATCAGCACTGTTTTGTGGCTTTGTGCTATAGAAAAAAAAGTGTGAAGTTGTCACTGCTTCTGCTGCTGTTGGCTGAGGAGATTTCTGACCACAGTATTAACAGGCCCAAAGTATTCCAACATGAGAAAGTAATGGTCAGAAACAACTGCCTGCCTGTCTGTCTGTCTTTAACTCTGCTCTTCAGTGGTGTTGTGATAGAAACTCCTTTGACATACTATGGTATTGTGTTTAGAATCGTAGAATGGTCTTTTAATAATTTTTATGGTTTCTTTGGTTTTGACTTTGTGAGCGCTTGTTCTCACACAGCAACACAAGTGTTTTCTGGTAAGATGGGGGCTTCTTCCCATTCAAACCTGTGTTATTTTCAAGGATTGTGAAGGATGTGGATTGTGAAGGTGCTAGAAAAAGAAAAGGGTGCGAATTCTGATTTCTTAAATGCTTGGGACTGATGATATTATCTGATCAGGGAGTCCCTTCTGAAACTGTGCATAAAACGTTGTGAGCCCAAGTGTCCATTTGCAAACTGGAGCTTGGCTCTGTTACCTGTGTCAGGCTGGACACTTGCTTCAGAGTAAATCATTTCTGGACTAGGGATGATGGGGGAGGAGAAGCACAGGGAACACTATCACTGGAGATATGGGTTGTTTCTCACTTTTGCTGTGTGAGAAGGTAAAGATAGTGGGTATCACACTATAACTTTACCTGCCAATCGAGGAGAAGCAAACAAAAAAGGTACCCCTCAGTTTTGTTTTCAAAGGCACCTATTTCAACTTGGTTTGTCTTTGAGTTACACAATGCAAAGGGGGTGAGCTGGGGACGTGCGTGAAAGGAAGAATCGGCTGCTATATGATACAGTTCGCTGTTTCCTAATGTTTCTTAATGAACGAGAGAATGAGACCAGGCCTTAAAATAGAAATTTGGGGGAGGGAGGAGAGAATAAAGTTCCCTAAAGCATAATTAGCTAGAGAGACACTTTTCTATACTCATTTATATTAATCTTCAAAAGTAAGAATAAAAGTAGGAGAAAAAATATAAAGGAACTAGGATGAAGTAATTTTCCCTACTTTCTTAACACTTACAAATTAAGTCTTGCTTAAAAAATAAGAAAAGAAAATAAAAGAAAAGGTTCACTTCAAGTAAGGGCCTTCAGGGCAACAATATAAAATTATATGGATATTTAACTGCTATATCATGGTGCTATAATTAAGACAAAGTACCTTACAATTATTCCACCAACTGGGTTAATACATACAGTGATTCTGAATTCCAAATTAATATATATTAATTTTAAAGAACATTAAAAAAAAAAAAAACTGAAATGGCATATAAGTATATTATAAGTAGCTTAACAATATAAATTTAAAGAGGAAGAATCTACTGAACACTGTCTCACACTATAAACAGTGTGGTGGTGTGTTTGAATATCTACTTCTGTGAAGGCAGTTAGCAATATTTGTCATCAAAGAGCTTTTACCAAAGCATTAAAATGCTTGCAAAACAGTGAGCTGTCTGTATGTTTTTGTATGAATTTCTGAAATGAGGACACTGAGTGAAACAAGGTAGAGCCTGGCATGAAATGAGAATTTTGTTATAACTCTCTATATAAATCTCTCTATATGTAAAAAATTAAGTATCTGAAGGCTCAGCATTAGGTTGTGTGGTGAACCACGCATTTCTGAGCATGTGTCCTCATAGTGTGATCCTTTGTTTCAGAGCAGTTACACCACTCGGCCAGGTCTCTCTCCCTTGGGCAGTATCTGATTTTTTGGGTGAACCTGGAGCTCTTGTGCAGGCAGATTCCCCTCCCCAGTCTGTCAGTCCTGCCTGAGGAACTTTGTGGCCAAAACTTCAGCCAGCCTGTCTACTGCTAGCAGGGTATGTCAGCAGTCAAACTAGTTCTGACAAAGCTAACTGGGGCCATTTAGGGTGTTACGCTCCCATCAGTTCATCTGTCCCTTTTTGGACATTCTACAGCAGAGTCAACAGGAGGAATGCATGTGCGTGACTTGAAAGATTTAGCGCTGAGTATCTTCACTTAAATCCTCCTCCGCTGGCAATAACCTCCTGCACTTGGGAGTTGGCTGGCATCACTGCCATCACCACCTCTTTGTCGTTTTTTCAGTAACTCGTGCCTATGTACGTGGGGGCTGCTGGAACTAAACAACCTGTGGTGTTAGGCAGCTGGTAAATGATGCTTTCTGAGGATCTCAGAAGAACCTAAATGGTGGAATTATACCTTTAAAGAAGTAGAGAAGTGTGAAATATTTTGAGAGTTTGGGCCAAAATAAATCAAAACTTTGGCATGAATTTAATTATAAACTTGTGCTTCCTAAGTTGTTAGTGAACGATTGCGCCTCCTGCCCCTAGCTTGACATCTTTTGAAACTTGCAAACTGTCTCTAGTGATCTAATGTTTGCCTAAATGAACAAAATTAAGGTTCAGAGTGCAACTGGAACATCTGCTCTCCTATACCTCAGTCCAGCCTGTTGCACTGCCAATTAAAAACATTTAAAATAAAGTTCCTGGACATATTTCTGTGCTAGAAGTTTGCCATTTCTGCAGATGCTGACAACACTGTCTTGTATTGAAAATGACCCTGATGATACTCCCATGATAGATGGAAGGTAGAAGGAAAGAGAAGAATACAGCAGTCTTCCACTTGTGCTGGAAAGATAAGCACTTGTTTCGGTGTGGATGAGCGGAGAACTTCATGGAAGTTTATGTCACAGCTATGTTCAGTGATGAATGACAATCACTAAAAGTGTGCTCTCTGAACAAACTGAAGGGAATCAGCTCTATCATGACAAGACTCTGCTATAGCAAAGACAGCTAGAATTATAGTGAACATGGGCTAAATTTTTACTTTGAGGTAGCTGGTTGAGGTCAATGCTGTCACCTTCATCTGTGAGGGATTTGATGCAGTGCGGGAAGTTAAACTCTGAGGTGAGAGAGATAGAGGTGCAACATTTTTCTCTGGTTAGTGACACAAGAATGGGAAATTGAGGTAAATTTAGTGAATTTTGATTTAGGGACCCCAGCTTAAAGCGAATTCTCAAAAAAAATGTTATTTTGGATGTGGTCCATCTCTCCATTCCTTTGAAATACCAGTTGCCTCAGTTGGTGGGGAAGAAGAGCTGCCTCTTCTCTCCCTGTTCAGTAGGTTGCTCTCACAGCTGCGAAACTGTTAAACACTGCCCCAGAGAGGGAGTGCTATCTTGCTATGGAAATGAATTCAGAAATGTGACATTTTGCTGGCAGGGACAGGTGTTGCCTGTAAGAGCCTGACTGACTGCCATCGGTTTGCCTGATGGATTGACTCCCATCACTGCTGAGCCAAAATTCATTGATTTTGCTCTTTCTCCTCCTCGGGATGACCTTCTTAAGAGGGAGACTGCTGATTCTCTACTTCCCTCCCCTTCAACTCATCCCCGATCCCCTTTGTTTATTTCCTTTTCTAAAAAATCAGCTCTCTTAATCTCTGTTAATTATAGATTGAAGATAAGGGAGGGAAGTCAATGGGCTGAACAGAAGAGCAGTGTAGAAACAGCAGATCATCGAGAGGAGTTAGAGGTCGTTGCAGCTTCCCATGGTTGGGAACTGAAGTATTGTCAGGACAATTGCACCCTTGTCCCCCTAAAAGACCTTGTCATGAAGAGGAGAGAAGAAAGGGGGACAGACAGAGTAGAGGTAAAAACCTTTAGAGTGAATTCAAGACCAGGTCACCCCAAAGCTTGGTGTGTCGTGCTAGGTGGCTGCTACTTCCACTAAAAACAAAATTAAGAACAAAGGCTGCTCAGTGTAGAAAAAGGGCAGTACCAAAAATATAGCTTGGAGTCTTTGACCATAGCAGGCTTTTGTCTTCTAGGATCACCTAGTGGGGATAGTGCAAGAGGCCTTTACTACCAGCTATGGCAGGGCAGCTTGAGTTTAAGGGCAGTTTTGAGTAACACAATCATTTATCTTGAACAGTTTTAGACTAGCGAGCTGAGGTAACCTGACTTTTACCTAAAGCAAAGTAAGGAGTGCATCTGAAGGCAGGGAATATCTGGTCTCCAGGTGCCGATGGGGCAGAAGCAGACACAGTGGCAACTACAACACTTTCTCAGATTTTTCTGATGGCAGTAGGTTCATTTCTATGACAGGGTTAACGTCTTGTCTTAGGGACAAACCGGTGCTTATAAGAAGGCAAGGTAAAAAACACAAACTGTGGATTAAAAAAGAAATCTGGTTTGTCTTTTTTCTGACTCTTTAAAAACCACCCAAATTCAGGCAAGTTGTAGCTAAAGTTTTGCCATCTGTTAAATGAGAGTAGTGATACTTGCCAAATCAAGGATCTAGGTCCCGTCAGAGACGGGAAATCTAAGGGCTGACAATGTGCAACTATTATAGCTGTTCTAACTATTCCACAAATAATTCTTAACATAATTTTAAGCACCATATAAAATGTGTTGAGTGTAAGCCCCCTCGTCCCAGCGAAATCACTATTTCATCACGTCAGAATTTTTGAGCTACTTCTCCCCAGAGCAAGAGGGGAGGCCTGGTGTGGAGGCTGTGGGTGGGGAGAACGCTGCCATATGGACAGGCTTGGCAGGGTGGCAGGGGAAGGACAGCATGAGAAGAAAGGGAATGGGGGATGTAAGCCCCCAAATGGTGGGCTCCAAGTCCTTGACTTTAGTTAAAAAGAGCTTGTGGGTCTTCTGTCACGGTCCATAGGGAAATATTCGCAAGTCTGAGTGTGAAGAGTGCTAAAGGAGGGTTTGTGAGCAAGAAACTTACGGGTGCTGGTATGAGGGAGGAGAGTGCAAACCCACCTCTTACCATCAAGGGGTAATGGAGGATATGGAAGAGGGTGGATGCCTAGACATGAGCCCAGAGGAAATAGCCAGGGTGCTATGGAGCATCTCTTCAGTACAGTGTCAGAAAAGGCTTGGAAGAGGGCTGTGGGGGCATGGATGGATGTGAGGAGTCCTGAGGAAGCTAAAATGCTGGAGGAGGTATGACCCCCAAGGCCCCTCTGCCTGCAGTGCTCATTATTCTGATCACTGCCAGATGAGGAGGTGTCGAAATCCCCTGAGTGAGATTGTTCTTGTGGGACTGCTCGTTTGGTGTTGCACAGTGAGGAGGTGTAAGATGAGCCATCTGCAGTTACGAGTGCCTTTCCTCACTGAACACCCACTGACTGGTCATTTCTGTCAATACTTATTTACATCAAATCACTGCTTCTCAGTTTGAGTCCAGAGTTGATGGCTCATGTACCTACCCCTACCAATTCACTCCGATACAGAGATGGTGTAGGACGGGGAGACAGCCTGCTGTAAGCAACAGCCTCTTTCCAGCAAGTGCTAGTAAGATTTCTCATGGTGGTAACAGTAGTTTCAGGATCCAAACCCTGATGATGCTGTACCTGTTCTTTACATTCCTTTTTTCTTCTTTTTAAAATAAGGGGCTGAGCCCTTTAATTACACTCCCTGGTGATGGGATGCTTAGTACAATAGAGAAATAGGTTCCTAATGACCAGAATGTAGTTAGCCACCTCTTTCCTATTTGTAGCATAATTCAAGGGGAACCTAATGTACTACTCGGTAAGATGCATTGGCTGTCTCAGCTTTACCTTCACTGGAAAACTGTAAACACCATATTGAAAATGTTACATTCAATTCAACACAGTCTGAAATGATTGACAGAATCTGCTTCAGAGAGGCCCAGGACTAAGCTAGCATGAACACTGCATTACCTTGTGCTCAAAGAAACTGCACCATATCATGGGGAAAGTCATTTGAAGGAGCCCATACTGTGTAGTGACTTTGATTGCATTGCAGCTGCCTTCATAATGTACTTCCTGTAGGTAAGGGACACAACATTTTCAGTCTTGGGGTTTCATCAGATTTCTTCAGCAGTCTGCCTCCTCTCAGCCCAAATATAAAAAGTCCCTCTGACAGCAAAGTTGGAAAAACTGGAGAAAGTGTATTAGGTTTTGTGCATTAGAGACACTGAGAGACTAGTCAGTTATTTATAATTTATGGTACTTTCAAAAGGGAAAAAGAGAGAAACCTAACTTTTAATTAGAAACTTTCCAAGGAGAGAAATAGTTTTCTGTTTGCTGAAAGGAAAAAAAAATTCTAGCATTTTAACATGGGCAATTGCTAGCAAACTTTTTCTGTTCTGTGAGAAAAAGCAAAATAAGATCCCAACTAACAAGCTGATATGGCATTTCAGTATAATGAAATCTGATGGTTGATGTGCTTGGGTCATCTATAACTGATACTGTTTTCTCCACCTCATACAAAAACACGGTTAACAAGTGATTTTTTTTGTTTTGTTTGTGTGTGTGGCAGTGGGAAAGTTGAAAGGCGGTTACCTACTTGGCATCTTGCTTCTGATGGGGAGGGAAAAGGAGACTGAATGCCCTGCCTCAAGATAGCTGGGAAGGACACGGGAGCTGCTCACACCTTCCTTGTAGGAGAGGAGAGAAGCCTGGGTGCCCTTCACCTCATCAGCTGGGGGAGTGGATGGGTTGAGGGGCTAGCTATGTATTTGATAACAGGAGGGAATATTTCAAACAAAGTGTTGTCATATAAATTAGGTTGTTTTGTCTTAATAAAAAAAAAATAAAAATCTTGGACTTAGCAGGGTGTCTGCTTCCCTTGAAGTGGGAGTAGAGGAGGATGGAATGCTGCTGGTGGAGCCCTGCTGCAGAGTACTTGATTTGAAATGACAGTGTAGCAGGTCCAGTGGATTTTTGTGAGTGATTCTGGGCTTTAAAAGAGAGCACCTACCTTGTGGTTATCTTGAAGGCACAGTTCAACTGAGAATGAATGACCACAGCGAGCTATATAGCAGCATATGCAAGCTGGCTGAGTAGTATTTGCTGAATTTCCTAAGTGGAGTAGAGAGTACTAGAGCTATATGAGAACTGACCTGGAAATACATTAAACCTAGTAGGTAGAGGTGAGTGGGGAAATGAGAGAGAAATTTAATACTTCACTGGGGAAAAAAACCACTCTAATTACTCAAGTGGTTTAGGTAGAATTCCTAGAGGAAACAAAAGATTTAGGTCTCTCAAACTTCATGGCTGACACTGCTGTAAAAAAGCCTACAGCTGCCCGTTAAGGGGTCGAACGACCCTAAGGTCAGGTCTTGGGATGCTCTGGGTGAAAGGGAGGGTCAAAATGCTCCAGGTCTGATCCAGAACCTGCTGAAAATTTTGGTGCTGACAGTTGTGGGCTTTGATCCAGTTTTGAAGCCCAGCTCTGCTGCTGTAGGACTTCTCCTGCAGTTCACATGAGCTTCTGAGCGTAATTTCGCCCTGCTGCCTGGGGTGCCGAGCACTGATTCAGAGAGCTATCGAGTGACCCTCCCACTTGTGCTACTGTGGGAGAGCAGCTAAAACATGTCTGTTAGGGCACAGATGGAAAGGAGAACCATCAGCAATGCCAGCAGTGCTCCTTATGGGCATGCCTGTATAAGGAAAGTACATGGTTATGAGCACGCAGTTCCTCTGGGGTGGAGAAAAATACTGTGGAAGCCTCTGGTTGCTGAAAGCAATGCTTTTCAGCACCCTTCTCTGGATCTCTACTAGAAAAATCTCTCCAGCCATCACTACTTGGGTGATGCATCTCCTCCTCTTCTCCCTCCATCACAGAGCATTTTGGCTTTTTAGAGCAGAGATTGCACTTCATGTCAGATTGATGGAAAGCTGAGCTGTTTATCAGAGGAACTAATTCTTGAGATTTCATTCTGCCCTGTGTGAGCCAGTAAACTTGAGAGTGTGGAAATCAGCTAGGCTTTTACTAGAGAAAGAATCCATAGCTTTAGCTCTGCATGTTGGGTTTTGTTTGTTTCCCCAGTAATCTTTACTGTGTTTAATGCATTGCCTTTATGAAATGCATGTATCGTCTCTGAGTGCACAGGAGTGTCTGTGTGTGCTAGGTGTAAGATTCAAGGTAGTATTTTTAGCCCTTTTAGGGTGCCCTGGTCATCAGGATCCATTTGACGTGGTCAGAAATACGTTATTTGTCATTTGGACAAATTTTCCTCTCTGAAGAGTCACCTTGGTAGCTGGCAAGGTCACCAGAGTCAATATATATCCCAGCTTTCTCACATTTTTTTCCCCTGAAAAATAAACACTCTCTGAGTGACAGATAAATGCTTTTTGCAGCTTCAAAGACCTCATCTAGATAGTTAAGCTCATTTTGGTTTTACTTCATGATGCTAAAGTAGGGGAGGCAGAAGAGTTTTATGTTGAGAATCTGTCCTGCAGAGTTTAAAATGAGTCTGAACTGCCTAGTTAGGGTTAAAGGTACATGGATATCTACACTTTGCTTACACAGGCATGTTCAATAGGACTTATTAATAACATCTAGAGGGGGAAAAAATCTTTAAGTATATAGAAGTGGCTTATGAAATTGGGTTGATCATTGGAAGCTTGTGTAATACTTAGGTTTTTTTCTTTGTTTTTTTTTTTTTTAACAGCTTTCTGACTAAAAAAAAAAAAAGACAAAACTAACTATGAAGATAACTTCAACTCTCAATTTGTACATGTAAATTGGGCTTTCCCCACCCACCTCCTCAGCTCCCCAAGTATATGTACGTACACTTTTTCCTTACTTGCCCCGACCTGTACTTGTCTGGAGGTATCAGTTGTGAAGAAGCTAAGGGAATCCATTTCTAATTCTGCCAGGCAGTAGGTGGAGAATTAGCGTAGTGACTTGCAATACGGGAAGCAGAAAGCACTGAGGATCTGGATCCAGAATCAGACATTTCAGTGAACCTGTATTACAAATGGAAGGCTCCTGAGATTTATTACTGTTTATTATTTATTACTGTTTAGCTTTCCCAGTTTTTCTCTCAGTAATTTTGGACTGTAATTCCACCTAGCACAACAAAATAAGAAAGCTGGAGTCAGACAGATGCTTTTAAGTGAGGCACTCAGAGATGTGGGAAGGGCTGCCGTAGCTGATAGTTGGGCAGCATGTTCCCTGGACCGGCCACAGCCACGCTTGCCTGCCCTGGGCGGGTGCTGAGCACAGGCAGCTGTGACTACGATAAGTGGAGTCTGCAAGTCCTTGGCACCTCTACCAGCAAGATGATGCAGTCTGGCAGGGTGAGGGCTGGCTTTGGGAGTCCGGGGACATGCAGCTCTAAACTTGTCTCTGCTCCTGACTTCTCTCTGTGGTCGCAGGTGATTCCCATGGTTTTTGCTCTTCTTTTTCCAACTGCAAAGTGAGGAAAGTATTATTGGATTTCTCACAGGGTTGTAAGATAAATTCATTAATATTTGTGAAACATCACATACTGTGGTGATGACTGTCACAGAAAAGCCCATGAGGAAATTAATAATTAAGTATTCAGAGCAGTGTATGGATCATATGCGGTAAATAAGGTGAGACTACACATTGAATGATGAGGATAAAAAGAAATACTGAACAGTGAATTCAGTCCCAGAGCACCATCCAGCTTGTGCCCTGATTGAAGGAAGGGTCACGTGGAAAATTCCTATGCAACTGTGTTATTAAAGATTGTATTGTAACTTATGTACACCAGGGGTCTAAACTAAGGTCTAAACCTGTACAGCATTAAATGCGATGTTTTCCTAATATTTGATAGTTTACTTTGTATCTAAACTTCATTGTTATGTATCTTTTCAGTTTCTAAAATAGTACTTCATTCATAATCTATCTTGGGATGAAAAACATGGTATAAGGGAGAAAAGATGTTGCCTTTTAACAGTATTGAAAATTGATTTGAATAAGTACTGAGGTGAAAATTACTTCATCACATGCTTTTCCCATAACAGGGACAATGCAAATCTGACAAAGCACTGGTGTATTTAAAAAGATGAGAGGCGTATTACCTGCTGGTACCTGAAACTTTGAATCTAGCACCAAAGGAGTTTAATTATGGTAATCTGGGTTTCAAAAGTTATCATAGAATCATAGAATAGTTAGAGTTGGAAGGGACCTTAAAGATCATCTAGTTCCAACCCCCGTGCCGTGGGCAGGGACACCTCCCATTAGACCAGGTTGCTCAAAGCCCCATCCCTGGCAGCATTCAACTTCCCTGCGCAGCCTGTTCCAGTGCCTCACTGCCTCATAGTGAAAAATTTCTTCCTAATATCTGATCTATATCTACCTTCTCCCAGTTTGAGACATTAGCCCTCATGCCCTTGTAAAAAGTCCCTCTCCAGCTTTCTTGTAGGCCCTCCTCATAGGAGAGGTGCTCCAGCCCTCTGACCATCTTTGTGGCCCTCCTCTGGACCTGCTCCAACAGGTCCATGTCCTTATGTTGAGGGCTCCAGAGCTGGACACAACATTCCAGGTGTGGTCTCACTAGAGCAGAGTAGATGGGCACAATCACCTCCCTCAACCTGCTGGCCATGCTTCTTTTGATGCAGCCCAGGATACAGTTGGCTTTGTGGGCTGTGAATGCATATTGCTGGCTCATATTGAGCTTCTCATCCACCAACACCCCTAAGTCCTTCTCCTCAGGGCTGCTCTCAATCCATTCTCCGCCCAGCCTGTATTTGTGCATGGAATTGCCCCAGCCCACATGCAGGACCTTGCACTTGGCCTTTTTGAACTTCATGAGGTTTGCACGTGCCCACCTCTGCAGCCTGTCCAGGTCCCTCTGGATGGCATCCCTTCCCTCCAGCATGTCAACCGCTCCACACAGTTTGGTGTCGTTGCCAAACTTGCTGAGGGTGCACTCAATCCCAGCATCCATGTTGCCAACAAAGATGATAAACAGAACCAGTCCCGTTACCGACCCCTGAGGAACGCCACTTGTCACTGCTCTCCACTTGGACATTGAGCCATTGAACACAACCATTTGAGTGCAACTGTCCAGCCAGTTCCTTATCCACTGAGTCAAATCAGTCAAATCCATGTCTCTCTAATTTAAAGACAAGGATGTAATGTGGGACAATGTCAAATGCATTGCACGAGTCCAGCTGGATGATCTCAGTTGCTCTCCCCTTATCCACCAATGCTGTAACGCTGTTGTAGAAGGCTGCCAAATTTGTCAGGCACAATTTGCCCTTAATGAAGTCTTGTTGGTTATCACCAATCACCTCCTTATTTTCCATGTGCCTTAACAGAATTTCCAGGAGGATCTGCTCCATGATCTTGTAGTGCACAGAGGTGAGACTGACCAGCCTGCAGTTCCCCAGGTCTTCCTTTTTTCCCCTTTTTTAAAAATGAGGTATATGTTTCCCCTTTTGCAGTCAGTGGGAACTTCACCAGACTGCCATGACTTCTCAAATATGATGGATAGTGGCTTGGCAACCTCATCTGCCAGTTACGTCAGGAGCTGCGGGTGAATCTCCTCAGGTCACATGGATTTGTGCACCTTCAGGTTCCTTAGCTGGTCTTGAACCAGGTCCTCTCCAGCAGTGGGCTGTTCCTTATTCTCCCAGTCCCTGCCTTTGCCTTTTCCAACTTGGACGGTGTGGTTAGAACCCTTACCAGTGAAGACTGAAGCCAAAAAGTCATTGAGTACCTCAGCCTTGTCCTTGGCCCAGGTAACCAGGTCTCCCTTTTCCTTCCTGAGAGGGCCCACATTTTTCCTAGTCTTCCTTTTATCACTGACATACCTGTAGAAGCTTTTGTTGTTGCCCTTGACATCCCTGGCCAGATTTAATTCTATCTGGGCTTTAGCTTTCCTAGCATGATCCCTGGCTGCTCGGAAAATTTCTCAGTATTCTTCCCAGGCTACCTGTCCTTGCTTCCACCCTCTGTATGCTTCCTTTTTCTGTTTGAGCTTGTCCAGGAGCTCTTTGTTCATCCATGCATAAGTTGACACTTATTAGGCAAAGGACCAGTCCTACTACACCAGAGGAAAATTAACTGTGCCTGAAAAACATAAAGAAAGAAAAAACAGATTACATACTGTTTGCTGGGTATGGTAGTTAATTGTAGTGCTGCCAGCCTCCTATTCTTGTTCCTATAGATAGGACCTATGTGTAGAATCATAGAATCATTATGGTTGGAAGAGACCTTTAAGATCAAGTTGAAGCGTTAACCTAGTACTGCCAAGTTACTACTAAACCATGTCCCTAAGCACCATGTCTATGTGTCTTTTAAATATGTCTAGGGATGGTGACTTAACCCCTTCCCTGGGCAGTTTGTTCCAATGCTTGACAACCCTTTTGGTGAAGAAATTTTTCCGAATATCCAGTCTAAACCTGGAGCAACTTGAGGCTGTTTCCTCTTGTCCTATCACTTGTTACTTGGGAGAAGAGACCAACCCTCACCTCACTGCAACCTCCTTTCAGGTAGCTGTAGAGAGCAATAAGGTCTCCCCTCAGTCTCCTTTTCTCCAGGCTAAACAACAACAGTTCCCTCAGCTGCTCCTCCTAAGTATCATGCTCTAAACCCCTCACCAGCTGTACATCAGCTACAAAGGGATAAACTCTCCTTGCCACAAGTAACACTCATTCTAGTTAACAAATTTAACAACAACGCAGCTTATTTTTGGAATGGGTGATATAACTAGAAAAATAGCAGCTGAATAGATTATTGCATTAATTTCCTTCATATTTGTTGAACAATATGTTTGCTACAGAGTACTTGGCCAGCTATGGCAGCAAATAGTATTTGTTGAATAGATTTTACAAATACTGATGAAATGTGTCTAATATTTGATGAATGCAGCTGGACAGGTCCTTTGTTCTCAGTTGCTTTTTAAAGCCTTTTAATCTCCTTGGCATGGCTCCATTTTCTTTATTCTTTTTCTGGTAAGTACATTTATGGGTTTCCTGATCCTAATATTGCTCCCTCACCTTTACCATAATTATCTTCTGGACCTGTTTCTTCTTCCCCACCCATACTTGACCTTCTGTACTCTTTTCTCTCTCCCCCTCAAGTCGTGTTTCCTCTCTTCTCTCTTGTACATTTTATATTCTTCCTTTCTGCACTTTTCTCAAATTCTGCTTCCCTCTAATACCAGTGACTCTTAACTCTCATGTGCACATTTTGGAAACACGCCACGTATTCCATACTTGTGAACCACTAGGAAATAGTGATGTTGGCACTAGTCAAAAGCTGTGTTTAGATGACAAATCACTCCTTTTACTACAGGCTTCTGGGAAAGAAGGGCACTGAGGTCTTTATGACGGTGATGAGCTTCTTGGTGCTACACATTATGCTCCTGCAGTGACTAGGTGAAATCATCCCCAAATTCCCTATATTTGTTTATACACACAGGGTATTTTCCAGTCTCAGCACCCGTCTGCGTCAAAGCCATCTGCTGCTGAAAGTGTAGCTGCAAATACTTGTCAGCTCATGCCCTAATGTGATGGGGTCAGCTCCAGTTTTTACTCCTCCCCATTTTTATGTGTGTCCAACTGTTCCCACGTGTCCTCGGTGCTCCTTGCCCCTGCCCAATGGGGAGCTTCCTCAGGCAGCAGTGCCAGCCCTGTTTAACCCCGTTGTTTTCTTTGCTCTTTGGTGTTCTAGAAAACACTGGCAGCAAATTTTAAAACCCCGGCAAGTTGGAAAACCCTGAGTGCTCTCTGCTTGGTGGATTGAGAAACCTCTGAACAGCAGCAGGAGTCTTGGAGCTTTCCTGCCCGAAATGCTGGGAAGCAAGAATGTTTTGTTTTCATGCCAGGATGGCTTTCTTGCTAGTGATGAAGGTAGAAAGGTTTTTTTTTGTTGGTTTGTTTTTAATTGGCAAACTTAGACTCCGCAGAAATTGGGAGCGATTGGCTGGGAAAGATGTGTAATTGTCTAATTTGCTACATGGGTCTTCAAGCTGTGTTGCTAATAGTGTGCCCTTTCCTTTAAGTCTGTGTTTAAAAGGTAGTTTTCAACCCTTCTGTCTCACTCTATCTTTTGCAGGTAATTAGCGATTGCTTTTATTTTCCACAGAGGTGAGGAAAGAGGGCAAAGCCGGAGCCATTGAGCTGAGTAAATTCTCTCTGTGAGCCCAGGGCAGAACCGAGGCCGGGCTGCTGTATCTCCCTCTGCTGCAGGGTCAGCATTTTGCTCACCGCTTTGTTTTCTTCCCAGGGATGAGGCGCTTCCACGGGTCAGGTGCATCTCTAGGATTTGTCCTTAATGCTGACAGCTCTTCAACTCCTTCAGCTGCTGCCAGCGTTGGGTGGGTGTAAGAAGCAAGTGCTTCACCGCTGTCTCCTTCCTGGAAAACTGCAGTGTAGAAATTTGGGAGAGTCTAAAACCTGTCAGTGCCTCACCTTAAAAGCTTTGTCAGAGAATAAGGATGTTTCGGGTTTTTTGCTGTTGTTTTTTTGTTTGTTTGTTTCTTTTGTGAATTGGCAAAGTTTCTGTATGGGGAGATTGAATGTAATTTCTACTTCTTTAGCTGACCCTGAGCTCAGTACAGTGCTGGGAAGATGACAGGTACCCAACCAGTCATATCAGTGATTGCCCTTTGCAGTGGACAGGGATTTTTTTCCAGTTGATTTTCTTTCATCACATAGTCGCTGTAAGGATTCTCCCAAGCTGGTGCATCCTTGTAACTTAAGAAAAAGTGAATAAGAAGGAAGAAAATACTTTCTGTTCTCTCAAGACACATTGATCAGCTTATTGCACACTGACTGACTCAAGTTTTAGCTTCAACCAAAATAATTTTTTTTTTTTTAAACTAAGTTTGCTTGTGACATTTAGGCACTGATCTTATTTTTTGTTGCGTTGTAACAATATAGAAAAGGCTTTTTTCTTTTCTTTTTTTTTTCTTTCCCCCTTTGATAGACTGATAATTTTCCATAGAACAGGTGGGAAACTAGACAAATATTTAGTTTGATTAGTTTAACATGTTTTTACTGTCTGGACTGTGTTGATTTTGCAGTTAGTGATGAACGGATGTAGAGAAGTCACGTATAATATTGTTAACATGAGTTAACACAAAGTAAAATGGAAAATATATTTTTGCATTGATTTAAAACTTGATTTCTAGTTACAGCAAGCTACTCATATCTGATATTTAATAATGCTGGGAGAAAAGTTACAGAGCCTGAAATCAACAGAAATATGTTTAAGATAAACATTTTTTTTTTTTTGTCAATCTCTGTGGCCTCTAAAAAACAGAAGGAGGGCATGGTCTTATTTGTGGGTGAAACTAAAAACTTTCTAGGAAGCTGAACCTGAAAAGAGTACACACAGTGGACTCTGTGAAACCTGCAGTTATCTGTATATAGTTATTATAAATGTGTCATCTGTGCGTGTGATAAAGGTCCATAACATTTTGCAGAAGTGCCTATTACGCACCTGTTATGAATTTTCTGTTTATAGTGCCAATTCCTCACATGGTGCTTAGGTCTTTAATGCTCATATGGCTGAAATCAGTGCTCCGTGTTGAAACATTCTCAGTAACACCTAGTGTGAGCTGCTACGCACAGTCTCTATACACAGGGGCACTCAAGTCATGAGTTCCTGGAGCAATGTATTTTTTTAAAATATTAGCATTTTCTTTCAGTTCTGAAATCAATCTGCTGATTAAACTTTGTTAATAATTAAGTAGTCCAGTGGTTTTTTTTCTGGTCAGGTTTTATTTCTGAGACTTTCATTACAATATAGCATACTCAGAGGCTGGGCTAATGCACGGAATCGGAAATCTGATATAGCTCTATGTGCTGTAACAACGTTGTCGGTGTTTGGCTGCCGCAGGGGAACCTATAACCTTACCAAAAGACATCAAGCTTCCCTATGCAACCCATTGGGAAAGCTAGAAGTCTCAGAAATAGGGACTGACAAAACCCACTAATCTCCAGACTGGTTTGAGCATTAGTCTCAGGATCAGTGGTGATCACCAAGCTGCCTCAAACCTGCCAATATGGATTGGCTAGAGGCTATCCACTGGAGACAATGTTGTCTTAACAGCTCTGGGAGGTGGGAGAAAAATTCAGGTTGCCATCTGTTGCTTTCAAGGAACTTTACCCTTTTTGAAATTCACTGTCTAGAATCAGTCCTGATAGTAACTGGCTACGACTTTTAAAAGAAAAATGAAAACATGCTAGTGCAAAAGTTACTCTTTTCAAGAAAAAAAACCAACAATAGACCCACCACACACAAAGGCTGAAAGGAATGTGGGGTCCTTTGCTTTGTACTTGAAGACAAGATCATCCTCAGTATGGGTGGGGAAGGGGAAAGTTCAGAGTCATTCTGTGCCTTGGGGTCTTGAACTCGTGTCCTGCTCTCTTAAGAGAGTCTTCATCCCTAGACTGTAGATTGTTCTTGGTCGTTGTAATTCACTGAGAGTATTTTCAAAGTCTGTGGTCCAGAGAAGAGCCCTCATCTCTCAAAGTGCTCCTTATTTCAAAGTCACCACCCTGTTCCATAGACATTGTTGCAGGCCACAGAAGAGATGCTTCCCAAGACCAGGGGTCCCAAAGGCAGTTTCTAGGCCCATTTTGACTCACAAAGCCTCTGTAATGGTCTCTCAAAAGCGCTTTTTTTCAGTGATTCTAAAATTAGCTGTGGGTACTGGGTTTTAGATGTCTTTGATTATGCTCATTGTCCAGCCTGTTAAGTGGAAGTGGGTGAACAACATCGGGATTCACCACCTTGGTGGGTGAGTCTTTTTTTAATTGGAAGACGGAAATTGCAGATGTGACTCTGTCTCCAAAACCCTGATTTGAAGTGCTTCAGCTATTGATTGAAGTAGAAAGACAGAGGGTGCCTGAGTGCTGTGCTGCTTCTTTCTCCTTCCTCTAATCATTTTGAAGGAAGGTGGCAGTTGGTGTTGTAAGTTTGCAAAAAATCAGTCTGATGGTGTTGCCAAGACCACGTGCTCTAGACTGAGTCCCTCCATCCTCCATCCCTGTTGATTGACTCTGTCATGGAGGGATGCACCTCTGAATTTGATGACAGCTAGTTAGGTGGTCTGAGAATCTCAGTTCTGGACTTGTAAATCCTGCTTTAATTCAACTTCTAAATATAGAATCCTTTTGTGGATTTGTGCTTAAGTGATTTCTAGCAGGAAGGATAGTTAAATACTGAAATGGATTTTATATAACAAGGTTGTATAATTTCAATTATCAGATGTTTCTTAGCTTGTGTTAGACATCTGTCAGGACTGATTTATATACAGTAGACTCTGCCTTGGAGCAGGGGGTGAATTGGATGGTATCTTGGCATCTCTTCTAGCCCTAATTTCTGCAATCTACACTTAGAAGAAGAGCTAATGCTTTATTGTGAGACGGCCTGCTAGGTGATGATGGTTGGTTGGTTTGTGCGGTTTTTAATACAAAATGCAGGTTGAAAATCAAGAAATTCTGCTGAGCATTGTTGTTCACAGTCTCTCAAATCTGTAAGTCAGAGAGTAAACCTGCAAAAGCGTCATAAAATTAAAATGAAGATTCTGTTTCACTGTTTACTGCATGAGACATGTCCCATCCTGATTCACATGCTATGAAGTTATGCTAAGGCATATTCCATGCTCTGGAGCAAAGCCACTGAGACGATTTAAGTTCTCTGGATTAATGCTGGTACAACTGAGAGTGGAATTTGGCTCATTGACTTCTCTGGGACTGCATAAATATGAATTGGGACAGGTTTTGTTCATACAAGTGTAGTTGATTCCAATATTTAAATGCACGTGTAGCTGATTACAAAAATATTGTGTCAGTGCACTACAAGTTATTACTGTAGAATGAACAAAACCTACCCTAACTGTACCCATTAGAAGGAGAAAACTCTCAGTAGGTTTGCTCCCTCTTCTTCCTGCAATATATAGTCTTAACTAAATGTTACTGAGTCAGTTTCAGTTGTGTTTCCCTCAACGCGCTACTTACAATTCTATGAAAGAACTTGTATTTAATAAGCAGCTTTTGGTCCACAGATTTAGAGTGAAAGTATGAAAAAATGTGGCTACGTGGCCTAAAGTACAGTTGAAAGGGCAAACTGCTGCTAGTGGTGCAGTGGGGATGAATAAGGTTGGAGCACTTAAATTGTAACACTGCTGTCTTGTGTTTGTCAGGTATCATAAAATGGAAAGTATTTAGTCTCGTCAACTCTTGGTTTGATAGAGGAAGGCACATTTGTGACTTAGTAGGTGGCACTGAGTTAGCAATGTTTCAGCATGGGATTTGGGTCGTTTGAGGTCTGCTGCTGGTCTCTAATATGGGAAAAACCCATCTGTGACCATTTTATTTGCTAGAAGTTCATGCCAGTCTTTCTGGCATGTTTCTGGCAGTTTCTTTGTTGTCTTGAAAATGCTGCACTTAGAGAAGTGATGAAAAACGAGTTCACACACACAAGCACACACATTTTAAAACTAGGAGTTAGGTGTCATTATTTGTATGCCAGAGTTAACCTAAGTGTTTGGGTTGGGACAAGATATGCTTCTGCTGTGGTTGCCTATCTTGTGTAGTGCAAGATCAAGACTATGGAGAACACTCGAAAACCTCCAGGATCCATTTCTTAGAGATGAATTCCTGAGATATGCAGAATATTACTGCCTTCCATTTTAATTGACTATAAAAAGTGATGGAATTATTTAGAAGTGAAACCATTTTTCTCCTACAGTGGAATTCAAATATCTAAATATTCTTCCCATCTCTCTTCACCCAGAATCAGCTTATATCTTTTCCCCCCATGTATTCCTGAGATATCCAGACTTCTTGTGTTGTTGTTGCTTTTTTTTTTAAACAGCCCAATATTAAATTACTCTCTGCCTGAGAGCCTATTTGCTGAATTCCTTCCAAAGTTTGATTTAACAAATAGTGATGCTATGATGGCAAATCCATCATGGAGAGAGTGGAAATGGGAACTTTGCTCGCTACAGTACTAGCTGAGCACTGCTAGCAGAGATGATAGAAAGCTCTATTTAGACTTTGAAGCTGCTTTTCTGCAATTTCAATGAAATTCCTTGGGGTAGTGCACTCCCTTTTTTCCACAGCACTGCATTATTTTGTGAATGGACAAGGTCACGCTCTAACTAGGTGACTTTCAATTATGGCATGTCATGCTTGAACAGACACAAGCCAACTGATGAAATTGCAAAATTTTGCATGCCAACCTTAGAGGCATGAGATTGCCTCCTAAATGGTATTTCTATGATGTACAAGCTCATTTTCTAGCTAGTCCTTCTCTCCCACGCCCCACCACTGTCTTAGTTGTTAATCTGTCCTAATGCTGACCGCAAGTGCTGGTGTGCTCCTCTCAGGACACTTACTGCTCTACCTTGTACTTGCTGGATAACAGTTATAATTAAAGATGAGTGTGATGCCTTCCTTCTCAAGCAAATTGTATCCACTTCCCAAGACTGTATTCTCTCTCTTACCTGATTACAAAGAATATGCTAGAAATGCTGTGGTGTTCTTGGGTAGAAAAGCTAACAGGAGTCTGAGAAGTTGGAGTAGGGGAATAGATTTATTAGTTAGGTCACCCAGAGAGTCTTCCGAGCATTGCAAGACGGTCCTCTATTCATTTTCTCATACTTTGTTTCATCTAATTTTAGCAGCCCCCAAAAGATGGGACTTCTGCCTATTACTGTTGGGAGACTATAACAGGTTAATACATCTCACATTGAAGAAGTTTTTCATGATGTTCAGTGTAAATTATTTCACAGATGAAATATACCTTCCTGTCAGGGAGCAGCCTAAATTTTCACTTTCTTAATTTCATCCCATTACTCCTCGTTATATCCCTTGTACCAATCTAAATAATTCATCGCCCTTCTTAATGTTTATACCCTTCAAATATTTATAGGCAGTTATCACGTCTCTCTTTAGTTAAAGCTTAGCTGAGCTGTTCATATTTAGACCTTTTAATCTTTCTTCATAAGCAAATCCTTCTACATGAGATTGAGGGCCTGATCCTCAAAGGTGTGTAGGTGCCTGTCATTGACTTCAGTGGAATCGTGGCCTAGATATTACTACCATTAGGCAGCAGGTTTTTTCTCCTCTCTGAATTACTACTAATTTGTCAGTATTAGATACTGAGGAGTACAGAACTGGATGCAATATTCCAGGGGCATCTTGGCCAGTCTTCTCTGCTGTGTGTTGTACGTGGCTTAAGTATATACATCCCCTTGGTTGTGCTGCACTTGTTGCTAGCATATACCATCGAAAATTCGTTTCTAAGGTAATGTTCAGCATTAACCTTACTTTGCCTTCTGGACCTCTTTATTCTAGATTTCTTACCAGTGAATATTTGACATAAGCTTCTTGTTTCCTAAGATGTCCCATCTATTTTCAGACTTTGGATCCCTTTATAGCTTTGCCCTCCCTTCCCTAGAATTTACAAGATCTCCCAGTTCCCTATTCTGCATGTGTGTGTGTATGTGAGTACCTGTATTTATTATACATGTATATAAAAAGAAGATACTTACTGCCCATTGCCTGAAAATAGATGAAAATTAAGGGGCTCTACTGAACATTAATCTCTATACCACTACACTATATGGTTTTCCAACTTCATGCAGTAGCATTTATCACTACTCTTTGTTTACAGATTTTTTTCAATGAATTTATTATCCATGTAACTCTGCTCATATCCAAGCCAATCTGAATTAAGTTTGTAAGGCAGAATCCCTATATCAAGATCCAGCTACAGTAAATCTAGTGCAGTACGTATTTCACTGTTCTCAGTGGCCTCTTAGGTCCTTCAGGTATGAGGTTTTGTTTGAATCTTCCATTTTTAGCTTGTGCAGTATCAGTTTATGACTGGTGATTATGGTTTCTGGGCTGTCACCACTGGAAAAAGCCTCTTGTTCCAGTCAGAAATGGAAATGATCATCCCGTGTTTGGGTTCAGGCTAGACTGAAATTTTGTGAAGTAAAGTGTGAAATTCTATCATCTCAAAAAGTTTGTACATCCAGGCCCAGAACTGGAACCAGTCAGAGTTGGACAGATCAGCCATACCAGTGGTAGTGACTATGTTTTTGTGGACTTGTTAAGAAAGATTTTTCTTTTCTCTTAAAGAAATGGAACAAAGTATTTTGTAGCTATCAAAAAAAATGCACATATAAAACTACTTTTAGGTTGTATTCTTTTAGTCCTTTTTATTTATATTAAGGAAATAGTTAAATATTTTTCAATTAAAATCAAATACTGTGTAAATGTGTAAATTAAATGTGTCACCTCTTTTGAGTGAACAACTAAAACTAATAACCAGATTTGAATGAACTTTAAAGAGACTTCTTGGCTACATCGGAGCTTTTTCTAAGTAAATAGCTTTTGCACAGCTCTACTTCCATTTTGCATCTGGCAAACATAGAATCAAATCCTGGAACTTGATATTGCTATTTTGGATGCCACACTCCTGATGCAAAGTGATTCTACATCACCGTCTGTGTATCATCCACGAGCCTGCTATACCAAACTCTCTCTCCTTTGCTTGTTTTTCTTTCAGCGTTTGGGTGGTGGATTGGGATTTTTGCCTGAAAGGGCTTGATGCTTGTCAAGTCTGTAAGAAAACAATACAGACTTCAAAATATTACATGATAGTAGCACCAAATTCGAATAGCTTTCTTAAAGCCGACTTAGCTCATCTGTGCGATTTTGCTGTATGACCTTGCTTTATTGCAGGGAGAGCATTTCTCTGTTACTTTTTAATACTCACTACAATGCATTTAACATCTTTCATATCTCATTATTTCACATTTGCTTATTCAAAATCTCATGATACAGATTGTGTCATCTACAGCAAAAGTATTTTACTGAAGACCCATTTAGATCTTCTACAGAGCTGCTGTGCTCTATTTTGAGTCTTTTATGTCATTGCCTTCCAAAGGTTTAGAATTTCAGCTTCAGCCTTGCAAAACCGGCTTGGTTTTTGTTTGGTTGTTTTTTGTTTTTTTTTTTTTTTAATTTTTTGGTATCACGTGAAGCCATCGTTTATTCCCTTATTTCATCTACTGCTCAAAAAGCTGTATGCGCAAGCGATGCAACTATGTGTACATATGTCCTACTAAAGACACCCATACTCTGCCTTTTTGTTTGCGACCAGTGCCATGTAAGGGACTATTTTAAGTTACAATATCAAAAAAAAAGCACTTTTGACAGTGTAAAACCTGGTCTTCCCTGGCAGCATTGGCGCATGCAGCATTGGCCCATGCAGCTCTCCTGGGAGATCCTTTTAAGAGTAGGCAAGCCAATTCTGTGTGACCTTTAGCTGAAGCAGAGTAAACAATACAGAAAGCAAAACTCAGATGCTTCTGTGAGAGAGTGAGCACTCAGCTGGGCTGCATGCTGACATGAACCATGCAGCATCATTCACACCTGGGGAATGAGGAATATTTTTGAAAACAGTAAGCAAAATGAACAGGAAAGAAATAGCACCTCCTAAAAATGGTGTACTACTGCTACTTAACATCCCCTGTTTTCTGTTGTAATTTTACACCTCTGCAAACCTCCAATGCTGGATAATCAGGCCCATAGTGTTCCTCTGACAGCCTGTAATGAGTTAAAAAATACCAACTGAGAAAGAGTGCTCAGAAGTTAAAGGAAAGAGAAGGGTATCACACTCATAACTTCAAAGATCACTAAGATAAATTTATTGCAAACCCCAGTTTATTTTAATGCTGTATTTTAAACTCTGCAAAAAGTTCCAATATGCCATTAATCAAATAGTCATTTTCTTTCCTATGTAGGAACAGAATGTTTGGGTTTTGATTTCATTGCGTTATTTTGTTTTACTGATTTTAGTTCAAAACTTCCAAATTTAATAAAATAGGAATGGCAGGAAGTTGATATACTTCCTTTCTCTCTTATTAGAATAATTGTGTTAGTGTCTTTAGTTCTAGAAAATGAATGATGACACCAATTATTGATCTTGTGACAGGTTAAGAAGAATATTATAATAATTCATACTCGTCAGCTTAACCTTTTATTGACTTGACCTTTTGCTTCTCTGAGAAAGAAAATGAAGGAACCTACATAATTTTGTGCTGTGATGTTGAAATTCTGACATGGTTTGGATTACAGCTTGGGTATTAATAAAATACAGTAATCTGCCAAATCATGAATCTATATCAGTAGCACAGGCAGATAGACAGAGTTGAGACAGGCTTTGCTCAATAACTAATGAGAGAGTTACTGTTGGGGAAGGGGAGTTATTGTTTTGGGGGTTCTGTGTTATTTTGTTTGCTTGCTTTGGGGTTTTGTTTTGGCTTTCTTTTTTCTTTTTTTTTTTTTTTTTTTAAAAAGAGGTCCTTCAGAAAAGAGGACCAGAACACAGGAACGAGTAAGCCTTCCAGTCTGACAAACAATGTGGGCTGGGTAATGTTGGTCAAATTTCAGTCCCCTGTCCCACTATGCCCAAACATACTTTTTTCTTGCTGTCCTGTGGAAAAGGCTAGTCTTGTCGCTTGGGTTTTGATGCAGCAAATTCTCCTAAAAAGCCAATTTAATCAAAATATGTTCCATACGAAGAAAATCAGAGTCTGCAAATGGTGGAGATTAACTAGTGCAATCTGGAATATCTTCTCATGAAAAGGTACCTGAGTCCCTCTTATCCAACAGTACCTGACCTCCCTGTAGGTCTTGTGGGAACACCAAAGTCTCTCTTCTGCTTATCTCCATCTTTCTGCTATGGAAGGAGGAGATATAGACAGGAAAGCAAGGCAAGGTGGGGCAAATAGCACATCTATCTGTGTGGGAAAATAAAGAGGGTTATGCAGACAAGTGCATGTGCTCTTGTGGGAAGGGCCACAGTTCCTTGAGATCAGCTGAAGGTGCCTTTTAGCAAGGGAGTGCCTACAAAACCGAAGTATGAAGTTGCTCCAAATGAACCTTGCCTAGAATTGGGGGAAAACATTTTGGTCAAGACTGTTTTCCATGAAATATATAGACTCTCTACAGTATTCAGAGCAGTCAGAAAAATAGAGCTAATCTTGTTGACCTCTAAACCTGACCGGTGTTAACAATGACAGGCTATTCCTGCTATCAGCCTTTCATCTGAAACAGCAGAGGTTTGTGTGGCTGATGTGAAGGTTACAACCTTACTGATGACCAGTCTGATGCCTTGGGATAAATTCTCTTTCTTAGCTTGCCCTCTTAAAAACCATGGCAACCGCACACATACACAACACCAAGCAAATAAACAAATAAACCCATGTGAAAAGATAGTGACATTGCAAAAAACCCTCCAAATGTGCAAAAGCCAGGAAATGTCAGAATTAATTTGTTAGTATAACTTTGGTGTGCTCCACTACACGCATGTTCAATATTACATCCTACCGATGTGATCAGATACTACCCTTTTCTCAGGATCTCTGACTTGTGTGCAGGATGGGCCTATCTAAAAGAAAAGTGAGGAAGGTGTAACAACGGAGATTATTCCCTATAAGTGTCCTGCCTTGATGTCCGTATTCTTTTAAATGTGCATGGTGAATAAGATAGGAAGCTGCAAGGAAAGAATTTATAGTTTCTTCAGTTGTATCCTTGAACATCAGCCTATAGAGATGGATTTTCTTCCTCTTCTTGCCATAGAAATCCTATGTGAAGTTAGGTGAGGGATTTCAAATCCTTCTTGTCACAGATGGCAAGGAATTTCCCACCTTTGTTTCCTGCATGCCATTTACGGTATTTAAGACGGGAGCTCTTTCAGCTGTAACGAGTTTCTTGGAGCTATGCTATGAACGTAAGTGATGGTGTGCTGTACTGGGCACACCAGGGAAAAGAGTCAGTGCCCAGTTGCGAAGTCTAAAGTCAGAGAACTTTTGATCTTAATAAATCTGTGCTGCCGTTGCCCATCTGCAGAATGGAGGGAATGCTTCTTCCTTGCTTGCAGGCTGTGAACGTTAACTCTGGTTCAGGCACTGTCACGAGGAGTACCATAGAAAAGCCAAGTGAAAATTAATCATTCTGTTTCAGGAACAGAGTTTGAGTCATAAGTCACAGACCACATACTGTGAAGATACACCACAGTAATGAATGACTGCCCGGCCAGTCCCCACACTGACCAAAACGTGGATCCTGCAGAAATATTAAAGGCCACTGTCATTGAGAACTGTAGCAGAAGAGCTAAGCAACAGGAAGCAGAATGAAGTTACATATAACCATATGTTTTCCACATAAATAAATTTCATAACATTTTGGAAGATTTCCTTGCAACCCTTTTCCTTACAATTTTTTACAGATGATGGAGGAAGCCATGCTGCATTGCCTAAAGACCTGCCTTACCCGGGGCTTCTTGTAAGCTGTAGCTAAGACCAGAATAACTTGAAGTTTTCAATTTCCAGACACACAAATTGGATGCAGTGACAGCGTAAGAAAAATGAAACATTATGGATTAGTAGAGCCTCGTCCTGGGTACTCCAGAGGAATCATTGAAGGCCTGCTGCCAAGTTATTTCAGCTAACACTAGAAAAGTTTTTCATGGAAAAGTTAATTTTGGTATTCAGAGACGTTTTGCAAGCTTATTGTGAATAATGGATGGAAACTTAAGATTTTTATTTTCTCACCTGTATAACCACAAATCCACCACTAGAATTATGTCATGAGGAAAAAGAACTTTTGGAGTTGTATGTTTAGCAGGGTTTAAGACCTTGTATGGCCTGCTTACACAAGTGCTTTTCTGCATGGCTTTGCATATCTCTGAGCACCCTATAATTTGTCTGAGAGAAAAATTAACATCATCCACCACAGTCAGGAGCATTCAGGACTTAATTAGTTCTCTTCCATGGCGAGAAATTTCAAACAGGCAAATTTTAGCCAGAAACAATTGGAATTCATTTCCTATGCAATGCAGTTGCTTCCATACCTGTTTGCTCTGCTCTAGGATCTTCCAACTGTGACAGCTTATCAGCAGGAGTATCCACCAACCCAGGCTAATTAAACACTGCATGGAATATTTCAGCTATATTCAGCCTGTAGCATCCTTGCTCTTACAGAGCAAACTTTTACTCTCCCAGTGGTGCTACTGAGTTTGGTCAGCATCCTCTGACTCTGTGAGGTATTCCTGCTTTGGGTCTATAGAGGAACCATAGGATGGCTCTATCCCGATAAAAGCCAGAATGGTCACCAATTCTCCCCGTTATTTACACCCCATGTTTTGTTAACCCTGGGCATTATTTAAACACCAATTAACAAAAAAAACAAACCAAAACAAAAAGGTGAGTAGTTCATCTCTGCAGCAAATTGTACTTTTTAATGGTTCTAAGCTTGGCAAATGTGTTTTATTTATGGCATATTACCAGAGGAAGGGAGAAAAAGCCAGAGGTGTAACAAACTAATGCAGTAACATCTTTTGACATGGGTTTATATTCACTGGGGGGGATTCAGTGCCTTGGAAAGGTGAGCTTTTGGGAGGTTGGTAATTAGACAAAACAAATTGATTCAGAATTGTGTTTCTCAAATGGTTTAAATTTCTATTAAGTGGCATTGGAAGAAGAGAAGTGCTGACAAGTGAGAGTTTATCCTGATCCAGTGTAGCACCTGCTTATAACAAGGGTCTTTGATTCTACTGTTACCAGTAAGACAGGCAGGAGCAGGAGAAATAAGGTCTTTGGCGTCCTACAACATATGGTTCTTCCAATAGAGTTATAACAATGAATTTTCCTGAGCTGTTCTTGGCTTTTGGTGTCAGGAGCAAATCAATCTAAAAAGTTTGCTGTCAAGTAATATCAAATAAAGTTTTCAGTGAAAATATATACATAACCTCTCACGTGGGGAATAAGCAGTGCATATATACATGGTGGAAATGATGTAGGATAGAACTAATCATGATATTTTTATCAAGGCAGCTCACTTTTAACAAAGTTATGCAAAGATATTCATCAATATAGATCTGCAGACTGGCATAATCTTGGCTTTGGCCAATCAGTGGGTTGCTGAGGAGGGTGGAAGTGGTAAGTGATGAATAAGGAAAAAATGTCAGCAATTAGGAATTTTGGAACCTTTTATATGGGAATTGGGAACCAAAGATAAGGGTTCGATATCTACTCTGTTGTTTAGTGTCTTATATTCCTAAGTAATGAAACCCAAAGGTAACCCTTTTGAGCACTCCTGTTGCATCATACATGCCCAGTGCTGCTGCTTCGATGCATGCTATTTTGGGTTTTGAACTCTTCTTCTTCCTCGCCCTTTCCCTCTGCCCATCATCAGCAAAGAGCTGCTTTGCTGGACTTAGAGATACACTGAACTTTTAAGCTGCTATCTATTGTTGGTTATCCAATTTCCTAGGAAGGGAATTCCTATTTAAAATACTCCTTTTGTTCCGTTTCGTTCCTTAGCCCAGATAAAGTAATCATTAGTAGTGGTGTGAATCTCTTTGGAACTTTCCTGTGAATGTATTGGGAAATACATATTAAATACATTACATCCACATGTGTAATATAAATTTAATCTCCAAGCCACTAACTCCCAGGTCTACATCCCGCATCCCTCAGGGTGGGAAGCCTTGTAAGCTAATTAGTGATAGCACATAAGCCTCAGCCCTGAAGGACATTGTTCATTTTATTACTTGTGTTGTGCTCAATAAGGGAGGATGCTACTGGATGATAAAATGCATGGAACCAGAAGAAACACTTAGCAACAGAATAAAGCTAAGACATCCTCAGCAAGTTTGCAGACAACACCAAGCTGAGTGGTGTGGTTGACACACCTGAGGGATACCATCCAAAGGGACCTGGACAGGCTTGAGAAGTGGGCCTGTGTAAACCTCATGAAATTCAACAAGGTCCTGCACTTGGGCCCGGGCAACCCCCAGTATCAATACAGGCTGGTAGATGAAGGGATTGAGAGTAGCCTTCCTGAGAAGGACTTGGGCATTCTGATGGATGAAAAGTTGGACATGAGGCACCAACGTGCACTTGCAGCCCAGAAAGCCAACCGTATATTGGGCTGCATCAAAAGAAGCGTGACCAACAGGTCGAGGGAGGTGCATCCCGAAGAGCAAGAAATCAGGCAAGGGAAGAAAGAGACCTGCATGGCTGAGAAGGGACCTTCTGAAAAAGCTCAGGTGGAAGATGGGAGTTTACAATAGGTGGAAGAAGGGGCTGACCACTTGGGACGAGTATAAGAATGCTGTCAGGGTATGAAGGGATGAAACAAGGAAAACCAAAGGAGCCTTGGAGTTGAACCTGGTGAGGGATGTCAAGGCCAATAGGAAGGGTTTCTTTAAGTATATAGGAGACAAAAAGAAAACCAGGGAAAATGTGGGCCCGCTGTTAAACAAGACAGGTGCTGTTGTGACAGATGATGCAGAGAAGGTGGAGTTGCTGAATGTCTTCTTTGGTTCTATCTTCACTGCTCAGGCCAGTCCTCGGGAGTCCCAGACTTCGCAGGTAACAGAGAAAGTCTGGAGGAAGCAAGACTTTCCCTTGGTTGATGAGGAACAAGGTAGAGATCAGTTAGGTAAACGATATCCACAAGTCCATGGGGCCTGATGGGATGCACCTGTGAGTGCTGAGAGGAAGTCATTGCTGGGCCGTTCTCCATCATCTTTGAAAGGTCCAGGAGAACAGGTGAGGTGCCTGAGGACTGGAGGAAAGCCAGTGTCACTCCAGTCTTCAAAAAGGGCAAGAAGGATGACCCGGGAAACTACAGGCCGGTCAGCCTCACCTTCATCCCTGGAAAGGTGATGGAACAGCTTGTTCTGGTTGTCATCTCAAAGCACCTGGAAGAAAAGAAGGTTATCAGAAGTAGTCAACATGGATTCACAAAGGGGAAGTCATGTTGGACTAATCTGATAACCTTCTATGATGGGGTGACTGGATGGGTGGATGAGGGGAGGGCAGTAGATGTTGTCTACCTTGACTTCAGCAAGGCTTTCGACACTGTCTCCCACATCATCCTCACATGCAAGCTTAGGAAGTGTGGGTTAGATGAATGGACAGTGGGGTGGATTGAGAACTGGCTGACAGATAGAGCTCAGAGGGTTGTGGTTAGTAGTGCAGAGTCTAGTTGGAGGTCAGTAACGAGTGCTGTCCCTCAGGGGTCAGTACTGGTTCCAGTCCTGTTCAATATATTCATCAATGACCTGGATGAAGGGATATAGTGTACCATCAGCAAGTTTGCTGATGACACAAAACTGGGAGGAGTGGCTGACACGCCAAAAGGCTGTGCCGCCTTACAGCGTGACCTGGACAGGCTGGAGAGTTGGGCAGAGAGAAACCTTATGAAATTCGACAAGGTCAAGTGTAGGGTACTGCACCTGGGGAGGAATAACCCCATGCATCAGTACAGGTTGGGGGCTGACCTCCTGGAGAGCAGCTCTGTGGAAAGGGACCTGGGAGTCCTCGTGGACAAGAGGATGACCATGAGCCAGCAATGTGCCCTGGTGGCCAAGAAGGCCAATGGCACCCTGGGGTGCATCAAGAAGAATGTGGCGAGCAGGTTGAGGGAGGTCATCCTCCCCCGCTACTCTGCCCTGGTGAGGCCACATCTGGAGTGCTGTGTCCAGTTCTAGGCTCCCCAGTTCAAGAGGGGAGGATCCAGTCAGGGATCTGCTGGAGAGGGTCCAGCAAAGGGCTTCGAAGATGATTAGGGGATTGGAACATCTCTCTTATGAGGAAAAACTGAGGGACTTGGGTCTTTTTAGTCTAGAGAAAAGAAGACTGAGGGGGGATCTTATTAATGCTTACAATACTTCAAGGGAGGTTGCCAGGGAGATGGGACCAGTCTTTTTTCAGTGGTGCCCAGTGACAGGACAAGAGGTAACGGGCACAAACTTGAACATAGGAAGTTCCATCTTAACACGAGGAGAAACTTCTTTCCTTTGAGGGTGGCAGAGCACTGGCACAGGCTGCCCAGAGAGGTGGTGGAGTCTCCCACTCTGGAGACATTCAGAACCCGCCTGGACGCTGTCCTGTGCAACTTGCTGTAGGTGACCCTGCTCGGGCAGGGGGGTTGGACTAGATGATCTCCAGAGGTCCCTTCCAACCGTGACCATTCTGTGGTTCATTCTGTGGTTCATACTGTGATTCTGGCCCTCTACTCTGCCCTTGTGAGACCCCATCTGGAGTACTGCATCCAGCTTTGGAGCCCTCAATACAGGAAAGACATGAACCTGTTGGAGTAGGTCCAGAGGAGGATGATAAAAATGATCAGAGGGCTGGAAAACCTCTCCTATGAGGACAGGTTGAGAGAGTTGGGGTTGTTCAGCCTGCAGAAGAGAAGGCTTTGGGGAGACCTTATTGTGGCCTTTCAGTACTTAAAGAGGGCCTACCGGAAAGGAGGGGACAAACTTTTTAGCAGGGCCTGTTGTGATAGGACAAGGAGTAATGGCTTTAAACTAAGAGAGGGAAGATTTAGACTAGATATAAGGAAGAAATTTTTGACAATGAGTGTGATGAGACACTGACACAGGTTGCCCAGAGAGGTGGTAGATGCCACATCCCTGGAAATACCCCCAGTCAGGTTGGATGGGGCTCTGAGCAACCCGATCTATTTGAAGATGTCCCTTCTTATTGCAGGGGAAGTTGGACTAGATGACCTTTAAAAAGTCCCTTCCAACCCAAACTGTTCTGTGATCCTACTACAAGGCCATCCTGCAGTCACAAGTTACATGCCTCCGGTCAACCCATAGCTGAATAGACTTGAGAAACAACTACAAGATAAGCTTTAACATCTATGTAGATGGATAGATATGTAAGAACTCTAACTGCTTCCATGGGGCTCAGAGTTCTCAAGGGCTTGTGCTATGGCTACCCACTGGCTCAGAGCCAAAGTACTGCAGTACATTGAAAAATGGTATCTGCTGTGTCTCAGTAATCTAGGTAATAACATATCAATTGAACCTTTTCCTGAAAATGCACTCATGAAAACACTTGTTGTAGTTACACAGGTATTCATCATTTGTATTCCTTTCTCAAAACATATAAGCAGGGATTAAAAAAGTAAATTTTTGTTTTCTCATGTACATTGGCCTTTCAAATCTATCATGCTTATTTTTCGACAGGGATGCCATTTTGACTTTTTCTTTCCTTAGATCTTGCTGGTATGGCTTTTGGTTACTTTTTGTCTTGTAAGGTTTGTTTTCCCAGATTCTCCCTGGGCAGTAAGGTCTCGGAGAATAACCATTGTTTCAGATATGAATGCAAGAGGATTGAAGACCATGGCACTTATTACTGTGTTTCTCCTCTGTACCACCACAAAATTCTTAGCTGTGATTTCTCCATTGTCTTTAGAAAGATTATTCAAAATTTGTGCCTGCCTTTGCAAACTGCATTTTAACTCCAGCCCCTGTCTACAATTGCATTTTGCTTAGCTCACTAAAAGATTTCATCTTTTGATGGGATCCAAAATCACTTTGAAAAAGGTGGCAGAGCAGCAGCCTAGGTAAAAATTTTCTTGTTTTGGTACGAAATATAACTAGTGCAGGAAAAGTCAGAACTGGTCACCACCTGTGTAACCTCACATTTCATCTGGAATAAGCAACTCTAACAGTGGAGAGGGAGACTCAGTTCTTATTGACTCTTGGGCAAAACAGCTCCAAAACAATGTCCAGTGCAAGGAATTGCCTGAAATTATTTCCTTGTTTGATTGTCAACCTGTTAACGGCAACACTTTTAAGCAGTGAGCACTGGAGGCTAGAAAAGAACAAGAGACTCAAATAGAATAAAGATTTGGTTGCATTGCCAGCTTCCTCAGACATTTGGCTTTTATTCTGTATATCTTTTTGTTTGGTTAATCTCCCTGGCTAGTGGTATTGTCCCCCCTCCCTCTCCTCCCTGAGATCCATGTGGTTGCCCTGTTTTATACCTTTGCATTCTGCTGGGGCTTTAACATCATTGCCAGCTGGCTGCTGAAAGATTTTTCTTTGAATACAGTGGAGTAACAAAATAGCATTTGTAAGTGGGGGAGGGGAAAGTGTGATCCACAGCACAGAGATGTTCTAAAATGCAGAAATTAGAAATAAATTATTCAAAAGCAGTAGTATTTTTATGGCACCGTGACCTCTTCTCCTGCTGGGGCTTCTTAGAGAAGCCTGGCAATAACAAAAGGTGTGGGATACAAAATAACAAAGGCCAGATAATATGTTCACCAGTGAGTTGAAAAACTAGGCTTGGAGATTAACTTGCTCTTTGAAACCTCTTTCTTCGTACAGAAATAACCAATAACACAGGCTCAGTGCCCCTTACCCTTACTGAAACTGAGTGAGTTAGAACACATCAGGGAACCACAGTAACTTTCCAAGCGCACCCACGTCAATACAAATTAGCCACTAATTACTACAAAACACTGACTTTCTATATCAAAAGGTGTGTGGGAGTTCAGTTTACTCATGCCCCTTGTGTATGTAGTAATGATGTCTCAATTACTTACATGTGTACGTGTGCCTGAGAGATACATGGACACCCATTAGTATGCCTACGCACTTTACTTGTGTTTATATACAAACAGCATTCGTTTATTCCAGCACTTGTCAGTGATTCATTTATTAGCTGGACATTATACCTGCTCCTCTGTCAGTATTCAACTAATATTCCAGCAGGAGTCCATAGGGTGTTGTTCTGTCTCAATTACGGATGTAAAGCCGAGAGCTTGGATATATGAAATGCACTTGGGAGTCTTCTGGTGCTACAAGAAGTGCAGCTCTTAATATTTTACATTATTTTCAGTAGGAAGGCTCCAAAGCTCAGTGTTGTGGGCAATTTCAAAGTAGGATGATTTCATTCTTTCTGGAGCAGGATCTTTTGGTTGCCCTTGAACAAGTCAGTACAGACAGTCGTAGAGTATATCCTCATCCTATCCACCCAGCCTAACAACTAGTTACAAGCAGAAAGGTGAACGTGTGTTTGACGGGGGGGGGGGAAAAAAGGCTGATGGGAGTGCTTTGGTTCACTTTCCCAAACTTCCAACCCTGCTCCAAGCACAAGTCTGTGATTAAACACAGCCGCATTTGTCCAGTCCCCAAGCCCCTGAAGTTGGTCTACACGTGGTAGAGTTCGGAGTGTTTTGCCAGGCCCTGTGTTACACTATGCCGCTGCACGTAGTTGAACACGCTCATGTTCAAAGGCTCCGGATGAAGAGCTTTCAAAAGAGGATTTCTTGATGCAATGTTGTCGAAGCGGCTGAGCAGCCCAGCTGGAGATGGTGTGACTCTGTAGATGTTGGGTATGACTGAATATGTTATCCTTGGTCAGGAGCTAAGGAAGCTGGCTTGACTTTGACTTGAGAGATTACTTCAGGGACAATTTCAGTACTATGGGGCATTGCTTACATTTTTTCCCTGAGAACTAAATACATATTTTGACTCTCCTATTGCATATTGGAAGAGAAGAGGCTTGTATTGTTATTGAGAAACGTACATAACAATCTAATCTTTTTCAGCAATAGAAGCAATAGGTTTGGCAGGATGTGGAAGAAGGTCAATGTCTGTGCTGTGCATAAGGAAAACCTCTGCTAAAATTACTGGCTTTCTATGGGTCTAAAATTTGCTTGGGCTTGGTTGCAAAAATCTGATACAAAGTCTGGATTGCTGAACAGCAACCACTTTGGAAATGAAAAACAACATCTTATTAAATGGAAACTAATGGGCACGTGTACAGATGTTTTCATTTCCCATAACTGCCATAAGGCCTATGAAACTCTTTTAGTCCCATTTTGTAGTACGTATGGGAGTAAAATAATTCTATATACAAAATACCAACTGTAATGTGTTCCTTGAGTACAGCGACTATGTGAAATCAGGGGTTTAAATTATTATGTAATGCTTGCATTTAGTAGACAAATTAAGCCTGAGCTTAATCCACCTAGTAGGTGGATTGAAATGTGTCTTCCTCATCCCCCGCTGCCCCACCCAGGTCAAATCCCTAACAAATTATTCTTTTCTATCACATTATCATTTATGCTTCTGAGCCTCTAAAATGCAGTTTCAGGTGATGCCTGTATTTGCTTTGTTGCTGTTTAAAACTAGCAAATGAAAGAAAAAAGTCTCCATATGCAGGTCCCTCAACATTTTTGAATAGTTTAAAACTAAAAATATATTCAAATTATTAATTGCAGATGAATGATTTTATAGTGACAGACAGCGGGGGGGTTCTGCACTTGGCTGTACTCCATTAAGACTGCATGACTTGTAATTAGAAATGAGCTAATGCCAAAGCTGATCTTTCCCAAAGTCTGAGTGTGTTCAGAGAGGAAGACTGTGTTTTAATTAAGAATAGACTAGCCAGTAGCAAAGTTCAGGTCTTCTACAAAGTGTAGCAGCGTATAACTCAGCAAAACACATAAAATAGACTTAAGTTCCTCCAGTCTGACCAGAGCAATTTATGTGACCTTAAGCAGGTTTTGAATTTAGTGGGTCTTAAAGATATACTTAGAGTTTAAAAATGTAGAGAATTTTGCTGACTTTTGACATTAGATTTACAACCTTGGTTGTACTCGTTTGTATTTAGCATAATTATAAATGAGGTGATGTTGAAACTTCTTTCCTAGGAGTTAAAAATATTGAACCTTTTCACTAAGATTTGATAAAGTCTTTGGAATTCCTTGTCCTCCTTTCTAAAATGCGAATCACCTTATATTTTTCAGCAATGAGTTTCACGGACTCTAAGCAGTAAATAGGACATGAATTGTCTATTGTAAGACTGTGAATTAGAACTTTTGTGATTTTGACTGCCTATGCATAGTGGAAGTGGAAGACACCCAAATCATTCTTATATCAATGATTACAATGAGAGTAGAAGCTCGTAATGCTGATGAACTTCTTACAGTCTCTGGAGTACATACTTGTTCCTGTTTCTCTTCAGATGAATGCCATTATAATAAACCCTTTTGTTTACAACCACTCTTCCAATCCAGAAAGTATTTGAATGTATTCAGCATACAGTAGAGACATATTCATCTGTCACTGAAGTGCAGCCACCTCTGAGGTGAAACTTGGCAGCAGTTCTTACATTAAAGTACTGCTGATAGTCTGATCTTTTTTTTTTTTTTTTTTTTTTTTTTAACAAGATGAAGCCTCACCATAAATCAAGAACTACCTTTTCCATTTCTCTCTCTTCGTAAGACTTCTTATACTGGAACCAAAGTAGTTCTCTGTCCTTTGTCAGTGCTTATTTTTGAAAGGAGACTTTGAGTTAATGGTGAACATGCTATTCTGAACTTCAGCAAAGGATCTCAATCTGCCATTAGATTTGTGCTACGGAGAGACAGACAGGGGGAGCAAAGATGCCAGACAGTCCAGAGCTTAATATGTTCCTCACAGCTGGAGGTGACATGACAGTCCTCTTGTCATTTGACACTGAATTTAAAAATATTTGTCTGGAGCCAAAAGCCACCACCATACAGATTTCTCACTATGCTGTGAGATTTAGGCCACTGAGGCTATTATTTTATTAAGGTGTCTTAGAGAGAAGGACTCCTTTGTAAACAGCCTTTGTCTTTGGAAAAGACCTTTCTCTACTCCTATTTTTTTTTTTTTTTGTGCATTGATGACAGAGCAGGCATTAAATCTGGGCAGAGATAATGCCAGGTGATAATTTTTTTTTACTCCTGACCTCATAAATCAATTGGCAGAACTGTACATTGCTTGGAGTAACAGTGTGCCATTTTGAATTTGTTACAACTGCAGTGCAAACTAATTTTAGCACCTTAATGCTTGCTGTTTGCTGCAGTTTGCAAAGCAACTCCAGATTAAAAGCAATACAATAAGTGACTATATTTATTGGCCTTATACCAGCAACTGACAACAATAAAATCACAACTGATGGCACTATTAGTGTTGCTACATCTAGGTACTAGTGAAAAACCCAGTTGCATTTTTAGTATGAATGCTATTAATAGCTAGTTTAATTGTCAAAAGGCCCTTACTAATATTTAGTGAAGAGAGGCAGAGAAATCTAATATTTTGGTAGACCTTAGTTTGCCCAGGGCAAAGAAATCAGATTTTCAAATGGTATGATCATAGATCAGGTTTCCAGAGTTCTGTACAATCTCATCCTGTTGAGAAGTTTGAGGAAGAAATCCTCAGCGATCTATTTGCAAAGTTCGTCCCTCATTTTTCCTTTAGTATTTGGAAGGGACCAATGACAGTGTCCAAGAGAGAGGAAGAATATTTCTTTTCTGTATACAAGGAGCTCAAAAGATACCTCTTTGCTGAGCTTGCCACCTTACCTCTGCTTCCGGAAAAAAATCATATACTGTCTTTGCATTTTTACAGTAGCTGTCATTTTCACAGTCATTTTCACAGAACCCCAGGTCCTGGACCTGTTGTGCTGGTGGTTGCATAGCCAGTAGGGTTAGATGTAAGGATGGATAGTGGGGATATCCTGACGTTCAGTGTGGAAGGACGGCCAAAAAAGCAGTGATTAACAGGGGAGTCAGGCATCCATTGCAAGAAGGACTAGACTTTAAATCAGATGAAAAGCCAAAAGCAAAGAAAACTAGAAAGAGGAGACATTAATATTTCACCCTTGCCATATTTATTCCTTCCGTTCTTAAGAAAAGATCTGCTGCAATTTTTGTTCTTCAAATGAACTGCTTCTAAAGATATTATGGGAAATGGCATCTTACTGCAAGAAAATCAGAGCAGGAAGGAGGGAGAAATGAAGTCTGGGCAACAGACAAACAATAAGCTTTGAGAAGCAACGGAGAGCCAGCAATATGGAGCTACAGAGTGCAGTTCAGTAGTCTGCAGGTCCTTAAGAAGGGGCTGTTTTTGTGGAGAAGCTGACAACTTTATATGAATTAATAGATAAGTAATTCCCTTCAGATGAGCAGGGAAGGCAGACAGAGAGTGATGGCCCTGAACTGAGCTGAAGAGAGTAAATTTTGATGGGGACAATCTGAGGCAAATCCCAAAATGACCCATCACTGTGAGACAAGAATATTCAATAAGCCCCCTGTGTCAAAACAAAAAAAAATTATTACATGACCAAATGTGTGTAAGCAGTTATGTAGGTATTGTCATCTTTGAAACAGATATTAGTACAGGTTACAAATATCTTCCTGCAGATTAATACTAAAGTGAATTAGCCATGAAGCACAACCTATCGTGTTAAGAAAATGCTGGAGTGAGATCTCACTTCTGGCTTTGGGGATATCTTTGTGCTTATAGAAGGATCAAGGTTGCATTATCACCTGCGTGTGCACAACTTATTGAGACTTGGATTGTATGAGAGCAAAAAATAATGCCTTCATTAAGGCTTTGAGTGTTTAGCATTTGTAGGTGCTATATGATGAGCTGTAGATGTAGAGTGGTTGGGTTAAACAGAGCCTGTGGCTCCCTGCTGAGGCTGCGGGTGCAATGCAAAGGCTTTTAGCAAAGAGGCCTTTTAGTACTACTTCTTTTAGTAACTACAGGGTAAGTCCATGCAGGCCTGTAGGATATTTGAGTCCTGCTAATGCCTGAACTTTACCATATATCTCTCTATATATTTATATATAACATTAGTCTTATATATTTATGTCTATATCTATAGATATATCTATATCTATGTCTATACATATTTCTACATAGCTTATCTCTATGTATGTATTATATGTAAACTATCTATCTCTTTTGTAAACTACCTATCTCTGTCTATATATCATATGTGTACATATAGATACATGCATACATAGTATCTGGGTACGGTCCTGGGCAACCTGCTTTAGAAGACCCTGTCTGGGCAGTCAGACTAGACCAGATGATCTCCAGAGGTCTCTTCTGACTTCAGCCTGTGATTCTGTGACTAAGGGAAACCTTTGTTTTTCCCTCAGTAGCAGAGCAATGCTGTAAAGGAAGCAGCTGAATGTCAGCTAAAATGAAAAATCACACTATTTTTGGGTAAGCTTTTTAGAAAGAGGTAATTTTACCTTCGCCCACCTCACTATTCATTTTTCCTGCAGTTTTGGACATCCCATTTCCTTCTGCCATCTGACATATCTTTTCACATCAGCAATCCTCTTCTCTTCTAAATTCCTAGATGTGGACTGAAGAAGAGAAGCAGGAAGCTGACCAGTTTGCTGGTAGCATCAAGATCAGTGTATCCCTTTTCCTTCCATGCACCTTTTTGTAGCCTTCACAAGAAGTGTTCCACTATGCTGTGGCTTGTTTATGAGAACAGAGAAATGGCAGCTAAAACATTGCTCAGCAGCAATTCAGGGAAAGTAGAATTGAGACAAGGTCATCTCTGTGCCGGTGACATAATTGCTCCATCGTCTTCTTTCCCCATCTATCCTTGTTCCTCAGGAACAATGAAGAATGGACACACAACAGCTTATGTATTCTTCTGCAGATTTGGCAAAAACTGTTCCTCTGTACTCTCACTGCTTTAATACAAAAATAAATACCTGTATTTTGCTACGTTTCCTTCCTTTTAGAGTAGGCTAAACTTTTGTTGTTGACTTAAATGTAAACAGTGTCTGGCTGTCAGAGTAGAGATTTGAGTTTGAAAAGCGATGATCTGGCTCCACTAGGTGAGCTCACAAGGCTCTTGAGTTACAGACTTTAATGGTAACGGCTGTCTAGGAAAGAAATGATAAACAAATGGAGATGGAGTGTAACAGTACTGTTGTTAGGATAAGTATGTGTTTGGGCTTTCACAAGGTATTTCAATGGGGAAATATGAGGAAGGTGAAAAAATGACTGAGCTAGCGGGTGGCTGGATGGGCATGAAGCCATTATAAGCTCCAAAACTGTACCGGTGAGGCTTAGGTCTATTTACTACAGTGTGGTACACGTGAATTCAAAGAAACATTCCTCTAACTATGGCCCAACCTAAAGGCATGTCCCACAAACCTCCTTGTTCTTTACCCCGATGGGTGTCTAATCAGTCATCTTGGTGAAGGAAATTATCTGTCCTTAGCCTTTCTGGCAAGAGAGACAGGAGGTCCCTGTAGTGCAAGTGCTAATATTTTACTCCAATACGAATTTGCTTTTGTAAGAAATAGATTGGGCCTGCTGGGATGTCTTAGAGTATCAGCATGTGTTCTGTTTTGTCAATTTAATTGTTTATTCTCTGTTATTTTTAGTCTTCAACTTGAACTGAAATTCCAAAAGGTGTTGACACAAGGGAGCAAACAGTGATGAGCAATTAAGGGTCATTAACATAGAGTGACTTTGTCTTTGTGATATCGGTTGTATCCTCAGAGTTGTTGCTAAAGTTCTTTTGTTTTGCATCTTGGATTTCAGATAGGTGGTAATCTGATCAGTTTCCTTGGAAATTTTGCTTTTGGGAACATTTTCCGTATGACAGAGAGATGTGGGGGACAGGGGAGAGGAAATCTGGGAAGGACAAGTTCTGCTCCAGGTTGCTTGCTCTGCAGCTGGAACAAGAAAGCAGGACTGAGAAAAACAATGAAGATGCTGAAGGAAATGATGGGCACGTGGGACTCCTGAGAGCACCAACGTGCCCCATGCAGAAGGGAGGAAACTGCTCATCCACTGAATTTTGTGCTTTGCCTTACAAGTGCTTTAGCTCTGGAACAAATTTAGGGGATGCTTCCTAAAAATGATATAAACAGTAGTGTTTGTGTCCTGAGGCTGTGGATAGAGTATATTCTACACTGAAGAGTTTAAGAGCCCATGGATCTGCTGTATTAGTCCCAATACAGTTGTTTGTACAGTTCCCAAAAGAGAGATCACAGCCTATACCAGGACAAAATCACTGGCTGATTTTTATGTAGGAATATTTTATTGACAGCAATTTTCCATCAATGGCAAGTAGGAACAAATTTGCAGATAATCTCCTGAAATAAGATCTTGCAGATGACACAGTTTTATTTACAAGAGCCATTGCAATTTGTAAGGACGTCCTCAAAATTTTCCATAAAGTACCTTAGAATATCAGCATACATTGTAAAGTCTACTACACACTTTCACAATGATCTTATAAAAGCATTTGTCTAATCTTCTTACTCCCTTACACAAACGATTCTAACATTAAGCAGATAAATACCTAGGGTTTTATCTCATTATCTCTTCTAGCTGGCTTAAAAAAAAAAAACCCAAACAACAACAACAAAACCCTACCTTTGTTGTTAAGTAGCCATAGCTACGTAAAACATCCTTGTGTTACATCAACATTCCAAATTACGAGCCTGTGTTTTCCAAAGTTAGGTCCCTAAAAGAGGCCAGTGTGGGCTGATTCTATTTCTCCTGTTACAATCTGGATTCAGTGTTTGGTCAAATAAAGTGAGTGTAGAGTTATGTAAGAAAAACACGCTCTTTTTCCTCTCACATATCTCACTGGGTGGATAACCATTTTTTAAAATGGTGTCAATTGTTTACATTATTGTGTATCTTGTTAATAAGTAGTCCACGTCAGCTTGAACAATGCTTTTTGTTGGAGGATATTGACTCATTGAAGCAAAAGCTTTGGAGCCAAATTTTTAAAAGAGAAATAAAAACTCCAACTCAGAAAACCTCTGGGCCTGAAAATCCTTTCAGTGCTTTTATTTTATTTTGATGTAGTGTAAGTCAATATCCAGAGCTTTTCTGCTTTGTGGGAAAAAAACTTGTTGTTTTCCAGCCCCAGCTACAAGCACGTTTATGGAGGGAGAAGTAGAGTTCCTCCTTGTGTTATAGAACAATAATTGGGAAACTGTTCAGTTTCTGGTTTACTACAAACTCCTTGATGAGAAAAGAAGTGTGGTCCTGTGGGCCAGGTTGTCTTACTGTTGATTCTTCAGCACAGGAGCAGCTGCATATGATTTAAAGTGAACTTGCAAGGTAGGAGTTGCGAATCTCTGCCAAGTCAGATGGTGGTTTGTAACTTCACTGTCATCAAGGGGAAAATGGTCTGGACTCAGGGGTTGTTTCAGGTTCTAAAGCTGTAAAGTCCAGCTAATACACACCTTCACAATATGCTACTATGCTAAGCGTATTGAGGATGCTTTGGTGGTACAGTGATCAAGGGAATAAAGCATACCTGCATCAGTTAAGAATGAAGTCCTATGACAACACCTTGTTTTCAAGACTAGGGAACTGGTAAATTGTTATAGATACAGCGAAAGTGTCCTGGTTTGAGGTAAAACAGAACCAATTTTCTTTTCAGTAATTTTACTTTTCAGCTAAGCCTCTTCTAACTCTCTGAAATTAATGCCATATTCTTCATTCAGTGTCTGCTTCCAGAGTTCATAGTTAATACCAAGGGATGGCATGCAGAGAGGCTCTTGCTTATGCTTATTGCTATAACACCCAAGGGCAGCCAACTTTATTTGTCCCATTGGAGTGTCAGAAGCAGAAAAGTGTAGAGGGGTCCCACCTGGAGGGGGAGCGGACAGGACAGGTGACCCAAAACTGACCCACAGGGTATTCCATTCCATCTGCCTCATGCTCAGTATAAAGCTGAGGGATCAAAGGGTCAGCCCTCTTTCTTCAGTGGCCGGTGTCTGAGGAGGACTCTGTCTGTTCATCTGCCTTTGATCTCCTCATCCGTGTGTCCTTGAATCCAGTTTCTGAGTTCAGCTCCCATCTGTTGCTGAGTCCAGTCGGGGACCTTCCCAGTGCCTGTCACTGACATGATTATCATCCTGGGAGCTTGATACTGGTTTTGTATATATTGTATATATTTCATTATTTTCTTTTTTATGTTATTATCTTTTCCTTTTATTATTAATATTTCATTAAAGTAGTTTTAATTTTCTTTTCAGCCCATAAGTCTCTCCTTTATTTTCTCTCCCTTCTCTTCTGGGAAGGGAGAGAGAGGTAAACAGAGCATCTGTCATTCATTCAGTGGCAAGACCAGCCCAAACCACAACAGAAAGGCAGCAAATGTAATATGAGAGAGACCAGTATTGTATTTGGACTTTTCATTTTCATCTAGGGTAACACTGGAAACAATATGGCTGGTCAATGCAAGATTGAAATCAAAGGGCAGTGGATAAATAAGCACTGATTGGGCTGACAGTGAGTTCATTTTAAAATAGGAAAGGGAAATTTTTATTAGTTAGAAGAGGGCTGAAAATAGTAAGTAGGATAAAATGTTTGTGCTTCATTTGAGGTCCCAGATCCTGCCAAATCACAGGAAGAATGAACCAGGAAGGAAGTTTAGGATATGTTCCTTTAAAGCAAGAGTAGAAAAGTTTACTAATGGCAGAAATAGAAGCTGCAGCTGTGAACATATTCTAAAGAGTGTTAGATAAGCACTTGAGGGGAAAAACACTACAGGGTACAAATGCTAGACTTAATTGGCTACATGCTTTCCTTCCATCCTGAAATGTCACTATGCAACCAATGTCAGCTTCTCCACTCATCTTCTCTCCAGGGAATAATAAACCCAGCTTTTGTACATGTCAAAATTGTGTTTCTTACCATTACTGTTCAGAATAAATCTGCACATGCAGTTTCATTTTTCTTTCCCTTTTTGGTTTGGTTTTTTTTTTTTTTTTTGAAAGCTGAAGTTACTCCTAAGCCCCTGTGCAACCCCTCTGTTCCAGGAAAAAAAAATGCCTTAGTGCTAATGTTGCTCTGCTGTGGTTTTATTGGACAGGTCATGTGTGTAAAATAAGGACGTATTTTCAGGTAACATGACCATGCCTCCTGAACTCTGTCACCTGTCTCCTCTTTCTCAACAGCACAAGGCCAAGAGCATGCAGTTATCTCAGGTCCGCAGCACCTACTTTATTTGCAGCGTATCACTACCATAATGACGACCCTTGAAGTATCACAAGAGACCAAAAATAAATATGGGTGTAGCATGATTCCTCAGCTCTGTGAGATGAAGCCATCAACCTGCATGCAATCAATATCTTTTATTTTGAAAACATTATTGGTAGCCATAAAGGATTATACTGTTGAAGTTAAGTCCATGTCTTAATGTGATTTTTTTTGAGGCACTGGAAGTGAGATGCATGTGTACTTACTTTATGAATGATGGTAAATTAGAGCATTAGTCTACAAGAGAGCACAAGCTCACCTACATAATGATGAGTTTCCAGGGAGAATCCTCCTAGGTATGTGTGAGAGCCCTTGAAGAGAAAGTTTATTTCTCAGGAAGAGTATGGCCAGCTACCCAAGAAGTTTGGTTGTTTTCCCACTTTTGTCAGCAAGGAATAGCTTTATCAGGGTGACTGTATGTGCCACAATTGCTTAGAGGAGCGCTAAACTCATGACACATTATGGTGTCTGTGAAACCATGCTTCACGTGGGCAGGATTTACTTTAAAAGAATAATTATTTTCAATATTACCACTTTCTCCTGTCTTGCTGGCATTTTGACTTTCCTGTAAGCAGAAAAAATACAGGGGTTGAAAAGCAGGGACGCAAGATGGCAAAAGGAAGAACAAAACCCAGTGTAACTTTCTGGTGACCGCAGAGAGGGATGGGGGGAGGGAAATCGATTATTTTTAAGACTGACTTCGAGGTCCAAGTTTTCTGCTGGCATCTGTGGCAGTCAGTCACACCCAGGCATCTATGCACAGCAGGTGGCCCTTAAATCTGGTCTGGAAGAGTCCCGCGGTTCCGACCAGTGGATCTTTTGCAGGGTTCATCATATTGACTTAATATTTTTCTCATATGAATGCTTAAAATATTTGTATTATTAGTTTACAGAGCATCAAACTCTCATTGCTGTAAAAATGTTGTCAGCAACACTTCTTAAGTATTTGAGCAGCTGGACTTCATACCTCATCTTTAATCTGTGATTGCTGTGGTGGCAGTTCTAGACAGACTCTTTATTCTCCTTGCACAAAGCCCAGAGTATTTGTGAAGGATCCTCTGTACCTGGGCCTTCTCAGGTCCAGTTGTCAGACTGGGGATGTTGGGGGTAACAGTTGCATTAGAGGTAATAACATCTTTACAAGATCGTGTTTGCCTAATGTTCCAAATACTAATAATGTGCATTTGAAAAGCCCTCATGCACCATCTATTCTTATGCAACCAATACACTGAATTCCATTGTAATGATCAGATGCTGCCTCTTATCTTTAAAGAGCTGGGTAAATACCGAGAGTTTTAAATACTGGCAATGGTTGGGCCATAGCAGCAGCCATGACTAGGGAGGCAGTGGGCCGGGCAGTGGTGGTGAGGCTTCTGGGAGTGGAGTGATGCCCTGCAGGGATTCCTGCACTGACCTCACACAAGGGCTGCAGAGCAGACAGTGGGCACGTTGGTTAAAGTCTCTTCTCCAAATTGCCATGGAGGATTTGGGAGTGCAGAGCTTCCTTTGCACTAATCATCACACCTTCTTCCTGGAGAGCCAAGCCACCCCTTCCCATCCCTGATGCAACAGCACAGGCTTTGTGTCAGCCAAGCTCAGGCTGGCAGCCAAACCCTTTGAGCACCAGGACTGCCCCTCCTGAGTCCCACAGGTCTGCCTCTCCCCATGCCTTCCTGCAGCTTGCCGTGATGAACTTTGCCGTGGGAATTGGGAGGGTACCCGAGCATCCCAGATGGAGTGGAGGAGGGAGGTACATGAGATACAGCCATTCACTGCTCCTCCCTCAGGCTTATGCTTGTGACTTGTCATTAACCTTTGGAGACTGATGTCTTGCTCTTCTGGAATAAAGGTTCCCTTTAAGGGTCTGAGAAATACTGGGTAATTGAAGTCAAACCGAGTACTGACCATACCATAATAATCCAGAGCTAGGCTAAGGATGCATGGCTGTGATAGTCATAGCAGTATAACTCTGCAGTGATTGCTAGGGCAATGACAAAATGAGAATCCGGTTTCAAGGTTGTATTTTTAATCCTCTTGGACCCTTGTCTACACAGCAGTTATTTAAACATAATTCTCATTACTTATTCGCGTCCTTAATCTATTATTACATTAATTATACAATTTTTATGGTTTATAAAAAAAAATGTCCTCAGTTAGGACATCTTAGTACATACTATTTCATTTACATGCATATTTCTGTATTCACAGCCTTCTGTGGCTCTAACTGATCAAAAACAATAAAAAATTTATAAACTAAAAATACTCCCTTGGCCTTACCTTACACTACTTTTAATTCAATTTTAATTATTAATATTATAGTTGCTCTTTTCAGTTTTGCATTTTAGAGTGTGTGGAGGCCAGGCTCTTGGCCTTGGAGTTCTGTCTTGGATCTAAATGTTTAGCATTTTCAGCCACTCCTTTACCCTTATTTCACCATTTTTCCCTGTGCTTGACTAGGAAATATCTTACTGGTATTTCTTACAGATGTTGCTGTGTTGTTACCATCTGTGATTAAGATATGGTGTCAAGAGCTTGAAAAATAGGATTCAGGAATGAGCCAGATGAAATCATGATGCCTGAGGGAGGTATTTTCTGTTATAAATTATCAAGGTGCTCTCCTTATTTTTGAGTTGCAATTTTACGGGGTGTGCAGGACAGAGATAAGCCAAAGTTTTGGATTTTATTATTTTTTTTTTTAATCATTCATTCTTTGTCTTACCTATTCACTTGGCTTATGAGCAGGGCATACCTTTTAGGATGTGGTGATTATCTGTTGCACCTTACTGTTGAGTGGTCAAGGATCGCGTGCTAGTAATGCTTCTCTGAAGGCAAATGCCACCCAGCGAGTGCTGAGAGTTGTTTTCAGTGGCTTAGAAGTCTTTTGATTTTTATTTGGCTCCCTGACATTTTGAAATGAGCAGCCTTGCATATGGAAAGCAGGGAAAAGAATATGAGACAGAACAACAGGTAACCGTGAAAGATACAATAAATGGATTTGTATTTTCTGTAGTAGTACAGGTTCTATTTTTAACTCTACCACCCCCGTATTCGTTGTGAATCCAAAAGATACTGAGTTTCATTCAATGCTTGTTTTTGTCTGGACGTTTAATCATAGAATCATAGAATGATTTTGGTTGGAAAGGACCTTAGACATGTGGAAATCGGACTCCAGAGACCCCACAACCAAAAAGGTTGTAATGTAGGTATATTTATTCAGCGCTGGGCAGCGCGTGGGGTCACCCCACCACAATCGTGCGTGGCCAATGCAGCAACCTTCTCAAATATATGTAGTACTTAATTACATAATCATAAGATTTCCCAATACGCCTATACATATGCATAACTTGTCCCCACGTCATATTAAAATTAGCTCTAAGAAGTCGTTTTCATAAACTCCTCCCAACTGCGCTTGCGCAGTGCCTCCTGGTGGTGGTCGCTGAAGGTCGTGAGGATGAAGGCTGATGATTCCTCTTCATCACCGCAAGTAACCTTTTGTCCCTGCGCAGACTCAGTTCTTCTTTGGTCTTTGTCCAGACCACAGGGTTGGTTTCAACTGCTTTTCAAGGCATACTCTTATTCGTTATCAGGAGCTGTCCTTGGCAATGTCTCAAGACTTCCTGCTTCATCCATTTTTTTATCAGGCCTGTCCTTTAGGTTATGAATCACTACTAGTCAATCAGTACACAATGTGTTACTGTCTCTATCATATACGCCTGACTCACCTTGAAGATCATCGAGTTCCAAACCCCCTGCCATAGGCAGGGACACCTCCCACTAGACCAGGTTGCCCAAGGCTACATCCATCCTGGCCTTGAACACTTCCAGGGATGGGGCCTCAACAACCTCTCTGGGCAACCTGTTCCAGTGCCTCAGCACCCTCAAAGTGAAAAACTTCTTCCTAATGTTTAATCTGAACCTGCCCTCTTCCAGTTTAAAGCCATTCCCCCTTGTCCTACCGCTACATGCCCTAGTAAAAAGTCCTTCCCCAGCTCTCCTGTAGGCCCCCTTTAGGTACTGAAAGCCGCAATAAGATCTCCCTGGAGCCTTCTCTTCTCCAGGCTGAACAGCCCCAACTCTCTCAGCCTCTCCTCATAGGAGAGGTGCTCCAGCCCTCGGATCATCCTCGTGGCTCTCCTCTGGACACGCTCCAGCAGGTCCATGTCCTTTTATGTTGTGGACTCCAGAGCTGGGTGCAGTACTCCAGGTGGGGTCTCACAAGAGTGGAGTAGAGGGGGCAGAATCACCTCCTTTGACCTGCTGGCCACACTTCTGATGCAGCCCAGGATACGGTTGGCCTTCTGGGCTGTGATCGCACATTGCTGGCTCATGCTGAGCTTAATGTATACCCTTAGTGCATCCCTTTTTCTGGCCCTGGTTGGGGGAGAGGTGTAGGTACACACACATATGTACACACTGTGCATTTGCAGAGCTTCTGGTTATCCCTTTTGCCAAATTATGGATAGATGCAACCAATTGCCTGGGGGAGAGAAACATAATAAAAAGGAGGGAACATAGAAAGTTACAAAAAATAATATATAAAGGCTTTTTTTTTTTAAGGCTTAAAGTTGTCACTAGATCACCTAGTTTAAGCTTCAAAGTGCAGGACAAAGAACTGCATTCCATTTCATTTGTATTGGGGCCAAATGCTTGAGGCGGGTAAGGACCAGAAAGACCGGCCCTCATGCTTCTCAGATTATTCTGTCTCTTTCTTGGGGGAAATGAGGCGAGGACAGTTCCTCAAGGTCTTTCCCTGGAGTACTAAATGCTCTCCCAATAGTTTGGATCTGCATAAGTGGATTCTGTTAAACCTAATGATGTCTTCTGCTTTTTTGCCTTTCTTGCTAGTGATTCTTCTGGGTGAAAAATGTCTTCCTTCTTTGCTGAGAAGCTAGTTATTACAGAAAGGACTATAAAAATGGAGATTTCACTAAAAACATTGAGGAGAAAATAATCTGATTAGTCTTCTTGGTCGCTGTTTGTAGTGGTACTTTTCATGAAACGTAGTATCCTGCAGCAAATATTCTGACAGCAGCTGAGTTTTACTGTGCCCCTTTGGCAAGACAGGGGAATTAAACCTTGATGTCTATCTTTCGTAGTATGGAACGCATGTATACAGAGAAGAAAGAATGTAGTAAAAAGTAACATGAATGAGGAAAAATAATTAGTATTAGACACTCAGTCTGTGTTTTCTACAGTACATTCTTGCTGAAATTTCTGACATTAGGGGTTTTCCTTGGGAGCTCGATAGCTTGGGCAATATCTAACTTTTGAAATTTTTCACTGCCCTTGTATTTTAAACCATCTTTTTCTTTTGGGAAGAGGAGAGGAAGGTGCAGGGAAACTCATCTTCTAGATAATTTTAAATGGCATTCTGTGTTAGTTTTAAGAACTGCAAGTAAATAAAAGTAAGTAATAAACACAATAAAAATAAGCAGTGATGGCTTTTGGTCCTCTAATCTCTACTTGTTTACCGATGGACACCATAGTGAGTCTAGAGAACGCTTTTTTTGTGCTATATTGTATTCGTATTAATGGTCTATTCCTATTTGGGTTACTGTTTAACCAGGGAAAGCAGAGGAAACAAAAGAATCGCCATCCACCTAATATACATGAACTTTCTCTACTGCAATGTCCTACAAAAAGTTGAAGTGTCGCTGGTACTCCAGAAAATTTATTTGTGTTTTGCCATTAGTAATCATGATCATAGATATTTGCTATAATGAAACTATATTTTGCAATTTTACTGCTTTCTTCTGCTGTGTCATTTCTATGTGAACCTCTGTAGGTTCTCTAGAGCAAAATACCCTATCTCATTGCTGCCCATCACCTTTCTTTTAGACGTATTAGGATACTCTGCTGAGCACTCTTGGGATTTGCACTTCTCTGAGTACACTGATTACATGAAATAGTAATTTTCCTAAAGGGAAAGTGATATGAAAAAAGAACTGGTTTGGTTGATTTTTTTCCCCAAATGTTTGATGAATGAGCTAATGAAAGCAAATACAACTTCTTAGTTGTTACACCACTTACTCTTTCGTCTCTGGAAGGGAGCCTTTCTGTTTACTTCAGGTAGTTTGGGTGTGAGCTGAAGGCTCCAGGCCCCCAAGCATTCACTGAAACCAGTCCCTGACATAAGCACTACTGACAACAAATAACATCCTTATTTGTACTTAAATTTTCAGCTCCCTTTATTAACACTGTGACAAATGTTGATTGTCTATGTGTGGTAAATAGTGTAATAGGCAATTACTAGCTCAACCAAGTGATTGTTATGAAGTTTATAGGCTTAAGATGGAGACATAGATGCAGTTAAAAGGAAAAAAAAGAGAGAGAGAGAGAGAAATAAAATTTTTCTGCAATGTCAACAGCCACTAAAAGTATTTTATATATCACAGCCATCTTGCCCAAGGCACTGCAGGAGGCATTGACCCATTGCCAATGAGATCATGTGTATAGCGTTCAAGCATTCATGATGGGAAATGTCTTTGTTTCTTGTTCATCCTGCTTTATTTCCTTTTTTCTCCTTAAAAATGACACAAAACTAAAAAACAAAAAACCTCCTGATTTTATAGCTTTTCTTTTTGTTTCAATTTTTCTTTGTGACTCAGTCCTCTGTGGGAAGTAGCTCATTTTATTTACTTTATTAACAGTCCTTTATGTTAATCCAGGGCTCAGCGGTGCAGATATCCCAAAAGGCGAGTGTGTTGGAACTGGTCTTCTGAGGGAGACCAGGACAGGTTTCTTGCAGGAGGCAGAGCATCACCTGGAGGTTGCAGGCACAGTCTGTTTCCCTCCCGCAAGCCAGTCTGCGCTGGTGGCTGCGACTCAGTGATAAGCCCGACTCCTCCCAGCCTTTTTCAGCTTTATGTGTACTGCCAGGGCAATTAGCTTTTAACTAATGAAAGTATTCTTACTTCTCAACTCTGCAGCTCAATCCTGCTGCCCTTAAAATGTGTGCTGGGGATAGGACTGAATCCCGGCACTTGATTCTGTGAAGTGTTGAGCATCCTCATTTGCTCCATTGTAACTCAGCTCCCCTCAGAGCAGACCTCAGAAAAGAAGTGCACTGGAGACTGTTCACAGCTTTGAAAGAGGTGTTTGATCGTTGTTTTCACTAGGCCACAAATCTTAAAATTATATAGTCTCTGCCCATTTGGGCAGATAATGAAATTAGGCAGTGGGAGTCCAAGGTGGGAATGGCACTAGACTCACATTGAAGCTTCTACAGCAATTTGAACCCCAAATACTCTTAACAATTGCATGTTGTCTGTGTCCTTTATTTCTGCCAGCTTCAGACTTTCAAAGGTTGTGAATCCACATGGAAAAATAAAAAAAAAAAAAACAACCCACATTTCTGTAGTATATTTGAAGCGATAGTTTAATGTATATCCAATTGTTGCATATGAGCCTTGAAGAAAATGTAACAATTAAGAATCAGAGTTTTACTGTATGCTCCCAAACACTGCACTATTTAGCCTTTCATTTAGGCAATGAGGAGTTCTAAATAACTTACACTGTTTATAACGGTTAATTTCTTTCTAAATTCTTCCATCCTTTTTCATACTGTGCATAATGTCTTGCTCCCTGAACAACAGCCCTACTTCATTTGAGTTCATCAAGTAAAATGCAAGGAGCAAAAAGGATCAGAAACTGGCCATGTGGGTAATGGCTATCAGTATCTAGGCTTGATTTTCTATAAGACAAATCATTAAATAGGTAAAACCTTTACCCTGTAAAAAGTATACGTGTTTATGTACAGTATAATTCTGTTACCCAAGTTGTTTAAAATATAACTCTCTCATGTCCCAGCAGTTTAGGAGTTCAGCTTCAGCCCAGGCTGCGGAGAGATGGCTGTCAGTGCCCGTGTGGGCCATCCAGTGGGACTGCTCAGGCAACTGCATGCAGAACCTGGGGCTGCTGCATCCTTTCTGATTTTTTACCTGTGGGACTGATGACCGGGAGGCAGCAAGCTCAAGGAGGGCTGGTGGATGCGGCTGCTGCCCCTGCTCTCCCTCACCAGCCATCCACCACCCTCTGTTTCTCCCCCTGTTCAGACCCCAGGTACAGCGGTGTCCGGACGAGGTCAGTCCCTGCCCAGACGTTCCTGCAGTTCACAGCTGGCGAGCACAGGCTGCCACTGATTTCGGTTTCTGTCGAAAGGGCTGGGCTGTAACCCCTGGCTGCTGCGGGGGGGTGGAGATAGACCCTTCCCACCGCTCTGCTTGTTTGCCTTCTGCACGGGCATCCACACCCTTTGGTTTGAGTTTTGATTTCAGGCCCTTTCTATAAAGCAATGGTTTTCCTTGTGAAGGATATATCTGCTAATAACCTGAAAAACCCAATCAAAATCAGAAGCGGTCTGCAAAGGGATGTAAGTGAATCCCACAAACACCACAAATTGGCCAGCTCTTACTGTAGCTATTTCTTGTTGGTTTTATAAGAACCCCTTGAAAATTCAGTCTTATCCATTTTTTGGTTATGCGGGTACTTTTTTATATATAAAATTGGGAGTCCCTTTGGAATTCTGGGGTATACATTTTTAATTTTCCAATTGATTTGGCCTACAACTTTTTAAAATAAAATTCTTACCCATCAGTGTTTTGTATGATCACATTAGTGATGCTGGCTGCATCCACTGGCAGTTTTACAAAATGCTCATCACTTGCGCAGTTGAAATATTCTCCCGTAGAAACCAGCCTGCATGTGTTTGGAGCACCACAGCATGTTCAGCGGCACTTGTAAAGCAGGTTGTATTCCTGGCTGATCTGTGAGACCCCCAAGGTGCTTCTTCATTGGTGCAGAGTCAGGGACACTCGGGCAATGGCACATCCACCACCCTCTGACTTCTGATACTCAGCTAAGGTAGCACTGCTGTTCTGCCCTTCCCCATGCAGCAGATTTCACTCGCTGTCTCTTGAGCAAGTTGCTTTGCTGACGCTGACAGAACAGCGCTCCTGAGCTGCTGTCTGACTGCAAGCACCTGGCAGGTCTGAATCACAGCGTGAGAGTACAGGATGTTTCTGGTGCCTGGGTCTGAGCAGTGGGATGTTTCATATGTTCCTCGGGCTGAGCGACTGTGCCTGCAGCGTGACTCCTCCTCCTCGTACCCGCATCCCCTCGCATGGGCTGGGAGGTGGGACTGCCAGGGTTTGCCTCATGGTGCTGACTGAGCTGTAAAGAAAATAAGAAATAGGCCTAATGAAAGGAAGTTTCATCAGAGCACTCATTGCGTGAGTCACAAATCAAACATAACAGGGGCTACTGGCCATCCTTTTGCTGTGGGTAAAGGCTGCCTTTTAACTCCTCAGGTAAGCTGCATATCAGAGGCTGGACAGGTGGGGAGAAGGAGGGCACAGAAATCTGAATTCTTTATTTAACACATGAGGCTTGAAATCTCACTCATCAAAGACGGATGACTGTGACAAGTTCTTTGTTAGGGTCTGTAATCATAGCAAACGAGTGCTCGAAGTCATGCTCACTGAGAAAATCTTAATTTCAGAGTGGACTAGACTGAAAATAAAGCAGTAAAGCAGAGCTTTGGAACTACTTGCTGTTGCAGGAATAAAAATTGTTGCTGGCAGTGTAGTGTTGTAGCCTCATGAGAACAGACCCAGCATCCTCTTGTTGCCAGTCTGTTTTCCATTTCGTTACCACTTTCATCACAGGTCTAACTTTATGTCTCCAACAGACAAACCATTTAGTAACTTGAGACCAGAATGGAGACCTGTAATGAGCTTAAATATATGATCAAAATTGTAGAGAATTGATGTGGTTAATTTTTGGTTTAGTGACTCAAAGTAAAGTGCTTCTACTCTGTTTTTCTGTAATCTCCTGGTTTACACTCAGAAAAGAGTAATAGGTTTTTGGAGGGGTACATGAAAACTGTGACAAATTATAGTCATATATGCTAAATGCATAACCAGCTCACTGCAATATAAACCCCATTCTTTTATTTTTGCTTCGAAAGTTTTGGTCTGCATAAATAAATTCCAAAGGGAAGCTACAAATGCTCACAAGACAGGGCTTAATCAACCCTGCAATCACCTGATTCCTAGTTAGGCATGTTACCCATTGGACTATTGACTTCCTGTGGAGTGACAGAAGACCACCATAATTTAAGGCTGAAAGATGAAGCTGAGCTTTATTTCCAGCTTTCTTCCCACTTTCTCAGGAAATGTTCTTTTAAGCGTGAAGTTTCTCAGTCTCTCTGCTTAAACCCACAGAAGTCTCTCAGTCTTTAAAAACGTATGTATTTCACTAAAGAAAAGCGTTCAGAGTTATATGTTGCTTGGGGGAGGAAGTATTAAGTGCTTAATTTTATAATCTAAAAGTGGGCTTAGCCTTTCTTACAGAAAGCTGTGTTTGAAGTAGGTGTGGATTTAAAGCAAAAGAAAAGTTCGTTCTTCTATTTTTCTCTTTCCTTGAAGTTGAGGGGAAAAGCCACTACTTGAACTTTGTTCTCATAATATCAACTAGCAAAAAGTATTTCCTGGATGAAACTAAATATATAAATTAACCTTGTGTCTCAGACTTTTTTCTTTACTATCTGATACCAAAAACTTTTTCTCTGAATTGGTTTAGAAAGGGGTTCTGAATTGTTGAGTTTATCTATCTCACTTGTCTTCTTTCATTCTGCATTAAGAAAAGAATTTAAAAAAAATCCTGGCTACGTGGCAAAGTTAATACTTTCAAGGATCTCTCAAAAGTTTGGCAAATGTAATAACTGCTCTGCTACAGAATACAGTGGATGAGAGAAGTTTCAGAAGCCGGTGCTTAATGAGGTAACCAGCCAAAAATGAGAGAGAAAAGCCAGTGTTACTGAATGGAGAACGTGCATTTCTGTAGCTAGGGAAAGAGTCTATGGGCTGGCTATTTAAAATTAATTCTTCACTATTACTTAAAGATGAAGCAAACATGGCACTGTTTCTACCTTATTTCAAACCTAGGACTCTATGTTGTGTGGGTTAAACACTGTACCAGAGATGTGTTTTTGACCGTTACTGAGCTGCCATATGTGATTTCTTTCTTGGTTAGATTTGATCTTGCTGGTCTGTCCTTGCTTTCATTTTTGCAAGAAACTATCGATGTCTTGCTTCTCGATCCCTACTTCCCTAAATCTGTAGGTTTTCTTCTATGTTCCCACAGTTACAGATATTACGTGAGAAACGATGAGAAGAAAACAGCCACAGAAATGTGTTGAAGTGTCTTTTTCTAATGCAGCATAGATTTCTGATGTGACTGTCCTTTCGCTCTTCCTAGCACAGGCAGTGCTGTGGTAGGGCTCATTATTTATCTTCATGTACTGTCATTACTGCCATATTTTTTTTTACTTATTTTTTCATCCCTAAATGACAAGTGGCTGTAGTTCATTGCATGTAGTTTCTGGAGTGTGGAAGTAAAGAGGTTTTCTAGAAGCAAGGTCACCTGTTGATCTTTGCATTGATCTCTGCCTTATCCTTTATTTTCCTCATTTGCAAGTTGTTTACATGATGTGGCTTCATTTTTACCTGAATGTGACTGGGAGAAGAAAGAAAGAAAGAAAATGCTTTTCTGACTCATCTGGGCTATTTCTAAATTCTATTTTAACAGGGGGAGTTGACATTACTGCTTTGATGTGTACTGCTTGGCATTTTTTTTTTTGTCCATGAGAAACAGTTGTATTGTCTTGAAATTTATTTTAATTATTCACTATGCCTTCCCCTTATGGTCAACTATATATCATATCACTTAAAAAAAAAAAAGTATGTGATGATGTGAGTGTTGGAATTGTTTCCATTTAATGATAACTCTCAATGGAACGAAGACTGAGATCTGGAAGATCCTTTTCTTTCCTACTGTTGTTAAATACATGCAGCTTTGAAGATGCTAGTGGTGAAAACACTGTACTTCTTAGACTTGAGAGCTGGAGCAAAGACCTCCCCTCCATTCCTTAAGGAGTAATCCAATTACAGAAAATGGAACAATGAATAAAAGCAGTGGGAGAAGGATTTGGCCTGCTATAAAGCATTAAGGCAGATTGTCCAGTGATTTGTGCAATGTTCCTCGGAGAGCATTTAACACATAGTTTACTCTTGTTATAGGACAGTTTACAAGTGTCTTTATGTGCAATTTTTTTTTTCTTTTTTTTAAAAGGGGTTAGTAGATCTCACAAAACAGGGGCAGCTTTGACTGCAATACAAAAATGCTGGAACAATGTGTATTCTGATTTTGTTGTGTAATTTGGTGTATTACAGCTACAGTTAACTTAAATCAATGTAACTAACCAAAGTCATTAGGTCTACACTGATTTGCCTGGCGTGATTCAGTGCCAACTGCCTGCCATGCAACAGCTCCAGCACCATTATTCAAACACAGACGGTGCTGTGTGCAACTGGAGGACAAATTGCGTACCTTTTTCTAATCTCTGTGTCGATTCACAGGTTTATCTGAGAGATAGGAGAGGGAACAGCCATCTCAAAGTCTTGTTCTAGGGAAGCCAGCTGCAGTCCTAAGGCCTCTGCAGTCCAGCAGCGATCATACACTTCCCATCAGATGCTGCAAGGCTCAATGACCTCACCAATTTGGCGTGGCTGTCCTCATCCATGAACCTGGTGGACTGGCTGCTCATATCATCCAGCTTTCAGAAAGGAAACAGAGCTTGAAACTCGTGGCTTGTGATGAATTAGCATGGAGTAATGTTGCACTCTGTTACACTCATTGTTGTGGGTTAGAATTTCCCGGGATGACAACCACTAGATGTTGATGCTTTTCTCACTTTCTCACCTAATGCTAGTATAAATAGTAAAATGGCAAAAAAAAAAAAAAAAAATGGCTCCTCCCACACCTGTTGTCCCTGCAGCATTACAGGGCAGACAAAGGATGCCCTGGGAAGTTCCATTGGAGAGTGGGCTCCTCACAGAAATGATTTTGTGTTGTTATAAGAGCCTGTTGTGTTCTTTAAGAAGCACTATAAATATTTTATAAAGAATAGTGTAGCAGTTGTTTTGGCAGCCAGCTGGGTGGGTTGGAAGATTCTCGCTAGTACTCACTGAAATGACAGCTAGGAAAAGAGACTTTGTTCTGAGGTTTCAGATTTGGAGCTTCCTCTGACTCTGCTTTGGAATGTATCCAGCCCAAGATTCAGAGACTAAAATAGAAAAGACTATTAAAATAAACAGGAAGCACCTCTGAGCCATTACTATAATGTCATAAATCAGTAAATAGGCTGAGTTTTCAGTCTTAGCACCTGGTTCATTCACTATATGGCTATTTCTGCATACGCAGGTAGAATGCACATACTTCCTCAAGGTACTAATTGTCCTGTGTTGGAAGACCAACCCAAAAATTAATCTGTAATATGGTTCTAGCAGCTGAAAGGTGTATTTTTTTACTGGAAAACCAGATTTCCAGTGTGCACGGTGAAGGAAAACTGGATGTTGATAAGTGAGTATATTCTATGGCTGCAGGAAGACGTGAGGTAGGGAATTGAACCTGAAATTACCTTGCTGTTCCATGAAAAGAAGGTAGTTTTGATTAGATATACTTTTAGGGACACGAACTTATGCCTGTCTACTTTTTCCTTAATGTGCATCTCCTCTAAAATAGAAATTTTGTGCTCTTTTGCCATTAACTTGTGAACAGTATAATTACGTAGTTATGTATGTTCAAGCCTGTAGCTTCATTAGAATAATACCTTGATTTAAAAGCACGAAGAATCCACACTGCACGGTTACCAATGGAAAGCCAAAATGATGATAAGGCTGCTGAAGAAGTTATGGAACAAAAATGATGTGCCAGTTAAAAACGAGCATTTTTCTCCTAACGTTCTGATCTCCTAGCTGAATTCAAAGTATCAATCTAATCTGGAGAGATGTATCATGTTATTTATATCCTTTTGATAAACCACCAAAATAACCTTTGAAAATCAGATGGCTTGTGCCTTTAACAGCCTTCTGAGACTTTCCCTAAAAATAGTTTACAAAGCAACAAAGTCAAATTGTTGGGGAATTGCACTCAAATGCATTAGAGAGTCTATTCCTGTGGCACTTAAGCCAGCCAAAGTAATAAATATAAAATGGTAATTTTTCTCCATGAGCTGTGCTTGCTGCTCCCACATGATTTCATTCCCACCCCGGAGTAATATAACACTGCCTGCTCAAACAATCTCCTGGATTCATGGAATAAGGCAGCATGTGGCTGCTACTTTGTTAAGTGTGCTCAGAAAAGTCGACAATTACAATTAATCCCCTTTTGCCTGAGAGCATCCCATCATGATTTCCATACCACAAGTGTCACTGGATTTTTTTAAATTTTCAGGAAATCTAGACCAAGCAATGAATTAGAAGAGTATATTGGTGTATTAAACAAGAAGTGAAAACGTTGGGAAAACAGGATGTAGCTGCATTTTGGTCCTTAGCTATATATTTTTGGACTGGTCTCCAAATAAACAGCGTAAATATCGTAGGTAGACATTCAGCAAAGCTTTTTAGTTCATTTCACTTCTTTTTTTGTCTGATGAATTAATTAACCACTTCTTCCCAATAGCTGTCAACTACTGGGATTTCTGTTAATTTTTGGATCTGCTCTGTACTATCCAAATTCCGTGGGCTTCACTCTACTTACAGGAGTTTAGTCCGCCTCACTCAAGTTTTCCTTGCTGAAGGAAAACCATTTGGCTTTAACCTGAAGGTGGCCAGAAACACACTGGAGCCATAGTCCTCCTGTGTTGACTGAATCATCTGTGTGGGCGGCTGGTACATTGTCAGAGCTGGTATTTTGGTTTGAGTGACAGCTTTTACGTTAAGACATAATTCCCAAACTCTTTGGAAGTGCTTGCAGTCGTCATTTCACTGGTTAATTATCAGCCTATTTCAGGGTATCTGGTGATATTTGCTAGTGTATGTAAAGTTCCTATGTTAGCAGGTTAATTTCTCTTCTGGGGGTAATCACCATCCAATCCTTTGAAGTCAGAGATGACTGCAAGTGATTATCATCTTTTTGTTAAGGTGCTTAACAAGGATCTTGGCAGCTCAGCCATCATGACATACTCTTTTCTGTTCATTTTTCCTCACTTGGCTGAACTCCATCTTTTCTGAAGCTCCTTCTACTGAAACATATCATAGGAGCCCAATAGCCAGCACCTTGTGGGAAATGCAATCCAGTTGAGAAGATAATAGAAGCATAGGAAGTAGAGTACACCTACTATTCCACATAGTGCAGTGTTGAAAACAAAACATTTTGACCCTAGATTAAAACAATGGATAAATGCAGGAAAGTGCTTGGGGACAGTAACTCTGCGTTTTGATAACCTGTAGTATTGAATTGAATTGAACATCTTAGCCTGGCGTCTTTTCAGTAAGTGGATTTTGTTTGGGTTTTTTGCATGTTCTATGTATGTTTTGTCTGAAAATCTACTGTGCAGGGATTCTGGCTCTTTTCTGTTGCTCAAATCTAATAAAAATTCCAAACCACTGTGAGCATATCAAGTGTACCCAGGTTTTCTTCCTTGCTTATTGTCTCTATTGTGATTAAGGGTCTTACACAATGGAGTGTCCTCCAAACACCTGTCAGTCAGCTAGCTGAACCCAGGAAGCAGTATATCTTTTTTGGATTTTGGATTCCAAAATAAATGGAATAGCTGAAGAATAAGATACGTGATCTATGCCATCTCCTCAGGGAGATCTATTCCCTGTCTCCCTGCTTGGAACTGAACACAGTTTCAAGATTCACACAACTCTATTTAATTTGATCACCCAAATTAAAGTCCTGGTTCATGTTTGGTGGTATATTTAACCATAACTCACATTGCAATTACTGTCAACAGCTGCCTACACCATGTCTCAAGAAGCTACCAGGAGCAGTAAAAGGTTAAACAACGGGTGTGTTAGCTCATGTACCACTCCGTTTCTCAGCTCAGCCCAGCTCATTAGCAGAGGTTGTGGCTGGTGACGGTTCATATTACTTCAACAGGCTGAAAATTTCAGCAGGGCATGAGTTTGATATGTGTCCTATTTGGCCATGTCTGTTCAAGGATGTTAACCGAGGATTTTGGCAGGCAAAGGTTTACAGAGTATAACTACATCATCTAATCCATCTGTTAAATATTAGTCATCACCCTTTCTTTTTCTGCCTGGGCCAAAGATATGTCACCTCCTTCCAAAGACAGCTGAGATGACTAGATAAATTCAAATGTTAGGTAGTGTGGTTGGGTTGGTTTTGGTCTAATTGTTTTTTCAGCCACTTTGATTCCATTGCAGATTACAAGGACTTAATCATGTCAATCTCATTACATCATTAGGTGCATCAGCAGGATGAGTTACCACGCTGCTGAGGGTAAACCACTTCTGGTTCCTAAGCTACTTCATTTAACAGTGGGTCAGATACCTCTGCATCCTGCGATGTACTTCTGTCCTCAGTCCATATGCAGTGCATGGATTATTTCAGGCAGAGTAGCTGGGAGAGGTGAATTTAAAAAGTAACCCATTGCATTGTGATTCTTCATGGAATATCTCATAACTGAACCACCTGTTACTGTCTGTGCTGCTTTCTGGAAAGAAGGGTTTTCAAAGTGCTTGTGGAGGAAGCCCACTGCTGTTTAGAAGAGCAGCAAAGTGACTCTTCGTCACTGTGGTCTTGGCATCCCTTGGGGAATTCCAACGAAGTCCTCAGGCATCACCTCCATTGCCAAAATTTTTGCTTCTTCACTCTGCAGAAAATTTTCTCTCAGCTTGCCCAGAGCAGGGGCTGCACCAAACTGCTGCTGTGTTATTTTCTTGTTTTCACAAAGGTGTCGCCCCAAAGTGTCTCTGCATCACCTCAGGAGAACACCTTGAGCCACCTGGCTTACTGGACTCTCTTAAAGACCTCCTCTTCTTCCTTAGGATGCGGTTCCAGATTGTTTTCTGTTTCTGTCACATCTCATTTTCCTACCCTAATCAGTATAGCCAAAGTGCCTGCAGATTTTATATGCCATAACTAGTTTATCTTTTTTTTTTTTTTTTCAAGAATTGGTTTTTGCCTTGGGCATCAAGAGCTGCCTTTTCCCTTTTGCCTATCAAATATGTGTGCCTGAGGGTTGCTGAGGTGATAATAGGTGATTCTGAGGAGCTCTGCAAGCTTTTCACCTGCCTTGTCACTTGGAGCTGCTTTTTTTCTTTGCTGACTGGGCAAATAGGGAATAGCCAAAAAAGTCTCTCCTCCGTTTGTTTTGGTTGTGATTTTCCACGGTACTCTTAAATTGCTGTTTGCTGTGCATTTCTCCATCTGTATGATTTTGATGAATGCTACATGGGTAGTAGTAACCTACCTATTTCATTTTTTTAATGTATATAGGAAAACAAGATACTGGTTTGCAAGTTTCATTACGGTTTTTCTTCACGAAACCACAGGAAGGTTGCTTAGAAATGAGAAACGGATGCCTCTTAAACCCTAAAGCATCATTGTCATCCACAAAATGTGGTGGCCTTAATTCATCGGCGGTTAATTCTTAGTTGTGTGCGTTGACTTCAAACCCCTGTGGAATTTGCCTTGAGTGACTAAGCTTTTTGCATGGCATGCAATTTGCTGACTTTCTCCGTTTCCTGCGGTTGTCTGCTGGCAAAGCTATGCCCCTAAGGTACTCCCTGAAACACAGGTTAAACTATAATGTAATATCCCCCAAGTGAGGAGGTGCCTGTGATTGGGCTGCTTGAAAAACACACGTGGTGGGTTTTTTTCATCAGTTCCTATGCAGACATGAATGAAACCCTGTCTCTGGTCGTTCCCCAGGTATGTGTCCCTGCTGGCCTATTTCTGAGAACAGCAGCTTTGACAGGACTGCTTCCACAGCACCTGTCAAACCCCAGGGAGAGTCAGTGCAGCCTTCTACAAGGGAGGTGAGAACTTTGCATCTGCCTGATCACCTGTGCGCACTGTGAGCATAAAGGCATGTGCCAATCCAGTCTGTATTGGATTGAGACAAAACCAACTCATTTGTCTCACATTAAAAAACTGATTTACTTTTAGAGGGTGCTTGGAAAGTTCCTACACAACTTTCCAGAAAGGAAAAGGGTCATCAAAGAAAGGCTTTCAAAGGTTTCTGTACCTGGGATCCACCAAGTCCTTAATTTTCAAGGAGTCAGACTGGTAAGCACTTTGTGTCTTCTGAAGAATGCTGGAAAGTTGAATGGAAAGTTTTCCATTTCTTTTTAAGTTCTGAGGAAAATTATGAATTACTTGATTTGGAGATATATGTATTTCTAAGTGATCCTTTCTAAAGCTCACAAAATTGACCTGACAACTGAAAGAAAGCTCTTTCAAAATATGATGCCACTTCTCAGCCACGCAAACAATAATGCTGCAGCAGCTAATATACTCTAATGCTTCTGTTGACCGCTGCAGGACCTGGCTCTGCTCTGTGCTTCTGCTTGCCTGGTTTTCTCTGTCACTGGAGTGGTAAGGGGGATGTGGGTTATGTCAGAATTTGTTCTGCAGAGGGGAGACATCCCCAGTCCTATTGGCTCTGGAAGCCCCTGCAAATCTTAAGTTGTGCATGAGACTCCATCTCATTTGATCTTTTAAGTTAAAGACACAGCTTCTTTAGTAACCTGTCAGTTTTGAGAAACCTGAGTGCTTCCTGTGGCATGTGACAGTATTTCAGTAGAAATGCTGTGTTGCTAGAAGGGCATTGCCTGTGGGAAATAGCTGAAGTGCAAAGGAGTTGCCATGTCTGATCTGACACTTGTAGCTTAGTTCACTGACTTTTTTTTTTTTTTTTTTTTTGAGAGGCTTGGAAGTTCAAGTGATCAAGAGGGAAACATAGGTAATATCAAGTAATTAAAAAACAAACAAACACCACCACCACCACCACCACCAAACCTCTGTATGCATCAACATTTTTTTATTGGCCTGCTTTACTAACTTTAATTGTAAATTCTGCTGTTTGCTTCCAGACAACTGGTACTATCTGTAGAGATGGAAGAGGTGTCAGCAGTCTTGCCCTCAGGATGCCCTCTATGCATCCTAACAAGCCTATAAAGAGTGTAATAAACACTTTGAGTTATTCACTGAGTTTTACCTGATGAGAAGAAGCTAAAAAGAAAAGGCTTCTATAAAACTCTTGTCTTCACCATCGTCACTGAATCTTTCATCAAAGAGCTGATTTATGGTGGTACCATAAGCATTGTGCATTCCAGGCTAAAAGTATGTTGGTCATGCACAATGCGCAGTTCCCAAATATTTCTAAACCCCTTAATATCAATGGATAATAACAGACATCACAGTGCACTTCTACTCAGAGAGGGCAAGTCAAACTTAACTCACTATAGCACTCTGTGGCTGTGTTTTCCAGCTCAGCGAGATATGAGCTTGGTGCCAAGTCCCCTCTTCAGTTAATGTAATTGGTTCGCTACACAGTAATTCACTGCAATTGCTTTGCTTCATTATAACCTGTGTGCTCTGCAAATAGTCAGCGTCCATAGGGAAACAAAGCCGTAGGAACACCTGCAAACCTGCTCTCTGCCACTGAGTTCGTCTTCTGTCACCTTTCTACTTTCTTTTATCTAGAGTTTCATTCCAACCTTGGTTAAGGGTTACAGGTTTTATCTTGGACCCTGCACCTGGATGTTGCCGGTCTGCCTGGCTGGCAGTATGCATCACACCAGGCTGCGCTGCAAACCAGACTTTCAAAGGTGTGTGAAGGAACCACTTAATACAGCTGTTTCCTTGATAGTAGGTTTGTACATAGAACCTGCCAACATACTTCTATAAAGTTTTTACTATTAAGAAAAGCCTGAAACGGATCTTTGGTAGATTCCAGTATATTCATTCAGCTTAAAACTGCTATTGTTTTTCCCTAACATCTTCAGCCTGTGTCTGCTGGCCTTGTTTTTCATCTCAATTTTCTGTGCTGTTTGTGGTCAAATAGGAAAAACACTGCAGAATCTAGTTCCTGGTGATCACCTTTGTTCAGACACTGCCCCCTGCTCCTTAGTTTTATTATATGGTCCCTGGGTTTCTGTAAGTGCCATGAGAGTGCTTGTACAAATATTAATACCTGGGACAATGACCTTCTGAAATGTAAATCAATTGTATAGACACAAAACTTGCCTGCTCAAAAATGGGAGAGTGTGAATAGGTACATTCCTCCTCCCTCCTCTCATTATAGAGCTTTCTGCCATAATACGCTCCCCCAAAAAGGTCACTATTCATAGGCTCCCATCAGCATTATATCATGGGAAAAATGCATTTAACAGCAAGCATTTAAAAAAGCAGTGTTTGAGGGATGAATTGTGGCTCTGCACAGTTCTTACACTGTCTCAATCACTTTTACCTGTTGAAAGTACCATTTGTTTGTAGCTTTTTTTTTGTTTCCTTTTTGACAGGACTTTCACTATCACAATGAAAGGAAAAATTGCAGAGAAGCAGGCAAATATTAAGATGGCTTTTTCTATGTTGTTTGGAACTGCACTGTTGATCTGCTGTGATACGGTGGGCAAGAAGAAGCCTCTTTGTAGAGGCTATTGCAAGGCTGTCATTTGCTAATTTGTTTTTATTTTCCTCCTTGGGGACTCTGAGATTTGTATCAGAGTGAATTGTCAGCTGCTGCCCAGTGCTAAGCACTGAGGCACATGCTCTGTAAAACCTCTGCGAAGAAGCTCATATCACTCCAACTGTTCTAAGTACAGGCTGCTTTTTTCACAGAGGGCAACTGTTTAAGGTGGGCCATAAAATTGTCAAGAGTTATAAATCTCTGGAATTAGTACTGTGGAACATTTAATCTCCAGAGAGCCAGCAATATCTGCAATGGGCATAGCCATATTCTATAAGTGACTGCCTACAAAATTATTTGTGGGACGAGCAGTCACTTACAGCATGGTTCAGGTAACAATTTACTTTGTAAAGACCACCCAATTTCACCCGAGTTCTTATACAAACAGAATCAATAACCTCGTTGGAATTTAGCTTAGAATGTCACCAGATGTGGGCCTGCAGGTACCTAAATTTGTCAACTCCAGCCCAGTCAGATACAACTAGACTGTATCATTTAGAGTCAAATGTGACTGTCTCAGTCTCTGTCAATTCCAATAATGTTGTTTTCGTGACTCGGTTGTCGTTTCCTCTGTTATCATGCTGTACGGCGCGAGCAGCCAGAGGGGGAAAGAAATCGCTGCATTTCATTGAAGCTTACTGTTCATCCCTTCTTTAGTCGAACCCAGGTATTTTACAGTGGAAAAAACATGATGCCTCACTCGTGGTACTTCACAGCACCTTTTTATTCTGGCTGAGTTGTGGGACAGTTGTAATGATGAGTGGGCTTTAACGGTGAATCCACAAAAATTCTGGGCAAATAAACTGACAGCGATGATTGTGTACAAAAATGTAATATAGATTATGAAATGCCTCAACTCTAGAAAAGCTCTTTCAGTCAGGTTACCACTCCATCCTTAGTTTTCAATGCTTTTTTCCCCACTTCCAGCCCTGTTGTCAATATGTCTAAAATCGAGCACCTACATCTTGGCAGGATCATGGCTCTATCTTTTTTCTCTGGATTGTTCTCATGTTTCTCTTTAAATATATTATCATCTCATTGAATGAGCTGACATCATAAAACAATCCTGATGTTCTTTTGCTGATAACCCCGGTAGAAAGGCTGGCGGTTGAAGCTGTGCTGGTACTTGAGAAAACAGATATATTTTTTTTTAAAAGCCCATTCTGTCCTCAGAGGGAATTATTATGGACCAACCCCTACTGCTTAACAGAGCAAAAACCCAGAAGAAAGCCAGATGGAAAACACACCACGAATGCAGTGGTGGTATTTAGTGAAGTCTTCAAAAAGCCAAGGAAGAAGCAGTGGTGGAGGGGAAGACAGCCAGGTGATGATTCCGTGGACCATCCCATGCTCCTGGGTATTTGTGTTGCATACCTACACCCTGACGCACCACATACCAGCTGCCGCCAGAGGCTGGGGCTTGACGGGCTGATGGCTTGATCTAGTGTGGCAAATGCTATGTCACTGTGCTGTAGCTGACATGAAAGTACAGAACATCCCTGCCAGGGACTGGTTTCCACTGGGCCGAGTACCAGCTTCCTGATGTGTACCTGCCATCAGCAAAGTGCTACAAGATGCCATTTTCAGATGATTTATTCTCTACCCCTCTCCTTCATTGTAAACAACCGGAAAAAAAAGGTATCTTAAAATACTATTGAGGCAAGTTGTTGAGATGGGAAGAGAGAGATTGTTTTTGTGTTTCAGATAGATTCTGTAAAGAAAAATCCTTTGAAAATCCCTCAATTTTTGGAAACTATCATGACCACAGAGAAGGGAGTACCTGGACCACATGTTCTAGCAAGTCCTGGGTTCATGTAACCGTGGAAAGTACTGAAATACTCCATTGTCTGAGCTGGGCTGGAGTGGAAACATACCTGACAAAAGTAAATTATCTTGGATCCTATAAGTAGCAATTCTAGTAAAGACCCTTTGAGCTGTTCTGGATTGCAGTGGGCTGTGGCCAGTATCTGCCCTGAGTTGGGATGCCATGCAGGCAACACCTCGAGGACTGGAAGGCCATGGCGAGACAATGCCTCTCGCACCTCAATTATTGCCCGTTGAGGAATGCTGATACATTGTGAGTATTTGCTCTAACTCGAGAAAAGGGAAATTTTAACTATAGGCTAGCCTCTCTTCCATCCACCTCTCCACTTATATGTTTGTGATAAATATACATTTCCTTTATGGATGTGGATACTCTTCCATTTGTCTATGTGTGTGTAGGAGTTAAAAGGGGTTCCTGCCGGCTCACTAGAGTTGTGTGATATGAGGAGATCTTTGATCCCTGCAGTTATAGACTGGTGTGTATGTGTGTGTGCACGTGCGCACGTACATACTTTGCTTATATGCATATGCATTAATTTGAGATCTGTGCTTTTGTTCATGTGTGCACGTATTGGTTTGGGATACTTTATAGTAAGTTAGTGTGAATCCTGCCATCTTCGAATCGGTAATTAAATAGCTGTTTATTTATTTTGTTAAGTTACTCTGTAAACCTTTAAACCAGTTATTGATTAAGTGCTGCTAAGTTTCAACCTCTTGACCTGTCTCATTATTAATAATTTTTTAATTGCTGATTAATCATAACTGTGTCAAATACTTCTATCTGTGACAGATTATTTCATTTAAGTAGGTTGCATTTCATGTCTGATTTGCCCCAGCAACGTAACCAATACAAGGCAACAATCACACTCCTCAGTCTGTGTAGTAAACTGATATGAAAAAGCTCCTTTACATTTACTGTACTATCACATGCAACCGAGCTCTGACGCAGCTTTCCACACTTATATAAAGAGTGCTATTGACTTCAGTTGTAAGTCAGACAATATTCCTCTGCCAGGCTGGCCTCGTTGCCTTCAGAGTGACTACACATGTGTAAAACTGGAAGAGAATTTAGTAAGTAGTTTTTAAAAGTGGCAAAGTTCAAGAGAAATTAGAATGACAATTTCCAGCAACATCTTTTACTGAACCATTTTTGTCCGTGAGTTTTGTTCTTTATACCTATACATTCTTGTTTATGCTGCTATTTTGACCAAAGGCAATTGTACATCTTGTTTAAGAACTAGTCTCCCAAGGGCAGGATATAGGAGTGGGTAATAGATTATTTTTCCATTAGGATAATGGAAAAAGGTGTTTGGTTTTGGTTTTGTTTGTTTGGGGTTTTTTAATTTTATTTCTAAAAAAAACAAGATATCCCACTTAGACTTGCAATATTCCCTATGCTTATATAGGCACTAAAAATTTGAACTGAGAAAAGAAAATTAAAAACATTATTTTTTTTTTAAATCTGTGGCTAAGAAGGGATGAAAAATAACCCATCATTCTTTTTGCACAAATAAGCTCATCTTTACCTTTCCATTTGGCTTTCTTCTTCTCTGCTACCTGCCTATTTTCTCCCTGTATTCTTTGCTCTTTGCTCTTTCATCCATTACTGCTCCTAGTTCAAAACCATTTCTTTAAAATATAAACATAATACCAGTAAGGATGAAAAACCTGCTATAATAATTCCATTTGTCCTGGAGGTGATTACAGCCAGCAACAAGAGAAGAAAAAGGAAAGGAGATTAAAAGGTATATAGTTTGTTGCCACAATGTAAGAAATGATTGTGAGAGAGACTTAAATTAGAATGTTCTTCTAAGTAAGATTCTACATTAATATGATTCCTAGAATCCCCCTATCCTTATATCTTTTTTCTTGTCCTCTCGGTGAACATTTGAAACAATGCTAAACTCCCTTTGGCAGAAAACAGGAGCCTTAGATACACTTTCAAAACACATCATGGTGGTAAATGCGTACCACTGCTTACTAACTAAGGAAATTCATCCAAGCCACAACACTAGTTCTTTTCTTTCTGCTCAGAGATTAATAATCTACATGAATCACATCTGTCTAGAAAATGTGACTCAACATTTCTGTAGAATTACAGAAGGGTCCTATGACCTGTTTCCTCTTCATTTGCCCCACCCCCCACCCCACCCCCCGTGCCCCCATACCCAGATATTCCACCGTCTTTTTTTGTGAATGCTTTAATTCTGTTCTCTGATCTTTCTAGTCTCTTTCTGCACAAATCTGGAAGTATTTCACCCTTCCAGAACTGTCTTCCAAACCCCCTTCTAAATCTTTCAAGCAGCAATCTTTAAGTTTTAACTTTGCTGTACTTTGCACGAGCCAAAATCAAGAATCCCCTTTAGCTTTTCTGCCTTTTCATTGCTACTTTGCCCCATCCAGAATATTGCATTATGTAGTGAATTGATTGGTGTTCTGTGGTCCCAACAGACAGGGGAATGGTAACATTTCCGGTCAAAAATAGCTCCCTTGTGGGAGATTTGCATGTACATCTTTGCAGATACAGGACAGGGAAGCTCTAGAAAGTGGTATTGTATGTCTACTGTGTATCGTGTCTATGTGTGTATTCAGAAGTACCTTTTTTTTATCCCCTTCTGAAATGTTCTTCTTGGCTTTGCTTTTAATTAGCACCTGAAATGCAATTACTAAAATAATAAGTCTCCAAGTATATTTAGTTTTCCAGCTAGCAGCATTCACCTCTATTAAGACATATGAAAGGTATAACCTTGAAAACTGCTGCTTTATACAGACAAATGTATCACAGGGATTTTTCTTGTACTTCATATGGTATCTAAATTATTAACTTTCTTGATGAGGTTCACAGAAATTCTCTCAATAAGTTGCTATGATATTAACCTTTTGTGTAATACAAAAATTGCATTTAATGATATAATTATGTTTCAATGAATCCATTTTTAATTTCTTTGGCTCTAATTTGAAGTTGCTGTACTTCAGCTTTGGAATGTGGAAATGGTGAAATGTGTTTGTGACCATAGTCATGACTCTGAACAAAACAGATAAACCCACCTGTCAAGATCTGAACTTGTCTTCCTCTTCCAGACCTTCCAGAGCAGAGTTCCCTGCCCTCCTTGTCCTTTTGCTTTGTCTTTCATAATGATATATATAAACAATTCCTTTCAGAAAACTGGGTATGCTAAAAGCCATTTAAGTGCAGAGGAATTTCATAGCCAACTACCTCCTACGTTAGGTCTCTGTATGCATGGGCTCATAGGATGAGTTACTTATATCTACACGAAGGAGTGATAACTGGCACAGTGCTCCGCCCATCACAATATCCCTGGGTTCTCGGCTTTGTGCTAACTTGAAAAACAGCTGCACAAACTCCTGGGGGGAAAGACTGCAGAGGACTGTGGAAGGCAAAGATGCCACATGGACTTGCACGTCCTGACCCCCTGATCACCGATGGGTGAAAGTCTATTCTGGAGCTGTAATAGTTACATACCAGTGCTGTTTCCTGGGCTTATGCTGCTAGTGACCACTGGAAAGAGGTTAATGGCCTAAATGAACCCTTGATATGACCCAGTGGGCTCATTCTGTTTAATGTACCTTCTAGTACACAAGCCAATTCCTTTAAACACCAGCTTAGGTATTTCTGTATACCACTTTGCCAAGTAAGTTGGCATTACGTGAAGCGTTCAGCTTGCTAAATCAAATCACAGGAGGTTACATCATGAGAGATGTAATAATGAGAAGAGACCTCTTGTTTCTTGTAGGTCCACCTTGTCCTTCACTGAGATGCAAGCAAAAGGCAGTCTTTTTATGGAACTTGATCTTAAAACACAGAACTTGTGGTTTTTCTCCCATGCTTCTTGGCATCTGACACAATTCTGCTTGAGGCGCAGGTTTAGAAAGTAAAGCAAATATTTGAGGATTTCTGTCATGATTTTTTATGAGTTTGGGTGTATTTTTATTTCCTTCGTCTTCCTAGGCAATTGCCAATTATATCCATATTCTTTAGAGATGTGTGTGAACCAGCATATTAAAAGCTGTGTAATGTTTAGTATCTCTGCTGTGTGAGAGACTGAAAACAAGGAAGGATGGATGATTTCCAGGTTGCCTGGGGCATCCAAACTCCTTAGAGGCAAGTATGCTGTCCTAGTTCTTCATGTGCAATTTCTATTGACTTCCACCTCAGAAGCCAAGGGAATGGATAGCCCAGGAACTGAAACAGGAGGGACAGAAAGACTTTTTAGTAAAATATTATAATATCATGTATATCAATTTGTACTGAAATGATTTCATTGTAATTGCTAATATCAAGTGGATTACTGCTTCTTATTACAGCAGCAATTACTTCCCAGGTCTCTCAACCACACAGTTCATTTAACAGAATTTCTTCAGACAAAAGCGATATCTAGATGTCAAAGCATATGCACATACTGTTTGTAAAACTTGCAGTAAGGATTTTTATTCTGGAATCTCATTGTCCATTGTTCACAGTTTTGCCAGCATTTTACTAGTAGGCTAGGCCTGGAATTTTCCTGGCTATTTCTTCCACTGAATATTTTAGAAATCTTAAAAAAAAATTAAAAAATTAAAAAAGGAATAAGGTTCAGTACTTGAAAATCAACCTTGTTTGGGTTTAGAATGTGAACTTTAAAGAAAATGTATTATTCTTTTATGGTGTGATGGGAAACAGTCTTGCAATCATTTGAGAAGCTGGACTATCTCTCCACTTAGCGTCAGAAGTATTATCTTGCTTGAGACTTGGATGTTTTTCTTATGAAAATCTACCCACATCTGACAAGCCAAAAGAGAGCAGAATCATCACTTCCTTGTGTTTGGTGGAATAGTCTGGAAGGCAGGCAGCAAAATCTCTGGGCAACTGGACTCTGGCTTGACCGTAATTTTTTTCCATGCATCTGCTTCTTCTGCCTGGCAGAAGGATCAAGGACCCTGGGTTGGGGTCTGAGGGGAGCGATTCCCCAGTGGTCTTCCCAGTGCCCAGCCATCCAGTAAGCAAGCAAGCTGTTTCTGATAAGGAGTGAGGAAATGCAGGGCTTTTTTGGACAGAAGTATTCTGTTCAAAACAGAGCAAGGTCAGATACACAGAGTGAGATCAACATTCCTGAGGGCAGCAGCAGAGGGTGGTAGTCCAGAAGAGACTTCAGGCTTGAGACCATCACTTTCAATTTAAAATAGAAAAGTGCTGAAGTTCTTTATGAATTAATACAGAAAGAATACTTAACTTGCTTATATCCAAACACAGGAAGTCGAGCTATGTTCAGGATGAGTGAAAAGAGGAATTATTTTTGTGGTTAAAGTTTTGTTTGGTTCCCAGTTTCTGTGGCAGGATAAGGAACACAAATTAGTTATATCAACATGTTTGGAAAGCAACCACACCACAACCCCAATACAGTTTGTGGCTGAGCTATGATCAGGACGGGATGCTAGAGGGAAGAAGAATTCACAGACTGGAACTCAGTATTGATTCCTCACTGTTTTCCCCAAGTTAGGTGTTTTGTGTGGGCGTTGCATCACAGACTATTCTGAAAGTGAACAACAGATTAGGAACATCTTGAGTGAATGATTACTTCCCCCAAATTTGCCTTTGTTTTCATGCTTCTAACCCTTTCTTTGAAAACATGTAAAAAGAAACAAACAAAAAAGATCCTTCTGCCTCCTAAGAAAATGGTACTACATATACAGGATTAGAATGCCACAGGTACAGCCATCCTGCCAGTACACACAGTTGTTTATAGATATTTGGAGGGGGGGAAATGAGCCTGGAAGGTAAGTTAAAATTGCTTATGGAATAAACATCAAATTACTTGCACTGAAGTCTAACGGTGTTAAGTGTATATAACATTAAGTACCCGGATAAGGGGCTGATTATTCTCCACAGGTAGAGATAATAGTGTGAGACATAGGAGTTAATAAATGCATAAGAACCATTCAAAGGACTGCTCTGCACCGAAGAAGTCAATGCGCTGTTTATTGCCCTAGTTTAGCTATTAACACCTTGCTCTTGTCAGTGAGAATAAACTCAAAGCAATTGCAAGAATGTTTCTACGTGTCCCTTAGTTGGAAATTAGTCAGAATAGTAGGCACTTCCTGAGGAACAAGGAGTTAAGATACAAAGGTCTGAACAAAAAAATTGTATGAGAAGTTAAACAGAAGATAAACTGTCTGGAGTCATTTGTCCATTAATCTATGGCCTGCCATGAGAACCCAGATAAATAACGTGTTTAGTTTTAGCCATTTCCTTAGACTTGTTATCTAGTTTTCCTCCCTGTTTCAGGGCATGTGGTAAAGTGTCATGAAGGTCATGGAAACCATGATTATGTGCAATGAAGTGGAAAACCAGAGGTCTTTTGCGGACCCTTCAAATGTTCCTGATTGTTGGCAAAGCACCTACCAATTTTGCTTGGGGTATTGCAGATTGTAGAGAAGAAACCAACAGAACTGTCACAGGGGACTGAAGATGCTGCAAAAAGTTCTGCAACCCAGAAGAGATGAAGTGAAAAATACTATTACAGCTTGTATTAAGCTATTGTTACTATTAAACGTACTGAAATGAACTGGTACTATATAAAAAGATTAAGTTACTTCATGCATAAAAGAAGATTAAACTGCTTTATAAGGTTTTATGATACAAAGTTATTGCAATCGTCTGAGTTGGGAAAGGGATGCTCTTGATGTAATATATGATTTTACAGAGTTGCCAGCATGGCGTAAGGTTAATTCATTGTTCCAGTAACATAAAGCAGCTGACAGCAGCCAGAAATATAATTCCATGCCTATTAATGGAAAATTAATATCTTCACTGCACAATTGTTGATACTTAAAAGATAACAGAGATCTCGATTTGTCTGCTCAGGAAAGAACAATAGGGATTCTGCCGTTTGAGTCTTGGATTTGATTATGCACTATGATTTCCAATCCCATTGTTCAGTGCTGCTATTGATTGCAAAATGGAGGTTATTTTGTGTAGGAGTAAATCTCTTTGACTGAAAAAGGAAAAAAAAAGTCACCTGTGACCATTATTGCCTACTAGCTTGAAGAGGAAATCATCACTATGCACACAATGTAACCAATCAAAAATCCATAGTAATGCATTATAGGAATATTAAAAAAATGTGTGAAGTTTTCAGACTTGGTGATGACTCTGTTAGCTGGATTTTCTACTTTATGAACACTTTCTAATTCTCAGAACATATGGAGTACCAGCCTACCAGAAGCTGCATCCCTGGAGATACCTTGAGATGGGTGCCTCAAATGCTGAGATATCCAAATTGGTATTTTATAAAATAGTTTCTTTAGGTCATTTAAAGCAACACAAATAATGGAGGTATCACCCTTTATAGCATGTAGAAAGGGACATCATGTTCCTCCTCGTAAGGTGAGGAAGGAACTAGTCTATCTTTGTCTGGTAGATTGTTGTCCAGGCTATTTTTAAATATCCCTCAATGAAGGAAGTTCTTCCATGTCCCCAGAGAAGTTGCTGCTGTGTATCTCAATATGCAGTCTCAATTTCCCTGGCTGTACAGTAACCTCGACATGTCTCCTCCAGTCTTTATTAAAAGTGGAGATCCTCTTCTAAGACCACTTTCTAACTCAGATGCCCACTTTTTTCACAACTTTTTATTGTTGGAAGATAATTATTAATGCCTTCGTGCCTTCTCTTTTCATAAAGAAAGCAAAGCCAATTATTTCACCTTTCTGGATGCATTTTTCAAATCTCTTGTTGATCTTCCTTAGGCTCAATGTTTGGAAACTGTGTTTCCCAGACTGTATATGCTAAACTCAGCGGAACCTAGTGAGCATTGAGAGGAGCTGAAAAAAGTGTATTTCCTGAGTCATGTGTATGACACCCCGGTTTTAAATGGATGTGCCTTATTTACAAGGCTGTATCAGAGTGCAAATCGATGCACGTTTTATAGTGTTCCCAAACCCTCCAGCTTTCTGCTCTTCTATTGCCTGGCCAGTTGGTTCATATTGTTATGTGTGCCTTGCTTTTTCCTTTCTGAGTGTAGTGCTTTGTACTCCTATTGATTTGAATTTCATCTTGTTGATTCCACGGCTTTTCCCTAATGTGTCAAAATCATTCTGAATTCTACTCCTGCCCTACAAGTACTCCAGAGTACTTGTACCCCCTCCAAGCTGCTGACATCCGTGAATTTTACAACTGTATTATCTATTCTATCATAACTGAGAGACGCATAATTTTAAAGTAGATAATTTTGCTATAGTTGGACCTCGGTTCTAACAGACAGGAGAGGGAGAAGAAGAAAAAAGAATGGTAGCACCTGGCAATGTTTTTCAAAGTCACCATCGACACAGTGAAAGCACACAAGATCATAGAATTGTAGAACGGTTTAGGCTGGAAGGGACCTTAAAGATCATCTAGTTCCAACTCCCCTGCCATCAGCAGGGACACCTCCCAGTAGATCATTTTGCTCAAAGCCCCAGATCACAGAGTTGTTTAGAGCTCGGCAGAACTTTCTGATCTATGTGGCTCAAAAAAAGCACCTGAAAAAAGCTCAGTCTTCTGAAGGGTTTTCTTTTTCTTTCTAAGGGATTTCTTTTTTAATAACTCTGCATACATCCAAAGTACATGTGTTGTCAGAAAGTATTGTGGCCCCTTCTGCTTCCAGTCATGACTTGAGCTTTCCTAGAGGCAAAAAGCAGAATGAGGGAGAAATGAGAGAAATTGGAAAATATCAAATTTATTTTGGATAAAATAAGATGTCTCTGAACTTTTACTCCAAACTAGAACTTAAATAGAAGAAGAAAGCTTGATTAAGCTTTCTGCAAATCACATAAAGAAATATATTTTTAAACAATTAAAATGATTTCCACTAAATGACAATTCTCATCTAAAGAAATCACCTCAGAAATTAAGATCATAGTAGTCATCACCGACTTCATGGATGAGGAAATCAAGAAACGGAAGAAACATGTACCACACACAATGTATTTCCATGTCGAACTACCTAAACTATATCTGCAGTTTTCAGCAGCATTAATTACCTCAGACAAAGCTTGACAGTAAAATAGCTTACACTACTTTGGATATCTGAAGTCACTTTAGTATTAGCATTAGCTTGGATATCTTTAGCCAAAGCCGCCTTTTGTTTTAGTGTACTCAGACGATGAAGGCCAGAAGTTTTTAAAGAACTTCCTTATTTAAGGTTCTTTCACAGAGAAGCCTTAAATCTATGAGCTGAAAAGGCCGGGTACCTATGAAGTCCGCTGCCTGCTGTAGTTATTGCAAGCCTCCAAAACTCCTGAAAAAGATGACTGAGGCTGTGAAAAATTGCCAATGGATGTGGAAGTAGAGTTGGTATGTAAAATTGGAGCCTAAGAGAGTTGCCTCTGGTCTCAGAGTGGGCAGTTTTCAGGGAGACGCATAGGTGTCTCATCCATAATCACTGAGCCCTGAAATACTGTGGGGCTTGTATCTTCTAAACAATTGTCTTCCAGTTCAGGGGAGACTCCAAATTCTGGGCAATGTTTATCTGAGCACAGTAAGATAATTAGTAGAGAGTACTGTCTCAAAAAAAACCTACCAGTGCCTTGGTAGAATGGAAGTATCACTTGTGGAACGGTGCTTTTAAGTAATCATTTGCTGTTATAAGTATCTGGCAGAAATACATGAATATTATAGTGCCACTAAGTTCCATATTTGTAATTTATTATTCTTGAATAATTCACAGCCAATTTTTTTCCTTCATTGTTTTAATCTGAGAAATGTATAAAAAAAAGGTTAAACAAGGTTTATATACATGCGCCCAGATTGCGTACTGGTATGCAGTCTACTGGGGTTTCAAAATGTCAGCTGACAAGGACCACGATTGAGGTACTATTATGGTACACTTAGGGTAAAAGACAAGCATAGACCTTATTTTTTGGACCTGCACAATGTCAATAATTCTTCCTTAAAAACTTCAGAAAAAAAGCAAGTCCTTATGAGATAATGACATATAAACTGGTGTTGGAATTTCTGCCTCATTGGGCATCCAGCTTAAAATTTCCTCATTCCTTTAAGTGGGATGCTAATTTTGAAATCAGTTTTTTTTGGAGACAGATAATTGTGTTCCAACATTCGGTGGTGTGGAGTCATGAAGAGCCCTTACTTCTATTGTTCCAGCGTTGCTGTATTAGCATTGTTACAGTGGCTGGAAAATATGCAAGCTTCTGTGAGAATAGGTTGTATTGATTCTGTGCAGAGCTCTCGGAAAGAAACAAGGCAGTGGTCTCTCTTATAAGAAAGTGGGTCATGCAAGGAGGGGTATCTGACTGTTTGAATTGTTGCAAATGGTTATTCGGTGAGTGTAGAGCCAGAAACATCCCAATTCCCAAACAGCAAGGATCTGCTGAATGCAGGAAAGGCATTGGGTTTGTCTGCCTGCACTGTGAGTTGACGACTTGTCCCTACCGCTCATCTAATCATGTGCTGCCCATGAGGTACAAACTACAGATATATATATAATTTGACCTTGTCTAAGAGTCTGTTTTGTATCTTCTGGAATTCTATTTCAGTCTGAATCATGGAGTTTTGCATTGCATTAGTTTTTTTAATCTGGAAGAATTTTTTTCATACTCCAGTGCATTCACAGTCTCTATTCTCCTAGATTTAGGTAATGCTCTTCCAATGGTAATCATTATCTGTGGCTGTCTTTATCTTCTTTCTGTATTCTAATCCCTTCATCCTTTATTTTCCCGTTCTTTCTGTGACCTTTTTTCTTTGCTGAATTTATTGCATGCTTTCCCCTGGCAGCCTCTGTAAATATGTGCATTACTATTAGTTTCATCTCAATGTGTACGGGATTTATGCCTATATGGCTTGCCCTCCACTTAATTTAATCACAGGTTAATTAGATCCTCCACTTAATTTGATCAAAATGTTTCTTGAGCCAAATCACTTACATTAAGAAGACTAGTGGTACTTTCTACCCTTTTGTTTGATCAATATCGATCATTTTAAGCAGGTACTTTGGGGTAATTCAATCACTGGCTGTGGATATTTTCCATTCAATTAATAATAAAGGACAACATCCTTAATGAGAGGAGAAAATAAACATAGAAAACATCCACAGACAAGTGAAAGCATCTATGTAATTTTTTTTTGGGGGGGGGGGGACACCAGTTTTACTTCCATTTTCGCTTCTATCCTGAAGCAGGTTTTTTGGTGGCAATATGATCAATTCTCCTGTGTACGTTGTTACAGGCAGAATTGTATGGGTGGCAATGTTCATGAATACGCACAAAAATAACAGTAAGGAATTTCAGTATGTTATTGCTTGTCCTGGTTTCAGCTGGGAGACAATTAATTTTCTTTCTAGTAGCTGCTGTGTTTTGGATTTAGTGTGAAAATAATGTTATTAACACATAGTGTTTTAGTTGTTGCTAAGTGACGTTTATATTAGTCAAGGACTTTTCCAGCTTTCCATAGAAGCTGAGAGGGAGCATAGACACGACAGGCTGGCCAAAAGAATATTCCATACTATAAATGTTCTCAGTATATAAATGGGGGTTGGCTGGGGGGCAGGAATTCTCAATCACTGCTCAGGACAGGCTGGGCCACTGATCATCGGATGGTGAGAGCAACTTGTGTTGCATCACATAATTTTGTATATTCTTTCACCATTATTAGTAGTAGTATTAGTATTATTTCTCTTCCGTTACTGTTCTATTAAACTGCCTTTATCTCAACCCACAAGTTTGTTTAGGTTTGGTTTTTGTTTTGGTTGGGGTTTTTTCCCCCTCCTTTTCTCTCTCTTCTCTCTAGTCTATTGCTGGGGTGGAAAGTGAGTGGCTGCATGGTCCCAGTTTCTGGCTGGCTTAAACCAACACATTGCTATATCTGAAAGCTGGGTTGATTAGACATCAATTTTGCTTTAATTTTGGCTAGCAGAGCCTGTATTAATGCAAAGCTTTGTACTTCAATATCCCAGCTTTGAGATATGGCATCATCACTTCCTTAGTTTTTAATTTTTTATATTTACTGTTTCCAGTATAGCAGAAGTCCATTGGGAGTCCTGGTATAGTATATTTGGTGTTGACTAATCAAACATTAATTCTAAATGCCAGGGAGCAAGGTGTCAATATGATAACTTATAAACCTGTTACGTGTGTATGGGTATAGGAAAATTAGTGTTGGACGAAGTTACAGATAGTACATTTCTTTCCTGAAGCACCGTGTTTGCTGTGTTTAAAAGAAAATTCTATGTTTAATCTAATTTCTCTAGGGTGGTCATTTGAAGACCTTAAAATAACCATGGAAACTGAAGGAAGACTGAATGTTCAACCTTGCCTTTTTCAAGAGCTCTGATTGATGGGTAGCAACCTTCATGTGTCACATTGTAGATGACTTATTTCAGCAAGCATTTGTTCACATTACTACTGCCACTGTTTTCAGGAAGGATACTTGCATTAATTCATATGAGTTTAGGCTGCCCAATGTGTCTCAGAAAAATGTGCTCAGATATGTATTATGAGATAGTTGTGAAGTATCTCTAGTTGAACTAGACTTTCAGAGGCCGTTGTTAGCAGGATTACCACAATCATTGAAGTGCAAATTCTATTTCTCCAGAAGAACAGCCCGTTGTCAGAATTGCCCTCATCAGCCGCTGGACCCCTAATCCCTGGGTTTATTCCAGCAGTTCCATAAAGATTAGAATACCGAAACCAACACTTGTACCTACTGTACCAGTGAAAGTAACACAGGATTCACAGAAACTGCATATATAATGATCTTCAGCCTCTTGTAAGACTAGCATTTGAAATCTGGTTGGGGCAGAAGGATGGAAAAGAATTCGTTTCACCTAACTTTATCAGTCTGAAAATTAGGTGTCTAGTCTATTCACCTGGTCACATCTAAAGGGTGTGTGCTCTTCAGTGCACTTTGTTCTAATTTATTTCTGTGGGATTCTGTCTGTTGACATTAAAGGGAACTTGTATTTCTAGCTTTAACAAGCCATTAAACTGTGAGATATCTGAAACTGGGTGAAGGGGATTCCATCCTTCACATCACTTCTTAATGTCCAGAACATTTATGGCCTGTGTTTAAAACAAACAAACAAACAAACTACAACCAAAATAAAGCTAATGCTATTTTAAACAGAGTTGTGACAGTTTGGAGGGGGCTGTGGTAAGAAAAGCTGTTTCTAGTAACACTCTGTGAGGTAATAAAATATACAAGTGACTTAGTTTAGCATATCATCCAGATTTTGCTCTCTTTTTCATTATATTTTTCACGGGTTAAGCACTCTTTCTTTTTTTTTCCAAAGAAGCATGCAAATACTTATGGCATGGTTTTGTCTGGATGGCTTTGTCTGAAACCATGTGAAACATGGCTTCAGATGCTGAAGATCTCTTTAGTGGTGATGTTAGTACTTATGGATTACTCTTTCTTACATATATCTCAAAACATATAAGTCTTGAGTCTTGTATTAGAGATCCAGGAAATCAAGGAAAGGAGAAATTAGGGATTCTAATTCTTGAAGTCAAGTTTTCATGAATGTTTTTAGACATCTGGGACTAAACTGGATTAATTTGAAATTGCCATCTGTATTTACTTATCTGAATGTTTATAAATTGATTTTTCAGGTTGCAGGAAATGTATCTCACCCCCTAGCCTCACTTGGCACTCTGGTGAGTTCAGGTGCTTCTCAATATGAGTTCCAAAGTTCTACAGGTGAAAATAAAATTATTTCCAAGTTCATAGACTACTCTTAGAATGCCAGTTATAGGTTCCTAAAGCCTTTAATCCACTGTATAGACTGGATTTTTTTTTGGTTTTGGGCAAGCTTGTTTGAGGTCTGACAATTCTTGCAGAAGATTTTTGTTAGCACAAGTGGTGACCTCCACGGAGGGCTAAATCCATTTCCCCTGTTTTGAGGGAGTTTCTGAATTAGGGTTGTGGTTGCTCCACATTCCCTTTATAGTCATTAGAGAAATATGATGATGACCAAAGGCTTATACGTTTCATCTAACTGGTGAATGGTGGAGATGCCCGAGTCTCTCTCTCTGGCTCTATGATAAAACTATGTACCCAATGTAGAATTCTCACTGAGGTGCCCAGAAGTACATGGGACTCAGGCTAAAGTACAGTTGGACATGTGCAATTTTATATACGCATTGGCTTCTTGATTGTGATGAGATTTTTTGCATGTATAAATTTAGGCTTCTTTTGCCATATCAAATGAACTAAATAGCTTCTTCACAAAGACAGTACTTTTTCTGAAGCAAGTGCCCCTCATTTTTAAATATCTGTTGACCTCATACGAGAGTACTTAAAAAGAGAGGAGGAAAAAACAGGAAAAAAATGTTTTGTGCTTTTGTTTGGGTTGAAGATAAGGTAGTTTGCAATAAGTACTTTTACATTTTGAAGTACCTTGATGTGATGGCTTGTTATATAGCAAATATAAGAAATAGACCACTGAGAGAGAAACTAAAGAGTCAGATTATAAGGGATTTCGGCAGCATCCTATGATGCTGTCTCTTTTGTGCTGCTGTTGGTCCATGGCTAAGCAATGGTCCCGGATTTCCAAACATTTTGTCCTCACTTCCATTTTCTTTAAAATGAGAACAAGCGTTTTCTGCTGGCAATATGTTTTTACATATACATGGAGAAAATATGTGTCATTCCTATGTTAACAGCTCTGGCACAAGTGGTTTGTGATTTTCTGGTTTCCATAGAAACATCAAAAACATTTGTAAATCTTTCATTTTTAGGTAAAATTGTTCCAATTTATAGCAAACCAGATGCTCAGACTGTTACCTGTTATTTTAACATTTTCAAAGATTATGAAAAATGGTGCTGGTAAACAATACAGAAACAAGAAGTAAATGATGATATTTCAGGCAGCACCTTTCAAACAGTTTGTTTTGCATTTGTAATTATAAAGTTAACCTGCAAAAGCCTTATGCTATCAAAAATTCTTGTAAATGTTTTGTGCAAGAAAACACTCCAGGAAGAAAGCATTGCTGGATGGAAAAGGAACAGGTTTGGTATTTGGGAGACCTGGTTTCTATCCCTAGTCCTACTACTGTCCCTCTGGTTTTGTCAGCAACTCTCTCCTTTCGTGTGCCACCTGAAAGAGTGATCTAATGTGATGCTTACTGATTTACAGAAGTATTTAGACATCTATTGATGACAGTGTGCTAAGTAGCAGCTACATATTTAGTCATCATCATCATCTTACTGTCTAAGTGACCTCATGCTGTTTTAGCACATGAGATGCTCTCATTAAGAATACAGCTCTCCACTCCAGTCAGTGGAAAAATTCTTACTCACCAGAGGGAACGGTTAGCCTGGTATGGGGTGCATGCTCTTTTACTTGGCTTCTGGCAAGAATAATATTGAAACCTCTGAAGAGGCAGGAGGGTTGGGTGGAGGGAGCTGTTAGCAGCAATGCTGATAGGTCTCTCAGCAGGTGGTTCCACAGGAGGGCACAGATGATGAGTGATAAAGAAAGTGTAACTCAGTTTGCAAAACACCTGAAATTAAAAAAATAAAAAAATTATAAACTGCTCTTCTTACTGCTTTTACCCCTCCCACCTTATCTTGGGGAGGATGGCAACAGAAGTGATACATGGATCCCAGGAAAGTGATACGTGATGGAGAAATGGACAATCAGCGGCTTTCTGTTGTGGCAAGAATGGTCAGAGAGTGGCTTTTGAGCTGCAGTCAGTTTCTGGATGGTCCTGTGCCAGGTTTAGGAACAAGATTGTGTCAGGGCCCTGATGGCATTAATAGGCCTAACGACCCTGCACAGCCTTACCTGGGTGCCCACACACAGGCTCTGCTCATTTCACCTCAGGCCATGGCCATCAGCACTGCTTGAGCTGTGCCGAAGCTGTGCCTGTGCTCAGTCCTGCCTCTGGCCCCATGTCCTGGATGGACCCCTTGACCCGTAATGTGACCTTGTCTCCTGCCCTGCCTCTGGACTTTTCCTCTGCTGCTCGTGACTGGAGTCCCTAGACCTGGTTTGTCCCATTGCTGTGCCTGGTACTGTTGATAGACCCTGTTACTAGCCCTGGCTCTGCCCCCTGTGTTCAGCCCCTGAGGGGCAGTGTCCATGGGTGTGGGCATGGCCTGTGCCAGGGTTACCTCTGCTCCCAGCTTGCCTGCACCTCAGGGGCAGCCAACCCTCTCTGCCCCCAACAAGATGGTCCTCTTGATGACCACTACGCGGTCCAAAGCCTACCTGTGTCAATGTCAGATTTGTGCTGTGGTGATGCTGTGGTTCACAAAGGTTTTGGCTAATGGGTTTATACTCCTGCTTAATGGATGTCTGCGGATATGTCTGGTCTGGGTGGGAGAAAGGCTGGTTCTTTCGTGGCAGCAGGAGTCCCAGACTGTGATGAAGGTTTTGAACAAAGGCTGGTAAATTTCATGAGAATTCACCACACTTGTGACTCTGAGCCTGAGAAAATATGGATAATAAGTGGAGAAAGTGCAGAGAAGAAGGGAAAGGGAGGACGAGAGCATTCTGGAAAAAGAGACGGGGAAAGATGTTCTAGGACAACGGAAGATGGTTTTGTCTTTATTCTCCTTTCCTAATAGCAGACCAGATGATACAGGAAGCCACGCTAGAGAAATCAGAATATAAGCTGTTCTGTGGTCCAAGAGGTGGGGGCTGGGGGAAAGGGACAGAAAGTAAGGAACAGGAAAATACAGCAAGGATGCATGTGAGCAACAATAGACTACATTAAAAAGAAAATTGTTGCATAGCACCGTTTGACATGTTACAGATGAATCAAGTGTAAGATAGACAAGCCATGCTAGTCTTTTTAAATTGCAGGCAGTGTTTTTCGATTAACGTGGTCAGGGGTAGTGGAGGTATCTTCAGGAATAACAGCTATTGGGCTTGGACTGATACTTATTTCCGCAGTAGAGTCTATGTAAGTCTAGCAAGGCTTCTTGGTTCAGTAAACCCTCTTATAAAGCCACTTAAATCCAAATGTGCTTACCTTCCTTTTGCCTTCGTAGTTTTTCATGTCAGTCACAGCTATTTGTTTTTAATGAGGGCTGTCTCCCTCCCAGCCCATCTTCTCCAACTATTACCATACATCATGCAGAGCAGATATGGTGACATAGCAATCTTTTTTTCATTGTGCAAGTCATTAAGGGTGCAGATAGCAATTTGAAATTTGTAAATATTCTGACAAGTCAATTGCCCCCTGCCCATTTTATACCCATAATCTGCCAAGGTAGACCTGCCACTGCAGACAACATTATCACTAACCCAGCATGGGCCGTCATAGAGTGATATCTGGCAGTACGTTAATAAAAGACCTGAAGAACAACAACAAAAAAACAACTCAAAATGACAACTATAAACAACCTGCCAGTTGCAGTAAAAAATGTTGCCTCTAGGAAATTAAAAATTGTACACCACTGTGATGATAGCCTATGCCCAACTACACCAGTGCGTGGCATAAACATAAGATTACGACTTCTCTACTGTTGAGGCAGAGTCTGAGGTGCGACAGAGACATTTTTTCTCAAACATGAATGCCTCTAGTAAAAGAAATGCAAATATGCAATATTCCTGACAGTTTTGTGGGTTTTTTTTTCCTCATGTTGCGTTATATATTTTCAAATTTGCCTTGGAAGACTTCCCCTCTAATGAAATGTGCAGAAAGACACACAAATTCCAAAATAAAGAGTGATATTGTGATTATGCATATCCTTGGTGCTTTGGGTAAAGAGAAAACAGAACAGATGCTGTTTGATGTAATCAAAACAAATTGCAATCTTAAAAGATCATAAACATATACTGTATTTTGGTATTATTCAGTGATTTTGTTGGAAAAGTATTTTAAATGAAATCTTGAATAATTAACATTTAAAGTACTATGAATAACACAATCTTTGCTCTGGAATTCAGCTTGGATGTTTACATTTTTAGCTAATGATTTTTAACTCATTTTTGACTAATGAGCCCTTCAAATTCTTGGCAAACTGATGTCTTCTGTCCCATTTTGTACTGTGGGGAAACTGGAGTTCCCACTTTTACTTGGGTTAGAGCAGATGCCCTTCCCTCTCCCTAGAGCATTCTCCCAGCTTGGAGGCTCTCCTGGCTTCCCAAACGCCTGTTGTCACTGCTGACAAGTAGTCCATGCATTTCTTAGATTGGAGGCATGGGCTGGAACGGTGATTTGCTGTTCGATGATTTAATCTCTACCTTTGTGAGAATTACACCGGGGAACACTGAGATTTTTTTTTTTTTCCTCCCACTTAAATCTCATGTTCTGCCCAAAACAGTCCAGGCTGTGAAGAGCTGAGGCAATGAGGAATAACTCCTTCCTGCGGGCTAGAACAGTAGTAACGTTACTTTTGTTTCTGACAGACAGGTTAATATCCTGCTGGGTTATTCACAGGTAAGAGATGGGGTCTCTGCTTCTCCTTCACTCTGAGCCTTCCCTTGTCTCAGCTGGTTCATGGTGGGAATGGCTCTTGCTCCAGACAGATGCCAAAGTGAGCTTTTTGGTGACTCCATCTGGCATTTACCTGTTTCAAGGAGCTTGTGTAAAGCTTCTGTCCCCTTTCCTTAGTATTTAGGGATGGGCAATGCTCTAGCTCAGAGCAGGGTGGGGAAATGAAAGCAACCACTGGTTTGGTTGGTGAGCTATGCGCTGCCTCAGGAACCAATAACACGGGACTAAATGCAGAGGTCCCAGGTCTTGGGTACAGCTGCTAAAGAGGGCAGAAGGGAACTAATGCTGAGTGAAGAAGTGGTGTTTAGGTTCAGAAAGTGCCAGTGTTCCTGAGCCCTGGTGTTTGAGAAATATTGCTGTCTCTTCAGATTTTGGACAGCGCTTGATACAATCAATACATACAATGTGAATTTGTGGGGAACTTCAGCTCAGATGCAGTTTGCACAATAGGTTTTTATCACTGTACGTGCTGGAATACAAACTTTTACTTCACTCTGGCAGGCAGACACTTCTAAAGCCCACTGGGTCGGGTTTTGTTCAAAGGCAGTGTAGTGAGGGATTTTCTGCTTTAACAGCAGTTCTGTGTTCCCTGAGTATCTCCATCCAGATCTGGATGGTTAAAACAAAGTTCAGATGTTTCTTTTCCTTTCAAAGTGATACAGCATGCATTCTGCTAGCAGTACAAGGGACTGAGGCAGTTGAAAACAGGCACCAATGCCTGGGCTTGGTTACCATCTGAATCAATGAGTCCTTAGCTTTGCTTTACTGTGGAAGTATGTTTCAATATTGGATATTTTTCCTGTAGCTCCCTTAAAAAGAAGGATGTTCCCGTGGATAAGGCCATAGACCACAACTCAGCTGTGCTGAGAACGGTTATTGCCAGTTCAAGTAGTGATGTGAATCAAAATCCTTGTAATTATAATGTGGATATTGTTCTACTTATGTAGGAGTGGCTTATCACTTCAGTTTGCTTTAAACCAGTTGAGAAAAAAGTATTCTCTTTCTGGGGTAGGCATTCATCTGTGGAGCTACATCACTAGTATTTCACCTCTTCCATTTTAACATTTTACTAGAAAAACTGCCTATGAACACAGGCCTTCTTGACTGAGGAAGTCTGAACTAAATTCCCACCTCAACTCTGTGGGCTGACTTCTGAAAAAACATGAGAAATTTGCTGTGGCTTGTCGTCACAGGTAGCAGCAGCAAACTGCTCATGAACCTAGTGAACAGCTAGCGGAGAAAAACCCAGGCACTGCATCATCCTCTCTCACTTCCATCACTGATGTAGAGAAAGTGCAGGTTGCTAGCTTCCTAATTGAGGTAGATTAGTTAAGTGCTTCAAATTAGGAGGGAACAATCAGTATCTTAAGCTTTGTGCTTCAATTCCTCTTGATTTCTGCTTCTGTCTGCTGCTTTGTGTGTACAGGCCATTGGTAGTCTCTCAGTCTGTGTGCACTACCTAGCACAGAGGAGCTTTGTTTTTTATCTCAGGTGTGAAGGAACCACGGTAATTATGAATATGAAATCAATACCATTTAGTAGTCAAATATTATTCCTTTCTACACTTTTCATTTTTTTCTGCCCTGCTTTTATTCGCGAAGCTTGAGGATTTTCACTCTCCCTGCTTTTCACCTCCAAGCTCAAGGTGATGTGAGCTTTTAATCAGCAGGCTCCCAAACTGTAGCTCTTGAATTCTGTGGCCATCAATCAAGTGTCAGAAACTAACTTAAAATGAAGAGGTTAAGATTTAAAATCTCTTCCATTGTTTCCTGATCCTTTTTGGGAATAAGTAGCAAGATTTTTGAAATGCTCTGTCTGTAAAGGGGTAATTTGAAGCATTTGTAGATGTAAACATGGTGTGTTTGTTGCCAAAAATCATTCTTATGAATGTAAATGGTAATTTTATTCAGAACATTTAATTGCTTTTTTGAGTAGCCTTTTGATTGTCACACTGCCAGGTATATAATGGGTAACCTCCCTGCTATCACTGCAGAAGAAATTACAAGCAGGGAGTGTCTTTCTTCATAGCTGGTGAATAATAACCTCAGTTATTTGCTTAAGGACAATGGGACCCAAGATATTGACAAAATCAGTGCCTTTGTTGAAGGAAAGTGGTGGCTTCTGTGGCAGCTGAAGCCGTTAACCTGCCTACTGTTCCTCATGGCAGGGGCGTGTTGGAGGTGGCCAAAGCGACAAAGAGTTGAGGCTGGTGTTTTTCTGTCTCCTACCCTCTCCCATTCACATTCTGAGTAACCTCAGGCAGCTTCATTCAAGTAGGTGCCCTGTGCCTTGGCTGACCAGTGTGTACAATGACATGGTGGAATTCACTGATCATGCACCTATCTTACATTCCTTCAATTAATATTTTTGAAATTCTGGGATCTTTGCATGGGAGGTATTGAGTACATGCCAAATCACATAACTTATCATTATGATATAGCTTTCACATTTCTGTTGTTCTCCATTTCTGGGATTTTTAATATTGTTAAATTATATACTAAAAGTACTTTTTTAAAGTTATATAGTCTTGAGGAAAACATCACCAGAAATTAATTGGATCTCTGGTCACTGTGTGACCAGCTACTACATACAGGACAAAAAAAGCAAATTCCTCTTCCAAAGGATGCTGAAAGCATTGGTATTTGTTACATCTTTTTGGAGAGCGATGGCTGCTGTATCTAGGCCAAAAATAGCACGTGCTTAGGAAGAGAGGGGAAAAAACCAAGCTTCCCCCAGCATCAAGATTAATAATCATCAGGCAAATACTGTAGGTAGAATTATTGCTAGGAAGAACAACACTGGATTTATGTGAATCCAAGGTTTGCTGAGGCTTGGTTTATCCCAATGAGTATCAAGAAACTTCACCAAAAGAATACCGTGAGTAAATGTTTGGTTGGAGATTGTAGTTTATGATTTATTCTGCCAAAACAAAGAATACAGCTACGAAGAACAGCTGTAGTGGGTCTCAGGCTTAGTTTAAAGATGATTAATTATATCTGGGCAAAAACTAGGCCAGTCTGTGTCCAGACAAGAATGATGTATTCATCTCTCCAAATACAGGTACAGTAGTTCATCATGATCGTTCTCTCATCTGTGCTGGGCAGGTTTCTTTGCAACTGTCTTTCATTTTGGAATATGTAGTTGGATTTCTTATTCTGCTGCTATGTCAAATGGGAAGACTTGCTTCTCTGCCTATTTATGGCCAGGTATAAGTTCAGTTGAGGATGTTGGTTATCTGACCAAATTTATTTGGGATTGGTTCATGTGGGTTTTTTGTTGTCATATCCACTTTATAGTGAAGGATATTTTCTCATTTAGCATTTTACTTATTTTGGCCTCTAACAGGACACCCAGGCAGTCCTAGCTATCTGTAGTTTCTGAATGTCTTTTAGAGTCTCCATATAGAATCATAAAATAGTTAAGGTTGGAAGGGACCTTCAAAGGTCATCTAGTCCAATGCCCCATGCAATGACCAGGGACATCTTCAACTGGATCAGATTGCTCGGAGCCCTGTCCAACCTGACCGGGAATGTTTCCAGGAATGATGTACCTATGACCCCTCTGGGCAACCTGTTCCTGTGTTTCACCACCCTCATAGTGAAAAATTTCCTTATGTCTATTTTAAATCTACTGTCTTTTAGTTTAAAGTCATTTGTCCTATTGCAACAGGCACTGTTAAAAAGTTTGTCCTCATCTTTCCTGTAGGTCCCCTTTAAGTGCTGAAAAGCTGCAATAAGGTCTCCCTGGAGCCTTCTCTTCTCCAGGCTGAACAGCCCCAACTCTCTCAGCCTGTTCTCATAGAAAGGTTTTCTACCCCTCTCATCATCTTTGTGGCCCTCCTCTGGACCTGCTCCAACAGGTCCGTGTTTTTCCCGTGATGATGGCTCCAGAGCTGGATGCAGTACTCCAGGTGGCGCCTCACAAGAGTGGAGTAGAGGGGCAGAATCCCCTCCTTCAACCTGCTGGACACACTTTTGATGCTGCCCAGGATACAGCTGGCTTTCTCGTCTGTGAGAGCACATTGTTGGCTCATGTTCACCTTTTCATCTGCCGGTACCCCCAGGTCCCTCTTGGCAGGGCTGCTCTCAATTCTTTCATTCCCCAGCCTGTATTGGTACCGGGGGTTGCCACGACCCAGGTGTAGGACCCTGCCCTTGGCCTTGTTGAATTTCATGAGGTTCACGCGGGTCCATTTCTGGAGTTTGTCCAGGTCTCTCTGGATGACATCCCATCCCTTGGGTGTGTCAGCTGCACCACTCAGCTTGGTGTCATCTGCAAGCTTGCTGAGGGTGCACTTGATCCCACTGTCTATGTCGTTGATGAAGATATTAAACAGTACTGGTCCCAAATGGACTCCTGAGGAACGCCACTTGTCACTGACCTCTGTCTGGACATTGAGCCATTGACCACTACCCTCTAAATGCGTCCATCCAACCAATTCCTCATCCACTGAACAGTCGACCCATCAAACCCATATCACACCAATTTAGAGAGAAGGATGTTGTGGGGGACCATGTCAAAGGCCTTACAGAAGTTCAGATAGACGACAACCACATCTCTTTTCTTGTCTTGCACTCTGTGGAAAGTGTCCTCAGAGTCCTGCCAGCTTTATTCTGCTCCCTTGTTCCTGAGGGCAGTTTCCCAGAGAGTCTTATTGACTAACTTCTTGAACAGCTGGAATTTTGCTTTTCTAAAATTCAGGTTCCTGACTTTACTCTTCACCTGACCCACATCCCTCAGGACTGTGAACTCCACCAGTACATGACCACTGCAGCTCAGGCTGTTTCCAGTCTTGATGTCACCGATTAGCTCACTTGTGTTGGTGACCAACAGGTCCAGTATCATATCCCCTCTGGTAGATCTATTTATTACCTGGCTTAAGAGGTTATCCTCAATACACTCCTGGATTGCCTACAGCTCACTGTGCTACTTTTCCAGCAGATTGCAAGGTGGTTGAAATCCCCCAACAGGATGAGAGCCTGAGAGTGTGATACCTCCTTTAGCTGCAGTAAGAAGGTTTTGACAATAGGGTCCCTTTGATCAAGTGGTCTGTAGGAGACATCAACCACAAGGTTCCCTTTCTTGCCTCGGTTTCAATATGCACAGATTTGTTAGCTCAGCTGTCTGTGGGGAGCATATTTATTTAATTTATTTTTAGCAAAACACACAAGAACCCGCTTAAAACAATTCTTCCTGGAAAAGATGTGTCCTAGTAGAGTGATGAGGCTAAAAGAATCAGGAACCTCATGCTTTCCTTACGTTGTTGGGGCTGAGAGCCCTGCAAACTTTGATTGCAAGACAGACAACAAGGTGAAGCTCTCGGAGTTGGAGATTTGGGAGTTTTGGGTTTCTTAAGGGAATTTGGAGCTTAGAGGGTCTCCAATGGAAACATCCCAGAGTCTTCATAGAAGATTCTAAAAATGAATATGTGGACACCTTTCCATGAATTATATTTCTGATGGAAACCATTTTTGCCTTAAGATTCCTGATCAGTTCTAATTGTGTGTACCCACATGTGCATTTGCCTGTGCATTCTCATGTAAAGACATTCCAAAGGGCAGGACTACAGCATGTGTGTGAGAGGCAAGTGAAATGCTGCAGAACTCGTCATTTCCACAGCTGGAGCCTTGGACTGCCATTAAAGGAGACAAGTGACTTGGCATGTCAAGGTAACTGTTCTGCACTGTTAAATAGCAAGGCCATGCCTAGCATGTATGCATTTTTTTTACAGAATGACCTATAATGCAATTAATTGCTGATGGTACTGAGTGTCTGTTGAACTTGGAATTCATTTCTGGAAGCCATGGGACACGGATGCTTGCAATGACACGCAGTGTCATGAATAGTTTCACTTAGTTCTGTGGCACCTAATTAGTTCACCCAAGTTTAGACAAATGTGACGTTTACACTGTGAGATTTGCAGTCTAGCTCAATAGGTGAATCAGCTAGCTGAGCCATGAGTAAGTCTCTGATACACTCCGTTCCTTCTGAAATGATATGTCTGAGTTGCAGGAGGTCTTAGACTAAAGCCTCCTTTTCTCCAGGAGTGTTGTGAGAAGTGAAATGACAAAGATGTATTATTAAACACACCATACAAGCATTATCTGTTCCAATCCCCCTCCCCCCCCCCAACTCCAAAGTCAACACGTCAACAAATGTCTGTTCTTTAACTATCAGATACTGTAGCCTGTAATCTCAGCTATGGATTTACTATAGGATATTCTGAATGCTCAGTTAGCATCCTGGATATCTGTATTGATTGGTAGAAAGTTGAAATGTGCTTTTTTGTTTGGTCTTTGCAACTTCGTAAGGTTTTTACCACACTCCTCAAGTGTCCTTCCCACTTGAGCCAATACTTTCTTAGCGGCTTAAGAAAGCTGTCCATACAAAAGTGCTTGGTACCAAATTCTGGATGAGCACACTTCTTCCACATATACTAACAATTGCGTTTTAGGAATAATAATGAAACCCCAGCTAACGACAATTTTCTGCAGTATAAAATTTCTCTTTTAAGTGAAAGGAGCGGTGTTCCAGTTTCTGCACTTTGGTAGTAAGCCCACCTGCAGCGGTTGGGAGAAGCAGCATAGTGAGGTGAAGCATGCATTTAGGATACTTTTTCTGAAACAGCTCATTTCTCAGAGCTCCGAGTTTTGGCACTTCTTTGATGATAGTTACATTTTGCTGTTCTAGGCTTCTCTTGTCACTATTATGTGAGGCCTCAGGTGGCTTGGTCTAGACTTTATTGTATCTCACTTCCACTGGAACTCAGTCCTCTCAATTTCAGATGTCTTTTTTTGACAAGCTTCCAAATGCCACCTCCTCCTTGTTTAGCAACTGGTTCTGTTTAGATGTCTAACAACAGGCTAACTTTCTGTTTAAACATATATAAATGCAAATAACAATCTGTAGGACATGAAGATACAGATTAATTCTGTTCTCTTTGTGTTTGACCATCAAAGTTCAAGGTTTTTCAAGATCAACATACTTCTTTTAACTAGTCTTACCTAGCTCCAGAGATGCTAAAAAGGATGATATGTGCAATAGCCAAGGAAGTTTAGCTTGCACATCCTAGCAAAAAAGGGTTGAATTGAATACAGAGTTGGTGTTATCAAAGGTAATATCAACAGTAGCAAAATTCATAAAGGAAACTAGAGGTTGGCCAAACACTGGTAAACTTCAGTAGCAGAAGTGACCAAGACAAATCCATTATTTATCTGGAGCTGCTGGAGAGCAGTGCCAAGGTAAATTGTAGTCCTACTCTCAGAGAGGGCAAGAAGGAGCTTTGTGGCACATTACTAGTGCTGGTTGCAGAAGTACCTGTGCAGCTGTTAGATGTGGGACCTTCTGGAGTTGCTATGCAGGAAGCCTGCCTGCAGAGTCATTGGTGAAGCAGAAAAAAACAATGAAATACCAAAGTCACTACAGAATTACATCTATAATTTCCTGACCCAACCTAAGCCATCAGCATCTATAAAAAAAGAAACGCAGACTACCTTATCCATCCCTGTGCTCTCAAATTTCTTTCTTATTTTGAAGTTACGCACCCAGCTCTATAATGTTTCCTCTATTCCTCCTTAAACTTGTATTTTCCCAGTTTTTAAAGTCCTCTAAGATCCTACTGCCTTCCTGTTTTGCCTCCAAAGCGTGCAAGGGAAAAACATCTATTCAGAACATTTTATTTTATTTACCATCTTATAGGTCTATGGATTTGTAGCAGCTTCAAGCATTCAGAAGCCCTTGATAGATTAAGTAATAATAAGGCAAGAATGAGAACAATGTATTTTATTTTCAGGAGCTGGCACATAAAAATCTTTGAGGGAAAAATACAAGAGATGGGTAATCTTTTGTAATAGGTCGTTCAGAAGTAGCAATAAGTACTTTTCTAATAAGGCAAAATATTTCAAGTTGGTAAAAATACTTGAGCTGGATATTCTGCAGTCAGGACTTCCCTTATTTAATAAAGACAAACAGGTGTAGTCAGAGCTTTGTCTCATTGCCACTAAATAACGGAGAAAATATTTTTCCCTTTAAAGCAAGTGTGTGGGAATAGAAGCACTAATGTGAGAATACAAAGCATCTAGCTTTGTTTCAGGAACGAGTTCAACTGAAAGGAACAGGGAAGTGTAAAGCTCTTCTCAGAGATGTTCAGCGAAAGCATCTGTGGCCCAGCCTGGTAAGCGGGGCAGTGCCCGTCCAGGGGCACTCACAACTGCTGCTGCAGCCTCCAACTCCTCGAGCTCAGCAATCACCCCTGGTTCTGAACAGAGGGCAGGGCTTCATTTAGCAACCTCTGTCTGCATGTGTACATATATATACAGTACACAGTTCACAGTTCTAGAGAGAGACATATGTATTGAAAAGCTTTGGGGAAATTCCTGTCTGTTCACAGGATCTGAATTCTGTTCTCTGCCCCGTGTGTAAGCTGCGACCTTGGTGGTTCTTGCCTTACCTTACTTGCCAATGTCAGATTTTTCCAAACAGATGCTTCTTCCCTTTAGGACTCTTTGTCTTTAGTATGTTACTGGATGCCAGGCACGATCCAGGTTTTGGGTGTTTAAAAGTCCTGGAGGTGACCAGTCAGAATGACTGACTGCACACCTGTACTCAGGTACCGGAGGTGCTGCACTGCTTGCTTATTCAATAATTTTTTGGGGCATGCCAGAGCGGAGGTGGTATATTTACAATATAAACAGACTTATTGTCATTTGGGTTGGTCTGTAGCAAATATATACATGCATAGCTTGTCACAGAGAATATTCAAAGTTAGCTATCTCATAACTTTGCAACTCTTGGATGAGGTACTTGATGACATAAACTCATTGCTACTCTGAGCAAGTGATGTGCTTGTACATGCACAATGTACATTATTTATATGATGCCTTCGCAGATGGTGCAGGATGCCTACCATTAAGGGAGCAGAGAGCTTTTCTGGAGCAGTCTGAGTTCTTCCCTCTGTTATGGCAAAACTCACATTTGAATCATGGAATCTGCCAACACCTGCTCAGCCGCATACACTGAGGTTCACCTACAGACAATTTCTCTGCCCTCTTTTGTGGACTTCTGTCTAACATTCTCCCTCACTGCTGGCAGTCCCCTTGGTGAACAGCCACCCCTCTGCATTTCTGCTTCCAGAACTTACCAAACTCCATAAGAAAAGGAAATTGTCTGGGCCCCTAAAGATACATATCTATCTCTTTTATGTGTATATGCAAGATGTGGCATGACAAGAAAGAGAAAGGTGAATAAAATAAGTATACTGCCCTCCCTGTATTTCATTGAAGAAGATTTCCAGTGGCTAATGCCAGCTGTTAGGGGTCAGAGTCACATTTGCATGGGCCTGTAATTAATTACCTGTTTCCATGTTTTCTGAGATTCGTGGTCTACTGACAAACATAGGTTGGAAGAATGCAAAGCTTTATCAGTTATCATAATTTTGACTTTTAAAATGTTTTTCTTAATATTTTTTTATAATTGAATTTACTTTTTCAGATAAATAAGGAAATAAAAACACAGAGATCAGAAAGATCCACAGGAAGTAAGTGAACACAAGAGAACTAACGTTCAAACAGTTCCTAATATCTGCATAAGACAAACTTTCATAAAATAGTACAAAACGATAGAATTTCCCATACAAAAGTGATGATTTAGAGCACGCTGCGTTGTAGCTGCACTAATGAAGCTACTCTGAGACAGAGGGGGGAAAAAAAACCACCCTAAAAGCATGAACGTGTTTACAACAGGTTTCAATATGCTCTGGAGGTGTCTGGCTCCAGCAGAACTCTGAACTTTGGGTCTGTGCTTTCTATGCTGCTCTAGTAATTAAGGCAGAAGATGACCTAGGTCTGACTTGTTCCCTCTCGGCAGTTGTTCTGCCCTGAGCTTGATGGAAACTGTTTTCCCACTGTGCGTTTCACCAATGATGGAGAAAATAAAGTTTGTTCTTATCTAGCTGTTTCAATAGCCAGGTGATAGGAAAGCAAACGATATTTTGGAAGCTGTTAATCCCAGCTATTGCTTTAAGTTATTGAATGAAAGACTTCAAAGGATGGTGGTTATTATCCTTGTTTTCAATCTTAAGAGTGGAAAAAAGGAGGAATTCAGATTATGGATACAAGCAGGGGCTCCTGACTCATCTGCAGGAGGCATCCTAGGCTGGTAAAAATTCTGCTTTTGAGCCATGAAAAAGAAAGAAAGGCTTTGCCAATAGAAACATAATGTTCTTGCTTAAACCAAGCTGAAATAAATCCATTACTTAATGTTGCAGAATTGAAATAAAGTGTGACTGGAGTTCTTATTGTATCAAAAAAATCACCTCAAATTAAAGAACAGTGGGTACAGATACATTTGGATCTGCTCCATCAAATAATTTATTTTTCATGTATCAAATAAAATTTGAATTCCGTTGAGTAAAATTGAAATACATTATGTATCTGTGGTAACTAAATGATTTTTTTTCTGGGATTAATTGTCTTTAGTCTGGCAGAATTAAGACTTGTTTTGATTTGTTTATAATGTCTGGTACCCCAAAAGTTGATCAGTTCAGAATCTCTTTACCTATGTAGATCAATGAGGTTGTTTATTTGGCAGAAGAATTGCAATTCTCCGGTGATTTAGCAAAAAAGGGAATATGAGCGTGTGTGTGCATATGAGATATAGTTTAATTCCCTAAGTATATTATGGATACAATATCAGGTGAAGACACGTAACGTAAGAGGGAATACATTTAGTGAAAATTATCCACAAATGGACAGTTCAGGCAAATGTTTTCATCAGAGAGCTCCTTCAACAGAATTTGAAAGCTGGAGGGGTGATTGTTTGGTTGAGCGGATTCAGGGAAACATTTCCAAGTTTACCTGCTCAAGCTATGGCATGGTGGGCCCTGATGAAGTGAATAATGAATTAAAACCAAAGCTGCCATTGAGGTATCTAGTGTTAAAATAGATTGAAAGAGGAGGAATCTGTCTTTGGCTGAACAGAGGATGAGAGAAAGTGCTCTTCCCTGCTTTTTTGTTTTCATGTGTTTGCTTTGTATAATTGTTCTCCCATTTTCTTGTAGTACAATGAACATCATGAAAGCAGATCAGCCCCTCATTTTCACCTGCTTAGAGACATGGGAAAAAACAGACAGGCAATAAAATCAAAGGGTAGTAAATCTAGAGCTAATAAAAGAAAATACTTTTTTTGCCTAATGGGTAGTCATTGCCTCATGGAAATCAGAGCCTTAGGAGGTCAGCCAAACTAATCTTGTAGATGCATTTGGTAATGTTAGGATTGTGAATAGTTTTTGCAGTTATACAAGCTAAGACAATGACTCAAACTTCAAGCTTCATTGCATAAGAGCAATGCTCATTGATGGAGCAGGAATTTTCTTATGCATATACATATATATGCCAATAATATTTCCAAATAGGAGTCAGTTTAATTGTGGTCTATTTGTCTTTGAAAACTCAGTGACTGTGAAGCCAAAGACCTAATGGAGTAATGACCTGATCAAGTGTGGCAACCCTGGCGTACCTGTCAAATATCTAGTTGCTTTTCTCAACCACATCTTGCAAGAATCTGTTAAGACTCCGTGTCTCACTTTGGTGCTTCCTGAACTTAAGATAGTTTTGAAGTACCCAGATCAGAGCTTCTTCCTTCCTTTTCTCCCCACAACTCTTCCTGGTTCCCCCACTCACATTAATAGTAGTGCTAATACGTCTGAGATGTATCAGAGAGCTGATCTGGAGGAGGAATAAAAACATAACACACACCACAAATCCCTGCAACACACACACGCTCTTACCACAAACCACTTTATGTTACATTACAGCTACATTAATCCTGTAACTAGCTGCTGGTGGAAAGGGCTTTGCCCCTCCTCTGTCCTCCTTACTTGTAATGGCTCTGGCACTCACCTGACTGGTGTGACAGTTTTCATAGCAAAAATGGCAGAGAATGCCATTAGGATAATTTAGCTATGTCATGAAACTGCACCCTGCAGGGCTATTTCGTGTTTCCTCCTCACATTCCCTCATCTAATTGTCAAATTAAGATATGTAAAGTGATGTAAGGTACACATCAGTACATTAGTTTAGGGCCTTTATACTTGCTAAGAGGTGCTTGGTAGTTGTGGGAAGTGTGGGGGGAAAAAAGACGGTAAAAAAGAATAGGAGGGACAAAGAAAGAATGATTTAAAGTCTTTTTTACCCACTCATCTAGTCTAACCGTCTGTGCCTTACATCAGCGTAGAAACCTTTGCCTCCAATTCCCAATACATAACATAACTGTCTTACTTAAAAACCTCCAATTTTGTTCTGAATGTGCCTTATCAGTTTCAAGAAATGAGGCATTGTGATTTCCCTACAAGTATCATTCTTCTTATGTACCAGAAAAGCCATTTCAACCTGTTTAGCTACATCTCATTATGAGCTGATTATTAAGTGTATTTCTGATATCCTTCATAATTTTTGTTATATTTTCTTCATTTTAGCTCAGATTCTTCTGTTATTAATCATAATTTTTCTTAGCACCATCCCCTCAGTGCTTTGTCCTTCCCACGATGTGCACAGGCTCGCCATTATGGAATTTAAGTCTGAGTCATTTTTACTTTTCCTGAAGCAGCTTCTCATCTAAGCTCCACAAAGGTCAAAACATCTTATAGAGTTTAGATCCTTAATCACATTCAAGCAACTTAAAAGAAAAAAAAAAAATCAATTTAAAAGCTTTCCATGCTAGTGGTTGTACTTACTAGTAAAATATTGTGGTCAGTAATGAGATGTAATTAATAAAGAGGCTTTCTTATACAGATAATGGCACTGCAATTTATTGTTACTTTATTTTTTTTACAATGAGATATTCATGACTGACAGTCCCAATGTCTTGTTACAAATGTCATTAAGATCGGATAATCTGTGCCCACTATCAGTATGTCCAGGTTACATACTCTCTTCAGAACGATGACACTCCCTCTGGAAGCACAATAAACATTTGAGATATAATTTAGCCTGAGGAGGAGTCTATTGAGAATATCATTAAACTATATCTTAAAGCTCCTTATTTGTCATTACCTGTAAGACTTGATTTGTACACTTTCTCAGAGCCTTCTGCTAGTTTTATTTCTATGAGGAGGCAATCTTAACAAAGATTATGGGAAAAAGAATATCTAATCTCGTATATGCTTGCCAGAGTTAAAGCTTGTGTTGCCATCTGCACTGTTTGTAAACCAGCAAATACAGGGGCTTTACAGAAATGTGTGCTGATTATGATACTGCGAATTCTTCCTGTTGCAGCCTGGATTACTGCACTTTATTCATTCTAATACTGCGTAGCTCATGTGGCATTTCTTATATGTAGGTGGAATTTGGAAGATGTTACGTTGCACTAATCAATTCCAAATCTGTCTAAGCGTTGTGAAAATCCGAGCTTTGAACTAAGGATCAGGCATAAAGATACAGAGCAGCAAAAACTCCACAGTAATTATCCGCTAACATTGTGTATGGAAGACAAATTATAGGGATCCACTTCAAAAGTCCTGGAAATCGGGAAAAAGTGAAGAGGGAGAAATGCTTAGAATATATTCTTTCTTTTTTTTTTTTTTTTTAACTGAAGGGAGCTATTCTCTGTACAGAAAAAAACAGCTCTATCTGTGACAGTTAGTACTTATCCTGTTACCCACTGTGCCAGCCGGTAATTCCCAGCAGTCCAGAATCAATGCGCTACATCTATTCAATAATATCACACCAGCTGCTCCAAAGGGTGGAGAGCATGATGTATTACCCAAGGAATGATGTGTAAAGAAAAAAATTGATGAACAAAAAAAACCTAAGAGGTTCCGAAATTCTTGTAATGGCAGCTACCCTGCTTTTGTAAAGAAAACAAACCCAGAAACTTTCATACCAGTAGATGAAAATAGGCAATAAATGGTTTGGCCTGGTCGAACACATTGTTTGATACTGTCCACGTTTTCTTTCTTTGCCTTGGACTTTTCATAGTCTGAACTAACAGCTTTGCTCTCAGTGTTTTCATAGCAATGATAGTGCTCCTGTAGCTGTGATGGAAGGGCTAGTGTGTCCAAAACTTTGTTATTTTTCTTTTCCAGTTAAGTTGGCCTTGCAAAAGGTTGTGTAAGTTTTACATACAACTCATGCTCTTTGCGTTGCTGCAGCACTTTCCCTCCAGGCTGTTCCCAAGTGCAACCACACTGTTCTGTCAGGTGGGAATCTAGTAACCCCATTTCAAGTTATCAAAGCAGGGTCCTTGACCTAAATGTTGCTCCATGCAGTGCCTGAGGAAGAGCTGAGGATGCATTTTCCAGTGAAGTGCATACTCTTTATTTCATTTTTTTTTATCGGGTTTGGTAGAACAATTCCAAGGCAGAGGATACAGACGGATAGGAAAGTAGTCTGGTCAGCTGATAGAAATCAGCCCCAGTGTAGGTACAGTGAATGGTTCTCTGTTGTTAGTATACTCCTTTACAAATGTGTCTTCATTTTCTTTTGGCTTCAGTAGGAAAAGATAAAAAAGGAAAAAGATAGAGTTAAAGGATCTGTACTCTGGAAAAGAGTTTACTTCTCTTGCTGTTTCCTTATTCCTACAACTCTTCTGAAAACTGCAAATTAGGGTCTTTCTTAAAAAATGTGGGTGGGGACATATATCTGGGGACAGTTTGCCTATGATTGCATAGTTAAAAATGTCAGCAAATTGTGTACACTCCCCGTGCACTGAATTCAGCAAAAGCAAATTTAATTTGGGGAATCTCTGATTCTTGAGCATTTGAATTTAAATTTTATCATTCTGTTAACGATGTGGTGTGTGTAGCTTCTAGAACTAATGATAAAAATATCTGAAAAACACCCCATCTGCTCACTATTCACTTGACTCATCACCAGGGGTAATGATGGCCAAGACCACACTGAGTGAAACAGTCCTGTAGGTGAGCCATGCAGAGACAGTAGCTGGTTTCAGAAGAAGGGAAGCTTGACCCGTTGGCTCCTTTCCACAGTCCAGTGAGAAGTGCTTTAATGGACACAGATCCTGCTACAACCTGCTTGAATCCCTCCATACCCAGTCTCATCTGCCCTGTCTTCCAGTTCTGTTTCCTTTCCCAGCAGTTACTGCCTCCCTACCTGTATCCATCCTGTTGGTCAGAATATTTACCTACTCCGCCTCCTCAGGTGGTCTATATCCATTCCTGAGTTCCTGTTTTTCCTTTTCCAGGTTATTTTGTTTGGTGCAGCCTCCAGAATTTACTTGTTCTTCCTGAGGACTTCACTCCTCATCCAACTGCTTCTTAGTACCTAATGTCTGGCTCATCCAGGCCTGGCCTTCCAAGCCTGTACATCATTCATTATGCCTCCCTGTAGCACTGGCTACCGTTTCCTGGTTGCCTCACTCAGATAGTGTCAGCTAGCTCCCAAGCCACACTTGGTCTGAAATATGTGAAGTCTCTGTCCTTTCTTTTAATCTTCCTGCCTTATTTAGCTAGCCCCCAAACCTCCCTGGTACGGCCCAAGTGACACATCCTTCAGTCCACATCTCCTCCCCACCTTTATTTGTAGCATTGTGCATTCTGCTGTCCAGTTCCTGGGAAGATCCTGGGCTCCAGCAGTGGTGGTGGAAGGAGAAATCTTCTCAGTTCATGTGTTTGAAATTGTAGGAAAAGCTCCACTTGATCTAAGCTAGAACATCCCCGTGGTTAAGGACTTTGTGTTTTTTTTTCTTATATGTGGAAGAAGGGTGGTGTTTCTAAATGGTGAGTTTCTACCATGTCAACCGTATCTTTTAAAATGCATATATAGATAAATTTGACTGACTTCCCACAAGAATGGGAAAAGACTCCACACCTGACAGAGGGAACCCAACCTCAACTGACTTTCAAGAGCGGGGCCTTGAAACTTAGCCACTTCAGATCCAAGCTGCCCCAATTGCAAAAGTGGTTTCAAGCACAAGTAAGGCAGTCTCTCTGCATTGATTAATACGGAGGTGTTAGTTCCTTTAAACGGTTCAGTTTTCAGCAAGTACAGGTAAAATTTGGCAAACCAGTGAGCAGTGAAATGCAGGGTCCCATAGAAGGACATGTTCAGAAATTTGAATTGCTGTAAAAATACAGTATTTTGTAGCTGGTTGATTGCTCAAAAGTGATTTTCCAACCCTTTGCATCCTTTTTGGTCCATTCCAGACAGAAAGTCCTAGGAGAACTTGGAAGTTGGTCTGTGTAGCACAGTCCAGAGGAAGGTGGTTTTGCAATAGACAAAGGACCGTGAGAGTTTCTCAGTGATTATAGCTGAGAGCCCTTAGCATCTATAATATTCAAGACATGATTGTATCCTGGGCTGGGTAAGGTTCGTGTGAGGGGAGTGCACCCAGGGGCTGTGCAGTAAGGTTAGTTTCCTTGTCCTTGACAGAGTGATCTTAGGGAACTGGTGTTCCTTGAGGTTTCTTTGTTTATTTCAGAGGTGGAGGTGGTCTCTGAACACCGTACAAGTCACGCTGAGCTAGGTTTTTGTGCACAAATTACACCTGTTCGATACTGTTTGTTCCTGTGTTTTGTTTTGTTTTCAACATTCAAGGTTCATCCTAACCTATGCTATGAACCCCTTTGCACTGTGCCATCGTGCATCCTAGCATAACCCTGTCCTGCAGATGTGTATCATTATTTTAGTGATAGGCAGCAAGCTTCATAAACTTAAGTGCAGACAAAGCCACAGAGCACAGATGATGAGGGATGCGAACCAGCTATTTGCAGCTCAGTTGCACACCTGCTGATGGTTTTCACGGAATCACAGAATTTTCAGAGTTGGAAGGGACCTCTAGAGATCATCTAGTCCAACTCCCCTGCTAAAGCAGGATTGCCCAGAGCACATTACTCAGGACTGCATCCAGGCGGGTCTTGAAAATCTCCAGAGAAGGGGACTCCACAACCTCCCTGGGCAGCCTGTGCCAGTGCTCTGTCACCCTCACCATAAAAAAGTGTTTCCGTGTATTTGAACGGAACTTCCTGTGTTCTAACTTGTGCCCATTACCCCTCGTCCTGTCACTGGGAACCACTGAAAAGAGCCTGGCTCCATCCTCCTTCAACCCACCCTATAGATACTTGTATGCCATAATAAGGTCTCCCCTCAGCCTTCTCTTCTCCAGGCTAAAGAGTCCCAGCTCTCTCAGCCTTTCCTCATAAGGCAGATGCTCAAATCCCTTAATCATTTTGTTCACTAAGGTTTTTTGTCCACAGTTTTCCTTAGTTTGATACGGCTCATGCAGTAGTTTTTAGGCTCTGTTGATGAGCTCAGAATCTTCTGGATTTTAGCAAAGTTTGATTTCCCATCTGCTTCTGATAGATCTCTCTCTTCAGCAGTCTCTGAGGAATAGTCTTGTCATTCTTGACACATGGGAAGTTATGAGCACAACTCATGCTCTTTTAATGTTCATGGGTGTTATCTGAATAAATCATTGACATTAAAGTCTGTAACCCTTTTTAGTCTGAAAACTGACATTTTCAGAGCTTAAGCTCCTCTGCCTGGCTAATGTTGCACTTGTTGTGCCAGATGTATGCAATGTCACTCATTTCAAAACCATTTGCACTGTGCCTTGGAAGCTGTAACATCTTTAAATGGAAGTAATTACAGACTTATTCAGGAGCTGTCACTCTCTCTTTGCGTCTTTCATCACTGCTACCAGAGGCGTTAAGAGGCCAAGCAGACAGCATCCTTTTGTTAGGTTTTGCTAGTTTCTTTCCAGATTAGAAAGATCCTCCCTAAATACTGTCCTGGAGGTTCAAGTGATAAGGTGCAGGTGATTCAGCCAACACCCTACCTCTAAATATCAGTCTAGGTCACCTCTGCTTCACTCAACCCTCATGAATTATCACTGTAAAGATTAACTCTCTCTAATCAGTTCTTTTGACTGTACTTGCTGCTTCAGTTCTCCATCTCTCTATTTTTTTTGAAACTGAAGAAGAAATAAAGGATTACTGGATAAAGTTTATTCTCTTTATTTTGTCCAATTGCTTCCTTACCATTCTATATCCCAAATTTATAACCTAAATTTGTATCTCCCCCTACCTCTTTCCCCACAAATACGGATGGTACTTACTGTAAGAATTAACCTGCTAAATAAACCATGTTCATTCAAAATGATTAATTTAAATAAGTTAAGAGAGTCAACCAAGTTAAATGAACAAAATTTTGCTATTGATTGTTGTCAGAGCTGTCTATGGATATGATGAAGCATGATAAGAATTAAGGAATGATTCTGGGGGGTGGGGAAGGTGGGCTGTGTGACTCTACGTGAGAAGTGCTGACGGTGTATGATCATTTAGGTCTATATATATAGTTAGCAGAGTTTATTTTTAGGGTGCTCTCTCTCTTACTCTCTGGTATCCATTATTATTATTAAAGCTGAAGATGTCTCATGTGCTTCCGTGAATACTATGTTCTGGAAGAAAAAGCCTGTTGCTGTGAACCAACCAGTTCTAGAAATGAGACAAAAAAAACCTAAATCAAACTGGCATGTGCCATATAATTATCCCTATGAGAGCTTAACTATCAGTAAAGCTTCTGATTTTCACCTCTTTCTTAAGAATATGGCCTGGTTCTTCACTTTTTTTACCTGCTGGCTTAACATTTCTATTCTTATAATAGAAGAAAGATGGTTCAGAGGCTGAGGTACCAGCCTGGGCTTAGGGAAATCTGTGTTTAGTTCCTTGTCATGCCAACTGCCCAAAGTGATTTTTAAAGTTTGTGATGCAGATAGGATCCTAGATCTCTTCGCAGTCAGTGAGACCTGGCATCCTACAGTTTCCTTAAACAGAGACAGGCAATAAAAGAACTTATTAGACTTTAAAAATCACACATAATAATCTGTGAAATGTCAATAGTATCATTTCCAGAGGTATGTGAAGATGAAGACATTAAAGGTTTTGAGGCACTTAAGAGTCAAAGTAACGAGTGACACATCACTTCTAAAGAGAGGACTTATTTTCTCAGAATAAGAAGACAGGAGCTTATTTTTCCAAGAAAAACCTTTCCTGCACACTAGTTTTGGCTTGTTCATTGGAGACCATAATATACAATACAATAAGCAGAGTATGTAATTTAACTGCACCATCTTCTACTGATACGCTTTTTAGCATTTAAGTCAATATAATATTTCTCTCTCTTTTTACCACTCTCTTTCCTGTTGTGTTGATACAGTATCAAATGCTTTCTTGAAATCCATATAAAATTCTGAACACTCATTTATTTTTATTGTGCAGTCATTCTGGGTTATATATTCCGTGCAACCTAAACTCTTTTATTGGCAACATTTGATGCTTGGATGATGTAAGGAGCTCTGCACTGGGTGCCTCTTTCACAGTGCAGTCAGATTTGTTGGCCGTAGCACTGCTGAATTTATGTTTTTCTAAACTGTTCTGTCATTTTAGTTCTCAATTACTGGTTCTACATTCTGTTGTAGTATACTTTGTGTCAAAAACTTGGATAAATTTCAAATGTAAATAAAATAGAAGCCTCAAAAATGAGTGTTTAGAAGGTTTACGATCCTTGCCATTCCATAGCCCTTAGAAGGCTGGTTGGTTTGTTTGTTTAAATTTTATTTTAGAGAAGCTTTTTCTTAAACTGCTTCTTTCATTCTTTGCACTTGTACCGAGTAAGTCATATTTTATAGATGCCTCATCCAAAACACTCTTAGGCTTCATTTCACTTCAGGAAGAAAGCATCTCTGCACAGCAAAACTGGAGGAGAGATTGTAGTGAGCACTCTGCGTGTTCTAGCAGCCCTAGGGAATACATGATGTCTGTGTTGGATCGCTGCTCTGCCAGCACAGGATGAGGCCAGCGCTAGCACCCTGTCACAGCTTTTACTGCCTGCACTGTCCCAGGTACCTTGTCACTTCCTTCCATCATACTTTTGTTTTGTGGTAACGTTTTTTTCACGCTTGGTTTTGTGAGCTTACGACAGAGCTTAAGGCTGTTCAGAAAAGAGTTGCCGGTTAGAGGAAGAGCTGCACACCTATTTGAAAGCATGGACTTGCATGAGTTTAGTAGCTGCAAGAATGAAAAAGAAACACGTGGGTTTCTTAACAGTTTAAGAGTTAATGGAAACTGGAGTTGCGGTGGAAGTTCCTGGTAGAGTATGTTTTTTATAACTGAGGCTGCAGTAGTTAAAATGAGGAAAAAGGAGCTGCATCAGTTTGGTAGTCCACTTTTGGGATATACGTGAAAGTCTATACCCAAACAGGAACCTTGTTAATGCAAATGTTTCCCAGTGCCAGCGTCATATGCTTTGATGGTCTCATTTTGGGCTGTGTCCACTGTGATATTTACTGTTGGTCTCAGTCTTGTCCTGAATGAGCTCAAGCTGTGTCATCTTCACCACCTTCCCTAACCAGAATCATCTGTACTGAATCACCAGCACGGCATTAAGATACTTCCTGAGCTTTGTTGCACTGCACAAAACAGTGCGATCACTCCACAGGCACCTTGTCTGCTTCCACGAAGTTGTCCCTGCCTAGGGATGGCAGAGAGTTCAGTAGTGTGAGAGGGGACACAGAGGGAGGAAGTCAAGACAAGGCATCATGAGGTTGCTGCTCACTGATTTCCCATGCTGGAGGCCTGCAGGGTGGGTGGAAACACTGTCAGGAGAGAGGAGATTGGAGGTGAGGAAACCCCGGACTGACCTCAGCCTCAGGGCTTCTGCAGAACTCCCTGGTCTGAGGTGAACTGTTGTTTGAGATCGAGCTGAGGGGCTTGCAGGAGACTACGACCTAGTTTGCAAACAGATACTTCTTTAGGGATGACTCTAAACTCCTAGGAGGGGTAAGCACCACTCTGTAACCAGAAATCTCTTGTGGGACCGCCTAGACAAGATTTAACAGGATATTGAATATTGTCTTATATTGTTATAGTTTTGTGGAAAACTATCATAGAATTTACTGGAGACCGCTTGTAAGTCGTATTCAGTAATTTTGATTGATAGAATTTTACAGCACAGCTACAGTTCTTTACTGAATAACAGGTTTATCAAAATGCTGTGAGAATCATATCATTCATTTTCAGAAACCTCTTGAACTCCAAGGGAACCTTTTGCTTTCCCCCCTATTATGCCTTATAGTCCTTTTTCTAAGAACAGTTTCAGTTTAGCTAGGTGTTGGTGGTGCTGTAGTAGTCGCTGGCTCTTTATGAGGCCAGGAATCTCGGCAAGACTCTCCATTTACTGTGGACCAGATCCAAACTCCACTGTGTAGTCAGTGAAAGTCTTTGCTTTTATTTAAATAAATGTTGGCTCAGGCCCTGTAATAGTGACCAACTTTTTCTCTGCCATAATGGACATGACAGGGCTTTTAAAGTTGGTCTTTCTCTTTCTTGGTAAACGTACCATATGCCAGCATCATAATTAGTTTGGAAAACACTGTCTATATGTTCAAAGGGCACTGAATAGTTCTGTGCATAGACAGCTAGCAGACGTAGGAGGATGTTTCTGCTGAGCCATTAGGCAAACACTTACAGTTGGTACTTCTGCCTCTGCTCTTCACTTCCTGCTGTGGTGATAAGCTCAGGGATACATTATTTTTTCAGTGTTGTTGCTTTTTTAAAGTCGTTTCTCCCTTGGAGGTCCAAAACAGCGTATCTGAGATTATATGTAGGAGATGCTGTGTCTGTGTATAATACATAAAAAATTGGCTACCGTCTTCATTATATTTCAAGTCTTTCTAGTGAACACAGTTGTTTAGTCACTTCCAATAATCATATTTAATTTATCAAAAGGGAAATTCTGTAAAATTGTAATGTCAAATCTCTAATTAGGTGTGTTAAGGTGAAGGCTCGGAGTTTTTCTTTGCTCATATACATTCTTTACCCTTGAAAATGAATTAATCTGTTATTTTCTGTGCTTGTTTCTAGACTCTGTGCAAAACACTCTAATATCAGTCCACCTGGTGTGCACATCCCTACTATCTATGCAACTGTGTGGCTTAAGTATAGGATTTCTTCTGTTGTGTCCATTGTATTGCTAAAGCCATGGAAGTAATAATATAACAGTACGTTAAGTGGTTTCAGCATTTGGACTCACAAGTCTCTGTAGTCTGTATTTTCCATGGATGCAAATTTCAATTAATCCCTCTTAACTACTCAAAGGGAAGGCCTGAGGTAGCCAGGTATATTTAAATAAATAAAAGTAAGACCATCTAAAGCATGATACCAAAGACTATTTGACCTGGCAAGTATGGAAAGCTCCCTAATTATTCCTTGGGTCCAAAATTTGGACAGCTTGACATCTCAAAATAACATTTTTTGACTTTAAATACACTCGGGGTTAAAATTCAGATGTAGGCCAGTGTGATGGTAAAGTGTGGTCAGATGGGTAAGGAAGTGCGCAACTTCTGATATTGCTGTGCACATGCTCATAGTTAATTAAATGGCTGTCAGACTTCTTATGTTACCAGAGAGCACTACAGAGAAGACAATCCTAGTTCCTGCCCCCCAAAAAACTTTACGACCTAAGTACAATGCTTAAGTATTTAAACAAAAAGAGAGAGAGCAGTAAGTCAGGGGAGGTGCTTTTGCAGATGCCTGGGCATCTGTGTATCCCATAAGATAGAAAAAGCTAGCTGTAAATCAGGTAGCCTGAGTCCCCGGAATATTATGCCATGTTGGTGATGTGCTCCATCTCAGCTTATTCACCATGACAAACCCTTGATGGGAAGTTCACTCCAGACATTACAGAGTCTGTGGGAAAGCTAAAGGATATTTCTTTGAAAGTATAATGAATGGGCACTGGAGATGGACACTGGGTATACACTGTAAGTGAGTGTTTTGGTGGACAGTAAAAGAAAAAGTTAGACAGAATACATGTTGTGGAGACAGTGCACTTCTGATAACAAGTAACCCCTTAGGATGTTGTTCTCCATGCAGCTGGTGACAAGGAAGAGCTCTTTCAAGCAACATTTTCTTCCTCCAACAAGAGTGTGCAGGCCGGTGTCATTGGTGTCTCTAGGGAAAGTGGCTGCTCATGTGCATGGGACTTGGATGCAGGGTTATTGCCTTTTGAGTATAAGAAGGAAGAAAGAATAAAAGCAGGCAGTAAAAATAAATAAATGAATTAAAGGTCAGAAACCAAATAAGAAAGTGCACAAGAGTATGAAAATAGGAATGCAAAATAAGAAGAACATTAGATACTGTTTTTTACAGGTTTGAGTAATCCCTGGACATGATTCATTGTGTGTTGAGGCTATGGTCCACTTTGATGCTAAGAGGCATCCGACCATGTGTGGTTTTGACGTCACTGCGCTGGGAAGTGCCAACGACAACTGCAAGGCCAACTTAGACATGGTTTAATAACAATGGGAGTCTGAAACTTCACAGGCAGTGAAACCCAGCGCATCCTGTCTTCCTGAACACTCGAAGTAGACTGATTTAATTGTAAATGAAGTTCATTCCTTAGCAGTTGGCCTGTACCACTTAGATCATTGTAAATTTGTCACATCTCTTTTAAAATTATGATCAGTGAAACACATCTAGTAGGACAGAATGCTTTATCATGGTAATATTATAAACAAAAACAATTAGAAGAATTTCAAAACCTGATTTCCAGAGAAAGATTGAACTAAAAGAAATACATGGTGCAAGAGAGGTCCCCCACCCCTTCTTTCTGAGTTAGGTGGCAACAAGAATGGATAGTAATATAAAATTAACTTCTGATTATAGTCTTAAGAAGGGTATTCTGCTGGTCTGTTCCTTGCATTTGGATCACTGGTTTAGCCTCATAATAAAAGCTGATATCTGGGAAAAAAAGTTCTGTGTGTAGCACTCTTTTCAAGAAAAGATTTAGATTGGCATTATGCTAAAATTGTAGTATTCACTCCCTGCTGTTACCAAAGGTTTGTAGGAAAAGGTTAGATGAGAATGTATAAGTATTTACAGTGCTCCTAGGCAGGGTTTCACATTAAAGTTTATTGCTCAGATTTAATATCCTGGTTTTGCACCAGGCCTTACTCATAAGTGCTCAGCTTCAGTGTTTTACTGTAAAAGAAGGAAAGAGAGACACCTGAAAAGGAACAGCTTTTGTCTCAGTGCACACTGATAGAGGCAGCGTGATACTCTCTTTAATCTTTTAAAGGTCATATTCTCCCTCCGTCCTTTCATTTCTCTTCACTTACAGCTTTTCCTCAAATATTAATGCGTGACCGTTGCATGCCTGTTGCTTCTAGCTGGTCAGAGGTGCAACCATCACATGTGATTACAATTATCATATGAGGAGGAACTATGTGAGGCTTGGTAAGTATCATGTGTCGTAGCAGCAATAAGGAAACTTCTCACTTCGGGGTAAGCTGATTACTGCGGAGAGGGTATTCAGCTCCTGACTGCCCCCAGTTTTGTCCCCACGCCTGCCACGAATGCTTTATTTTCAAGCACTGGGAGTCTGCATCTTTTTCAGAAATCTCCACTAGTGGCCTAGGAAAGCCCTGAGCTCACTGGCTTCATTGGTCTTATCTGATACGACACGTACCATGTACGCACATCCTACAGCTGCTGAACAGAGAAAACCAAAACTGCTTGGAAGGTGCTCTAAATTAAGTTGCATTCTTAGGTTAGTAGAAGAATAGTGCCACATAAGCGTGCCTTTTGTCAACACACATCATGGGTCAATGCTGGCTATCGGCAGCAGGGCTCTCTCTAAATTTGGCCCATTAAGCATGAAATACAGGACCGATCTCGAGCATGAATGAATGTTTAGATGAAAGTTTTTCACTGGCAGCTTTTACAAAAATAGATTTCTTTCCCCTTAAATTGAGCTAGGATAGCAATGGTCGTTGACACATTTTACTCTCAACTGAGAAAGATTTTTAATGCATCTTGGAGCAGTGGGGTGCAAAAGTTTGATAGTTTCTTTCCACTGAGTGCACAGAGGAGCAAGAAAACCACTTCTTATTTGCTCTATTTATTTGTTCAAGCTTTGGAGCTGAGGGTTTCACTGCAATCTTTTCTCATATACTACCTTACAGTTTTTCCAAGCTCCACTCTGTTAACTGCTGAGATTTACCCGATACAATAAACATGGTATAGCAATCCCAATACACAGAAAGTTATTAATTAATGATAATAAAATGGGCCTGGGGACAAAAAAAAAAAGGCCCACTGAGCTCTTAGGAGGTTCTTGGAGCATGATGATTATTGGGAGAACCAAGAACATGCAAGGAATGAGTCCACTCAGTTTTCAACTGGCTTAAATTTTTCCCATCAAGATGTACCATATACTTCAGGGATGCTTATTAAAGAAATTATGGTGTGACAAAAGCTTTTCTGCAGAATGATGAGGAAAGGCTTCTAAATTCTTTCAGAATCTAAACTTTCCACACTCATTATGAATATTCTCTTAAATTTTATCCATACATTCTCTTCCTATGTGTATACTCCCACCCTACATTTTGATAATTATGTCATGATGTAACATTCATAAAATTGCCTTTCAGTTGAAGCACCCCAGGTGAAGAATGATTTCAGCAGTTTTAAGTTATGTACCTGGTGTTTGGTCAAATTGTCTCTTTCAGGTTTGAAATCTCTTCTTTTTCCAGTACCACTATCCAAACCCAGTATATTTCTGTCAGCCTCCGATTCAGCTTGTGTGACAAAATGAACGAAGATTATTCAACTGCTTATTTTCAGGAGAGGGGGCAGAAGAGATAGTGTTTAATTTTAGATTTAAATTCAGGTTTAAGTGTATTGAAGTCTTACAAGGTTTTTGTTGAAACGGTGGCAGTCGTTGCATAAGCTGTTCCCTTATCTTGAGATAAAACTTCTTTAAAGTCTTTGGAAGTTGAGCCTAAGTCCTTGCTGGCTTTGGAAAGAGCAGGTCTGGACCCTGATATTCAAAGGATTACAGGATTATATGGTTTTGTCATATTTTTTATTTACTAACCATGTAATAGTGATACTGACATTTCCCTCCAAAAGACTCTCAATCCATAAAATCTTAAATCTCAATCTATAGTCTTTAAAAATGTGGTCACCAGTTTCACATCACAAGATCATACCATCTTATTTGTGGCTGCTGACCTCTCATTACTGAGTCCTGTCCTTATATTAGACCTATAAGCCTACAAAATAATATGCTTACAATGCAGATGTTAGCAGAACTTGGATAGAAAACTCTGGGGCAGAATCCCTGTGCTTCAGTAGGTGTCTAAGTAATTTCATAAAGGGGATAGAGAAAAGCTCTTTCTAATGTTGTAAAACTCATGATGATGTGACAGTGTTGAGGCCAAAACCAGAAACAACAAAAGAGGAACTGGGAATACCAGCATTTTACAGAATTGTTATAGGTGATGCATTTAAAAAATCAAATTCCATGCTTAATATTTAACTAGACCTTTCTGGCCATTAAAGGGTAGGAAGGAACTTTCACTGGAAGCATGTTGGCCTACAGCTTCTTAATAAACTTTTTTGATGGAGATGGTTAAACTCAGAGTTAAAATAGAAGTAAATAGGCATTTCTGATGGTCTGAGAAGTAGGCTTGAGGAATATATGTAAATGTTTTGAAACTCTAGATAAGATATATTACTCTTGTTAACACCTTTTTTTTTGGTGTGGCAATATATTGAATGTATTTCACTCTGTATCAAACTATTAAATTGTTTCATAATACACAAAACCCACCACATTTTATTGCAGAAAAGAGAAAATATTTCCATTTGTTACAAGTAGCATGAATTAATGATTTTTAACACATTTAAAATGTATGTATATTCCACCTTTTTTAAAACACAGTGGCATTTAGTAAAACTATTAATACTTTGAATATGGAAAAAGAAAAAAAAACTCCAAATGAAAGGAAAAAGACTTCAAAAATCATTTGAGTGAAAAAAATAATATTGTACTTTCATAATACATATTTGGTTCTACAGATATTGATGTATCATCCTAAATTAATACAGTAGTTTAAAAATACTGCATTATTAAATATTTTTGAAGTTCCAAATTGAAATAATGCACTTCTTTAAAATGGAGGAAAAAAAATTTAGCAGAAAAAGAAACTGAAATTATATTTTCATTTTTGAAAAATACCAATTGGCCTTATTCAATGAAAAACTAGTTTTGACAACATCAAGGAAATCTGTTCAATGCTGTCCTGCCTAGACATTATTGCTACCTTTTTCCCAAATGGAAAATTCTCTACTTAAAACCGTGGGGTACCAGTACATGTAGGAGACTTTAAATAATGCTGAATATTTGGCTTTACTCCAACTCATTCTATGACTGAGATTTTGCACGCAAGCACAAACACATGTACCACCACACATCCACAGGCAAGCAATTAGTCTGCTGCCATCAGACCTGCAGCATGAAAACTGGAAGACCACGCAACTGAATGCAGGCTTAGTCATGATCTAGGTCTTGCAAGCGGATGCTTCAGGCTGAACTGATTAACCTTATCTTTGATAACAACGCAAAAGAGGGAGATAATATCAAGAGGGAACCAATAAAGCTATCCTTTCCATGTGAACTCTGAGATTTGCAGCTTCATCACCAGAAACAGAACTTCTTGCTTTGTTTTTGTCTGATTTTAGCTATCAGGTCACACATCCCTCTAATAGACTTTTAGCACAAGTGTGTAATTGTAATTGATTTGGTTTTTGAGGGTGGATTGCCATAGGGGAGTAGTAACCAAGAGTAAAATTAACTGACTTGTATTCCAGATGTCATGGTATCCCTATGAAAATACAACAAGGCTGCTTTTCTCTGGATATCAATTCAGTAGCCCTTAAAGACAAAATATGGAACCATCAGTTGCAGGCATCTGCTTCACTATCAACCAGTAAATAAGAAATTTATAATACTGAGATGTCCTTGATCTGGCACAATGTAACACTGGTGCTATTCATTGCAGGTGGAGCTTCTCAGATGCCACTGGAGAGGCTGTGTGGCTGAGGGAGAAAGAGAAATATAGAGACTTCCTCTAAGGTTCCAGTCAAGCTATTGAATTTGTTATCTCAGGGGGAGCAACGACAAACCATGTTGCAATTTGCAGAATTTTTGTAATGCATCTCATACCAAAAAAATTTAACTTCATGGGCTACTACTTTTAGATTATTATATGAATTTTATATACAGAAGATTAGGTCTTGTTTGATATATTAGGTAAAGACAGGAGCAGGGATGCAGATGGAGAAGCAGTATGCATTTAACATTGGACGGCTTTTATCTTTCTTAAGTTAAAATTCAAATCTTTTAATACAGTTAGGCTGTGAGAGCAGTAAGGTGTTGGGGGTGATGGACTATTGGGTTGGGGGAGGCAGAGAGACAAGAGGATGAAGGGGAGACAGAACCAATGGAAAATCTTGAGCAAGCTCACCGGTGCATGTGATGAGTTGGGAGAGAAAATTCACGGTGGAAGAGAGAAATTATTTGATGGAGGCTGAGGTGTGTGTGTGAAAAGATGGAAAGATCCTTATGTGTGTGTGTGTGTCACATAGCCAATCTCAGGCTTTAAAATCCAGCAGTTTACATAAGTCATGTGTGCTGTTTTGTTTGGGATTTTTGCTTCACCAGCATAGGCCAGACTGGGTCGACTTGCTGGGTCGACTTGCTCTACTTCCTTAGCTCTTGAGTATCTTTTGATAGATGCGAGTAATATCTTTTATTGTCCCTGAATAGGTGAGAGAAAGGAAAGACGGGGGAAATATAAATGAATTAGGACTTTTATGGAAGCATCAATTCAATCCATTTAGAAAGATTTGTGTTATTGCATTTAATTTCCTCCAGATGTTCTTGCTAGGGGGAAATTAGGATTAACCTGGGAAGGTCAACGGAAAAGCATGGTTTCCTGATTTTAAAAATAGGGAAAAAAGGACCCTTCTTGTGCTAGCCTGACAGCTTTACAATTTTCAGAGTAGTCACTGATTTTACTTACAGTGCTGAGCCTGCAGAGCTCTCAGAGAAGAGAGGGGGAGTTTTTGGAAGAGGCGGCTATTAAAATTCTAGGAACTTGCCTGCCATTTGGAGCCCCTGAAAAGCTGATGGGGAAGAGGGCCTCTGTGTTAGCATTGGATTAAGATTGTTTGCATTTAGTCTGGGTTTTATGTGGCTAAATGTTGACATTCACTGAAAGAAAGAAAGAACAAAGAAAAAAAGAAAATGCTATCACTAGAAATAGCTTTAATTAGCAACCTGTTTGGCAACATCAGCAAAGACTGAAGTATCTTATCACCCTTAATTGACTGCTTTGCAAGAGGTTTATCTTATGTGGAAAAGTAGGTCATATTAGAAGACTGAATTGTTGTTTTGGATTTAACATGATGAATGTGGTGGGAAACCTAGATGTCTTACAGTTGAAGTCATATGAAGTAACACAATGTTAAGCATGATTTTGTAGCCTTGAGGAACTAGAGACAAGTTATCTGTGCCAATTGCTTATTCGAGTACTGAAGATTGAATATATGGCTTTTTCCTAGTTTGTGCTGGTTAGGAGGTCCGTATTTAGTATTTGCTGATGATTCTCCTGACCCTGGCAAGACCAAAAGCGACTGACAGGACAGTGGGATAGGTACCTGTATAGATGCTTTTCTGCTCCACCTTCACTGACACGAAGTGAAATGTGAGAACACATAGACCCATCAAAGCTAGTAAATAACATAATTGCCTTGAATGTCTTCTCTAGGATCTTTCTGTTCCTCCCTAACCCTCCACCCAGTGAGGCCTTGAAAGAAAATGAAAATAAAGACCATGCCATAATACAGATGTAGGCTGCTGGAAAAATAGGTCATTGTCAAGTCCTCGGTGGTGTGTGGCTTTCCTGTATGAAGGAGACACTGGTGATGGTTTACATAATTTTTCATTCATATTTTTGCCAGTGCAGGGAAAAGGCTGGGGTAGAGATGTGGATGTGAGTAGTGTGTTAGACAAGCATTCCCCTGTGTTCCTCTTTAAAGAAATAAGGTTGAAGACCCAAGTTTTTTCCATTCATAGTAGTCAAATTAACCAAAATAGAATTTTCCAGATCTCAGTTTTCATGTCTGCTATTTTTCTGTCTTCACATATTTCAGTAAAGGAGTTTACTTAGAGAAATGTGCACTGATTAAAACAGAAACTTACCTCTTCCATTGATTGGTCCTTGTTAAACAACAAAAGACAAAATGTTTTACCATGGCAGTTTAGTGCATTTTTTATTTTCCCTTTTATTTATTTGTGCTTTCACCTCAAATAGTTCTGTATTGAAAATAAGTACACCTTAAGCTTTACTCATTTACTTTCTACTGCTTGTGGCTCTTCTTCCACAGATAATGTTATGTTTTCTTGGCCATCTACTTTTTTTGCAGCTTTTTCCAGTTGGGACTGGGACCATCTTTCTGAGTTTCATTCAGAAGCAGAGTGTTGAAATTTCTTGCTATTTGATGAAAATCACATTATATATGTGTGAAAAATCTCAGGCCTATAAGTGTTTTCAGAAATTACTGTGCAAATAAATAATAAACAATTCTAGTCTGACTGAGACAGTTAATGAATGGGGGGAAAAAAGAGCTAAATAAGACAAAATTTTATATGTTTCAATAGATGGAATTGACTTTGGACTTCAGGGCTGTTAGAATGGAGAAGCCCAAGGGGAGAGGGGGCAGAGAGTGTTAGTAGGATTTGGCAGGGTTTATGGAAGGCAAGGTGGAGAGCCATCATCATATTTATCTCTGCAAGCCTGACTGCAGTTGCCACACTGTGCTGGAGTCAGATTTGTGTTCCGGCGTAGTCTGCTCCAAATAGCTTGTTTCAACATGTTTGATTTGTGTATTTTAATTTTCTTTTGTTCATGAAGGTGAACTTAAATGTTTTGTTTTTTTTTTTTTCTAAATATTATCCCCAGGTCCAGAATCGATTAGCTCGTCACAATGGGCTAAAATGAGAGGCTGTCTACCACGTGCATCCAGCTATGGTGGAAATAGATATTTGGGATCATCTAACTCCCATCTGTGCGATGCAACACACGCTCATTAGCACACCAGAGGATGTTTTATTCCTTCTGAATCATAAGTGCTGTGTAATCCATAGCCTGACTCTGAGAGGGAAGAGACAGATACCATAGAAATAACACAAGCCAACTGTAGATATTTTTTTCCCTCCTGAATCAATCTCTATGCCGGTGCTCAGTGACTCTTCCAGTCTGTCACCTCTCTTCCTCCAAGGATCTGCATTACCCTGAGTAAAAAGCTATTTTTGCCAGAACCTTAATTAATGCCCTGGAACATCATTATCAGCTTTTTGCAGCCTTGCAAACTCAGTCTTTGTGTGGGACCCTCTGTTACCAAATCATACTGATGAAAATATTCCCCCGTGGAAACCCTTTGTGTGCTGTGTGTGGCAACAACTGCTGTGCGATGGCTTCAGCGGGTGTTACTGTGGCAGGCTGGTTAGGGAAGAGGTAGAAAGGGGCCAGGAAACTGGAGAGAATTGAGAAGAAAGTGAAAAAAATGAAACCACAAAGCCTGCTGTGTTGTGCAGAAACCACATCAGGCTGATGCGAAACGAGCTGAGGGTGGTAGGAGGCCTTGGGCTCAATACTACTCTTTCATTCTTAAATTGCAGTTTTCCAGCAGGTGCCTTCCTCTTGTCCGCAACAGCAGATGATTGGTGATACTCAGTCAAGTGTAGCATTTGGTTTTCCTCAGAGGTGCTATGCCTTTTTGTGTAGTTGTTAAGCTCCACAGTTGGTCATCAAGGGAAAACTAGTGACACTTTCCGTTACCTGCTTGGCTTCTCAGCATAGGACAACATTATGATAACATAACACAACAGCTTTGTCTTTAGTTGATGTTTTTCCCCATTAATTTACTTTCTATTATTTTCCTGGTAATATCTCAGTTAGAAATAAGTGGACAGTAGTCTCCCTTTTTCTTACCACTAGTGTTCACTGAACCACATTTAATTAAAAGAATGTATATTGACACGCATAACATAATCAGGTCAGGGACTTGAGCTGAAATTGATTGAGTGCAGCTCTCCTACACTTATTTCAATTTATGAATGTTCAGATGCAGATGGGTAGTGAAAAGGTTTAATTTCCATTTGTGTTGTTAGCACAATCCTTATAATGTAAGCATTAATTGAACATGCTCTGTGTCGGCGTGGAGCAATCAAGCATGTCCAGTTTTCATAAGTGGAGGTCGGAGGTCAATTTTGAGCAGGTTCCAAGCAGTCTAGTTATAGAAATATATTTACATTTGATCAGCTATAGTATTAAAGATTATGTTCCTGGAAAGCCAGCATTAGAAAAAAAAAAAAAAGGTAGCGAGTATTTTGGAATAGCAACATAGCAACACATGTAAAAGTAGGTGATATTTTTATTTTTATGAGTTACGGGGATGTAGGTGTGAGATGGTTTCCTGCTGCAGATCTCTGTAATCATTTCTTTTGGTTAGGTCATCATGCACGTCACTGTAAACCTGGGGTTTCAATTCTAGCAATTATTCATTAATTATTTTAGTGAAAATCTTAATCTTAATACACCAAGTTTTTTTGACCTGAAAGCCTCATGGCAATAATGAGTTACACTGTTTTTTCAATGTGTGAGCAGCATTCTATACCCACTGAGTAATATTCTCTATATCTTAAGCAGCAGCTGTATGGTGTGTTCTAAAGTCTGTGGATTTGCTTGTGAAAGTGTTTTATCCTTGTAATGGCCTTTATTACTGTCCATCTTATCAACAAATGGATTGTTTCTTGCGTGCTGCATCATGGGCACAGGACACATTTTCTATCATCTTTCTTTTCATTATGTTCACATAATGATTTGCAAGTGTTTAAAGCTCGAAAGAAAGATGCAAGTAACTTTGTATTTTGTCCACAACAGTAGTGTGATTTATTTATTTATTCATTTGCTTACAGGGGAGACAGACCATTAAGATACACATCTCATTTCCAATTTAGATACCTCATAAATTCTGCTTGGTTGATAAATTAATGGAAAGGTCTAGGGATTTCAGTCTGGGAATTTCTGTCACATAAAACATACTTCTTTCCCTTGGGATTTTATTGACCTAGAAAAGAAAATACAACCTCCCGTTTCTGGAAATCTAGCTTAGGAACTAAGGGCCATAACTTAAAAGATATTTAGAGTGGTGCAGGAGTGTACAGTTCTGTATAATACATGGAACAATAATTGATTTCTTAGTTCAGCTGCCAAACAAAAAAAAAACAACCACCAAACACAATTGGTTATGATTAAATCAAATAGAAAAGTTTTCATTTTTTCTCACAAGGACAAAATGTTACAAGCTTTCCTTTTGTGTCGAACAAAGTCCCCGATTTCCCCTGAATTGAAGTGTCTATTATATTTTTGTATTCATGTAAGGAAGGCGGCAAAGGACTTGAATCAGGTAGTTGTTATTGCCCTTTTACACTAAGAAATTGCTCACAATCAGTGCAAGGCTCCTAGATTCACTCTTCCCTTTTCCTGCAGGCTTTGAGCCTGTGCTTCCTGAGAGACACCATGGGGCACCCAGGGGAGATAGCCCCTCTCTCTTTCTGCCTTGCTGAGACTCATTTTCTTCCTCCACTTGAAAAAGAGAAACACTCTAAAATCACTGTTTTTACCTATGCAATGAGCATACTAATCAAGCTAAGAGAGAGGGTCATTCTTTCTCACGTTGACATGTACATATCATACAAAACAACATATGCCACAGCTTATCCGACAAGATACCCTCTTGGAAGGTGGAAGATGACAGCTCAAACGGCTTCAACAGGCTGTGAAAGTCGAATCCAGGTTTTCCACTAAGCGGGTGATTGCCCTAGCTAATAAGTGTTTACCTGTTGCCATTCAGTCATTCAGTTTTTTATACTACTCCTGAAAAATCAACAGCAAATATTTTGCCCAGCTTCTCATTTTTGTGCTCTTAAATGTAAAAAGAAGCAGGAAGAGGGTTTTTTTTTAAGTTCCTGACTGCCTAATTCCTATTAATTCAGAGGACATTCAGGAATGAAGATGTTCTTAAAATTCTCACAAATGCTTTTGACATCTGCATAAATATATGTACATGTACACCTTAAATATCACCCTAAAATATTTGCTTAGAAAGGAATTTTTGTGAGGGAGCGGAATGGAACCAGGATGTGAAATCACAACAGTTCTCTATGCTAGACATGCATTAAGACAGAGACATGGTTAGGTTTAAACAGACTGAAAATCAAATTCATATCTGGCATACTTTTCAGTGTTGATCATAAATGTCAGTATCTCTCGATGATGTACCTCACTCTTACCTGTGCTCTCTTCTTGCCTTAAGCGGATACATGCTACGCAAGGTAGGAGTAAAGAGTACCCAATCCTCCTTTTACACGGCCTGCTCGAGATCAGAGCAATCTCCCCATGGCTGTAGAAATGGAAATTAGAAAGCCTCAAACAAGTGGAGGAAAAAACAGTGAGAGGTGACCCAGCTCCTTCCATTTCCAGCTACCACCCGGTGTAGTTGCCTGGCTGAGGTGGAAGGATCTTGTTTAGCCCTGGGAATATGAGGCACGTCCTCTGCACAGTTGGAATTCCTGGCCCTTCCAATACAAAGTATCTTGTACACAGTTCATGTGTAACTGGCAATTGCTGATACTCAGCGTTTATGTCCTTTTGTATGAAATATGCTATGCAAAGTGGTAGGGAGCACGCCTGATTCTTCCTGTACTTGCAATTCCTTGGGCTAACATTCATTTCTGGTGTTAGATTATTTGAAAGAGAAGCAAAATTTTACCCTATGATTTAAAAGACCACACATTTGAACAGAAGCGGCGTGATACTGTGCTTCTGTTGTCTGATTGTGATTGACTGCAGCAGCAGATGACACGTTGCTATCTGGAAAGGTGGCCCTCAGTGCATCTGGTTGATACTTTTGTCTGATTCTCATTGACTAGTGATTACTTACCTTGCAGACCTTGTATTTGAAGCTGCTTTCAAACACAGAGTCAGACTGGCTGCTCAGACTTTCTGGAAAAAGTATGCCTGCAAAAGGAATGGTTCCTACAAGATGTACCAGAGTGTTGTAAACTACTCAGCTAGGCCTAGCTCGGTTCAAAAGGGGTCAGGTAGACCTCTGAATACACTACAGAATAAACATTCTTCAGGAAAACTTTCTTTTCCTTGTTATTATTCACTATCTCTAGAGCAGTGGTAAACTGACCAGACTGGTGATATCTTTACAGATAATTTACTTAATACAATTTTCAAACTGTTCCTACTCTAGTATTAAATCTTTACCCTGAATCATTGTATGGAATAGTAGGAAGCAATGTCTAACCGTGAAATTCTCTAAGGCACTTGGTCTCGGCAGGCTCAGCACAGTTGTATCAGCTGGGCAACCAGCTCATACCCCACGTTTCTGCATCAGAAGGCTGCCGCAGCTTCTCTGTAGGTGGACTCTGAGGAAGGGTTTCATTTCTGATTTAGCTTCAAATATCTTTAAATTTATCTGCACCTGCTACGTTGGAAAGGACCAACATGCCCAGGACTCCTTAAGGCTGCTCTCTCCATTCACGTCGAGGTGGACAGCATGGGGGGCCTTGGCTTGTGGAATTTCTTTGGAGGGGGTTTAGGTATTTGGGCGCATCTTGATGCACAAACACAGAGGAGGGTGGTGGGGAGGGGTGCCCTGGGCACTGTGCTGAACTAAATTTATCCTAAATCCCCAAGCTTTTATTGTAAAAGTTGCAGAAAAGCATGTATTCCAAAGGGGTACTTCTGTGGAAAAATACTTGCTTCATTTCTCCATGGACTTGTCTATATTCACTTGCATTAGGAATACTAGGAAAATTGTGACAGTCAGTATTAAAAGAGAACCAGACATTTGTGTAACTCAGCAGTTAAAGGATCCTTTTAGTGAATAACAATAACACCACCATTAAGCAGCTGTTTATTCAGAGCTTGTTTTGTGAGCTGGCAAGACCAACCAAATGTCCAAGAAAGCATTCAAAGACTGTTCCTCAGACAGGAGATTTATACCAATTTTTTTAATGTAATGACTTTTTACCCTTGGAAAAAGTATCTATGTCCTTCCCAACTATTCGTAGGGAAAATACTGTGCTGGCACAACAGTCTAAAAACAGGCCTCTCCACTGCTTTTGCTGGTTTCTAAAGCTGCCTTTTTGGACCTCCTGCAACAAGAGTGGTTTTTCAGTGTTTTGCTGGATTGAATGTCTCTAAAAGCTGGTTTAAATAATTTTATAATTACAATAATTGAAGTAGTGCAGAAGGCAGATAGGACAGTGGTGTTTATCTTAGAAGCCATAGTCCAAACAGGAAGCCCTACCTAAGACAAGGAGTATGTGCCACAGACAACCAGCCTGCTGCTCCTGGGAGGAGCTGTAACTTGACAGGCAGACAGACCAGCACTGAACCGATGCCAAACAAAACAGTTCACTTTGGCTGGAAAACCAGAAAGGTTTCAGTTTTAGAAATGTCACAAATTTTGTTTCAATTTTCCTTTGTGAAAACTGAAGCAAAACATTTTGTTCTGTTTGGCTGATCCTGAATCCCACGACTGGAATTTTCAAAGAGCTATGATTTCCATTTGTGTGTGCGTTTGGGGTGGAAAGTCTTGACAGAAAAATTCCCGGCCAGTCTGATCACAGGCTTTTTTTTTTGTAAGGAAGATGCTAAACAAATGTAATATGTTTTGTTAAAAAAGAAGTCTGTGACGGAAACAGTGGTAAGCCATGCAGAAGCAGGGAGGATGACGGCTGCTACAGGAGCGAGATGTGTGTGCGTGGTCTGTTCCACAGGAGGAGAGGAAAAGGGAGAAACGTCGCCAGACTTTTTAGAAACAGAGACTCGCGAAAGATTAAAGTTCAGCGACGTCCTGTGACTTTCAGGAAAAACCAGGCAGGAAAGAGAAACAAAATGTGGTAATCTGGAAGAAATGGAAAAGTTCTGCCAGATGGCCAGGTGGGTTTTTGTTTTGCTCATTAAACAGCAATGGTAAGCAGAAATAGCAAAAGAACACCAGGGTCTCACAAACCAGGTTTTCTAGCCGTATACAAACATGAAAGCCCTCTGCTACTTTGGCTTCTGGCACTTTCTAAAACATAGGAGATTTATACCAGGGCCTGAAGGAAAAAATTCTTTATAAAGAAAGTTCTTATGTGGAATCCCCAAACCCTGAAGTGTGCTTTCTGTAAGGATATGTATGAAGCAATACTGAAAAGTCTGACTTTCAGAATACAAATTCCCAGGAATCCAGAGCAGGCAGGAACAGACAAGAGCTTTTTCTATGTTTGGACTGTGTCTGCTGGTTTGGAGTGAGGGCAGCTGGCACCTGAGCCCCATGCAACGGGAGAGGAGGGCTACATAACAAGAACAGAAGTTTAGGCATGCTTTTCCTCCAAATGGATTAGCGTCTTAAAGTGTTAGTAGAACTGAAAACTCCCTCCTTGCTCCCCAGTATTGATCTCCTTCACAAGAGTTTGCTAGAAACACTTCAAAGACTTTTTGACGCATGCACACACATATAATTTCTCTCTGTATATCATAGCCCGTTTGGTTTTGATGTAAATATTGAAAAGTTCAAGCAATCCTGTTTTCCTTTTTGCTCCCTCAGTCCAAATCATTTTACGGCACTATATATGATATATCTTGAGGGGGCAGGGGTGGAGGAATCTTTGTGCGCGCACTCCCACTCCAAATGTGCCTCGTGCAGCAAATGTGTATCATGCACCTGCACCTCAAACTAAGACTCAGCATTGTTGCTGTTATGATCAGTTAAGAAATCTGTGTCGACAGGAGTGAATTGGGCGGCTGTGCAGGCAAATCACACGGACAGTCAATCTATAGAGCTTGCTTAAGGAAGGGAAGGACAATGCTGACAAATAGTATTTCTGCGCTCTTCATGTGCTTAATGAATATGATGGAATATCTGATGTCTGTGAGTACTGGAAAGGAGCTTGACTTTTGAATAGCATATCATAAAAAGCCGGCAGTTTACTGAGCGGAAGAGAAAGTGTTTGTTTCGGGAAAATGAATTGTGACAGTTTTATCAAATTTTTAATTTGTGTTTTAAGGAGGTCTCAGTCCTTCCAATCTGAAGCTTAAAAAAACCTGCTCATATGCCTTAGCATGTCTAAGCTAATGTATCTGAACTTGTCTAAAATTATTTGGATTGGAAATTGAGATGGAAATTTCATGAGAATGTAACAGGAGATGTTTCCAGTAGCTCACGACTTGTCTGTGTTGGAAATAATATGCAGAAAAGACTCCTTTTAGGTCTAAGAAGAAGTGAGATCTTCAAGGATAGGAAAATTCAAAGAAAATACTTAAGAATCATAGACTTTGTGAGATGATTAACTATAAGTTCTTTTTTTGTTTTATTGAAGCCAATTGCTTTCCCTCTTGGTATTGATGTAGTGATATAACTGCAGAGCTCAGTCACCCTTTGGTCCATTTCTTAATCTGTCCATCTGAGAGATAAGGGCTTTGCTCTTAGTGGGCAAGTCGTATGAAAGCCGAGATAAAACACATAGATTAAACCTTTCACCACAGATTACAGCACTATGAGGAGTGTGTATGAATTTAGGATAAAAATCTCATCTAACCCTGGGATCTTCTGTTTCAGGAAGCAGAACTGCTAAGAACATAATTTGTGGTGTTTTGCGTTTTAGTGATACCTGCTGGCCTGCTGTGATACATCAAAGCTAACTAGAAGTTCAGCAAAATATAGACCTTATATTAGATTTGGGACTTCAAGGATGGTGAACATGTGTTCTGTATACAGAATTGCTCAAAACTGGTGAGGGCATCCTCACCAGATACATGAGGCTTTGTGGACTGCATTTCTTTTAGCACTGCAATTGCCCTAAAATGTACAGAAATGATAACATCTAATAAAAATTCAGACTTGCCCAGTAGAAATCTTATTCTACGTTTTACTGTCCTAATCTTTGCAGGAATCTCTGCCTGGATAAAACACTACTATGAGTTTCTGGGATTGCTTTGTTCTTAATTTTTTATTAACACACTGGTGGACCACACTACCATGATAAAAGATAAAAACATCAGATGAAATACATTACATTTAATGGCTCAGTACTGATGTCATGACTGATGATATTTTAAAAGGAGAAATTAAACCATGATAAATAATTCTAGATTTGGTCTTTATAAGACTCCTTTTAAAAAATCTATATGCTGTTCTTTAAGATGCAGAAGTTTGATAGAATGCAGTTCATTCTTCAGTTACGCAAGGGACATTATGAAGTTAACAAACTCAATCCTTTTAAGATGTTTGAAAAACTTATTTTCACCATTGTTCTGCCTTCTAGGAGGAAATAAAGGGGTGAGAAAGGTCAGTCCTTAGATCTTACAACTAAGATTAGAAACTTTTTCCCAGTTTGATTTTCTCATTATACTCACAGACCTGAGAGTGGATTTCTCTTGGCATGATTTCTGTGCCTTTAAAACAATTTGCTATGAGCAGCAGAATTTTATGAAAACTCTCTTCCTGTAATTTTAGTGGTGAAGCTTAAGGAGGTCACAAAGCAAATGAGTTGCGCAGGTCATGTCGCAGCCTGACTGTTGCTGGTTACTCACTTTTTCCCAGAAGATCAAGCTGTCAGTTAAATTTGAAAGCAGATTTTTCTGAAGTCTGAAATTCTCAGAATTCATCAGCTTCCCATAACCTCCTGCTATTTAACAACCTCATTAATTGCAGCAGAAGCCCCGAAATGGCCAGCCAATCAAAATGCAGTGGGATGAACAAGGTCAGAAGCTCAAGGCTTCAGGAAAGCTAATGCCAGCCAGTGCCTACTGTTGTTCTATACCAAGTCAACACTGCCTGTGGTCTTATTTGTTATCACTTACAAAAATCATAACTCTATTGATTTTGGTAGGGTTTTTAGATTTGATTGGGATCCCTGTAAATAATATCCAAATCTGCCTAATGTGAGTAATATGTGATTAAATCTGATCATTTAATCTTAATTGTGCAGATGAAAAAGATGGTATGGAGACAAGGCAGAGTTGCTCACAAAAGGTTATTAAGAAAATTAAGGATTAGAGAGTGAGAAACTGATTATAACAATTTAGCAGGGAGACAGAAAACACGTATCGGGAATGAATGATTACTCTTTTAAAACGGTACAAGATCAGAAGAGTGATACCTTATATTCTGTCTTAGGACTGGTCCCAACTCCTGGGGTATGCATCCAGCATAGTACCTGAGAACTAGATCTTTTTCATCCAAATTTTGTGATACGGGTCTGATGCCTTTGCATTCCCTTGATCAGGCAGCTGGTTCAAGGTAAACGGGTAGTTTGGCTTCCTGTGTAAATGGCCCTAAACCAGGAAAGCAAATGAGTACGTGTATAATGGCAAATGTGTGAAAAGTTCAAATAGCTGCATTAAGATTTTTTTCCATGCCAGACAGCCAAGAACACACGTCAGTGTCTTCCTGGATCTATACCAAGAAACACAGTGTTTTATAGGATCTTTTTCAAAATATTGGGTACAATGCAGCTACCCCACAGCTTACTACTTTTCTGACACTATCCATCTCTTTAACAAAGGTGAAAACATACTGAAAGGAACATTATACTTATATTTACACAGCTGATGGCAGTAAGTCTAACATGAAACAATGTCTCAGATGCCCTTCCCTTCCTTGTTTCCAGTTTTGTGTTCAGCCTCATTACTGTCACAAGAGGGTCAGAAGTCCAGCTGTATCACATAATGACACTGTGTTGGTTTGCATCACAATCTTCAGGTTGCACTAAAGTAGCATAATTGACACATTTTCTGTCATGTAGTAATACTTTGCAATGTACCTACAGTACATACATTCAAGATTTTATTTTGCTCAGAGGATAAAGAATTACTCAGCTTTGTTAACTATACTTACATATTCTTAGATTTTTTTTGTTTTTAATTAATGCAGGACGTTTTGCAAACATCTCACCTTTCAAATGCCTTTAATTTTCATTGGGATCTCTCCTATGCATTTAACTCACTTAACTGGATGTTTTTAGTTTCAGTCATTAGTAATGAAACCTGGGGATTTTTTTTCCCTTTTTTTTTTTTTTAATCTAACCCGGTAAAGACAAGGAAAATAGATGTGCCTCTGTCTGTTTCCCATCCTCTTTTAGACCATATCCTATACTCACTTTGGCATGACAAACCACTATTTAGGATTACTGGCAACAAACATGTGTAGACAGCACATGTGGGTAGGCTCATTTACACACAAACTGCCCAATGTTGTGCGAGAACAGAATTAAGTCTTTGTACATTCATGTACTTACGCACTGGCAATCAGCAAAAGTAATTGCTAGATAAAACCGACTTTTTCTCAAGTGTTTAGTTCTGTTTTATAGCTGAGATTATTTTTTTTTTCAGTGTGCGTGTTCCTGAGTATTAAAATGTAAAGAACAGGCAACATTCTGCAGACAGGTTTTTTATTAGGAGGGTGGGCATTATATCACTAGGAAACTATAGTTACTTGATTAACTTCAATGGAATTACATTGCACCTCTGCCACACTAATGAGAGTGCAAAAACAGTGAAGATGCACTGCCAGTCAACATAAAGATAAAATGGTTGTTTCTAATGCAGGGAAAGGTCTTTGGGTGTTTTGTTTTTTTTTTTTAATAGATTGGTCAGTAACAGTGCCCACTTTTGGAGCTCACAGCAACTTAATTCCTAACAGCCTGTTGCTTCGTATGAAATCCAAGAAAATCTGCTCCAGAAACGGGGACATGGTGCAGCCTTTTCCCAAGCAACATCCTTTTGATCCAAATGCAAACAAATACAGATCTCAACAATATATCTGAGAGGTGAAGCAATTCGTACTCTATCTAATGTCTGGTTTTTCACCCTTACAGGAGATAAAAACATGTTGGCAAGAGTCACTTACTGATATTCTTGCCATATGTGTTTTTCCGTCTTGGGAAGGGTTTTCAACTGTCTATTTTTTTAATTCGGTATTGTTTTTAATATAATATCAGACTATTTAACAGTACATTTTTTCTGATTCAAGAGCAGTGCATTACAACAGTTTTTCTGTTCAAACTCTTTTCCATTGTGTTCAGTAGGATATGACAGTGCTCCCATTGGTTGAGATAAGACTGTTTGTATATAATATATGAATGCATATATAATATATTATAATAATTCTATTATAGTATGTCTTTATATAATATTTATTATATGGTATTGCGTTATATTACAATATCATAGAATCATAGAATGGTTTAGGTTGGAAAGGACCTTGAAGATCATCGAGTTCCAACCCCCCTGCCATAGGCAGGGACACCTCCCACTAGACCAGGTTGCCCAAGGCCACGTCCAGCCTGGCCTTGAACACCTCCAGGGATGGGGCCTCAACAACCTCTCTGGGCAACCTGTTCCAGTGCCTTACCACCCTCAAAGTGAAAAACTTCTTCCTAATGTTTAAACTAAACCTGCCCTCTTCCAGTTTAAAGCCATTCCCCCTCGTCCCATCGCTACATGCCCTAGTAAAATGTCCTTCCCCAGCTCTCCTGTAGGCCCCCTTTATATATAACATATAGCTATATTATTTAAGGGTGAAATGCGTGATGCACATTCGCAATTAATATTCAGCATAAGCTGTGGTGCGATGTGAAAAAAAAGTCTAAATATGCACATACATACCCCAAAATCCTAACCTCTTGCAAGAGGAGCTATTACACATCATATTTGTTATGGGTCTGGAGAGAGTGAAAAAGAAAAGAGAGAGTTTTGCAGAGGTCTGGAGTTAGAATTGCAGTTCCCACATCTTACTATCATGCAATTACTCTTTCAAGTGAACAAAGGTAATTAAACCTCCAGGACCTTGCTTTCCTCTCGAAATCTTACATATAGTATATATGCAGGATAAGAAGGCTTTTTTATTTGGTTTTATACTCATGCTACACTTAAATATGAAACCTGTTGCCTTAATATAGATTTTTCTTCTTTTTAATGGCCTCAACTTTCAGTCTGTTAGTGTAAAGTTGTGCAAATGATGCCAGCTTTCATTACTGCTTTAGCTTAAAAACAGAATTGTGAGTATGTATCATTGCATGATTTCAAAGGAAAAAGATCTGTGAAGGTCTTTTGAGAGTTTAAGTCTTTTTTGCCTTTTAATGAAAACCTGTACATTGTTTTTCCCACATAACTGACACCTTTACACGCACTTGCATCTAAACTGATGTTACATGTATTGTATTTGAAGTAGATCACAGGACTTTTGAGCTGGAGACCTTGTCTTCTACTGTATTTTGTAAAGCATCTTTTACGCTCACAGTATTCCCTAAATAATAAGTAAAAAAGATAAAGAGATTTGCAAACCCTTCAAACAAGCATAAGGCATGTGAGATTTCAGTCCTATCGATACGACCGCACCTCCTACAGAAGTGTGAGACTGCAATAAATTATTATTGTGAATTAATAAGGATCTTAGTGTGTCAAAACATGCCTTCAAAAGATCACATAGGTTGGTATTTTAGCAAGCTTTCTTTCTGTTAACCTCCGAACATTTAGTTGACATCACTGCCGAAGCTGAACTTAAAAAAGCCACGTTAGGCAAGGCAGCAAACAATATTGATCTTTTGAATGAGAGTTAGGGCTGGGCCATGACAGATTATGGTTCTTGCTCTGGTTTTCAGGAGTTACCGAGCGCATAAAGACACTGAAAAGCTCATCTCCTCTTATCTTGGGCTGGACTTTCGGTGGGCTGCCTCGGGTTGTGCAGAGGAGACGTGGCGGGGACTGTTTAATTTACCTTGAGCTCCAGCGTAGCACCTTTCCTCCAAGGGAAGGATGATGATGTAGCTTAGAGCAGGGAAAAAGAAGCAGCTATTCCTTAACTGTGAACAGCAACACCTCGAGGCCCTGACCAAGATCAAGGGTCTCATGCTCCATGTTATGCAGCAAAAGGCGGCCACTCAGACCACGTGAACCTGGGCTAGCAAAGAGTGAGGAGTGGGAGGAAAACCAGAGGCCCAGAGAAGGGAAGCGATGGCCAGAGATCTCACAGCAAGTCATCGATAGATGTAGATGCACATTTCACACTAACAGAAGCTGTTTTCCTGCGCCGCTGTACCTGTAAGTAATTGACCGGCGAGCAAAAAGGTGTGTTTAAACAATTGTCAGCTTAGTCCGATCTTCAGCACACAACCGGTCAAGTGAACTCCAGCTGCGTAAGCTGAATATTGTACCCCACGTTGCGCAGATTTTCTGGATCAGTAGTGTATAATAGGTGGTTGCATGTTTTTCTCTTTAGATTAACAGGGTTAGAGACAATAACTGTAGCAGCTGGTTATCCAAGAACAATCGATGCCTAAACCTATTTTTGTTTTAGTTTCTACTAGGAAGCAGACCAATACTGTATTTCTTTATTATTAAGCAGTTAAAAAAAGGGAGGTGTGTTTTGAATTAGCCAGCTCTGCCAAAGAGAAATCACCACTACTTCTGCTTGCTTTGCTGGAGAAAAAATAATTGTAAGAGATGCTGGCTTTTCCCTTCAAACAGCCTTGTATTCCCAGCCTGCGTATGCCTCTTGCATAAAGATCTCCCGGGCTCTGGCTCACAACAGCAGAAGACTTGGAGTCAGCAGCATCCTTCAAAAAGATTGGTGGGGGGAAAAATGAAAGTTAACAGGAGTGATATGTGTGGAGAGATTTCCATGTGGTTCTTACTTCTGCTTTCTCACATCTACTGCTGCTCTGCTGATGACACAACTCGCAAGTTATTAAAAATTTAACGTTATTCAGAACCATCTTTCCCTACACAATCCAAGCACTTTTCATTTCTCACACCTGTCCTTAGAAGCACTTTCATTCCTCAAGAACTGCAGGGGAATAAAATATACCTAAAATGTATATTATGTGTAATATATGGTGACTGATCTTTACTTCTGTACATAAATGTCACAACAGATCAATTGCTGAGTATTTTTTGTCTGAGGTACTTAGAGATTTTTTTCCATTTCCAAAAAACTGTATGTACTGTATGAACACAGAGGATAAGGGATTCTGCCATTTGAAAAACAAACTGTGAGTCAAGAATGTGAAAAATCCCCACAGACACACACTGTGCTGTCAGGGCTACAGCAGCAGCTGCTCTGCTGCCCTTCGTGCGTTGCGTGGAAGAGGCTGGGAGTGGGGATGCTCTTGTGCGTGTTGTGCGTCACGGTTTGCGGCTTGGCCGTGCCTTTGGGTGAGGAATACCTTGCTGCGCAGGAGCCCTGAGTTCATGAACAACCTGGGCGAGGTGAAAGGCAAATGCAGTGATTGTGCACATCCAAGGTAAGCATCGCAGTTACAAAAGACAGGGGCAGAGGAGCTATGTATAATTTGCCTCCCCTGAGACTCAGCCAGGAGGGTCTGTTCCTCAGTCCAGCTAACCCGCTGCAGCTTTTCCTCGTGTACACCTTGTTAGGGATCCTGGACTTGTGTGTATTTAACGCCTTGGGTTGCATGCTGTGGAGAGAATCCCTTGGGGATGCCAGCTTTTATAGTCCACCTGAAGTCCTCCAGGAGGTACACACAGATCTAGTCTTCCTCTCCACAATTTTTCTCTTGACTGAACTGAACATTATTTCGTTTCCTGAGAGGTGCCAGTTCTCTCCATTAGACCAAGTGACAGTACTTGCCCAGTTAATTAACAGCTCTTTGCTTTGAAAAGATAAAGGTCTCCTTTACCCAAATACACACACGCGCACACACACACACACACACACACACACACACACACACAGCTTCCTGAGCCAGAGATCCGCTCAGCATCCACCTAGTCTGATCTGTTTGAGGCTGTCATTGCTCCTCGCGTTCCCTGGCCGTGTGGTCCTGCTGAGTGGTTTCCTTGTGAGTGGGCAGTCGCAATTCAGGGAATGGATCAGTTTGACAAATGATGGTCTCTTTGTTTTGCAGGGCTTCTTTTGGCTGGGTGGGCTCCCCTGTGCTACTGCAGCACAGTGACTGGCTGTGGAGCCATTTGAGTTGTCATTTTTCACTGGGATGTGTATCCTCAACTGATCCTTAGATTTTTATATCAGTGTGTACAGCAACAAATATTTTGCATTTAAGCTGCTAGATGGGATAGATGCGTGTAGCTCATTATTAGCTCTTGACTTCTGCACATGCAACAGTAACCAGACACCTTGGGGTGAGAGTATTTCAGTTTTCATTTAGATTTTTGTTAAATATAAGACCAACTATAGGAAAATAGAGGAGACAGGACTAAAGCAGAACGAGAGGTGGACTGGCTTCCATAAAATAGCTCCTATTCTGAATTTTTTCTTCAGTACGGCGTGACACATATAAGACCACATCATATCAAAATCCTTTATATTCAGTAACATTTCTGTTTCTTCCCTACTGAGACAGATAGATTACAGCAAAAGCCATTACTGTTTTTATTAGGCCCATCTGAATAACACTGCAAAGGACACTTGGGACTGCCTTTTAATTTATGACCCAGACCAGGCTGTAAGCTTATGTGGACAAAACTGTCTCTCCCTTTAACTCTATGAATTAAATATCACCAGCACAGAGCTGCAGAGATCATGCACTACCCTTTCCTTCAATTCAGATGCAAGTTGTGGAGCAGCCTCTTGTTTGCTTGGCTTTGAAGTGTAGTTGCATATGGCCTAGAGGGCAAGATTATTTAAATGTTAATAATTCGTCCTGAAAATTTAAAGCAGCTAATATCCAGGATGTAATTTCTTCTTTTCTGCTTCAGTGAATCGCATTTGAGTCCTCGTTGGAGAGGAACTGCCTCCTACAATGTAAGAGATGTGCCTCTACCTAGAACGTGGATGGATGTAATAAAGGGAGAGTTTAAGTGTGGATTGGCTGCAGAAGGCCATGAAGGAGAGGGAGCTCATTACTGATACTCTGATTTTCCCTCAGTGATTTCCGTCAGGGGCTGATGCAAGACCCTGCTGATCATTTGCTGGGAGCAATGGGAAAAATGCTGGGGCACTTTGATACTGTCTTTTCAAATGCCTTCCCCAAAATTAAGGCATTCTCTTTCACTTTCTTCTGTTTGAGAAAAGCCAAAATGCAAGTCTTTCTCCAAGGCTGCCTACCTACAGAAAAAGAGAAATATGCCCACGGAGCAGTAACAGATACAAGTTTGTTCTGCAGCACCTGGGTGCAATGACACTGAGAACCCCCGCGTGAGGGCCCTGTTTTGAACATAGAAGTAAAAGGTTTCCCATAACAAAGTTCTCCTGCCTCTAGGCCCTGTGGTCCCTGCAGCTACCCACGCTCTGCCAGGAAAAGGCAGGGCGAATGGGCAGGCACGATGTAGATCTGTGCATGTTGCACATATACCTTCTTCATTTGATGTGTCCTCCACTCCTTGCACAGCAGGGCTGTGGTGATTGCCTTCCCAATGGGTTTCATTTTGGCCCTGTGGAGTATTCTGAATTTGCCCTTTTTATGTATTGCATTTACAGTTATGTCTTCTGTATGAACAATCCCTGCCTTATAAAGCATCGTATTTAAGGGTGCCGTTGAGCGTCCTGAGAAATGAAGCTGAAATCTGAACAGGCCACTCCTCCCATATAATGTGTATCTTGGCAAGACTATGATGGTAAGTTTGAATTTCTGTTAACCCTGTTATGCTTATTAGATGGGTTTATAGGAGGTTACAGTCTTCAGGGCTGTTGCTTCAGCCCTTAACTGACAAGGCTTTGCCTCTCTTGCACTTCCCAAGAGCATGGGAAAGAGGAGAAGGGATGCTGAAGAGATTCCCACACAGAGGTGACCAGGGGACAGCTGAGATGAAGAGATTTGTCTTTCAAATGGTATGATGCAGGTTACTATAATTCGCTCCTTTAAAATGCCTCTATTTTCTGAATGTATGCTAACAAAATTGAATGATGGGCAGAACAATTCAGTGGCTCAAGTGAAGTTGGCAGCTTTCCAAATGCTATGCTATTTGTAAGCATCCATATTAATGAAAGAAATGTGAATAATATTGCCGGATATTATGCTAACATTACAAAGTGTTCTTGGTGGTAATTAAAGAATTACGTACATGTAAATGATTTTAAAGCTGGCTTAAAACTAAGCCAGAAGTCTACAGCAGAATATCACGTTGGATTGGCGCCACTCCTAAAAGATGCTTACCCACTAACTTCCAGTCCATAGAACTTCTCCAGCACAGTAAAAGGGTCTTTTGTGCTTAAGAAAGCAAAAAGTGCTTTTCTCTTCATTTGTGATATGTTCTGCCACAGAAAAACAATTAAAGCTGTGTTTCTAGTAAAAAAGAGGAGTTGACCACTATGGATTGATTTCTATTACCAATTTTAATCATTATCTAAACCAGCAAACAGGAAACTTAGGTTTAAATAATCAATTTTAATCTTGGTTTGCATTTTCACTTAGTAGTCACCTTCCTGAAGGAATACTGGACCCTCCTTATTAGTAACAACAGGAATGTGTTGATTTTCACCTGAATACAACCTGTATGTTAAATAAGGCACCTATTTTAGTGAGGTGAATATATTATATGCATTTAGCCAGTGTATAGCCTGATATACCTTTAGTCAGATTATGATTATAAAGTAATTTAGAAAAATGGAGAAAGATACATTTACTATTTACCCTATTATGATTATGCTCTTATTTGTGTCTTGTCAAGATGCAGTTGGATGGAATTTGCAACTAAATTAAAAACAAAAACCCAACATTATAAAGTTGTTTGTTTTAGTTAAATTAAACCACCTTAAATAGCTGGTTACTTAGGGAAAACATTCATTTATTCAAATGGGTTTTAAAACTAATTGATTCATTAAACAAAGGAAGTATTGTCCGTGGTTAACAAATTGTACTAATAGTTTCTGATCATCATGTCTGTCATGATTTTAGAACTACCAGATTTCATCCTGTTACACCTCATTTATATTTATGGATTGGAAGGGGATAATAAGCTATCCAGTTTTTCAGCAGCCAAAAATTTCTCAGCTATGAATAAATTAGTCACTGAATTTAAGTAACTAAACAAACAGAAATGCAGAAAATATCATCCCTGCAGTTGCAAAAGAGGCTATAGCTTTTTAACTAGTTCAGTACCTTCACAGCTTTAGATCTAGAACTCCGTAAATCCTGAATTACCTGGTTTACTGATTTGCCTTCAGCGGTTCACGTGTATTATAGGGATATTAATGTTTATTTAATACAAATAATTCCATAAATTATAAAAAAAATGCGTATGGATGTGAGTTGTCAGTATTTAAGTTTTGAGTTTATGTATGCTTACTAATAAAAGTATATGAAATTTAAATTAGGAATCTGATTGCAATGTAGGCTTCCACTCTGTAATCCACATGACAGATTAATGCAAAAGGACAGAAACAGTTACCCACTGGCCAGTAGCTGTTGATACAGATTGTTACAAAGAACAAAATCCATTTGTACCTATGCCAAAGCTGGACCATGAGACCCACCTTAAGTGAAATAATGTTAGTAATCAACTCGTGCTTCTAAGGTATGAGAGAATTGCCACTGGACTAATACAGGAAAAACATTATTAAGTGATGCTAAATCTGCTTGAGAGAGAGTGTCGGTACGGCATGGAGGTACAGAACTGTCCCGTTGATTCATCATGACAGTCAGGTCAGGCAGGTCGGCTCATTAACTCGGAAGTATAAAATACTGAGCTTTTCTTTGAGGCGAGAGAGAGAGAGAAGGGACAGCAGAGATCTGCAGACAGAACCCGTAAGAGCAGTCAGTTCAGGAGGGACTTGAGGACTAATGCTTATGTTTGTGAGTACATTTCTGCCTTCAGCCTACATAGGAAGTAGGTCCACATCCAATCTCTGTGGGAGGGACATGTATATAGATGGATCTGAGTGGTGATCGAAGCTGGAGAGGTCAGCTGCCCCAAGGCCAAAGAGCACTTTGGTTGCCTTCAGCTTGGCATTCCTGTTGTCCTCTGCTGCTGGTGGCAATCTCTCCTGGGGCTTGCGTATGCTTGTGAGTCCTCCAGAAGTACAGGGGAGCTGAGGGCTGCACACCCACAGCCCTGTAGCAATATAACCAGTGGTGACGTTGTTTTCCTATGGTTGAGTCTTTGATTGCCCGTGGCCAAGCGTTACTTCATGGGTTATAGTCACTAGTGCTGATAATTGGTGACACAGCTTTTGCAGGCTGTTTTCTGGCTCTTCCAGAGATGGTAGTTTTAAGGCATGCCAAATATAGGTGTGGAATGGCAACAAAATCAAGGTGTTCCTGTTCTTTCTCTCTCTCCCTCCTGAAAATAGACATATGGTTTTCTTTACCAAGCAATGAGTAAGTTTTGAGAAAAATTCCTTAAAGACAGTGTACAGGATTTCCATTTTGAAACAAACACCTTAGTTTCCGAACAACAGGGTCTCTTTCAGCAGGATGTTCCATAGTGTTGTGATTTAACACCAGCTGGCAACCAAGCACCACACAGCCACTCGCTCAGTCCCTCCTCAGCAGGATGGGGGAAAGAATCGGAAGAGTAAAAGTGAGAAAACTCGTGGGCTGAGATAAAGACAGTTTAACCAGTAAAGCAAAAGCACTGCGCACAAGCAAAGCAAAACAAAGAATTCATTCACTACTTCCCATGGGCAGGTGTTCAGCCATCTCCAGGAATACAGGGCTCCATCGCGCATAACGGTTACTTGGGAAGACAAACGCCATCACTCCGAATGTCTCCCCCATCCCTTCTTCTTCCCCCTGCTTTATATGCCGAGCATGACATCATATGGTATGGAATATCCCTGTAGTCGGTTGGGGTCAACTGTCCTGCTGTGTCTCCTGCCGGCTTCTTACACCCCCCCCTAACACTCACTGGTAGGGCGGCGCGAGGAGCAGAAAAGGCCCTGACTCTGTGTAAGCACTGCTCAGCAATAGCGAAAACATCCCTGTATTATCAACACTGTTTCCAGCACAAATCCAAAACACAGCCCCGCACCAGTTAGTGTGTAACTCTATCCCAGCTAAAACCAGCACATATAGATAAGGGTCTGCTACAGATGGGGGCCTCTTCTCCAGGCCGGGAAAGCCTAAGTCTGTCTGAAGAACAGAGGCAGTCAAGGCAGAGTCTGTGGTGCTTTTCTTATTACTTTTACAAACAGTCCATTCTTTGAAGGAATTTTTAAGGCCTTAAACTAAGCTGTCCCTTAGTTAGGAAATGTTTAGCGGATTTTAACTGAAAGCTTTGTGTCTGAGGCAATGATGGAGCAAGAAAATGAATGCAGCTTGAAAGGATGATGTTGTTTCCTGAATTTAAGCCCTGGACCGTCATCGCTGCGGTGTTAAGGACGACTGGAGCTTGAAAATTGCAGCTCTGGGTGGTGCTTTAGGCACCTCCGTGTAGCTGGGGGGAGAAAGGCAGGGGGCTCTGTCACATGTGAGAAGCTACACCCTGAAGACACAGCATGGCAAAAGAAGATACTCGGGTCACAGCCCTGGGGCTCCTTTGGCTTTCACATTCAGATTTGATATTGATTAGGGATGGGATAAATGGATGGATAGAATAAAGCTGTGTATGACTGACTCACAGTTCACACATTTCTCACAGAAATGTACCTTGTTCCTGTCATTAATTTAGAAATCTGTGAAGTCTAGAATTGTTTTGGGGAGCTTCTTTGTTGCTTCCAGGAAATGAAAATGGGTTAAAAATATTTTGAAGTGTGTGCTGAGAGGTAAGAGCGTTTCAGACCACAGAACGGCAGTTCCCTACTGTACACCCATATTCACATCCATATAGGCAGCACAAGAATAGGATGAGACTATTGACTATCTTGTTTCCAGACTTCAGCACTTAGCTCAATCCTACAGCTTTGGAGCTGTCTGTGAGGATTAACAAGGGCCATGGTATTGATGGATTGCATCTGACGCACTGCAAAGGAGATTACTTGTAGTCCTTTCTCACAATAGTGATCCTACAAGATACTGAGGGGTCCACAGAAGCAGCAGGAAGCCTGAATTCCAAGAAAGATAAATTTCCTTTTAATTCACTGGATCACAAAAATCTCATCACCACTCAGTGTACGAAGGTGCTGCAGTGTTGGAGGGCTGAGACACAGGAGCAAGAGTTGAATTGTAAAACCATTCTGGTACTTTATTTAATAAGTGATTGGGGGGGGGGGGGGGGGGGGAGAAGCAAGCCTAACAGAAAAAAAAATGCAGCAAGAGAGGTCTGGAAGAAGACCAAGAATCAAAAAACAACTTAGGGGACTGGGCTGGAAGAAGGAGATTGGCTCTTCAGGTAAATCTAGGCCAACAGAACTTAAGCATGTGCTTTCTTGTACTGACAGGTGATTCAGTGAGACTAGCCAAATTCATCTAGGGGACCCACAAGCTAGTACACTTTGCTGGACAAGGACTGTATTTGTATGTGATTTAAAAAACAACAGGATTTTTGTTCAAATTGAGGCACAGCCACATGTTGCATACTGTATTATTCATTCTATTTTGCATGGAAAACAATTGCTTCACAATCCTGAAACATCTATTAAATCTTCCAGATATTTTTGTTAAATTTCTGCACCTTTTTCATTATTTTGTCTGAGCCAAAGAAATTATTTTTAAATATTGTTCTTCTCTTACATCACTTGTTTTGATTTTAATGTGCTAAACAAGTCAAATTTAGTCTAACCCAGAGACCATTCATTACACATTTATGAAGTAAAATAGATGCACAACAGCAAATGATGATTTACGGCAAAATATTAAAATAATGCCGTTTTTGGCATAGGCCCCCCATAATGAACACTAGTGTCACAAAACATCCGCAAACCTGGTCATGCATATTCTGCTTTGTATTTAATATTTGTGTCTCAGAAGGCTGGAAAGGACTTTGTGGACCTTTTCAACAGGGCATTGAATAGATGAAGCACTTGTTAGATCAAATATATGTATCAAACTGAGGACGAATGATGCTGAATATACCACTCTCTGTGGGGATAGAAAAGAAAATGAAAAATTTTACAGGGGCAGAGCCTGCTCAGGAGAAGCTTGTCGGCCCTTCCCTGACTGAAGGGAATAATTCAGGTGTAGACACTGCCAAAACTATAGGCAGAATGAGCAAAATCCAGGGTAAAGTAGTAAAGTAAGATAACGACAGCCAAAAGAAAATGCCAAAGTTAAGCTAATGTAAAAAGGTGCTGTGTCCCCATGCCCATCTCCTCGAACAATAACTGGTCTCCACAGCAGTTCTTCTGATATCTGTATTGGCAAATTCATTCCTTTTCTCCCCTACACACATTGCAAGTAGAAGTGAACAAAAAGGAGGTCATCTCTTGGCTTCTGGCTCCACTTCCCTGAATGACATCTTTTGTCTAGTGGGAGTTGTGCCAGCATAGCAGAACTGCTGGGGAACACAACTGGTTCCACATTCCTCCCTGGAAGCAAATCTTTGTCGTGTGGACTTGGCCTAGGACATTGGGTTTTGTCATCTCAGCACGCTGTGCAAAAATAAGGCATTTGTCCCAAATGCCTTACTCGGGCTTGAAGGCAGCTGGTGTCCTAAAATATAAGCCTTTGTTATTCCCATAAACTCTCTTCTAAGAAAACGGACTGCTATTCCTGAATTAGAACCAGCATCAGAAGCTCTAGCGATTTACATTTCTGTCAGGCCTCTCACCAGAAGGAGTGTTCATAGGCTGTTGCATTATCTGATTTACCTCTTTCAGGCCAAACACTGAATTTTTAGAACAAGGCTTCTATTGACTGTCAGGTAGATTTTTGGCCAATATCGACACTGTGAGCTGGGCCCTTCAATGCTCATTCAGAAAACTACAGAAGAAGACATTCATATGACTCAACCTACAGATCATTTGTCCACCACTTAAATGCAGCTCTGGCTGCAGGACAGTATGTCAGCTGCTTAAGACCAAGTGTCCACTGTTTCTGCCAAGGGGAAACCAGTACAGAATATATGTGAACCTGCAAAGTGAGTATGGGTAGGGATTATAAAGCTGCCTGCACTGAACTGAACCAAACTGAAACACCAGGGCTGCCCCTGTCTTCTTGCGGACAGCAGCACCTTCTCAGGTTTAGGAATGGCATGCATAAGACCAGGGGTCCCATAAACTGTGAAATCAGAGGAATAATTTCAAGACTCGCCTGGATGCAGTCCTGAGTAATGTGCTCTAGGCAATCCTGCTTTGGCAGGGGAGTTGGACTAGATGATCTCTAGAGGTCCCTTCCAACTCTGAAAACTCCATGATTCCGTGATAATAGACTGAATGAAATGAACTCAAAATCACTTTTGAAGTATCTTATTGCTGACCTCAAAAAAAAAAAAAAAAAAGTGTGCAGGGAATGAAATGTTTTGGGACAGAGATTGGGCTGGGAACCACTGAAGCGGAGCTTCCAGGAGAGCAGCACTCTGCTGCTGATCATTACCTGTGCTGGATCTCCAGAATTCATAAAAGGAAGGGAAAATGTCTTCATTAATGTGACGTTAGGTCTTCAAGTCACACCATTGCTAAAGAAGCATACATCTTTCTGGTAAGGAAGGTAAAAATTAAAGGGGATGTTTATCCTCTCTGAGCAATATTCCCCAAAGGCACAGTTTTAAAAATAGTAGGAAAAGTTCAAATCTGCATATTTACTGAATACTTTCTTGTACTCGGATCTTTCCTCCTTAGGTGTATGGTAGGTGGAAAGGTTATGATGATCTCTAATACAGTGCTCAGATGTCAAATGTCGATCATGCTGGTCACAATAGTGCTTAGAGCAAATAGACAAGTTAGATCAACGTCTACCTGGTCTGCATTGTAGGACACAGTTAAAGAGTAAAACACCACAGGTAGACACAGGTTTAAAACAGTGAAGAATGCCACTGTCACCCTTCTCCCTGTTAAGACCTGACACTTTCTGTGGTGCTAAATGTCCCTCTAACCCTCACGTCCACATCCGTCACGAGGGGCAGTCCTCTGCAGAGAGCAGTGGCTGCCTACCGCAGCTTTGAAAAGAGGCTAACAGAAAAGTAGAGGCTCATCACTCTGCAAAGGAGATAGAGATTATCTGAGAAACCAGCTTATGTAAAGGGCATTTCTTACAGGCATCTTTGCTGTCATCATTGATATCACCGGACTGGACTGACAACAGCTCAAGGCACGTGTAGGTGGAAGACAAACAATGCACCTGCCTCATAGCGCATTAGTTAATAAAGCTTTTGTTACACCTTGATTCATTGTCTAGTTGGGAGTCAAGACTAGTTATTAAACATTTCAGAGAGAGAAAGGATTGCTATGACAACAAAGTATGAATAATTCATCTGAAGGCGAGAGGGGACATGCAATAATAGAACCATTGCTAAAATTCCTCTTAAAGGATTTGTGTGCATCAAAAGCAATAATAAAAAGGAAGAGTTTCAATCTATGCTATCTCGCTAAATGCAGCTAAAAAACATCTGTCATCGTTGGTGGCTTGCACAATACAAGCTAGAGTACAAAATCTGCAGCTTCTTGCTTCTTATAAATAGAAAGAAGGGGCACAAGAAAACAATGAGGAAGCCTCTCTGAACATTGAAGTTTTGGGCGTCTGGACTAGGTTAAAATTATGGAATTATTTTTTTCTATCAATCATAAATGTTAAGCCATGGAAGTCAGTGACGTGACCAGAAATACAGTAAAATACTATAAAACAGTCTTTAGATTGAGATCTGTTTCTCTGGGAAGTTTCTAGTCTCTTCCAGAAGAATTTAAAGAAAGTGGGGAAAAAATGTAATTTTAATGCAAGAATGGAAGTGGGCTCATCATCTTCATCGCTTTATCATATGTATCATTCCAATCCTTCCTACCAAGAAGGCTTTTGCTTTGCATTTTGTTTGATTCTCTTTAACACACAGCATGTTCATTTTTAACATAGCATGGCAAATCTTACTAAACATATTTGGTTTACCTTTTCTTTCAAATAAAGATAGCAATCAACAAAAGAATTAAATACTGACCCCTCCAAAAGCTATCCTAGATTAATCTACAAAAGACAGCAGCAACGGAAGGTGTTCTGGCCTGCTTTTCTCCCTCTGGACCTGAAGGAGCAGCTATTTTAGACAGCCAGTTCAGACGTTGGTCTCTCTTCCAGCACCACAACAAGGTGTGTAACCTGCTTTTAGTCTGTATTCACACACAAGGTAACCTGGATGACGTCACGATGCTGTAAAAACTATTTTGACTGTAAAAGTAAGGGAAGGTCATCCGCTGTTTTAAAGACAGCATCATATAAAGGGGATTGGAAAAGGGAAAAAAAAAGAAAAAAAAAAAAGAAAAAAAAAAAGCAGAAAAAAACTAGGATTTTTTTTCCCAGTAGAAACTAGCTCTGAAATTTTATACTATAAGCTTCCTCCATGTGTCTGACTAAATGAACAAATAAATAATTTAAAATAGAGCTTTATAGATTGGAGACTTTAAAATTGCATATGTGTAACTTAAAGTGGATTTAAGTGATAACACAAATGGGTGATAAGTTTAATAAAGTTTGATATCTGGTAATGTTTTGAGAAAATTAATTAAGGCAGCCATTCTGCTGCAGTATAAAAACCAGTTACTGTGGCTGCATTGCCGTGTTATTATATTCAATAAAAATGTCCTTAAGATTTTTAGCATGTGAATTAAGCACACACTTCTAGCAGCTAAACTGACGAGAAAGAAGGTCAGAGCTCCTTTATTTGCTAAATAATCCAGGAACTGAAATAGATCCACATAATGGGCCTGAAAAATCAACTTTGCAGAAAGTCTCTAAGTTCGTGTTCATGATTCCTGATAGATCACTGTTTCTTTTTTTTCCCCCAGTGTGAACTTTCATAGAAGCTACTGTAAGTCACTCCAAAGAAGCTCTCAGATTCAAAATACTAGTCTTTAAAAGTTAGATGTGGACTTACTGCAGCAGTGAATTCCAGAAGTAAGTTATACCTACTTCAACGTGGCTTTTTATGTGCTTTGTGTTCACTATGTTTTCCCTTCAGTCTTTTTCCCCTCTTATTTTGAAACAATTTTAAAAAACACTCCTTCTTCTTTAACTTTTCTGCACATTAATTGCTTCTTGCCTTCTCCTCTTCCTTGCACAACAGCTTTTATATGCTCTCTAACGATGGATTAATCAGATAAAGTAAGGTTTCACTGAAAAAACAAGCAAAGCAAAGCTAATTGGTCTTTTCCATTTGCAAGGCAAATCTGCGTGAGACCAGGAGTCAGCTGATGCTGGAGCATCTGCCTGCGCCCACAGTTGCAGCAGGCGTGTGAAGTAAAGTATATCACATTGAGAGGAGGGAACGTAACAGGGTTACCTGGCCAGAGAATTTAGCTCTGGTTGGCGGTGGAGCTCATGAGACTTCATTTGAGATATGGGAGACTCGGGAATTGTTCGCGTAACAAGATCAGTGTCTGAGATGTAATTTCTTCACTTTTTTGTGGGGCCTCAGAAAAAGGTAAGATGTTATTATAGAAAGCTAGTGCAGTTTTGCAGCAGCCAAGGCAAGACAGAAGTCCCATCTGTGCACGGACTGAGTCACTGCATGGTGCTGTCCCCCCCAGGATGGAGTTGTAAATTACAATTAGACAATCCATGGGCTTCAACAGCTGAACTTGGTTAGGCAGATTTTACAGGTGCTAGTAGAAACGTGAAATGGGATCTCCTCTTTTCATTGTTTCACCTGTGCGCTCTCAACGAGGGATGTGCTGCCTGGCCCAGTTACAAACACCTTCCAGAATCCAACATCCCAGGATCTCCAAAATGCCAGTTACCTCTATGGATACCTCTGTAAGTGCACATCTATAATTCCTAGTTTCTGTTGGGAACAGAAATGCAAGTGTCAAAATATCAAGAAGAAAGCTCACTCTGGGGCTGTTCCTAGGCACAGGGGAGGTGTAAAACTCGCTGATTTCGATAAGCTGTGAAGGAAAACAACTTATTTACAAAATGACCAGAAAGATGGAAATGTGAAATTACACAAGCCATGCTGACCTAATGATATTTCCAGCCCGGTCTTGCTGTCAAAATATTTAGATAGTTCAGGGCAGCACTTGAACGTCATCTGTGAATTTGAAGCCAATATCAAATCTGCCTGGTTTATTAACTGTTGCTCTGGAAGTGCTGTTGATCTATAGGTTTATTATTTTTTATGGGAAGGAATCAGAAAAAAAATGTGTCAATTCCCATTTTGCTGCGTTAACTCTAAATAATGTCAGTCAACATTGCCAGTAATGCCATGTGATATTGTAGAAGCCTTCTAAAATGCCCTCTGAAACTTGTATCCTGAGTAACACAATAATGAAGGAAGTGTCGTCTGTCTCTTTTTTCTTCATATGCCCTTAAATACGGAGCAAGCTTCCCGCCTGTTGTGAAGTAGCTACCATTGGTTTTATTGCAAATATGGAATGTTACACTCAGTCGCAGTACATTATTCAGTTCACTTTGTTTCTCTCTCATCGGAGAGTTTGGCCAGGTTTGTCAAAAATAAGTAGCCGAAATTAGGCTTAAGTTTGCATAGATCTGAACACCCAGCAGCTTCTATTAACGTCAGTTAGGGTAAGAGCATTCATGACTTTATTAATCACGCAGTAATTTGGGTCAATTTTGTGTAGGAATGCAGGTCTACACATATGTATATTTATTTTTTTATTTATCTGTCACTCTTAAGTGCAATTTAGAATTCTTATTTCTATTCACTGGTTGTTGGGTTGTGGTTTTTTTTTTTTGCGTCAGAAGTGAGTAAGCTGCAAACGAAGGGGAAGAAAAAAAGTTTTTATAACTATGGAGGAGAAAGCAACAAAATGAAGATAAGTGTAGTGAGCCCTGTTAAAAGGGCGGTAGAAAATCAGAAGGGTTATGCGGTTCATGAACGTAAGGTAAGGAACGGATTAAAATAGGGAATGAGAGCTCACAGCCGCAGAACCAGTGGAGCCCAGGTTCAGTCCTACAGGGAGCAGGGAGGGTACCCATGTAGCGAGTGCTCTCAGTACTCTGCAGAAGGGACTCAACCTTGTGCAGGATTGGTACCTCAGCCTTGTTTTGTGTCTGGAGATCCAAGAAGAACATAGAAAATACGGAATGTGAGGGATCAAAAAAGCCACACTGGTCTAAAATATGGTAAACAACCTAACAAAGGGAAGTAGGAACATTTCAGAGTTCAATTTACTTAGACAAAATAAAGTTTATTTGATTAGAAGAATTTGACAATTCCATAAAAATGCATGAAGGCTACTAATGCTGGGAAGAAAATTTTTTTTATCTCTGTTACACAAACAGCAAAATAGAGACCAATGGGCTTATTAAAAGGGCAAATCTGTATTAAATTTTATGAAGGTGCTTTGGACAGGAAAGGCAAGGAAACACTTTCCTCAAAGTATCATGAGGCAGCGTTACCTTGAGCCCCGGGTGCTGGGTCCTGCCTGACACAGCTGTGGGCATCCACGGGCTCGAGGTTCAGGTCAGCTGCTGGGACACACATGCTCCATGTGCCAACAGGGTTTTCACTGCCTCATCATTTGAAACAAACTCATGGCCTAAAATGCTGAAAGCCACAGCTATATTATGCACCCAGAACAGACAGAAATGCTCACAGGACATGTCTTAGGTCCTCAAAATAAGACAGAATTTGTTCCATGAAATTCCTGAATGACTTCCCAGGTCTCTTGTGTCGGGAAGTCAGGTAACTGCAGAGCTCAGGTCTCTGAGCAGGAGAAGGGCAGGAGAAACTCAGGGCAAACCTACAGCAGTTTTTAATAAGCTTGTCTGCCATAAATTACGAGAAGCAGAACTGGAAGAAAGGCAAGGTGTTTTTCAAAATCATACACTGACCAGAGAGGACCATAAGGAAATACACCTCCCAAAAATTGATTAGCGAACGCTCAGTGAATGTTAGGATCAGTTTTTCTGTGAATAGTTGTTCACATTTGTGTGTGGATTCAAATTTGATGGTTTTCTTTGCAAGCCATTTGTGTCTACCTTTCATAATCGTTCTTTCGAGTTCTTGAGGTCTTCTGTTACTGTGTAAGGCAAATGTCAAGCTGAAGTGCACAAACATTTAGCAAGAGAATACTTCACGTAGTGTAAAATTTCCTATTTAGATTTTGTGCTGGGATGAAGAATTACATAAATCATCCAGAAACAAAGAGAATGAGTTGTGTAGCAAAGCATCAGAGCATGAACTGTGAATGGGGAACCAGTGGAACAAATTCTTTGCAAATGTTGTGTAGACCAGGACCAAAGTTGCTGATGGCATTCCCATATAATCTCCAACTATTCAACTTAAGTATTTCATAGTCTGGGTGAGGACAGTTTCCCAGAGAATGGAATGCATGTACATGCTTGGAAATACTTCTATTTATCTATTTATTTGTTCATGTCTGCAAATGTACAGGATGACATCCTACTGAAGTGTCCTAACGAAACAGGTTACCCAGAGCAGTTGTCTGCATCCTTGGAAAGATTCCAACCTGACTGGACATGGTCCTGGGCAATCTGTTTTAGCTGACCTTCTTTGAGCAGGAATGTTGGACGACATGACTTTCAACATCAGCTCTGTTATCTGTTCTTCAGTTCCTCCATTTATTCCCATGTTTAACTTCATCATGTCAGATCCTTTGCTGATGAAGATCTGTGCATCTCAGATCAAATCTGGTGGAGCCATTGCACTTTTACACCAGAGAAGAATTGTTGGCATGAATGGAAACCTCTGGGAATAAAGCCTGTGACAACTGATCCATCATTCCCCATCATTTTGGGTAGTTCCAGCTGTGAACATCTCACTGCATGTGCTGCCATTTTAAACTGATGGTTTAAACTGATGGTTTAAAATGCACGGGTACACCACCAGTGACCCAGCATGGATGGTAATGGTGGACCACCACCAGTTTTTTGTCTCATGTTCTTCTGCTGAGAGAGGAGGATGATAGGCAATTTAGCAAACTCTCTTTAGTCGAAATCCATGTAAGTGCCCAAATGAGACTGAATTTATAGCACACAGTCACTTGAAATATACTTTACTTCAAGATATACAACTCAACCTAACTTTTCTAGTCATTTTTTATAGGCACAAGCTGAGTTCTTGCTATTTTAATTATTGTTTTTCCAGAAATGTCCTAAGTCATTTTGCCATTTGTCCGCTTAAAAAAAAAGCCATAAACAGAAAGGGGAAATCAGACTAAATGGTGGATTAGTTTTTCTTAAAAAACACATTCATCATGGCCATTCTTGTTCATTTTTAAATTGTGTTGCTATGTCATGCTTAACAAAGCATGCTGCAAGCTAATAAAGGAATACAAAAGAGCTACTTGAGTTGGTTGATCCTTAACAAAAAAAAAAAAAGGCAAGATATTTAAAGAGGGAAAAGAAAAAGAATTAGCTTTTTAATATCCTTCTTGCATTATGCTACGTGCATCTATCAACAGATGAGAAAGGCAACTTAAATCTCAGCAAGTAGAAGCAAAGACATAGATGTCCAACTGTGATTTTAATTCAGTGTATAAATATCTCAGACAAAAAAAAAGAGGACTCTAGAGGTTATTTAGAGGTACCAAGTTATTGGCAATGTATTAAACAGTTAGCATTGTAGGAAATGATTAGAAGGTAAACCAAAGGAAAGTCAATGGGGAGAAGCAAAACTATTTTGTTATACCAAACCATGATAGCGGTGTTTATGATCTAATTGCTGGTCAGGATCTGTTTTCAAAGATAAGGCTGTTATGACTGGAATGTCAGACATGATTAAATGCTTTGCCATGACATAATTTAATCTACTGATTTATACAGGTCTGACAAAGGGCTTGATGAACTAAGCATGTAGGAGAAGAAGGATGGGAACAGTGGCCTAAATGGTTGAGTTACTACTTTCCTCTTCCTTCCCAACCAGATTTTTTGTGGCTTCATTTTTTATACTAGGATTCAGACTCGGTGTCAGATGCTAGTAACAAAAAAATACAGGGAATGATGGAGTCATAGTACTACTCTGCTAAAGGTTGTATCTTCTCAATGTGTAATTAAATTGACTTCATTTCTGAGTGCCTCTTGTAAGCTAGATGTTAAAAACACTGTGAAACTAAGAATATTGGAAAAGTATTATGCCCCATATCCCTTCTAGTAAAAAGCCTACAGCCAGGGTCCAGAGATCTTAGACAGCCCTTGATTCCAGACATCAGCTGGAGATTAAATTTCTAACTCATCTGCTGCCATGAATTCTGGGTCATCATTATTCAGCTTCTTGTTGCAAGGAACCTTTAAGACACCTTGAGTAAGAAATGTGGTATAAAACCAAAGCTTGCTTTTCTCTGCTAATATATGAGATTTGCAAGGTGAAAGGAGGTGTATAATTTAGGTCTGTCCCCAGTGTAGACAGCTTGGTGGAAATTCAGGACACTGAAGATAGTCAGGTTATACTAGGACTCCGCCATATGTCCCCAGAGAAGTTAAGACATGTATACCAGAAAGGTCTTTTGAGATAGAAGAAGCTTGTAAGGTGACAGCTTTGATCTCGGGTGTGTGTGGGGGTGGTTGGGGGTTAATGATTTGGACATTGTTCATGATAATAGCTATGAGCACTATAAAGAGGGGAGCACATTTCTATAGCTATTTAAAGGATTGCTTCCTTCTGCCATTTGTTTTAATTTCAGTCTACAAAATCACAAGCCATTTTGGACATAGTAATGGACATTAATCCAAGCAAGCGGCTTAGAAGATGAGATTATCTACTTAAAAGCCAGTAACTGAGAAAATAAGCAATAGAGAGTTTGGGGGTTTTATTTTTTTTTTTTTTTTTTACTTCAAAGAATATGAAAATCTTTTAACATGGTTAAAGAGGGTGCCCACGCTAGAGAATCCACAAAGCAGGAAAAAAATTAAGCGTTAAGAACTGGTTGTGTTTCAATGGAAGGGACTGAAGAGAGCCACAATGATGAAAAATTATATGACCAGCTTTTTCAGAACAGCTTCCCATTTCTAAAGCAGGAAATTACGTGAAGATTAATAGTACCTTCCAAGCCAATCTTCAAGAAAACTCACAGCAAGTCAGCAGTGATGGGAGCTATTCTTAGCTCATGTCTTGGTTAAATGTGATTGTTGAGGAGTATGCAAAGAGGCAAAGCTCTCGCTCCACTTCCTAGTGATGGGGCACCGCTCTTTCCACAGGCACAGTTTAGAGATACCCTTAGAGAGGTGAAACATCTGAGTGAGCACGAAACCAGGCTGCCCTGACAAAGTCCCAGTCTGCATTGTTGTTATTCATTTTAAGGATCTATCCAGCATCTTCTATGGGAAACTACAGGAAAGAGTAATTTCATGCTCATAAATGAGATGCCAGCAAACCTTTGTAGCATGAGCTAAGTCTTGTCTGTGTTTCTTACCTGTAAAGTGTTGCCAATATAATTTCAAACTCCTGAAATGGAAAGATCTAAGCTCAAAATAGTCTTCTTATTTGTACATGACCATTTTTAATTATATGCAGTTTGTTTTGTACACGCATATATGGCAGCGGTCATTAAGAAATCATCATCTCTCCACCCTTGCCACACAATGATGTTAGAAATAACGCAGCGATCCTCTGAACTATAAGTAGCAGGCTGTTGCAGGTTAGTATAGAAATGTTACTTTTTGAAACGGTAGCTATTGTAGGGTGTCTCTGCACGTGTGTGTGTGCACATGCATACACATGAATGTTTGTCTGGCCATAATAACCACATAGCTTCCCCTATAAGAATCAAACAGGAAAAATACAGGTGCAAGAGGGTGCTGCTTCTGCTCAGAGTTCCAGCTCTGGTGAGCTGTGAGGACTATGTTTATGGTACACAAATTGCATTTCTGAGAGAAGGGAGAGAATATAAATTAGCAAAACCCATATTCCAAGTATAAGTCAAATTTTTATTGGCTGACTGTGTCATTTGGTCACTGTCTACAAAAGGAGATGCACAGTGGACACCCAGTAATTACAGAGTATCTTCTTAAGTCCCAATTGCAGTTATAGTATTGGAAAAAAATTGCACAGCTGTAGGGAGGGAACACCTTGCAATTCAAAAAACATATTTTGTTTAGACACAGCCTTGTGTGAAAGGAGCCTTAAGATAAGTTTTAACTAACTTGGAAGGTTTTGAGCAGATTATGGCAGTGGAAATGCAATGAATGACAGATATTTAGGGCCAGTCACTGGCAGAACTCTCCAATGAGTTCATTCAAGAACCTACTTAAAAATTTATGGCACAATTAAAAGAAAATATCCCTACAACAGCAACAAACCCCCGCCCTCAAAATAGCTCGGGAAAGGTTCACAATCCAAGAAGGAAGTAAAAAATCTTTTAACAAAGAGGTTATTGTGGAACATCTGCGCTATACCTTTTTGAGTGACTTTTTGTGAGACTGATTGGAAAAAGGCAGTTTGAGATAAATGAGGAATATTTGTTCAGGGGAAATGAAGAGAGGAAAAGCAAATGCTGACAGATTTTTCTTTGCAAAAGGGAAGATTTCAAGGTGACTTAGAGAAACATTCAAAATGATAAAGGACTTTGGTTAAAGCTGACAAAGATAAACAATATACACCAATGAGGAGTTCAAAACAAGGCTTTATAATGGCCTCTGAATGGATTTTGTGTTATTTGGGCTTCAGCTGGGGAAATTTAGGGTGGCTTGACAGCAGGAGTGCCTATCAGTAATTAATTTCTAGGTTTAAAGGTGCATCCTCCCCAGAAAAACCTTTGCTGTTTTTAATGAAAACAGCTGTAGCTTACAACACCGATGAAGGAATAAAGGTTTTTCATTTATTTATTTAAATGATGGCTTTGGACAGAAAAATTAAACACAGTAGGTAGAAAGATCCTGCACAGATGTGAATTGATCTTGTGTGTGTCTGTGCTGATTGAGAAATGGGCAAACTGGCTGGGATTAAATAGAAAAAAGTACCTCTCCATAATGTTCATGGGAAATCTGAAAAGATTCTTTTATTAAAGAGCCTGAAATATTACTTTGGCACAATTTTGTACTTTTGTCTTCCAGATAGGACAAAATTTTCAGTACTGAAAATATGATATATTGTTACCAGGCAATTCTCTTGAAGCAGTTTTTAGACAGAACTAGGAAGATCCAAAGTTTGTTGAGCTAACTTTTTCATTGGGCAACTGCAAATCTTTGGGATACTGCTATACTTGAACATTGCTGTAGCAGCTTTTGGCTGCTTTATAGAGGTTTAGAAGAATGATTACCTTTATTTTAAAGAGATGAAAAAGGGATGCATAAATTTTTTGTGACTTGCTCAAAACACAGCAGGCTATGAGCATGAAGTCCATTTCCCCAAACGTTCAGTTTAAAACATAAAACTGTGACGTGAACCCAGCCTTGCAGTAAGGAAGTCACTCTAAAAGAGACAGGTTTTCCCGTCTGTATTGGTTTAAGGAAGGATGGAAAAATCTGGAGCAGGCATAAGGAGCAAATTGTCTGGGTAACTGTTCTTGGCATGTTTATACTGCAAATGAAAGTGTGTTTGTGGTCTCTACAAGCATCCTCGGTAAGAACAGTAGTGAAGATAAAGGGCTTTGTTACCTCTGTGGCTGTTACCTACAACCTTGTGGGAAGAGGGTTGTTGCATACTTGCTAGTAGGAGGTGACATGTATTACATCCATCCTTGATGACAGCTATCCCCAGCTATCCTCAAGACATGTTACAGTCCTCCTTAAGTTTACTTTCCAGATATGCTAATGGGCTCAGTGGGAAGCACAACGATTGTGCCTGTATTACCAAATTTTGTGACCCAACAGAAGCAGGTTCAGAAAGATGAATGGCTGATGCTGTGACCTCTGCACAACACACATTTTCAGAGGTGTGGCAAGGGGGGCCAGGGGGGATCATTTTGTAGTAGCCCTAGTCTGGTCCCATGGACTGAATGCTGATCAGCAGCTGGAACACATTTGATGAGTTCCCAGAGTTCTTCTGATGTAGTTTCCTCTGCAGGGGATTCAGTTTGTGCATACCAGGACAGCTCTGCAACGTGAAGCAAAACATGCTAAGTAGGAGTGGTCTGGAGTTTCACGTCAAAAGTGCACCTTGCTCCAAGCTAAAATACTAGTGTAGACACTCCAGAAGTCACTCAGGACTGCAGCTTTAGAGTGTGAACTCCTGGGTCCTGTTTCTTAGACACTGTAAGTCATTATACAGGATTTATAGTACAGAAAGCAACAATTTGTCCATAATGACTAAAGACCCCTGACAACAGGGTCCAGTATATATCCCTGGGATATATAGTTAACTGGGATTTCTGCATAGTGCTGAGGAGCGTGAGGTCATCATTCAGCCTGATTTGGGTGCCCTGGGATGTAGGAGGGAAAGGGTCCACATGTGTGACATCTTAGTGGAGTAGGACAAAATAGACTTTAACTTGTACCTCTCCTGCTTTAATTAATTAATTCTGTAGGGATTGTAACTACAAAGTACAGTATGGGACAGAGCTTTATGATGGAAATTCTCTGCTATGCAGAGCTCTGCCCATTCAAAAGTTAGCCAGTAAAGCACAATAACTGAATACATCATATTTATCTGGAAAGTAACTATAGCTAGGTTTTAGACTGTTTTTCTGTGCTATTGAAGTTGTCAGGTCTCCACAGAGCACTTGTCACGTCAAGCACTGCAACGTGGATTGAGGATGGAGGGCTGCTAACTGCATTGAGGTGCAATCTGAGAAGCAGCTAAACACGCTTCAGTGCTTGTAGCACTTTCTGTTCCAGGTAGAAAAGTTAGATAGAGTAAAATGGCACTATGGATTTGAATCTGCCACCCTCAAGCTGAAAAGCAAAGGAAAACTGAATCAAAATATCACCATTTTTGATTATGGCTACACATGCCATTTTGCACGGTAAAATGTGTTTGCTACCTGGGGCTTTACTCCTCTTCCCACAGCAAAACGCTTGACCCCTCCAGAGCCTTATGGATAGCTGGACCCAGGAGACTAGCCTGCAGGTGGGACTTCTGGTTTCTAGCTCTTGACTATATAATGGTGAGTGATTTCCTAAGAATTTCTGCTCCATCCCTACTTCTTAGGGCCTCCTGTTCAGTTGTGACTACGAGCATGAAAGCCATGGATGTTGGCAGAGCCCTTTTTCTACTAAAAAAGCTCAAAATTCAACACTTTTGTATATTTGTAGCTAAATAAACTTCTTCGTTGTTGTTCAGATTTTCTCTCTACAAGACTTTCAGAAACATATGCTCTTTGCTGCAGATGGACTCATTTTTTTTTCCCTATTTAAAAATTCCCCATGCATAGATCAGGTGGTCAAGCTCCCATGTCTCTTCCTCACTTTGAAGGCAGTCACCATCCTTGACTAATGGCCTTCTGAGGTGAGTAGCAAGGCAGGATTACATCTCAGCTATGTCCCTTGTTTGTTTTTCTCATACCATCTGCAAACTAATAATTGATGATTTTTCCACAGTTATCTGAAATATTTTAGAAGAAAATAGAAAGCACAGTCCTGCTATACAATCCCGTTGAATTTGATCCCTTCATCCCTTTGCTCCTTACTGAAGATTCTGCGGAGTCAGATGGACCACCTTATGGCCGATTGCAGGGATTCCCCATTTGTTTTCTATTGGTGACTCATTATCAGATTTGCTCACTTAATGAGTATAGGGATTATTTTTCTAAATGGGAATTCAGCCTGGGCCCTGCAAGTCAAGCTGTGTTCCCTTCTGCTTCTCCTATTATCACCACCAATAAAGAATCTGCAGCCGGGGACTCAGCTGACAACTTTGTCAATGATGCATGAAGCAGTCTAGACTCTAGGTGCTCTTCCACAGCTGCAGTAGAGCTGCAGTACGAAGTGAAGCTGGAGCTCCTGATTTTCATCACTGAAACAAACAGATGGGACAGGGTAACTACACAGAAGCCAAAATATTCACAGAATCACGGAATCACAGAATTTTCAGAGTTGGAAGGGACCTCTAGAGATCATGTAGTCCAACTCCCCTGCCAAAGCAGGATTCCCCAGAGCACATTACTCAGGACTGCATCCAGGCGGGTCTTGAAAATCTCCAGAGAAGGGGACTCCACAACCTCCCTGGGCAGCCTGTTCCAGTGCTCTGTCACCCGAACCGTAAAGAAGTTTTTCCGTGTATTTGAACGGAACTTCCTGTGTTTTAACTTGTGCCCATTACCCCTCGTCCTGTCACTGGGAACCATTGAAAAGAGCCTGGCTCCATCCTCCTTCAACCCACCCTTTAGGTACTTGTACGCCATAATAAGGTCTCCCCTCAGCCTTCTCTTCTCCAGGCTAAAGAGTCCCAGCTCTCTCAGCCTTTCCTCATAAGGCAGATGCTCCAAGCCCTTAATCATCTTAGTTGCTCTTCGCTGGACTCGCTCCAGCAGTTCCCTGTCCCTCTTGAACTGGGGAGCCCAAAACTGAACACAGTATTCCAGTTGTGGCCTCAACAGTGCAGAGTAGAGGGGGAGAATAACCTCCCTCGACCTACTGGCCACACTCTTCCCTATGCAGCCCAGGATTCCATTGGCCTTTTTGGCAACAAGGGCATATTGCTGGGCCATGGATAATTTACTGTCTACCACGACCCCCAGATCCTTCTCCTCAGAAACTATTGAAACTATTCAAAATACCTTTATGATGAGTTCAATTTCTAAATGGTGACCACCTGACTATTTTCTTGCTCTATGTATCAAGTGCCGTAAAAGTCATCTCCCGCAACAGCTTTTCACTCTCTCCTGTTTCTTTCCCACTTTGTAGTTGCAATGAACGTAATTTTGGGCCTCTCCATTCTGTGGCCAGCAGGACTAGGGAAGTGATTATCCCCCTCTACTCAGCATGGTAAGGCTGCATCTTAAAGAGTGGTTGGGCCCCTCACTACAAGAAAAACATTGAGGTGCTGGAGCATGTCCAAAGAACAGCAACAAAGTTGGTGAAGGGTGTAGAGAACAATTCTTATAAGGACTGGCTTAGGGAACTGGGGTTGTTTAGCCTGGAGGAAAGGAGGCTCAGGGGAGACCTTATCGCTTTCTACAACTACCCGAAAGGAGGTTGTAGCGAGGTGGAGGTCGGTCTCTTCTCCCAAGTAACAAGCAATAGGACAAGAAGAAATGGACTCAAGTTGCACCAGGGGAGGTTTAGACTGGATATTAGGAAAAATTTCCTCTCCAAAAGGGTTGTCAAGCATTGGAACAGGCTGCCTGGGGAAGTGGTTGAGTCAACACCCCTGGAGGTATTTAAGAGATGTGTGGATGTGGCACTTAAGGACGTGGTTTAGAGGTGGACTTGGCAGTGTTAGGTTTATGGTTGAACTTGATAATCTTAAAGTTCATTTCCAACCTAAATAATTCTATGATTCTATGATGCTCATTGCTCTATCTGCATACCAACCACTGCTCTTCTCTCAAGGTTTCCAGAACTTCAGCAAAGATGTTTTCTTAAATCTAAAAGTATGAGCATTTCCACTGTTCTCTGACGTTCTTTGAGACCAGTTTTGAGTTAATTTTCCCTTTACCAAAGAAAAAAATATTGTGAAATATTATCCAGTTGCTTAATTTCTTACTTAAATTTGATGTCATTTTGCTTGGTAAATTGAAAGAAGAAATCTTCGTTTTATGAAAAAAGGTCAAACCTTAGCTGTCAGAGATGATCCATTATGCAGTTACTATGACTAAGACCAGCTTGAGAAACAGTACTAGAATGCCTAGGGGACTTGGAAGTTCATGTGAATGGACATAAGATTTTTAGGTTTTTGCTTCTAAATTGCCACTCAGATAGTAAGAGACTGGGAAGCTGCCTGATAGTTAATGTGAAAGTAACTCCTGTTTCTCATCTTAATCTTAACAAAAAATCATACATTACAATAAAGAAAACCCTAAACCAACAAACCCTGCATCACAATTAGTACCAACTGCCACGCAAGGAGATGCTACACAAAGAAACAGAACAACAAATTAGAAAGTAAACTACATTATTTTCCATTCCAGTCAGAAGTGAAGGGGTTTGGAAAAATTTGACTTATCCTGGAGCTTTGATCTCATGGTCCATGCAACTTTTGTAAAACAAAAAATTAACAAAAATTATTCAGAAAGCGTTATGGAGGGAACATTTAAATTTTCTGGGGACTGGAATACATGGGAAAAGGCAGTCCAAACCCTGGGGGAAACTTGGCCCTTCTGGCCGCACTTTAGACTTAAGGAAATCAACAAGACTTTGTAGTTCACTACTCTGCAGTGAGGGCACAACATAGAGGTAGCACCACTCCTGGCACCATGGATTCGGTGCTAAGGACTCTGGTGTACCTCTTGGTAAGGAACATGTCAGCATAAAGAGTGGGTTTTTTTCTGGCCTGGCCTTATCCAGAGCAACATGTTATTCACCCAGGATTTCTCAGATGACTCATCTCTGTTTTCCCATTCCTTTCCATCTCTGGGGCATATGAAGGGCTCTCTCACTTTTCTTTTCTTTACAGAGCTACAGATCTTTAACGCTACATACCCAGAGAAAATCAAAATTGTTATTTTCCGTTCATTTTGAACACCACCGTCTGACAAAAATCTACTAGAACAGTTGCTTGCCTTTTCTTGGTTTCATAGGGGCACGTGATGGGTAAGTGTTCTCAGAGCTGTACACCTCCGGGGTCATTCACTGATAGAATGTCATGGGGAGGAAGAAAAGGGGAGCCAGCTTTTATCCCTGGCATCACACAAATTCAAAGGAAAAACTATCAAGTAAATTAAAATGTGAGATAACAAATTGGAGAACTGGGAAGGCTAATGTAAAGGTAACACTGAGTGAGGCCCTGTTCCCATTGTCAGAGGGATGAATGTGAACTCTTCTGGAAGCACAGTGTGGGGCAAACGCTTGAGTCACCTGAGAAATGACCCAGTGTGCCTCTGGTTACCTTCAAATGAAAGGGCCATCTCCATACTGGGGGTTGGCAGAAACCATGCCTGTGGGGTTATTGTGCAGAAAGATAGGTGACATCATCTCTTTCCTTTAACCACAGAATATTCTAGGAGGATTAGGAAAAAGTTGACTTCCACTGGGATTAGTAAGGCAGAAAGAAAAATCACCATGTTTATTTCTGGGCACTCCCTCCAAGGCTTTGCAGGTGACAGACCCAGTGAAAGCATCCATCTCCGCTCTGTGCTCAGTAAGCAGAAAATGAAACAGAAGAGTCAGTGTGACAGTGAGTGATTTCAAGCCACTTGTAAAGGCATGCATTCAACCCGAGGCCATCAGCTCGGGAGCCCTCACAACAATAGGGGTAGTTTTTAATAAAACCGCAGCCACCAGAATCCAAAGGGATCTTGAACAAGACAAACAACAAAACTCAAAGCCTTTTAAAAGGCATGCTGCTCATCAAGGTACCAAAGTTCCCCAAGGCATTTTGTAAGGATTTGAAGGTTCTATGGGAATTCAAACCTGTCCTTGTCTGGCTTCAGCCCACCTCAGCTCAAGAAATTCCTTCCAAAACAGACCACAGCAGCAGATAATAATTGTCTTGGGACATATGGATAGGCTGCATAGGTCCTGTATCAATGTCTGACCTCCCTCAAACCATTTGCTTAACACTGGACAAGGGAGGGTGACTTATATGTAAATCCTGGAACTGATGTCATTTTTACCATGTGTTATTGAACTAGTACTGCACTGCTCTAGACAACTTATATAAATATAAAATGTGCCAGAGGAAGCTACTCAAAACTACACTATGGTGGCTCACAAAATTTTGGCATCATGTTCTTTTCAACCTTTGAACACTCATTGAAAAACACCGACTCAGAAAAACAGTACCCTTTTCAGTGAAGTCCTGGATGCTTAGGTAGAGATATGGACTCGTTCCAACATTACTAGGACTCCACTGTTTAGGTTCTGAAATATAATAAACCGGCATTAAAATCCTAAAGCAGAACACAGTTTTCTACCTACATCTTCCTAATGCCAAATAGTGTCTTCATTCACCAGTCTGTAGTCAGCTTTTCTCTTAATCTCTTCTGGAGTTTTCACTAAACACAAATAGGTGATTCAGCCTCTCACCTGGGATGTGGGAGATCAAAGACCAAATCCAGCCTTTGTGTGATCCTGTTTCTGGGCCAAGAAGTAGTTAATTTTTTTATATGAAGTAGAAAAGTTGCAATAAGAGACACTGAGAGTGGTTGAATCCATAGTGTGGGAGTCAGAGCTTCCAGCCAGCACGCAAGACATAGGTTCAGAAAGCTGCTGTGGACAGGCCAGCTCGAGACTTCAGGTTGGCTTTTGTGCATTTCAGACGCAGGTTGTAAACATTGGCTGGTGGGATGATTTCTCCTCTCTTTCTTTTACTGGATACAGAACAAGTTCAAATGGTAAAACCTCAGCCAGTTTTGCAAAAGGGGAGTCTTGTTTTCAGCCTGCTCTAATTTTCAGCTATTCTTTGAGTGTATCTGTTAGGATATGCTTTCTGCTGCAGCAGAGATCAATAGCAAATTATACCTTTGAAGAGGGGGATTTGAGGGATTCTGTAGGAAATCAGAGAAAACAGGGTTATACAAGCCATTGCATCCTTGAAAGGGTGAACTCACATAATATTATTTCGTCCTTCCAAGCAATGGTTAGGTGTGTGTATCACAAACCAGTGAGTTATAAAGCAAATAGAATAATGAGAAAATAACTTAATTGGAGTTTCATGACCAATGTATTCGAAGGCTCCCTCTCTTGCCTCCCTCAAAAAAAGTGTTGAAAGGGAACCAGGAATGCAATCTTCACCTTTGATAGCACAGTCTATGTATTATGCAGGCAAAGTCTTCCAACAAGTTTTATTATAAGGTGTGAACATGTACTGAGTAGAGATTTGTTCCTTTGTGCATCCTCTCTGCAGGAAACAATGCCAACAGGCTCTTTTCAGCCTTCTAGTCTTCTGAAGGACCCGGCCTCATGGCTGACATTCTGAAACATCATCTTGACCAAGAAATCTTACTGGACTTCCCTTCCCAAGCAAAGACACAAAGAGAGAAAGCAGAACTGAGGGATGGTACTGACTGTGTGCAGTTGCATATAGTATATCTATCTACCAGCTTTTTGAAGAAACTTAACTTCATCTAAACAGCAATGCTTTTAGTAAGTCTTTCAGGGATGGGCTCTTCCTTTACAAACTTAGTAAAAGTTGACTGCCCAGTCCAAGTAAGTTATCTCAGCTCCTTCTGTGACCAGTAGAGAGAGCAAAACACCTTTAAAAATCAATTGATCCTTTCTCCCTGGCACAAATTTCTAAAGTAGGCAAGGTGGATTTTCTGATTTGTTGCTTCTTTGTCTCCATTGACAGTAGGAGTAGCGTAGAAGGAGAATTAGGCAGGGTAGGATATCAGGCAGCTGTATGAGAAAACAGTGGAAAATCTTCTTTTAATATGCAGACTCTGTTGCATTTTATACAGAAATTGAGGGGGTTTACTTGTTGCTCTCTGGTCTCTGCTACCACGGTTTCAAACTCAACTGTTTCTAACAAAGTTTCTTTTTTTTTTTTTTTTTTTTAATGTGCTAGGAAGTGCATATTTTTGAAGAAATTAATCTTTGAAAGAGCTAAATTAAGCAGGGAGGGGATATAATCAGAAAAGGCAGGCATTGTATCATATACAATGGTCATGTAATGTCTTCTGCAGTACAGAAGAATAAACACGGTAGGTCTGGGGCTTAATTTGCTGACTGGGATGTACAAGTGTGTGTGTGTGTATGTGTGTGTGTGTGTGTTTTTTTTACAGAAACATAGGTTGTGGAAAAGTTTAGACTGGATTGTGGGACAATGATTTACTTGAAATAAAGACTCCTGTCAACTGTTTCATGATGCTTTAATCTAGAATATACCTGCAGGGTGATCAGTGGCTTTAGCATCCCCTCAGGTTGTGCAGAGAGTGCTCCATGTCCTGCAGAGTTGTGGAGTCTTGTGTAAGCTTATTTCATAATTGCTCCATCCTTCAGCTCAAATGTATATCATTTATATCATTGTTGTTTGTAAAGGGTTTCTCCAGCAAGTTACTACTAAATTTGTGATTTGTAGTATGACTAGCATGAATAAGCTCCAAACACTAGCATTATAGTCAGGTTCTTAGAGCGTACCTTCCTAAGCATGTCAGAAATGTATGTATCTGCTTTGCACTGAGGTTGAGCAACAGTTACTATGAAAACACGGTTTGGTTATTTTGTCATTTGTTTAGTTTCCTTGCTATTCCATTATACCAATAAATTTTTCTGTATATCTAAACCCTGTGGGTCAAATTTTCAGCCTGAAGCTACTCAGTGAAGCTCCCTAGACAGCAGCAGTGTGGTGTTATTTTAGACTAAGGAGAACCTCACCTGCTATGATGATGTGAGGACAGCATCTCAAAGTATTCTATTCACTATTCACTATTCACTAAGGTGAACAAAACAGCACATCAGATCAAAACACAGCGGGAATTTAACTTGGTGGAGTATCGTTAGTTTACCTAAACTGGGATTTGGACAGGCCTATGGCAATACTATAGTATTTGCCAATTAGCTGTCTTGCCTTGGTGTGACCATTAACAAATGATTAAGTGACCAATATTTACTTACTTATGTAAGTAAAGATGGCTGGTGTAATTTGTGGCTTTTAATTTCAAGTATTAGTGTATATTAAATTAGCATCTGTGCACTATCTGTTCCTTTCACCACAGTTCCAATTTCAAGTTCCAAGTATAATAGAATGCAATTTAATATAATCACAGAATCACAGAATTTTCAGAGTTGGAAGGGACCTCTAGAGATCATCTAGTCCAACTCCCCTGCTAAATAATCGTGGTCATTTTATTTTCCTCAGTAAAAGTAATCATTGGCTATAGCTGGTTTCAGAGTGTTGTGAACAACTTGCAACTGCTACCAAATGTCTGTTAAAAGGAGTCTCAAACCTGGCAAATGTCTTTGGAGAGGTTTTTTGTAATTGGCATTACATTTAGCGTTAAGATGGAAAAGCACAGACTGTTCAGAACACCTGGCAGTCACTAAATTAACATGAAAGGCATTGTTTTGCAAAAAATCTCCGGTGAGTGCAAAGCCAACAACAGCCTAATTCTTTTACCTAGTCAATTAAAAGTTAGTGTGTACATTAAGCTTGATCCTTATCATATTGAAATTAACGGCAAAACTCTCACTGACTTCAATAACAACAGCAGAATACAAGATAAAATTGCGCTCTAGATTGATCTGAAAGGACTATTTCCTTCAAGTTTTTAACTGCATTATTCTTAATGACAGGAATAATGCTTTGAGCAAAAGACTGGTAATCGGGAGCCTTGTATTCTGTTCCAGGAACAGAAAAGCACATGCTCAAGTTTAAGGACATTTCTAATTGCTTTCCTGAATGGAGCTGATTTCTGGAGTTAAAATTTGTATTCTGGGCACTCCCGTCTGTGTCTTTGGCATGATCAGTTAGGGCGTCATCCTGCAAAGTGACATACACTCTTGCCATCGGTGTCAGGGTAGTGTCATCTGGGCAACTCCTTACAGATCATGGTAAATATCTTCATCTTTAAAACAGGGATAATAATGCCAAGATAAACTGGTGCAGATAAATAACTTCACATGGTCTGGTGTCTTTGGAGGTGAAGTGATAAATAAATGCAAGGTTTCGCTGTGATATCGACATGTCATTTTCAGATGTGCTGGTCATCTGGCTTGCTAGGACTCCAGTGCTCTGGTTTAGATGTTGTTATTGACTTCCCATTGATCTATTTGACCAAGCGCTGAGCACTTTCTATATGAGTCTTAAGTCCCTTCTTTTCCAAGGTGGAGGAGGACTGGAGATCATTCCAGTGTAATGTTTTACCAGCAGCAATCTCTCCAAGTGCTTAGCAGTCTCTGTCTAAAACAGGAGTAGTGAAACAAGGAGTGATGATTAACGGAGGAATATTTATGCACCTTAAGGTAAGATGAAAAGCTGGAGTGATTGGTACAGCTCTTGAATTTGCCAAAGTTGATGTGGCTTTGTTTGCATTGCTTCTGCATCCTTAGAGTCTGAATCCTGATTTCAGTCAACTGTTTTCTTCCAAAGAGGAATAACAGTTCCTACGCTGAAGAAGTACCTTGATTCTGGACACTTTGTTATTGAAATATAGCACAAACTACAAACCTCATAAAAAGAGCAAAAGTCTGTTCTTAGCCCTCTTGGAAGTTTGCAGGTGTGCCCGTGTTTGAGGGTACGCTGAGCTCTTGCCTCTTTTTAGCTTGGTTTTCTTGTACATGGTACTGAACTATGCTTAAAGTGCTGCATCCTTTTCTTCCACCTAAATGTAGTGCTCTTCTTGTACGTCTCTTCCTTTGTCCATCCTGGTTCTCATGTGGTCCTTGAACAAGAGCTGTTGGTAGAAGGGGAGCCTGGGTTGTTGTTGTACTGACTTCCCACGAAGAGGTCCGGGCAGTTTTCAGTGACAGTGATGCTGACCAGAATACACTGTAGTGATGAAGTAGAGGCACAAGTCATACAGGAAAGTTATAGCACAAGTCTACAATTGGACTCTGAGGTACCTATTCTATTATAGTCCTCCAACCTCAGTGATGCTCATTCATCACCCCAAGGATTTAACATTGGGCACCAAAATTTGAAAAAAATTGTCCAAAATTTATGAAAATTGTCTAGAATGTGGAACAGTGCCTTGGGTTTGGTTTCAGCAACACACTTGGAGGGCAGCCACAGGTCTGGAAAGACCCAGATTTGGAAGGCAAGCAGGTTGAGATCTGGATCCAAATTCCAGGGCCTGCATCCATTGTGACATGGCATCTGCTTGATCGAGCTCTGAAACTGGAACTGAAGAAGTTAATAAACTCTCTTCGGTTTTTTTGGCACTATCTCCACATTTAATTTCTTTTCATTGTTTGCATTTACAACACATTTGAAAGTCTGGCATTTACAAGAATATAATAAGAGTGATAATTAGAACAAGCAGGAAGAATCCAAGCCAAAGTCAATAGTTACTTCTTTTTTTTTTTTTTTTTGTAAGCAGAAGCTTGTCAAGTTCAACAGAGAAATTTTCTTCATAATCATTTATTAACAACAGTTATGAAAACAAGCTATCTCAAAAAATTAAACCTGTGGCTTTCTTTCCAAAATTGATTTAGCAGGCTGTGAAAGATCAAACTTGAAGGGATTATATATTTTAGTTTAAGCCTCCCCCACCAAAAAAACACACTCCATAAACAAAAACATTAAATGAGAAAATTGCAAAATTAGGTTCTTTTCACAGAAGAGAAACTGCCCGGCTGGGATTCATACCTCGGCGGCTCTTCTAGGAGAAGTTGGGCCTTGGGCTGTAACATCTGTGCTGCGTGGGTGCTCACTTCCACAGGGGCACTGGGATACAATCAGCCACAGAAGACAGGAGACGGGTCATTATACCCGACAAAGGCAACAGTCTAATCGCTGCAGAACTTCACAGGATGTTAAAGCATCTTGCAAAGTATTAACATCTAACAAGAAAGCTTATGGCCCAAATGCTGCACTTCTGCAAACATTAATACAGGCTGCTGTTAGCCAAGGGAAATACTTTGTGAGGTTCATTGCTTTAATTGGTCCCTGCCATCTAGTTAAAAAGGAGAAAAGAAGAAATGCTTCTGACAAAGAAACAAGTCTCTCTGCAAGTGGTGTTTTGCTGCTGTAGCCCTGCAGTGTGCTGGCTGGCTGGCATGCCCTCCTGTGGGGCCTGTCCATCCGTCACAGCCTCATCCTCCATCGGCACACGGCGGCAGCAGCAGGCAGCAATGCCCTGGCACAAGTATTTGCCTAAAACACTGCCATTAGTAGTACCAACAGTAACCAGCTAGGATGTGCGCATGCCTCAACCGCTACAGCGCAGGTTGGAGTGCCACCAGCTTGAACGTTATGGGCCTTTTCACTGCTGGCGGCTGTGGGTTCTTCCCTGCTTCACCACTTTTGAGGCTGAGGGGCTTGCAAAGCTGCTAATTTCTAACATCGTTGTAAGCGCAGTTGTGTGGGAACGCGATTCCACAGGGACTGTTGTTGGAGACCAGTTGCACCAGTGGGCTTGTTGTGTAAGCAGGGACAAGACAGGGATCTCTGCTTCCTTATCTGTGGTGCGGAGCTAATATTTGCTTGGGGCAATGCTTGTTGTGATGCAGATGTGCATGTCAGGACACCCTTCCAGGGAGAAAAGGCACTGTGTGCAGGTGATAACTGCTGTTGCCGGCTCTCCCCGCTATTCCAGTGGTGACGGAGGTGCTAGCCAGGGTACGTCGCAGCGCTGGTCAGGGCTGGTCTAGGCTGTTCCCTTCTGAACCCAGCTAACAGTTCAACTGCGCTGTTAAGATCCATGCGTATCTGCTCCTGCAGGTGGGTTGGTTTCTCATTCGCAGCCCTGGCTGCTGCAGTGTTTTACTGAAATTCCCTTCTGTGGCGGAGCCTAAGTCGAGTCTATTAAGACAAAGTGTGTATTCTGCTTTCTAGATCATTTAAAACCTGTGGCAAAATTAACAATATTGTTTTGGTTAATTGTCCTCATCCAAGAAACATTGGCAGCTCCCCTGGGTCACTACAGCAATTTCTTTTATGCTGTAAAATGCTTTCTTCCCTAGAGTGAAAATGCGTAGGCTGTCATTATGTGCCTCTCCAGTTCCATACTGATGAAGGCTACCTGTGCTTTTTTCTTTTTTTTTTTTTTAAAAAAAAAGCTAGTAAGTAGCTGTCATATTTACTGGAATAGTCACAGAGACTTATTTCTCTATTTTTCTTTCCACTGTTTTTGATTTGATGCTACAAGATTGATAATAACATTTTGTTCTTTGTGAATCTTGCCCTCTTTGACTGTGCTGCTTAGCCTCTGTTTTTTCAGAGACGAAGTCAGCCAAGCTAAGTCTTTCTTTTTGATTCATGAAGGTTGTAAGGTCAGTTCTGGTGGGCATGATTTGCTAATGAATTCATGCTCCATTTCTCAGCTGGCTGGTTCTGCAAGTAGGCCTGGACAAATACATTGACATTTGAATTTAAGGGTATGTTCAGAGACCTAGTCAAAAAATATTTGAGAATAGATTTAGAAATCTGTAGGGTGCTAATGAAATATGAAGTAGAATAAATAAAACCACTTTGATATTAAGAACACATATATGTATGTATAAACCCTTGGTAGAGATTACAAAGTTTCTATAATTTCATATATGTCACCATTACTCTGAGGACTCCTCTGTCCTCCAAAGAAATGGGAAAACTGAAGCACAAGGAAAAGAAGGGAAAGGTGTCATATGGCAAGTAACATTTCCAGTGGATTTATTACTAATGGCATGGCAAGTGCCAGTGAAGAGAAAACAGAGACTCACAGGGCTTTCCCAGGTGCACACAGAGGGTGGGATGTAAAATGAATTTAAAAATGTAAAATACAGCTTAATTTCAAAGGTAAGAAGGCAGTGTCTCATGGATGGAATTGGGAAATTGGCTTGGACTCGCTCCTCAGTCAGAAGAGATTCAAAACTACATTTGCCACCTCCAAGGAAGGTGTTCTAAATACCATGTGGGAGTCAGAGGTACCTTCCGCCTGTCATGTTGAAGTTATTTTACTGTGAAAAGAAGAAATCAAGAAAATTTACTGGAAGTGAAGGAAAGGTGGGGAGAAAGGTAAGAAAAAGAGGAATGTAATGCTAGAGATGAGAAACAGGGAACAACAGTAAAAGGGGAGAGTCTTGGGGTATCAGTGCTTACCCTGTAAGATGTTCCTGTATTTGATTTTAAATGCAAAGTGAATAATATTTGTCACTACCATCACTACCGCTGTTACCTAATTCATATTTTTCCCTTTATCAGGCCTTTAAAGGAAAGCAAGACAGAACCCTGAATAGGTTTTGAGGAAGAAAACTAAAGGCTGTGCTTCAGAAGCAGGCTCCAAAAGGCATGTGCCCCTTTGCTGCTGGTATGTAGTGCCACGACAAAAGACGATCCCATTTTGTTTAGTCTGAAGTTTCTCATCCCTCATACAGACTATAGACAGGTTATGAGACTCTGGCGTTTAAAAAGTATATATTGTTGTGCCTGATTTCCAGCCACCAAGGTCTATTACAGGTTCTAAATCCTTACCGTGGGATTAGAGATAATAATCTTAGTTGTCTGGAAAATCTCTGATATAAAACTGCCTTGGTTTTGTAGAGAACACACCACAGGTATAGTTATTTAACTTGCACATGAACACCTGGCCAAACTGAATTTCTTGGAGCCACTGGTAATTCAATTTCTTTGCAATAATCTGCATGTAAATAGGCATGCAAAATCTTAATTTCAGTTTCTCTAAAATCACAGCTTTCAGTATAGATACATTAATGAGTTTCAGCAGAGCATGAGATAAGCTCCAGAAATGAGAAGCCCTTTAGAGTGCCACATTTGTGCTATCACTCAACAACTAATTCCATTTTTAATGATCGTGCCAAGATGTTGAAACTACGTTAATTATGTCAAATGCTTTGATTGGTGTTTAAACTGTTTTCTCTCCCTGTCAAAAAGGATGCCATTTTAACTACCCAAGTGAAAAACACAGTTGCAGAAGGGTTTGTGTGTGGTAATGAGACACACTAAGCTTACCTGCCCATTCAATATAGATTCAGATTTGCATGTCTGAGATTAGTATAATGATGCACTCTTGCTTGCATTATGCAGGACTCCTGCATAAAAAAAAAAAAAAAAGAAATGCAGGGAGATTAGTGTCAAAACTGCTTTTCATTTAGTGGATCATGTCTTGAGGAGAGGGGTCTTAGGTTCAAATTGAGGATAATTGCAATTAATTGAACGTAATTTAGAAAGCAAAGTCTTTTAGAAATGATGGTCAGCTAACGAGTAATCCAATACGTCTGGCAGAGGGACTGTTGATGGCAAAGCAATTAATTTGAGGTTTCAGTGTCATTTATCTCTGCTTCCTCAAAGAAAAGTGAACACAGAACTCCAATGACACTCAATGTCAGGAAACAAGAAGGTGCAGGGATTTTTTTTTATGATATTACCATGCTCTGATTTGCTTCTAGAGGCAATTTTTACTCTAAAGGTTTTGTTTTCATTCCTGATGGCACTTAACCACAAGTCCATATCTCTTTTAAATAGCACTCAAACAAGCTTGTTGCCAAAATGAAAAGGTACTTTTAAGCATAGAAATTGTGTATGCATCAATTATTCTGTTCAGCCAATGCTCGTTAACAATAGCCTGGGTGAAATTCTCCCCAGCGCAGCTATACTGAAGGTAAAGTGAGAAAATCTATCCAGGTTAAAACTAGTTTTCCTCTCTTCATACTGGATCAGTTTTTAACCAGAATCATTCACTCACCCATGTTTCTATGTGGCATGTTAAACACTTGTGCCAACACACGGGAAAGGTTGGAAATGAACAACCGAGGCAAGGGACGATGGCACTCCCTTCTGTGGTTGCCATCCTTGTGTTTGCCCGCCTTGTCTGTACACAGGACGACAGGGTGAAGGTGGTCTAACGCAGGGCTTGATGACAGGGAGGGTACTCTTTCTTCTCCTGGGTATGTCAGATCTGAATTAGAACAGAAGGTTAGATCTGGGCTTCCTACAGCACACTGAACTAGGGAGCAAGGGAGGATTAAGCAAAAACTGCAGAGAGAGGAGGCAGTGACACAGACCTGCTCAATGTGCAGCTATATCTTCCTTTACACACAATGTTATAAGCTATCAATAGCAGTTGACTGCGATAATTACTTGAAATAGCCGCTAAATAGAAGGCTGGCAGCAATCAGCTGGCTTTGTTAAAAAATAATAGCTCTCTGACTTGCAAGGAGGAGGTGGGTTACTTGTTAAAGTATCAGACTTCAGAGGAATCACAGAAAAAAAAGTGAGATAGAATTACAGAGCCATAAAAATAGCTGCTTAAGCACTCATTTCCCTACTTCAGGGCGCCAACTCTACTGCAAAGAGTACATAGTCAAGAAAAGCTAGACTGTCTCTGTAAAGGAGGCAGTTATCAAAAGCTCTCTCATAGCAGAACCTCTTAACAACTTGACAAAGCATAACCAAAGAGGAAACAGAATAACCCATCTCAAATCAGCTGGTTTTCTGCCCCTTTTTCTCCCCCGTCATGTTGACCCTCAAGACGTTTTAAAGACTGATTGTCCTGGTTTGATGATGAACCAGATTTCTGGGATAGGTGACAAATTGCAGCCCTGGTAATCCAGCCAAGTGTACAAAATTGTGCTTTGGCTCAAGAGCAGCAAGATGTTGAGATGTTCCAAAAACATGTGACTGCATACAGCTCTTCTCTAAATGGATAATTCTTCCAATTGGTATGTAGGAACCAGGAAATAAGATACTTTGCAGAGCCAAAAAGCATTTATTTTCCTAGCGCAGAGTTCTTCAAAGGTATCTTGACTGATCCCAGTCAGTCAGATCATCCACAGCCCTTTGATAAAGGAAAGTTAAATTGTCTTTGGAGAGTTTACAGCACCACCCAAATGATTGCTGCTTTTTACATGTTTATATCTGCCTATTGTTTTGGCCTTTATGTTTGCTTTCCAGAAAGTGCATTTGAGAAGCTTCTGTTTGATAATTATTTTACCAGTAATTCTGATTTTTAAAAAACAGTGCCATTTCCACTTACACTAGTCAAATACCATATTATTTACTTTTTTTGTTTGTTTGTTTTTTGTTTAAGAAGTGTTTTGTGCTGGGGGCCAGTGTTAATTAGCATTCAACAAACCCAACTACCAGAAACATTGTCCCCAAGCTGAAATATAGATGATCCCCTGTAATACATGTGTAAACTAGTATTAATGTCACTTCCATACAAACAGTAAAGCTAGACAATAAATACTGCAAAGATAAATTAATTAATGTTGATGGATGATCTGCTCCAATGTTACCGTTAAAAGAGAAGCCTTTCTTTGTATACAGCCAGAAAGTTGTGCCCTGGGCTGCACACTCAGTTTGAAATGATGGGTTAAGCGTCATTTACCATCTGTACAAAATTATCCAGAAGCGTTCCTCTCTTTCTACTCAAGTCTCCTTCCTAACACCAGCCAAGGCCCAAGGATCATGGAAAGATTTGATAATTATTTATTTTAGATTTTGGAGCAACATATGTTCTCAAGGGGTCCTGAGGTGCATGACTTACATCACTGCAGTTTTTTACATCCTTCTGAACCGTTTTTATAGGGCAATCCTGCACACAGGCTGATTGGAAATCAGTCTTGTTTAGGTGGGGCATGTTCCTTTCTTTGACTCTCTGGTAGGAGGCTATTTCAATTTATGCTTGACTCAGCTTAGAAGACCTCATCTTGTGACAGCCTCACAAAACCTGCACTATTTTGCTCCAGCTCAGAAGAAGATGGGGCGCAATCAGTATTGTGGGAACATGAGATCTTGGAGAATGTTACATGGAATGCTGCTGGGGACTTAGGAGTATAAACTATGGGCAGAGGCAGAAGGAGGAGGACCAGCAGAGGAGAATGGGGGAGAAGGACACCCTAGAGTAGGATCAGGTCTGCCCCACAACCTCACACCAAGCTCCTGTGTGCCCTCCTGCTGCACCACCACCACCTGGATGGTGCAGCGAGGGCAGCTGTGGCACAACCCTGCAGCTGGTGCAAGCTCTACAGCAGGGCATGTTTGAGAGTAGGACTCTAGGAAACCACCAGAACAGGTGGCTTCTCCTGCTCGGTGAGCCCAGGTGCAAGGTCCCTCTGAGGTCCCGGACTAGGGGGAGGTCCTGGTATTAGGTGGCCAGTGTGGGGGATCAGCACAGAAGCTAGGAGGTGTGAGTCCTGTTGTCCTCAATAAAAATTAGCTTTTCTCAATTCAGGTTAATATATATCAGGCACTTCATTAAAAAATAGAGAAAATTATGAGGAAAAAGTCACAGAAAAACGTACCTGAAATTGAAAGTGTTTTGTCTTGTTTTCTTTTTAACTGGAGACCTGCTGGAACCCGGAGAGGACATTAAACTTCCTTTTAGAAAAGGTAATTGAAAAGAAAAAGACGATCAAGGGATGAACAAATGAAGCCTTTTCTTACCACTGTATGAATAAAAAATGTTATTAATAAACCCTTTCATTTCAAGCTTCCACTCTGCAGTCACACATTTTGAAGCCTACCCACACAGATGAAGGTTTTTGCCTCTTAAGTCCTTCATTGCACTACAGATGTTTTTGAAAATAAAGGAACCACAGAAGGCATAGACACACAGCGATAGAGGCTAGTGAGGATATAGATTTAATCAAAAACCCTTTAAAAATGACTCTTCTGTTTCTCAATGTCCAGTATTTATATTCTTTACTAAGAATAGCTGGTCTAATTTTACTGGTTTTTTTTTTGTTTCAAACTAAAAAAACGTGGACTCTCCATGGGCCTGCAAAACAAAAGCATCCATTTGGAAACCTTCTAAGTTTCTGCAGAAAGGAAAATAATAACATCTATTTCTGAGTGCAGGCTTTCAGGCTTTTTCAGCACTCTCCGGACAGCTGCAGGATGTGACCAGGATACCAGTCCCTTTTTGGGAAACACAAGTCTTGCAAAGGTAGTCCATCAATGCTTATAATTCTGCCTCTTTGTTGATGGAGAGATATTCAATGAAAGGTAAATACTCACCTGCAAGCAGTTATCTAGAGGAGAGGAATGTGATCTGAGAAGACTTGAATATCAAATAGTGGGTGGAAAGCCAAAATAGTTCATTTGTGGTGCTGACGTCAACAGAACATTGGAAACTAGAGGACCTGTTGCCAGTTAGTGTTGCCCATTGAGATTCCCACTGGGAATCACTCTTCGTGTGATAACCAAGGACTGGACAACCCAATAAGCGTGGAAGGAGAAGCCACTAAAAAAAGAGAGATGAAAGGGAGCAGGGAGGTCAATATTGCCCACACAGTTCACCTGTGATCAGGAAAAGTGCACCAGGTCCTGACTATACATTTGTGAGTGATTAAAAGGAAAATTTAAATTGCTTATGTAACTATGATGAAGCTCAGAAAGCTAATGAACATATAAGGAAAAAGACAGAGGTAAGGAGGGCAGCATCTATGTGCTTCCGATTCACATCCAGCTAGAAAGACCTGGAAAAGCTAGAAACAGCAACAGGCTAGTAAAATAAGGGTGATAAGAGAGGAGAAGAGAAATCGATGTCTTATGCTGAATGCAGTCTCACCCTACAGAACCTTTCTCTCTTTATGTTTCTGTGGGGAAAACATTACTTTATATATTCATTTTAGCTTATAAATATAATGTTAACTTTTTGCAAGAATACTCTGTGTCTTAGAGGACATGGTGGCAGTATTCATTTTGGATAGTCACAGTACAATGAGAAGATAGCAAGGGTGGGGGATTGGTGGGGAGGAACATGTTGGTTTGTGTAGTAGTCTTGAAGAAATATTGAATTAAACTGATTTTCCCTCTCTGGTACCCTCAGTGCCGTTAAAAGCAGGTGTTTGAGTGTGCATGTCATTCGCTGATGCTCGAATTAAGTGAGGTTTAAGAGGGCGGCAGGGTTTCCTCAGACCCCTGCTGGTCATAGCAAAGAAAAGCAAGTTTTGCAAATCCAATTGACTAAACACTGCAGACGTTTTATCCCTAATGTTAATTGTATTAACCTACAAAAAGATTCAAAGATTAATTAGAAATAAGGACCAGGAGATGAACTGAAAGTTCTCAAGGGAGACACTAGTATGTATTATCCTTGAACTGTATAATTATTTGAATTCTTACTTTTTTAGAGTTGTGTGCTTACCTGAATGTAACCCTAATTGCCTCCTTTATTCTTAGCTTCATGGTTTTGTACAGGTTGCTAATCATATTCCAAATCCGAACCACCTACCAAAGGTCCTCAGAAAGAAAAGTGGAAGAATTCTTAGTGTACTAATTTGAGAGGAGGTTATAGCACAATATTATTAAGATCAAACTGCCTCTTGCCTCAAATCAAGAATAAAACCACTCTTCTTTGAGTGAAGTCAGGTAGGATTCTTCTCCTCAGCTTGTACTCAGATTTCCCCTTAGGTTAATCTTTATTCAAAAGAGAAGTGGTGCCTGATTAAAAGGTGGGATAAATGAACTCAAATGCTTTCAGAAGGGAAAAGCAGAACTCAGGGTTCTCATTTTGATGCGTGACAGTAATACCGTACATCGTTGGGCTCGTCTTCAGCACTGGTAATAGAGATCTATCCTAGTCCAGAACACTATCTGGCACATCAGAAAGGCTACAGTATTCACCAGCTGGGTTTAACCAGGGGTTGGCTTGCCTTGGAAAGATGAGCTTTCCATGCCTGTCACTTCCCACAGGCTGTTGAAAGCTTTCCTACCAGTCTGTGGCTGCCTTTTTGTACCACCTTACCTCTAAGTAGCATCCTTAGAAACCGATCGTGCTCCCTTTTAAAAAGATGTGTTAAACATAAAAGTAAAAAACTCTGAAATTCATATTGATAAGCTGAAAAAAGGAGAAGGCAGAAAAGTACCTCGCAGGCAGTGTTAAAAAAAAAGCAGTAGAAGAAACCTTTAGATCTGTTTCTTTCAACCAAGCTCCCATCGAAATGACTGTGAAACCTTTCTCATTCATGTCAATGCAAATATGTGACTGTTGTGTTTGATTATCGAACAGCTGGTATTCTTTTTCTTTTTCTTTTTTTTCCATGCCAACAAGAATCTGATGTATTTTACTACTTCTGAGAAGTGTTGTTGGTACTACACAGCTACAGAACAACAGGAAAATTAAACTTTGACAGTAAACGTAAGGGCCATATTCCTCCATCTACTTTATATAACTATTTCCTCTGGTAACTGGGAGAGCGAGGCACTAGCCATCAAGAAGTATCTACCCTGATTAGATCAAACACCCGGTACACTCCCAGTATAGTCCAATCATCAATTGCAAGGAACATTTTTCAAGCCTGAACAACTTTGTGTTTTCCAGACGTATTGGGAACTAAACCAAGTAACGTTCAAAAGCTATGAGGCTGTGTGTCCTCCCTGCATTTAAGCCTAAATGCACATTGGGAATTCTGGATATTTGGGACCCTGAGCCAACACTCGCTCAGCGTCAATATGTGCGGTTGACTACAGAGGACACCCTTGTAGCCCAGCAGATATGAATCTGGCATGTGAACCAGACGAGAGCTGTTGAACAGATCTGTGGCATTAGACCAGCTTGCAATGGTCTCTGTAACTGCTGCCTTTCCAGCACTGGCTGCGAGCCTGCCCGCTGCCTGATACGAAACGCATTTGTCGTAGGACCTGGGCTGAAAGTAGTCAAACAGAGTGGAAATCTTTTGTCCATAGCTTCAAGCATCCTCTCCTGATGCTGGTGCGAACGCAGCATGTACTGTTCACAGGTGGTGACTCATAACAAGTCTGCGGTGCAGGTCCTTACCTGAGGTGAGCTTTTTATTGTAATGCCAGGTAAGCAAACGATATAAAAGGGGTGGATTTGAGTTTGCAGTTCAAGAGGAGGAGAGAGCAGACATGCTTCCCTTGAAGCTATCTTAGCAAAATTTATTAAAGCAAAATGCTTGGGGAGGGAGGAAGGGAGGGAGTAGATTTCAGCCCAGTCTTTTAGAGGAGCCAAGCAAAGCTCTTCCCTTCCCACATACTGTGTGTGCTCTGTGGCTCCTTTGGACCACTGTCTTTGGCTGTTTGGAAAACATTGAGTCTTCCTAAGTTACGCTCTGCACTAGTCAGACGGCTGTGTGGATGATGAGCCTGTAAGAGACATGACCCAAAATTGTTAGTGAAAGCCTATATCCATTTCTGATTCAGGTACCATTTCTGATTTTTTTCCTACTTTGCCTCTTTGTGTTTGTGGAACGATGTGAGGGCAGATGAAATGCCACAGTGCACATGACTGAAATGTGTGAAAACTTAATTAATAGAATAATTACACAGCAGAAATGAGAGCTTCTCTCAGTGAAAATCTGGCAGGAAACTTGGGCCCCATGGAGTATGAATCCAAATATTTAGTCAGTGGAAAAGCCATTAGTCATAAAGAAGCTGCATCTGCTGGAAAGAGTTAATCAGGTTCCTAACTTCAAAGAACACAATATGCCTTAAAATACCCTTCTCCAGGCTTCTCAGGCACGCTGGAAATGAATATGTAATTTTCTCCCACCTACCTGGGTAAATCTGCATAGCTCAATTAACTTCAGTTGATTTATGCCACTTACACCAACAGAGGATCTGGACAGAACCTAATAGCATCTGTACATCTAATAGCTCAGCACGGTGTGTGAAAATTGGGCATTATTCTGCATCAGCCAACCCTTTGCAGCCAGGATGAATAGCAGAAGGATTTGTGATTTATTAAATTAATTCCTTTTCTACAGAGTTGAATCTACACTGTTTCCCACGAATTTCTACACTGGCAGGCCATGTGTCTCTTCTATGTACCATACATTTTCTGTGAAAAATATTACGATAATCAGACAGGCAGTGTAATTTTCTTGATATCTGTTTAGAGACACATTGCCTAATCATTTTACTCTTATCAATAACAATTTGCATCATGCTAGAAATTGATTACCTTGCTTTTTTCTTACTATCTTCTTAAATTATTTTAATTTTCATCTATTGGGCAAATTTAAATCCTAGGAATTAATTTTAAAATAAATGAGTTTAGATATTAGTTGCAGTTCATTTTTTTTTTTAAGCAGACTGTGGGGGACAAATCTGTTTGTTTTTTTTAATATTCCTCTTTCATTTTATTTTTCATATAGGGCAATATTTAGGCCAGTGAGTTGAAGCAAATCCTGCAGTGTGATTATCTTCTCATTGAAATGCTCTCTATTGTGCCTATTTGTTTGATGTGTTTTTCTTGTACGTTGTATTTCTGATGGCTTTGGGGTAAAATAATCATTATATGTCACCCATACTATCTCTTTTAATCTCCGGAAGATTAAGCATGTTTATTTAAAAACCCCTTTGATAGTGTCTTCACTAACTCAGCTATTTTATAAAATTGGAAATAATGAATCAGGGAGATGCAATTTTGATAATGCCATTTACACAACTCCTATGAGGCTAGCTTGCAAAATAACTGGAGATATGTAAGTATCTGACATACATACAGTGAGAATGGGAAAAATATTGTAATTTCATGTAGGTTGTGAGGTGCTGGAAAAATACAGTCAGCAAAAGAGCAGTTCATGTAATGAATCACATTCTACAGAGACCGGTGGACTCAGGAGATGGGTAATGGGATCAGGAACGGTTCCTTTCATCTCTGGGTCACCAGTTCAAATCCAATATAGATAGGCAGCAATTAAAAGTCACTGTTATTTGAGGGCTCCATGATGATCTTGAAATGGAGCTAGTGAACACATGGACACTACAAAAAAAAAAAAAAAACCAAAACAAAAAAAAAAACGACAACCCAAACCTAGAACATTTGTGAAACTCACATGCTTCATAGCCAGTAGAGTGCTCAACAGGGCTGAGCAAAACTTCATAGACTTGCTGAAGGTCACTGTGGACTGTTTGTATGTGCTGTCATGTGACTGGTACATGCCCATCAATTAAGGGACACACATCTGAGCTTGTGACAGAGGGGTCTGCATGGACAGTCACCGGTGGCGCTCCTTGAACTAAAGATTACACACTAATGAGGAGTCCACACTACTCACCTGTAATTACGGCTCTTGCCTGGCACTCAGTTGGGTCTAGGTATGCCCCTGGGACACCACTCCTCCTCACTGGCCTGGAGGAGGTTGGTAAGGTCCTGAGCTCCCGGAGCTTTCTAACTCCCAGCCATTCTCCACCAGCTGGTAAAGATAGGGCATGCTTTATCCTGCAGGCTTCCTGAATGTCAGGTAAGTACCTAGCGGTGTGAGGATTAATGTTGCTTATCACCAATCTGGAGTTTCAGACCACAAGAGGCAACTGGGAGGTCCCAGTGCCCCTAGGGTTTGGGGTGTTGAAGTTATCCCAAAGGAGAGGTGCAGACAAGGCTGTGGGAGTGGAAAGGCACATACAGGGCATCACCTGTCAGTCAGCACTGCAGCAGGCTACCAGAAGATGTGCTCTAAAGAGATAGTTTAAATAACATCTGTAAGGCTGAAGTATACTCAGATTGTACAGATGAAGTGCTTGTACCTGGCATTCAGGAATTTAAATTTATGCTTTTTTTTCCTGCCAGTGCAGCATCAGAAGGGGAGACTCCTGAGCACCAGCCATGGGTCACACTGTCTGCTTTCCCAAAAAACAGTTCTTGGCAGAAGCCATGCCAGTTGACACAGGACAATGTTTTTCAATGATGTATACTTTTTGTTTTTCTGAAACTTTGTACAGTTTTAGGCTGTAAATCCATATTCTCTGGAATTTGTATAAGACTATGGAAGGATCCTTTGTTTTCAGGAAGGACAGGGTTCTGTAGCAGCCAAATCAAAGTCTGAAGAGATGAATCTATTTCGCCATCTGAAACTGTGATTTGGCATATAGTGAGAACAGCTGAGACTGTGAGGGAAATTTCACGCAGATGCCGTCCTGCTAGCTGTTAAAGAAATTCCATTTGCACTCTGCACCTTGTTATGTCCTAGAAAATAAACTCACCAAGCTACGCAGATTAGCTGGTCTCAGAAAACTGAGATGAAGACTAAAATAATAGATATTCTTCTTCCCAAAGGCAGGGGGCTGGGGGCAACGGGAAGAAAAAGTGACACTCAGAAGAGCAGAAACCAGGAATTAGGCATATCATTATTTAAATACCTCAGTCCTTGCCTTGGTCCAAGAGTGAATAAGCTATCCTCATATTGCGGGAGGGGTTGCAGAGATTGGCTTGTATTCAGGTATGTGAAAACACGACATTTCCAATAAGCGAGATGTGTCTCGCTGGGCTCTGGGAAGGCTTTCCACAAAAGACCTGCATAATTAAAATCTTCATTGCCTTCTTGGCCCAAGAGAAGTTAATGGCAAAACAGCTGCTGGCAACCAATAACTGTATTTAAGTGTTGTTTATAGGCAAAGACTTAGGTGCCTTTTGGGCACTGAAAATTAAGATATAAATACATGTTAGCCATTATCAACATACACACTTGTAACAAACTGCCTTCAGGGACTGAAGGCTGCAGTCACATATTTCAAGTGTCACTGATAAGCATATGTGTAAAAAGAGCAGTCTATCATAGAAAATATACTATAGGGGATGTTTCTGCATTTGTATGGGAAATGAGGCCTTCACTTAATGACCAAGTTCTTGGACATTTCAGTTTTGTTGCTTAAAACATCCAAACATAGACATTTTCAATTATTTTCACTTCACAGAATTCATATGTACCAGTTTTATTTTTTTTTTTTCACTAAAATTTTGGTTTTGAAATGAAGAATTTTTATTTTCCTCTTTCTCCTAGAAATGTTACCTTTTTCCTAATGTAAAGAAAGATGCCCTGTAAATCAATCTTACTTTTTACTAAGTCCACTTTCACAAACATTCCTTGCTTCTGATAAAGTTAATGAGCATCAGTTACAGACCTTCATGTTCCCTTTTTCCATTTGGAAACTTGTCCCTGGGGTGAGTTTTGAAAAACTATGAGTGGAGAAAGAAAGGAAACTGGAGAAAAGGGAACATTGCATGCCTTTTATTTTTGTAGTACATTTAGGGATAGAAAGCAGAAAAGTATGATGTAAAGGGGAAAAGCAGTTCTATAAGCTGTAGATTTAGTGTGGCTGTTTTCCTATGGCTTTGAATTTGTGGGTGTTTAGAGCTCTGATGGAAAATCTCCAAATGTTGGAACATTGTATAACGTCTTTCTTGTGTGAACTCTTCAATGTGTAATGGGTGAACTCACGTTGCTGCCTCTCTTTCCCAGAGATATCCAACCGAAACCTCCCCTGGCACAACTTGAGGCCATTTCTTCTTGTCCTATCGCTTGTTACTTGGGAGAAGAGGCCGACCCCACCTTCCTACAAGCTCCTTTCAGGTAGTCATAGAAAGCAATAAGGTCTCCCCTGAGCCTCCTTTTGTCCAGACTGTCACCCCTTATAAAGCAGTAAATTGTTGCAGAGACAAGGTTATAAGGAAGTACATCAAGACATAGGAGGCAGCCAAGTTTAAAGGTTTTCTGTCTTGTCAAAGATCCAAGAAGGCCTGGCATCTGCTTCAACACCTAGAGCAAAGGACTTCCTATGGACACAGATGTCAAGCAGTGGATCTTTCATAGTGTCTTAGTAGCTGGAGGCAATGCATCTGTCCACTGCCTTTTGCTAGTTTTCATGTTAGCTCCAACTCTGAAGTAAGGCAGTCTGACTTGCCTGACACACTTGTTACAAAAGCTTCCCCTGCTGAGGTTCCTGCCAAGAGAAGCAGACAGGAGACCAACCCGCACCACAGGGAGGTTGCAGGTGGGCTGGTGAGGAGAAGAGTGATACCTCTGCTGCGTTGGCATAGGCTGCTTTGTGGTGGCTTCTTGAGATGGCAGAGATGTTAATGGGTAGGCAGCCATGTGCTCTTTGCTCTGGTAGACTGGGGTTACCCTCCTTCCTGGCACTGCAACTATCCTCATTTTGGCAGAGGGTGCCAATTTTTGTTTCCCAAGTATACCAAGGAGTAACATCATAAGCTAGGAAAGCAGAGAAGCCAGTTTGGGTTTCACCAAAATACCTTTTCCCTCAATATCAAAGCTGGGCAAAACCATCTAAATACAATAAGGATTTTATGGCAATACGTCTAAATAGGTACGGATAACTAAAGAGAAACATATGTATGTACATATATAGGAAAATTACTTCGGGATAAGTCTATTCCACTTTGACCGTGAGTTTTTGGCACATGAAAGGAGCAAGCAGGCCATAAAACACAAGCAAACCTTTTAGCACAAACGCTTCCTTGCAAAGAGGATGTTGCTGTGGGTGACGTCACCTCCATATGCTCTCTTGGGCTCCAGGGTAGCACTGGTCTCCCTCTGCCAATCCAGTGCCCCGGGGTTGGGAGAGTCCATGCCAGCCCACTGAGAAGGGCACATCTGTGCTTCTGCCTCCCAGTGTTTGGAAAGAAGGCGTGGGTCATGACAGCAAGACCAGAAACCAGCCAAATCAAGCCTAAGGGTAACATGGAGAGGAGAGAAGCTCCAGATCCAGAGAGTAAGTAGCCTTTGTTGGTCTAGGTATACATGGCTAACCTCTGAGTGTTAACAAAAACACTGAGTGATATAAAAAAAACAATCTCCAAGTGCATTCTGACATGACAAATAAATATATCATGGTATCGCCTGTAGCTATTGGTAGCAGTAGATGAAAACCAACTCTCCATTAGAATGTGGTTTCATGTAAATCAGAGTATTTTGCAGAAGTTCAATTTTTTATTTTTTATCGGGAAAATTCAAAATATAATGCTGGAGCATTTAATTTTGATGGATTGTTTAAAGTATCGTAAATGACTGCTATATATTTTCTGTGTATGATATTAGGCATATTAAATATGTACTATTACAACACAATGTCATAGAAAACATAGTGAAATGATTCAGAGCAAAATGTTTTTAAATGGTCCTTTTCTGATATTTTTTTTAATAATTGGCAATTTCAGGAAACGTTTATTTTAGGAGTAGCTTTTATTCTAACTGGGAGCTAGAATTATTGAAATCCAGAATAGCCTGCAAACAAAAATTTCAGTTCCCAGCTGGCTCTGTCCACTGGTTTATTGACTTCTTTTGGACACTGCTGAAACAATCCATGGGAAAGGCAGTAGATAGCTTTAGGAATTTCACAGGCTGTAGAGTCAGTTGTGGGCTGCTGGTTCAAATCCAGAGGGCCTGCATGGGAACGAGGAAAAGTTGATAGCATGACTTCAGCCATGTGGTATAAGTTTACCTCCCTGGATGTAGGTGACAGCAACAGAAATAGCGTTAATTAGTCTACTTCAGCATCTCAGCCAAGGTTTGACATGGCAAAGCAAGGAAGCCTACAGTGCTCCAGGCTGAGCTGGGCTTGCTCCCTGGATAAAAATATAGCTTCCATATTCCAGGTCCAATCCAGTTTTTATTAGCACTGTTGCTGTGACGCCAAAGGAAAAGCTGAGAGAGCTGCTTAATAACTAGCAAGAATAACAAGAAAGGATCAGACTTGGTAATTGGTTAGAGGTAGTACCCTGGGAAGACAGGGACAAAAAGCAGTGAACTGTAACCAGACACACAATCCAAGGTAACAAGCAGTCAGCACTGGATTAGCAACCAAGGCAACATTAATGATTTAACTATAGCATTCACAATAATTTACCCATGCTATCCAGAACACCAGGCTAATGGTGATATAGTGAGTGAAGCCAGAATAAGGTAATATTGCAAAAGTTTGTAAGTGCTAATGCATAAAAGAATCTCCATGGAAGAGGGTCATTTTCAATTTTTTTGTTCTTGCTTTCTTGCTTCCTGAAGAACATAAAAGGTAAGTGTTTAGTTTTCGGTAGTTGTTATTTGCTAGCCATGAAGGGAAGATGGGCTGTTTCAGAAGTTCTTATTGACAGCCGACTTACAGAGTGTGACAGACCGACGTATTTTGCTGTCTTGGAAAACTGAATAACAAATACTTTTGCTATTTACAAGTCAGAAGTGAAGGAATGGATCTGAGCTACAGAGCACCATCCCAAAATATACAACCCCTCCTCTGAATGCACCACTTGCAAACTCTGCCTTCATCTAAATTAATATTAGGTTATAACTCAACCTAAACTCGTGGAGGTTGTGAAAAAAAGTACAAAGAGAAAACATAGGAGTGCCATAGCTCAGAACAGGCTCTCAAAATTTGTTTTATCGCTTGCCTACACACAGAGTCGTACCATTCTACCGCTGTGATTAAAATGGTAGAACCTCTCTCTAAGGATTACACCCACTACTTTATCGCTGAAGATGCCAGCCTGAATAAAATCCATGATGGTCCTGTGTTGCATTCTCTCACTCTGGGAAGTCAAATTCTTTTCTAGAAGTGAGAATGTAGAATGGCTGCTGCTTTTACAAGGGTGCTTTGTGCACGTATTCATAGGCAGAGTTTTTACTTTAGTGACAACAAAAAAGCATTTTTACGATCCTTTCCTCACACTAGCATTGAGGAGTCCATACAGTTAGGAAAAAACGAATTAGATTCTATTGTGGCTCACACGTCCTGATTGAACCACTACTGCAAACTCCTATTGCAGCAACAAATTCTGCTAATTGCATTGTGCAAACTAGTTACACAGCCTGAGCTGAAGGAAAATTGAAACTCCCAAGGAAAACACATATTTATGTATACATACTGCATGCTACTCTCAACTTCAAGTTGCAGTGGCCCACCAAATCAATTCTGACACAGTTTTGGAGCACTGTGAATTCCCTCTAAGTTGGAAACTATGCACATCCCAAGAGCTCACCAGCTGCTGGGGATATTTCCTTTGGTTAGTTCTTGGCTAGTTCTAAGCACGCACTGAAGAAAATGGTTTCTGCTCCCATTGACAGCATCTCTTCGAAAGAACTGTATTTATGAAGCCCAGTGGAGGCATTAGGGTAGTGGTGGGGGTGGAACTGTGATAGTTAGTTTTTGCTAAGTTTACGTGCAAAAACTATGTCAAGCCAGATTTCCTTTTGTGGGAAGTACATGAGAAAGAACACAGAGATTGTGGATCCTAATGTCCCTACATCCCTAAGTACGTTGTGACTGCTGTTACTAAACTTATATTGGTCATACCAGGCAGAAGGGTAGCCCCAATCACCCTGGATCTAAAGGATGAAAAAACTTCAGCCATATAGAGGAGCTAAAAGGAAGGTCTTGGTTCCACAAAAATGTAATACGAAGTACACCACTCATCTTTTTGGCCTCATCTTTTCTGAGTTAACAAAAATATTAGGCGTGGTATTAATACCATTGCACATCCATTGCACGCATTGATGTGAGAAATTATTATTTGTACAGCTTCCATTCTGCGTTGTTTTATATTCTGTTCCAGTTCATATATAGGTGAAACCTATAAACGCTTCCTGCCTTGAGCCCCTACCTTTGTGTAGGTGGTCTTTAGGTCAGACCTGAGGAAAAGCTGAATAACCATATTCCCAGCAAGAATAAATGCCTGGCTGAGCCCAGTGGTTCAAGGTATGAATTTTGGTCATTGAGCAGGCAGTAGGCTTTGTGCAACACATATGGAAGGAGCATCCTTGCCAGGCAATTTGTGTGCTCCCTTCCACATCTAGCAGGATGGTCTGGGCCCTCAGCAAACAGGCAGGGGTCCCTGCCTCCTCCTCACCACTGGGCTGAATTTGGTGCTGGGAGCTACGCAGGTAGCCGGGGACAAGTCTCCAGGGGTCCCCCAGAGTCCATGCCCACTCAAAGCCTCTACTAGAGACCTAAATTGACAAATAGTGAGTTCATTTGAGTTTCTTTAACAGAAAGGAAAAGCAAGCCATGGAAAAAGTGGTTATGAGCGCTTTATATCCTGTCTCCTTAATCTCCTAAGTGTTTATATTCAGGTCTGCAGCAGTGATGCACTAACAAACACTGCTTAGTCAGACTGTACTCTTCACATCCTTCTTTTCACACTTTCTTCTCATGAACTACAACCTTCCCATGGATGTGCTTGGATGATTTTTCCTTCCCATTCCTGTTTGTCACATCTTCTCCTTTCACTACTTATCTTTGAGGAGCAGAAACCTGTCTTGGCTTGCTACTGATAAAAACAGATACAAAGAGATGCCTTCTACATCTCCCTCTGAGGACCTCATGTCACAGCCAGTACAGGAATTGGCACTAAATCCCCATAACAGAATATCTTGAGGCACGAGCTCCATCCAGCCTCAGTAGGTATTGATAAGCAAAGACATGCAATAGAAGAAGTCACCAAGGGAAACTGCAGAACTGATGTTGGCAGGTGACTAGGAAGTCCTAATCCCTTTGGATCAGGACACATCCATGTGCTAAAAGGCTCAGTCTTTGGATTATGGAGAAAACTATAATTTTTGCCAAGATCCCTTGATCGTTTCAGACAAACTGGATTAGTCAGAAAGACTTGTTGTTACAGGTCATTTTTAGTTTTGAAGATTGTCTTCTGAAAATGAGAGCTTTCTTTGCTGTCTTTTTGATAAATGCAATTTTCTTGAGCACACCCTTTCCCAACTGATTGAGTTGAGTATTGCCCTGGAATGTCAAACCTCCTCTGGATTTCAAACATACTACAGCACGTCCACCTCCAGGATGAATCTCTGTGATAGAAGCAACGATGCCTTCAATGTTTGCATTGTAATTCATTTAAAATATATTTACCGATTTTGCAAGACCTTAATGAGATTTATAAAGCTTGCAAAACAATTTAGGATCCTTAAAAGAAACCTAGCACAAAAAGAGAATGTTACTTATACAAAATGTGTCAGGGCAGAAGAGCCATATTCAGATCACTTACAGTAGTGCACAAAGTGAATTTAGGACTCAAGAGTGTGCTAAGCAAGTTAAATTGCCTATTAGCCTGTGTCAGCTGTGCCAGAGGCTCTTTTCCTATATGTTTAATGGGCAGGGGTGCAGCATTACTGTCATATCTACTTCTATCCTTTGCCTGTCCCTGCAGTATGTAGTGATATCTTCATATCTTACAAAGCTTATTTAGTAGTGAAACTCCTTTCTCTGGCAACGGTATAGCTTGAAAACTTAGGCTAGGGAAAAGAAGAAATAAAACAAAAAACCACCACCCCCCGCAAAAAAAAAAAAAGTAGCGTTTTCTCCAAATAAAGAAAAAGCAGTCTTTAGCAATTTAAAACAACTGTTTTAGAGGGGGTACTGCTATGGGTCTCCTTTTATTTTTTGTTCTTATCTTTTAATTACTTTTCTCTTAACAGCTCCACATGACAAGACATCATTCTTCCCAGCCCAGGGGGAATCACTGAAGCTCCTGTTTGACTGTCCCAGCGCTTTTCTGACAGCTGTACTGCTAACTTTGACTTTTTTCTTTTTTTTTGTTTTTTTGGTTTTCCTCTGGAGCTCTTGGGACTGGCTAATAGAATATCTCTGCCATGAAGCCCATCTACAACATGACAGGGACATTGTTTCTCTCTGGCAAATGAGTTATTGCTTGCAACAGGTGAGGATGAGTTGGTGCAGACAACAGCAAGCTGTGTGTAGTAGTAATTCCGTCAACTTTGGGAGTCTTCTATCAGAGGATCTCCCTCAGTGATACATACAAAAAGAGGAAGAACATGAAGCTGATCTCTGGAAAGGAAGTGCAGGAGAAGACTTCTGAGCTTGTACTAGACCCCGGTGAAACCAAAGTGAGTGCCCAAGTGTCCCATCGTTGTCCTTAAATGTTAGTTCTTGAAGCACAATGGGACGGCAGTCCTACTGAGAGCCTCTAGGGGCTACTGCAGTTCAATAAATAGCAATAAATAAAATGCAAAACCGGTTTTGAGTCTGATACAGGCGGCGTTAATCTCTGGTGTACTATCTTGGATTTCAGAGGAGTTACATGCAATGGAATTTGGCCCACTGAGTCTTTGCTGTCTGCTCCTGCATTGCCACGAAGGAGAAAGGATGGCAGTGAGTACAGACTATTCTCTTAGGATGCAGCGTGTTGTCTTGTTTTCCTGGGGGAGGAATCAGTCTTTCAGTACTCTTTCTTGCTTTGTTCCCTGCTTTCTCCTAATATTATAAAAGTAGTATCTCGTGTTATGTTCTGCAGAGAACACACCAACTTTGTGTACATAACAGTTATTTCACTCTTTGCTAATGGCTTCATGAAATTTGCTTTTATTTGAGTTAATAAGAATCAGTGTTTTACTAATTTGCTCTTTAAAGATACTATACACCCTTGATAATTCTCTCCCACCACATGGGGTTCGGTTCACTGTGAAGTATTTTACGCAGTGTACGAGACGCAGCGAGAGAGCGTGCATGTGAGAGAAGGGGCGAGCTTGAGTGCAGCGCATTTAAGAAACTCAGATTTTGGGAGGAAATCTCTACAGGATATCAAAGCAAATTTCAATCCAAGAAGGTTTCACTGTGTCAATAGATGTAGCACAAGAGCTGCCTGTTGTTTCACAAACAATGAATCTTCTCCAGACTATAAATAATGTAAAGACAAGTCTCAGGATTTTTAAAAAATTCTGCTAGCTGGAGGCTACCTACCCAGCATGCCTCCTTGTTTACAACTTCCAGTACAAACATACATTGTGTTTGTTTTCAGACAAAACATCAGCTTTCCTGACTTCTGGAATTAACCTCTGGTAAATATTAGCAGCAGCCTTTTAAGCCGTTTTTACGTAGAGACGTTCAGCACGGTGACAGCGGAGGGCTGTGCTCTCGCACAGCCGAGCCGTGAGCTCCTCGGCATAAAGTGTGCGGTGCAGCCCCTTCACCGTGAGGTGCTGACGACTTACCGCAATCAGCTGCCAGTCCCTTGGCAAGCACCTCCTCTTCAGGTAAGCACTCTAAAAGCCATTTACAAACGTAAAATGAAATGGCGCGTTGAGTAAAAGTGCTACCGCACCTTACATAGACCTGGGGATCTAAGCAGGGACTACACAAAGGAATGGATTTGTGAAATTCGATTTTTTATTCAAAGGTAGCAGGTATGTTGTCATCCCTGGCGTGTGAGGGCCTGAACTCCCGACATCTCCAGGAGTGCAGGTGAGTGCCCCAGCTGCTTGAGCCCTCCTCGCATCTCGTTTGTCCCACAATCTCTGTGTTCTTTTTCCTGTGCAGATGCAGTGAGCCCAGTGGAGAGAGCCTCTGCCTAGGCTGGTCTGCCTTGCCAAGGTTAGGACCCCTTCCGCAGTGTGGAGATATGTGCTTGAACCCTGGCAGGCTGCAGAGGGCACAGACCCTGTCCTGCCACTTCCTCACCAGCAGGCTCTTCTAGGACGTACAGGTGCTTGTCCCTTTTGTGTCGTGTCTGATCCTGCGCCTGCGACTGAGGTATACTCTGTAACAAGTATTTGTCTGCATAATTTTTAGACTCTTATTAGACTGGAGATAGACAGAGGGTGCTTTTATGTGTCAGGAAAACAGAATCTCGGGCACCTCTAGAGCTTATGGCAAGGAAAACAAGATGCAAGACTGATGGAGTGTGAGCAGCAAGGGAGATTTGGATAGAAATTCTGGAGTTAAGCAGCTAAAATCCACTTTTTTCCAATTTCAGGCACTTTGACTCTTCATTGGAACTCTCCTGAAACAGATTGTTTCAAAATAGAGGGACATACGACAAAATAAAATTTGGGTCAAGGACAATTTAGTCTGTGGCTCTGTCTACTGCACTTAAGATGAAAAAGTTATAATGATGAAAAGCTTCTGTCTGGGACCTGAGTCTTGTCTACTTCTAAATGTCCTCAGAGTTTTATCTTTGTTGTTGGCCCCTTGATTTTCCTGAAGGCATTTCAAAAATGAACCAGAGGTTTTCAAAAGTAAGTGCAATTTATTTAAAAGCACATTTGGGGGTTCAAGAAGGGACAAATGGTTCACTCCAATACAACATAACCAAAACTATGATGGAGTATGGTCCACACCCCAGAGCTGGATTGAGTTGGGATCAGTTGAGGAACAACTGCAAGTCGTAACTGTCCATCAGCTTTTTGATGCTGTTGGGGAAGGAGGGTCCACCCAGATCTTACCAGTTCTCTGAATCTTGGCTGACAGGTGTCTGCATCACGAAAGCAACCCAACAAACTGCTTGGCCAAAATTTAGTGACCGGCCACAGAGGGTGAAATCCCCTCTCCCCTGCTTCATGCTGATTCACTCAGGACAGAAGAGAAGTAGTTCCTTGGACAAACTTTGTCTGTAGCCATTGTGCCAGTGGTACCCATTTAGGAGCTTTCAGCCTGGTAGTTGTGTAATCATGAAGTGTACCTGCAAAATGTATGCAAGAAAAAAGTTGGAGTTGTATGAACTTAAGAAAGCAGCGAGGGGGAGGAAAGGGTCACCAAGTCAGCTGCTATTGCTGTCAGTCCCCCAGAAGGTGATCTATTCTCAGGCTTTCACTAGCTCTTAAAGGTATTCCAGGTGCTAATCTAAACTCCAGGCCCTACATAGCCAGCTGAGGTATTACTTCCTTACTGCCCAAGTCAGGTTTTGTGTTCTACAAATGCTCTACAGCAATATCATTATAAATCCATAGCTGAAAGAGCCTGTGCATCTTAAGTGCTCTTTCGTTTTCCACCTCTGAATATTCTGCCAGCAGAGATTTAGAACATTGGCTCTGTAAATGCTTTCATGTCAAGACTAAAGGCAACACTTGTTTAATTCATTCTTTGACCTAACAGTAGCTTTATCTTAGGTTATCACTTGTTAAGCTCTCGAGAATGTTTTAAACATGAAGGGGGCTGCTGTGTATATATATCCAGTGTATTGTATTTTACTTGTACAAATTTGACAGTAGTTATTCATAAACATCAAAACCATTTCCTTTCTATGCTGCAAATTATGCTTTACTTTAGCTCCATTCACAGGATGTGCAGCCCATTCTAGAAAAAAAGAAAAAAAGAAAATTGCATTTATCCTTTATCCAATTTGTAATTCTTTATTGTAGGTCACAAGAGCTCAGAGATTTTTATATATATGCTTGTATGTTTATATTTATATACAGACTTGTGTGTATAAAAGAGAGTTTTTGTGTGTATATCTAAATATACATGTATATATAGTTTGAGGACTTAAGTTTGAGGACTTAAGGACAACTGTAGCAATGATGTATGCTGTGGTGTAAGTGGAAGACTGGATTTATGTACTGCAACCTGATCAGAATAACAATTAAGGTTTGCTGTACATAATTCATTGTCAGTGCAAAACCAAAATAATTTATATTACTCTGTGCAATCCATCGGTTCTGTCAGCGTAGGATTAATCCCTAAATTGTCAAAAAGCTACAAGTGTATTTAAAATTAGCATCTGACAGTGGCCACAGAACTGAGGTCAACAGAATCATTCTGGATTTGCATCACATCATAAGTACCAGAAACTCAAAAGTTTTGTGTTATAAAGAGTCAGAAGACTAACTTGGTAAAAGTCTGCATATTTACTCCCAACAACGATGTTGTCTACACCATGGGACAGATAACTTTTCATTCATTCTTGGGTTGTAGCCTGATTCCTCCCTCCCCGAATGTCATTACAAGACCTGAGTACTTGCCATCTTCCTGTTGCCTCTTAAAAAAAAAAAAAACAATCAAACAAAACAAAATCAAAACAAAACACAACCCCAATTGTGTGGGAGGAGAGAGGGAACCACAACATCCAGCGCTAAGTTAGTTCCCCAGTCCAAATAAACAGGGGACCAAGGACTGCAACGTAGACAGAGCAGCTGAGTCCTATGCAGAGGGGTGGGTGCTATTTCAAATAGTTTGGTCTCAACATCCATCTCATCTTCTAGTTACCTGCTGTGATATCCACACCAAAATATTAAATAAGCATGTGATATAATACCAGAATGAAACTGCAAACCTCACTGTTGGTTCAGGAAACATAGCACCTGCTACTTGGTCATACAAGCTTCAAAAAATACATGCTGCAGTCCCTGGCGTACCTATGCCTTACAAGCCAGAGATGAGGAAGCCCTTGGCTGCTGGTTGCTGTGCTGCGTCACAGAAGCTCATGAAACTCTTGTAACCCAGTACCGATCAGTTAGGACACGGGCGCTGACAGCAGCAGACCTCTGTCAGATGCCTTGGCCCTGAGTGATTTCTCAACAAGATATGTTAACAGGAGTAATGTGAAGAAAATACCCTGAGTGAAAGAATCGGACAGCTAAAGCTAAAGCTCCATCAGGAAGGAGATGCTTTAGAAATGTGGGAGACAGATAGACAAGGTTTAAATGATCTGCTTTGTAACTGCAAGTAATGGTTGCCAGCAGCAAGGGGGATACTTAGAAGCTTTCTTTTTGACCCCTGTTTGTTTTTAAGCACTGTACGTTTTTAATAGTTTTCAGTTAGTGCAGGCAACAAAGCCTAACTATGAAAATGCAATATAGAACTGCAGAAAGAATGAGACACGTGCAGAATTAACCTTGACAACGCATATCTTTTTAATGAGGAGTAAGCAAAGGATAACTGCACACAAGTGCAGTTTTCTGAGGGAGAAGACACGGCTTTGAAGTTCTGGCAGCTGAGTTTCTTGTGAGGGACTTGGTTGTGACTGGGGACTAGGACAAAAAACAGGGTCAGCAAGAACAGTATGCTGAAGTGACTTGGGCTAGCCTTGACTAATAAAAATAACAGGGGATGTTACCTGCAGTGGGATTCATCTCCACCAGTCACAGCTGTCAAAAAGTTAGATGTCTGGTCTACGCTAATGTCTCAGGTTTCTGTACTGTGAGGCACCAGCACAAAAGGCAGCTCCAGACGTTAATGAATCCAAGCTATTTGGAAGACACCTTAAACCGGAAAGGTCTGCCCTCCCAAAGGAGCAAAACCAAATACTATGGATGATACCTCCTTACTTTTTCCACAGCTCAGTAACATGAAATGAATCTCATCTACAACCCAGGCTGATGCTCATGAGAAAAGGACAGTGCTCTCACACAACAGACATGCTGGAACAGCCAAAATGCTCTGTTATTTATGTGTGGTTGGGGTAGGAGGCAAATAAACACCTGTGTTTTGTAAAATACCACACCAGGTGGTAGGTGGAGACAGACAGTGGGAAGCATTTCTGCCAAATCTCTGGTTCTGCGCCATGAAAGCTAAGGGGTTTTAGCTGAATTAGGTGAGCAAAGTGAAATAAGTGAGCAAAATATTGAGACCCAGACAAGTTGGACTGAGGTCACTGAGGCACCTGAAGCCAGAGAAACATCCAATTGCTGTCAATTTGGTTTACTTCTGAGTTCAGAAGGGCTTCTACTTTAATTTGCTACCATAACCCATAACAACGGAAAATCATAGCCTACACTGCACAACAAAACCACACTTTCTTTCTTCTTTTTTTTTTTTTTTAAGAAAGTGCACTTATTTTTAGGAAGGATAAACAGTTAGAAAGCCCTAAGACCAGCTGATGCTAATGATTTTCTATTTAATGCATGGAATTGTCCTAAGTAAATAAATAAATAAATCAGCTGTCAATCCTGTGCTTATTGTTGCATTAATGTCAAACCCATGAAAAGGGTAAGTATGTAACGTAGTATGCTCCACTAGTACCAAGGCAATGACATCTTTTTTAGAGTGTGAGTAGGAGAAATTATTTCAGCCATATATTTTGAATATCTATTTGAAGCTATCACTTTGCAGTGAATAAAATGTGTTTTATCCTTGTTAAGTTGGAAATCAACTCTAGTGCTGTGGCTTAGTGGGCTAACGTTCTCATCTCTTCAACTTTCTTGCTTGGAAGGGGATCAGCCTCTTTTTGCTGCTCACATTGAGCAGGCAAACTTGCAGATTTCAATCCTGCTGGCATTTGTCTCTGAAATAAATGGGCTATAGCATACCTTTTGGCCTGACAAGGAGATTGTGAATCTGTGAGCTTTCCCCTCAGCCAGTGTAGGACCTCAGAGAGGGGCTGATGTTCCGTCACCATCCATGTCATTACAAACAATGTGGCTCCTTAGCAAAATGCTTGAAACACATGCAGAGAATTAAATTAGCCATGGCAAGAACAACAACAAAACCCAGCCTATAACCCCTTAGAAAAAATACTTAGATGAAAGCTATGGGACTAAATAACTTGAATGGAATTACCCGGGGTTTTCTTCTGTTTCCTTGCAGGTCATGTAAGAAGGGAAAACAGCGCTGCACCTTTGATGTAGTTTTAATAAATATTCAAAGTCCCTTCAATTACTGCCTGAGTAATTATTGTGGATGCAAATAAGATGGGGAACAACAGAATGACTTTCTGGGTTTCCTCAGGGGACTGGACTTTGGAAGTAGCAGCACTGTATTATATGTGATGCAACTTTGAAAAGAGAGTAAAGGAGAAAGCTGAGAATAGTAGGTGGTGGAAGACTCCCAAACACACTACATTGCTAGCTGTGCATGCAGGAGAGTCTACATTAGCACTGCAACCTTCAACTGCTGTGATTTGACAATCACAGTTTTAGAAATGATACTTCCTTGCTCTTTGTGCCCTGAGGGAAGTCTGTGCATTACCCTGCTGCCTGCTTGAGTGAATCCTTTATAGCAAAACAAACCTGGCCATGAGAGACAGAGAATGTTTTCAAGCCAAAACACCTATGAAGAGGCTTGTGTTTGTAGTGGGAGTTTAATTCCAGGGATCTCACCTAGCCCATCTTATACTTCGATCCAGCGGTTCCCTGTGGTTACCAGCCTTTTTCAGAGGTACCCCAGGATCCTTCTTGTGGTTTCCCACAGTACTTCAGAAACACTACTTTTCCCAGGAAAACAGGCAGGACTTTGTGGTGGCTGTTTTTAATCCTTTACTGTTGATGAAAGTATTTTGGACTGTCTTGGTGAAGAACATCAGAGGGTCTATATGCTGTCTTGAATAAGGCTGATAGATACCTCCAAGTCCATGGATTAGTCACAGTGTTCTTCCATTGTAGAGGTCCCAGAAAGACTTTCATTCATATGGAAGAAGAGATACATCTTGTTGTCTCACTCCATCTCTCAAGCTACCAGCTGGACAACCATGTAATCTCCACCACGATGCAGCGTAAGATCTTACTCCCAGTTCTTTTCATTCATTAACTTGAAGTTCCCATCATAGTTATCATTCCACCTGACTCTGCGGCTGCAAGGATGGTGGTGTGCGTCAGTGGACTCCATAGCCTGCCAATTTTCTAAGAATTGTATCATAACACACTATGTAGACTTATCCTCTCAGTCTCAGAGAATCAATTAGCAATGACTCCAGCACCGTGTGGATACACAGTCGTCTCTTGTGATGCCATCACCCTCCAGTGAATCTGAAATGTGCTGGTCTTAGCAACAGTAGAAATTTCCTAAAACTTAAAAATGTGGACAATATATTTGAGTAATTCATGCCTCAGTCAGGCCAGTTGAAAGACTGAGGACTGCTGGATGAGCAATGAAACCTCTGGAAATCAGAACATGGATGGAACAGTTCAGTCACCTTTCTGTATTTCAGCTTCCTGCTGTCAATTTTACAATTTCTAGCAGCAGGTAGCTGCTTCAGGGAACTGGTATGGGGAATGCTGTGTTTCCTCTGCTCCTATTCCCATAGATAGGACAGTCTCTGCTACTGACTCTAGATACTCACATTTCTGTTTTGGAGGATGCAGCCCACATCAATCAAACCTTGTGAGTGACAGGGAAATCCGTACAGGAAACAGGATCCTTCTGTTCTGCTATTGCTGGTTAAAAAAGACTCCCTTTCTGATTGTCATTCCAGTGGTCCACAGCTTTCTGGGTTGACAAGGGGCTATATTTATCATCTGTTGCCTTCTTCTGTGACTCAGCAGCAAGCAGGCCGAGATTCACAAACAAAAGTAAAATGACATCAGAAGTTGTCAGATAGAAAAAGACAAAGCTGACAAAGGCATTTGGCTTTAATGCTTCTAAGTGGATATTGTAAATAACGGAGTGCGCACACACACAGAGGAATATTCAACATGGAATTTTACAGCAGTTGCCAGCATCCGCATCTTGGAGAAAGAAAAGCCACTGCCTGTCTCAATAGCAATTTGTATTTTAAGTTCAGCTGATCAAAGATGAGCACAGCAGTGGCTGCAGGCAGCTGCAGCAGCTTAGCCAGTGAGCCCTTGCATGGGGATGGAGCCGAAAGCCGGCAGCCAGGCAGGCGGCACCCACCCGCAGCATCAGCTTTGTAAAAGATCTCAATAGCACATGGGGTTGGTGCACGTCCTCCCAGCCATGCTAGGCACTTCTCTGCTGCTACAGCTACTTTCTGTATCGCCAGTACTGAAGGAACAGGAACAGGTAACGGCACGGTAGTCACGGATCACTACCTGCTACTCTGTGGATGATCATTGAGCTCCTATCAATGACTGAGTCACCCATGTTGCCCACAGACATGCTCACCCACTGACCTTAAGCTCAGGGAAGGCCCTATGCCAGGCTTTTCTGGAGCAGCATCAGAAGCCCTGCTGAACATCCTGCCCTGTGAACCACTTGGCACAGTCAAAACAATCCAGTAAATTCCTGGTCAGCGCCTGATAATTTTCTTTATCTTTCTCCAGTTTTCTATGTGACTCAGGGAATCAAGAGGCTAATTCTTCCCATAGAACAGCTTTCTGCTATAATCAGGTACCTCGGTTGGCCTTTCCTTATCTGATCAGCTCACCAATTATTTTCCCTTGTACAGAAGGATGAGTAAATGACAACCACTCAGATGAGAATTGATCAGAGTTTGTTCCTCAAACAGAGCCCAACTCAAACCTTTCTCTGAGGCTCAGTGTATGTTACCCAGCTTTAAAAGACAGGCGCTCACGTATGTTTTTCCTTTCCTCCCCACCACAGCTCTAACCAGAAAGAAAAAGGGCCTGAAACACAGCAAGAAATATTTTTCGCTATGGGCTTATACTCCTTCACCTCTGCTTCTCTTTCTGCCTCTCCTAGATTCCCTTGATCAAGAGACTCTTGATCTTTTGGTTCTGAAAGTCATCTCACCAAGTTTCAAACATATCCAGTCATTCATAACTTTTCCCTTCGAGAAATGTGTCGAGTTCCTTTTGCATGTTTATTTCTGATCCTCTTTGCAGATATGTTTAAAAGCTTCCCTACATTAACATCCCTACTCTTCACCTTGCTTCAGAAGATTCCCTTTTCTTTTCAAAACTAAACGCCAGATTTTTTTGATCTCAGGAGTGAAAGCAACTTTTTACCTCTGTTTTTTGAATAGCTGGGAGGAAGCATTGTCAGTTCTGAACAGAAGTTTAAGCATAGCCAAAGCATGTGTTTTTCACCTTAGATAATACGCCAGTTCTCTAAGGGCAAGAGGCTCAACAGGTAAATTGACATGGATTTTACTGAAATCAGCTATCTAAGTTACACCAGCTGAGACTCTGGTTGCAGAAATCAAAAGCAATCCTCTCTGGAAAGTAACTACAGTCACCAACTGACTTTAAGTTACTTTTCTTGTCAGTGCGCGCTTTCCGCTTGAGCATGTCAAAGACTGTTTTCCTGAATCTCCTCTATACTTTTTTGTGGTCCTCTTTGCGCTATTTGGGTGTAAATTCTCCTTCACCCAACATATTCACTTCTCTCGCACCTTGACTGGGTGCTGAGCTGATCTCTATATGAAAGCTGGATGACATATCCTATGGCTGTCACTGAGCAAGACTGAGTGGCCTCTTTTTCTGCTCAATTAGTTTTTCATACTTCAGTGACTTTGCTGTTCATTTTTGGAGGGCCCTCTAGCACCGCTTCATTTCCTACACAAAATAGCTGCTGCAGTTGAGTAGGCTGAAAGGATCCATGCCCATTTCTCTTCCACGTTGCCCTTTACTCATGCTTTTTTCTTCCCTATCCCTTCAACAATTACCGAGTTAGGTGGTAGAGGATTGCCAGTCCCAACAAATAAACATAATGTGGTGACTTCTTGCATCTTCTGTAATGAATGGTATTCTTCTCTCGTGTACGTGGGAAGGTATGCATCAGTGGTGCTGCCTGGTCAGAGTGTTGTTGGGAAATGTAGTTTGACTGAGGGGCAAAGTCCCCAATAAAGAATGGGAACGGGAGGAACTTGAGACCTCTGGAGTGCTGTGATGGCCCTTCAGCATTCAAGTATTTCATCTAGTTTCTTGGTTTGCCTGCACAGGTTTTCAATGAAAAATTTACATGTTCTGTGGAAAGCAGTACCATTTCATGAAAAATTCACTGCCACTGAAAGCTCCACTGTCTGTTGCAAAACAGTTTGATGTAAAACTTCTCAGTTTGTTCCAATTAGGACAAATGTAGAGCTCTCTCTGTGCTATCCCAGGGCTCAGAAGGCAACCTAGCTGTTGTCCTGTATCTTCAGTAGCAATAAATGTTTGATCAGCTTGTGTGCTCAAGATATAGGCTTGAGAGGAGGGAAACAAGGCCTGGTTTGCTGAAAGCCCCCTTGAAGTCTCCTCAGAACTTGTATGACTTGCCATTCTTTAGGCCAGGGATGAAGCTTTTTCTTCTTGCTTGTTTCCTCCTTGAGTGTTTATGTTGCACAAAGCCCTATGTTTGTTTACTCATTTTTTTGAAAGTTTTCAGCCTTATTTCCAATTCTGGCATTGCACTAGGCATGTCGCCTGTTTGCTTTAAGTTATATTTTTCACTGAGTTGGATTAAAGTATTTAAATACCTTTAAGATGATGTGCCTATAAATGAAATGCTGTAATAATTACTGAGGACATACACTGTGAAAAATAATTATCCCAGTCTTGGTGTAAGAGAGAAAACTGAGACTGCCAGTTGCTGCACAGACAACCTCAGCTGAAAGGTCACCACAAGCCTTCGTAGCTGGTTTGGGAAGTTTTAACTGCACATACGTTAGTGTCTCTTTCAGCAGAATATGTGCCTTTCAATCCTCGGGACTTCCAGAGTCAGTGGGCACCTTTTCCCTGCCCATGTCCCCTGTTTTCTGCCTGATTACTGGAATATGGGCAACGTTTGGTGGAGGTGGCACATAAACCCTGTGGCTGCTTTCATCTTTCTGTCAAAGGGAGGAGGGGAATAATCAAAGAGCTGCAGCAAGAAAACAAATGGCCAAATAGCTGTCGAAGCAGGAAGTTCCAACTCACTGGAGCTCGGCTTATTACAGGCCATATGCCTGAGTGGCTCCTCTCACCGAGTGCTGCACCCAGCTATGGAAACAAGTGCGCAAGAGCCTGTGGTTCATCAGGCCTGATTTGTTATAACCATGTACAACTGCTGTTGCACAGAAAATAAGAACCTGAAGAGGCTGTGGGGCTAACAGGAGAGAGAATCTTTTACAAAATACAACATTAATACACAAATCCCCCAAATATTTATGTAAAGATGTTAATGGGCAACAATAATTTGTTTTTCAAGCTCACAGCAGATGCTCTTCTTCTAGTACACAGGCTATATTCATAAATAATACAGCTTAACATAGGTAAGGAAACAAATTGATATGCTCTTTTACTTTATTTTAAATATCATGGAGTTGAATTAATAGTTACTCTTGACAGATATCACTACCTCACGCCCTTTCAGCTATGCCCAACGTTTGCAGGGCTTGCTGTGTAAATGAGGGACTAAGCACATGAGTCAGCTCCTGAATGATGGATGTGTTAGAGACTGAACGACAGAGCTGGCAGAATAAGGAGAACAGAGAGGGTGGAAGAAGTCTGTTTTTAACCTGGCATTTCAGTTATCTTTACTTGGCAGAGCTCCTCCCAAGAGCGCGGAAGGCCCAGGCCCCAGCCAACCATTTCATTTAGGTGTTAGGAAATCTTAATTATCTAACAAAGGCAAGTGACCGTCAGCAACCAAGAGCTTGCTCTACAGCTGCCATATTCCCTATCCTCTCTGCAGAGTACTTCTTTTCTCACAGGGCTTAGCTGCTTAACGACTTATTCCGGAAAACATGTTCCTGCTAAAGTGGCTTCGCTGATTCAGAAAAAGTACTCTTATTCCAAAAAATGAGACACGCACATTTATGTATTCCGGACGAGGTAGTCCACTCTAAGTTCATACCATGTCCTTAATTCCAAAGGGTTTCCCTAAAAAAGCTGATGCTTCTTCTCTCTCCACTTCTTCTGTACTTTTGGGGCCAGGTTGTTTAGTTCTGTGGCCTTTTTCTCCTCCAGACTGGGGTTATATCATCTGTTTAGTAACTCTTTGTGCACGTAATTCACACTACTATCCATAATTCAGTACAGCTACATCAGTCCACCCACCTTTCGTAAAAAGGATGATGAAAAGCTCTGTTTCATTTCATTTATACTCCCCTCTATGTGAGAGACTCCTGTCCTTCCTGTGAAACCTTTCACCTTTTTTTTTCCACTTTGGTGGCCTTTTGTCTCCCCTTTCATATTGCCCACTTGAAAGCTTTTTTACTTGGGTTGTGTGTCTTGCTTAACTTTCCCAGCAGCACATCAAGTAAGGATGCACTTTATAACTAAAATGGGCTGTGTTGACAGCTCTGGTCTGCCTCTGTTTTGGTTTGAAATGCTGTTTCATGAAATGCTAGGAAGGTGTCTAGACACGGTGCAGGGTAGGCGCCGCATACACACTGTTACCAGACGTTACTAATCCCTCAGTGCCATTTGCTGTCCTCCTCCATGTTAGTTCAGAGGAAAAAAAGGTTGTGTGACAATGTTTTCACCTGCACAGGATGGTTTTAACAGCCTTTCTCTTCTCGTAACAATGCACAAAACTGCATATGGAAAGCTGTTTCTTAGAAATTAAAAAAATCATCTTACCGGTTTTATTAAAATTTGCTGTTCTTTGCCTCTGTGTCACATAAGGGTCCATTAATTATCCTGCTGTCTCTGAACATGGCTCCAAAGAACAGGGTGACCACCTTTTTCAATAAAATTGCAGATTTACAATTTTCCAGCTCAGTGAATTGCTAGTGTTTAAATATATTGAAAGGCCAGTGCCAGGCTGCTCTGCCTCCTGGTGCGGCATTTTATTGGGAAGGGGTTGCTAGAAGGGTGCGTGAGGAGAGAAAAAAAAAGGGGTAGAGAAGGAAAAACAGGGCAGACACATATGGCGGCAGGAAAATCCCGCAAAACCAGAAGGGATTAGAGTGCCTGGAGGGACCTAAGGTTCAGAGGTAACCCTTGGTGCCTCCTCAACCCTCCTCTTTCTCCCAAGTGGGAGTGATGAATATTACTGGGATCCCAGGCAAGGCAAGGCTGGTCTCTCCTGAGAGGTATGGCCCATCACTCTGGCTGTGAGATGAGGACCATGCCATCCTAACTGCCTTCTGCCTCTTTGCCCGTTGACTTGCTGAGGGAATATCAGGAGAACAAGAGACAAACTCTGCACCGTGCGTCAAATCCAGGTAGGTTTGACACAGCCATGCGGAGGTGTGGGATGATTCATGCTTCCTGTCAGCTCTGCTTGGTTGGGAAGGGGAAAGATGAGCCCACGCAGGATTTTCCTGCTGTTGTCTGCAATTGAAAATTTGTTTTCTCCATCTGCAAAATTGTACATTCGTCTGGCAACAGGGAAGACAGGAAGAAAAAGGGTGGGAAACAAGGTAAAGTGACTGAAAAGAGAAAATTAATGGTGATCTAAATAAAAAAAAAATATGAGAAGAAAGAAGGATGGGGGCTAGTGACAAAGGCAGAGCTGGGGGTTGCATTTTTGTGCCCATAGCTTTTGATCCTGACATATAACTAGGCAACCTCTTGTGGCTGCCTTGCTTGACTATGACAAACAGCCTTTCTTACAGACACAAAATAATAAAACATCCAGCTCCTAAAACTCAGTCTCTTCTCTCAGTGCTTACGGTAACGTTCATGCTTCTGAGGGCACCTGGGGACCACTGGCAATGGACACTGCTGGTGGAGGGAGCAGCACTGCAATCTCCAGCAAACAGCTCAGCTGAGTCCCAGGAGACAAATTCAGGGGTGAGAAAGGACTTTAGGTACATGGATCATCTGCCGAGAACAGTGTCAGCTTGTGACTGGATTTACACATGGTTGGACTGGCCCAGGCGCATCCCTCCTGCCTGGTCATGCTACTAGGGGTAGCAGGGCTGTGCCCAGCACAAACTCCCTGCCACAAACTCTCTCCACCTGTTTTGTTAAAAGGGCTTCAGAGACAAGAGAGGCCCAAAAGCCTTTAAGTATTAGCTCCCTGAATTTTCTTTGGCTCGCTGTTTTTGAAACAAAGCTTCTCTGAAAACAGCCAGGAGGATTTCAAGGCTGTCCTCTTCCTTTGTAGGAAATGTTACTGAAAACTCACCCTGGCTTCCAGGTTGCACGCATTGAATTCTGCTGTGTGTGAGGCTGAAAGAAGAGATATCCATTTCCCCTGGGTGAAGGCTTCCAAGAGCCTCTGAGGGAAATCCTACCGCTGAAATAGTTTCTTCTCCTTTCCCCTCTTCCCATCATTATTCTTCTTTTTCCTAACACACCACACTGCACCCACAGAGGCCCATTCATGCCTCTGCCAAGTAGTACTGGGTGAAGATTGTTTTTTGGTTAGCTTATGTCTGAGACTCAGGAGACCTAGATGTGGGTCTCACCGGGGGTGCAAACTTTCTGTAAGAGTTTGGCATATAGGGTGGAAATGATGTTGCCTCACCACAGGTGACTACACTGTACATCTGAGATGGTCACTTCTGTCTCCCTCCAGAAGCTAGAAATAAAGAGGAACAGATATGTCAAGAGCGCATCACATCAGACTTAATTTACTCCTATCTTAGAATGAGATAAATATCCCCTAGAGGAAACTGCTTCTTTCTGGCCACCTCAGGGTGGCCATGTTTATAGTGCGCATCTGTATTATAGATAGCTAGCTTTAGCCAAATAAATTGTACCTGCAGCCCATCCTGTGTTTTAGTTTGCCTTTTATAATGCGAAGGTGGAACAGTCATTTGCCTTTTGCAGAAATGTTGTGAAACTGAAATCCAGTAACACTTGTGTGGCATCTACATGGGGAGGTGAGAATGGCATTGGAATGCCTATCAAACTGTGAACACGACGAGCTGCTCTCCTAAAGGCTGTCAAGGAGGAGTTCCTCTGGCTGTGGCACCTCCGTTCAACACCATGTTCATGAGGAACCCAGGGAGTCACCTCCATGGCCTCATCTGCTTCCTGATTTGTTAGTAACATGCGTAGGTCATGAAGTAGATGGTTCATTGCAGCAAAGGCAACACTTGAACCTCAGCCTTTCCAGATGCTGAAGCTCCTCAAGAGAAGTAGCGGCCGTATGTTTGTAGAAAGTGTAGATATGTGAAATTATTATCAAGGGAAACAATGGAAAGGGAGATTGATGTAAAATGTCTTTTTGATTCCTTTTTATTGAAACTGCCTCACTTTGATTACATTTATCTCTATCACATACACAAAAAAGCTAGGATTCCAGCAAAACTATATATATATTCAGTTTGTGCTAGAAGTAGGAGGTTTTAATTTTGCCAAAAAATCCCAATGTTTTTACCAAAATTCATTTTTTTAAAAACATTTCTTGTTCCAATACAAAGAAGCTGTACTCAAATCTTTTTTTCTTTCACATGACCCATTAATAAATCAGTTTTGCTACTTGCTTTGGTGGAATCAGGAATTCACCCAAATAAATGAGCGTGTCTGTTTGAATATTCTATTTTGCTGGAAAACGTTGTTCATGAAAGTCATCCTGTTGACCGTATTCTTCATTATTAAGATTCTAGCCTTAATTTTCCTAATTTTTGAAAATTTTAGTCGGTCACTGTTCTTTGTTCCCACATTCTTGGTATAAGCAAAGCAACAAATAGTTGTTTACAAGGCACAAAAATGTATCACAAAAATTAACACAAGGCTGGGGCTCTGCTGATGTTTGCTTACATTGCTGTGGAAGAATATGCATTCTTATCATGAAACTCACCTTCCGAAAAATATAACTGTTTGAAACTCACGGATACAAACCAAATTGATTTCTTCAATCCATTTTAGTATATTTGCCAAATGCACTAATGAGTGTGCTCTCCTGAATTGCTCATGTGGATTTGAAAGAATGTTTTGCCTCTCTGCTCTTCTCACAGGTGCGCGTGCACGCACACACACACACACTCTCACACAAGTGCAAGTGCACAGAAATTCCATCAAGCATTTTAATACCAGTGTCAGGCTTCTTAGCTCAAAGTTATTTTTTGCATAAAGAGATTAGGACTTTGACCGACTTTCTATGGCATATGGAGAATGAGAAGTACAATAAAAGCATGGAAAAGACTAGAGAGCAGACAGAAGTACATCAGCAGCTAATTGCTGTGTACACCATACAGCTGCAAATGAAACACAGCAAGAGACCAAGAGACATGAACAGATTCCATTACACAGGATTATAGTGATGGTCTGAGAACAAAACTGGAAAGTTAGACCTATAAAAAAAAAAAAAAGAATATTTGGAAGTCCTATGGAATTTTTACAATTTTTTAGCTGGAAGGATCTTCCTTTAATTCTTTTCCACAGCAGAGCTGCATCTCCCTCAGGTTGAAAACAAAGACTCTTGCCTGCTTTCTCAGCTCAGACTAGCAGCAGTGATAAGTGTTTATCTCCTGCAGGATCCTCCACGTTTTTTCATAGCTACTGTGCATTGGAAGAGCACAAGGTGGAAGGGAGCTGAAGCTAGGCGCTGTTGTAGAGCAGGGTACTGAGCACAAAGAGGCTCTTCATGCTTTGCGCATCCTCACAGCAGTCAAAATAGCAGCTCCATCATGTTTTGCTGTACATGCAGAGTGCTCTTGCCCACTCCTCACCAGGCGGCAGGGGAGGCAGCTGAGCTGGAGCCCTTTGGGCTACACACAGCCCAGTGCTCCAGGGTTGTCGCCATCCTTCTTTCAGAGATGGTTGTGGCTGGCACTAAGACACTCTGTCCGGCTTCCTTGAGTCTGTGGGAGCCACTTCTCAAACCTTCGGACAACGGGGCCCCATCCCAATGGGTCTCCATTTTGCTCAGTTAAAAAGGGTTTCTTGTTTTATTTAAATGATGTGTAAGGCCCTGCTGTAATCTGATTTCTTGTGGAAGTGCAATGTATGTGTTCTTAGGTAAAATGAAGACTATCACTAGGCAATGACATTAGTACACAAAGGAACTAAATTAATACTCACCGATTTCTTCAGAAGTGCAGGCTGCTCTGCGCTGCACTTGTATAGCAGAGTGGGCCAAGTCTTCTCATGTGGGAGGACAGCAGAGAGGCTCTTCAAAGGATTTTCAGGTAAACCACTCCTGTGTGAATTTTTGAGTGACTAATACTGAAGATGGACAGTTGTCAGAGACACAATTACTTTTTCATTTTTGCTAAATATACAATTTACAATAGTGCTAGCTTTTAGGGTGTTGGGTTCTTTTTGTTTTGTTTTGGTTTGTTAGTTTCTTTATTTTTCCCATGGTTAACAAAGGGTATTTTTCAAAATTGTGGGTAATTAAGCCATTTCTAGTCCCCCATCTCCCTTGCACGTACAGCAAAACATACTGAGTTTCCAAACAGGAAGAATATTAAGCATAATAAGCTCATCCTAAAAATGAGCTCTGGGTTGCTTTGAAGAATTCAGAAACTTGTTGTCTTGCAGCTTTACTGCGATAAGTATACAGTTATTGGCATGCTGTACATTATAGTGCCTTGTTCAGAAATACAAACACCTTATAGATAGAGAGTGTCAGATGGATAAATAACTTTTCTGTTTGGAAGATTACTCTTATATTGAAACTATTTTTGACCCCACTAGAAATAGGAAGTGAGACTAATTTAACGAAACAGCTTTTAAAGCATACTCAGAAGTTAACAGCGTAAAATATAATCCATTTTTGTTTTGTCTCCTAAAGCTGTTGGCACACTACACGGTCCTTTTTCACAATGCAGCCTCATGGGGCCTCAGCCCACAGACTTTCCTGGTTCAGACTCTGCAACCAGACTTCAAGCAAAAAGTATGCTGCTCTGCGTGTGCTGGTTAGCACCCAGAGCAGCTGAGTGCTCAGGGGCCCCACCAGGATAAAATCATGCCAAGTTTCTGCAAACACTGCTCCAGAGCCTACAGGTGGTCTCTTTGCTGTAGGGAGACCATTCATGCAGTGAGATGCTATTTGAGGTGACTACAGGTGGCAGAACAGCCTCTAAGTAAGTACCAGCCAGTGAACTGTAACAGCCCACAACCTGATGTATACATTCTATACAGCAGAAGGGACCAACAGGTGCTATGAATTCCTTTTAAGGCTTTGGAGTAGTTGATACTACCTTGGAAATACGTTTAGGGCAACCGAGATTTGAATCCGCCTCTAATTTGGGGGGGAAGAAGCTGCTGGTTTCAGACTCAGTGGATGGCAGTGGAGGGGTTCTTCGAGGAACCAGACTAAATTTCCACCCATTTGTAATTATGTAATAATTAAACAACAACAACAACAACAACAACAACAACAACAACAACAACAATAATAATAATAATAATAATAATAATAATAATAATATCATCTACATATTTACATATAATAATATCTATATATTTATGTATTAAGTAACGTAAAAGTAGTAAATGACATTTCCAAGCTCCTGTGGTTAAAATTTCAAAAGAATTTCAAGGACATCAACCAAAAATGTGAGCCTGGTTTGTTTTTTTTATTTTTTTCCCCAGTACAACTGTGGCTCTGCAGGCAGCTCTCTGATGATGACAAGTTAAGTTTTGTGTCTCTCTGGAGTAAGAAGGCAATTTCATTGCAGTTGTGTCTCGTGCAGACCGTGTGGCTGTAAAAATCTTCACTCATTCATGTTAGTCACAGAAGTTATAACTGCATTACTGGAAGACTGAACAGAGACAGATTGCTGACGTTTTTGGGTAATGATGTCTTCTCTTCATATTTATTGTAATATCAGACAAGGTTTTATCGGTATCATAAAGAGATTTGCTAATAACATGCAAAAAGATTTTCTTTCTGGGAGATTCTGCATTTAGATAATTTGAATTTCTCTTTTAGATTTTATTTTCGTTGGATCTTACTAAATATTTCCCTGTAATTGTTAACACATCTCATTCTAGCATACTGATTATTATCTCTTCTCTTTTTACCAAGCTGAACTTTTTAATTTTTTCAAAGTACTTGGTAGAGTTTTCTATTTCTCCCCTTTCACCAGGTGGGTTACAGTTCTGCTTGTATTTTCTCTTTTTATTCTTTTTTTTTTTTTTCCATACTGCTGAGCAAAGCCAGGAATTTGGATGAGCAGCCCCTGGACAAAGACAGCAAGGTGAAACCATGCGAAGTCAAGACACCTATAATTTTTTGCAAGCGATCTTACCTTAACATACCAGCACGCCTGTGCTTCTGTTTTGATCTGCTGGAGTATGTATAATCGATGTAGGGGCTGGGAAAGTCATCTGACATCAGCATAAGGAAAATGTTAAGCTCGCTCAGTTTCCAGCACATGATTTTTAAGACATTTTAATCCCCTCCCTTTCAAGTGTGGATTTACTGGGGAGTTCAAGGGGTCATTAACACTTCCCCTTCTCCACCACCATTCACATGGGCCAACCCAGCAAAGACTGGTGTCGTTTGGCGCTATGATTTCATTCACACATATACACTTGCTTTTTTTCTTTCCTTTCAGCCAAGCCTTCATCATCCTATTTCTTTAATAGTGTTCGAAGTTTATAAATTGCTTTTCATCTAAATTTAACCAGTTCAAAACCCCAGTCAGAGACCTTACACTTTCCAGCCCTTGTGGAGTTCCTAGTGAGAAGGAAGGACATTTGCTCACCGTTGTCTTGCTTCGTATTGCAAGGACCAGAGCTGCAGCAGTGACTGTACATGACTCTCGGGGCACTAGAGAGGGGCAATTAGGCAGCCTCTTTATGCAGATTAACAGAACAGATGAAACTAAAATGGGATAACTGGCATCATCTCAAACGTGGTAAAGCAAGGATAGTTCCTCTGCCTGCTGTAGGGGCAAAGTGACACTCTGACTACGTAGCCTTCTTTGAAAATCGCTCAAGGATGCTCAGTTTTATATAGCCAAATACCCCTCTGTGTGTAAATAACCTCATTGTCATTTTACAGTTATGTGTGCGAAGGCAGAAGGATATGACGTATTTTGCATGAGGCACAAAATTAAGCTAGCAAAGAGTGTCTTGTGTGTCTGTTCTTTGCTGTTTTCTTAATGGTAAGCTTGTTGGCCTTATAGATGGAAGAAATGAGCTTCAGAGGCCTCCTGGGCATACTGCATCTCTTGCTGTCTGGAAATGGAGAAAAAAAAAAACCAAAACACAACCCATGTACACAGAATAGATCAAGTCATAAAGGAAGTGTCTCCTGTTAAGTAATTTAATGCAATAGAAGCTACAATGATGACCATATGATGTGTAGTGAGAGCAGTGATACAGGAGGAAATGGCACATCACTGCAACATTAATTACTTACTGACACAAAGCTGGTGATATAAAAATTGCTGTAGGTGGTCAAAGTTGAGTGTAGTCAGGCTGGTGTAGCACTTTGAACTCCAAATATCTATTTGACATTCTGCCTCAAGTTAAAGTTAAATTCTTTTTTTTTTTTTTTTCCCTCCCTTCCTGAGACTGTCTGGTTTCTTTTTTATTCTTATTTTTTGCTTCCTTCACAGTGTCTTGTTTTTCCCCAGCCTAGCCCTCCTGGGACAGACTAAGCTGGAAAATCTTCAGTTTGCTGCTATTTCACTCTGCTTTACTTAGCCTCATAAAGTTGCTTTAGAGACAGTCACTTTCCGGTGTATGAGGACAAGGTGTCATGAGGCACACCGCAGAATAGTAAACCCAGACTTTGATCAATTGCCAGAAATGGGGATGGGGAGAGAAAAAAAGGGGGAGATTTTTAAAAATATATATATACAGGAGTAAACAGAAGTGAAAGATACCACAGCTCAAAGAAAATATAATATCTGGGGTCAGATGAAACCTACTAGAGTCTTCCCCTAGAGAATACAAGTCTCCCTCCCCCTGACTCAGCCATGGAAACTGGCTACCGGCCCTGTTTAGTGACGTACAGAGGCTAAAACCTTCTCTATGATCATTATTTTCACCCAAAGCCAGTTACCTGACCTTCCATGTAGCTGCAGGCCATTGCCACATGATCTCATCTTCACAGCTAACTCAGCAAGAGCTCAGCTCTTCTGCTCCCAAAATGCCCAGCCCTTAGCAGTCAGCTTGGAGAAAAAGCTGAGCAGATCCCTGGCAGTTTGCTGAGCTGTTCTAGTCACACTTGGGGGGTGGGGTCCGGCACCTGCTGGCGTATACCAGTCACTTGTCTCATACCAAAGTCCCTCGCTGAAGTCCCTTCTTCACTCAGAGGGGCTTGGAGGCAAGAACACACATGCTTTTCACTTTTTTCTGTCTTTTAAATGTGACCTCTTGTCTCCTGCTCGGGTTTATTTATATACACTGGCACATTGGAAAAGTGTCTGGCTATGTTAAGTACTGTACTTTGATTTTAGTGGTTTGTGTAGCATCCAAAAACCATGAATAAAGTACGTTAAAAAATCGCTGGAAATTGACATTACATCTATGTTGATGCGCATTTCTGTTGCCAAGAAAAGAGCAGTTTGGCTGAAGGATCCAACAAAATCTGCTTAGTGGGTCTTCCTTGGCGAGAGCCCACAAAGCAGACTGCTTTCATCCAGTACTCCCTTAATCACTCTAAAGAGGTTTCGGAGAGATTAATAATAACTAGTGCAGTTGTTACACCCACGCACAGTGACTCAGACACACCGATGAGGCCCGGGGAGAGTCTTTACCTGTGTGGGCCACACAGACACATGCCAATATTTAGTCCAATAAAGTTGTCTTTCCAGCAGCATGAATGATAATCTTGGAGGTCGATGATGACAGGGTCTGTCAAATAAGCCCCTATACTGAGACACAGCCCAATATATAACAGCATCTTGCTACGGCCACATTAAAGGCTGCAATGGAAACCTTGCTCTCTCTCCTTCTGTCTCAAATATCGGCAATCTTGATTAAAACCAAACAATACATAGTCCCAGCAACACGATGTGCTGCACCAAGAGAAGACTCTGAGAGTAATGAGCACCCATTTGGTTTAAATGAATTTTCGCACAGTTTTTCCTGAGTGCAAGGCTGGGGCAGCTGGCTGTTAATCAGATGCGATGCAGGCAGGAGATGATCAGGCACTGCTGCGGTAGCGCGGGTGCTGAAGGAGTTTTGAGCTGCTGCTGCCACTGCTGATCATGATAAACTTGGGTTTGTGGATAGCCCTGCTGCTACCGACTCTCTGGTAGATACCCAACATTAACCATCCATGGTTTTGGCTCGTTCGGCCTTAGATTTAGCTTATATTTTGTGGGGTTTATGTCATCCCATCCCCTCTTTCTGACATAAAAGAGGAGCAATTGTCATTTGATTAACCTCTCCGGGAAGGGGGGAGTGCTCATGAATACACTGGCCAAGAGTGTTTAGTCAGATACAGATTAGCAGAGAATAATAATTCAGTAGCTGTTACAGAGCAAATTGCATCCAGCAATCAGAGTTGACCAGTTATGGATTGCCTCCTGCTTCTAGCTCATTTGATGGCAAAAATCCTACTGACTTCAGTGGTGCAGGATCAAGCTTGATATGCCCAGTTGACTGTGGAAGCCTTGGACTAGCATGCAAGGCAGAAGTGAGCCAACCGTAACATTAGCTATGGAAATAAAAGCCTTCCAACAAGAGAACCAGAGCTAAATTGAGGACAACTGGGAAGTAATTGACCTCTTCTTCCTACCTGCAATGTGGCAGGAGGCCAGGCTCTGAATGAATGAATCTTGTGGCCAAAAACAAGTAAGACAAGAAGCCATTTTAGAGAGGAAGACGAAAGGCAGGTCCTCTTGACTATCCTGATCTTCTACGACAAGGTGACTTGCTTAGTCGATGAGGGAAAGGCTGTGGATGTCGTTTACCTGGACTTTAGTAAACCCTTTGACACTGTTTCCCACAGCATTCTCCTTGAGAAACTGGCTACTCACAGCTTGGATGAGCATACTCTTTGCTCGGTAAGAAAGTGGCTGGATGGCCAGGCCCAAAGAGTGGTGGTGAATGGAGTTAAATCCAGCTGGCAGCCAGTCACAAGGGGTGTTCCCCAAGGCTCACTTGTGGGACCATTTCTGTTTAATATATCAATGATCTGGATGAGGGGATCAAGTGCACCCTCAGTAAGTTTGCAAACGACATCAAGTTGGGCAGGAATGTTGATCTGCTTGAGGGTAGGAAGGCTCTACAGAGGGATCAATGGGCCAAGGCAAATGGTATGAGGTTCAACAAAGCCAAGTTCCGGGTCCTGCACTTGGGTCACAACAACCCCATGCAGCGCTACAGGCTGGAAAGCTGCCTGGTGGAAAGGGACCTGGGGTTGTTGGTCGACAGCTGGCTGAATATCAGCCAGCAGTGTGCCCAGGTGCCCAAGAATGCCGACAGCATCCTGGCTTGTATCAGAAATAGTGCGGCCAGCAGGACTGGGGAAGTGATTGTACCTCTGTACTCGGCACTGGTGAGGCCACATTTTGAATACTGTATTCAGTTTTGTGCCCCTCACTACAAGAAAGACATTGAGGTGCTGGAACACATCCACAGAAGAACAATGAAGCTGGTGAGGGGTCTAGAGCACAAGTCTTATGAGGAGTTGCTGAGGGAACCGAGGTTGTTTCACCTGGAGAAAAGAAGGCTCAGGGGAGACCTTATCACTCTCTACAACTACCTGAAAGGAGGCTGTAGTAAGATGGGAGTCGGTCTCTTCTGCCAAGTAACAAGAAATAGGACAAGAGAAAATTGCCTCAAGTTGCAACAGGGGAGGTTTAAATTGGATATTAGGAAAAATTTCTTCTCCGAAAGGGTTGTCAAGCATTGAAACAGGCTGCCCAGGGAAGTGGTTGAGTCCCCATCCCTGGAGGTATTTAAAAAATATGTAGATGTGGTGCTTGAGGACATGGTTTAGTGGTGGACTTGGCAGTGTTAAGTAAACGGTTTGACTCAATTATCTTAAAGATCTTTTGCAAACTAAATGATTCTGTGATTCTATTCTATGAAAAGCAGGAGAAACTCCTCCTTTTCTGCTCTCCAAGGGCTCTTCCCATGTAGAAGGGGCACAGAATTGACTTCTGTGGGGCAGCACAATGTTGGCTGGTTTACCTAAAGTTTTCTTTGCAGGTTATTTGTCTAACCCTTCCACTCCCAGCCCAAATTACACAGAACAGATCACAAGAATATGGGGAAGGAGTAAATTCATAACAAAGTGTGCAATACCATGTGCAACTGAAAACAGAATTTTTTTTAGATAGGAATAGGAGTTGATGTATTGTTTAAAGTTTTTGTCCTTTTTTTAACCTGCAGAAAAGCACAAATAGCTTCAATAGTCAGAATAATTTTCAGAATAGAAGTCACATCATCACTCGTGTGTCATCCATCACGAAGCTGTATTAGCTGACTCCCACAATTTTTGCCATGAGGTAGGCCACTCCTTCAAAATCCTAGTGTTCAATGCTGTTGCTGTCTGCATTGTACACAGCTAATCAGTGCATTTACAGAGTAGCTGGATAAGAGCAGTGTTTCAATAGCCAGCCTCCTATATGCATGTATATAGCCTAAAATATACTATCAACTCACTTATTATTTTAAATTCCAGGCTATTTGCCAGAGAAGCAGCATGCAACATATATGATAGAGTGTGTGGGTGTTTGCATTTACGGAATGTGCATGTGCCAAGATATAGCTAACATTTTTTTTTTTCCAAACCTTTATTGAAATTGGCAGCTTCAATTACTTTGCTTGGATGCAAGTTGCCTGCTTTTCAAAATCCTGTTTCTCGTGTGTCTTGTTTGTTTTGCATACTCCATCAGAAACCACATGGCAGAGTGTACCAAAGAGCCTCCATGGCACAAATGGCATGATGCGCTATTATGTACGGAAGCCTCTCTTCAGTGGTCGGCCTTAACCTGAAGTTACTTTTCTTCAGTTGTCAAGGCTGCCCAACTCAACAAGAGTTGTAAAGTAAGAAACAGAAATAAAAGGCTCAGCCTCAGCCTATAGGCTTGTTTTAATATGCTAGAAAGGAAGAACAAGTAAATCAGTGAAAAGGTTAGAAAAAGAAAGGGAGTGGGGAGGGAGGGAGAAGAGGCTATTAAGATCGACAGTATACAGAGGAAGCATTACTGTTGTGAGATCAGCTGTCAGTTACAAGATAGAGACAATGGCAGAAGTAAACCAAAGCCACCTAAGGTCAGAGAAAACCCATTGTAATGTTTATACATTACGACAAGGGTTAAGGACGTGGCAAGGAAAATACAACAACTGCTTGCAGGTCCAAATATTAGAAGGATAATCAAAGACCATGGTGGGACAGCTGGTAGGATCAGGGCACGCATAGCAGAGAGTGTGCACTGTTCAGTGCACTGTGTGGAATAACAGTGATACAGCAGTATAATTGTAACACGACTGTAGAACAATTTCAGCTTAAAAGTGGCACTACTTTTGTTGAAAACCATGAAAAAGTAGTGTCACTACAACAGCAGTAGGAGGTTAATTTTTATTTTTCCTGCATTCATGTATACCATCCCTCTGTTTTAAGTGCAAAGCTCTCCAGTAAACAGTAGGACGAATAATTTTGAAACATCTTCCATATTGGGTCATGAGTATTACATAGATGTATAGTTGCCAGTAGAGTTGAATGACTAAGTTTCCAGCAATAAAAATGTAGTTTACTTGGCCATGTAGTTAATTTCTTTCTTGTCCATGAACCTCCTTGAACAGTCTAAGGTTGTTATCTACCTTATTCTTCATTTTGACTTACTCTGAGGATAATTTCCAAAAACTGTAGGTTGTTTGTGAGCAGCTTTTTGAAGTTTTTCCAAAATCAAAATCAAAATCAAACTGGTTGGGATTTAATGTGTTAGTCGCATGGTATTTCTGTGCCTCTACTGGATAATTATGTCTCTGAGAATGTGTTTGGTTCAAATTTCAGGCATTCCAAATCTGCTACCAGTAAATACTTAAAATATTGACTGTTTTCAAGCACACTTGCCAGGAAATCTTTCTGCCAGAATATTCATAGGAAGCAAACATAAAATGGACACAAACATTGTCAAAGAATATTTATTTTAAAACCTGAATAAATCTTTGCCACTTCTTTTCAGATAACTGCAGAAGTTCCTGATTTTCTTCAGCCAATTGGAGCAAAATCACTATTCTAGTTGTTTATTTAAGGAAATTAACCAAAGCCATAATTCTAATTAACCTTGCAAATCACTGTAGTGCTTAATTTTTCTTTTTGAAGTTTATCTCTGTGCAAAGGAAGGCACAGAGGGCAACTTCCACTTGGTGTCCTCTCTGCCGCACCTACGAGAGGTTCACAAAGGATTTCAGTATCTAAGCCTTTTTTTGCTCTCTCGCCCTTCTCTCTCCACCAGAGGAGGGTGAAGCCCCCACATATGACATCAGCATTGGGGATGACCTTACCATGAATGGGATAATGCAGGTAAAATGGCCTTTTTGACACCTGCTGTACCAACTGAAAAGGCTGCTCCCCTTGATGGCGTCTTGATGCTGCAGTTCCTCCACTTACTGCAGGCATGGTGAGATGGGATAGCTACATGGCACGTCTGGCTGCCATTGAGTAGGGGGAGACTCAGGACGCCTGTACCAGTACAGACCTGTGAGTGGAACAGTGCCTGACTGTGCTGGAGACAGAGTGGTGAGGGTAACCTCCTGCCACCAGAGTGGGAATGGGAAGGGGCAGCATATCCACGCCCTGCCTGGCCCACCTTTTCTGTAAACAAAAATAAATGTACACACATGTTTTGCTGTGGCTTCCAGGCTGCCCTTCTGTCTTTGAGAGTTAATGGTGTGCATATCCCTTTGTAGCAAATGCTGTACTGGGAATTAATGCTTAGGAGAGTCCATGCAGTGTTGGAGCTCAGAAGGTCAGAGATATCCTTCTGTTTATCCCAGTGCATGAAGACAGGATTTAAATGCTCGCTCTGAGATTCCCGCTTCCATCCTCCCTTGACCCAACCTGGAGCTGGCTGTGACTAGTTAAAAGAGAACAAATATGTCAGCGCTGACCCTAGGGATAATGCAGAGACAGCTCTTAATTTCCAGTTTTCAGATGTAGAACCGTGTTGAAATAGTAGCAGAGATACAGCACTTAAGGGTCCTATTAACTCTACTTTGTAGAACCCGTATACAAAGTCTGATGGCATGAATGACCTTGACTGTACTTCCCTTCACTCCCTAGCTGTAACCCAATATACCCTGGCTGGGATAGATGCTATCGGCACCTTGAACAAATGCTATTCGTCCTGCCATAGTTTTCCTCAGCATCACAGCACACCTGCTGCACTTGTCTTCCCTTGCCATGACCAGTTCTTCAGTTTTCTGGAGGGAATCACCACCTACTACCTGCAGCCCTGCTAGTCCTTCCTTACCAAAATCACATGCATTCCAGCATCAGGGAATTGCACCGAGGAAGCTGCCAGGAGAGCACCATGTTTGGTCTGTGTGAAAACACCGTATGAGGATTTGTCATAGCAGCAAGCACTGTGATTTAGGAAACAAGAGGCAAAGCACCAAACTGGCTGATGATTCACATCAGCTAGCCTGGCTGAGCATATAACCCCATGAACGGGGCTGCCAAGCTGAGGGAACATAGAAACCAGTAAACCTGCCTTCAAAAGGCACCACAAGGTGCAAACTTCAGGCTTGTCAGTCTGTACCACTGTCCAATACTACAAATCATGATGTTAGAAATGAAACTCAGCTCTCAGTTTGCCCAGGATGGTGCCAGTCTGTGTCTGAAGCGCACCTGAGGAGACAGAAAGCCACCGGATGGTGAACTGAGCAATTGGTGGCAACAAGTGTTTCTACCACACTCAGCAATCCTGGGCAGGACAATAATTCAGAGTATGTTCAGAGAAGAAATTAGGACAGCAAAATATCCCAGAAGTACATGCTTCTCTGCTGTGATTTTTTTTCCCCTGGTTGAAACCTTCCCACAAACTCCTGAGCCCAGGTTCCTGGGAACATCACATACATCTTGTAGAGCAAAGGTGTCAGGAAAAATGGCACGGGCCAGCCCATATTCTTCAATGTGTTTACCCACTTTTCTTCATTTGCCCCTTCTCTACTTCTTCTGGTCTAAGAGGATCTTCTCCTGGCATCAGTTGCTTTGACTCAAATAGTTACTTTTTTATAACCTACACAGCTTTCTTGTTTTAAGAAGAGGATGGGGTTGTTTTTTCAGTGCATCTGGCTTTTGAGGAGCTACTTGCAAAAGAAGGCAGAGTTGAACTCGTGCACACAGCAGAACTGAGATCCCAGTGCATGTGAGGGCATAACCTGGGCCTTTTGGTTGTGAAGGTCCAGAAGAAGAGTAAAGAACTCTGAAGTTCTTGGTTAACTAAATAAAGAATCCAGGCCAGCTACCTTCAAACCTGCTTAAGGGGGTAAGCAAACTAACAAAAGTGCCCCCTAAAATTCATTGTTTCTAAATGTCTGGAGATTAACCAGTTTCCAAACGTGACTGTGGCCAGTCATCCGTGTTATGTAAAGCACAGAATCTAAGGATGCAAGCCCATTGAGCTGCACAGGACCATGAAAAACTACATTAATCCAGATGGGCTGAGTCTACAGGCTCAGTCAATTGGGTGCTACTTTTTCTGTTGCATAAAGCACACTTTCTGTCTTCCTCTCATTGCTATTATAACTAAATAAAAAATACAAAAAAATTTACAATGGGCTTGTATGTTGAGATCTTCAGGCAAAATTTTCCTGCCAGTTCTGCTGGTGTCACTGTTTGGAGTTGACTTGAGTTATTACAACACCAAAGTTGACTGCAAAATTCAGCACCATGGAAGCAACATGTCCCTACTGTCATAGGCACAGCTTCTGCCCTTCTTTCTGGCCCATGTACTGCTTTTCAAAAAAACCCAGCAGGATCAGGACATAACGTGACTCAGATCTTTTTTTTTCTTGAGACAAAGTGATTATCTGCTTATTAGCAAAATGGTGCCAACATAGGACCTTAGCAATGGGTTAAAGAAATCAACCTCCTTCTCCACATGGAAACATGAATGCAGTGAAATTTTTTTGTAGTTTTTAAGAATAACTCATAGTGAAAAATAAAGTGGTAAGGAACACAATTATTTGGTACTTCCAGGGTTTTATTCTTTCTATTCTAATAGTCTGCTAGGACTATTAGAATAGAAATAGGACTAACTAGACTTTTAGGGGACCCTAACTTTTAGGGATAGAGTTTGCTATTTTGGTTTGTTCCCCTAGATGAAAGATATTTCTATAGCAGCTATTCTTAGAAGCATTTATGGGAGAGAGGGAGGGAGTGTACCACCAGAAGAGGAGTGAGTCACCACAGCACTACTAATTGCCAACAAAAAACATCTTTTGCTTTGCAAATTAGGGAATCAGCTGCAGAATAAAATATTTGAGAACCAGACACTGCGCATGATCTTTCAATATTAAAACCATATTGCATGAGCGCGCAACCAATAACCAGTGACAGACAGATATCTGAAACTACTCCTTTCTAGGTCTGTATCTCTCCACATCATTTGCCTGCCAACCCAATTTCCCATTGTTCTTGCTTCTTTCTTTATCATCCCTGCAACATCTGCTTGCCTTTGATTTTTTTCCTTTTCTGTTGTTCCATTGCATGAAATACTTTAAGTAAAAGGTAGCTAAGGGGACTGGTAGCAGCCTGCAAAACTTCCAATTTCTAGGTCTCTGGCTAGGAACCAGGGAGGTCAGTGGCAACTGAAAGTCGTTACCACCTCATGTCTGCTTGGTGACCTCAGTGACATTAATTGCTGGACCAGCCACAGAGGCAATCTCAGCAGAGAAACCACCCACTCTCTGTGCTGAAATCAGGCCATCCTCTCCCCTGCAGATTCAAGGTTGTGGCAGCGCTGCCTCCAGCAGGCCACAAAAAAAAGACACCTTCATCTTCCTCATCCCTTTAACTACGTTAAAATGACACAAAGGTAGAACGAGAGCTGAGGCTGCAGTGTCATGTGTTTAAATACTCTGGAAGTGACTTAACAATAAGCATTACTGTACGGGTAACTAAATAAACTAACTAACTAACTAAGTATGTTATAAGGCACAGATTGCTTCCAATAACACAGCTCAGAGCTTATTGGGGTGACACGTTACCTTGCTCTCTAGGTGACTGGTTAGCTTGATGCGTCCAGGGAAAAAGCAGGTGAAGAAAAATTCTCCACATCTCATGCTGCAGCCTGCCTGCAGACTGATCATAGCTGTTTCCAGGAGAGCTGCTTTCACGTTTCTTCCTCTCCTCCTATGTTATTTGTGGCCTGTCGAGACCAGGAACTGGTTTATCCTCTGGTCACATCTGCTCTCTGGTCTCAAAGTCTAAGATAGAAACAGCAAAGTTTGCCTGCCTGTGTGCATTCATTCGTTCGTTCGTTCATTCGTTCGTTCGTTCCTTCCTTCCTTCCTTCCTTCCTTCCTTCCCTTTTTTCTCCCTCCCTCATGACTACTTTGTCAGTAGTTTTCTTAGTGTAAGGGCAAACCTCACACCCCATAGGAGAACTTATGCTGGTGCTAGAAAAATGAAGTTTTCCATTTCAGAGGAGAACCATACTGTCAGATTTCTATTAATATTTTACCCTTTTCAATGCTCATGACAAATCTTGCCATATTCTCTAGTTTGGAGAAGGACCATGTAAATCTCTAGCTTTTTTTTTTTTTTAACCTTTTTTGTTTGTTTCTTCCCCTCCCCTCAGCTGCCAATATGAGTTTGGCCTTTTTTCTTTCCCTTTCTCTATATCAGAGAAGAGCATGAAAATATGATCTCTGCAGGTAAAAGCAATCAAAGGAAAAGAAAATTATAAAATAAACCCTTACTTAAGGAAACAAAGAGCTAGCAATGTTTGAAACTACATCAGGGATGTTTGGAGCCTGCCTCGACATTTTACAGTGCTTTGGAATGGCTACACAAGTTTATATCAGATTAACCAGGATTTAAAGGTCTTTCTATTTAAACCCACAAATCACAATTAAGCTGAATTTTAGTCCCAGAATAATGTCATCTAAGTCATCTTGGTTAAATCTTTCATATTCATTGTCTTGGGATGTTAACTTTTTATAAAAATTAAATTAATTTACTTACGGATAGTTCCTGTAAAGGACCGAGTCACAAACATTCAAATTTAGATATCTAAATCTGAACTTTTAGTGATGGAAAACCTTGCCTCATTGAAAGAAGGGAGATGAGATTTTTATTTAAAACTCCATCAGTTCACATCACCGGGGGAACACGTCCCTGGCTTGGGTGTGTGAGTTGACACACTGGCTAGAGGTAAGAGACATCTCAGTCCCTGGTCTGGGTGATGCTCTGGTGAATGGCGCCCCTGCAGTTTTGGGTCACAGAAACAGACCCAGGGCTCAGGCCCCATCTCGTTCTCCTTGACAGCAGCTCCAAAGCGGGGAGGATGAGGTGGCTTACAAAGTGAAGGAACACCTCACGCCACCAATTAAAATACATGATAAATCGTTTCCCGCAGACCTTCATCAGCCTGCCAGGCCAAACTGAGCAGATCTGTTCCTCTGCTATGATGTCTCTTCATTCCCCAAGGCTCCTGCAGTAGAGGAACACTTTCAAACTTCAGTCATCTAATACAGGCACCCGGGTCCTCTGCGTATTCGCCGGGGAACAATTCAGAGTGCATAAGTAAGGAACTGTCTTTCCATTGAGTAAACAAAGCTCTTTAGCACGAACACAGGTATACTGGGTCAGACCAAAGAGCCAACTAAGCCACCACTCTGTCTTTGACATAGACAACAGCAGATATTTAGGGAAAAGCAGGAGCATAGGGCATTGATATCTAAATCTTCTTCCTCAGTTACTTTTTCACCCATCACCTGTATATATCTATCACACAGACTTCCTGATGTGTCTGTGGTTTGTACAAATTTAGAGACCTTATTAATTTGCTGGTATCTCTTTGAACCCAGTAAGTATTCAGTGTCTACAATATCTAAGACTAGGATTTATAAAGTTTAACTACATGAGTACTTTCATGGGAGATCACTGTGGAACTGCAGGTATCTGTGGGAGCAAACTTAAGAGACATGAGTGAACTTGGAAACCAGAGTACAGGGCAAGCAGAGCAAGATTTGTTTAGCCCTTTTCCTGCTACTGAGATGCACTCACATCCTTTTGCTTCATGAGAGGCATGATGAGAGCAATGTGGGAATGCCCCTTAAGTAGATGCCTATGTTGAAGGTCCCGAGTTGATTAAATGCATAGGTCAGATGCTGCCTACAGCCCATGAAGTTTTTGGATGTGGCCAGCTTAAGGATATTTCTTATCATGGTTATCACCAACAGACAGGACTGTCACGAATCCATCCTAAGCAGGACTGGCTTCAGAGCTGCACAGGGTCTAAGTGATGAAGAGGTTGGGCTGGAGAGGTCATTCAATCACTAACAGCCTACTGAGCAATTTGGCAGCACTCCATAGATTATACTCTTTTTTCTCCTTAGAACTGTAAATACTTATGTGGAAAAACTTCTCAAATGTGAACATTAATAAGCTCAATCTGAGGTCACATCTGCCCAATGATCACTTTTTATCAATTCCTTGCATTGCACAACAAATCTGAACTCAGCTTGCCACAAATTGTCAGCAACAAATTCAGTTGGTTGCAGCACCTTGTGCTGTGACTGGGGTCATTGTATTATGCATGGAGTCAGCATGAAGGGCGCTCATGTTATCTGCTGGAAAATCATTTTTCACAGACACAGTATAATGAGTTTGTGGAAAATATGATACCCAATTACAGGTTATAGAAAAGCTTTAGTAACCCTTTGAACCTTGTCAGGATAAGCATTCATTCTAGTTACTCTAGTTTTAAAAAAGTGCCACTCCTCATAATAATATGTTTCTAGTTATGCTTCTGTTAAAAACACATTATCGAGTAACAGATTTTAAAGATCTTTAAGGCAGTACACTCTGAAGCTACCAAATAATTTGCAATAGGAGAGGGCTTTTGTGGGCTGTGACAAGGCATGCAGTCAAGAAGAAACAGCATTTGGATGCACAAGAACATAATCTGAATGAGCTGTAGACTGGACTGTCTTGAGCCATGGGCAGGGTATTTAGCTGCTTAGGGTGGCAGACTGCTGGGATTTTGTCTATGCCAACAGATTTTGTCTCTGCCAAAGGCTCCTATGTCAGAGTTGTTGATAATCAGGCTGGCTTCTCCTGCTGAGGAAGATGTTGGACTACAGGCTGTGGAAACAGCACAGTGACTCTTGGCAGAATCACCCTGCCAAGCTACGGCACTTTATGTCTTTAGCTCTAAGGTAGCAGCAACTGAGGCAGGCTCTTTGCCTGAGTCCTTACCCCTCTTCACAGAGTTTTGAGGTTGGAAGAGACCTGTGGAAGTCATATGGTCCAATGCCCTTGCTCAGGCAGGACCACCTCATGCCAGTTACCCAGGACTGTGTCCAGATGGCTTTTGAATATCTCCAAGGAAGAAGATTCTTCAACCTCTCCGGGCAACCTATTCTAGTGCTCAGTCACCCTCACAGTAAAAAAGTGTTTCCTAATCTTCAGACAGAGCGTCCCGTGTTTCTGTTTGTGCCTATTGCCTCTTCTCTTCCACAAGAGAAATTGTCCAGGTCTGGTTTGGTCTTGACTTTTCAATCTTGAGGTGGCTAATTGTCTACATGGCCCTGTGCTAACTTTGTAGCCCATAGCCAGAAGCTAACTCTAGCCTTTCAATTGCTTCAAGATTGTGAACTTGAACTGCATAATGAAAATAAAAATTAAATATGGTTTGTACTGAGTCAGGTGAATATGAATAGACCTAGAGAGTGGAGAGCAGTGACGAGTGGTGTTCCTCAGGTGTCGGTACTGGGGCCTGTACTGTTCAACATCTTTGTCAGAGACATGGACAGTGGGGTTGAGGGCACCCTCAGCAAGTTTGCCAATGATACCAAGCTGTTTGGTGAGGTAGACACACTGAGAGGACGGATACCATCCAGAGGGACCTGGATAGGCTGCAGAGGTGGGCCCAAGCCAACCTCATGCAGTTCAACAAGGCCAAGTGCAAGGTCTTACATCCAGGTCGGGGCAATCCCAAGCACAAATACAGGCTCGGTGGGGAATGGCTGGAGAGCAGCCCTGAGGAGAAGGACCTGGCGGTGCTGATTGACGAGAAGCTTAACATGAGCCAGCAACATGCAATTGCAGCCTTGAAGGCCAACTGTATCCTGGGCTGCATCAAAAGAAGTGAGGCCAGCAGGCCAAAGGAGATGATCCTGCCCCTGTACTCCACTCTCGTGAGACCCCACCTGGAGTACTGCATCCATCTCTGGAGTCCACAACATAAGAAGGACAGGGACCTGCTGGAGCATGTCCAGAGGAGAGCCACTAGGATGATCCGAGGGCTGGAGCACCTCTCCTATGAGGAGAGGCTGAAAGAGTTGGGGCTGTTCAGCCTGGAGAAGAGAAGACTCTGGGGAGATCTTATTGCAGCCTTCCAGTACCTAAAGGGGGCCTACAGGAGAGCTGGGGAAGGACTTTTTACTAGGGCATGTAGCAACAGGATGAGGGGGAATGGCTTTAAACTAGAAGAGGTCAGGTTTAGTTTAAACATTAGGAAGAAGTTTTTCACTTTGAGGGTGGTAAGGCACTGGAACAGGTTGCCCAGAGGGGCTGTTAAGGCCCCATCCCTGGAGGTGTTCAAGGCCAGGCTGGACATGGCCTTGGGCAACCTGGTCTAGTGAGAGGTGTCCCTGTCTATGGCAGGGGGGTTAGAACTCAATGATCTTCAAGGTCCTTTCCAACCTAAACCATTCTTTGATTCTCTGATTCTAGACAAATGTCATTGTCTTCTTTCTTCATCTAGCTAGCTTGTTTCTGAGAAAACTCCTCCAGAATATAAAGGGCAAGCAAAAGCCATTTGACTTATATTCAGTTTATAAATTAAGTTGGTTTTATCCTATTTTTCAACCCCTCGTTTATATCTGATTAGCTAATGTCACCCAAGAGCCTGACCATTTGTTTCACACTAACTGCTTCCAAAACATTTCTTTTCGTATCCTCTAGAAAAACTAATGTCAGCTCTATAATGAAACAAAGGGTTATTATCATTCACAGAGTTGTGTAACTACATTTAATGTTAGGTTTGATACTTGCTCTGTAGCTTATGGAAATGAAATTTCCTTTTTTCTACATCAGCAGCTTAAGAAAAACTCAACTCCAATAATGTTCAAATATGTAGAAATACATATGGGGTTTTCTTACCCTTGCCTTTACAAAACCCATTAAAAGAGCAAAAGATTTGTTTAGACTTGATCTTTGTCCCATAAATTCCGAGGAGCAACAATAAGCAAATAATTCACAGTAATTATCTGAGGTTCTACAATACTAGTGCACGTAATAAACTACATATGCCAGGAAGGTCTGATTTGCTCCTTAAATCTGTCTGTAGGAAGTGCTACACATTCCTCCAGATATTTAAGAAGTAATTCAGAAAACTATGTTAAAACCACAAAAAAATTGCAAGCTCTTTTTCTATCAGACTGACTGGACAGTGGGCCCAGTGCTCTTTCCTTTTCTATCCTATCTTCAGGTGCTTTCAATTGATTTGCTTGGGACTTGAGATGGAGTAAAACCCCATGTATCTGGACAGGACTCCAAGGAAGGGATCGCATGGGTGCACTGCTCCAGAAGACTAACAATAATATCTTGATTTGGTATCCCAGTCTCCAGACAACATAATCTCTGCCCTACCTCGGGCGCAAGGCTGCACCTTCCTTTTGCAGGGTACAGACCCTTTTCTCCTTGCAGGACTGCACAAGGAGATTGGGCCAACTCTCCCAGTTGTGCTACCTTCCCAGCCAGACCTATAACACCAGTGGCACAAGCTGTTCGTCTGGGTAGGACACTCTGCCTGTGGGGCAATAGCCCACCAGAAGAAACACAAATTTGTAACAGTCTCACCCAACAAGGAAGCCAGCACTTGGCCCAGTCAAGGCACTTAAGACACACAATTGTATTTAAAGGTAGCTGTCATTGACTTATGGAGGAATACTGACCATTTTCTGCCTATAAGTTTAGATAACAAGCTCAAACTCCCCAATGCATTTTAGCAGATACAATAGGCAAGTTGGATGAGATCTCAGCTAATTAATTGAGATTCAGTGTTTTTCTAACACTGGGGTGGACATTCAACCTTATGCCCCCCCCAATTAGAATAGCTGTAGTGAAGGAAGGCATAATAACCTCAGAATTAATTGGATTTTGCAGCAGGCTGTGACAAGCTGTCCGACACATATTCATACGGTCCACTTTGCTTTTACAAGCTAAAGCCACAGACTGCAATTTATTGCTGCTTCTTGAGGTTGAAATTAGAAAGAGTATTAATGTTGGAAGGAAAATATATTAGCAGAAACACTTGCTGGAGCTGAGAGATCTGCCTTTTGGCTGAGATCAATAACCAGAAAGCCCAAGGCTGATCTTTATCAGAATATGGAATGAATGCCTAGGAGAATGGATAATAAGTACTGTCCAGAGATTTCATTCTCTTCCTACAACCATGTGAAAAATGTAGCCACTGGGTCCCACAAAATTATAGGCTTCATTTAGATGAAAACTTTGGTTTGCTTTTATTTAACTAGCAATAAAAATTTTGTACTGCTAAAAGCTGCAAACTGCTGCTGTAGCTTTCAGCTGCAGGCATAACGTGACTTGTCCTTGCCGAATGAGATAGTTTTTGCAAGGAGGTGTTTGTACAGCACCTAACACCGGCTAGTTCCCAAGCTTGACAGAGGACAGCAGCTGCTTCTCTGGTGTACCAGTTAAGTAACCGTAATTCACATTGATATCTGGCACATTAAGACTCCATTGAGTATCTCGCTGGAGCAACAAGCAAAAGTCATACATCCACAGCCCTGTGGATTCTTCAGTACTAGTCCCGGATGAGTACGTATATATTTTGACTCCCTTGCAAAGGCTGAAGGAAAGGGAATCATTGCCTACTGTCATTCTTGCTGGGAGATTCAAGAGGATGAACTCAAGGAATTGCTCCTCTTCTTGAGGGCTGTGTCCTGCTGAACTCAGAGCCATCACACCCTCATATGCCAGAGGAAGTGGGATGTGTGTGACCTGTGACACTTCCAGAAGGCAGGGGTAACTTATCCGATTAGGAAGTTAATGCCCATGTGAAGTGTTATACTTGCCATGTATTCACCCAGATGCATCTGTACAACTACCCGAAGAAAACAGGTCCAGATTGAGTAGTGGCTGCATACATGTCTGAACAGAAGGGCTTGGACTTGGCTTTCTGATGCTGACCATGCTACAGCCACCCACGTTTCTGTCAGCTAGACTGGCTTCTCATAATGTGCTCTTTGTTACGTATCTGTGTGTCTTACTCTGAAATGGCAAGCAAGGCAGAGAAAGATCACCCGAGGGATCTGTATTAGTGACGACCTTCTTTAAAACGGAAGGGACTTGCTAGACATGCACATTCAGTAACAGGCTGTTGATGCCAACAGCTTCTCCTTCAGTCATCCAAAAGAGATGGAGTCTGTATGCCTTTCTGCTGTACAGACTTTGCCACAGCTTCTAGCAAATAAACCTATAGCAGCTGTAAATGCATTGGGCAAATGGAGAGGCATTCTTGACCTAGTGAGAAAACCTTGCAGAGGGCACTCGGATACCATACTCAATTTATTACCTATGATTTGTTTATGTTTTGTCATGTAATGTATCCAGATAGAAAGAATATGTAATGATTTGGTAATCAAATAAAATAAAGAATATGCATACAGCCTGACTACCCATGCTCTTGGAGCGTTCAGATAGTGAGTCAAATTTAGCAACTGACAAAACGAGTAATATGGGATGGCTCAGGGGATTAGGTAACATCCGCAGAGGAGCGGGCCACTCAGGAATCAAAGTGATCACAGAATCATGGAGTATCAGAGTGGGAAGGGACCTCTAGAGATCATCTAGTCCAACTCCCCTGCTAAAGCAGGATTGCCTAGAGCACATTACTCAGGACTGCATCCAGGCGTGTCTTGAAAATCTCCAGAGAAGAGGACTCCACAACCTCCCTGGGCAGCCTGTGCCAGTGCTCCGCCACCCTCACTGTAAAGAAGTGTTTCTGCGTATTTGAACGGAACTTCCTATGTTTTAACTTATGCCCATTGCCCCTCGTCCTGTCACTGGGAACCACTGAAAAGAGCCTGGCTCCATCCTCCTTCAACCCACCCTTTAGATACTTGTACGCCATAATAAGGTCTCCCCTCAGCCTTCTCTTCTCCAGGCTAAAGAGTCCCAGCTCTCTCAGCCTTTCCTCATAAGGGAGATGCTCCAATCCCTTAATCGTCTTAGTTGCCCTTCGCTGGACTCGCTCCAGCAGTTCCCTGTCCCTCTTGAACTGGGGAGCCCAAAACTGGACACAGTATTCCAGTTGTGGCCTCACCAGTGCAGAGTAGAGGGGAGAATGACCTCCTTCAACCTACTGGCCACACTCTTCCCTATGCAGCCCAGGATTCCATTGGCCTTTTTGGCAACAAGGGCATATTGCTTGCTCATGGATAATTTACTAGGACCCCCAAATCCTTCTCCTCAGAACTACTTCCCAGCAGGCCTGGCCCTAACCTATACTGATGAGCAAGTGCTCAGTACTGTTCGTGCAGACCATGAATAAGGATGATGTGCAATTCACAGGGAGCACGTGGCGGGGAAGGGGGGGGCAAAAAACCCAAACCACGCTTGATTTAAGCGTGTAGGCAGACCTGTTAGCTGAGCTTGCAGAGAGCAGGCCTGATGATCTTGTTATAACCACAGAGAACAAGTCCTCTGGAAACATAGTTAGCTACTGGCACACATGTTCCCTCCACAGTACCCCGACATAAATGGGATCCTGAGGAAGTGGTTTTGTGGGAGGATGATAAATGACTACAGACCTTGTCCTGATCCGAACAGGTGAGTTCATGGTGAGTCAAGGCTGACATCTGATGACTGGCCACATCCACGGAAGCACCCTGGAAATCTCTGTACAGCCTGTGCGCATACAGTGCCCAGCACGGCCTCTGGTGAGCCACCGCAGCCAAGACCCGTGAGCGAAGCATACCTTTACAGCCCATAAACTGAGGTCACTGCACGTGATCTCTCCCAGTCAGCACTCAGGCTCGCTGAGGAGACAATAAGGCGGAAGTTACATTTTCTGTAACATATTACAGGTCAAAACCTTCAAGCTGAGCGGCGCTAGAAAGTACCCAATTTAATTAAAAGGATATATAGAGTGCAATAAAAAGAAACAGTGAAGAAAATCTACCCGACTACAACCCAGCTCAAGATTTAGGACTCTGCGAGTAAGAAATGATTTCGGCCCTCTCTTCAATCACATGCAGTTTTGCAGTTCAAAAACCAGCTTGAACTAAAAAAAAAAAAACAAACCAGTGTTTATTTGAATCCAAACCAGTTGTTTAAATGTATAATTTATTTGCATTCCAACAGGTGGGTTGTGAGCTGACTGGTGCTTGAAGGATCTGAGCCCCTTCAAAGGCCTGCCAGTTGTGGATACTCCCATCTTTCAGGATCCAATCTAATTCTCTCACCCTCTTCTATATCCAGGTACTAGATACTTTCTAGTTTTTTTCAACATCTCAATAAAAGTTGAAATGATGTATGAAAGAACATCATCACTGCCTACAGAACTAGTGAGTTAAAGGCAGTGATCCACAAACAGTGCTAGGTTGTGCTATTTCAGTCTTATTTCACTGAAACATTGCCAGTGGAGCCCAACAAATGCAAACCTTAACAAACATGACAAAAATAGCAAGAAATGAAGGTCCTCCTGGAAAGAACACAGCTATAAGAGAAACTAGTAAGTGCATTTGCTATGAAGTGACTTTATTTTTATTTCAATACAAATAAAAGACACAGAAAATGCATTAGTAAGCTTCAAGTTATATTTCTTTTATATATAAGTGCTGGATTTTAGATCAAAGCTAATTGTTTCTCTTTTTTTAATACTTGAGTGCTTTTTAGTGGAAATACACTAACATTGATATTTTCTATAGCAGAGAGGAGTAATACTGCTAAGGGGATAACAAATGCTTTGCTCTGTATTAGAACCCTAAGTAGCAGCTAATTTACAGGCTTTCAGAAAAAGTAGGGCAAAGAAATGGAACAAAGTTAATTCATTTTTTTTGCCACAGTGCGATTTTAATTTTGCTGCCCATCTGGGATTTTGCTCTGCTTTGAACCAGAGCTGTACAAATCAATGTGAACTGTTTTATAACTTGTTAATTGTTCTGTCTACCTATACACATGCATAACAGAGGAAAAGAAACGGAGTGATCAGTGGTTAATTACATTAAAATTACTCTTACGTGTTATATGATTTAATCTTTTACAATTATACTGATACTTATCAGGAAATTCATGTGCACTTAGATAATAATTTTTCGTGAAACATTGGTTGTTAACTAGAGTATATTCTATAATTTTCTTATTCTAAGAATAACTTTCATTATTTCACATCATTTCTTATTAAGCCCTGAAGTTTTGGGGAAATGTTGATTTGCAGCCATATTTAGCTGACGAGCATACATACAGTATTACTTTTAACTTTTAGTACATTACAAGATGATCATAAAATTTTGTAGAAAACGTATTGTCCTTTAATTAATATGAAGTCAGCAATCAACAGGTATTGAAGCCTACCAATATCGAAAGATCTTGCTATCTCTAAATCTTTATTTGTACCGGTATAAAAAATTTCTTGAGAACAAAGGAAATAAATGCCTATTGAGATTAGAAGGTATCAATGCCTATTGATAGACATTGATGTGTTAATAAACTATTGATATAAGCATCTTTATGTAGATGTTGAAATCAACAGGCATCTAGGCCTATCTACATCAAAAGGGCTCACTATCTACAGGTCTTCATTCTACCAGTATCAAAAAGTTTCCTGAGACCAGAATGTTTGGATTCCTGTGGAGATTTAAAGACATTGATGCCTATGAATATCAAAAAAGTCCTGTTGTCTATAGATCTCAATATTTACTCATATCAAAAGCAGTCTCCAGGTCGATAGGTATAGATGTCTATTGAGCTCAAAAGATATTAGTATCTATCGATAGACATTGATGTCCATCCATAGATATTGAAATTGATAGGCATGAATGACTCATGATACTGAAAGTTCTCACTATTGATACATGTCGGTGCTAACAGGAGCAACATCAGTCTCAAGCTTGATAAGAATAAACATCAATTGAGATAGTTATCCATGCCTACCACTATTGGCCAATACCTATACATATCAATGTCTATCAATAGGCGTCTGAATTGATAGGCACTGATGCCCACAGATATTGAAAGGTCTCACTACTGAGAGGTCACGGTGTCGAGTGTTATCAAGAAATTTCTTGAGACTGAGACATGTAGATGCTTATTGAGATCAAAAGGTATCAATACCTATCACTAGGTATTGATATTGATGCTTACACATAGGTCTTGAAATTGATAGACATCAGTGCCTGTTGATATCAAAATGTCTCACTATCTCTTGGTCTTGATGTCTACTAGTATCAAAATTGGTCTTGAGACCAATAGGTATAGTCACCTATTGAGATCAGAAGGCATAGATACCTTCTGATCTATATCTATTTCATGCCTGGAAATAGATGTCTGAGTTTATAGGCATCAACACCTAATGATATCCAAAGGTCTTGCTATTGATAAATCTTAATGTCTACCGATATAAAAATCATTCTCAAGACTGACAGGTATAGGCACTGATACCTTCAAAATTGATAGGTTTCTATCAATAGGTATCAATATTCTTTGTCGGCAGTGCCTATGAATTTCAGGTGTTAGCTCTCTATTGGTCTTGAATCCTACTGATATCAAAGGATTTCTTGAGACCGATAGCATAGCTGCTTCTCAAGACAGACAGGTATCAAATGCCTATCTGCAATAAAAGCAGATTCATTGAAATGTATGGGTTCTACTAAAATGAAACTGACTGTAAATAAATATGACTTGGTAACATCCTTTTTGAACTATCACCTGGTGATGATTTGAAGATGACTCAAAAGGGCAAATCCAGATATATTACATGTATTCATATAGTTCCTGTAAGTAATACAGGTTTTATGGTTAATGAAAGAGATTTTTGCGGTGAACCAAAGAGTTTTTTGCTAGCTGCCCTGAGAAGACCAACCAGACTTTTGAATGGCCAAAAATCTTCATACATATAATAGCATTCCAAGGTGCCCCAAACCATCTGTGCATTGTAAAGTGGCTTGAACTTTACATACTGAAGTCAGAGGTGAAATTGTCTACTCTACTTTGCCTATTTGTTCCTATTTAGAAATTTAGTGGTAACAGTGCACCTCATTTCCCCTGGAGGGCTGAGAAGTGAGGCATTCTGTGTCTGGCTGTGCTGTTTAAAGATGTCTTCACTGTTTCTGGCAATACAGTAGTAAAATTTCATTTCATTAGCTGCAATGGCTCTGGTATCCCAGGACTACTTTTGTTAGCACTGTACCATACTGCATGGTGCAACAGAAATGTAGCTTCAGTCAGAATGGCAAATCTAAAAAATTCTCCATTACTTCCCTTATGTCCTGGTTTGAGGTAAAACAGGACCTATTTCATTCAGTAACTTTACCTTTTAGTTAGGCCTCTTCTAACTACTGAAATTAACAGCATATCGTGCAGAAATTGTTCGCTCTCAGAGTGAAAAGACCTATGTTTATAGTTGACGCCAAGGAATGGTATGCAGAGAGGCTCTTGTGTATACTTATAACACCCAAGGCAGCTAACTCGGCTATGTACCCCGTTGGAGGGTCGGAAGCGGAAAAGCACAGAGGGGTCTCAGCTGTGGGGGGGAGCGGACAGGACAGGTGACCCAAAACTGACCAACAGGGTATTCCATCCCATCTGCCTCATGCTCAGTATAAAAGCTGAGGGATCAAAGGGTCAGCCTCCTTCTTCAATGGCCAGTGTCCGAGGAGGACTCTCTCTGTTCGTCTGCCTTTGATCCCAGTCCTGAATCCCCATCTGGAATCCAGTTCCCATCTAACACTGAATCCAGTCTGGGACTTCCCCAGTGCCAGCCAGTGGCATGATTGTCATCTGGGGAGCTTGATAAGGTTCTGTATATATTATATCAATTTTTATTTTATTATTAATATTTCATTAAAGTAGTTTAGTTCCTTCTAAAATCATAAGTTTCTCTCTCTCCTCCTGCCTCTCTTTGGAGAGGTAGGGGGGAGGATCTGCCATTCTGCCCAGTGGCTGGTTCGACCCAAACCACAACACCTTACTTCTCTTACTCTTATTCAACTCACTTCTCATCATGTAAAAACCTCAAAATTTTAAAATACATTTTAGTTAAATTAGTGTGCAAGCCATTGTAGCACTCTTGTTTTAGATATTTTTGCCTTTGACTTACCCTCAAAATAATAAATATCTTGTTTAGCATTTTGTACTGATTCAACTAAATTAGTGTAAAGACACTGGCAGTGAACATATAAATAATTAAAAATCAGTTGCAGATATAGAGAGCATTATTGCATTATGGCTCAAGTTCGTTATGTCTATCCCTCAGCAGAGTGAGAACAGGTTATATGAGCAGCTTTTCTCTAGTCAGTGCTGTCACTGACAGTTTAAGGCAAACCGTTTGACTTCGCAGGGGAGTGGATGAGGATCGCTCACACAAGCAACACACTAAGTGCTGCCCAGGGAGCAATGAATCCAGCAGAGACTTGGTAGCAGTCAGGTGAGAGGAGGGCCGGTGATAATATATACAAATGTCACAACAATTTCTACAACAAACCTCTAGCCCCGGTTTCTGCTGCACTGCACTTTCTCACAGGCCCTGAGCAGGGAGGTGAATGGTCGCTGCAACTCAGCTGAGCAGCAGTTACTCATGAATCTACAGCAACTTACCCTGAGCCTGGGTTCTTGACCACAAGTCCGTGGTGTTATCGTTGATGAAAATACTTGCTGAAGACCAGTCTTTTCATGCTGACCACCTTGAGGAAGGAGTGTAACTGTTAATGGGTGTTTAAGAGAGTACAGAAAAAAAAAACAACAAAACAACTCCAAACAAACAAAAAAACCCCAAAATATTATTTCCACAGACTTTTCACCCTAGCTAGCAGCTGGCGTAGTGCTATGTTTTAGGTTTGGGATGGGAATACTGTCAGTAGCACACTAATGTTTCTGGTTGTTGCTAAGCAGTGAAGGCCTTTTCTGCTCCTCACACCACCCCACCAGCGAGCAGGCTGGGAACGCACAAAAAGCTGGGAGACTACACAGCTAGGACAGCTGACCCCAACTGGCCAAAGGGTCCACACAGTGCTATGCTCAGTATATAAAGCTGGTGGAAGAAGAAGGAAGGGGGGGACGTTTGGAGTGATGGCGTTTGTCTTCTCAAGTAACCTTTACACGTGATGGAGCCCTGCTTCCCTGGAGATGGCTGAACACCTGCCTGCTGATGGGAGGTAGTGAATGAATTCACTACTGGTTTTGCTTTGCTTGCATGTGTGGCTTTTGCTTTACTTATTAAATGTCTTTATCTCAACCCACGAGTTTTCCCACTTTTACTCTTCCGATTCTCTCTCCAGTCCTACTGTGGGGGAAGTGAGCAAGTGGCTGCGTGGTGCTCGGTTCCCAGATGGGGTTGAACCACAACACCATGTTTTAATTCCTCTCCACTGTTAATGACATCAAAAAAGTTTGGAGTATAGACTGATGATCCAAGGCAAAAAGTAATATAAAGCATAAAAGGTATAGAACTAAAAGGTTATTTTTATTTCTTTTATGTATGTCTGCTGTATGGAGTCAGCTATTTCAGATATAACATATAAATAACCCAGCAAACATTATTGCTGTTAGAGCAAGTTTTGTTCTAGCATTTAAAGAAATTTGGGGAGATTTCCAATACATCCTTTAAATAATGGGAGTTCTGGTTTTCTGTTTCATCTTTTTTTTTCTGGCCAAAATTATTCATGGATAAATACTGGCTTTGCTACTTTTGCTAGTTTATTCTTTTTGTACGTCTTGGAGGGACATACTTCAGTTGCTCGTAAACAACTTCTTTTTGCTTAAAGGCCCAGATTAATAAGTATATTTTCTGAACTGCAGATGACTTAAAAAAAATTAAACCAAAGGATTAATGCCTTATTCTCAATTGGCAACGCGCCTGGGGAAGAAAATTACCTCAATTGAATGTCAATGGAAAAACTCCATTGACCTCAACAGGCCAAGATCTCAGCTCTTGTTCCTTGCCATTTTGCTGATACGAAAATTCAAATATCTGTATCTTTTGATACAAGGCCAATCTCAGAACATCGTGCATTTGTGAACATCAAATAAGAACAGGGAACAATTGTTTGTTAACTAAGCAAGCATTTAGAAATGGAATCAATGCGTTCGAACGTTTTTCATAGCACTTGCCTTTCATTGTTAGCTAAAAGCAGCTTTCTTCCATTGCTCTCAATACTTTTGTTTCCCGTGCACCAGAACTGCAAATCCATACTGAGCCTTAGCTCTCAAGGTTGTTGTCTCAGATTTGGTCAAGCTCAACAGTGACTGAGCACTGTCACCATTTGACAGCTGTTTGGGGTCTGTATGAAACACCTGATGGGTTCAGTGCAGTCCCGGGGAGCTGCTGTCTAAATTTTTGTAAAAAGTACAACCAAAAATTACATTAATTAACAACTCTGGGAGTTTTGAAGCAGCCAAGGACTGAGTAAGCTGCAGGTGATGGAATTACTCTGGCACCTCTGGGGTAGCCCCTTCTGGCCAGAAATACAGCTCATTGGTGAATCTGGTGTGAAATCTTGCACTGAACTAACACAAACTGGTGAAGAATTTTATTCTCCAAGGATGCCAGCCCAGCACCTTTCATCTCCACTAGAAATATAGTGAGTTGCACACAAAGAAACAGAGGAGAATTATTTCTCCTCATTGTCCCAGCAGTTTGGCTGGGCATTATTTTACTTTACAACAGGGCCAGTGGGCGTGAGCTCTGAACTCTCAGCCCCAGGAGTAAATTAAGTGAAAAACTCATTTTAGAAAGTAGCGCATTAAACTAAGAAAATGCATTTGTAAACCTTTCCCCTGAGCTCTGGAGCAGTTTTCCTGGGGCTGGCACAGCATCAGTGTAATGGATGGCTACACAGCTGCCTGGCAAAAATTGCAAACTCTCCCACTTGCATGTGTGCAGAACAGGAGAGGAGCCGGAGACCTGAAAGCTGCTCACACCACCTCTATAAATATGCAACCGACTTTTCTCAGTTTTGTTTGTTGTCTCAAACAACTGCTGAATGATTTCTCACGTAAATTTCACACTATTCTTAAGACAACTCATTCAGCTCATTTGACTTTATTTATTCAGTCCTTGCTAACAGAAGTGGTAGAGATGAACAACTCAATATGTACAGCAGAACAAATATACAAAATGAAATTCTAAAGGAAAGAGAAAAAAAAAAAAAAGAAGTTATTGTGTTTCCTTGATCCTGCTGGCAAATCCAGAGGAAAGTGGACAGTCCTGCCTTTGGTTGATGGTTGAAAGAGGGATTCTCATGACGCAGTGAGTTCCTCATTTCTGCAGTGTGCCATTCACCTGCCTGGGTACACAGCTGAAGACATCACTACCTAGAAAGTTCATCCAACATTGAACTACTGTCATTCCTCTAAATTTCGTATTGTAATACTCCCCCCCCTCCCCAGACACACTAGTATCACTAGATTAGAATGTTTTACATCTATATTTGTTAACTTGGGGAGAGAATTAGTATTTTCTAATCAATGTAAATTTACATGAATGTGACATAACTTAAAGTGTGCAATAGTCACACTGAACGTATCTGAACCTACTAACGGCCATGAACTTTACTTATTTGTTACCTCCTAGAAGTAGATTACACTTGCTGTTAATAAGAATAAGGGAAGGTCCACAGTCCTGTGATTGTGCTTCAACATAATACCCTTGATAAATGTTACCCAGGTGGCAATTTACTTAGTCACTGTAAGCAGGTAGCTCAGCAGTGATGCTGTAACACCACAGTCCGTCAAATCTCTGCTCCCAGGGCTTCATCCCTGCAGAGTGGTGACTGCTGGGGATCCACCATTTACCAGCTCTGAGGAAGCCTATTGCTTAATCTAACAAAATCTGCTGCAGCTGTGACTAATGCTTTCCTTGCCCAGTGGTTACAAAGATCGCAGCTTGCATTGTGATGTCTAGATTACACTGTACCAAAAAGAAAAAAAAAAAAAAAAAACACCAACACCCCAAAACCAAAAAAAAACCAAACCCACAACAAAATAACCCCACACCAAACAAACCAAAAACACCAAAACCAAACTCAAACCAGTAAGGCTGTGATAAAAAAGAAAAGCCTGGATAAAATTCAGGACTCTCCTTCCTTCCTTCCTTCCTTCCCAGCACCTTCCTTTTGGTTTCTCCCACTTCTTTCCTGCTGCCTGTGCTGTTCCTGAACTCCTCTCCTGGTTGCCTGTTTGGATCTCCTCCCACTCTTATCCTGGAGCTACCACTTGAACCATTTCTGTTACAGATGGGGCCAATGCTTTTCAGTCACTTGAATGCCATGTCCCCTCATCATTGCACCTCAACGCTGAGGCCTGCTCTGCTATGCCTACATGTGAAGTGCCTCTTCTGTATTTTATACTTAAACAGGACCATTTCAGTTCCATCAACTTATATCCTTTCTGAGTCATTTTGAACCAAATGCTCTGCTGGGGGTGCCTAGGACATGATGAGAGTGGTTCCGTCAGTCCCGTAGGGCTCAGTTATTACAGCCAAATAATCAAGTCGGCAGCAGTGGTGCGATTCCCCAGGGATCTTCTGCCAATGGTCAGGGATCAAAGGGAGCTCCCAGGGCCACCAGTGCAGAATAAAGACCCTCAGAGTTGCACTAAGGGACAATAAAAGGATTCAGCTGTGGACACAAATCCTGTGCAGTTACAGCCATTGTTTTTCACCTCTGGCCGTGGAACTGGGTGGGCAGGGAGAGGTGGGGGTCACATGCTACTTTTAAGGGGTCTGTGAAACCCAATTAAGAAGAGCTAAATCCATAACTTTCCTATGGGAAATTTCTTAAAGGGTGAGCAAATTTACAAAAGCACCAGGAGTGCCAGATTGCATGTCTGGGATACAAGCCCGTCATTTTATTTATTCATAATAGTCTTTGTGTTACTATGGCTCTGTGAACAAAGTTCAGGTGGTCAGTGTACCACTTTTGGGGGTGATGCTTGTATTAGAGCCCCTGAGTATGCCACCACTTCTTTCTTTGCTTTGAAGGCCTTGCTGCTATCTTTCCCCCTATTTTTAGCTATTTTATTACTATCCTCCAAAGGAGGAAAAAACCACAAATTATCCAAGCACTTAGACATCTTTAGATGTTACAGTTCAATAGCAGTTTACTGCCATTTTGGTAAATTGTGCTCAGCAGTGAGCCACAATTAAATGAAATCTTCATTCTAAATGTCTCCAAGATAAGGGTGTAGATTTACTCTCCTCAGAATACTCTATATCCTTATTAAATGCACATGTCATTACAACATAAAAAGATTGGCTCCTCAAGCAGACTCTGAAAGATGGCTACATTTATTTTGCTTTCTTCCTCAGATGACTATTAGAAATGCCTCGAGCAAGATTCTCTTCCTGGTAAATATTGGGCAAAATTTGAGCTTTCTCCTTTTGCAGACCTACCCCATTCACTGGCACTTAGCTTGTAGGTTTAATTGGGGGAGGGGGGGGGGGGAGGGAAGGAGGGAATGTGGGAATAAAAAACACACAAGCAAAAAAAAACCCCAACCAATAAAACCTCACCAGAATTCTCACCCCATTGCTTGAAAAATCCACTTGCTTCAAGCTGTATTCATAAATGCAGTAAGTACTCCATGCCCAAGTGTCCAGCTTATTGCTAATCCATCAGACTCAGCACCATTTCAGTGACAGAGGACACTTGATAGGAAAGAGCTAATCCTGCACCTCATACAACAGAGCATGACCATTGACTGTGTTGGAGAAGCTGGGAGAAAGAGACTATGCAGGTGGTGCTCATCATTTTGCCAGCACTGTCTTACATGAGCAGGGAGCACTGGAGAGAAAAATCTACCTCAGCCTCTGCTCCCAAATTCTGCCTTTTGTGTGCGTGTGTATGTCTGGGCAGTACTTCAAGCATCAGCATGCACTGGCTAAAGCTGGATGCTGCACTTTCTTCCCTGCAGGGATAGGCAGCACTCCAGGAGCCCACCTTTAGCACCCAGATGAGAAGTAGGACCCCACTGAGTGCAGGGCTGACCAGCAATGCCTTTGTTTCATGAGTGCCTACCACTGGGGCATGCAGGGGAGGATGAAGTGAGAAGCATAGGTCTGAGATTTGCCTCTCTAACAAAATTCTTAGCTCACAGCCATTCAAAAGCTGCCACTTCTTTTCCCTTGATGCTTTCCTGAAAGACCTGATGAGCTGACTGGGCACAGGACAAAGCAAAACACAAATATACTCCATATGTATTTCTCAATGCTTTTTTTGTGATTGATACCCCTAAACTGCTTTAAAAAAAAAAAAAATTAAAATCCCAGCAGCATTTCATTTGTTCCATAGGAAAACAACAGGTTAAATAGCCAGTCTTACCAGATCCTGAGTACCCTCTGCAAGGTGCAGAGTACCTCCAGCTACAAAGGACAACCTCAAGGGGAAAGGTAATGACTGGTGTATTTAACACCTCCAAGGGTAGGGTCCATCCTCACCTGCCTCCCATCACCACCACCACCCTCAGCAGGCATCACTGTGGCAAGATTAGTGCTTTGGAGGAGCTCAAGAGTTAGAACTGAGTGAGACAATGCGGGCACCAGTGTTTCAACACCGCCAGTTTGATATAATCTAATTACAGCTGTAACGAACAACTGCTGGGCTGTGTGGTGTTCTGCAAAGTAAAGAGCTCCTGACAAAAAGACATAATTTTCACACAAACCAGAAAAAATGAAGAGTTGTCTTGCAGATAGCTCTCGCTGACTATAGGGAACTCCAAAGTGAGCAGCCTATTTATTATATTACATCTGACATTATGAGAACCTGTGTAATGTAATTATCCATAAAAGTCCCAACAGTCTGCCAATTGTTCCTCACAGGTGTACTTGTTTTTAAGACAGCTATCCTAGACATCCATTACTTACAGCCTCCTGCTTGCCTTTTTTCTGTTCTCTACACATTATTGGGAGAAGTTCTTTTGCCATGAATAACTGAATGAAAAAATTTTGAAACCACACATAAGCTCTTGGTTTAAAAATATAGATGTATTGTTATTGTTACTATAGTTTTTTTATTTAATTCTCTGATTAGATAGGACATTTGATGAATTTATAACTTGTCTTCCTCTTCGGTGTACTGGAATGGAGAAGTTCTTTTGCAGGGTCTGGGCCTTACTCTGGTCCCAGGGAGCCACTGGGGTCCTGGGGTTTATTCCACTGACCTCTGTAACTTTACTGAGGAGTACAAGGTGCTGTGCTTCTGCAAAGAAAGAGAAATCTTGCCGTGCAAAATTTGGCAGTACACCCACTTAGGGTCCAAACTCTCTGATTTACAGAACAGCAGCATCACTCTTGAAAAGCGAATACGAGGACAGAGGACTATGATCAGCAACAGACTGAGACACAAAGGACTCAGAATGGTCTCCATTTAAAGAGGCTTTGGATGGCGAGAATGTTTTGAAATTTATGAATAGCATGTTGTTGGTTAATGCTATTTTCAGACTGGCTTTTTGCTCCTTTTTATGAATTGTAGATTTTAATGAAGGCTAGGAAAAATAAAAAGAAATAAGGAGGACTTTTAATGAGGAATACTGAATGGTGTATGCCAGCTCATGTGCAAACATAAACATCTATCACCTGCATTGCTGTGGATTTCCTATGGAAAGCGTTTGTGAGGTGTTGGCAAATTATATGTGTTTCACTGAGTCTATTAATGCCCTGCCAGGTAAATATATTATAAACTCACTGAAAAAGGGATGGTCAACTGCCTTAGCAGACAGCATTAATTAGCATCTACGCTTTAGGATATTAGAAGGTTGCCACAGTAATGAGAAAGTGGTCCTACTTGCATACATACAGTGAAATTATTTACATACCTGATGAAGCACATTTGTTTGGTTTGGGCTTCTTTAGAAAGATAAGGTGCAACTAGATCACAGAATATTTACTTGATTGAAGTATATTATATTCCATAACTTGGGGTGTACCTACACCATTTCATAACACTGGTGCTAACTGAAAGGAGTTTCCACAGACTAATTTCCAGGATCTGCAGTCATGATTCAGCTGTCTTGCCGGAAAAATTAATAGAGAAATATTGACTTGTAATCCCAGCCTCTTTATGATTGACAGATGTCTTACTTAAAATGGACATTCTACCACGGTGCTTGGGCTCAGGCGGCTTTATCCTGTGACTGGTAATGCCATCTGAAACATCTCAGTCATGTTGATTGACCTGCAATGCAGGCCATGGATTGGTCCTCTTAAGAGGAATTAGGTTCATGTTCTAGATCAGGGAAAGCTTTTGGTCTGCATTCATAAGGAGATTTGGATAAGACTTAGGAGCCCAACACACAGTTGTGTGTGGCTCAGTCTAAATGTGAAATCCTTAAAACTTCAGCTAAGCTGACTAGAGGTGCCATGGGAGGTTTCTCTGATAGTTACAGCAAAGTTACTCGAGCCCCCAATATACGGTTATGAGCTTGTCTGCCTTTATTTTGACTGTTTATGGAGTTGCACATGCATGCATGCAGGCAGGCAGGTGCCTGCCTCTATCACTCTTCTTAGAGATCATTAGAGCATTTTAGAGCATCATTAGAGGCCAGGCTGGACATGGCCTTGGGCAACCTGGACTAGTGAGAGGTGTCCCTGCCTATGGCAGGGGGGGCGGAACTTGATGATCTTCAAGGTCCTTTCCAACCTAAACCATTCTATGATTCTATGATTTTTATGAGGAGAAAGGCACCACGGTTAACTCCTTTACCTCATTTCTGGCTTTTCCTGTTACAAGTCCTTCTGCCCCCTCAGTATGCTGCCTTTTATGGATCTAATTCTTAGACAACAGACTCTTTATACCTCATAAGAAGACAACGCATTTAACTTGGAGTTGTGAATCTTTTCGGGCCACCAGGAACCTAAAATATTCCTAAAATCGCACTGCACTGCAACAGTAAAGATTCCATACAGTCAATGGCAAAAAATTCTTTCAGGTGCCCGAAGTAATACATGGAAAATCCTCATTGGAAGCTCCTGCCTCTTAACCGTGATGTTTGTGATGAGTGGAAGGAATTTCTAAACAAGGGTGGTTTTAACTAGGTATGTTTTTAAAATCTATTATGAGAGTATTTCAGTTAACCTATTTCGAAAGACTGGGTAAGCATGGAAAATTTGGTATTCACACATAGTATCAGGTAAAGATGAGCTTAGGTCTCTCCCTTGGTTGGAGGTACAACTTTGCAAGGTGAGAGTTTTAGAGTTCCACCTGACACTTCTTACAACTTTGTCCACCCAATCCTAGGGACCCACTTGGAAACACAAGAATCACAAGAACGGATTCACTTTCCAAGGGAAGACAATAGCTCTGGAAAATTAATCAGGCTGTTTGTTCGGCATTAGGATGGGGAGGAAGCGACAGGTATGCAGCAGCACGAGAAAACAAAAACCTAAACGTAATGGGTTCTCTGCTATCCACAACCAGACTATTGTGGTTCACGCAATCAAGAGAGATATTCACTTAATGATGAGCACCCTGGTTTAACAAAATGAGACTATTACCTTTGCCCTGATAACTCCCAGTGCTGATTCATCGCTATTTGAACGCCAGTGAATCAAGTGTCTGCCCAAGTGCAATGTCATTAGGCAGTAAAGATTCAAATCCATTTGGCTGTGGTGGAGGGAGATTTAATTGAGGTCACTGGGACTTAGAGTGGCCCTTATAAGAGCCACTAGGTATACAACATGTGCTCGTATACATCTAGCTGTGCCACATCCTAAACAGCATGGACTTTCCGAATGCATAGGCCTTGGTACACACTGAGTTAAACAGGGGGCAGTAATCGATCTCCTTTGAATCCATGCTCTGCTTTCCAATTATGTTTCTTCTTATTAAAGATATATAAAGAGAGGTATCAAGTGCTTTCTTGCTGCACATAGTGTCATGGTCTTGTAAACCCCACCTGCTATGTGTGCTGTGCTTTCATGCTGTAGGAGGACACTGGGTAAGATTATTTTCTGAAAAGAATGCTGGCACCAGCCAGGGCCCCCTTTTAAATGAAAGAAAACACAGCAAAACAAAAAGACATTAAGGGAGAATATCTCCCAGCAGCAGCTACAGGACCTAAAGCGTACTGCTATCTCTCAACATATATGCTTCTCTTGAGCTGTTGTGTGCTAATCCTTACAAGTATTCTATAAATGCAATTATAGCTAAACATGTACAAATCTTAAGAATAATTCAACTGGTTCAGAATCTCATTATATTTATTTAACTAGATTTCAGTCTTATTCAAACTCCATGCCAAAAAGCCCACAACCCAAGGCTTCAGGCAGCCTTGAAAAACACTTAAAAACACAAGAACATGGAAGATACAAAGCAAAAATTGATCTGAAAGGCAACATTTCATCCGTCTATTGTATCCCCAAGCATTTCAGAGGCAGTTCTGTCTAGTACATAGGAAACAATAAACTGACTTAAGAACAGGGCTTGACTCAGCCACTTGGCAGCTGCCTTGCCCTAGCCAAATGACTCCATGTTTTTTCCTGTCCCACCCTTTGCCAGCCTCCCCAACACAGGCTGACAACCTTCTGGGGCTGGAACTGTCTATTTTCGTGTACCTGCCCTCTGTCCTTTGGTTCATTCCTAGATGAGTCTCAACATTTAGTTCCTATAAGACCTCTTGTATCTCATGGCTGTGGAAAAGAAGAGCCAATACAAGAGCAGAGGAAACATGAGATCAAATAAGCATCCAACAAAATTAGAGGAAGGGTAGAAGCTAAGGCCGGGAACCCACAAGATTACGGGAAATAATTTTTTACTAGTTCTCTGTGGCTTGTTGTGTACAGAACAAGACCATAGGAAAGAGAATTTCCAGGAGAGGACAGGAAAACAGGAACAGCTATGCTAGGAGACACACTGGTGGTGGTTAGCAACTGAAGGGAAGAAACAGATGACAGGAAGAAAGAAATTAGCAGGTAAGGAGAGATCTATTTGCAGACAGTCCACCTAGTTTGGGAGATTATGAATCTGACTTCTTTTAAAGATCTATTGTTTTGAGCAACCCAGATATTTTATTCCACTAAGCTTTCTGTTTTCCAGGGTCTGTCAGGAGATGTCCATTTGTTCACTTGCTTTGTGTTCTGTGAAATTCCCCATGTTAAAAGTCCCCAAAGTTTGTAATTGACCACAACAGAGCTCACACACTTGAAGATGGTTGAAGCTGAAAGAAGAGACATAGCCGCAGACAGAAAAATATTGTACCGAAGGCTACTAACAGGGAAATACACTGTCACTGTGACTATCTGCCTGTATAACAGCAATGTTCAGCAAGGGATCCATATTGGGTGTCCCTCTCGGCTTTGCAGCTAAGCCATCTGAAAAGCCGACTTGAAGGAGCAGCTCTATTTTCTCCTGCCAAGGCTAGAAGATGCTGTTATAATATCTAGTATTCTTCCTGGAATTTTTATGAGGAATTTGGGAAGACTGGTTTGGCCACTGAGGACAGATATGTGAGCATCTGCTGTAATGGCAGTAAAAAGAATTAGACTCATCAGGAATAGTGATTCATAATGATAGTAGCGGTGTTTGCTCTTTGAATATAAAGAATCTACTAAGGCTTTAAATCTAAGAATAACTTACCCTTCTACATGCAAGAAAAGCCTCCTTTTTTCCACAGCAAGAGTCGCAGCCAGGAAAGGGCCCAAGCATGTGTGCGCCTGTGCACACAGGAGTGAGTGGATCATCATTAATTGAGGTATTTCCTTTGCTGATCATCTCATACAAACAAAGGGGCATGCCATCACATTTGCAAAGACATTTGAGAAGCTGTTACTGTCTGAAACAACATAGATGAAGAAACCTGATGTGCAAATCAGGCAAAATAAAATCTCATACCAGTCAACACTATTTGCTGCAGAACTGACCCTAACTGGACTTTGGGTTCCCAGGGACTGAGGAGAGATGAATTAGGCAAGGTGATGTCTTCCCTCCTCCACCTGGGGCCCAAGGAGATGAAGCCTGAACCTGGTTTCTTTTTATGTATTCCATTAAGGAAAAACAAATGCTGTTCATTAACTTAACTGATATTAACTTTCCCTCCTTTCTGAAATATGTCCAGAAAGTCATCTTAACATCATAAGCAAGGATCACTCACAGTTTGATGAAGTAATTCAGATTGGATGAACCCCTGGCCCCTCCACCTCTGCTCCTCAGGTGAACCAGCAACACGAGCATTTTTTAACTAGGAATCTCCATGTCTTCAGTTAACAGACCTTCACATTTTCCAGGAATAAGGAGTCCTAAGGAAAGTACTATCGATCTTAATAGAGCTAAACCCAACATTGTATTCTTAAAATTAGGACTTAAATAGCTATTTAAAATGCTGAACCACAGACCTAATTCTCCATAAAATTCTACTGAAGAGCTTGAAAAAACCTGTGGAAAAGATTTCCTGTTTAACTAAAGAGAAACTTGCCATAAATGGGTGCAATGGAGTACGTCAGGCTCTCCAGCGGCAGTTAAATGAGCACCACCCCCCTCCTCTTTTAGCCTGCGTAGTCTCTGGTTGAGCCCGTGCATGCAGCTGAAAGAACAGCTCCTGCAGTACCATCCTGCTCTAAAAATGAATCTCCGCATGGTCACGTGCTCTGCTTATAGCCAGAGCGGCAGGCTTGCGACAAGTGTCGTATACGGGGCGTTTAAGAATACGGCTGCAAAAGATTAGCAGCAAGCAGGCGCTTGCTTAAAATGAGATAGACATGGGAAACAAACAGAAATGAAAAAGTCTTCAAAGACCATTGAAAAACCTCCTCCTTCCAAGGAAGCTCTGCCCACATTAGCAGTTTAAAAAAACCCCATGTTTATTTTGGTCAACGCCGACAACCTTCCTCCGTTGTGTAGTAGTTCCCTTCTCAAGTAGTCAGGTGCTCTCTGCAGAGCACAGTCCTACTCAGCAGAAGCAAAGCTGACAAAATCTGCCTCAGCTTGGCATGTTCAGCAGATTGCAGAGTTTATACTGTATATTTGGTGAGTCAAGCATCCGTGCTGCCAAGCCTCTGTGTGTAAACGCAGGCCTACCCACACTGGCACAGTACAGCAGAAGAGGTTCCCAGACTTGTTTATTGGAAAAGTATGTTTATTAAGCAACTATGCTTCAAAATACAACTGCCTTTCCTTTTCTCTCCTTTTTCCCCATGGCCTCCTCAGAACTCTCTGGCACCAAAAATTCCACTGCAATTACAGCCAACAACTGCAATTCAGCCTGAAGTCCAGATATAGACTTCACACCCCTCTGGAGCAATCACTCATAATTTCAGGGGTTTAAGGAATTTCAAGAATTGCCTGCAAAGAGCTAAATCTTATAGAAGTATTGCTCATTTACCACCTGAGACGTAGGGACTGTACTTTCTATTTTAACACTCATAAAACATGTACAAGAGCGGAGGCATTTTTGACACATAAATCTCCGGTGCTGAAAGTTCATTCTTGTTCTGCTGCCTCTTACGGTTATTTCAGGCAATGTGCCACTCTCAATGTTTCTGGAATTGTAATGGCACCCTTCTCCCCAAAAGCCCATAGGATTGCTATTACACAAACTTTGGAATTTAAACCTCTTTTGTTGTTTCTTGATCCTTTTCTTAAAGATCAGATCCCACTTTGCTTGCCAGTCAGTCAGAAATTGTATTAAAAAAATGTTTTAGAGATATGGACACAATATGTCCTAGGTGAATAGACGGTGTCCATTAATCTTGTGCTCCTCTGAATCCTTATTTTAGAACAAGAGACAGTGTGTACACCTGGCGTATATTCAGTATGAGCTAAATTGTCACAGGGACTGAAAAGGCTGCGCTGTGTGATCATGTGCCCCTTCTGCAGACCGCGAAACGGGTAGTCTGGTTCCTGGCTCCCATCTGCTCCTGGGCAAGAAACAGCGGAGGGGAGTCGCACTGCCTGGTGGAGGTCACTCACAGCGCCGCACCACTCCTGTTCTGAGAGACCAGGCTGAACGTCTGCCAAACCCCAACGTTTCTCTGGTCGTAGGAAGATGTGTGGAAATGCAGAAGAGGAAGATCCCCTCCCTCTCCTATTGTCACATGAAAGAAAGCATTTAACATGAAACGGTGAAGAAATATGGATCTGGCCTTTTATTTACCGGCAGTTTCAGAGCATGAGCCAGAACGATCCCTGGTACAACTCCATTGGCTTCAGCAGACTTTGCCAGAGGTCACGCTGTGCCATTAAGAGCTGAAAAAAGACAAGACATGCAGTCCTGTTTCTTTCCAGTCCATAAAACTAGTCTGAAAGGTTTTCTTTCCTGCCTTCATTTTATCCAAGATCTATCAAGAATATTGAGTTCTGTCTTTGTTTTTGCTGAAGGACTGGTGAAGGGGAAAAAGCACTTTCTTTAATTGCAGGGATAAGGGGGCTTAATCTATACCAGAAAGATAGTACTTCCCAGTTAGTTTCCACATATTTTAATCCAGTGGGTGCTAACCAAAGAAAGCACAGCATGTTCAGGATGTTTCAAAAAAAACCCCTCCCCTTCACATTTCCTTAGATTTAGTCTTCATGTTACAATTTATTCAAGTGCTTGTGCCATACTCAGCACTGTCATATCTGAGCTCCTTCCAGAAATGCATCAAACAATACGATTAACATTTCCACATGCTGTTTGGGTTTTTGTCCTTTTCAGGGAAGGTGTATGTGGAAAAATGACTTATTTGGTCCTTTATCTGTTTTGTATACGTCTCTGTCTGAGAGAAGGGGATGTAAAAGAGGAACACTTTGCACTAGGTAAATGAGTGCAGACTCAAATGTGGTGGACTAAATGGGCACAGCCCCGGAGCCATTCCTTCAGTACTGCCTAAGAAGGCACTGTCTGCTGGATGCTTCTTACTCCTTGAATAGACAGCCTGGGAGGGGGAAGGTGCTGCAGTCTCCCTCTTTCTTCTACCAAACTAGCAATAGTTAACAAGGATCTGTTATACTCTATACATCAAACCCAAAGATATACCGATGATGATAGTGAGACATTGCTACGGGTGATGTTTTCTGGCCTTTTTAAGTGTGGAGTAAGAAGGCATTTAGAAATACTTTTCCCAACACATTTTACAGAAATTATATGTTAATTATGTGTTGTTTCAGTCCCTTCAGCTTCTCCCACCTACAGCCTGAAGTACCATCAAGAGTATTTTCTGGTCAGGCAGAGCTTAGTGACCCTCTCAAGACACAGAGTTGGCTGGGAATTTCAAGCTGGTAAAATAACAAAGTTTATGTAATGGTCACCTGTCTCATCTGTACCATGTAAACTATTTCCTTGCAGAAGCAAACAACAGAATAACAAATGACAAAACATGATGCAACTCCACTGATGATCATGCTGAAATCCGAATTAGGTGGCATGGTGTGTGTCTACTGACGTCTACATCAGAGGGAAGGAAAGACTGTGGTTTAAATTTCTGAGGCTAAATGCAACACAGATATACCCTGAAGTCAACACACCTTCATGTGTTATACATCTGTGCTGAATTTGCTTCCCAACATCTTGTTTCTTAGATTTCACTGGGGCAGACGGTGGAAGAGAGCTCCCTGGAAGCAGCACATTCTCCCCCCGCAAGGGATGCCCTTATGTCTCTCAGACATGAACTGTTTGGTTGATTAATAAGCAGTGTTGTTGGACTCAGGAGAGAGTTCAGGTTTGCTTCTCTCTCCTGTAGAGCGGGACTTTACTAGGGCAGGGGTGTTAAACCTGGACGGCCGGAGATGTTTAGAGCAGGTGGTGAAAGTGAGCAGGTGGTGAAAGTGAACGGCAGGGTGGGGAAGAAGAGAGGATGCTGCATGCCCTGAGGTGACAACCTGTTGCGCGTGGTGCGCTCGCCTGGCAGGTCAGTGTGGATGCCAGCGCGCGGAGCTGCGGAGAGGTGCTCTGTCTCCTCAGCCCTCCGCCTGCTAGGCTTACCAATGCGACGCGGCCTCTCCAGGTCATTCAAAACACCCCATGATGCCTGGCAGAGAACCTGGCACAAAGTCTTGTTCTCTGAAAAGGCTTCTTTCTTCCCCTGGATAAGGAAAATCCTTCTGCTTCTAAAGGAGACAAAAGCAGCCATTCAGTTCAGAGCTGGGGCTGTATTCATGGCTTCCAGCAAACACACTGTGCTTCAGTATTGCTGATAAATGTATTAAATGAGAGCATGTTACTTTTAGAGGGCAAGCAGCTATTTTACTTAAATGCTACTTACACGTGAGAGTTAATCAGGAAAGACGTTCTGAACCAATTCTATGATAAGACCATTTTTCCTTCCTTTCCCCAACCCAGCATTTATATACATAAAGGGCATGAAAGACAGTGCGGTGATTTGATTATATTGCTACTTGTTTTTATCACTGACTGTCCATTTACTTTAATTTTACATAAACATCAGTGTTTGGGACAGTTTAAGTTATAGACTTTTAACAGAAAAGTGGAGAATCACTGGCCATTTTACCTGACTCGAGGATAGTGGAGAACCAGAGAAATACCCCAAAGTCATATGTCCAACTCAGAGGGAGATTTTAAAGAGTGATAACTCAGGTAGGTCTGCTGCAGGATCCATCCCTGCTTTTCCTACAGAGACAGGAGAAGCAAACGAGGTAGCTCTGGAGCTGCGGGTGAAGCCTGGCAGCCCTCCCCACCCCACGGTGCCACGTGGAGACAGGACCGAGTCATTTGTGGGAAAATCTCAGCTGTGACAAGAGCTGAGTAGAGGGGATTAAAAGGCCTGTAGGATAAAACCTAAGAGGTCCTTGTAAGCAAAATGTAGAACTGGGCTTTTGGGGGTATGTGATAACAGTAGCAGGTTAAGAAAAAAATGCAGTGATTTAAATGGATTTTTACCGAGGCTGCTTGAAGCCTGCATATGAAGACGCAAACCCCTGCGAACTGAGCCCACTGGGACCAGTCTAGAAAGTGTGTGTGAAACCAACACAGGATTTCACAGGGCTGTAATTGTAAACTCTGCTTCCACAAAGTCTTCACTCAGACCTGTCAGTATTTACAGGGATATTTCTAGTGAACCGCCTGCAGACTTCAGCCTATGACAAATGCTACAGAATGAGAAAAAATAATTTCTTGGGTCTTTTTCGGGACACTGGAAAGGTATTTGAAAAAAATTTAATAGTCATATTCACTTGATATGCTTCAGAACATTAATGCAAGAGACTTCTTTTTCAAATAGATTCATAATATTTATAATAACCCTTATGCTATGCTGCTTGTTGCCGCCCACGTGAAGGAGATGCCATACAATGTTGTCTGATATTATTTGCTTAGCTGTAGAAATTTTGGCATGGTATTGTGTAGAAAATGAGAGGAATCAGCTGTGTGCTGCTGATATATTACCTCCTCCTGCAGCTTCAAATGCTTACAGCTCTTGTGTTGCACCCCAGAGGTGACTTCATTACGGTAGGTGAATGTTTTCCTGTGTATTAGGATGTGTTTGTAACATTCCTTGGAATTAAAGATACTGGACGGATTTCTAATGGGACATTTAGTAGAGCTGGCTGTCATGTTGGAGACAGCTTCATTTAATGTATACTACTTCATTGGGTAACCCTTTTGCCAAGCCCCAGCTGGCAGCAACAAGGATCAGGTTTTGTGTCTAGATGTCCACTTTTAACATCATCGAGAGACACCAGATCAAGCTGTCAGAACAGTTAATGAGCAATATATTCCCTGCTCACAAGCAGTGAATGAAACAGGCTTATTCAAACAGCACATTATTTGGGAAAGAACAAAAAGAAGAGAAACAGAAAACAGTGAAACAATCAACGATAGAACCCTTTGCTCTCTGCTCCACTCCCTCCTACTCAAAGTAGATGAATAATAATTCAGATTGTCCTTCTTTTAACATATTGCTGCTTATTGCCTTCCCAAACGAGACCCATCACTTGCTGACCTGTATAGATGTAGAACTGTCTGAATTTAGCTGCTGGGTGAGACCTTTTGAGGAAAATCCCAGCTGACTGTGAAGGGGCCAGCTCCTCTTTTCTGATGGCCTCCTCTGCTGTGGGCTCCACTGCTCACCTGGAATACAAAAACACATGGCCCACGAACACCCCACTTAAAGAAAGGAGCTTCCTTAAAAGAAGGGTCCTTCCTTGTTTCCCAAGTTTCTTCAGCCCGGTTCTTTGATCTGCAGCATTAGATCTGGGTGGCTGGTCACGTTCTGTAACACTTCATCGGTTTCAATGAAAATGTCATAAGAAATGTCTTAGGGCTCAGGGTTAACAGTATGTCTCAAAAATTTACTAAACTGTATGGGATCAAGACCCGTAACTAGTTCTAATCTTCAAAAGTTGTCATTGCTCTCTGGAAACCTTTGCTTTTAGTGTATTGAGTAAGTCCTGAAATTTCCTGTGTCTGAATCTTCTCATACTCCAGTGGGCAACGCTCACTGCTGAGAGAACAATCTCGCTGTTAGGCACAGGATTTTCAGAATCACAATCCTCTCTTAATCCTATTCATTGATTCAGGTCCACACATTGATATTTGTTGTGGAATATGATCTTTTGATCGGTATTAAACAGAGTTGTGTGGGGTTTTTTATAGGTAAGAACATGGTAGAAATGTTAATCTGATTGGCTAACTAAACTGTAATATTAAATATGCAGTTTTATCATCTCTTTCCTGTGATATGTTGACTCCTTATATTCCTTCATATTTTTACAAAAATAATTTTTCTACAGTCTGTGTGGCTAGGCTGAAAAACATGGATATAGAGCTTGGCCACATGTTCTCTCAACATAAAACCAGCAATAAAATGTGTAGTGAAGGCTGAGATGGACTATATATAACAGGCAGAGATGAAAACCATATCCTGCTGAAAACAAAGTTAGCTTTATCATTGATTTAATTTGAGGCAGGATATCAGTCAAGGTATGTACATGCCTCAGGCTTTGCTCATAGGAACATGTCTTTATGTGTGCACCCCCCCTACACCTACTTCCCTTTCTTATCATGGTTTTCCCATCAGCAAAATCCAATATTTCGAGTACTGATGAGAGACCTGAAAGTCCATCAGTTACAGAAAGCAAGCACCAGGTCAAGGACAGTCTGATAGCTCCTGGAGTTGTACTTTCCACTGCCAGAAGTCACTGTTTCCAGCAGTAAACTCTAGTAGCCAAATGCCATTGGGAGTCAGATCCCCCGTAGGATCAGTATAGCTTTATTAAAGTTGAATATGATTACACTTATACCAGCAGCTCATCTGATTGATTAGTGGAGTCTCACCTTGCAAGATTGCAAGAGTGGGAGTGGAAGGAAGGGATGCATTTTCCAGTGCTCCCTTAAGTAGAGAAAAATTCGATATTAAAGGGACCAGGGATGCCAATGTGTGACGCTGACTGTGGATGAAGGTTGCAGAACTTGTAGCAACCTTTGCTGAGCACCCAGAGCAGTGGTAGGTGTCAAGGCCCATCCATTTGGACTGTAATCTAGACCTGGATGAAAACTCTTTTTTTGCCAGCCAAAGATCTCAAAACCGGAGACCTACCATATCTTAATTGAGCTCATCATACAGTCAGGTGGGCTACAACTGAATTGGGCAAGATGAGAGCTGAAATGGGAGCAAACTCCTTCCCAAAGAGATCAGCTATGGCAGTAATGATTCTGGTGCAGGCAGGGCTGATTTCTGGTACTCAGGTGTCTCTTCCCTGTGAACAGGCACTTTCAAATAAAATTCCTTTCCTTGAGAAATTCCCAGACCTATCTACTTAGACACGGAGATGCCAAATATAGCAGAAGATACTGAGACTTTAAGATTCACTGTCTTCAACAGTTTTGATGGTGCCTTCGTGGGACAGAGCTGTTAGTGAAAAGATTTACTCTAGGAAGCAAATACCACACAAAAAAAGAAAGAAAGATCTTGCTCTTGAAATGCTTTTCTTTTTTTTTTCTCTTTAAACCAGAAGAAAACTCATCTAAAGAGCAAGACATTTAGAGGTTTTAGAATTTATTAGGCGTAAGGAAATAACCTTGACAAAACTTGCTTTTCTGTGTCAATACCTTGAGCAAGAGCAGGTTGAGACAAATGTAGCAGGAAGTTCTGAAGGAGGGGAAAAGATTTAAGAAGGCTGGGATGCTGCTGTCTTGTAATGCTGAGCTAATGCAATAGCCCATCAAACATCCTGGCACAAACATACACCTCTCTGTCACATAACCCAGATGGCAACCGGAAGCAACACAAAATATTTCAATTAAGGTACCACTAATGGTAATGTGAAGTCTTTGTCTTGTTTGGATTTACCCTTTAACAAATTATATGCATAAATAAATAATGGCTGACATTCATAGTCTTAATAAAACTAGTTGTGCTCTACATGGGGAGATGTGATCTTTCCTTTCACAGTATTTTCCTCTTCCACCTTTATCAACTTACTGGCTCCATCATTTTTTCTCCAGGACCCTCAAATTTGGTTCTATGTTGTTTCGATGCTGGTGTAGATAATGAATCTCCTCCAAAACCACCTCTGGCACCTCTGCTTACTTCTCACCTTTTCACGGCTGTTTTCGGGTATCATAGCCATCTCCCACAGATGGCATGCCCCAGCCTTCCTCAGTCTTTAGTCCTCTCTAGGGGTTCTGGTAGCAGGGACAGCTCTTCATCAGCCAAAATTTCCATGGCGCTGTTCCCCAAGTCATATCCCAGGTATACATCTTCCTTCCCTCTGTAAGGCTTGTAGCTGATGCAGTCTTGTAAAGGGTGTCAGATGTGCTTCAGAGCGCTGCGCACTTCAGTGCACCCTGAATGCTTCAGGATGTATTAAAAACGCCAACATCAGCAATATGTACAGCCAAGTGCTCCCTGTAGAGTCAACCTATTTTATCCATCAGACAAAGAGACATAACTGTCATCTTCTAAAGACATGTCCCAAAAGGTATAATCCTAAACTCAAAGCACTTCCATGAGATCTGTGTAAGCAAAATTTGCTGATGCTCTTTGGTTATGTCCAAAGCTAGATTTATAGATGGCCTGGACTATTATTTCTCTTCCACTCTCCAGGGAACTCATCTTGCTCACCTGGATAAAGCCAACACTGAACCTTGTTTGGACTGGGAGCCAGCACAATAGCAATGTCACTATCAGCTGTGTGATTTTTCAAATATTCTCGCATTTTCTATCTTTTTTTTTTTTCTTTGCTAGGGAAGAAATGACCTTGCACCCTACTTGCTTGGCTTTATTAAAGGAGGGGCAAAATCACATTTCTGTCTTGGCTATTCAGAGAAAACTCTTAAAATCACAAACTGGACTGGTGCCTATATGGCCTTCATATTTAGGTGTTTTCCCAGCTGGGATTCATGTGCTTATGCCACTTCAAGGTCTCAACACACAAGATGTGAAATATTGCCTTTCTGACAACCTAGGAAAAGAAAAGGCTCTGTAATATACAAAAGCAACCAGTGAAAACATTTCTTCTGCACTTTGCCCTGGGGCTAGTAGTTTAAGTCTAACCTACTGCAAGCCACAGCTTCCGAGCGCTACAAGCACAGCCCATGTCCATTAGCAGCGTTTGCAGGGGGGAAGATGCCGCGTCTCTCAACTCCTTAGTCAACTTCTAAAAAGCGCTTGTCCCAGGGAGAAGGATCTCTCTCACCCTCTCTTTTGTGATGGGTTCTCATCGTGGGTGAGATTTACAAAAACCCACAGCCTCTCTCTATATTTCCGTGACTGGCTCCCTTCTAGCAGTTTACTCTGAGTTCCTCACAGGACAGCCAGAATATCAGGCAGGCAATTAACGACCTTCTGCCCGCACCCCTGCCCCCAGTGTATTTCGGTGTCTAACAGCATAAGAGAACACAACTAATGACACTCGCAATGCAGGAGAACAGAAGGAGGTAGAAAACATAATGAGTTACTGTAGAATAATGCACTTATCCCTGCTCCTGAGGAAATGAGCCATAAGGGGCACGGTTAAAGCCTGGGGTTTTGTACAACTATGGGTTACTCCAGTCCATGTTCATTTCACTTTAATTGAGTCCTTTCTTTAAAATACTGCTTTCAATTTCCAGTCTTCAGGAAAAATTATTAAAATAAGCTACTTTTCACCTTTGTCAATAGACTGTACACACATCCAAACGTTTCATCATTCTCTAAACCTTAATTTCTGAAGCAGTCATAACTCCTGAGCCTGCATGGGAGAAAACGTGCTTGAAATCAGTTTTAAACACAGAGTTTATAACAAAATCTTCTGCATTTCCTACGTGCTGCTAGTGATGATCCTATTCAATATGGGCAAAATAGTGAATAGATTCTCTCACATGGATTAAAAAGCAGAACCGTTTGAAAGTAAGTGTAGTGGTTTGTGTTGTTTGGTTGTTTGTTTTTTTTTTCTCTACGCTGGCTTCCATTTGATTCCTAGCTTAAGAGTGTATAATCTTCAAAATCGTTTTATTGCTGCAGTTTGGTGTTATAGATCACCCACCAACTAACTCTTGGGGGATCCCTGAATTCTTCAAACAATTCCCAGTTTGCAGGTAGTAGTGCCCCCAATATTTGGATATAGTAGTCCTGGGCAGTGTTTTTTATGATGAATAGTGCTTCTCCCTAAGTACTTTTCCAGTCGTCTATTGCAGTCCCTAAGGTCTGATAGCCATTTCTCACTCCAGAGAGGAGACAAGGACTTATCTGGCAACTGGCCCATAGACCGTTGCTGGTGGGATGATCTGTGCAGAGGGCGCCTTACAGCTGAGCATGGCTCTAATAGTGTCTCGAGCTATTACAGCCTGTCATTTCTTCCCCCTTCCTCTTGCTTGCTCCCACCTCTTGGCCCTCCAGTTTCAAGCCTTCTTGATCTTTCTCTGTGATGATTTTACCAGCTCTATGTGGCAGCTCCTTGCACTTTGCTAACACCACTTCATAGCCTCTGCTCTTGGATGGGTCACAAGGGAGTGTCCCCCGCAAAGTCTCCTCAGAGCTTCTACCTCCTGCCCAAGCTTTGCTTCTCAGTCCTTCCCATTCCTTAGATAACCCCTCAAAAGGACAGTCACACATTGAGCAGTATCCGCTAAAGGTTCATCGCCCATGTTGCCTGTGTGAGGTTTATAACTTCATCCCATTGGAACGCAATTCAGCAGTAGGTATTTAGTATTTATTTACTGTCATTGCCAGATGTTCCACAAAAAAAAAAAAAATATGGGGAGAAGATTATTTGGGGACGGGATTTCTAAAGCTGCAACTTTTTGCCATGATTTGGCTCCTGTTTAAATTCACAGTAATATTCATCCTGAGTCTTAAAGGTAGAGAGTTCATTATGGATAGAATGATTTTTAAAATGTCATCCATCTTGTCATAAATAAAGTTTTTGATACATTTAAAAGAATAAATGTAAATTATCATTGTGGTCTTCAAACTTTATGAAAAGAATTCTGAAATTTATCTTGTGATTTCACCAGCCATTTTGTGCTTTATTATCCATTGTTGGATTATTTGGATACAGCCATTGTTGGGGGTAATTATTTTTAGTATTTTACATATGCAACTTTGAAAGGCTCTGTAAGAATACAATTGTTAGGGTTGCATTACTTCAGAAATGATTAAGCATAATCATGTAACTATAAGCATGCATTGCACAGAGAACTAGAATACAGGATTGAAACAGTCTCAGTGGTGGTTGCTATGTAATTTTTCTTTTCATACTAATATTGAATTTTATGTATAAAAGAGAAACTGGTTTCTAAAGGTTGAGAGAAAATCTTAATTCAGAATTTCCTGTAGATGCAGGCCCTGTTTATTTTGGGAAACTGCATTACATATTTTAACTAGCATGATATTAAATACGATTTTGCCCTGGATGTAATCGAAGTTAATTTTGAGCATAACCAGATAATACATTTTTAATGGCTACTGTCCTTTTTAATTTATTATATACATACATTTAAATATCTGTATAGCATATCAGATATATAGCCTGGTAGCAAAAAGTGATGGTGATATTTTATATCTTAAATTAAAATTTTAAAGGAGGGCATAGTGACACAGAGCTGTCTTCTCTTTGTGAGGCCCTAGAAATTAGATATTCATGTAGGAAATTATGTAAGAACTAAGTGTGATAATTGCCCTCTTCCTCGCCACTTCCTCCAACATGAACCAAGTCTGCTGGTTCTAACTGAAGTGCTTCATCGAAACTAATGGAGTCACACCAGTGTCCTCTAGCAGGCAACCTAGTCCTTAAAGTTTCTTTCTCTGGAGGGCTTTCGGCATCAGGTGTAATAGAGATATGATGTTTCTGGAAAAGGTGGGGTATCTCATCAACATCACTCAGAATATAGTCTAACAGAAATTAATGGAAGGTTTACCTGAATAGGAGTTAAGGAATTAGATGCTGGAACTGCAAGGGTGAAATTATACAGTAAGTACTAAATCAGTATGTTGCTGTTATAGAGTTATCATCAAGCTCTCTGCAACCTATCTGAAGGAGAAGCATACTTTTCACTCCAGAGCTCAAGAAGCGTCATTGCCTCAGGGCTACCAGGAGGTATAAGTGACTGCACAGCAGCTAAGAGACGGCAGCACATTCTCCCACCAGCTGCAATAACATGACCATGGCTGACCTCATAGCAGCATCTGAAGGCTGTGCACCCAAGGGCTCGTGCTGTCCCCATCCCTGCAAACTGCTAAATAATGGCTGTGGCTCCTTGTGGCCTCTTGCTTTCACCCTTGGACGCCGGATCCCATGAAAAACACCTCTATGTTTTTGAAAAGTGTACATACAATCTTCATGGAGAAAATTTGGGAGTACAGTGGATAACCACTGTGGCAGATGCCATCATCTGGGTGAATTCAGCTAAGACACTATAGATCAAAAGAGCCATTGAAATCAATCTGTCCTATCCGATGCAGTAATAATCCTCAGGGCTGCAGAGAAACCTACATCTGGATCTGTTGCTCTCCAGTGTTTTTACTGTCCTTTAGGTAAGAATGATGGCAGTCTATGATGGGAATGTAACTCTTTAACCCACATAGCCAGTGGCAGCTTAAATGCTTTTTAGCATAAAACATAAAACCATTAAACAAGAACAGTGGAAGGTGTTCATTACTTAGATAACATTCAAAAGTTACAAATATTCAATTGTTATACATTGAAAAACAGAAAAACTACCTTGAAAAGATTGTTGTAACTTTTTCCACCGAGAGCATGGATAAGCACAATACAACTCTAATGGGTTTTAGCATTTAAAAAATTCTCTACGGAAGCTTCTTACAGTGAGTAACAAGTAACGTTAATAGCTTGTTGTGCTACTACTACACAGCACTATGAGGGATGAATGGTAAAACAAGATTTGAGAGAGTTTCATAAAGTACTGGTGGGGATAGACCTGTTATTCTGAAGACAAGAGCTATTTCCACACACACTAGAGTTTTCCCTTTCCATAAAGTATTAAATGCTTACAGAGTCCCTGCGAAAGCTAGCACAAACTAGAGCTGCCATGCCACGTTTTGTACATAAGTATTTGTTATCACCTTGTTGGTTGGCTTTTGTGTACAAAAATAAAATCATTTGTTTTTTTAAAACTATGCAAGTAAATCTTGTCATTAACACCCAGCAAAGACCATAAACGTATTTATACCCTAATTCTAGATGTCATAAATGCAAGAGTGATGTTGATACTGCAACTCTCCATATTCTCTGTATGCCCATGAATAAATCCGTTGCCAGCCATGCAACAGGTGATGATGAGTCCATCAACTACCCAAATCTTTACTAAAGACAACTCACTAATTTGTGAGAGGACTCATCACAAAGGCACACAGGACAAAGGCTCTTTCGTTCCTCCTTTAGGCTCCCCCTTACCCAGTGTACGTGATATGTTGTAACTGGATTTGGGGGACCTGTGGCTATTTACCTCTTCGCAACAAGCAGAAGAAGGAAAGTTTTGGCTCTCTAGATCTACCACCCCAGCCATAGGAGAACCCTGACAGCAGGGTGCCCATGTCACCCTCTTAGGCCTTGTCTTCGCAGAGGAACAGAGCAGTGCCCAGGGACCTAAGAGTGTGGCAGGCCTTGAGTCTGACCAGGGCTTAGACAGCCCTCTGCAGTGTCTCAGAATATCAAAAGCCTCAAGCAGAAGAGGCATCTTTGTATTTCTGCTTCCTTCTCAACCTTGTTGTAAGCCAAGAACAGCAATAACTGAGAAGCAGGCTCGCTGATGCCAGACGTCCCTGTTATATCCACAAACATTAGTGAAGACTGACACAAAGAGGGACTTTTTAATTTAATGTTGCAGACTACAAATTGAATTCTCAAACCTGAGAACTGCCAACCTGACTTGAGGCTTGACAGTTCTTAATAGCCCGGTTACAAATTAATAATTTTTATGTAGCTGAGTGCATAACATTTTGATAAATTGTCCATTTGCCTGTCTGCTTTATCCAGCTATGCCCTGTTTCCTTTCTAAATCTAAGGAAACTCTGTCCATAAGTTGACTGTGATGGAAAAAGCTATTTAAAATCCCAGATACCCCAATGCTTTTCACACATACTATTATAATAGGTGTTGCCGAGCCACTGAATAAAAATAACATTGTATGTGTATATAGTTTCTTCATTCTTTATTTTTGTCTTTTTTCTTTGCTCGTTTTTCTTATGTCATTGCAGACTTGTAATTTTTGTATATAGTGTATCAAAATATCTATATAGATATATATAGATATATATAGAGAGATATATATATAGTGCACAAAATATAGATATATTTTGTATATCTTCAACTTACAAGTATTTTTCACTGTTGTTCCTTTGCTCTTGTGGGGTATTTCAGTCCATCTCAGATGTCCTAGAATACTGGCCTTACTGTGCCATCAATGACACAGACAAAAGAGGTCTGCATTGACATATGACAGTCTTTCCAAAATAAAGCTTTATCTTCTGGACAAAAGGTGTAGAATCATTAGTAGTTTCATGTTAGAAAGGCAAAACAAAGCCTAACCAAGCATGTCCCTCTAAATCTGACAGCTTGTTTGTGCTAAGCTAGCTGGGCCGCTCCTTGTCTGGCCTGCAAGGCAGCTTGCATACTTGCCTCCTCTGCCTCTACATTTCTCAGGCCACCGCAGCCCACCATCTCTTTGCAGACACCTCTTGAGAACCCTCTTCCTACTAATTTGACTTCTTTTTTGTTCCTAGTGCCCAGGCCTGTAATGGTTTGTTATTCCCTTTCATATCTCTCCTGGTCATTATAGATATAAATCTAGTTGCTCTGTTGGTGGGCATCCACCTCATCTGGTCCATTGTTTTCCTTGCATCTAGTACAGGTTATGATACAAAGTGGATTAAACCAGGCACAGTTATCAGAGAGCTTTAGGAAACCTCTCTGCATTAACGCCCCAGCTTATGCTCTACCATAAAAAATAACAAGTTGAGATCGTATTCATAAAAACAAGGTACATGTTCTGTATTTGATCACACATGGAAAAAGAACTTTTGGAGATGTTCAAGAATATCAACAAACTCCTTTATTCGAAAACAAGTGTCATCAAAGGCGTAGATTTTTACACTTGAAAAGCACTTTGTGATTTCAGGACATTTTCTCATCTGAAAATACACTTGATAATAAATGTTTAGAGGACCCATAGCAACTCTCATTTGTGCTGGCTGCAGTCAACCTTACCTGTGAAAGTCTTTCTGACTCCTTACCCCAAAGGGATCACATGATAGTCAGCAACAGCTCTCTGTTTCTCGGATAATCCACTGTCTGCCATAACCTGTACTAGATGCAAGGAGGCAAGGGATGTCACAATGTCTACTATTTCATTCCCCTGACCCACTGCAGGCCTAAACCATTCCTGATAGATACTGCGCCCCTGTGCCTTATTTACTTTTTCTAGTCTCTCCAGGAAATCTATTCCAGTGTTAAACTATCTTTCCAGGTCAAAAGTTTCTTTGATGTCTAGCCTAAAATTTGTTTCACTTAGGAGTAAATCCATTGTTCCTTGTTTTATTAGCAGTTAACATGGAAACAATGTGTTCTGTCCTTTTCAGTAAACTTCTCCTGGAGATGACCACAATCTGCCTCTTCAAGTCTTTTCGGAATTATGCAGCCTGGTTTGTTTTGTTTTTTTTTTTGTTTGTTTTTCTCTAGTCTTCCCTCAGGAGCCTTCATTTCCAGATCATTAATCCTCTTTGGACTTTCACCATTCAAAGTGTGGTGCTGAAGATGGAAAGATTACCTAAGCTAAAGTTTTACCAGAACTGACTAAAATAACAGATCTTCTTCATTTGTTTTACTTGCAGCGCTTGCGTTTTTACTTCCCAGCGTGATGCTTTGCTTTTTTTTTTTCACAGTTCTGCTGCCTCATATCCAGTTTCCAGTCTGCTATAAGGCCCAGATCCTCTTCTGCACAATGACTGCAGAGAAATTAATTTCCTACCTTATATTTGTGTAGTTCATTATTTCTGTACAATACTTTAAACGTGCCACTCCACACTTATTTTTAGTGAATTAATTGATTTTTTTTTCCATCCTCAGACCATTTCTCCAATTTTTCATGATAATCTTCAGCTTTCATCCTGTAGTCCAATGTGTTGCAGCCTCTCCCGGGCTGGTATCATCTCCATGTTTAATAAATTCAATCCATTCTATTATCCAGCTCATTAATGAGATTACTGAAAAGGAAACACCTTGGTGGCACTGGCATAGGGAGCTTCAGTTCAATTTGACAGTGAGCCTGTAATAATTACTTCCTTTCAGTACTATCTTTTGAAGGATGAAGTGCCTGGTGCAACGTGGAGCCTGGAGAAACATCTGCCCTCCATGAGCTGCAGAGCTTCCTGCCTTCCAGGGCCGAGAAGCTGCATACTGTCTAATAGGCAGTTTATTTTGTGTTAGCAATTTAACCTCCCTGACCTTACGCTAAAGCCAGCTTTGCCTGGGCACATGTACGTGCTCAGCTAACCATGCGCATGTGCGTCTACGCTTCCTGGTACAGAGCTTCCACCTTTCTGCTCCAAGACCACAGGTGTTCCCTGAGCTGAACAAACATGACGGGTGCTCCTGTAGATACCTAAGGAGCACTGGCTTTGCATTCAAGCTAATAGGTTTGAGGGAGATCTTTTCTCTTGCTGACGTGCTGCTTCACAGCGTTTCTCAAGCGTGGCTCACAATGGAATAGGAAGCAGTCACAAGTGGGATGACTCACACTCATGAGCTATTTTCATCTGGCTTATATTGCTCTGCTAATAATGTTTTCCCTCTGTGTTCAGAAGTCTCTTTCAGAGAAAATGAGGTCTGCTGGTGTGAATCCACCAGTGCCATCCCCAGCTGGCAGCATGTCTTCCTGACTGAATCGATCACCTTCTCTTTTCCTCAGTTTCTCCACTGTGAATATGAAATTTGCCTGAACATGTGAAACACTCTTCGATTGTCTGTAGATGCAAATGACTCCTATTAAGTCCCATTTGCATTTTTATGGTGATTTTATTTCTAACCTCTCATAGAAGAGGTTAGGAATAAGAAGAGGCTTCTTTCCATCCCCAGACCAGTATGGCATCTAGTCACGCAGTGTGAGCACCCAGTCCTTATGTGTGAAGTTGGAATCCACTATCTTCATTACAACTTTCCACACAGTCTGACATATTTTCCTTGCCTTTCATCTATTTAGCAGCAAAGGAAATGAATTTAGCAAGTACACGACAATGGACAGTCCATCTCTTTTTGGGACAGTTGGGGCTAACCACTTGGTGAAAGAATTCAGCTGCACCAACTGTGCCAGAGGCAATAGAGGATTTTTCTTCCCCGCCTCCTAAACATTTCTGAAATGACATCCTGTGTAGGTGTGTGTCCACGAAGGTCTCCACAAACCTGCCCAAGTCAGACATTTGTCTCCATTAAGTCATGTGCAAAGATAAGGGCATTCCTGTAGTCAACAAGACGGCACATTGTATTTTAAAATGAAGGATTTGCAGGGGTGGCAGCTCATTTGCATGCAAGCAATGTGAATGTAGCGGAGGAGGTGTTGTAAATCACCAAAGAGCTACTTGACAGTGCCACTCTGTGAGTCTGGTTCAGAATTATTAATTAGAACAGGCTGAGGATGGTTTGTTTGCATATCAGTTGAGCTAAGCCATGTTGGAATCCCTGTAAATAATAAAACAGGCTGATTAGGCCTAGTCATTAATTAAGTGTCTTCACTGTGAATAAACAGTGAAATCTTTCAGTTTGCCAGGGACCCCTATGACACTGTGATAAATATGCAGTCGCAAAAGCTCCTGTAACGTGGTTTGACATCTTCATCTATTAAATTGCAGCTTTCTCACCGGTGACAAGGGGTTCAAATCCCACAGCGGATGATACATCTGCCTAATTTTGTTTGTTAAAATATATTGCTTTGGAGGTTTCAGATAACCAGGGTTGAGAACCTGCTAGGAAGAAAGAAGGATGAAAAAAATTGTTAATACTCTAAACTGCAGTGTTCGGTCATCTGTATGGGTGGCTTTTTATTGTATATTTTTATTGTATAACAATGCAGAAGATGATAAAAAATCTGGTTTTATTATTATATGGATGTGAAAATCAGTTATTATTTATCTGACTAAAACGGTATACATTTAAAACCTAATTAACTCGTCTCAGAGGTTGGTGCTTGAATGGTCGTTTCTGGTTCTAGCATCTGCTGCCCCTCAGTGTGGAGTGAGACAAAGTTAAGAGATCATTTTTACAAATGATACTTATTCAGACTAAAGACAGTGTTAAAGACAATTAAATCTCATGCCCCAAGGCATCAATTGATCACAGCAGGTGATCAACAAGGAGATTTTCTCCCCTTATGCACTGCTGAACAATTGGTGAGGTACAATGTGGAGATCTTTCATCTTCTGAAGATTTGAATATTGGCAACTTTTGCAGTCAGGATATTAGGCTGCTAGACAGATCAATGTGCTGAGCAGACAGTGACAAGTTCTGTTTTCTGTGTAACATACAAGTACTGCAAGTCACATGCGAACGCTGTCTCCTGGAAAATTAGGTTATTTTTATCAGTTCAGCAACAGGGCAGAGATCCACTCCGTTCCTGTGAAAGTTGATGGCCTCGTCCCCAGATATTCCCTCTCTGCAACACATCCCTGCGCTTTGCCACAGCAGAGAGAGCCAGAACAGCCTTATTTAGAAAAAGGGGTGCAGCCATCATTTTGGTATTCTGATGCTCCCAACAGCCAATTTAACGGTACTGAGGTAATTGCAATGCTGAGCATGAACATTTGAATAGGTGGGAGACAGATGACTCAGTGAGATCCATCTATTGATCTCAAGTTTTTCTAAGTATTTAAGTGCCATGCAACAATTAAAGGTATTTCTGAGTATGCACTAAATGGCTTTATTCTGACAAGCTCTCTTGTTTCTTTTATACATAACAGAGACTGAGAATGCCATTGAACTTAGAAAAGCTTTTAGGAAGCCGGTGCTCAGCAGACTGACCGTTTGATGCTGACAGCCTTGTGTAACAAGTGGTAAACAATCAGCCAGGTGGCAGGAGATCACTGAAGTTACAGTTGTGGCAAGCAGCAACTTCCTGAATCCTCAGGTTTACCTGGACATGATCAAAGGTTATTGGCCTCAAAGGGAAATTAATACAGGGACATAAATACATTTGGAACAGCTGGATTAACTCCTGCTAAGTACAAAGAACCAGAATCCACAGTAGTTCCTCAAAGAGGATAGCAATGACCATGAGGTTTGCCTACTTATTTGGAGAGTCCACCATTGATGCCTAGAATTACTCTCTGAAGCTGTCACCTTCATGCTCCAGAGAGACCCTAAAAGGTAGCCACTGGCAGTGTTCTTCTCTCTGCAGTGATTCCAGCAAAGTAGCATGGGAAAGGCGCATGATCTGCGTGCCGGGAGACCTGGCTCGTGCGGAGATTTGCAGCGATATTCAGTACAGTGATGTCACCCAGCTGGCACAAGGGAAGGGATTAGCCAATGTCTAGACACACTTGAGGCTTGCAGGGGAGCTGGCTATTTGCAAATGAGTCTGGAAGAGACTGAGGCAACCTTGGTGGGCTGAGCAGAGGCAGGGAGAAGTCCTGCCAGTTCTCATCCCTGCTGCTCGCTGAGGGAGCGCGGCTGCTATTGGTGAGGCAGATGGAGAATTTAGGTGTGTGTTGAGAGTCTGGGCTTCTCCTCCTGGACGTTGTCCAAGAAATCTATTATAGTTTCTGTGTGAGGAGGAGACACAGCTCTTCTCTTTGCTGTTAGACTTTCCTATTGCTATCTGCACCTCCGTTGCCTGGAGATATGGCTGCCATAATTCTGCCTGATAACCCGCTCTGGAGTCTACTTTTGCTTTTATCCCTGGTTTCAACAGCCGGAGGAATTCCGTGCCCCCAGTTATGATTAACAGATCCCTTTGGGCTGGAGCTCCTTTTGCTATAAAAGCAGGGAACTGCTGAAGAAGTAGGCATCCCTGAGTTTGGCATTTATTCTCCTTCAAGGCCTTTGGGACTGCAGGAGTTTTAAGTTATTAAGCCTTTGGCCATATCACAAACCATGCCCTTTTTTCTTTTCCTGGCTTTTGCAGAACAAATAGCCTGAGAGCTGGAGAGGTTCGAGTTTATTTTATCGGCTCCTTATCTTGCCAACATGCTTTGTCAGGTGGAATGAGCAGTCCTTTTGTTTGTGGCTGGAAATGTGCATTCCACCCAGAACAGACAATGACTCCCAAAGAACCTTTTGCAGAGCTAAAGAAATATGTAATTTAGAAAGCTGCTTCTTTCCCACATAGCTCAGCTAAGGCACGTTTCATCTCTCATTAAAGCTGATGGAAAGCCTCCTAGGTACTTCAGTAGTGTGGAATCAGGCCTATTAATTATTATACTTCTCACATTCTGGGGACACATACCAATGCTGCACACTCATCACAAAATATACCACAGACGGCGGTGAGGGTTCATGATAACTTTATTTTGGTTGATGGAACAAAATGGCATTGCAGAGAAATTTCAAGGTAAGTCTTGCACGCTATCGCAGCAATTAGCATTGGATCACTTCAGCTTGATCCTCCTTCATAAGAAATCAAGACCTTCGACTGGTGTCTCCGAATTTAGTGCTGCCAGCTTCCTCACACACTCGCCTTGTACACTAAAGAAATGGTCTGGAGTTTGCTTTTCATATACAGCCAGGGCTTCCAAGCAAAAAAAGGAAGTGCCATACACTACAAGTAACTGCCTCTGGGAAAGGAGAGCAGAGGGCTGTGTCCTGCTTTGTGCAATAGACCACACATTTGGCACTTTAACAAAAGGAAAACGTGCACTGTACTGCTGAGAACTCCACAAAAAGTGCAGAATTTGCTTTGTTCTCTAGGCCAGCTTCTCCTCCTCTTCCAAGCTTTGTCTTTTTTAACAGAAAAGATTTCTAGCTGTGAGACTAGCCTTCCCAATGCAAATGACACACAGTTTTGTTGAATTCACAGCCAAGCAGACAGAGGAAAAAAATCCTGGAGAGTCAGATCCAAGTCTCTCAAGTAACACTGAGACTCCTTTTGACTTTGGTGGTCTTTGAATCAAACTGTGAAAAAAGTTTTAACATTCCATAGTCGCCCTAACAGAGGATATTGTTTCTGATGCCTAACAACCATTTATACATCTCAAACTGCTGTAAAACACTGTGGAATGGCATACTACTTGCATCCATCAAATGTGCCTATCTAGTGTGGCTGGCACATCCTTTTAAATAGATGCTACATGGGAAGTTCTTCCTGGAACACATGCTTATTCTAGTGGCAGTAGTAAGTAGGACAGCCAAGACATATTGGTCTGGTGGTGTTGCCTTTGTTTGACAAGAAGCCCTGGAAAAAGAAAAATAAACACTTTAAGATTCTGCAGAAGAAACAACAAAGGCCAATGAAAAGCTTTCAGCTCTCTTTTTGCTTTACAGTATCTGTGCATTGGTTGATTTCGTTTATATCTACTAGCTTACGTTTTCTTAAAATTAATTATTTTTTTTTTCCTTGATCATGTTTCTAATCTCTAGACCCTTTTGTAGGGTATCTCTCCTCTCTGGTGCCTTCCAATTTATTATCATTTGCAAATTTTGTTAATTCATTTCATCTACCCTCTCTAATGTCACATAAAAGAGGGTAATAAATTAGACCCCAACTCTTTAGAGGATTAGGGTGTAAGATTGGCCCTAAAACATTCCCGCTGTTGTGCTTTAGTCATCTCCCTTCAGGCTTACCCTTCCAGGTAATACTGCTTACTTTTGTATGGACACCTCAGTAGTTTTTCAACCACGTGTCAGTATTTATGAACAAACCAGCTGAATTAATTGCAAGATGAGTGATGGGCTCCAGCCTGCTTAACTCCTACCTACTGTGGACAGTAGTGCCTAAAATCTCTGAGGCGCCAAAGAGAAATGCAGTCTTATGGGCTTCTAGTACTTTTTTACGCTGTGGACATTTGAGACCATTACATGCAACTTAGGCTGAAAGCTCCTGGACTGCCTGACTTCCTTCACATGCGCCAAGGTGCCTGTTCTGGGGTGGATATTTCTCTCTCAAAGGTTTGTTACAGTCCAGGTTGAGGCAGCAGAGGCACCTTCCTGTCAATGTACCCCCGACAGCTCTGCAAGGTTTGGGGTAATTCGTGCTTTTACCACTGTACCAGTGGTGTAATCTAGTGCTAGAGTATGCCCAGAAGAAAAGGACTTGAGTCTCTCCCTGGAAAAGAACCTGGGAGATACTGAACCTGTGCGTTGGGAGTGGACATGGTAGGCCAGGTGCTATCCTAAGTCCTCGCTCTTGGGCTGAATTCCAGCACAAGCAAGAATACAAGGCTTGAGAGCAAAAAGGCATGGGTAGGGCATTTTAAGATGGGGACGGCTTGAGCTTTCATCATATGCTCCTTACAGTGTGTGTGCACTTTCATCAAGTCATCACTGACCATCACAAGGAGATGCCAGTCTGGAGTGAGGAACCAGTATCCCTCTTCTGGTATCCCTTCAGCTGGAAATCTTAACTCCTAATCAAGAAACCTAAACCAGCAGGTAGCACCATGTCCCCAACACCAGGTCTCAACCTCACTAAAAGAAACGTTGTGTGCTTCAGCTTGGAATTATTTCTGGGAGAGTGTTGACTTTTTAGTTAATTTTCTCTAAAAAGATTTTAGCAACGCTAAATCAAAATGTATACTTTCAAAATCAAGACATTTACATCAGTATTATTTTTTTAAATGATAGACGTTAAAAATTAGAAAATATTTTCATTTCTAATTTTGACTTGGATAAGGAATATTTTTCAGGAATTTCAACAATCTCCCAAATGCAGATTACGTTCTTTGAAAGTTGTCTATCTGTGTGACCATCTATCTATATGACTGCATCTTCAAGTGTGTGTGTGCGCGCGCGTGTCTGTGAGTAACTATGTCTGCAACCAGTGGCCTCAGAAACAATAGGAAGACACCACTATATTCAGAAAAACATAGAAAACTTTTTCTGAAGTCACAGTGAGGGGGAGGTGCAATCTGTTTTATCGTACACTTGCAAAAATATTTATGCCATAATATAAATATCATAAAACAGTCTAGTATAAATATAACATTTTGCAAAAAGCCCAGTGAATTAAACAAAGCTCATTTCTGACTAACAGTTAGTAGTAAAATAAGATGTGCATTCTGGGTGCTGGAAAAGGAAATTAAGCACATTTGGAAAATCCAACAGCAAGTAACAAGCCATTATGATTTTTCTAATAAGCTTCTCTGAGTCTCTGAGATCTGGTGATTTCACTGAAATGTGTATATTAGAATATGGCCTTATAAAGGAATAAAAATTAGGATTTTATGAAAAAATGGAGCAGCCCAATGAATCTCCGGGGGAGCAGGAGGGCTGACTCTCTGGTATGATATCCCAGATCAACGCCAGTGGCACTTTGTGGTGACTGATGGAATGTGTCTGATGTGCCAGAGAGGGGAATCAGGTCTGCTAGTGATAGAGGAGAAGCAGAGGAAGAAAAGAAAGAAAGTAATGCCATTACTGAGGCTGGAGATGGGCTAAATTACTGGAGAGGACGACAACAACAAGCCTAGTCTTTGACAGTCTCTATTAGAAGGAGACTGTCCCCTACCAGTCCTTGACCAGACACAAGGATGAGGCTGGATGAGACGAGACACAACCAGCAAAGCAGCTCAGCTGGTACCGGCATGCCAATACTGAACTAAGCATCCAGTCAGCAAAACAGGGTGGACTTCATGGTGGCAGTGATAAAAAGAAAACCTGTAGGGAATAAGGAAACAGCTGCAATACTATTAAAACACAGACAAAGAAATAAATAATTGCATGGTTTACAAGCTAATTTAATACTTTAGTACTGATTATAACATATTTGCTAAGCAGACTGCCAGGCACCTGGAGGTTATTTGCATTGTACAGATACCAACAGATCACAGAGGATCTTGTTACCAGGAAGCCAAATACACCACAGCAAGGTTTATTGTTTTGCCTGTGTTTCAATTGTTCTTCACTCAGAACATCATAATTTAAAATTATCAAAACACTGAAAGACAGGCCCTCTTTCCAAGTGTGCCTGGGCATGTGCTTACCTTGACGCAGAGCTACCTCTGAGGAGTTGCCAAGACTCTCAAAAGACTGGACAAACGTCACAAGTTATAGTCGTGTCTCTGGAGCATATGGAGACCACTCTTCTTCCTTGGAGAACATTTCACATCTTCAGAGCAGTGGATGTCAAGGACTAGAATTTTAAAGACATTCAGATGTCAGACCCATTGATTTTCATAGAAGTTAGCTGTCAAAGTGCCTGTAAATGCACGCTGTGCGGGTTTTCTTCAGGGAAACCTTCCACAGGTACTGAAAGGGAGACACTTCCAAAGCCTGGGAGCATTTATGCAGTGACCATAACAAACACCCCTGTATGGCCTGGTTTCTTTACCGAAGAAGTATGTGTATTGTTGATGCTGAATAGAGCTGTAGTAACAACATTGAGGGAAACACTGTACTATGCAGAAGCCCTATAGGATGCTGTGTCAGGTGACTGAGAAATATGGACAGACCTTTAGAAAGAAGACTCAGTGGAGCATAACGCTGCAGTGCCATCTTCTTCACAGTGAACTGGTTTAAATGAAAACTTCCAGTTTACAAAGTGTGATCAACAGTGAAAAGTATTCCTGAGTTTGTTTTAAGATGGTTAGGAGAATCTATGCATCTATCTATCTTTACCAGAATGAAGACCAGTGACTATCTCAAGAACTACTACACTTATCAACCTTCTGGCCTGACAGTTACTCATGTATTTTCATAATTACCCTAGATGAAACCACTAGTTAAGGCAGCAAATGCTTTTTACTTTTTCTTTGCAAATGACTATCAGGTCTCCTGCAGGTGATCTCCAGAACATCTTTGCACGAGAAGTACAGACAACTCTGGGTGTCTCCTGGAGGCCCTGACTTACTGAGCCTGAGTTGACATCCTGGGTATGTATCAAATGCAATAATTAGTCCACCTGCAGTCCTGTTCAACAGTCTGATGTGTCTCGGAAGGCAACCTTGGAATGTTCTTTCTTCCTGACACAATAATGCAGTATAATGTTAGAAAAAGGTTTATCTTTATAATGCAGAATCTTACTGGGCTTTCAGCAAACAGTAAAATGTTAAAATAAATAAAAATGACGGGTGAGTTAAAATGAAATCTTAGCATTATCTTGAAGGTCATTCAGCATCAATGGTCTATGTGTAAGCAGCAGTAAGACTGTTTCTAGGGCTTGCACATGATCCTGCAAGGTGCTTTCCACATCTTCCAAGATGCTAGACTCCTCCTGTCCACATTGAAGAAGCTCAGCACCTTCCATAATGGCATCTGTGTGTAGTAAACACATAATGCAGCCAGCAGCAGTAGAGCTTACAAGCACAAACATTTTGAAAGGTAGCAAAGAGTGGCCATGAATCGGAAACCATTTTTGTCACTGGTTTCTGAAAAGCCAGTAAGGGTTTGAATGAGCTCCAGCTAGAAACACTATTGTAAAAAAATCATAAAAACTGCTTTCATTTTTGAGTTATGCATATTTGCTGTGCTATTTGCATAAGGTAAATCCTAACCTAAGGGTGGAAGGAGGAGTAGGAGGATTGTCAGGGGGCACAAGTCAAAAACTGATTAGAGAAACTGTGATCGTGTTTAGAAGACTTTCAAGAATTGCACAAGACCTTCAATTGAGCACTCACCTTTGCACTTTATTAAATGTTACAAAATGTTTACCTTTCAATGAAGCAAGAGAGAGACAGTGACACAATTTCTTTCCAAATTAATGGCAAATAAAGCCTTTCTACTTCAGTATAATGAATTTGATTACACAGCTCTAGCCCTTTACTCATAAAATTCATTACCATTGAGCAGCCAAAGAAGGAAAGGGATTTCTAAGGGAAGGAACAATACAGTTTTAACTATCATGCCACTGGAAAATTTTAAATGTCTTAGACAGTCATCTCAAATGCTGTTTATACACTGTGTGATGCAGATATACTTGTTTTACTGACTATTTAACGTCACCATAATCAGCAATAAAACATTAAAATTACGGCTCTGGAGCTGGAGAAAAAAAAATATTTTCTCTCTTTTTTATCACCGTGATTTACATATGTACATAAATATTTGGAGATTCTGCTCAGAAAGGGCAGAAGTGAAACCGCTAAAGCAAAATAGTGTAGTGCTATTGATATGTCTACAACTATCTCACCTGTCTGACCTGCTATTAAGATCTGACCCATTCATCCACATTAAAAATACAAATACAGATAATGAGAGGTCTCCACAGTAAGACCCAAACGAAGTAAAATTCCTTCAAGACATAATTTGAATTTAATGGCTTGTCCATGAAATAAACAAAGCATCATAAAAAAAAAGAAAGTTTAATGAAGCACAGTGAATCAAGACAATGTATGATGTGCCAAAAAACCTCTTTAATCTTAACAGGCTCCTGTCTATATTTACTGCAACACGTTGTCAGAAAAGCTGAGCTCATCATGCTACTTTTTCGGTAACATCATGATGCAGAATTTTAACTGGAACAATCAATTTTGATTGCTGTTCCCCACTGCTTCATACTGGAGGGGAAAATGTGTTTTGGTGGTGAAAATTACTTTGCAATCTTTCCTTCTGCTTTGCAGAGTGATCTGTGTCTCTTCTCTTTTTGCATGCTGAAAAGGAGTTCATCCTGCTTTTATTGGTTCAGGTGTAAATTTGTATTTCCCCAGAGTAATTAAAGAAAAGGAGAAATTGGCCTGACTTGGGAAGATAAATGTCTTTCTCTTCTAACGCCAGTGTTAGGTATTTGTACTAGCTTGGCTTAATACTAGACTCCGATGCTATCCTTAAAGTAAAATGAAACTGGTTTCTTCTTTCACCTCTGCACTATGCCACATCAATTTTCATAGTGCAATTTTTTTTTGTACTGTGGAGGAACATAATTCAACTCTACTCAGATTTCTGACTTTGCTGTAAATTAATCTTGCCGATGCATGTCTGGCACTTGAACTAAGCTGTATCTTCCTCTTCTTCAGTAGCCTGCATGACATCAAAACGCTACTCACACTGTGCACTGTTGTTTCTTATCTAGATTATGATGATATAAAGAAGACCAGAGGAAAAGGTAAAATGCCAAAAAGAAACTCTGTGGTGTTTTCATAGCTTGTTCCTATCCTCCTCCAGCTCAAAAATCCATCTTCAAGAGCTCTGAGCTGTCATGGGCTGTGAGGATGGGTGACAAGAAAATCTATTTGTCTTGGCTGGAATGACAGTTTAAAACTCTAGCCCTTTTATAATACAAGCGCTCTTACAGATATAATGGATCTGACTTTCCTCTCAGTTACCTGAGTATAAATCAGGATTATCTCCTTGACATTGCACCAGCTTAAAGCAGAATCAGGCCCATTTCCACATGTGTTGCTCTGGTGAAAAATTTGTCTTCAGCAGTTACATTTCCAAGCACTAAATACTGTGGGTTAGATAGAGAACAGAAACAAGCTCCTCTAGTGTCTGGTTTCTCTTACTGCTGGGACCCTTGATCGGTAGGAACTTTACCAATATACACATTTCAGAGTCAAAACAGTGCTAGTGTGGTCATGCCAGGAAACTGATTTCAGAGTTAGTCTACTCTGAAGAAAAAGACTAACCTCCATCTCTCTGCTAGCCCGAAGCAACATAGTGGTTAAGAAAGATTGTACGAGCATACGAAAGTCCTTTGTGAGCACATTAATGCTGAGATAACTCATAAACTCCCCCAGCAGAGGCTGAGGGGATGTGGTCAGATGGGGGAAGGGCTACGCATGTCCGTGCCTCAGGGAGTCCCAGGAGCCACCAAATTGCCTTCAGGATGCCATCAGCACTCTTGCCTTGTGTTTCACCAGTGAAGATGAAAGATATTTTTCAAGATACTTTAGCTTGTGCCAGGGGAACTGGCATAAGCAGACAAGGACTGGGGAAATGAAATGGTTGCTTAAAATTGCCTTTGCACACATGTAACCTCTGAATCCTGCTGAGCATTTCTTTGTACTAATTTGGGCCCTGTTCTAAGTTATTCCTAGAAGAGAGTTGTTCTAGGGTGGTTATTTCCAGGAATTAAATTGCAGCTTATTTAGTTCTAAGGTATCCACCATAAGTAGGAGGAAATAAATGTCACTAACAGAAAACCAAAAAATTTGTTGTAGCGCTGTGGGAAGAGAAAAGAGAGAGATGTCAGTACTGACATTGGTATGGTTCTTCTTTTTAATGCTTCTCGTGAAAGTTTCCTTTATGGTGAACCTTTTTAGAGAAAAAGTTGGTTTGCTATTGTAGAGGGAATTAAAATTGCTATTTATTTGTGCTCCCTTTTTATATAGATACAAATAACTATGAATGATGAGTCAAATGTCAGCCTTGACGCTTGGAGCTACGGCTCTGCATTAATCTTCAGCTTGGCAATTTTTTTCCCCTTCTTCCTTCAAATTTGTTTCATCTGAAGGGTTATTCCCCTCAGCTACTCAAGTGGGAGATCAGTTACCCAGCTTCAACTTCTCTGCTGTAATCCCTCTATTTAAAGGTGAGATAATCAGCTTTTGTTTGGTTGACTTGGATCTAAGACAATCTCTGGACTAAAGACAAAGAAGAGCCTACATGGAGAGAATGCAGAGACTCTGCTTGCCCGCAGAGAAAGGAGGTGGCCTTTTATGCTCTTTCCAGCACTGAAAATTCTCATGCCCTGCAAACCCCAATGGTATAACATAGAGCACTACCCAGAGACAAATGTTCCTGTTAGTAAGTGAATATTGTTTGGACAGCAGGCTCAGAAACGTGCCAGAATATTTGGCATGGGTGATCATCCCAAGGGAGAGAAAGAATAAACACTTTGTTCATCAAGTGATGGCACACAAGGTTGCTGCTTGGGGACCTACCTTTCAACTTCTGTTGAATGTCACTTTCCTTTTAGGATTGTGTGTTTTGGAGGCAAAACTAAATTTCCTTCCTTCCTTCCTTCCTTCCTTCCTTCCTTCCTTCCTTCCTTCCTTCCTTCCTTCCTTCCTTTCTTCCTTTCTTCCTTCCTTCCTTCCTTCCTTTCTTCCTTTCTTCCTTCCTTCCTTCCTTCCTTCCTTCCTTCCTTCCTTCCTTCCTTCCTTCCTTCCTTCCTTCCTTCCTTCTTTCCTTCCTTCCTTTCCTTTTTTCTTTCTTTTCTTTTTTCTTTCTTTTCTTTTTTTCTTTTCTCTTTTCTTTTCTTTTCTTTTCTTTTCTTTTCTTTTCTTTTCTTTTCTTTTCTTTTCTTTTCTTTTCTTTTCTTTTCTTTTCTTTTCTTTTCTTTTCTTTTCTTTTCTTTTCTTTTCTTTCTTTTTCTTTTCTTTTCTTTTCTTTTCTTTCTCTTCGCCCCCTCCTCTTTTTCTTCTGAATTTAATGTTAAAAAAAATCATAGGACAGAAAACTGGTGAGAACAAAGTGGTTTATACCCCTAGAAGTTGTGGAGGCATCCAGGCTACCTCATCGGCCTGTATCAAAATGTCTCAACAGTGACTGGGCATTTCCCCAGTGGAGTGTATTTCTGTATCCCTTCTGCTTGGATCTTCCTTCAAAAGAGGCTCACAGGAGTAGGCAGTGGACACTGACTTTGGGTTTCTACCCACTATGAACTGAGATTCCTCAGGAGCTGTATTTCAGCCAGAAATTCTGGGCCACAGGAAAGTAAAAAATACAGAGTATGAAATCAAATTCCCATAAGGCACTGAGACTCTTTAGAGGCTGACGAAATGAGCAGTTTTGTTATCTCCAAGCAGATGTTTCACTCTGCAGTTCCATTTCATGCCTTTGATATTTCAGGTTTTAAGGTCTATTTGGGAGTAAACAAACACTAATATATCAGGATTTCAGTGAGGCAGCAATTCCCATTTTAGGACTAGGTTAGGAAAAGGGCCTAAAGAGGAACACTTCTGTGTGGTGAATTCCTCTAGGAAACTGCAGATGTTGATGCTCAGGGGAGAAATAATTTTGTTCATGCCCCTGGAGTAGGGTTCCTGGTTCTGGTTGGGTCCAGTAGAAGTTACCATACGATAAACATCCTGGTTCTTCATAACGTAAAATATGATGCTTTGTAGCTCTGTAGCTGTGAGTGGCTAAGGGAAAATGCTTCTGGAATTGGCAAAGAACTAATAAGTGTTGCTAAACACTTGTGTTAACGAACTCATTGCACAAGGCAACAGATCTGATCCTGCCTGCAAGCCCCCATAGGCTCACCTGGAAGTTTGCAGGATCAGAAGGGATTTCAACAGCTTCTCTGAAAAATCACCCTGGCAGAAGATCACTCCGCTGTTTCCCCACCCTGGTGTGGGAACCTGTTGGTGGTCAGATGCATTAGAGCATGGAGCTGGCAGGGAAGTACATAGGAAGGAATTCCTCCAAAGGGATGGGTCAGAGGGATGTGACACGCACACACCTTCCCCCCCATTGCTATCTTATGATTGCACCATTACAATTTCAAACTTGGCAAATGCAAAAGTTAAAGTTCCCATGGCAACAGTTATCTCTACCACAATTTATGCCCTGTATACTTATCATACACGTTTAGCGACAAAAAGGAATATATTACATGACACATTTAACAAAGAAAAAAAGAAAAGAAAATACTCCACCTGTGGAACGCAGCCAAGTTAAAGATTTCAAGAGAAACCTTGATTTTTGCGCTGCTTGACCTTTTCAATTTTAACTGTAAAACTTTTATGCTTACATTAACAAAGATTTGTACTTATTATCTGTTCACCTCATCCCACAGATGGTAAAGGCATTGTCCAAGCAGAAGAAATGTTCTGTTCCCTAGATACAGTCTATCTTCTACTAAGTCTATTCTCATGTTCCACTGATGGGCCGAGCTTCATTTGTAGTCTTGCTGGGACAGGAATTAACAAATATATTAAGAGAAGACTGGTGAAAAATTCAGTGATGCGATGTCAGTTCAGGCAGCTGTCTGCTTTAGTCAGTTTTGTAGTTACCTAACCTCTCAGAAATATAAGTAGAATTGGATGAAATTATATGGATTTTGTATCCTAGTTTTGGTGCAGAAATGTGGGGATTTGCCCTTTCATCATACATATAGGAATGGTCTTAGCAGCTCAACCCAAAGTTCAGTTCCTCCAGCATCGTGCTATCAACAGTGACTGACAACAGGTGCCTGTGAAAGACTACAGGAACAAGGCAGTGATATAGAGACTCTTCCCAGAAGTTTCTTTCAGCCTCAAGCAATGGCTCAGGAACATCAAGAAACAGATTTTGGTGGGTTTGTTTGTGTTTTTTTTTTTCTATTCCTATTCTAAACCCGTTAACTGGTGAATTCATTTTATGCAAAATACCTCAGAAACAATAATGGGCTGAATTTAGCCCAGAAAGAAGTGGGTATTATTTTACCCATTTCAATGGAAGTACTTCAGGGACAAAATTGTGCTACTTGACCTAATTCTCTCCGGGTATCCCTCCAAAGGCAAGCAATTTCACCAAATCTGTGTAAAATGAGGATAAGTAAAAGAAGAATCCTGGTGGATGTTCCAGGCTTTCTGTCTCCATGCACTTGTATCCTTGTTGACAGCTGTTCACCCTCACTATAAACCACTCTCAGGTCAGATTGGCATTGCCTTGCACACTAACTCCGCATTTCAGATGGTGTCACCTGTCATAGCACTGTTCACGAGTAATTTCATGGCAGTGCCTGTTATTACACGAAGCATGAGGCAGTGCCAAACAGCACAATCATACAATCATTAATTTAATCAATTTCATTAACTTCACCATCATGGTAAGAGCAGAAAAGTAGATTTTTAGAGCTGTTATGACAGTTTTGTGTTATGGTTTCTTGGGAGTTTCACTAATTTCACTTTTCTTAATCATTATATCCCCATACAGGAGTTTTCCCAGGCAGATTACCCAATGCAGGTATGCAGTACCTGCAGTACCTGCCATATAGTCTACAATCTGCCCCTCCTGCCCCCCCCTACACATGTGCAGTGTGTATGAGGGTATGACAGTGTATATGTATGCAAACTATACCAAACCATACAAAGGTTTATTTACCTTATTTACCTGTTCTTTACTCACGGCTCCAATGAAAGTGAGATACAGGCATTTCTTACACGAGAGACTTGCTGTTAGGCTGTTATGTATCCACTTGGAAGTAAAAATTACATAATCATGCTAACTACCATGCCCCAAAACAGCTGTTATGCAAGCAAGACTTAGAAATATAACCCTAAGTATCATCAATACACTTTGTGAACAGATTCTTAGTGCAGAGTTATGATCATTGTATGCAACAGTTATAGTGCGGTTTATTTGAAAGATATGTTTTGAAACAACATCTCATTTAATGGGACCATAACATCTCCAAAAGAGAAATGTTACAGTTATTTAATATCAAAGAAAGAATATACATGCGTACCTGCCGATACAAAGGCTGTCTGTGCCCTAAGGCTCTCATGGGTTGAGGTCTGGGAATGTCTGAAAAAGGTCACTCTTTAATTAAAGCATTTCTACTTGTGACCAGGTACGATTAGCTTTTGACACTCAATTATCTCCATATACCTACAGTAAAAAGTTACGTAGATTTCCTGGATTGCCAAATATAACATAAAGAGAGCTTCGACTCATACTAGAGGATAATAAAACTGCTTAAGTGTGACAATTTGGGAAAATCTGACGTTTCAATGATAAAAAGTTCCTCCTTGTTACAGTGCCATAATTCAGACATCTTGGTCCACAGATTAGCAGATCATTTCTCTTCTCTCATCCTCAGACAACAAATGTCTTTGCTGATGGTGGGTCAATACTAGCATTTAATTTGCTTGACATGCACAGGAAGAATATCTCCCAGCTCTGTCAAGTCTGAGGCATGTGACACAAATTCCTGCCTGCCATTATTGCAGGTTCTAACCTAAGAAAGAAAGAGTTTCATCCTTTCTCTGCAAGCCCACTTGCCAACCCACGATATCTCAGCTACACAACCCTGGCAATGATCTCCTTGTCATAAAGGCCTGTGCACCGAGTTGTTCAATCTCTACTCAAATTAAATTGTCTTCTTGTTCAAAGAAAACAGTTGAAAGCTATGGAGTTGGGGCATAGCCTGGCTCCATCCCCATTTCTGTATCAAGTCTAATTCAGAGCACCATGGGTCCCAGCAGGTGCCATGTGGGATTCCACCAGGCCCCACTCCTCCACTGTGTAAGGACTATCCCTAATCTTTGTTTCTTTTCTTCTAGCCATGTATTAAACCATGTGAGGGGACCTCCCTTTTATCCCATGGCCGTTTAATTTCTTTAAAACCCTTTGCTGATGTGAATCGCTTTTTGAAAACCCAAGTCCACTATATATCAGGCAGCACGCCCTTAGCCTGATTCTCATTAACTCCTTCAAAGGATGCTAATGGATTTGTGAGGCATGTTTTCTCTCTACAAAATGATGTGTTTACCAATTCTATTTTCTATGATCTGTACCAATTTGTCTGGTACAGAAATCAATTTTACTGGTCAGTAGTTTTTCAGCTCTGCTCTTTAAACTTTTTTTTTTTTTAATAGCATCACATTTGCCACTTTCTATTTCTCTGCTTTCAAGAGTGATTTCAGAAATTAGTAGTTTAGCAGTCTCATATTTTAGCTTCTTTAGAATGCTTGGTTGAATGCTACCTGGTCCTTGAGATTTGCTACTGTTCGTTTTATTGAATTGCTCTGAAAATCTCTTCTGTTGACAGTTCGATTTCAGACTGCTCTTCAGGCTTGTCCCTGTAAAGAACGGTTCAGGTGTAGAAACCTCTGTGACCTCTTCTGAAGAGAACGTTGATGCAAATCATTCGTTTAGTTTTCTCGCCATGGCCCCTAGCTTCCTGGAGTATCCCATTTGCACCTTAATCATCTCTCAGCCCACTGAGTTTCCAACAGGCTTCCTGTCTCTGAGAAAGTTCTTATTAGTCACTTTTATATCTGTAGGAAGTTGCTTTTCAAAATCTTTTTTTGGCTTGCCTCATTAGAGTTCTACATTCAACAGGATGAGTTTAACTTGTCTTTTATTTTCTTCATTTGGACAGGATTTCCACATTCAAATGGATGCATATTTTACCTCTAATAGCCTTCTCTATTCTGTTGTTTAAACATGCTGGCTTTTTTCAATTTCTTTTTTTTTTTTTAATATGTGTGATATATTGACTCTCAGGTTCTAGTAAAGCATACTCCTCCAAAGCATTTAATCCTTTTGCCCAGTTATTTTGAATAATTCTCTTCACTTTCATGTAGTTTTCCATTTTTCTAACTTAAACATCATCATCATTAACTTTTTTGATGTTTTCAGTCCTGCTCAGATCGTGTAAGTATTTACAGTTTGACTCAGCACCCACACACTGCTTCAGAGAAAATACATTTTTTTTTTCTCCTTTTGGGTGTTTTCAATTAGGTTCTCCAAGAACTAGCTACTTATTGGTTCCAGGATTTGTACCTCAGACTCCAGAGACCTTACTGCTACTGGAGGTGAACTAAGATTTGAAATTTGCTGTGTACTGTCCTTGGAAATAAAATCACTTTCCTGTGTCTTTGACAATATAGCTGTGAAAAAAAAAAAGGGTTAAAAATATCATATGTCACTGTAAATCAGAAACCACTAAAAAAATTAAGCTAAGACACAAGGACAGTGGCGTTACCTAATATCTGGAAAACTGATAGCCCTCATATCCTTAATCATCTATAATTACCTATGACAGGCAACAAATGAAGTACACTAAATCCTGAAGGTAGGTAAGTCACCTTAATAAGCCAATGCGTTTAACGAATTCCCTTGTTTATCACCTCGGTCCAGAAAGGGCTGTGAGGTTCATAATGAGCTCTACAGCAGCAAGGTGGCGTATCACCTGAGCTGGCCAAATTTCAGCTGGCCCATCCCATCTTCTGTTGCTTGGAAATCTGTGGCCTGCTAGGAGGAAGGAGGTAGCCAGTCACTGTTTCTGTCAGGAGGTGCTTGCTGTGAGTGCAGAGCCTGGGACAGGAGCCACGTGGCCTCTCCTTCCCACCACGTTGCTGACCATATCACCCCCACGCCATGCCAACTGCCCCTTCCTCCTCCTGTCCCTAGGCTGGGAGGCTGAGCTTTGGATGCATGTCCAGATTTTTTGGTGCAGCAAATTCAGATTCAAATAAGACTAAACACAAATGAGCCCAAGGGCAGCTGCTCACCTTAAAGCTTCACAGCCAGACCGGTTATCCAGCCTATGGGACTCTTGCCAACAGCAGCTAGGGAAGGAAACTTTCACAAAATACCCAGGACTGCTTCTCCTTGTGTTGCCTTCACAGGCCACTTTGAACTATGCAAGTGTCCTATTAGCAATACTGCCACTGACTGAACTACTGCGGTGTTACCACAGTTCCTCAGATGCCCTTCAAGGTGCCCTGAAAGGATTTGGTCTGACATGCTTTTCTGTTGCTCTGGCTGCCTCGGAGAAGATGGCTGCACTTTTCCAGAGCTGAGACCTGATTTCATAGATTTTTCAGGCCAGAAGAGACCAGCGCATTCATCTGTCACCCTCAAACACCATCCCTCTAGCATCAGGCACAGATATGACCCTGGCATTGAAGTTTATTAAGTTGCGCTTATTAAGCTTACAATTTAATTTATTTTCATAGCTGCTTCGATGCATGTGTTTGACTAAGGGAAGAAATTCTCAAATTAAAACTGCGTTTCTATTTTATATTGCCTTATCAATATGTTTGTCTCTTGGGGTGACAGGGAAGATAACCCCGATTCTGGTATTCATGAATATTCACAGAGGTGAGAGGACTTAAGTGGTGAGGATATTGTTTGGAAGAAAATTTAGATCCCCTTTGCAAACACCATCATTGTGATAGAAATTATTCCTGTTCCCGGTAATAATTTACTTTAAAAACATCCTCCCTGTATTATTTCCAGCTATCAGAATTAGTCAGCAAGGTATAGCCTAAATTCTGATACAGGGCAATTGTAGTGAATGGAGAAACAAGCACCAGTTATATCACTAGTGTGCCCAAGAAAGGATTGCAGTGATAAGGGAAGATGAACTGAATCATTTATTTCACCTTATCTTCTACTGGTAATAAAATAAAAAGAATGAATAATCATAGACTCATAGAATCGTCTAGGTTGGAAGGGACCTTTAAGATCATTGAGTCCAACCATCAACCTAACATTGCCAAAACCACCACTAAACCATGTCCCTAATCACTACATCTACCTGTCTTTTAAACACCCCCAGGGATGGCGATTCCACCACTTAATAACAAATAATTGTTTTTATAAAGAACAAGCTACTTGTATGCCTTGCCCCTCTGTCCTCATAGAAAGTTCTCACCAGCCAAGGTAACACTTGAGTTCACGCTATTTCATGCATTGGACGTTTGACTGTAACTATATCACGTGACTTTAGATCCCATTCAATTCCTAAAGTTTAGCTGTCTGTAACATGAAAACCCCACCGTGCATACAAGCAGTCTCATTTAAGGCAAATTAACTGTCTTCATGAAGAAGGATCTGCACAACCATGCTGTCAGTAGACAAGTCACAGAGCGAGCTAGCATGGACAGCAGGGACATTGCTGTGCTCCCCAGAGCATAGGTGAGGCTGCAGTTCCTGCACTTGTGCTTCTGCCTCTTTTTTTTGCTCTTTCTGTTGACAGAGAACTTCCTTCACCAGCAGTCTCTGCCACACAAACTTTGCAAATCTTGCAGGAGCATTTAGAAAGAAAGGGTTGGTGCATCCCTGTTTGCATGGGCATGTCCACAAAGGCAAGAGTCGTGATTTCAGCAGGAACAGACATATTTGCACTAGTACTGAGCAAACTAGCTTGGGCAGCGACAGCAGCACACTGTGGCACTGGGAGTTCAGGCTAAATTGGACAGATCTGCCTAGAAATGATGAGCACATGCTGAGGCAGCTGTTATGCACTAAGGACCGTACTGCAGAGCATCCTTCTAGTGGTACCCAGACTAACCACACCAGAGGTGTCTCTGACCTTGCTGCAATGACACCTCTGATTGCAGTGTAGGTGGTTTTTGCTGCTAGACACATCAGTGCGTTGAGGCTGTTTTGTGCTGCTCTGGGGACATGAAGCAAAAGTAAATAAACATTTACCAGTCAGCTGAAATGGGTGGTAATGGACACTAATTATGTAAGTCAAATAAAATAACTGGTGTTTGAATGACTGACCTTTATTCTATAACTCAGAGAGCATCCATTTGCTACAGCATTCAGGCATCAGTCGCTGTCACATGGCTAAACTTGCTTTATTATATAGAAATTCCTCTTTCTGTCTGCCAAAGCTTGGAGTCAAGAATTTTTTAACAAAATTTATTATCAACTTCTCTGAATTTTAACCCTATAAAGCAGGGCCGATGGGTGAGTGCTTTTGAGGAGTTTCTGTTGTCAGATTTTCCCTGATGTGTAGTGTCTGAGAGAATACATTTTATGAAAGAAGAACAAATGTTACCATCAGAGTAATATAAAATAATGAAATGAAATAAAAGCATCTATAAGCTGCTTCATGGAACTTCTGGAAATAAATTACTTAAGGCACTGTGACTGTTGGCAACTAAAACTGTGCAGCTATTTTGGAGACCTGAATTTCCTGCTAAGTAACAATTTACATCAACAAACTAATTATATTTCAGAGTTGTTAACAAGCTTATCTATTAATTTATGTGTTGATTTAAAAACTACTAAATAGAAATATGTTCCTCAATAAATACTAATCTCATCTTTGGGGGTAAATTGTCACTCAATCATATCTTTTAAAAAAATACTGGGAAAATTCCCACATTGTTTATGGAATTTAAACTCACTGGATTGACTATAGCTAGGACACTGACATCCAGAACTAGCAGTGTTTTCACATCTGTGTCACCTGCATCAGTATAAATGCTTTAGACACTAGTTATATCTATTCATGGTCATGTTAACTCCTCTCAGATTAACAGTATTCAGCATGACCTGTTGCATGTCATAAATTTTGAGTCGTATTGACCAGAGAGTGAAAGGCATATAGGAATTACCAAAACGAGCCCACACTTGAGTTCCATATAACTTTGTTTTGGTGGAGGGTTTCTTTTTGAGCTGACTACTGTAGGTTAAATCCCTCTACTGATCCGGAACAAAGTATCCAGAAGTTGCTACCTAGATACACATTTCTTGGAAACTGAGAGGAAAATTGGTTTTAAGATGAAAGCATAGGCTGAGACTTGAAAGATTTGGCTTCAGCTATGAGCTGTCTTCTAGACTCTCCAGAGACTTTATCAAACCAGGTCATGTGTCCACACTTCACTGTCTGGCACTCTCTCTGCTTTGGTTTTGGCTTGGGTTTTCAGCCTATGTTTTGCAGACTCATGGACCTCCACAAGTGACTACTTGTTAAGGGGTGGCAAATGATGGCTAAGGGAAAGCAAGCTTACTCTTGGCAGGCCGCTATTAGTGAAAGTGAGGATATTTTAAAAGGGACACAAATAATGAAAGTCTACACTTTTAACTTTCAGTTCTACCAGGTGAGCTGTCTTTGATCAGGTGGAGGTACAGCTCTTTGCACAGAGGAGCCTTTGAACAGGAGTGCAATGCTATTGGTGTTGGCATAATACTAAGGTCAGTCACTCCATCCCACAGGACCTCTAGTAGAGCCCCCCAACAATGACCTTCCTTGTGATGCTCTGTATCTGTCCTTACAATATGAACAGTTACTCAAGGAGTAGCACATCTTGTTTTCCATGTTTTCTAGCTGTCCTAGTTTCAGGCATTCACCGTAAAAATGGCCAACCTTCTGTCAAGGTCAGGAGCCCAGTGAAGACTGTAAAAGACAAAGGATAGAGGTATACCAAAAATCTGCAGGTTTGGCTCCTTTGGTGATTTCTGTGGCTCACACACACTTCCACACCTCAAGAGCATAAGCATCCTAAAGGTGGGAGAACACATCTTCAGTGAAAAAAGGATAAGTCTTCTTTTAGCTCTGTGTGTGAATACAAATTTAATCTTCATGCACATAAACAGTAGAAAAGACTTTATGTTGAGAGCTAGTTTAGCAACTGGAAGAACGTTCCTTCAAAGACTAAGCCATCAAAAGGAGATACATGACCTTAAAACTTAGACAATTTAGAGAAAGTGTATTTCCATTTAATGAACAGCTGGTTGAATGCAGAGAAATACAGTCATTTTTCTTGGAGATGGATTTATAACTACTAATATTTTCATGCTAGTAGTATCTTCAAGCAAATGTGATATGTTTTATGATGTACCATGGTTTTATATACACATTTCATTCTTGTTATTCCTTGAAAATCAAAAAAACACCAACAAATACAAAAAATAAATGTGGAGTGCCATAATACTGGATTTACCTGAAATCCAGTACAATGTGTCAGAAGCTTTACCAAAAAAAAAAAAAAAAAAAAAAAAAAAGCCTTAAATGTAAACCTCCACTCAGCAAAGACAGTGACTGAATGTCATAAACTGAAAGCAGAACACTGAATTTGCATCCAGTCATTCACTGGCATACTTATATTTTTGGACAAATGCAAAGCTCTCAAATACCATAAAAAATGAAAATATAATGGCCTCAGCATGTAAAATAAAACCCCAGTGTAAGATAAAATATATTGCAATGACTGCAATTAATTACAAAGTAGAATAAATCACTATGCAAATAATTTATGTGCTTTAAATATCATAAAAAAAGCCATTAACAAGCCAACAGGAAACTGGCAGCTTGACAATTTTATGACACTAAACAGGACCGCAACAGTTTGATTCTGACTTAATTTAAGACAATGACAAACCTTCCATCAACTTTAGCTGGGGAGAACTGAAGTGTCAATAATTTTTCAATTTTTTAAAAAATCTATTTTTCTTCTGCAATGCAAAGGAAATCAAAAACTCTCAGAAGTCCGGATATACCGACTTGTGGGCTGGTTTAAGCATGCTTTACATACTTACAGAAATTAGCAGAATAATTTGTTATAGTCAGGCTTGCTTTGTCAAATAACTCTTGCCTTGCAGAATCCCCTTATGGTCATTTGAAGTTTAATACTTATTTTTTCCTCTGATCAAGAAAGAGTGTTAAAAACCCTCATGTCCTTATTGGATAGTTTGAGCCTCTAAAGCTAATGAAAAGCAGTTATGACATAGGAGAAGACATTATGTATTGTTACTTTATCAGGTCTGCTCTTTACATACAGCAAAAGGTAATCTTGAGACAAGGGCAGTTGATATTTCTCATGTTTATATATTTTTTGCAGTAGTGTAACAGTTTTGAAAATATTGTGCACAACAGAAGTGTGATTTATTCTGAGAGCAACATCCAAATGACGGAAGAGAAGAAGAGGGTACCCAGCATCTGAACTATTGGTGCTTGGCAAGTGGACAGTGGGACAACCTTCTGCTCTGCACTTCAGCGGCAGGGTTGGGAAGCTCAGGGCCATCGTGGTCCCATGGAGGGGAGACCCATCAGCTTCATTGCCTTTGGAGGACGGAACCACAGAGAACTTGAAAAAGCAGATAGGAGAGCATTTCTGTTCTGAGCAACAGGCAGGGAGAGGTTGTAGCTCTGCAAGACAAGAGTCCCACCTCTTGCCCGTGACCCTCTGCCCATTCACTGCCCACATGCTCTCTGCCCATTCACCTTGGGATGAAGGTAGAGACATCTCACTTTGCTGTCTCCAGAAACAGGGGCTGGCACACCATGGGGCTTCCTGGGGTTCGTCTTGCCACTCTTCTCAGGGAGCTGCTGAGATGAAGGAGCCACAGACTGCTTTTCCCTACTCTCTCCTGCTCATCACCAACTCCACAATACGCCATCACTGGCTCCCTGCCAGGTCCTGCACTGTCTCCCCTGCTCCGACTTGACCTCTCTGCAGGCAGAAGGGCTCACAAGGGCCTGCCGGGGGACAGCCAGCAAGTGGGAGGGGAGGAGGAGATGGTATTTTGGGGCTAGGAGGTGGGGAAAGGAAGGGATGCTTCTTGAATTATTGTCGTCTCCTGAACTGAGTTTAATTTAGCCCCTAGGACCAGAGGCTGCTGCTGAGTAACTGCTAGGCGGTGTTCTCTGCTTGCACATGTCAAACACATGGCCCCTTCCCAACAGGGGCCCTGGGCAGAGGTTTATGAGACAGTTGGAGTAAGCTAGTGTCGAGGCGCTGTGGTATGCCAACAGATGGGCCGGGATGAACATCTTATGTTGGAGATTGCTCCCCGGAGGCTATTCCTGGCCTCTTTAGGCCTTTTGTGTTGCTGGAGGGCAATGGAGCTACAACATAACACAGAATTAGGCCAGCTAGGTCTGAATGAGGAAGGTGTTCCTAGCATTTGTAAAGCAAGCCCAAGTCAGCTATTTCAGTACTGGAATGATAATTGTCTTGCAATTTGAGTAATTACCATGTGTGGCAATATACGTGCGCTGTGACAGCATTTTCTAATTCATCCATTAGTGTGCAGCTATGCCGCACAGTAGCAAGGCTTCGCCTGTCTCACGAACTTTTTAAAGCTCATGAATAAAGTTAAGCGCATCCTTCGGTTCCTTGCTGAGTCGGGAAGAGATTAGTTACAGCCTTAACAACTCAACTTCACCAAGGTGCATCTTTATTCCTCAGAGAAAAATAGCAGGGCTGCCTGCTGCTTTTATGCATTGCAGTCCCTATACGTAGAAAGACTTCAATGCACAACCTTCCCTCTTTGCTAAAATGACAATAAAATAAGAAGTAACTGTGTTAAGTGACAACAACAGGAAGAATGTAGTTCCAGATGCTTGGAGATATTTAGGCACCAAATTCCCACAGAAATTGTCGAGCTAAAACCACTCCTTCGCTCGGATAGTTTGTGCGTAGCCTTTGGTTGTGTCAATGTATCACCGGTTCAAGAAATCTTTACCCATTCTCAGCAGTTCTTTATGACTATCTAAGCTGGTCAGACTTGACTGACTTGACTGAAACATTTGTAAATGTTTAAGTGCTCCCAGTTCTGGGTTCTTAAACCCTTTCCCTGCTTGAGACACCTGCTTGTCAGCAGAGCCAAACCCTGCGCCTTCTCTGCCTCCCCCCAGCCAGGGAATGGCACTTCCTATCTGAGCAGAATGAACCTTTCAGTTGGCGTTTTCACTCTGGGGTTGAGAGCAGAGCCCGAGGCTGAACCAGGCAGGTGGGAGAGCTGAGGCCATCAGCCCCACTCCGGCCGGGAGCCGCAGGAAGGCCTGTATGGGTGTGGGTCCAGAGGGACTCTGCTGCTCAGGGCTCATTAATGTCCCTGGCAGGCTGGTTGAGCACGGCCGCGCTCTGCGGCGGTTGTGCAGCTAGTTACAGGCTGGAAGACGGTTCTTGGCATTTATTGGTGCCCTGTGACACTTAACTTATCATAAGGTCAGAGAATTCATTGAACCCGAGCAGCGCTTAAGCACTGTTAGCCTCATTTGTGGCTATTCAGACCAAACAAGTTTTTCAGAGGGAGACTATTGGCTCCAGGTAAAACATTAATGCAAAGAGCACAAAAAGAAAGCCAGGCTGTTTTAATAAGCTGTCTTGCTGCCATGGCAGGGATGGGCTGGAGATTATTCCAAACAAGCGGCTTGCTGTGCCAGCTAAAGGAGTCCCTGGGACGCCGATAGGAGGTAATCGACACGGAGACACCCGTGCTACTTCTTTTTTTCTGCTGGCTTTCCTCTCTTCCCACCTACTGCGGGTATCTTACTGGTCTCAGAGCACTAGGATTCCACAGCCACCTTTCTAATGTTCGGTACCGTGAGGGAAACATAATGCTGAGTTGTTAATAACCTCACCTGCCCACTCTGACACGTCCCTGGCTGCTTTCACTATTCCGGTAGCAGTGGGAAGTCAGCAGGGGGAAAAAAACCAACAGCCTAATGTAGACCCAAGAAACATAAATCAGCTACTTCTGGAAGGCAACACTGAAGCCCGGGTTGATACAGGACCTTCCCTAGGTGGCAGGAGGAGTGACCCGGTCCCTGGGAGACTGCCAGGATTCCCTCTTCTGCCATGCGATGGGGGGGCAGAGGGGACAAGGAGGGGGGGACTCCAAGGGAACAGGCGTCGGAGGGTGAGATCCCTTTCCTCTGAGTCAAGGGACAGCAGCTGTCGGTGCGAAGGTGGAGATATGTAAATGGCAGGCTGGGTTCGCTCTCTTCCCAGAGCAACAGCAGCTGAGTCAAAACAAGCACAGCCAGAAACATGAAGCCCTTAAACCACCCCCCCACGCCTCCCCCCGCACACTCACTCACAGATATACACACATCATAATTCATGCTACATCAAAGCAGTGATTACCACAGCTTCCTGGCTGTCTATTTCTGTTTATTTATGGTGCATTACACATTTTAATGCTATTCTCATACAGCGGCTCAGCTGCCACTGTTCTGTATTTGGGTGGGAAAAAAAAAAACCTCAAACAACAAATGGCTGTAACATACAGTATGTCGTCCCCGGGGAACAAAGGACAAACGAATGCTCAGCACCTTCCAGGGAGGAGCAATTCAGAGTTATTAATAGCATGATTCCCCCTTCCCGTTTCAATCTAGTTTGTGGCTACACACTAGAGAGGGGGGTGGGAGGGGTGACATGGGGTAGAGGGAGAAGGGCCAGAGCTGCTTCCAAAGTGACCTTTTAAGCCCGGCTGGCTTCAGAGGAGTTCTTACATCATCCTCCATCTCTGTGATCATGTCTAGCTCTGGGTTGCTTCAAGGCAGGGGATGGAAAGGGGAGGGCAAAGGTTTGATATCGGCCTGGGGAGAACCACCAAACTCGTGTCGTGTTTGAAGCTGGATTCGAGCTAATGGTAAGAGATCAGCTACTAAAAACCCTGCTCGCTGTGAGGTCGCAGCTCATAGCTCATTCCCTCTCCTCCCCCTCCCCATAAGGTAAGAACATGGGGACTTGACTTTATTAATTTATTTAAGGAAATGGCAGTCAGCTCAGACCAAGTTGAGCATACGAGATTTATTTCTCCTTGCCGTCAACCTTACCATCATTCCCCCTTGCAGCCTGACTTCTCATTACCATTACTCTCCTTGCAAAATGCAAGTCATTTTGTTTATGCCATGGGAAAAATATATAATCTCTTTAAGTGCATCGACAGTATCAACATAAAACAAATAACACTGAACAGGCAGCAAAAACAGAAGCCATTGTGCCAGCAATCCCCGCTGTGAGTGACACACAGACCGCCACTGTGCACCTCCTGCTGTACCCTGGTGTGTAGGAGTGACACTTCTAACAGGCTCTTTTTACATCCCTTAATAATCCAGCCATCCTTGCGAGCGCACTGCAGGCACTGCGCTATCAGCAGAGCTTCCGCTGTAACAGACTGCTCTTTTATAAGCTCAGCAATAGCGCCCGTGAAACAGGCTGCGAGTGTAGCCAGGGTCCCGAAGCCCTCATCACGTAGGGCAGGGGAAGGGCAGCTATGCCCTCGGTGCCATGCCAGTCTACCTTGGCCCCGAACTAGGAGAAAGATAGAAAGAAATGCCTTCTTTCACCTATTCTATTCCCAGCCTTTTTTTTCCGATGGGAACCTCAGCTCAGACCGAAGGGTCTGGCGGTTTCTGAGAGGTCTCTGTCCACTGAACCGAAGCAGAAACAATGTAAATAACAAACTGCTCTTGGTGGGAGCAAGCTTCGGGCACTGTTGCGTGGAGTCACATCCCAACCAGACAGCCAAGGGTGAAGGGCTCCACAACTCATCGCAAACTTCTTGAGTCACGCAGCCCCTCCTGACATGTTGTTTGCAGAAGCTGTTGCAACAGGAAAGGGTAGCCTGTCACTGATTTTTTCAAGCTACTACAGTGACATTTATGCTCTTAATTTCACAGAGTTGCTGAACTTCATTAATTTGTATGTATCTATTTAGCTATTTTTATACATACATATATATCCACACACAATGGCAAGGACAGACTCTAAGCCAAATGTTGACCTCATGCACAGATAGAAAAGGAAGCTTTACTCATGCTGGTAAGATTGCAGTGGGTTGATTTACAGGGTAAGGAGTGACAGGCAGAGCGTCTGGATGGTAGTCTGCACAGAGTTAAGTTTCCTACACACTCGTCCCCTGCTCTGTCCACGTACTGCTGGCAGGGGCCTCACCAAGCCCCTTCCCATCCCCTGAAAGATCTGAAAGGCTTCCCAAAGGAAAGAAGGAGGAAAACCCTCACATGGAAGGTGGGTTTGGGCGACAGCACTAAGCAGGGGAAGCACGACAGAGCTCCAATGCAAAGGGGAGCGGGGAGAAGGGCAACGACCACCACCTCTTGCCAGGTCTGGACTGTTCCTGAAGAGGGAAAGCGAAACAGATGCTGACCCCTCTGAGGAAACAACCCCCAGAGGAGGCACCTAAGAAGAGCATGGCTGAGTCTCCCACCTGCCCTCAAGGAGGGGCTCCAGTTTGTGCCGGCCCCTGGCAGGTCTCGGTTTCACAGGCCGGTTAATCCCAGACAGCATGTGCTAGCTGAGACGGGACAGTAACACAATCCACACAGAAGGATTTTGTAGGGAGAAAGTAACGCTTCTGCTATGCGGTAGCATTCGTAACGGGGGGTATTTTTAGCCTCCAAGCTCGGTGCACATGGGCAGCAGCCACAGCGCTGAGGGGGATGTGGTAAGAGCTCCAAGGAAGCTGTTTGGGGCAGCCAGGTCAGGAACGCGGGGCTTCAGCGACAAAATTAAAGGTCTTAGGGCTGTGTTTGGGTGAGAGAAGATAACAGTTCAAAAGAGCTGGTAGTGCCTCTCGGCTCAGAAATTTAATTGCAGCTGGATGGCTTGTGGGTTGACCGTCAGCCTCATTTTTTTCACTATCCGCTTTATTATCTGCGGCTATAGTTCTCACATCACCAAAAAGTATCGGGCTGGGTATGCTGTTGCTGTGATTTTGCAACTGACCTGCTCCAACTCACCAGAGAAATTAGAAGCATCTTAGGCAGCTCTTTTGTCGTTCACCATTTTGCTATCTCTGCAAATCAAATAAAAAAAATGTTCATTTTGTCCAACCATGTGTTCAGCTTAAAGCTGAGGCATGTAAGAGCTATTTTTATTACTTTTGTCCTATGTTGATGAATCAGGGAAATACCATTCTGTTTACAATAAATTATTTTGGGTTTCTTGATGGGGTAATTTCAGACTAAACTGTTCAGTTCAAAATGAAATGTACACTTCATTCTCCAGGTGCTTAGTTCTCTTGTTGAACTTTGTTTCCTTTTAGTTTAGGTCACTTTTAAAATGAAAAATGCCATTTTGACACAAAAGGTTAAAAATCTTCATTTGGAAAATGTCAAACCAAAATATTTTTATGGGCTTTTTTGAAGTGCTATTCCGTTATAGACTGCTGAAACATAGACTTTCAAACTTTTTAAGATTTTCCTTTGTCCCTACTTTTTTTTTTTTTTTTTTTTTTTTAACAGAAAGTCCATTTCAGGAGAATTACACCTCCTAAGAAAGTTTCTAATCCTAAATAGATTGTAAAACAAAAGGAAAGTAGAAAACAAAATTAGAACATCAGCCCACTTTCACTCAGCTAAACTGTGGTCTTTCTTGCCACATGAATGGACCCCCTACGAGCAAGAAATAGGGATTAGGTGTCCTTGACAGACACTTCTTTTTTTGAAGAAGGGAGACAGTTCTCAATAAGAAACAGGGAACATGCAAGAGCTGAATTTGTGAGAATGGTCATATTGTTTTGCAGGGTGATCCTGAAATCAGCAGCAAAGTGCTGCATCTGGAAATATTTCTGTCCTTTATCCCCATGACCGATTACACAGGCTTTGCAAACTGCCAATAGCTGTGTAGGCAGTGGCACTCCTGTCACCGGAAAGGTGTTTCCATTTGCGCTGAGATTTGTTTGCTTTGTTGAGACCCTGCAGCATGATACTAGCAACCTCTCAAATCCAGACTGGCAGTGCTTTACCATAAGCAGTGAAGTAATCTTGGCGTCCTGACTTCACTATCCGTATTCTCCACTCTGTTCATAAAATGTTTCGCTGTTTACAGCAGAAAAAAAAATAGGTGTATGAATATTATCCTGTAGCCAAGACCTTTCAGTGACTCCCAGTGAGGAAAATTTAGGATTAGCGATAATGCTTGGGTTTCTGCTATTGGGTCCTTGTTCCTCCCCCTGCTCTGTCCCTGCCTGATGCACACCCCAGTGGTGATTAAATCGATGGGAATTAATCATATCCAATGAAAGAAAAGCGGGCCTGCAGTTTGCCTTTTCTGTGTGATGGAATAATACAATCAACTTAAAAAATCATTTGTGATTGCCGTTGTCACAGGTTTTTGGCCAAATTAACCACTGTACAAGCAGACAAATTTGGAACCATCCCCTTGACTTTCAGCTCCGAAGGTGCATGCGATGCATTCCCTGTGTGTGGCATGTATCACAAACAAAACCAGGGAAAAGTCACAGCAATTTCATCTCAGATGATCACAAATTTTTGCTGACTTTAAAACCTGAATAAGGAGCTATGTTTTCCATAACTCAGAAAATTTCACAGCTTCGGGGAGGGGAAAAAAGCACATCCAAGAACAGCAAGAAACCGTTTGCAAATTCTTTCACAATGCAAAAATTGCACCAATTAAAAAAAAAAAAATCTCCCCTCCACCCCCGGTGTCCCACCAAGAGGTGCTCTCTTTCATTTCAACAAAATCTTTCGGGGAAGCGGGAAACCCGACCTGTTCCGGCCAACCCCCGTCGCCGCCGGGGACCGGCGTGAGGGCAGCCCCGCTCCCCCCCCGACGGCGGGGGAAGGCGGGGGGGGGCGGCCCCTCCTCCCTCTCCCTGTTCTGTCCGGGGGTGCCGAGAACCGGCCGGGAGGCAAATCCCTTTTGTCATTAAATTAAGCAAAAGCCATTTTGAGGGCTCGGCGCGCGCGCTACAAATTAACAGGCTCCTCGACTTAATTGCCGCTCGCCGTGGGCTGGAGGTAGGGGCGGGGGAGCAGCCGCACGCCAGTAAGAAGGGCTGAGCTTGGGAGCGGGGGGTGTCCCTGCACCCCTTCCTCTTCACTTCTGCGTAGGGGGGGGGCGGTGGGATGCCCAGCCAGATCCCCAGGGCACCCCCCGGGGGTACATAAACCCGCGGGGTGGGTGTCCTCTTCATGAGGCTGTGCCTCGTGGGCCCGGGTTTGTATTTAGAGCCCTAAAGCACTCCCGCGGTGGTCACCTCGGCCACGCGTCCCGTCACGGCACGATTAATGAACGAATTAATTACGGTGCGGTGCTGCTAGGTACCTCTGTGTATTGAGTGGGGCGTACAATCAGCTCGGGGGGTGGGGGGGCTCCTGAGGGGCTGAGCCCCTTAGCATCCTGCCATGGATTGCAAGAGAAACAGGTCCGTGTCTGTCTGCAACTCAACCAGCGTACGGCTCTCACAGCTATCCCGACTGTAGCCATGTCTTTGTCCTGCAGTCTGGCTAACTTCTCTAGGATTCATTGTCAAGAAGAAGAGGAGGAAAAAAGCAGATTTTTTTTCTAAAAAAAAAAAGATCCCCAAAGCAAATGCAAAAGCTGATAACAAAGAAGATGAGCTCCACTGGGATCCAAGAAGTAGGTGTAAGTCAGACATTAAACCCTTTATTTAAGAAAATTAATAAAGTTTTTATTAAATATTAATGAACAAGGCTGGAGTCCATTCTCTCCCAGTGTGTACCAAGCAAAATTAAATGTGTCACTCTTCTCCCTTTAATGTGATTGGTCAGGGTTAATTTTAAGGTTAATTTTTTGCCACTTGACACGTGGATTTTGGGAGGTTTACATAGTATAATCACAACTGGCATTTCACCATGGCGACAGGTTCCTCACAGAGGCTGCCCACAGAAATGTTCTTTTTCTTTCCTCAGAGGGACCAGGAAGAGCACATCTTCTGGCTGCAAGACATTAGTGCTCAGACTAGCAGGGCGCAGTCACGCTCTGCTGCCAGTGTACTGCATGATCTTCAACAAGTCATTTCATTTTGAAAAAATTGCATAAAATTGCTGCCAGGATGTGAGCTGCTCCTCACAATCAGGTGTGTATGTTGAGTGACGGGTTACCTTCAAACCTTTTCTTTCTAGCAGAAAAGCAGCCAAGTGCCAATCCAAAAGATGTGTATTGGGGAGAGAGAGGAGAGAGAGAGGAGAGATCTCCAGGGATGGAGAGTCCACAGCCTTGCTGGGCGTTTGCTTCAGTGCTGAACCACTCTCACAGAGACCTTTTTTCCCTATGCTTGGTCGGAATTTCAGTTACTGTGACTTGACGCAAATGCTGCAACTATCACCTTGCTCTGATGCGGCAGCAGTCCCACAGAAAGGCAGCAAAGCCCCATGCTATGGTACTGTCTTCTGTGAATCACCTCGCTAGATGAGGAGAGCCCTGAGACACCCACCGTGCTGAAGCACCATGTTACTGCAGGACTGGATGGCCAGCTGTGACAGGGAAGCCTGGTCCTTCAGACAGCGGGTAGGGGACAGTGAACAGTCCCATCCTTTCCAACCAGTCCTGAGGGAGCACCCAAAAGCTCCTCTCCAACAAGGAGCCCGGGGCAGGCAGACTCTACCCCAGGGTGCCACCAGCTTCCCCAGCCCTTGTGAAAACCCATCGGGCTCCTTGGCTGGAAGTCTCTTGAGGAAGACACAGCATTATTTCGTTTTCAAGGGGCTTGAATATTCTGCCTGCCTATGGCCTTTATCAGCTTCAGCTCTTTTTGTAGCCCTGCCATCTAAAGTTATTGTTCACATACTGTAGCTAATTCGCTTTGATGAGTTTCACAGCAAATACAGCTTCTTGAATACTTGTTATGCCAACTCTGTGGATGCTGGCTTTGCACCTAAGGAAAAAAAAAATACATGGATGGATGGTACATCCATCTGTAGGTAAATTAAAAATGAGAGCTACTCGGCGACTGCTCTGGACGTGCGTCGGCATTTCTGTGTAGCGTTTGTTTTGGCTGGCAAAGCAGGAAACCGTGAACATCCTTAAGGTTAAGAAAATGCACATGGACAGGGCATGATATTTTGAAGAGTGTCTTGACCCGAACCTGTGATTAAGAAAAAAGGAAATAGCATTTGAAAAACAAGTAAAGGATCACTAAGATATTCAGGGCCTCAGAGGGAGAAATCTGCTTTCACTTTTCCTGGCATTTTGCCTGTCAAATTATGAGCTTATTTGTGGTGCTAAATGCTTTGCTTGTGTCTCAGAAAAATGCAGGAACTGCTGGCTTTTTTTTCCAATGGAAGGGAGAAGTCGTTAATGATCCCAAAGGTTAAGAAATTGGCAGCCTCGGAAGCCAGCACTCCTTTATTTATTCATCAGCTGGGCTCCGTGTGGGCTCCCAATGGGCAGGATTCCTCACTTGACCGCCTGCCTTCCCCAGAGACCTCTGCATTTGCCCATGTGCCCACACAAGCACCAACCTATGTATAAAGGAGGGTTAGGTTTGCAGCCAGAAATATAATAGAGATATACTTGGACCAAAACTATAATGTGGTTCAGTATAGGAAGGGGTCCCAAACCAAACATCTTTTCTTTGTTTGAGCTGAACCAAGCTGAATTGCACAATACACCCAAAGGTTTCAGAGACTTTCATCTCTGGCACAGGCTCCATGTTTACATGCCTATATATCCTAGATCCATATAGAGGTGTTGTGTCTGGGGCCACTGACACGCCCAACCCATATGCCCTGGTATATGAGCAGCTAATCCCAGGGGAGTTTGCATAGGGGTAAGAGACAACTGCCCATGGTCCCACCTATAGAGCACCTTGGGTCTCAGGGCATTTATAACCCGATGTCATGCAGGCATTTGGCTTCAGAAAGGGCTGTGTGAAACCCAAACTCAGGCATATCCCTGTTGAGCATTTTGCTGTCTGTGAAGCCGTGGGATGCCCCAGGGTACATGGAAAAGCTCTTTCTAGCTCATCAGGACCAGCCCTAATGCTCCTCAAAAAGCAAACAGGAGTCCCTTTCTGCTGCCCCGGTGTCACCTCTGTTTTGACATGCACAAGGCCTGGGGTAGGTGGGAAGGGTCAGAAGAAACACAGCTACTTCTCCCTTTCTGCCCTGCCTTTAAACTGCTGCTTCTGGTTTATCACCAGAGGGGTCTCTCTGAAGTGTGGATGTGTGGCAGTGACCCTATGGAGGTGCTTAAGCTCATCCCTTCCACCCAAAATGGAGGACACCCTCTGGACCAGGTCAAGCTCTTATCTCCAGTTCTCAGAGACTTTGTTAGAGGCTGGGTAAGTGCATCAGCTGAGAAAATCCTATCTATTGAGAGCAGAAGCTATTGCCTGCTTAAGCAATTGCTTAGGCAATTAAGTGTAGTGAATTTTCCTCTACAATGGTACCCAGAGAAATCAAGAATCAACTCTGCCTGACTTTGCATTCAAACTTCTCTCCAAGGAAGCACAGGAGGAGAAAGAATTGGAGGAAATTACAATAAACTTCATCCTAAGCATCATAAGCCTTGCCCCTATCCTTCAGCTTGCCCCTTACCTTTTCTGTTTAATTTAAAATATTCATCCTTCAAAGGGAAAAAGGAACTTTAAAAGGAGGTATGGAACAAACTTGTTAAAAATACAGTTGAAATTTCACTACTTGTTTGTGGAACTGAGTACAGAAAATCAAAAAGTGTTCTGGCAGAGGAAGAAATGCATTTATTGAGGGATCACACTGTAGCAGTGCACGGAGGCCTCTAATGAGAGCATGTCCCAGTATGCTAAGTAGTCCTTATCTACATGGGAAGCTGCATTTCCTGATGCCTTCTGAAATCTAACGACACGGCGACAAAGCATAGCGCCTTCTCTTTTACCAGCAGGAAAAGTAATGCGCTGAGAGATCAGGCCTCGTACCTCAAAGCTGAGAGCGGAGCAACTTCGAACAGTGTGTTTGGTCAGGCTTACCCCTGTGCCGCAGAGCTGGGATACCAGTGCCCATCTCCTCAGGTACAGGCCAGCACCTAATGAGATGCCGACTCACACATTTTCTTGCACGTATCACCCATACACCATACACTGGGAAGCGTAGTTTGCTATCTGAAAAGCCCCTAGCATTCGGTTTGTGCTCGATACATAATAATGGCATTAATGGGCTAAAATATTAACAAAAAAGAGTAACTCGTAATTTCTTCTTTGTATGACTCAAGCTAACAGCATCTTCTTTTCTTGAAGGGAGACTGCTTTGAAAGGATCAAGAACAGCTCTGCAAAAGTAGGAGGAAGGGACTTTTATATAACAATAAGCCTTTTCCCCCTTAATTTTCTCAGTTGGCTGCACAGTCTTGTCCTGTCTTTTGATGAGATCTCTTAATAAAAACATTAAAAGGATGAGCATAGGCAGCTCCATTTCCAGTAATAGGATGGGTATGAGGCCAATGAGAAAACTTCATTTCATAAAACCTCCCTGCTGAAATCTACCCTACCTCAGCGTTTATCAGCCTCTCTGCTTTATTGTCTAGTTAAAATGGAAATAGCTCAGCTTCGGCTCTTACTCATCAAGCCATGTGGATGACAATGTCAACTGACACCGGTTTTCATAAGCTAAAAAAGCTGCCCTGGGGTATGCAGCAGTGAGACCAATCAGATTTAGTGATTAATATTTCCTGCTTCAGAAAAGATAAAGACACACGTACAGTTGAAATTAGACTTCACTGGCAAAGATGACTTGAGAGAATGGCTGGGCAAACATCAGGTTTCCGAATGAAGGACCAGTGGCTCGATTCTTAAGCGGCATTTCCCAGTGCAGAAATGAAGTTTTCTCATTGTGTTACACAGACAGGCGAGCATTAAAAAAATAGAAAAAGGAGTTGCCTCCTGTTTCCCTGTGACCAAATCTATTCCCTGAGCCATTAAAAAAAGAGGCAGGCCTGCCCTCGGTGCTTGCACAGTAATCGTTTGCACCAACACCAGCCAAAAAATGTTCCTCTCTCCTTTCAGCTTGGATGTGTTCTTTAGGATTCCTGCAGCGTTCCCAGTGTGGCTCTGAGAAATATCACACTCTCTTATCCTGTTTTTTTATTCCTTTCACCCACCAGCAGCTTTCATTTCGCTTTGCTTGCCTGGCCACCTGAAGGAAATGCTTATAGTCTTTCAAACTGGGCTCACAGAGTTTGACTGTGAAGGTGTTACATCAGTGCTAAACCAGTGCACCGTCAAAATGGAGCAATCCAGCTAATGAACAGGCAAACTCCAAGCGTTGGGTTCGTTCCGGTGACTTTGGTATGCTAATGCTGGGTATAACAGAGACTTGCATCAGGTTTCCTGTTTCTTGTCCAGTTTTATTTTAGAATATTTACTCTGTAAAGATGTAAAAAGAGGAAAGGCCTTTTCTCCTGCCTGAATTTTATCTTGTAGCAGGGATCCTAGCTGAGAACTGGCATAGGGACGAAACATCCCTTTATTCACATATACAACTCTCTTACAGCTTTCACAACACTTCCCTTTCCTTGGCCCTTGCGTGACAAAGAGAGTGAGGAGGAATGCTGTGGCTCTTGGTGTCAGATACAATTGCTAAGGGTCCCCTGCCATTTCTGGTTCAGCAGAGGTCTCTCTTAAGCCAGACACAGAAAAGCCTGGGTAGCCATTGTGGTCTGATGGAAGATCCGGGCCAGCAAAGTTACAGTCTGCTCTTACAGCTCACCTTCTGGGGTTTCATGCGGTCCCCAAGACACAAATGGGTGGAAAGCTGCCAGATCCTCTCATGCAGGAGCCTCATGGCAAGTCAAACCTGCACGATGAATATGGAGCATCTCTCACCTCACTGCTTCCAGGACAGAGGCTGTCAGGAGAAGAGCAGAGCAGTTTGAGCAAGCTGTGTGCTGTTAGCTATTTGTTCTTCACAGAGTTTTGGATCCCAAGGTAACTCTGAGCAGCTCTAGGGCTGTAGGACATACTTACCAGGAGCTAACGTGGTCCCTGACAGGATGCTGAGGCTTTCTGAGCCAGAACTTTCTAATAAAAAAGAAAGCCAAGTCCAACAGGAGAGGCTTGGAAACAAAGAAGCCTTTGAAAAGGGAGTGAGCAAGAACAAGCGAGACGTAGCCTAGGTGGCAAGAGAGGAGAAAGAATCCCACTAAATAATGAAAACTCAGGGAGTGAGAGGCAGGTCTGCCAGAACAGAAAGAAAGAGAGACCAGGCTTAGAAACAGAAAAAAAAAAAAAAAGTAGTCACTAAAAGCAGAGGACAAAGCATTAGGAGCCAAAAGGGGATGAGTAGAGCACTGAGATCAAAGAGATTGCTTTATGGAAGTTGAAAGCACAAGTGAAATGTAAAAGCTGTGAAGAGACTCCATCCCAGGGAAATCCACAGCTGAGGTTTTGACGTTTCACAACACAGGGTAAAATGTTTGACCTGATTATCTAAAAAAGAAAAAAAATTTCAATCACTGTCTTTTTCCAGAAGAAATCCTGCCTATCAGTTTTAAATACAGGAGTGCTATTGCATTTTTTTAATCCTTTCTGGGTTTGTGTTGTGTTTTCCTGGCATCTCATCACACCCAAATTTGATGATGATTCCTCAGTATCACACATTTTGGCAGGTAGATAGCCCAATGGAGTGAGAGAATGAAATCACCTTGCATCTAGTTGAGGCATTACAGATGCTTGGAGTATTTACAGTGCTCTGAGAGGGAGGAGATGATTAGAGAGGGATTACATCATACAGACACACGTGGCAAATGAATATATTAAGGGACAAATTTTAAGTCCACATCACAGGTCATGGCTTTCAAAAGAGCTTGGTCTGCATTTGGGCATGGAAAAAAGTGGTCAGATTTTTTACATGTATCAAAACTTATCTCCAGAATGAGATTAAGTGTTCATTTGGGGGTGGTAAAGGTTTATGGTGAATCCTGAAGGTCACTGTAAATTAGAAAACTGGATTCCTTTTCTCTCCGTCGTATGCTCTTATTTCCTCTAATTTATACTCCCTCTCCCCAAAGGATTAGCGAATAAATTCATTTTATTTAAATGGGTTGTCAAAATACAACACAGTCAGCTTCAGATCATGAGTTCCAGCTCAAGAGCAGAAGTGCTCCGTGCCGAGAGAAAGTCGCACTACCAGCAGATCAGAGCTTTCAGTCAGGGCCACAGGAGTAGCTTTGATGACTTTACAGTTAGTTCATGATTAATAAACGTCTTTTGTAAGATGGCCCTCCTGCATCTCCACTCTCCCCTCTGCCTACTACCTGCGGGCTCTGCCATTCTGATGTCTCACTGCTCTCGCAGTTCGCCTGGATTAGGAGAACAGAGAGTATTTGGGGAAGGGGGGATGTATGCGCACCCATGTGTGTGCGCACACAACGCATAGCTTGTGAGCCTCCACCCTCTGAAAGCAGCTTTTCATTCTTGTCAGGACAAACCCACAGTGAAGTTCAGAAGTCATTGCTGTTAGACAGGAAAAGGGCCAGTTCAAATCTGTCACTCCATCAGAGCATAGTATTCCCCCCTGGTAAAGGTCACTTGGAGAGAAGATATGAAAGCGATTCAATACTTGAACTTACCCAAAAAGCCAAGCAACTTATTTACTATGCAGCGACCCTGTAGTGACCTCATCCACAACATATGCAGCTCCCACTGGCATCAGTTGGTGTCATGAGTACAGATCAAGAAAACAGTATTGCTGTGCTAGGGGAATACATCAAGTCTATCTCTGTGGTTTAGTTTTACAAAACCTGTATGCATCTTTCAATCACTTTTTATAAACATTAATAAAGTATTGAGTGGAACTTTGAAAGATGTGCTTTTATTTTCATCCAGGCATTTCTAATGCTATTTCTCAAGGCACAGCGAGCAAGACACGTACACCAAAGACACGGAAGAGTTGTTCAAGCTGTGCCGTCTTTTACCTTGAACAGGAATGTTCACAGCGATGCTCTGAAATAAATTCCACTCTGAGTGTTCATTTGCTTAAAAGTGAGGAATAAGCAATATTTTTTCTTCTTTTCCAAAACATTGGAGGCCAAAGGGATAATTTAGAACTTTTCTTGCACTGAACTTGATTTCATTAGTTTTCAGGAAAGCAACCAGTTCAAAAGGTAAAGAAGAAAATTGATGATCCACATCTTTCAAAGGCACGCCATGGTTATCGGCATCGCAGGACCGCTGTATGAATCACTGTTTTGTGTCACCACTTATACACAGCCATGCTGTCACTGTGCAGAAATTTTCTGAGCATCCACATCCAAATCTGGATTAAAAGGGAAACCCAAACAAATTCATCTACTTCCCTCATGATTCACCTGCTTCCTTGTCACCATCGTGGCTGCAGTGCAAGGAAAAAGAAGGAGAGCGAAAAATAAAAACAAACCCAAAATATGAAAAGCTGAGGCTGTTTCACAGATAGAAAATAAACATAAGGTCTTGTTTGACTCTGGAGTTTCTAATGCGATTTTTTAAAAATCACATTCCCTGGTTTTCCCCAAACTAAGTTTATATTTCTAGTATAAAACAGCCAAACTGCCTGCCTGATATAAAAAGCTATTTTCTTTCTTTCTCCCCCCTTTCCCCCCGCCCCTCGTCAATCGACAGCACTTCCCTCCGGTGCCTCAACAGTAGCTATGACTGTGTCTTAATGAAAAAAGATGTATAAAATATTACCATAACCTCAGAGGCATGAGTAAAGCCCTTATTAGAATTCGGGACCTACAGCTGGAAGGGGGGCTTGGGCCGGCAGATAAAGTTAACTATTGTTAGCTCACAAGTGGCTCAGACTTCCTGGCAACTGCAGTGAATTACTCAGCCCTTTATGCAGGGTTTCAGAAACAGTTCACTGTTTCACAACAAAAAAGGCATTCAGGCCGGGAAAGATGGTCTCCCAGGGCTCTAGAAAGCTAGCTTTAAGACAGTGAATGGACACTGGAGCCTCCTAAGTGAATGACCACTGTGGGAAAGGGTGGTGATGTCAGCCTGAATGCATTTCCAATGGTTTTGTCCCACTTTTCATTGCTTTTGCACTCTCCCTCGCTCTCTTTCTCTGCCTCAAGCTGTCCCCTTCCTGTTCTTTTCAGGCCATTATTTTAAAAGTTTAGAGCTCGCATCCACACGAAGGGGAGGGCCCACTGCAGCATTGCTGCCATGGCAATGCCTCTCTACACTTTTGTTTGCGTATAAAAAATATTGGGGGGGATGGATGGGAGCCGGGGGGGGACTGAAAAGAAGATGAAAAAGTGAGCAGTGGAGGGACAGGAGAAGAGGCAGTGTCAGCGTCCTGTGGCTTGGAGCTGGGGCTGCGAGGCTGGAGGCGCTGGGGGGGGGAAGGAAAACTGGGGGCACAAGGAGGGGAACTGATGAAAGCAGCAGGGATTTGGGGTCCTTTGAAAAACAAATTTGTAATCCTTCACACTGCACATGTTTGAAAGGATCGGCACTTTTGAAGGCCTAGGGAAGAATCGGAATAATGTTCTTAGCTAAGTCCCTGGAAAGAACAGAGCCGTGCTTTGGAAAACATACCCAATTACATAAGTTTATCAAAAGCTTTCAAAGGCTCCTCTGTACTCAACCAAAAGGGGAAAAAAAAAGCAGAGGGGTGAAAGAGGGAGAAGGCTCCTAAGTGCGTTTACCCACGGTAGCAGGCGAACAACAGCTAAGCCGACATACTCCAAACCGGTGCGACCCACCATCCCAGGCCTCCCCATGTCAGCCACATGCAGACGTCAAGCAGCAAGCCCTGGAAAGCATCTTTGCAAAAACCAGATGGACATGCAAGAGACAAGGGAATATGGAGCAAGGCGCTCGATACGCACTCACTCCTTGTTAAAAAAAAACGTGACTCCCCTGGCCGGCAGGCCCACCTGGTTTGCTTCCTGCTTTCCATGAAATACTGGCTATTCATACGGATAAATGTATGCAGGCTTGGCTAAGCCTGTCCTGAGGCAAAATTATAGGATAACAGCATTGCGCAGAGAGGGAGCATTACAGCTTAGCCCACACTAAGTTCCCAGTGTGCTGGGGTTTTTGACGCTAGTGTGTCTAAGAATGCAGATGTATGTGCTGCACGCCCAAGTGTGTCTTAGCAGCAATTCCCTCGCGGAAGCTTTCCTGCCCTCTGCCTGAGCTGCAACCCTGTTCCGCCCAGACCATCTTTACAGGAAAAAAAAAAAAGGAGCTTTTGCCAATGGATAATTAACACAAATTTACAGTCCTGCTGCAAAAATACCAGCAGAGACGAAGACAGCCTTATTGTGCCGTAAAATAGGCGAGGAGAAACTGCTGGCTTCACCTAAACTGCCTTTCTATTGGTGCTTTCTGCTACTTTCCCCCCCAGACAGGCAATATGTTTGTGTAGCCAGAGGTAAAAGCACAGCACAGGCACCGTGCTGTAGTTTTGCCATAAGGTAAATTCACTAAGATCAGCTCTGTACCCCATGTGAGGCTGACTTCAGTGAGTTTTCCTCTGGTAAAACTTAAGAGCGTTGTCTTCACTGTGTTTTTATTGTGGAATAACTCTTGCATACGATAAGAGACACAGTTTTTTATGCTTAAAAAGGAAAGGCCTGTGGCTACCTCATACTAAACATAGGCTCCCTGTCTCCAGACAGGATTTTGCAGTGAGGTACCTTCACCACGTTAGTTGTCGTCTGGATAAAACCAAAAGAAATGAAACCAAAACCAAACCTTTATGCCAGAGCTTAAGAGGGCAAACACAGATGCTGCCTTCTTCAAAACTGTCGACACTCACTGAAACACCTGCAGCCAGCCTCACAGTACAAAACTCACTTTTGGACCTGGTGAGGTGACTTGTGATCCTGAGCTCCTGAGGTGCTTCTGAAAGTTCCTGTCATAAAGATGATCCGCTAAGGATGTCTCTAACCAGTCTTATGAGATAAAGCAAGGGGACATTTATTTCCCTGAGGCAGTTTTTCTTCCTCATCCTTTTACTTAAAAAGACTGGCAATGCCATATATTGTTCTGCTTAGGTTTAGCAGGGGAACTCAATCTCAGATCTTGTCCATGCAGTAAAATCCAAAGACCAAGGAAAGCATACAAGGCTGTGGTTTTATGACTGCTTTAGGCTAGTCTGAGATTTAGCTGCCACCAAAGGGACACTCAGCCCTGGACACATGTTGTGCCCTTGCTTGCAGAGGGAAAGCCTATGTTTCCTGATGTCAGGGCAACCTCCAATGAACTTACACTGACTGTGAAACCCTCTCTTAGCCAGCTTTGGCTTCCTGGGCAAGTGCAGGCTGGTGTAAATAACGTTGATATGAACATTCCAGTTCATTATAAATCAATTCACTGGCTTCAATAAACTTACACAGTGCCAATATTAAAGTTCGTTTACACAGATTTCAGCAAAAATAAAACCAGCAGGACTTGTAATTGATATAGCTGTTTCAGTATCATCAATCATGTAGACATGCCCACTGAGAATGTATGTGGTCTCCATGTCTCCACAACTGCAGGGACTGAGGTGGTAACTCCTTGACACTGGTGCCATTTACCTAAATTGTTAATCCACTGAAGATAAATAGGTGTTAAGAGAAACACCAGAATTTTAAACTGCCTGCCTGAGGTGTTTTCTCTCCTCAGCTTGCCTCCACTTGGGTCTTCTGACTTCCCCATTTCATTAGTTCTTTTCTTGCCCACAGTAGGCTTGAATGACCAATATAAAAAGGATTTGTCAATGTAGAGAGTTGAAAAATGAAAATACTTTTCAGGCCTTCTTTATATACTGAAAAAAAGAACCCTAAAACAACAAAAGGGCACAACTATTTTCCCAGACACCTCTAATTCCCATTCTGGCTCTAAGCAAGTCTAATCAGCCAGGTGCTCACAAGGCCTGTAGAGCTCCAAAGGCCCCAGTGTGAGACCCTCCTACACCATCCAGCACCAGCTGAAGCAAGCAGAGCCTGTGTGAGGGCAGAGGACTCTTTCCCGGGTAGAAACAATTCTGAGTTGCAGCTGCCCAGGAAAGCCCCCCTACAGAAAAAAGTGTTTCCACAAACCCCTACAGAAAAATATTTTGCTGTGTTTGGAAGGCCCTTGTCTGCTTGAATAGCCTCCGGCCTCCACATAACTACTATGATGTACTAATAATTCCCCATCACAACACTTGGAAAAACCTCTCCTCTGAAGCTGTGTGGTCTCATCCACAGCAGATGTACTGCTGTGCCTCATGGGCTCCAGTGGACCGGTCATGCTGTGGGACAGAGGCCCACAGGAAGGCCTTGCCTACAGTGGCAGGTAATGGCAGGCATCTGAAGTGCAACCCTCATGATACTCTGTGGGCATTCAAACACTTGTGAAGTTAAATGTGTGACTAAGTAGAGGTTAATATTTTGAAAATTTGAATTACAACAAAGTTTTTTGAAGAACTTTACTGCTATATGAAGTTTCAATTTTTTATTTTATTTTTTTTTGTCCCAATTCTAGATGAAAATACCTGTAGAACTGTGGCAAAAACCTGCAGGGCAGAAAGTCCTGTCTTCTGTCAGTTCTGCTTGAAGGTTGTTTAAAGGTTTGACTGTCTTGTCTGGCACCAGAATCTTAGTGAGTGACCAGCATCACCATTTTCTTTTACTTATCACAGAAAAGCTCATACCATTATGAAGTTCCAGTCATTTAAGATATTGCTCTAAGAAAGAAGGGATGTATCAGCTAAATTTGAACCAGCTCAGTGAAATAGCCCCAAAGTTTGAGTTGGATAAAAATCATAGAAAATAAACAGCTATGAAGGCAGAAGGCCAAAACAAGATTTAAAAGGCTTTTGAACTCTATCCAGACAAGATCAGGGGAAATTAAAATGATTTTCTAAGAGCTGGCTCCTGGCAGGTATATTTTAAAGTAGTCTCTCCTGAAACCTTCCCTTCTGTGCTTCGATCTCTCACAGCTTTGCTGTGAATATGGTTAATTAGATTCTGGAAAGAAAATCTTTAGGAATATAATCTACCTTCTTTCCTTATATAACATTCCTATCATCTTGTATCTAAGTTCTTCACAGACACTGATAAGTTTATCGTGTCTCCCTTCTTTCCTTTGCCCTCTGTGAGCTGAGGAGGTAGATTTTCCCAATTTTCCAGCAGGATATGTGAAAATCTCACTCTATCAAAGACTAGTTCTCTGCCTGTTGTCTGCAGCCACTTTCACTTACAGAGGGCTTTCCTCCTCTCTCCTTCCCTTCCTGGCTTTGGCTGTGGTCGAAAAATTGGGCTTCCTCTCTAAGCCCTTTCTCTTTCCCTTTCCCGTTCTTTATCCTCCACACAGCACTGTAGCTAATACTTCTTTTCCCCTCTATCCATGTTGTCATCTCTTATCCCTCCTTCTCCTCTACATCAGCCTTCCCCTCTAATTTTAGCTCTGGATTCTCTTGGTTCTTTTCATCATAATTTTTCACCTAAGACTTCAACCTCAGTATTAATGACCTTCTTGATTTGCAGTTTCACGTCTTGTTCCCTCATGTTTTGACTGCACTTGTAGTTCCTTCATAACTTCTCCTGCCCATGAAAAGGACCACTCACTTTACTTCCTCTTAGCCAAACACAGCACTCAGACAAACACTGATACTTCCCCTTCTCTTATAGCCCATCTACATTAATGGTTCATCTGCTTCTCCTGTGCTCCCCCTTGCCTTTGGTTCCCTTCCTTCCACTGATATGCAGGAGCAGTGCAAGTGTGTTATCAAATGGAGACCAATGTGTCAAGATCCATCGGTAGTTATCATTTCCACATTGCCTAGCATGGCCTTCCTCAAATATTTAATGCTGCCACAGCAACTGCAACAGCTGGAATAGATTTTGTGAGTAGTAGAAGACTATTCAACGTGGATACTCACTGTGGCAAACAGCATACTAGGACCAAGGGAAAGGAGGGAAGGAAGGGACTCCGGCCCTTTTCACAGAATCATAGAATGGTTAGAGTTGGAAGGGACCTTAAAGATTGTCTAGTACCAACCCCCTTGCCATGGGCAGGGACACCTTCCACTAGACCCTCAGAGTAAAGAATTTCTTCCTAATATCTAATCTAAATCTACCCTTTTTCAGTTTAAAACTGTTACCCCTCATCCTATCACTACAATCCCTGATAAAGACTCTCTCCTCACTTTTTCTGTAGGCCCCCTCTAAGTACTGAAAGACCACTATAAGGTCACCCTGGAGCCTTTGCTTCTCTAGGTTGGACAACCACAACTCTCTTAGCCATTTTGCTACTTTTGCTTTCCCAGATTTAATTTCTACCTCTGTATATGATCTTGCCAGTTCCTCTCTAGAGAAAGTTATCAATGCATACTTTGAAATTTTTCTTCCTTTTTATTGGCTTTGTCTTTGATCTTCCTCACCTGTAACTCTCTTCTCTCATTTCATCTGCAAACGTTTCTTGTCTGCTCTCTTCTCTGAGCATACCACTTGCCCCTAATGCTTCATTTCATGACACGAACTTTCATATGATCTCCCTATAGCTTACTCTTCAGCATCTTAGTCTCCTCTGGCTCTTCTCTCACAGTAAGTCTTATCTTAGGAAAAAAAAAATAAAAAAAAATCTTGACTCTGCTTCTCCAACCCCCCACCCTCCCATTCTCCTCCTTTTCACCTTCAACTTTATTGAATATGCTGCTTGCAGTCAACACCTGAAGTCCTTTCCTCCATTTCTACCCGAGGCTTTTTCCGATACCTCTCCTAGCAGTCCACAGAAAAAAAGTGAAGAACCTTAGTGATCTTGTCATTGTCGAAGATTTTACCCTTCCCAATCTATCAGGTGACTTCAACATAGCTAAAAACTTATTCTCCCTTGGCTTTTGACTTTTAGGTATCTCATCTCTTCAGTCTTCTCCTTTTCTGTAGCAACTTCTCATTTTTGAGAGACTTCAAATCTCTCAGATTCTGACTCAGATCACCTTCTTTCCTCCCTCTTCAAAGTATATTTGGGTAATTCCAGTCACATTCATTTTTATGGCATTTTATGCTGTTTCTCAAAACAGCCTAAGACACAGATTTTTACTATTATTATTATCACCATTGATGATGTTGTGTTGGTGCTTATATGCAAGTTGAACTCTTTTGATAATCCACATTCAGATTGCTTGTCTGTGGTCATGCAAGAAGGATATAACAGAACTAAAAGAGTATTAATGTTTCTGATTTCTCTTGTTCTCTTCTCATTCCTCTTCAAACCATTGTCCGCAGAGACAGTAGTCTGGACATACAGATTTCCTTCATTAACTCCAAAATCTAGTTTATGGCTCTTTGTTTTCAGTATGCCTATTTTTCTTTCTTGTATATGTCTTGCTCTCTGGAAATACCTCATTCCTTGTACAAATATCTCACTACCAGGTTAAGGTCTTGCTCCTCTTTGATCTTTCCATGGCACTAGTAGTACTCCTGAAATGCTTGGCAGTTAATAGCTGATCATTGATTTAAGTGGGAAGTGAGAAACCTGAATATTTTATCGAATCCGGGCCATGGTCCCCCCTTAGGGAGCTTTTATCCACATAAACTCAGAGAGTCTGCCTAGCATGCAAAAGGTATCTGGCTCTGCTTGAGAGATCTACAATACAAGTACTGACAGACAATATCTAGTTTCATATTATATGAATAGACAGGGAGAAGCCAGGTCAATTCTGTTCTCTCAAGTTTTTCTTCATCTTTGGAGCAGAGCAAACACCAGACTTCCTCCCTTGCCCCAGGGTGTCACTGAGTGATGCAGTCCCTCTGACTCTGGAAATACCCTAACCAGTCAGCACCATCACTCCATGGAGCAGTCTCCCATGGCCTCTACTTTGGAGGTCCCACTCATGCCCAGGTCAGGGTGTGCAGACAAGAGCAGACAGGGGCCTACTTCTCAGGTGCACTGGAGCTGGGTGACAAGATATTTATGCTGTATCTGTTAGAAACCCTGACAACACTAAATCCATCTGGAAATACAGTATCTCCAGCAGTAAAAACTAACATTTGGACCCTGGGTGAGAGGCTGGAAGATAAAGTTTCGCTCTGCACTTTGCTGGACTGTGCTCTGACCATCAAGCTTTACCCTAGCTTCAACTATGTGGGTAGGGGAGGAGCTCTGCCCATCCTGTGGGATGTCACTGTGCAGAAAGTAACTTAAGTTACTTAAAACTTAAAGCCTTACTCATAAGTTAAGATCCATGAAAAGAACAGGCAAGAAGGATCTTGACTTGGTAGCCCACTGAAAGTGTGGGGATTAAAGGAAAGGAAATTCTTGTTTAACATATAGTAGCCTAAGGAAAAAAGTTGAACTGTAGCAGGTTTTTCAGTCCTTCATGACGGCATGAAGACCTCAAAGCATAGGTCCAACAGCTACTTTTGATTGGAAGAATCAGGTTTCAAGGGCTTTGCTGCCTGGGAAAGCTTCTGCACAGAAGGCAATTTACAGCACCCAGGGGACCCAATGCTCACTTCCCTTGTGAACACTCATCCTAAGATAAAAGCAAATGTGATAAGGGCACCTTACTCTAGTTTGATGTTGAAGCAAGCTACCAAGCACATGGTGCAGTCTCTGCAGTTCTGCGCTACACAATGGAGTGCAGTGCAGGAATGCCCCAGACAGTAGCAGGAATGGACTGACCAATCTGAAGTCATTACAAAAAAAAGTTTCCAGTAGACACTCTCTAAAGGTGGAAACTGCATAGACAAAACCTCATGAAGAACCAGTTAATACAAGGCAAGTGATGATATTTCAGCTGCTGGCTGTGTTGGTTGTTTCTCTGGTTTTGTTTTCACTTTCAGCTGGAGACATCTTTGATAAAAACCCTTCTTACAACATACACCAGGTTTCTGGCCTCCTACATGTATGGTTAATTCTGGCAGTTTGTCAACAGGATTCTAGGGGTAGTAATTTCACATAAAAAAAGAAAGAGTGATCCAATGTGTTAATATAATATTTGTGATACTATTTACTTTGAGATTACCATAACATTTCACCAAATCCAGTTTTGTATTTGTCATGTTTTCTCTTTTTTTAATCTTTTATATCTGATTGTTATTTTGTTGGTTTTATTACTGCTTTATTGCATAACAGAAGCATTTTATATTTCAATTTGTACCAACATTCAACATTATTTATTCGTTATATTCTTTTGTGAGGTTTTTTTTTTATGGAAGTAATAAAAACTTTGAACATTAAAGAATATCAGGCAAACCCTTTCTCTTTGTTTCAGTGCTGGGAGTGGATGTTTGCAGTGGTCAAAGCATTAGCAGCATCTAGAGACAGCATTCAGTCTCATTTTCTAGTACTGGAATTGCTGTAGTCCTAGGTCACGTGGACAAGCTTCACTGAGAACTTGGAATCACCAGGAGCTGAGGTTTCAAATGTGTGTGCTTTCAGTTACACACTTCAGGACTTACTTAGGTATCTGTCTCAGTTAGTTTGGTCTCTAGAGCATCAGAACTGCAAGTGAAGCCAGTAAGAGATTTTGATGGTCAGCACATCTGAAATTCCTGCATCATTTAGGCTTCTAGTGCCAAGCTGGACTCTAATAGAAAATGAAGCTTAGAAACAAAACTTACTTGCGTCTGTGACAGCACCATATTTATCCTCAAGGCATTTTCCCAGAGAAAGATTCAGAAGGCTTAAAAAGTACTTCCATGGAGCATGGACGAGGTCTCAAACTACCTTTACATATGCAGAGGAGAAAGCACTTTATTCAATTATTCTGTTTAAAAAATGGAGATTCCTTCTTCATGTCAAAAAGTAGTCACCCTTCTGTTTCTTTCCATGTCCTTTGTACTCCTGCAAAAATCATCGAGAAGGAGCAGGAGAAGTAGAGACTGGAAAGAATCTACCCTGAGAGAGGGACAGAAGGGTGAGAGGGAAGATCAGGCAGATACGACCTGTTTACTCTCTGGCATACTGAACAGCTGCAAATTCAAGAAATCACACAGAAACAAAAATCTCTGGGAAAAGATAACCAACAGATTACCTCAGAAAGTAAATTTGGAACTGTTTTCAATAACCAGGACCACGAAATATCAGATGTCTGTGACCTTCTTGGGTACTGCAGAGGAGGTTAAGTATCTACATTCGACATGGGAATTCACACTACCAACTACCTTTGACTGCCAAACCCTGTCAGTAGAGTGAAAAAATCAGGACACTTAAATGTTCATAGCAACCTTTTCAAACAGTGCAATATAAATACTTGTGGCAAAGAATAGATGGATGGATAAATCGACAGAAGGATGTCTCTTGTCTGTAGAATAATTAAGAATTTGGATAAAGAAGCATTGTTTGTACAGGTGACTTCATACTTCATACTCTCCAAGCCAGCCTGCCTGATGAAGAAAACATTTTCTCCTTTCTGCTTACTAAAAAAACCCACCAAACCACTAAAAAAAAAAAAAAACCACCTTTTATTTATTTCTTCAGGAACACATGAAACCAAATTCTGCTTAGAGACAAGCCAAATGCAGTTAAATGATATGTACAATATGAAGAAAAAAATGCAGCGCTCTCTATGTTAATGTAATTAGCATTGCCTATTAACTACAACAGTAATATAATCAGGAAAATATGAGGCAGAATCTCTTATAAAAGGAACAATAACTTGTAGAAAAGGAGAGAGAGGAGAAAACAATATCTAAACAGTAAATATAAAGTTTAATGCCCAAATTTGCACCTTACAGCATCAGAAAAACCATCACAGTTATTAGCATGAAAAGCCTGAGGAAGGCAATGACAGCAAGATGGCAGGCAACCCTCTGTAGTCCCATACTGGGGTTTGCATTTTGATACCTCAGAACACACACTTGCCTGAGACCCAAGGAATCTACGCACTGGGAAGGAAGGTTTATACAATGAAAGACTAGTGATGGTCTAGTAGGAAGTGCTGGTAGCAGAAAGGCATTTAGTGGAGATCTGGAAAAAGCCTCCACTTTAAATCCTTCAGACTCAACGGAGCAGAGAAACAGTCCCTTGGCTGGTGGCAGCAAAGCACTGACGATGTTGAGAAAGTCAAGTAGCCATTCATCACTGTGGCATGGGAGAAGTTGCATAAAGGATCTGAAAAGCCCTCCAAAGCACCCTGAACCCAGGCAGTAATTATGTCAAGCGTTTGACCCACTGAAACCACTATTAACCTCTAACAGAGGCACAGTTGTACAGCCAAACATTCACAATGTTAGTCATATTTAAACAGCTTCCAGTAAAGATGACACAGGCCTATTAGAGGAATTTGCACATTCCCTCTGGAATTGATGGGTTTCTTTCAAGTCTTTATCCTCAGCCTTGGCTGCCAACTTCATCTTTACAGTTCTTATCCCTTATTTTCCCAGGAAACCTAATAAATGAAATATTATCCCCGCAGATTTAGTTTTTCCTGTTAGAGGAAATTTGGTTTGGTGAGGATGGGCTGGACTATGCTACGAATTTCCTAAATGGTTGATTTAAATATGTGTATTTAAAAACTTGGCCATGAGCCTTAGTTTGGGGTAGAAAGGAAACACTCCGTTCTCCAATTTTTCCTTTCAGGCACATCAAGGAAAAGATAGTAAATGCAATACAAAATGCATCACCAATCCCAAAGAGCTGACGCATCACCTCTTTTCTCCAGCATTTCTTTGTGTAACTCCATGTATATGCTCAAGGGATGCCAGGAGAATAAAGTTGTCCTTCCCCACACAGGAACTAATCCCGGCATGCCAGTGTCCTCTCTGGTTCTGAAGCTGCCTAATGCCACTGAAATCAATGAGGTATCCTCGTTTGCAGTGATGGGAGGCAGGGTCATGTCCTTTCCTTCCTTAGCAGTCTGCAGCTTTGGCTCAAAGCCATGAATGAAATGGGTTATCCTACACACAGTGAACTAATGCTGCTGCTGGACTAGTGAGCAGTGGGCACCAGCTGATAATGGAGATAATCAGAGATAATACAACAGGAGGGATCCCCTCTTGTACACACATACACAAAAGGGTGACAAAGACGTTGTCAATCTGTTGACTTGACCATCTTAATTCTTAAGAGCCATAACCACTGAAGTGCGCCATCTATAAATCAAAAAGTGACCATAAAGACTATTACAAGATATACTTTTTTAAATCACAGTTCATTCCAGAATAACTTCACAGTATTTATCTGAAATCAGTGGAATTACCATAAAATAAAATGGAAGTAATCTGGTGGTGAATCAAGTCTATCAAGAATAAAACGCAAACCAGGGTGTAGTCCTTGTAATTTTCTAGGTGTAGGCACAGTGATAACCATTAGGTGGATAGCCGTTTGTCCTGCTCTGCTTCATATTCTGGTGTTTTATAGCAAAATGAAATTTACTAAATTAGTCACTAAGTATGTTCCTAGAATTTTTGGAAGTAAGTTCTGTTTATAACCTTTACCTGACATCAGAAACCTTTTAAGGTGTTTCAGACAAGGTTTGAAGTAGGTAGACTGGTTTTGCTCCTTCCCCTTCTCAGGCCTCAGCACTCTGTTTATCAGGCATCATCTATTTCTTTTCCTGTAGAATTCATCCCAGAAATTAGCACCCCTATGTATATTTCAAAGAAACCAAGCTTACTATATAGCATCTGCCTGACCCTACATCTCATGGCTAGTCTTTCTTGGTCACCTGAATTGTACTGTGGGTACCTACAAGTAGTCAGAGGCTCACTTCTCCTGTGATTCTGCATTGCATTCAGAATAATCTTGTCTCCGGTTTCCCAAAGACTTCTTTATGATGTTTTAATTCAATCCTGACACTGCAGCCATGATGTCTTGATGAGGCGTTGTGTAATGCAATAGAAAGAAGAGTTATGACTGTGGCACTGTAGGATCAGCAGCACCAGCACATCAGCTGTACTTCAGCAGCCAAATGCAGGCTGCAAGAAAAAAAAATGTGGAAAGGCTATCACATAAGAGCTTCACTTTTAAAACGACTGGCCCTGTAGTGCAGCCACGGTGAGTGGGCTTCTCCTGAGTGAGAAGTGGGCATCTCCTGAGAGCGAGGTTTTGACCTAACCATTGCCAAACCAACCCCTGCCTCTAGCAGGGTCAGTTTTTTCACTCGTTGCGAAGAGGTTTCCTTCAGCTTTCTTCATACAAGCTGAGCAATACCACTGAATATCTCAAGACTCATAGGAAAATTGAAGCTTTTGGCCTACAACAATTCCTTAGCTCAAGGCTTAACCGAAGTCTGAAGGCTCTCTTCACCTTCAGCAACTGCTGCTATCCCTGTTCCCACTCTTTCTTTGTAACCATTGAGTATGTTAATGCAATAGACTGGCAGTGCTGAAGGCAGACATCACGCAAGCAGAGCTAAACTAGCTTTAAACCAGACAGCTCATATATCCCTAATGGGTGAAGCTGATGTAGGACAGGTCTGAGTGTGAGCTACTTCAGCCCCTCCAGCCTAAGGTTCAGCCTTGTTGTGTCTTGCTGCACTGAGCAGCACCTGAGCTTGGCAGCGTAGAGCTGGTTTATCTATGCTACCTACATTAGTAAGGTAAGACTACTCATGAATACTCTACGTCCTCTTAGGGACATGGTTTAGTGGTGGACTTGACAGTGTTAGGTTTACAGTTGGACTCAATGATCTTAAGGGTCTTTTCCAACCTAAATTATTCTATTCTATGGTTCTATATTGCACATAATTCACCGAGTAATTCATCTGAGTTATAAACCAGTCTTCACATTTCTCTAGAGGCCCTTCATCACCACCTTCAACAAACCTATTGCTCACTGTATCTTGTGATACTAAAGTACCCTCAGCACTCTAGCTGCCCTGAAAGGTGTGGCATTAGATGCAATGGCAGGCAGACCCCAGCTAGAAACTGATGAAAGATCTGGGTTCAGCAACAGGATCTTCAGAATCAGGAAAGCAGGTCTTGAAATCAGGGGTGGGGATTTAGGAAGAGGCCCCGAGCAACTTATGAAGGCTAAATTTCATTCTATCCTGTGAGAAAAGCACCAGGAGGGAAAGAACTTGGCAAAATGTCAAGCATGAGTAGAGACCTGATAAGACTCCTTCTATAAAATTAATGTGAAATAACTTTGGGTTTCATTTCAGTGCTGAAAGAAGGTTAGGGTCAGTTTTTTCTCTCCTTCTGAAGTGATGCCCTGATTCCTTCTTACATTTCTATAATAAGCTTCTATGAATTCCAATAAAATAATCACCTGCAGGATTCAGTTTTATTGCCCCAGACAAATGCATCATCTTTACTCCAATTTAGAAAAAGCATTACAGCCATGTGTAATAGTCCAGATCCTCTAAAAAATGGAACAGTCATTGAATTTAACAGCAAGGCTTTTCTCCATCAAAAAGCTAGAGACATCGTCATTATCCAGTTTTTTCTTAATTACAGCATATGGCTGGAAAAGTTCTATAAATAATCATGCTTGCACTGTAGTTTGAAAGTTGCTGTCTCCCATTGGCTATATGTACCTCAACAAAAGAATCTAGCACAAACTCTGGAAAAGGAATTGAAATATTGCCCCAACTCCCTTAGGACCCTTACCCAGGAAACAGGATCCATGTCGAGATCGTCACCTAAAAGTGTTCGACCTCATAGCTCCCAATTCTGATGAAAGATATTAAGCTTATGAGCAGGCCTATGTTATGGAGGCCACCAGATTGTCACTCAGGCATAAAGTGCCTTTTGAGTTGAAGCTGTACTCAGGGACTCCACCATTAACACTGACATAGCCGTCACATGTATCCTCTTCGTGAACTGAGTAGAGAAAACACCAGGGAGAAAAAAAAAGTTTAAATTTTTATCCCTGCTGAACAGTTTTTCCTTTGAGTTTGAATCACACACACCAAGACAGTTTTCAAGAAAGAAACACAAGATAATTTTTTGCGTCACCATGTAAGATAAAAGTGTATAAGATGATAGAATTTGAGGCGCTTGAGTCAGTGTGCAGTTCCCTCGCTTCTGGGTCTCAGGCTCAAATCAAGTCCACAATGGTCAGTATTTGTCCTCCTGTGAGGTGTTCTGTGTGAAGGTGCCAACAACCTCTAGATCTAACTGATAAGGCCAGTGCCTGCCGTGGCGCCTTTTGCATGCCAGAAAAGCATACTGTAACACCCATGCATTGATCAAGTGGCTTCTCCACTCTGACACACAGGAATACCCTGAAAGCGTTGACAAGGACTCCATGTGTGTTTGGCAGCACCCAATCGGGCAGACCAAACGCCTGGCTCCCTTCAGCTCTGTTCTGTTCAAAGTTGGGTGGGACAGCCTCTTTGCTTTGTTTAAGCCCTAAAATACAGTGAAGCGTGTTTAGACCATAGTCATTCACTCAATGAGTGCACCTCATATGGTAACAGCCTAAAGCATTGGGAATGGAAGAAGTCTGATCCAACAACCTTCTTTTCACTTTGTGGAAGAAGAATCTTAATACCTCTGTATGCTGAAAACTGAAATGGTCCCAGAGCCTTGAGGACAAAACATCAGATGTCATCAGGAGGAACATGGCTGCTATGCCTTATGCAGTTCCCTGACTGTACTAAATCTGCCAGTAATGCTGCCAGCACCACTGTAAAAATTCCCTGTCCAGACAAAAAGCCCATGTTATACTGGCCACAAATAGCTGTCCTGCACTGGTAACTTTCACAATCTATCCATGTTTTCAGGACTGTATAGATGGGCATAACCATTGTATATACCATTTAGTTCAAATCTTCATGAGGCTGTTCTTTTTATACCGCTCCCATTCAGAATGATTTTGGTGCTTTCAAACTTGGGCATTAATTGTTCCTTAATAACATATCATCATAAAACATGCAATTTAGTGCTTCGTTTCTTCCAATTTCCATATAGGAATCTGACTGTGCTAAATTCAAGCTCTAATCCCCCTGGCCCTTCTTGTAACTGGTGCTATAGACTATGAAGGGTTACCGACCCATAACAAATAAATTAATAAGCTTGTGTAATTATATTTGGGTCATTTTATTTCAAACCATGAAATCAAAAGCTCTGTTCACATTAGTGCGAGAATTGCTGTAACTGGCCATTGGGGCTCCCTTGATACACCATCTGCGAATGCAGCAAACTGGCACATGTTGGACAGAAAGAATCCATACTAGCGTGCATAATTTTTTCCATTACCTTTGCTGGACATAGGCCTCAAAGACTATTTCTATCCATTCCCTGTCTCAAAAGAGTACTTCTGCCTTACACCATGATCTTTGTCTGTTGTGGTCAACAGTTGCGGAAAGTCCTCACATCGCTACTGATTAGATCAGATTATCTGGCTTTCAGCTGTCTTGGGGTGCAGTGCACAACATATGGGCACAGCCACAGAAGGGACTCCTAGAATGCCTAGAAAGAAGGGCTGTGCTTCCCATGGGAAAATGTACCATAGCACTGTTGCTTATCCCGTTCCTCTTGGCGTCCTATGTATCTTCTGGTAGAAGCACACCCTCATTCTGACAGCAAGAGCCACCTTACGTGGCTCTTCTCCCTATGTAGCACGATTCCTCTTCCTACCTCCCTGCATCCCCCACCCTCACTGTTGCTTTGTCTTTGGCCTTTTTGCTCTTGGCTCTATTTTACCTCATGATCACCTTACATTGGAGGCCTGGGGAAGTTCTGCAACTTGTCTTGCTGCCATCCCCAGGAATCTAACTCAGCTTGATGAACAGGTCTAACTTCCAGACCTTGCAATACGGTCATTGCTGTAGCCACCTTGATGTCTGTAATCCTGCAGCATGGAGCTATGAAGAGGGTTATTCCTGCTCCTGCTGCATATCTGAAAGGCCAAAATGGGACAGTCAGTCCATGTATTTCCCCACTTCATAGACTCATGGAATCCTATTTCTGCCTGGAGCTAGAAACTTTCTGGACAGCCTGGCAATTGACTGACGATTTGGCATCTCTTGAAAAGACAGCTGCACACAGCTGCTTTGTGAGGTAAGTCAGCTGGCATTTTCTGGCTGCGAATTGCCTATACACCAGGCCGAGGAAGAGGGGGGGAGCACATGAGGATCCTGGTTGTGAAAACAGAACTGGAAAGGGCTCCAGAATGGAAGATTAGTTCACTGCATTGCTTGTGATGTATTAGTCAAAAAATGATAGAGACAAGCATCTACAGCTGCATGGACTTCACAAAGTTAGCAGGGCTACAGGTGAATGTGCATTAGTAACACAGCAACTTTGAGACAATGAATTAGCCCATCAGCAGCTATAAATATGACAGCCCTTATGCAGCCTCTGCCCAATAAGTCTCAAAAATTGTGGCCTCTGGGTGCACCAAATGAAAGACCATGCTGTACGTGCCCTGTGCTTACATACTTTTCTTAAGCATCTGCTGGTAGCCCGATCTGCTTCAGTATATTGAACTAGATGGCCCTCTAGTCTAGGAGAAGAGTTCTTATGTCCTTCTAAAGAAAGATCTACGGCGAAATAAGTTACTGTGGCAGAAAGATGACATATCTTTCCCTGCTGCTTTACAGCAGAAATGCCTCAATTCTGCCCTCAGTAAGCTAGCTGCAGTTCCCACCCACTGCAGTGCAACTTGTACTTGAATAGCTGAGGGCAGACCTTCTGGCATTCACATTTCTATATGCTTAACCTAAACTGAGAATAGTTTACCTATCTGGAATTTTGGATGCAGTTGCTTCATACAAGGGCGATTTTTAGCAGATGTAGCCATTTTATACTTATAAAGTTAGCGATGATTTTGGCACAGGAGGTTTTGTGTGCAAGAAAGCCACTGACAGAAAATCTGAACCAGAAATGAAAGTACGTGTAACCAAAAAAGAAAGTAGCTGCCAGCTTCCAGCACAGCATCCCACAAGTTTAACTGTCACCCTTTGAAAGTTAAACCATACAAAGTTTGTCAAGAGAGAAAAAAAAAAAAAAACAAAACCAAAACAAAATAAAACCAAACCAAACCAAACACTTTGTGTCACATTAAGGGAGAGAGAAAAAGACGATTCGTCATTTAGTGGTGACTTTTCTTGATCATCTTTTTCCTTTGTGTCCAGCCCTTGCAAGTACTGTAAGACACGGGGGACTCCAGGTCCACTGCAGACCTGGTGGATCAGCCAACAGGGGGCAGCCAGAGGACAGGAATTAGCCTCAGAGCCCGACACCCCTTCATTTCAGAGCCCAGAAAAGCAACAGTCGATCAGCCTACCAGGAGCCCTTGGTCTCTAGACTGATTCTTTAGACAGACACCTCCCCCCCGGCTCATCATTTCGTTATGACACAGGAAGATGTCAGCCTTTCATGGGACAAAAGGACATTCTTAGGAATGCAAAGGACTGAAATATCATCTCATACCCTGGCACGCTTCCAGGACACCAAGGATGTGCAGTCTCCTTAATCACAAGTCCTTTTTTGGTCCTGCTGCATTTTAAGAGACTAGTCTGACTCAAAGGCGCTATCAAGTTCACCTAAAGTAGCCTGGAGGATTTGCATTTGAAAGCCATCCAGCCCAAGCTTAACGAAACCAGCCTTTCTTAAATTAAAAACAAAAAGGAAGGATCTTGCTCGACAATACTCTCTTTTGCTTCTCAGCTTTGCCCTTGGGAGACCACACTGCTGTCTGCCTCCAAGATAGTATTTTTGGAAGGTACGTTCCTTTTATTTGGGCCAGGACAGTAAGCGGACCACCAAAAGGACATACACAAGCTATTTTGGAAGGCTGTGTTTTTTCTTTGCAGCTGTAGTCACACAAGTGCACCTCTGCTTCACAGTGCTGTTCCTACACTGAAAGCTGGTGTTCAGGGAAGACCAAATTAAACCGGGCAGCTTGGCATCACAACCAGGCCGGTCTCTGGGTCCCAGGGAAGGTTAGACTGCCATGGCATAATGTTGTCAGAGTATAATATTAGAGACGCGACAAGTAGAGGATTTATCATAGGACCCTATACCTGTGGTGGACTCCGGAGCCAAACATGACCAGCACTCATTTTCATCTCACACGTGGCATAGTTAAATTTCAAATATAAATAAACGACAGATTACCCTCCTCCCTGTGAAACAAGAGAAGGAGTGAGGAAAAGAATATTACCCAATGAAATCACTGGAGCCTAATCTTTTCAAAACACTGCTACTGAACTCACCGTACTGTCATTTCTCCTTGGCTGCCATGACTTTCTACAGCCCTTTTTCAATGATTTCCTAACCTTGAATTTTAAACTCAAGTCTCCTACCTCTGTTTATGATGTGCAGCAATTTTTTCCCCATCCACAGGACTTCCTTTCCTCAATTGTTGTGTCTACTCCCATTGCTCCTGAGGCACTTTATGTAGTCAGTTATTCTCTTCTGCTTCTCTTCTATCATCCACAATTTCCATATTCTTTGGTATTCTTAAGTAAAAAGACCTTTCCACTTCTCTTCTGCCTTTATTTTTGTTGCTCTCAGTGTCAAAAACTCATTCCTACCTCACAACACTCTCCACTGCTGAACTCCATGCTTCTTGACATCTTCTAGCTCTGTTATTTGCCAACACACGCGACAAAGAGCAGGAGCCACAGGCACATTCAGAAACACAGTAAGTGGAAAAGAAAATTTTAGGATAGTGCCATTTTAGCATGGTTGTCACTTCAGTTCTGTCCCCGTCATTAATTCTAAAGGAGTCTTTCACCTCTGCATTATTATGTTTTCAATCTCTCAAAATGCTTAAGTGATTTAGAGTATATATCCTAGTCAAAAAGCAATCATGTCTCTTAAAAAAAAATAGCTGATGGCCAAAGCATATTTGGAGGGTGGTTTCCTGCTCAAACTGCTACATGCTAGCTGAGCCATGAAGAAATGTCAGCTTTTTGGAAACCCACTTTATAAGCAAGCCCCACTGCCTGCCTGAAAACTGCTCAGTCAGTCAGCCAAAGCAGTCGTTCCACTTCCTTTCTATACTCCAAGGGACACAGCTGGCCCTCTCCTATGCTCCCTTAAACACCTCAGATTAGTGTAGAGCTAGAAGGAGACATGCTCGCTAGATTCTAGAGCCATTTGTTAACAATGTCAAAAAAAAAATAAGAGCAAGATACCCAAGGTCCATCAGCATATGTGAAAGACTGAGACGCCTCTTGCTCCAGAAAGGTGAAATATTTGTTTATTTACTCATTGCTGCTTCAAGCCAGCCCCAGTTTATTGTCATCAAAGTCAATGGCTGTCCATCCACCTCAGTGGGCACTGCACTGGGCCCCAAATCAATAACATATTTCAGAAATTCTCCCAAGAAAGAGCAGGAGCATTAGTGAAGCAGCACATGAATTAAAGCAGGCTTGATCCGCTTTAATGTGCGCTCTGAGCCTGGGGCCCACTAAGAACCTTCTGATCACATAATCTGCCTATCTGGAGGATCTGTATATATACAATGAGATAATCCTGGTAATCAAGAGTGTGGATAATAGCATTATTATTTTATTCCCATAAATATTTGAAAAGATAGGTTTTCTTCTTCTGTGCAATCTGATAGGTAAAATTTCCACACTCATTGAAAAAGAAAAAGGACCTGCCAGAAAATAATGGAAATGTAATAGGAATAAAAGGATAAAATATCTCAGAAAGCAAAACACACAAAGTGGAAACATTTTGACTGCATACATGTTTTGAAATCTTCAGGTGTAATCAAAAAAACACTGAGAAGCAACGTACAGTTGATACTGTTTTATAAGTGTCAGAAAAGCATAATTGTATCCACCAAGGCCTTCATCACATACAGCAGTTGTGTACCAGGAACCCTTGGACCGTGGCAGGTAGGGCCAGAAGGCACGAGGAGACTAAGGTGTAGCCGAGACAGAAGCAGACAACTCCTCTTGTCCAAGGGAAGGGGAGCTGGGAATATTGGGGCAGCGGGGGACAGGAGAGAAAGCGTGTAGCCAGAGAAGGGCAGTCCAGGTCTGGCATGCTGGTGAGTGATCACAGCAGTTGCAGTCCTATTCTGGTGCCCCCGTAGAAATGCAGTATCTGCCTGAGCCCTACTTAGCCCATTATGTCACTACTAAAGCCAAAGAAAAATGTTGACAACTCAAAGACAGGACTGAAGGATGGAGTGTTACCGATATAGTTCAACTGGTAAGAGCGGAAAGCCTAGTCCTCTCACAGGGCAGTGACAACACCAGAGCAGGAGCGACTTCTGTTAATTGGGTGAACTGTTTCGCCTAACTGTTGCTTCTCTGAAGAAATGGAGCGTTCGTCTTTCCTAGTAGGAAGTAGGGAATTTCCTTCTCATCCTAAGGGAACTGCAGCAAGGACAAGAGATCACTGCTATGACAAAGTCACTGAGGTTTGGGAATAGTGGTTATTGACAAACATTTATCCAGTGAGTGCCAGAATAATCCCCTAAGCCATCGAGGGAAACTCAGGTCATCTTCCATTCCATACAGCTGTAGCTGTGGTTTATTAATGGTCTGAATACGTTTGCTATTTCTACATAAGGATAGTTTGTGCTAGTGAATTTGGTTTGGTATGTTTTTTTATAGTAAGATGAAATGATACTTATTGTTAAAAAAAAAAATAAATCTTTGCAGTGTAACCAGTTCCACAAACTTCTGCAATCTTGGGCCTCTGGCCACACACACGGTGTAGATGGGGCTTGGATTCCTCTACAGTCAGGCTCTCCTGTTTCTTGTTGTTTTTAAATTTTAAATTAACAGTGAGGTATATACCCACGAAGCAACTGGATTTATTTGAAAACTAACACTGGAAACTGGCTTCTCAGAGTCCCTGCTATCAGACTACAGCAAAACACTTTGTGATAAACCACAGCGCTACAGCTTGAAATTGGACTTAAAGAATCATCTACATCATATACCATCTGCGGAGCAGGAAATACTCACCAGGAGCTCTTGAGCTGCAACAACAAAATAAACGTATAAGTTTCTGCCAGAAGGATTGTGCCAAAAAGAGCAGACTAACCATGGAATATTTTTTGCTACATGGTATTTACACAACTCTTATTATTGCTGTAGTCCCCCAAGTGACTCTGGTATTAATACCTTCTGGAAAAGCATTCAGGACACACAATACAAGTCCTTATCCTTATTTCATTCATGGTAAAGTTGGGTGGGTTTTTAGGTTATGGTTTTGGTTTGATCTACAATAAAGACAAGGAACCATTTGCAACATTTGGATCAATTTTGCTTTTCAAATTCTGATGACATTCAGTGAAAACTTAATCCAGCACTATTGAAGTCAGTGGAAGTTTTGCCAATGACTTCAATGGGGAGTAAGAATTTAATTATGCCCTACTAAGTACTGTCAGCATTTGATTCTGGTACTTGTAAACACAGAACATGGGCCTAAACAGATTACAGTTGGTTCCCGACTGGCAGTACCATAGATTTAGCCCAGCTCAAGGGTATTTTTTCCAGACCTTTCTAGAATCCAAACCCCAGGAGACTTGCATTCCATTTCCAAAGTAGTCCCTTGATCTGCAGGAGATTAATACCTGTGCTCCTTCTTCTGTCGGAGCATTTTTTGGGAATAAATTCTTTCCTGAGACCAGGTCACTGACAGCACAGGATGAAATAAAAGGTTATTACTGTCCTTTTAGATGATTCCTCCAATTTGGCTTCCCAAGCCTGCAGCCCCCTCTCTCCCAGCACCACAGGGAGGATCACTTTTATGAGTCCTCTTCCTTCCCTGGGGAGTCCCCACAAGCACTATTCAGATATGTTAGGTTTTCTTCAGTATTTAATTTCATTAGAAGATCAAATCTTTCATAAATGTCAAGAGATTGCCTGTTTTTTTGTTTTCCAAGACAGGATGTTTACATTCACGGCTTTCACCAGGTTTTTCCAGGTTATCAAGATTTCTGTCAGGTAGGATATTACTTTTTTCTGCTCCCTGCTCTCCACACAATTATCTAAAGTGCTTTGTGTTTTCCCACATGGGGCCCACTTCTGATCTCCTTCACACAGGTTTTAATCTGCCTGCTCTAATGGAGTTACTTCTGATTTAGTTCACTTTGGCAAAGAATCACGCCTCAAGTCTCCGCAGAGCTGTAGTGGGCTTCAACTCCCTAATTGTGCTGCATAATACTTTTATCTTCCTTAAGGGCCCTCCTGGCCCCAAATCCCCCCTCTCAGTGAAAGTGCCGCCATAAGTTAGTCGTCGTGTCACAGTGTGAAGAGGGACAAAGAGAAGGAGCCCCAGGATCACAGGAAGAGGATGCAGGATGGGTTGTTATCTTCCACTCCATTTTCTTGTTGGCTGTGGCTTTCCCCTGATGTAGGAATAAGAAGATATAGGAGTTTTGCCCCAAACCCATTTCTGCTGATGCTTACACTGAGTTGAGAGATTTTAATCTGTCCTGTCCACATTTACTCTGCTCATCCCATCTGAATCACTGAAAGAATAACCTCACCTGCTCAATAGGTATATGTTGGTTTGTTAGGGAAAAATCAAATCTGGTACAGAGATTAAAGAGGTAGTACCAGAGACAGATGAGAGACATGGAACAGTTTCTTCTGGGTGCATCAATCTTGCATCTAATTACAGTCAATCAGCACCAGAATGAGCTCGATTCATTTCTTGAACACGTGGACTGAGTTCATTTTTAGACCCAAGAGCAATTTACTCCCAAAAGTTAAGATAAAGCAGATGAAAGATACTAAGCAGCAAGTCTAATGAGTGTATTCTGTATTAAAGAAATTTTCAATATTTGCATTTTGTAGCCCTTAAGTTAGAATAGATGTTGTGGTTACATAAATTAAAAATTAAACAGGAACACACTATTATCAAAAACTGTATGCTTAATATCTGAGACAACCACTGAGGCTTCTTCTTTCTGTTGATTTACAAGACATATGGTTAGTTTTACAATCCAGGAACAGTCTCTAAAACAATGCACACATTTTACTAGTAGCATAAAATCTTCCTGATATTAATATAATAAAATATTTTACTTGCAAATAAGCTTATAAATGTTTTCCTAAAGCAAGCAGTAAAATGTGGCTGCAAATGCAGTACAACTTCAACTAGATTTTCTCCACACAACCATTCCTGGTTCAATCTACCACCCAAACAATGATTACATCTTATAGACATTTGGCAAAATAACAGTGAATGTTTTTAAAGGAGGAATAACAGGATAACCTATCTGAATATCCATTCATTTATCAAAATAAATATTCCAGAGTTATCTTAAAAAAAAATCGTTGCTAAGAAGTGTTGCTGAAACTTCTTAATGAGAAATTACTAATGAAGGAGTCTACAAGGCAGCTGAGATAGAGTCCATGAATAGAAATGTTCAGAACCCTCCTCAGGAGACAGTGTAATTGGCTTTGAAGCCAACTTCTGCTTTCTAGAAGACAGAGGCGGAGCAGTGTGCCTGGTTTGGTTCGTAGGCCCTCAATAAATGACCCCACATTCATCTGTGTAACCTATGTGACCATCCTTATTCACAACAGCCAGATGAAAATTCAAGTTAACTTTCCCACTCTACTGAAAAGTATGAAACTTTTAGTGCAGTGGAGGCTTGGAATCAGTATCATCCATTATTGACTTTGTAGCTAACTAATGGCTTTGCGCATTATTAGCATTACTAGTATGAATATAGCTAATGGATATTAAAATGATATGAAAAAGTGTTCATTAAAACACTGTAAAATGCATTTGGTTAGTAATTAGCACTTTTGAAAGCCTAACTTCTTAACTAATGCGTTTATTTCACATATTTATAATTGCAAAATTGTATGTACTCATTTTTATAGATTAGAGTTTCAAAAGAAATGTGCTCAGTATAAAATTCCAATATACTTTTTCATCCTTTCTTTCTCTTTTGCACATTTACAGAAAGCGTAAAGGAAGAAAATTTCAGCAGTAACTCAGTGATGGAAAGCTAGCAGATGGAGCTCCTGCAAAAAGCATTCCCCTGACAGGAAGGGCAGGATGAAATAGGGCAAAGTGCCACGTGGGAATGCAATGCTCCTGAGTGGACTCCAAGGTGTCCAGTCCTCTCTGTCCCAAGTGCTCTCGCTCGGAGCAGCCACTTGATTCAGCAGTGTACTCCGGGTCTGCTGGATGAGCGTCATGCATCAATAATGAGCTTCACTGTAAGTATAACTTCAACACAAAGGCTTTTCCTTCAAAGAAAAAATGACCCCCAATTCCCAAACACCATCATGGTGAAGATCCATTTTCCTGATATACAGAATCTGCTAGAAAGTGGTTGAAAAAAACAACCAAACAAAAACCACCCCCAATATCCTCCTTCCCAAAAAGAAGCAGTAAAAAAAAAACCAAACATGAAATAACCAGGAAAAACAGAGATGAAGGAGTGACAGAGGAAAGATAGGAGATGACATCCATTTAGTGAGGCCTCGACTGGGGAAAAAGGAAGAAATCTACAACAAAATGTTCCTACACTTAGATATTGAGTTTTGATTTTGACCAAACTAGATATATAGTTACATTTTTTGGTTTGTGAGTGGGGCATGTGAGACCACTTGAGACCACTCTGTTGCCTGCAGTGACACTCCTGAGAGCCACAAGCAGCAGAGGTCTTGTGACCCCCTGTAAGGTCTCTGTCCAAGTTACGTGAGCCCTTGGTAAGGGGTGGTCTGCCCAGTCAGGGTAAGGCCTTGCAGTTGTGGCCCTTTAACTTGGACTCTCCATGAACAGAACGTTCAACAGGAACACTTGGTCTTCTAATCCTCCATCTCTGAAACTCTGTGGACTCTGAAACCACCTCTGCCCCCAGCAGAGAAGGGCTGCTGCCATGCTGGCTAGGGTACAGCACGCTCCCAAGCTGCTTCGCGGCCGCTTATATTTGTATATCATTAGCACAGAGACCCTTAAGCAGGAGGCTTTTTCTTGTTTTTCACATCCTTTAAGCAACTTTTCAGGTTCCTATGGAAAAAAAAATCTCCTCAATACCGTATTGAGTTCATTTGAAATTCCAAAACTAATGAGGCTTTTGTCTCCCTCTTAACCTTAGAACTATTGCTACCTCTAAAAATAAAAGAGATAATCTGCTAAAGAGCTAAAAATACTGAACTCTGACAGCCTTCTCAGACCTTTCCAGAGAAGATGATTGACACACTTGCACCTTCAATCTTTGCAAAGAAAATGCTGAGGCAGGAGCTCCTACTGGTTGTTATCCCACCCTTAGGAGGGAACCAGCACAGTTTGGGTAGATGATTAATGTTCAGAAGGTGATATTCAGGAAGAAGCTGTAACAATCACCCAAGGCTGCTTGTGGAACACTGTTTTCAATAACAAGCTCTGTATTTTTTTTAGTAGGAAAAGCAGGGAGAGCTTTCAGATATGAGTTCCAAAAAGTCCAGCTACGTGCCGTCTGCCCAAATCCACATAACTCCAGGACAAGCAAAAGCTCTCCTGGAACACAGTTGGATCCAGGGTGCAGACTAGGTGAGTCGCTGCATGCTTTGAACAGGGCAGTAATAAAAAGCAGACAAGTTAATAGTACCAAGAAGCTCTCCAATTTATCACAAAGAAGGCTTGAATAATCACAGTGCAGTGAGCAAAAATGTCCATTTTTCCAAAGCTTACTGGTCAAAACCCACTCAAACATTTGCCTCACTTTACTAATAGCAGACTTGTACTGGGTGTCCACAGCAAGTTGTTGGCAGTGGCTGGGCTACAGGGGTGGTTTCTGGAAGCAGAGACTGGGAGCTGCCTCATGCCAGACAGCCAATTCCAGCTGGCTCCAACACACCCACTGCAGGACGCAGATGAGCCCATCAGGTGGTGCCTCTGTGATAAGGTATCACAGAGAGAGCCAGACTCAGCACCAGAGAGAGAGGAGGAGGGAACAAAAAGGAATGAGAAACAGCATAGGCAACAGCAAGATCAGAGGAGGAGCTCCAGGATAGAGCAGGTATTCCTGAAGGAACTGCAGCCCATGGAGAGCCCACAAAGGAGAAGATATTTCCTGAAGGACTGCAGCCTTCAGTCTGCAGCGGAGGAGACCCCACATCAAAGCACTGGAAAAGTGTGAGAGGGAAGGAGCAGGAGAGAGAAATCTCTAAACCTCTATGTTCTGACCATAACTGCCCCACTGCCCCCTGCACTGCCTGGGGAGCAGGTACAGTAGTCTGAAGTGAAAGAAAGGAGGAAGTTGGGCCTGGGAGGGAGGTGTTGTATATCTTTTTGTCTTACTGCCACATTGTATTTTAAGTGGCAATAAATTAAATTAGTTTTTTCCAAGTTCAATCTGTTTTGCCTGCAATGGTAAGAGATCTCCCTGCCTTTATCTTGACCCATGAGCTTTCTCATTGTAACCCACTACGCTGCTGAGGAGGTGTTATGAGTAAGCAGCTGGGTGGGAGTTTGACTGTTTGCGAAGGTTAACCCACCACAAAAGTGAACCAGTCACAATGTGTTGAGAACGTGGAAGCACATGGACTTTCTCAATCTGGAGCGTCTGCAAAAGGATATATTTGGTATCAACCAAAAGAAATACTGGGAAAGGTAAAGGCTATTTCACAGAGTTCTTCTACAGACATATGAGACATGCTGATTCCCTAGGGGAAATACCAGTTCCAGCCTTTGCTGACTACTTGGAGGAAGAGGAGGTGTCCGCATGCTCCCTGAATCCCCTGTCTTTCTGTTGTCTATCTTTTAGAAATGACTGGAGAGTGGAGGACAATTGAAAATTCTCCAGCAACGACACCAAATAGAGGTTGGGTTTGATTGTAATAATATCCTGTTTACTACAAGATGTGTTCTTTCCACATAAGATGTAAACCTGCTTCCAAGTCCTGATTTCATTTCAACTAGACTTCTGAGAGTATAGCAAGCTTTCCTAGCTCTAACTACAACGGGACACTTTGGTCACTTCTGCCAGCAGAAGAGCAATCCTAAACCCTCTTTCTATGGCCAGCTGCATTTATTTATCTCTAGTCTAAAATCTCTTAAATGTGAAACCATCTCTTTCCTGGGTTCTGGGTTCTTTTTATGACATATATGTTCTCAAAGCTTACAGTACACAGAGGGATGTCCTTCACCTTCTCCAACCTCTTTGACAATAACAAGACTGCAATGGGGATGACAGTGAATCAAGAAAGATTCCCTCCCTTAAACACTCATTCTGGGGAGTGAGAAGAGGCTAAGAGAGAATGTCTCCTGTCCAGCAGATTGCTAGTGCTGTGGAGCCATTTCCAACACATACATAGAACTCCCCAAGCCTGAACAAGGTGCCATGACTTAACCTCTAACTCATTTGTACTCTAGAATGTTTCCATCCATTTAGGCTATCGAGGGATTTGCTATGCTTCTAATGTGTCATTATAAAGTCCTTTAAAATATTTCAATCCTGCTTTAAACTTAAACTTCTCAAAGAAATTTAACTGTGCAGTGTAAATTTATGAAGACCATATGAAAGCCATCAAGCTCATGATAAAAGTCGGAGATAATCCAGAAAAATAAATAAAAAAAATAATTGGAGTACAAATTACTCTTTAATGTTCCTGTCTGTTCCCAGGCAAAGAAATATCTCCAGCATGCCTCCAGGGCAAATCTCCTGACAGAAGTCAGCCAACCTACCTCATACATTCTGAAGTCTGTGGTCACTTCCACAAAATCCTGCATTAGAGCCTTTCTGCTCTTCAACATGATCTTGTCAAGTTTTACAAGATGCGCAGGGTTGGAGTTAGTGTCAGACCAGACTGTCTTAGGAAAAGCCAGGTTTTTTCTGCAGGTTGTGTTCCAGCTGGTGGATCTCTGCCTTTTCAGCCAACACTGGGTCAATGGCAAATCTTGTCTGAGGCTGGGCACCAGCTCTGTGACTTTTTGCAGTAGAAATTAAAATCAAGTTTTGGTTGTTTACAGTTGATGGAGATTGTGTGGAACTAATGCATGAGCTGTATCATACCATCTATGAACTCCTGCTTAAATCATACTTTGGGTGGCTGTACTCCAGCCATTCACGCTCCTTACCATCTCAAATCAACAAAATAATGTCTATCCTTGTAGTCGCCATTGTGGGTTTTCAAAAGAATTGTTCTGGCCACTCCCAGCATGACTACCTGACATACACAAAGTAGAACGTTTATAAATGCTTTGAAAGTGCGGGATATTGGTCAATATATAATTATTTCTACATTCTATCTAATTTCAACATTATTTCAGTTTCTATTGTGCTAGCAGAATTTTAATGAAGATTAAAGCACTTGTTAAAGTTTCACTTTACTAACATTGTATCCTGGGGTTTGTAATCAAAGGGAGAAAAAGAATTCTGACTTGCTCCTTGTGTCCTTTTTGATAATCTGATGATGATTTTGGAATGAAACTTCCATTCCATAGAATGGGAACGCATTTCCCCAAACCTTTTATTTCTCTCCCAAATCAAATGTTTGTGCTCATTCTTATTCTCATACAGGAATCATGCACTTGTTTTCCTGAGTCATTCCTGTGAACTTCTCTCCATTAAAGGAAGATTAAATGAGGCGGGCAGGATATCTAGAGTACCTCTACAGCATGATTATCTAAGTAGGTTTAATCTTGATGCCCCATTAAACAGCACGTGGTCTTGCAGGGCAGGAGTTGTTCTCCAGTTGTGTGGTTGCTAACCATTCTACGAGCCTGTCCTCTAATCTCAGGGTTGTGGTACCTGGATTGACACGTGTCTTGTAGTGTCACCCTTTACAGCTCTCTTGAGTCTTCTAGGACTTTCTCTGCTGGCCTTCAGGTCCTCTTTAGACCAATTTGCAGGCTGACATCAGAGGAATGCTGTTCTTTCTCTCCCTGTCCCCAGCTAATGATTTTTAAAGCCATACATTTCACTTTGCATTTGACATGAAGGAAAGGAAGTACATTTTTAAAATCACCCATTGGGTGAGTAATAAAAGCCTTGAGCCATTAAATTCATACACGTTTTTCCTTAGCCTTTGCCAAGTTATGTGCAATAAAACAATTTGACTGTCCTTGACCACACTTGATTGTTGACTATCAGAGTAGCATAAGATATCCCTCAGACAGTCTGATTACATTATACAGTGAGATTATATTAAATGCGTCCTACATTTTTGGCTGGGACAGCAGCTAAACGTGAAGATAGTGGAGCCTTTGATTGTGAGAGATTTCCTTTCTCCATCCTATTTAAGAATAAGATATTGTGCAAATTCTTCATAAGATCTCCTGACAGTTAAAATTTGTTGTTTTCTTTAGCCTACATTTGCGTGCTGCGTGTGTGGGCAAGCCTGTCTCACAGTGACCCATGCTCCCAAACAAACTCTGTTTAAACATCACGCTGCTGGCTGTGTAAAACAGAGTGATTTTAATAGGCTTGCTCAGTGACAAAAATCCATTTCAGATCTTCTCTAGCCCAGCCCTTTTTCATTTAATCAGTCGATAGACTGCAAAGGGCTTATATGATGCATCCCTAGGAAAGGAATGCATACTATACCCTGCTTGATTTTTATTTTTAGATGCTTTTATAAAACTAAGCCAACCCAGCTATTACAAAAAGATCTTTCATTTGACATTCGTCATTCACATTCATTTGTCATTAACTTGCTGATACTGAGAACAATCACTGGCTCACAAAATAGGGTAAAATTCACCTTAATAACATCTGCAGGAAAATTGTATCCCTGCTGTAATACGTACATTTCTGTTTAACAACATGACCCAAGCCGTAGAAGATGCACACGCTTCTGATTTTTGAAGACAGAAAAACAAAATCATCCTCTCTGGATTATGAAAACTCACTGATTCCTTTTTTTGAGCTATGACCTTCAGTGAATCTTCATTCATAACCAGCAAAAGACAAACAGTGGTAATGCTGAAGATGCATACAGAAATTTGCAAAGGCTGAGCCAGTTTCACCCTGGAGTTTTCTGAAGGTGTCCTCTGATAAAGGCCATTGTAGTGGGAATTACAATAAAGAGGAGTTTATGAGGGCAAAAAGTAGTTCTCCTCCCACCCCCACCACACACATCTCCCTCAAGTCATAATTGCAGCCATATAAAAGGGCTGGGACATTCTGAAAAGGGGGCAATGTCTGCCGAGAAGAGAGCACCAAGGCAGGAACAGTGTACAGAGCATACCAATCCAGCACATTCCTCCTGCAGCCTCTTCCCATGAAAACTGCAAAGCCATGGCGGCTTACAAGATGTGACAGGACAACTGTCTGTTTGCCTTCCCGGAGAATCTCCCATGTAGTCCACTCAGCTTGTTTGGACGAGGAAACTTATTTTACACCTTCTCACACTGACAATGATGTGGCTCAACCTACTGGAACAACTGAAAGTCTTTCTATTGATCTCAGCATGCACCAAAGTGCTTCCTATCTTCATTGAAATGCCTCTGTTAATAAAACTTGCAAGCCCAGTCTACCAAGTCCTCCTACCAAGGAAGAAGTGAAAGGTGAAGTTGAAGGACATTTGGTAAAGGTCATGGAGAGTTTCCTTGCCAGCACGGGATTTCAGAAGCTTGTGACTCTTCATCTCATCCTCAAGTAGCAAGCTGAAGATGTTTTCTCATCAGCTTTTCTAAAATCAGTGCAACATTGAAAGCAAAGGTAGCAGAAGGCATCTGTATGATGACAGCATCCATTTCAGCAATGGGTGTATTGCTAAACTCATTATTAAAAAAAAAAAAAAAATCCTTCTAGGTCCATCCATCTCTGAGGTGTCTTCCTTTCTTTATTCCCTGAACTTCAACCATCGTTAAGAAATTAAATGCAAATAAGATAAATAAGTAAGTTTATCAAATCCAGCAGAAATGGTTGCTTGGCTGTTCACATTGTTCGGCTGGATGTGATCAGCCATTCACGCCATAAAGTCTAATTCTGAGAATCAGTTGCAAAGATAAGGGAGGGTTTTCTGCCCGCTGACATCTGACCCTGAAGTTTTGAATTGCTGAGTAGGAGCTGAAACCTGACTGTTCATACATTCCCAATGCCCAAATTATATGGCGAAGAATGGAGTTTGCAATAAGAGTGGGGTTAAGACAGGCAAATGTTAAGTGTCAAGCACTACATGGAAAGGGCATGCATCTCATAAAATAACAGTATATTGATGAAGTGGCAAACAACATTTTGTGTATCTGCTCTATTTTTAACATGCACATTTTAAATGAGACACTACCAGTTTAAGCACTTTTTTCTCTCAAAGACTCATTATTACCATAATTTGTTCCACAGTAAAATCAAATATTCACTAATGTTTTTCATGTCACAATGACAGGGGGGAATACTATTTTAGCACCACAGCAAATTCCTTTAAATAAAAGAAGAGTTTAAAGTCTTGTTGTGCATCTCAAGCTCCCATTTTTAATTAGATCTCTTGTATCCTTATTTTCCACCGGGTGTGGGAATCCTTCAGAGCCAAACCCGTCTGGCAAAAGCACAAAACATACTTACAGCCCATGGCTTTATTCGATTAATATGGAATTGTTACATATCATTGTGGACATAATGCAGCATCTGGACTGTTTTTCTGTCTCTTTCACTGTTCTTTCTCCCGTTAGCATTAAGAAACATTATTTTCCTTTTTAACTCTTCGTCTAAAGTATTGCGTATTTCCGTACACCAGCTTCTCCCCCTCCCCGGCCTCCCCAAAGTGAGGCTGCTTTTGAACTACAGGCCCAGCACACAGAAGTCTGCAGAGATAATTTCTAATTTTATTTCTGTTCCACTGATGATGATGGCTGCATTTATCAAAGCAAAAGCATACAAGAAACACCTTTCAGAGATTATAGGATATCATTTCTGATTACAGAATAAAAAGGGGGTATTATTTTGCTTTGCAGAAGAAGAGTGATAAGGCCAGATACAGTAACTACTGAGAGATTGCTGTGCTGCAGAAGCAGTGAAAGTCCTTGCTTTTATGTAATGGCTTGAATCAGCAATGCCTTTTGTGGCAAAGGCCAAGGTACTTAGCATGCCTTTACATTTAGCCATTCCACTATCCAGCACATCTTCTTTTGAAATTGTGTTTTGAAGAGATATTTGAGTTTAATCAATTCTGCTCAGTAATTGAAAAACAAACAAACAAACGCAAGCAAAACCCCACAAAAAAAAAGCAAAGTGCAAACTCAAAAAAAAAAAAAAAAACACAAAAACCAACCAAACCAAAGAAATAACGGTTTCATCAGTCCTTTAATTCCAGTCATCACGTGGGATCTGATAAATCAGCTTGGCCTTTTGGAGAAGATAGGGCTCATGATAGAGCGACTAGGTCTACGCACAGCACAGTGCTAATACTTCACTGACCTCAGGACCCAAGGTAAAACAACACAGCATCGTACTGTACCAGAGAACAATTGCAGTGCCTCAGGAATCACTGCATCATCTTCACTGCATGCAGCAAGTGCACCCCTGGACACAGAGAACAACAAAGACTGCAGAGATGAGGCACAAGCCAAGCGAGCGGCCATCCAGGTTAGCAGGCAGCCAGAAACAGCAAAGTAGCCATGAGCCCTGCTTTGCCTACAGCAGAGCCCTGGAAATTCATGCTATTGGTGTGAATAGAAGGGAAGGCCCGAATATCTCTGTTGGCAACTACTGCTGTGGTGGCTGGGCAAGAAGGCTCAACTCTCTTCTGCAGCCCTCAGTAGCTGTAGCAGCATCACCAAACCAGTTCCAGTAGGGCTCGCTGGCTTTCTGTCCTTCCCCAGTCTTGCCCTCAATCTGTCTCCTTACAACAGGAGAAGCTGGCGCAGGCCACACTGCCTGTTAGAGCTGATAGTTAAGGTTTTCCTGGATGGGAAACCTTGAGCAGTACGCAACTAACTAGCTCAGTCCATCATCTTTCAAGCAGTAACCCCTCTGTTGAGGTCAACGGTTTCTGCTTGACTAAAGCATCATATATTTATTTCGCCTTCAGAGAGATATATCCAGGGCTGATCTGGTTGACAAAGACACCATCTTTCTTCATATTTGGCCCAGTGGCTGGTTACTCATTCTCATTGTTAAATAATAAAATTACATCCAGTTTCTTATTTGATTTTTTTTCCAGCTTGAAGCTTCTTGTCTTTGTTCTTGAAAATAGAGTAATTTTTTGAAGTTGCCTAATGGTAGCTTTCAAAGTCTGACTAAGAGGCAATGATTTCTTCGGTCAAGTTTATGCCACATGCTCATCTTTTCACTTTAGCATAGCACAGACACTTCTTTTTCTCTGATCCACCTCGTGTTTCCTGCACACAGGTTGTGCTCACAGCCCTAACGAGTTCTGTATCTGAAATTGTATCAGGTGCTTTAAAGGCTAGATGGATTCAGAAGTGTGATGTGTGGTGGACAGTGCAGCACTGCTGCATCTGAGCAAATTGGTCTTGACTCAGCGTGCTTGCTACAGGCTCGGGCTCACAGTAAAAAAAATATCTTAGGTGCCAAACACAACAGTTCTCAGTCCAGCATCCTGGATGGAGCTCAGGATGTACAAAATTGAGACATCAGACCGCTTTAGCTGATCACAGTTCACCGCGCTTCACAGAAAGGACAAGGTCCTGTTTCTACCTGTGTAGGTATTACTGTACCCAGTGGGTGGGCCCACTTGGCATAGGAGACCCAGAATTCTGCTCCCGGAAAGCACTTTCCAGGTCATCTGAGAAGTTAACTCAGATGTTGGTGATTCTGTGCATGTGGGAATGGGAACATGCTAGTTCAAGTCCTTTGTAGGCATTACCTTGATTGAAACAGAGCGAGGAAAAGGTTGAGAAAGACTCAAAATATTTGCACAATAAATTTTCATAATTTAAAAATTATGAAGCTTCCAAATAACTAGATTCAGGTCTGAGGGAGTAAAAGGAGCAGAATCGCAACTGGAAGACTCCTGCCTGTGAGGAGCTGTTATCCAGGCCTCCTCTCTTGTCACTGGACATACATGCTAAGGAGACTGTTGCAGTACTGCAGCCACTTGAGCCTCTCTGTGCTATATATAGTTACAAGTCTATTTGATTTTTTTCTTATTTTATCATATGGACTGCCTAAGTGCTGTTTTGTGCAATGCTGGGAACCAGGGCTCTAGCTAAGCACGTGCAGCCATTCGCACTTACACTAAAGACCTAGAGCCCTCAGTCTGCCGTATATGAACTTAAATGAATAAAAAAAAATAATAATAATAAAAAAAAAAAATCAGCCTTCAGCTCAACTGCTCCAAATTACAATTTATTGTGCATTATCGAGGAACATGCTGAGGATCACCTGGAAAGGATAGTAATTACCTCACTATAAGCAGTGCTCTCAGAGCTCTCTACCACGTGCTTATTTTGTCTTATTCAGTATGTATCATTTTGATTTAAAATCATTTCTAAAAATACAGTCATTGCCTTTGGCTTTCATTCTACTTAAACTATCACATAATGCTGCACATGGGCTGTTTTCTTTCATTATGCCAGGCCACCCTGAGTTAGACTGTATGCATTAACACTGCACCTCCTATAGCGTAATACATCTAAGCCACGGACTAGAACGTAGGACCCAGCGTGCCAGCAACAGAGCTGTATTTGCATTTATGTGCTTGGCTACAGTGATGCTGGGGGACGGGGTAAGCAGAAGCTGTCATTTGACACAATCTCTCTAAAAAATGAAGGGAAAAACGACTTGATAAATGCATGGCAATCAACACAACTGTACAGTGAAAGAATTATGGCGTGGAGGGTAAAGAGGAAACAGACATGTCTATTTGTAAAATGCCATCCTAACAAGGAGAGAGCAAGAGTTATAAGATCACTCACCTAAATACCTCCCAGGATGTCTTCTCTGATTAAGGATTTGTGAGAGTTATTGAGTTTTGAATTAGATGCACTTTAATAAAACAGTAGAATGTTCTTATCTGATTGCACCTGTATTGATTGTGTTAAAGAGGTCTATCCTCGGATCAAGGTCAATGATTTTACATAAACTGACTAGCTAGATGGAATCGCTAGTGGTATTTAGGACTCCCAGTTTGTCCACCCTTTCAGTGTATGATGCTTAACTGTGAAACTTTGAGAGAAGAACTCAGTGTTCATTCCATATTCTCTCTGTCTTCTAGCAGTACAGTACTTACTTTAGCTAAAGTATAACATGAATTTGGAAAAGACCACTTGTGTTAATGAACTTTCTAGCAGTGCTTCTTATCAGCTAGAAAATGAAATTTTGCATCATGTATATTTGAACAGCAATGTTTCACAAACTTAAAAGAAAAGAAACCTTGACCATTTTGAAACACTGTACTTTATGTAAATATCCTTCCTTACGCAAGTAAAACAGGACATTAATCTGATTTGCTGTTCCGTTGGCTTCAATGGAGCTGATCCAGCTTTCTACTGTGGTGTTATAATTTGGATGGTTTCTGAGTGATATACTCACAGTTCTCCTCAGTAACTATACTTATATATAAGTATTGTATATATAATTGTAAGTATGTATAAGACTTAAAATGGCACATACCTACCTACCCACTTTTAGTCTGTTAGCTTGCTCTGCTTGGGACCTTGGGTGCAGATCTCAGGAGCCCAGGAGGCAAAGGCTGCCAGACAACCCCCAGCTTTATTTAGGAGTGATTAACAAGCCCTTCAGATCTCAGCTAGACCAGGGAGCTACCACAATGAGTGAAGGTCCTAGCGGGCTGCTGAGGCTATCAGCAGTACACGTGCCTTGTGGGATGGCCCCAGCTCCATCATCAGCCGCGTGAAGAGATCAGCCTTGCACTTTCAGAGCTGTCAGGCAAATCTCCTCCTGGTCACCCTTACTCGCTCCTGAGCCCACAGATAACGAAGCAGAGGAAGAGAGCTATTCAACAGGCTGCTTACTGCTGATGGAGACACACGGCAAAGCAGAGGTGATACTGAAGCTGAGGGCGAGAGCTTTTTGCATAGGCACAGTGAGCCTGTACTGTAGCAGAGAAGGGAAGGAGACAGCCCTAAGCTTCCCCTTCAAAACTCAGGCTGAAGAAGCACTTGGTTTGCGAGTTTTGCAGATAAGCGGTGGCTTGTTAACCAAGAAGCAGGCTGGGGAGATGTCCAGGTAAATCTGTACCTCCTCAAATGCTGCAGGAGTGTTCTTCACTTCATGGCAAGGGATGGAAACTGAACTTTGACTGCAAGCAGAGAAAGTTCCCATCACATTTATAGGCTGGGAGAAAGGGCTGGCCAGGATCCACAAGCTGTCAGGGAAGCTGCTGGCAGGCCGAGGAAGAGAGTCTGAAGGGGACAGCTGCAGGGGAAGAGATGGGCTCGCTGTTGAGAGAGGCGAGGGAGCGTCAGCAGTGCAGGTGTTGAGGCTGCTGGAGGCCCAGATGGCGAGAGGTTTCCCGAGTAATATTTCCAAATGTCACAATTGAAACATCCAAAAAGGAGAGGGATCCCAATGCCCATTAAAAGCAAGTGTTGTTCATGATGACATGAAGCCCGTCAGCAAGGCAAGGAAAACCTGCCACCGCAACTCCAGACGCAAACGCATCCTGTCCATGCAAAATACAGCTCAAGAGCCTGTCAGGTAACTGCTAGTCTTTCTGGGGCAAAATGCAGCCCCAGCCACAGATACAGGAGGAAGGCAGGATTTAGGGGAAACGAAAGTTTGCCAAGGGCATCTGGAGCTTTCTCTGGAAAGTGTCATACTTCTGCACATCCCAAGCTTCAGACACCACCTGGCCAAGATAACAAGCACCCAAAATAGGAAAAAAGCAAAGCACTCGCTAGCCATCTCTGAGCCAAAAAAGTCACATTTGTTATCTATGGCAAGGGACACCAATAAGAATCTTATCTCCTCTTCTGCTGGCACATTTTCGTGAAGGGTGGGATTTCATTTGGATGATACATTGGCTCCCATCTGTTTGCCTTATTTTCCTGGTGCTGCTAAGTGCTGGGGAGGAGTGAGTGTGCTCATTTGTGAGTTTCCTACTCCCTGTAGCCTCCTATTGGAGTGAGTGCAGGAAGGAATTGGAAGATGGTGCTTCTCAACCAGAAACAAGTGGTCAGAGATGACTATGTCCAAGCACTAACTGGTGACACAAGTTTCTCTGGATTAGTTGTTATCACATTTGCCTCAGCAGCTGGATGTTCTCCATCCATCAGCAGGTAAAACGCAATGAATTTTGCTCAAAATTGAAGCAAGGATAAAACACTTATTTCTTATCAGTGACAAGTAAGATCCCTTCTTCTTGCAATTCCACTGAGCTACTATGATATGAGATACCTAATCCTTTTATTTCATGCGTTAGCTGCTTGTTTCATTTCTCACTCATTAACTTAATGCAAGAAAGAATCCATAGGCTTTTGAACAGGCTCAGCTAGTTGTTTCCCTGCTGTAGCAGTTATGGGGCCTAATAAGCAAGGAGCTCCTGATGCAATTCCAGGCAGCAACATTGCTCTTTTACTGCTGCTCAGCAAGGATTTTGATTTTCGTTCATTTGGCAGTAATGAGCAGAGGTCTCCTTCCAACAGACGAGGTGCTTTGCTTAGAAAGGTCTATGTTCTGGGGCTTGGAGGGAGGGAAGAAAACTAAACGAGCAAGTGCAGCAGTGGCTTCACAGAAAGGTAAGCCATCAGATCAATTCACTAAATGAAACATAGTAAGCATGTTGCTTCAAAGAGATTTGTACCCTGGCAACCGCAGATTTTTCAGGCTCGAAGCATGATGTTTGCCATTTCTCCTAGCCCCATTTTTCACCTCTAGGAGCTGAAGGAATGAAGAACAAAAGCTAAAGACTCTCTGTCTTCTCATCCTGTGAGGCGAAGGCCTGCATTTGTGCGAATGCTAAATGATTCTGAGACCTTGGCCATGCTGGCTTTAAATGACGTGCCACGGGTATTGCTAGCAGAGACCCCACAGCCACTCAGGCAACATGCAACAGAGAGGCCGGAGGTAAACTCCTGGGCTGCTAACCTGTGCTGTGTGTCCTGCTGCAAGAGTTGCACTGCCGCAGGTACCCCCACTAGAGGATTTTAATCTTGCCCGCTTTTACCCATACAAGCTGCCTTTATTTTCAGAGCAGCCAAACCCTGCAGTGCCTTAAAGCAAAGTCAGAGCAGCAGCCCAAGAACATCAGTCGAAAGAAAGCAATGCCGAAGAACTGGAGCAGAGTCTTCGATTCAGCTTCTGTAATGACAGAGGTAGGCTTTTCAGAGCCAGTAGATACTCCTATTTGTCCTTTCCCCCTGCACTATTTGGACAACAGGACATGGTCGGGGACTTTCTCTGCTAGGAACAACATTTGGACTGCCAGAGAAACTCTCAGGGAAGGGACTCTGCTGCGCTAGAGAGGCAAATGTAAACCAACCCCCCAGCCGTTTGCTCCCTGGGTAAGGCCCAAGGAAACCATCCCAAACCTGCTAAACACAGGGCTCAGGTGGAGTTTGCCTGGCTGGACACAAGTAAGAGGGTGGGAGTGGGGGGCGTCAGGCATGGTTTTGGAATTGGCAAAGCTTTGAATTCAGAGGAGTTATCCTTCACGGTTTCGCTTCAGCACTTTCTTGCTAGTTTAACCCAAGCAATGGCAAGCACTGATTTTTCGCAGCCTTCCCAGCACAGCTCTGAGCACGGGTGCCGCGGGTCGCCAAGGGCACCTCAGAGAAGGACAGAGAAGACAGGGTGAATAAACGATGATTTTTTTAGAGCTGGCAGGGACACACTTTCAATCCCACCAAACAGTCTGCATTACATATTTGTGTCTGTCTTCACAAGTAGCAGGGCTGGAGACATGCCTTTTTTTCCCCCTTTTAAATGAAAGGGAAGACAGAGTTATCCCTCAGGATGTCTGTCTGCAATCAATAGAGATACAGCAGTAGGCACTGTGGTTGCAATAAGACAGAACTAGAAATAACAAGCCAACTCGAATCAAATATCTGTCAAGTCCCCATCTTTTCCTAAACTAGGAATGCAAATGTCTCCAGTTTCTATAAGCACACATTGGAAGCAATCACCATATGTGTTAAAAAAAAAATAAAAGAGTCTGAAGCCAGGCAAAGAAAGTTCAACGTATGCACATAAAAGGAAACATCTCAGATCTCTCCTTGAAAAGCTTTCAGGTGTGAAAACATACGGCGTGCTTTCACATCCAAAGCACTAAGTCCCCATTCCAAAAATCAGCATCATCTGTGATGAGCTCTCGGCAGCCCAGCTGAAGGGGCAAATGAGCACGGAGGCCAAGGAGACACGGTGCTGCTCGCCCAAGCAATGTCTCGGCTGGCCTCTGACACTGCCACCCATGCTGCGCCTGCTGTCTGCATCCACTGAGCACTTATCTCATGGCAGCTGTTAAATAGGCTGGCACCTTTTGTCAGCAGTGACTTTATATTGAAAAAAATCAAAACACACTCAAAAAGAAGACTAGAGGAAACTGGAAAGCACATTAAACCCCAACTGGAACAACAAAACATAAACCCAGAGCGGGGGAGGAAGGCATAGAAGATGAGGAAATTTATAGCAGCTGTTGCCGGAGCTGCTCACTGCAAACAGCAAACGCTTCCAGGGCCACCCGTTTTACCTTGCGAGACATCCGCCCCTGCTGCGGCAGGCTCAGTTAGCAAACCCAGATACCCTGCTCAGGCTTATAAACAAGCGTTACGCACAGAGGTACGTAGTTCCCTGTGTCTCTTCTTTGCTAGTATGTTTGAACTTTCCTTCTCCTATTTGAGGAGTTTTCGTGTTCTTCCAAACAAACAAAAAGAAACAGGCAGAATTGGAGTCATCAGAAGCAGATGAGGCTGAAACCTCTGGAGCCAGGGGGCTGGGTAGACTGGGACCCAGTCTCCCAGCTGTTCTACATCCCCACAACCCTTGGACATAACTTTATGCAATAAGCCACCTCTCCTTCCCTCCCACCTCTTTCTCGGGTGGATTAGGAGAGAGGAGAAAGAGGAGTACTTCCAAAGGTTGACTTAAGTCTGGCAAGGATAATCTATCCAGGGCTTTCTATAGTTACAAGGGAGAGACAGGCGTCATCTAAAGTAGGTTTTGGAACAGGAGCCCAACTTGGCTGATTTAAATCACTTTTCCGTGATTCAAGCCTGATTCGTCTTCCTGCCATGTGGCTGGTGGGGGAAAACTGCAACAAGACCCCTGCCAGGAAGGAAAGCTACAGAGCCATCAGCACTGGGAGCCTCCAGCTGCTCCCAGAGCTTTTTTATACAGTTTTGACTGGGTTGTCAATTTGTGCCGGTGGGCTGCTTCCTCCAGCCTCCTGCACAGTTTTCTTCCGAGCATCCGTCTTCCCCGGCTGCTCTTTCTCACTTCACTTTCCCTTCTTTTCCCACTTCAGCTTCTCTCCTCCTCAGGAAACCTCCCACACCCAGCCCTCCCCAAGCCCCAGCGCCAGCAGGCTGCTGCCACCACCCCGTGTCCTCCCACCACGTGCTCCACGTCTCCCTGCTGCCGTGCATAGCCAGGCCGGCGTCACAGCATGGGCCGCAGTGAGGAGGGCAGGACCTGTCTGCTGGCTTGGTTGTGCAGTGCCTGGGATGGTGGAGCCTGTTCTTGGCAGCTTGTAAGGCACGACGGTAGCAAACGGGATCCCCCGAGAGCAGCGTGTGCAGAAACCCATGCAATCGTCCACTCAAAAACATGGCTGTTCCAGACATCGGAATCTTAAGGAGATGCCTGGGGCGTCTGGGGACGGAGACATGAGCATCGAACTGAACACCTTTTTAACACCACTTAGTATGTTTTCTCTTTTTAAAGGTCCCACACACATAACACACCCCCCCCCCCCGATTGGTTGGGTTTTGTGAGACTCAGATAAACATGAGGCAATGCTGCTTTATGTCAGCGAGAGTGAGTAAGAGCGATAACAAAGGCGACAGGATAAGGAAGCCCACATCAATAAGATGAAAGCATCATTTTTCTACTTCCTAGAGCTTTCTCACTTTAAATGCCTTGCTTTCATTTTTCATGTGTGTTAATAAGCCAAGAAACTCAAGCCTAATACATCCAGTCTTTGTGCAAAGTTAGTTCCTTAAGGGTGCATTTTTTAAAAAAGCAAAGTTATGGTGTTGATATAGGTAGGGAGGCACTATGAGCTCCTCTGCGTTTGTGGAATCAAGCAAGATTGGCGTAAACAGCCTGATAATAACACAACTGCATTGTACTAGGGTCTATATACTGCTTTTAATATACTAGTTTCAAGCCTATATTTAAAGCAGTACAAAAACTGCATGTAGGCAAACCCCTGGGAATATGTTTTTTTGCTCTTCAAACAATCGTAATCAAAGGAACAATACTGACCCCACTGCAGTCAGTAGGAGTTTTACTGCACATTGTTTTCAGAAGTTCTTTCAGCTCCTGGAGAAATTTCTGTTAAGTCAACAGGCTCTCATGGTGCAAACAGCTTTTCGAGGTTACAAAATAAAGGGAAGAAAAAGAAAAAAAGGAAATAACACCGACTGATCAAAGGCAAATCTACAGCTGCATCGCCTACATACACATTAACACCTCATTAACACTACTTGTACCTACAGAAGAAACCAGGCTTGGGAACAACTCCGGCACAAGTAAACAAGTCCTAGGTAGAAATCCTGCTTTTTTCTTCTGATAGTACCAGAAGTAGCGGCTGCTTGATTGCAGTAGCTTTGTTCTTACCATTTATGAGAACAAAAATGAAAGATTTCATCATTCTGTGATAAAAGTTTCTGTATGAGAACTCGTAATGATCGTGATAAAAAGAACAGCAGCAAATTGAAGATAACAGGAGGGGTTTTCTTAAACATAGTACTGATTAAGTAAGATTAAAATATCAGAATAATCTTTTGGGGAAAAAAACATCAAAATAATATAACCTTGCCAATGTTTTGTAGTCCCGAAGGTGAGACAGCATTAGAAATTGGTCATACCTCGAAATTCTCCATTGATAATTCTCAGTTCTCCTGGCATTTCCATTTTCACAACGTAGTGCTTCACCTCTGCCAAGAAGCGGAGCTCCTGCTTCCTCTGCCTGCTCCCAGCCAAACTCCCCAGCCACTTCCCTTGCCATGCTTCCAGCTCAGCTACCTTTGCAAACCTCTTTAAAACACACACCTGGCAGAAAACAAGTGCATTAAAAACACATGGAGCAAAGACCGAGGTATTTTGGTGCCTCGGTGGCCTGGGCAGGGCAGAGTTAGCAAGCTCTGAGCTTGCACCTTGGTTGCTGCTCCCACACTCCCTCCTCTGCCCAGTGCAGTCAGGGTGAGGGTGTGCTTGTGGGACAAGTCGCTTCATTCAGGCAACCCCTCTTACCTCCCTTTCTGTACATTTTATTTCGCCAGGATTAAGATTGGGATAGGATCTGCTGTGGCTGTGCAGGATCTGGGGTTTTACTAGGACAACCTCTACCTGATCATTAGCAAGCAAAAAGAGAATCATAGAATTGTCTAGGTTGGAAGAGACCCTTGGGATCATCGAGTCCAACCATCTACCCTACTCTACAAAGTTCTCCCCTACACCATATCCCCCAGCACCACATCTAAACATCTCTTAAACACATCCAGCGATGGTGACTCAACCACCTCCCTGGGCAGTCTATTAAGAAAGCCTTCCTTGGGCCCATGCTGAATTTGCACCCGTTTCACTTCTGTAAAAGCAATTTTGTTAAACCAGATCAGATGTTCTTATACCGACTTAGCTAAAATCAATTCCTAATTGATTAAAGCTAACTTGAAATAAAATTGCCTAGGCTATAATAAAGGGTGTCCGCAGCAGTTTAACTGACTGGATTTAAAATAACCCCATCAATTAAGCAGCTACAACTGTCGAGCTTTTCATGACTGGGTTTGCTTCCTCCTCTGTGCTCAGGAAGCATTAAGTGCAACGGGGACCTAATCCAAATTAGTGCAGCAGAGTGCTGCTGTGGCAAAACCGTAAGCAATCCAGAGAGAAACTCATTGTGCACGGTGCTGGGCCGGAAATCTGGGTTCTTCTCTCAGCCTTCCAGCTGGTCCCTTCCATTGCCTCGGTCACGATATCCTCCCTCTGTGCACGTTATGAACGGTGAAGGCAAATTCCTGGGGGCAGGAGCTGTCTCGTACCTTGTGTTTGCCGGGCACTTTGCTCCAGGTGGATGCAGTCTTGTCTGGGTCTTTGGAGTGCTGGCATTAACCAAATATCTGCCTTTTTAAAACAATGAACACCGTGCCGTCTACTTCCTCAACAGCACGGTCAACTTTTTTTTTTTTAAACTTGCGTGCTTCCATGGGTGAGAGAGAAAATGAATCCGAAAGTTGCTTTTCTCCTTTTTAAAGGCTTGTGTCCGGCTCTAAAGTCGCATCCGGATGGAAAAAAATACAAACTCGAAAAACCCCATGGCCATAAACCTGCTGATGGAAGTCAGTTGTGCTAGCTCCCTGGATTTTGGGTGCTAACTATACATTTGAGGACTCGCATAGGAAGAGTTTGCAGTACAGCAGAGGTTTAGCACCAGCTTATAGATGAGGGTTTGGGGAGGTGTATAATGCTTGGCTGCTTCTCCTGTTCCTCCTGTGTCAGCTGGAGGCCCTCTCCCCAAACTGGAACCCGCACCAGGTTCAGAGCACTCCCAGTTTTTAGGAGACAGCTCTAATCTGTTCCTAAGTTACTTAAAACCTTTGTAAATAGGTGTTCAAAGCAATGAGGACCAAACATCTTCCCTCTGCGAGAGCAGCACTTTCTGCCTGGTACACCAGTCAGTGCTGGGAATGAGGGTGGCTGAACATTGCTGCCTTCGGGGAGATGCATCCACACAGGCTAGCAGAAGTTAAATAAATCGTCTCCTTCAGTCCTCTGTGCTGCATATCTTTTCTCTGCCAGCCCACAGGGAACTGAAAAATACCCAAACTGCTTAACCGCTTATTCAGAACAGACGTGAGCCAAAGCTGGAATTGGTTATGCAAATGATCCTGAACACTGGATTTGCTGGTAAAACAGGATTCAAATCCAGGCCACCCTGCCTTTGTTTCTGCAAAACCCAAAACCAGACAGTGATTTTCTCGAAAACAACCAGAATGTTTCTACATCTACTTCATTTCCACATTTTTATTCCCTGCTTTGCCATCCAGCCCACACAACATCCTTTCCCTCCTCCTGCCCATCACTGCTTCACACTTCCAGCATTTAAATTATTTACCTTGCATTAGCCACGTAAAAAGGGTCCTTCTTTTTATTATGGTCCTCCTCAAATCAAAATCTTATCTTGACATCAGTATAGAACAATGATAAGGAAGTAATGAACATTTAAAAATGCCCTAGTTACGTAGAAGCAATTTAGACCTGTCTAAAATCTAGCTTATGGGCAATGAGAGATATTTTCCCAAAAAATGCAATAGATTAATTTGATTTTTTTCCACAAGTAACTTCTTTAGCTACTCAAGAAGTGATTTTAAAACTTTTAAAATTTGAATTCTTTTTTAGGAAATATAGTCAACACTGATGAAATACCAGTGGAAGATAAATGTCATTTACTATTTCCAAGTTCAACTCTGGAGCAAGATACATACATTTGTGTGGATATGTATCAATATAGGTGTTTCGTGTCTATGTGTGTGCATACACGTATGTGCATGTACACTCTTTGCACACTGAATTATCTCTATATTAGAGATATATTTAAGTTGCACAGTTCAATCTAGATTAGAGTTTGAATCTTCCCAAGCTTCAGAGGTGTTTGAATTCAAAAACGGGTCCTATTCAAAATTAAGAACCCATTTAAAGCTCAAACATTTCTCACCTTCCTAGAGTGGCAACGACATTTGAGCTCTGCAGATGAGACAAGGTCACACGAAAAACAGGAATTTTATCTCTCTACCAAGATAACATAGCAAGGTGGCATTCAAATAAGTAACTAGGACTTCTGCTAGTGTAAATCAGCATATTCCCACTGAGATTCTTACCATATGGAAATCAATATACCATGCAAAGGAATACAATAATTTCAAAATCACATTTTTATCCTTTGTTATGAAAGGGAACAATACTAAATCAATAAAGAAAAATGACAACTCTTTTGATTCGATGTCTTTAAGCATTTGACAAGAATTTCACTGCTTCCTCTGTGTAATCAATGAACCTCATTTGTGTAGGTTTTTCACACAGTAGCAAAGGACTATGCAACATGGATGTGTATAAATTATCGGAAATACTGGTGAAAAAGTCAGAAAGAGGAAGAAGGGAGCTTACAAACAAGTGCTTTATTAGAGATGCTTTTTATTTTGCAGTTGACCACATTGCAAGTTAAATTTGTCCCTTTCTCATCAGCCTTAATACAGATAGTACACAGTTCTGACACCTTAATACAATAAATTATTACGCTAAAATGCTAAAACACAGTTGTATTAAATGGCCTGTTGGAGACAATTAAATCCTTGTGAAGGCATGCAGAACAAGATTCCGCAGAAAAATATTAAAATGCAATCCTAATAAATAACTGTAATCAACACGAAACTTGTAGCCCAAATTTTAAGTGTGTGTCAACAGGCAGCACGTGTGTCTGAACCTTTGTAGCGGGAACAGTGTCTTGTGTTTCAGAGAAAGAGTGTGGCTACGGTCACCATAGGCAATACCCATCGTGTGTCTGGCTTGGGGGGCTGCCATGGGGACGCATACCCGCACCTCAAACCTTCTTCGGGTTGTCCAGCGCTGAGGCCCATGAGCTGCTGCCTCTTGGTCCCCCTTGGCCGTAGGGGGTCACCATCAAGGGTTGCACTGAAAGCCCTGGCTGCACCACTGCCCCCCGGGGGAAACAATGGATGAATGGCACAGTGGCCCTGCCCTTGCACACAGCGCCCTGACTTCAACCCGTACAAATCTGAAGCCCAAATTTTGAGTGTGTGAAGCAGCTAGCCATAATTTACGCCTGTTGCCAGCCAGTGATACATTACCGGCGCTGAAGAAAGAAGGCACCAGTGCAGTCAATAGTGGAAGCTGCTCCACTGCCACAGTTAGGCATTTACGGCAGAGATTTTGCTTAGTGTAAGCATGCTGACTACTTCTCTCTGCCAATTCTAGCCAAGGCCTGGGTTGTCCTGAGCATCAGGCAGGCTCAACTGTTCCTCACACCCCCTCACTTAGGGGCAATGGCAGCCACGATGCCTGCGTTCGGCTCTACAGTACTCAGTGTGACAGCCAGCCCTCCGCCTCTATCAGTTTGATTTGCAGGTTACCACAAGGAACTTCAGTAGTTTGCAGTTGAATAACAAATACATAAATAAACTGCCATGAATAACACTCCTGGGAAATCAGCAATGAATTGCCCGGTGTATTTCTTACTGGGGAGATGGGGGGGTGGAGAGCAGCAGGTGGGAAGGGAAAGGGAGAAGATGAATAACTGGGACAGAATTATGCTCCAAACCTTCCCTGGTCACGGAGTACTGACAGAATAAGAAGTGCTGAACTGTGGGCTATTTGGAGATGCATTTGTCAGTCGGTGCACAAGTTCCCCCAAGTCTGGGCTTTATATTTGGTTAATGCTATTAGAGCTGGGAAAGACTATTAGGAAACCGAGAGATGAAAATGATATCTGAAATTAGTATTTCTGACTGTTTTTCCTTCCTCCAGGTTATTTCTACAAATCAGATGTTGTGAATTCTTATCTTGTTCCCAAATCAAATAACTCCAGTGAGCGGCAGATGCAGGGTTTGAAAGAGGAATCTCCAGTGGTCTGTGCCTCAGAGCTGTGGTTTATTCTCTTCCTTCTCAACTTTGAGGTAGCTTCATTAACTTGGACTTAGATTCCAGCCTCAGCTCCTGTTGTGGAGAGAAAAAAAAGGGATGAAAGAAAACCTCAACATGATCCAGCCAGACCTTGAAAAATTAGACCCACAGAAGAAAAGAATACAATCGGAACTAGCAAAGACTTTTTTTTTTTTTATTGGCCTTGTAATTTCCTCACTAAACACGCTTTTAGCAGCCTACCCCTCTCAGAATCTTAATTATCTAGCGGCCCCTCATAATGGGCCCATTCATGGCTTTGCAGAGCAAAAGCACTGTGATATCGCAAACACAGGAACTCAGAAGATACAGCATGTTCCCGACGAAGGGCTGCACACCCACAGATAGTTGGCAGAAGGAATTTGCTACTTGGAGAACATAATATAATACAAATATGCGGATTTTTCTTTCTTTCTTTTTTTTCTCTGAAGCAAGAAAGAGAGGCTGTGCCTGAGTTGTGTGTAAAGGAAAAAAATAAAGCCTTCTGATATACAGTTCTGAATAAAGCAGAATATTATAGGCTCTCCATCTCACTCCTCCACCATTTCCGATAGTTCATTGACTACCATAAATTAATATGATGTGATATATTGTATGGGCTGGAGACATTTTATGAGCTTTTGAAATCTTTTCCAACAGGAAATGTGAGGCATCGCTTACTGTTCAGACTTTTTTGGTTTTGTTTGTTTGGAAATGAACCACAGGCTGAAAATATTTCATCTGAATCAAAACAAAGAATAACAAGTTGGTCAGCATCCTTGAGAACTGCACATGTTTAGAGATTCAAGTACGTACTTTTGCAGACCCTTTCTATGATAAAAGACTGAAAGAAAATACTATTGTATCAGAGGAATATAATTGCAAAGTTTTCATAACCTACTAGCTTTGAGAGTCTGTTACTTCTGAAGCCCCCACTGTTTTACACTCTCTTTTGTGCAGTCAGATTTGCTTCTTAAATTCACAGGCTGACTTTATCTTAAAAAAAGAAAAAAAAAAGGAAAAAAGAAAAAAAAAACCCACAGCTTTCCAAACAGAAACTATATCATACGCAAAATACAACCCAGAAAATTATTTTCAATCACTTGCATTAAATAAAAATCTTGCCAAAAAAGCTGTAACTACTGCAATAACCAATACAAAATTTTATACCAAAGTTATCAACTCCGTATGTCCATACTTGTCTTTGGATGACAGTTTAATTCATATATTTGACATTCCGATAGAAATGGTCCCATTTACTTCAGGATCTGCTGTCCGAAGCCTACTTACTAAATATTGACCAAGGTCCTGTGGATAACTTTGTGAAGACTTACTAATTTTTCTTTCAACAAATGTGCTCCCTCCAGAACTGATGGGCCAAACACCAAGAGCCATATTGCTAGCTGGAATGGCAAAAAAAAAAAAAAAAAAAAAAAAGTGACCCCAAAACAATGGTAAGAATTATGGAAAAAAGGGAAAAACCCTGTTGAAAAACCCTGTTTATCTAGGACTCTCACAAGACCAAGGCGAATTTTACTTTCGGTCCACCTCCATCCAGCCTAAAAATTACTTTTTAATAATAACCCTGTTGTGTCTAGTATGTGCAGATGTGACCCAGGTCAATTTACATATTATAAATATCCAGATTTTAAAACAAAACAAACAAAAATCAAAAAAATACCTCAGCAACAACTACTGCATTGGATACAGAGAGGCATTTGGCCCTGGCAGGGTGGGAGGGTGGGAACTGTGGGAATTTGGAAATTGTGGGTCTGTTATAGATAACACCTCCCTGAAGACTTATGGATGAATCCACTCTTCAAGCAGTAAGGCAAGGAAAAAAACATACAAAATTGGTTTCAGGGACAAGACTCCTTCACGGAGTCCTGTTTTTGGCCACCAGAGAGGTCACCTGAGAGAGGACCAAAAGCCAGAGACATCCCACAGGTATCCACCAGCCTGTGCGTGAGCTGCATTAGGAAACACCTTCAGGCTGGTTGTGCTCCAGGAACCTTATCACACATGAGAGTGTACCAACCCACCACCCTGTTGGCACCTTGTAAGAAAGATAAAGGAACATAAGAGAAAGAAACAGCTACTTTCTCTCCTTTGAAAAATGTCTCCTCCAGAAGAGGGTGAACAGAGGAGGGTGTGCGTGCCAGACTACCCCACTGCACCTGCCCTAGACTGATACGGTAGCACCAGTCTCCACATTTCATGAATAATAAATGCCTATGTTAAAGGAAGGGATCGCTAGAGAGGATAGACTGAAGGAAAGCATAAGTCAAACAGCGAGAAATGCACCTAATACTTGCATTTACCAACTGAAGCCCAGAGTTTTGCATTGCTAGGCAGAAGGAACAAATTGACCTCTTCACAGAAGTGGTGCACTGAAGATATTTAATGAATTGCTTCAGAAGCAGAATCAGTTCTGAAGTGAACACAGGTATCTCAGAGAGGAAAAAGACACATAAAAGCACTGTGCAAACTGCTGACAGCTCTAGCTATGTGAGAGACAATCAAGGTACTTAACGTTTTAAAACACATGCCCTGCATAATAACCAACACTGCAGAAGCCTCAGTCGCTCTTCCAAGCACTGAATGAAGAGAAGCGTCGCTGTACTAGGATCGTAAAAGATATCCTTTAAGCCTCTTGCATAAATGCATGTGTTCTGAGTCGGAGTCAACTTATATTCTTCATGTACCCAGGGGCCATTTTCCCCCTCAGAAGCTGAAGGGAGAGGGAGAAGGGGGCATCACACTATTGATTTTCTATAAACGTGCTTAACCTTTAGTAGCTGCTGTCAGCATTTCCAGTGTCGATATCAACTGTGAACGATGTAACTGGAGGAGTGCAGGGAGCTTGGTTCAGATGTAAGACTTGGGAAAGAGGAGGTTCCTCTCTCAGTGTTAATTACTTTAACAGCCATACCCAAAAGGGTACAGGTGCAGGAGAGAAAGGGGAGGGCCTCCACAAATTCAGACAATATTTCCTACAGAAGTTACAAGAGGACGCTCTATATTTCCCCTGAGCCATTGGGTCTGAGTCAACTAATAACACTCACCGTGTAGAATATAGATGGTTTGTCTAATGAACATTTCCTTTAATGAGTGCTGTGCAGTATCACAGCAAAAGCGCTCAGGCCGAGGGTGATGAGGGGGCAGGTGGCTGCCCGGCTTCCAGGCCCTGAGGAGGCTGCTGGAGCAAGGAACAGAGTTTTATAAGAGGCGGTGGCTGAAAAGACTGGTAATGGCTCGTGTAGCCCTTCATTTCTGTGTCACTAGGTCGAGTGCAGAAGCATGCAAAAGTCAGCGCCATCTCTCTAGCAACCCTTAGTACCTTACGTGACGTGAGGTAGTCGCTTCAGCCCAGCTCCTCCTGCGAACCCAGACTGGCCCCCTCGGTGGCGGTCTCCGTAGGAAAGCATGGCAGCAAAGCAACATACAGCTTAAACTGCTTCCTGATGCCTGCAAAGCCTGATTTATGTCAGGCAGGTGTTGTGTCCTCCTCACAGTAAATTACAATTGTCTTAACATTCGACCAACTTACCTACCCTCTGCCCACCAAGAGAGGCTGCCTACACCCCACTACTGCAGCTGCTGTCTCCAAAAGGAAACCAAGCGAGTAGAAACACAAAGTCTCTCCTCGTCCCACGCTTGCGTATGTCGATCTGCACAGGCACGCTCCACAGCGAAGGAGACCCATGTCCCATCCTGGAGCAACCTCAGGGCTCCACTGCCATAACTCGCAGATGGGGACGGGCTGAGCCCCTCCGGCAGCGGGTAGGGGCTGGCACGCCGCCCTGCCACAGCGCCCGCTCCCCGCCGGCTTGGCAGCGGGGACCCAGCCTCGGCATCCCGGAGATACGACGGAGTTTTCCGAAATGTACTGGTTGCAATTTTTTCTTTTTTTTTTTTTGTTGTTGTTTTTATTACCTCCTCCAACACAGTTTGGGCTCGCAATATTAAGACAGCTTGGGTTTACATACAGAGGGAATACAAATAGCTTTCCTGCAAAATAAGTGGTGTGAAAACACACCATTCGACGGCGCTGCGTGGCTCACAGGATTTATGGGCTCCCGTTTGGGATGAACTGTGCAGTTCTCTTGTGGTGTTGCCATTATGAATAATGCGGCCATGCTAAACTCACACCAATAAAACCTGAATGTATCACCGCATTGTTCGGCGCTCTGTATAGGAGAAACCCATCCATTAGCGAGGCAGGCACTGAAAACTCTTTGTGACAGGAGCGGCGCAGGGACAGCCTCACAGCAGCTATTCAGAGCCACTTTACAGCTTCCTGAGCACAGCCCAGGCTGGGCTGCGAGCCAGCGGTGTGGGAAATGGCTGGCAGAGGAGTATCTGGCCACCGATTTGAAGATCACATGAATCCCCCAGGGAAAAGGAGCGGGTACTGAGAGTAGCTGCTCGAGGGTGCTTGTGGCAAGTCCGCAGCCCGTCTTTAACATTTCTTTCACCCCACTTGTGCCTTTCATGATTCCTTTGACAAAGTAAAATTACTAAGAGTCGGTGCAGGTCGGACAACCACCCCAGCTTTAGCTGCTACGTAGTAGCTATTGGTGACCACTGGAGCCTGCACAGACATCAGCAATGTTCAAACCGAAGCAAAGTAAGCAGTCACGACAACGAGAGGGACAATGTGGTTCCCCGAGGCGGCACGCTCAGAAGGGTGCTCCCCTCTCTCGGGGCAGGAGTGGAAGCACCACAGCCTTCCCGCTGCCACCGACACGGCTGCGGGGACAGAGCTGGTGACCACAAAAGGCATGACTGCTTACTCAGAGCAGAGGCAAAACCAAAAGCAGTGAGAGCATCTACCGGCACCACCATCTGCTTCCTAGCCAAAAGCCTCCAGCCTTCCTTGATAATGGCTGACATATGCTGCTGCCTGCGTGTCTCATGACTAGGCTGGCCGGCCTCTGTTTGTCCTGCTCCAAACCACTTTCATTTGATGAATGCTTTAACCCTAGAGAGTTACCCAAGAACATACTAATACCCTGCCTTACATTTCTTCCACATGAAGCTCCTAAAAAATAGCTTACTAAGTCGAACTGCCTTCCTTTAAAGAAACCCGTGACTTTGCTTCTGGATTTGCCTTTCCTCCAAGCAGCGGTATTTAGACACGCAAAACAGTCTTGCGAATTCACCCGACTGCTGTGGCACAAAAAGAACCCTGATGAGAAAGTTTGAATTGAACATCTTTCAGTGGATGACAAATCTTGGCCTGCCTGAAGCCTTTGAAAGCCCAAAATGCAATGCAAATTAAAGTTCAAGGAGCCTAGAAGGAAACTATTTTAGCTTTAGGCTTTCAACCAAGCAAAAAAGAGTTAAAAATTTTATTTTAAACAGCAGTTCAATCATTTGCTTTCCCAGTATTAATGAACGCCTTCTGCATGTTTCCCCAGATAAGGCTGTGATTCACGTAGCAGGCATACCCCCGAAACTCAAAAGGTCGAAAAGATGGCAACAAAGAATTTTGTTAATATTACCTAGAATCCACTCTGTTCCTTCCGCTATTTTAGTATTAGTAAATAACTCTCTAGGTTTTCTGACCTAAGCAGTTCCATTTGAGAAGCTTCCCAGCCTGGATGTTTCTAAAATGTTACCAAATGATTAAACACAAATCCTCAAATGAAGAGAGAGGGTTTTATTAAATATCCCAGAGCAGTGCTGTCTGCCCACACTTATGCCCATGTCTGGCTGCTGGCTGATAAACGCCTTGGCTTTAAGATATTACTTATTAGCATGCCTGTATATTTCCACCTCACACAGTCACCCAAGGGTGATTGCTATCTGTTAATTGAATTCCGTGCCAGCAACTGTGTCTTTGTGTGCCTGCCATTATAATTTCGAGGATTGTGACTTCATTTCCTATTTACAAATTGCAGTGATAAAAAAGTGTATTTATTTATATATAAATAAACACAACATTTTTGTAGCTATATGGCAGGAGGTAGGTGGAAATCACATGTGAAATGCACAGGTGTGTCTGTTCTTTTGCCTTCCTTTTTCTCTTTCTTTTTAAAGGCATTCCGCTTCCCACCTGAAACAGAGCTTGTGTGGGGTGGTGATGGCAGAGGAGACAGGGAGCAGAACGAGAGCCTTAAGTTTAGAGCAGGGCAAGCTGAGGCTGTAGAAATGCTTGGGTCAATGCCTTCCAAGCGCTGGATTCTGTGTTGCAGGCTTACTGGAATAATGATTTGCACATCTACTGCACTACATTCAAGCATCTCCCCAGCCATTTCCCATCACTGCCTTCATAACAGTGGTTTATGGAATGCTTCTCCCATTGTTTTAGATGAGAAAGTGTGATGTGTACATGGCTTTACTCTCCCAAGACTGTACACTGAGACTAAGGTCGGACTAGGAGAAGAAGCCAGCAGAAGACACAGGACCCCAGTGACGTTTGAGTGAAGGCTGGCATGTCTGATCTCTGGGCCTGCATCTTAGCAGCAAGAAATCACTTCTCAGATAGCTTTTGCTGGTCTCCAAAAAGAACCTGAAGCTTTTGAAAAAGCACTAGTCCTTTTGAGTTTGGGGCAAGTCTACTTGGGCAAGCCAAGGAAACTCCTGAACCACCAACCACAGCTTGCTATTATTGCAGGGATAGCTGGTCTATAATCCTTTTCCTAAACGTGTTGAGATTCACCTCATAATCCCTCTTGGCTTTCTTCCCCCTCAATATGTCTGTAGGAAAATTGTTCAAGAATCTCAGTCCTTGGAAGATCAGAAGCTGATTTCTCTATTAAGATCCACAACAAGCAGCTAGTAGAGAAATTAATGTAAAAAAGCTTGGAAGGGGTTGTGGCCACCTCAGGCTAAGGGTCTGTGGAAAACCAGGGTGATCTCTTTTACTCAGCCAATTAATATTTCACAGAAAAAGCAGCCAAGCCTGCAGCCAGACAAGTCCTTTTTTGCAATGTCCTGTATGGAAGTGGATTTCTGACTACCCGGGTTATGCTTCTGAGCACGCCTGCTGTGAGCACTCCTGTTTCCAAATGACTCCTGAGACAGCACCTGAGTAATGAATTGGAGCATCCCTATCTGTTATGTCAGACACTAGTCAAATACTATTTATTTAGTAGGAAATGTTATGAAAGCATTGCTTTTTAATAAGATTCCTAATATTTCCTGGAGCTTGCCTATATGAGAGTCCCCTTCATCACGTTTTTGCTTTACCATTTCCTGTAGCCAGAATGTGCTGAGCTACAAGTCAATTAACATAAGCACCCCAGGAAGTTATAAAATGTTTCGCAAACCAGAAATAAAAGATTGGGATCAGATTCATTTAGAGAAATCTTTATCCAAATGGTATTATTGTAGTCCAACTTGTCCCCAATTTAAAAGCACTTCTCTTTAGTTTGGCTTTTATAAAAGGCAGGATGCATACTACTACAAATTAGCTTAAGAAATAATTTTTGCCTGTAGACAGCTGTATACTTCATATTCATCACTGATTCAGCTAACACTAAAAAAAAAACTGGCTTCAAATATCCCCTTTTTGTGTTACAAATACCCTATAAATTATTTTATTTTAAAAATGAAATACAGTAACTCTTTTCAGAGAAAAAAAATTTCTAAGGACAAATTGTTTGCAATGTAATAGATGGAACTAAGGATGCCATCTATTATTGAGATCACTCAATCTGTAAATTTATTTTGGCTGCGTATAACTTGGGCAAACTTTATCCACTTGAACAATTATTTATTTATTTATTTTAGATTGGGTGTCATCCTCATAACAGCTACAAATTCTCCTGAAATGAAGTTTCTGGGAGTTGCTTGCTTTCTTAAAATATAGGAAAGCATGCGTACACAAAGGCCATTAAAGAACATATTTACTAAAGCCCAAACTTATTGAAGTCTCTTAATAATCAAATTGGACATCTGAATTAACAGGGTTGAAATATTTAAAGGTCATTGTGCCGGTGATTTGACAATATTTAAACCTTCAATATAAGTAATAGATACTCTGAAACCAAAAGAAAAGAAATTAAGTCTACAGTGAAACAATTGGCAGTGAGAAATACCTTCTCCAGATTTTGAATTGCTCACATTTTTTTCTGTCAAAAATACCATCGCAAACAAAATGTTCCTACGAAACATTTCAATTCCGACAAAGCAGCATTTCCTGGTGGAAGATATTCTGGTCAAAAAAACCTTTCAACAAAAGATACTTCAGGCTCAGTCTTTGATTATACAAGAACACAGAGCTCTTTCAAATGTCTCAAATGCAAAATTAGCCCTGCTCAGTGTACGGCTCCAGACCGAGAGGTGAATTAGTGCAGGGTGTTCTCTTGCTGCAAGCTCTTGCTGTTGGGGTGGGAAAATCAGAAGCATGCTCACTGAGCCAGGTCAGTTGCTTAGGTGACCAAATCCAGGGAAAAGTTCTTGTCTGGGAAAGATTGCAAATTTGGCCTTGGTCTGATTCCAAGGCTTGGCTGGAGCCTGGAGCCTTGGCCTGCGACACGGTCACGCACCCATCGTGGCTGACAGCAACTGGGGGACAACCACAGTGTAGCTAGTAAAGGCCATGCTATAAGGCACACATGTGTAATTGGGGGTTGAGTTAGGATTGCACCTTAGCTCTGATGCTCCATAAATTTGAGTGCTTGGCTTTGCAACGTTAATATTTTTTTGAATCTGTAATTTTTGTTGTATAATTGTATATAGTACATAATTACTCATAATTCATTACTGCACATGTAACTCGGCAGACAATGTTTAGACATTAAATCTCAGCTCAGTGATTGAATAGAGGGTACAGTAAAAATAAATATCCATGTATTTCGTAAATATTTGCATAATGAGCTATTTAAATGCAAGAGATTCTAACATATGTAAACAATTGGAAATACTGTATGTGTGTAAGTCTAAAGTGGATGCAAAAATATACACAACCCCTTGTAAAATCATATGATTTAGGAGTTAAACATATCATATTTTTTAAGTCTTTATGTATTCCAGTACTACAAATTGCAAATACTCATTGTATTAGCAACTCATTGCTCCATACAATTAGTCAGTGAACTGTATGACTGACAGCTTTGGGAGACAACGACAGTGGAATAAACGGACAGTAGTGACTGTCCAGTTACGGTGAAATCTCTTTGTGGTCTGCAGACTTAAGACATCCAAACGGTTACAGAACTCAGTCAGTGTAATCAATCTCATTTCAACAAGTACCAGAGGAAATAACTTTCCTGCTGTTACAAAGCTGCCATGTAACATAATGTGGAGTTTCTCCTGCAAAACTTTCCCCCAGCTCAACGTGCAGCAGTGCATGCAATGGCAACTGCACAGCTACCTCCACCAAAACACGCCTCTTGCTGCTTCTGGTCTTAGTGCAGCCTGAGACTTCTGCACCAATGCATCAAGTGGCACCTTAAATAGGCTTCACAGCCCCAGCCACAGCATAATGTGGTTCAGCGTGGTTTCCACAAAGGAAATGCAGTGGTGGAGGATGCAGGGAACAAAAAGACTTTCAAAGCAAAAGCTTTTTTTTTTTTTTGGTGTTAATAAGCAGCCTGAGCTAGCTGTCAAGGAGAGAAACAATGAGCATTGTACTTAGTAACTAGGCTGCCTACTGACTAATTACTGCCTTTGCAGAAATCAACTTCTGCAGTAAGGACCAAAGCAGTTAGATCATATCCACAGTCACACCTCTGAGCTCACAACTGATTCAAGAAAGCCAATATGGACTGTTGGTGCCATGTCCTTCAGCCTTCATGACTCAAAGGGACACTGCTAACAAGATGCATCCCACCTCCTGTGGAGCATTCCACATCTCCGTGGTGGAGGGCATGGGTGGAGGCCACCCCCGTTTTGGGAGGCACAGCTGGCTGAACGGCCAAGAGGAGATGGACAAGGGATCTGCCATCTTCAGTATGAGTCATTGTCCCAAAATCATCTAGGTGTGTAGCCTGTATTAGGGCAGCTGTCAATAGCTCCATGGTAAAAGCAGCCAAAGACCTCAGGGTGGCAGGGACATCCCAGCCGCACCACCGTCCCCAGATGATACTCCTGCTGCCTCTGCCACGCTTCAGGGTGCAGAAAGACCACCGTCTGTGTCCTAAACAACTTTTATTGCAACATCCTGGACCTTCTTGCACATGCCTAACTCCTGGCACCTGAGCAGTTAATAAATGTTTGAGTCACTGGGGAGCTAATTTAAGATAGCCCACAATAACTGGGTGTAGCAAATAATTGGCAGACTGAAGAAATGGAAGATAATATGAGATGCTTGGGTGTGGGTGTTTATGTAAGGCATAGGGAGCAGTTTTTGACTCAGAAGCTAAGTTATCTAGGCCAGATTTAAGGCTATGGAAACTTCAGTATGAATTCTAGGGAGGGAACAAATTAATGTCATTCTCCTCTACGGGACATTTAGTTTCAACATTAAATGCAAGCATATTTTCATTAGTAATGTTCCTAGTCATCAGACAGCTCTGAATTTTTAAAACCTCACTTTCGAACTCCTACACTGCATTTCAGACATGTTGTGTCCAACTCATGACAAGCCCTGCACCAAAAAAATATTTTTTGCACAGGCATTCCACATGCTCGGAGGCAAAAAAAAAAAAAAAAAAGGGTTTTCTGAAATGCCACACGCAAGAAAGCCATTTGGATTGTGGGGGAGAGTCACTCAGTGTGCAAACCACAATCACAGTCATATTTCTTACACCTTCCAACAATCAACCCACAAAGCTAACACTACTCAGAAATGCTTTTAAGAGATTTTCTACTCACCTGGAATAAAGATAACATTTACACTGCTGTTCCTTGTTGAGCAGCTATTCTTAAACCCAAGACGTGTTCTTGACTAACCTGTTTCCAAAAGAAACTTGAGCAGCTAAAAAACATGCCTTCTACAGGTCAAGGAAAAAGGCCAGTCAATTAGTATTCCGCTCATTTCTCAAATTCTCATAATATGAAATGCTATTATTTAAAAAAATTATTATTAAAGTAGTCTTCAATTAATACACGCTAGTTTTACATAGAACAAAATCTCCCTTTTCTTTTCTCCACCCCCGAAAAAAGGCTCTGAAATTAAATTATTATGGTACTGGAAAGCATCTCCAGATCTTCACCCTAGACAAATGTGTGAGGAGGAAGTACATTTGATAAAAGCTGTGAAACAAAAAAAACCCTCTATTCCATATACCAGACTCTTTTCCAACCTTCTCTCTCGCTGTCCTTTCCTGTATGTCTAGTATCTGCTTCAGCCCAATGCTCTTTTAAGAACAAAAGGTTAAGGTGGGCCCAGCTTATGTGCAAACATCTGGATGTGCTACAAGATGTGTGTGCCTTGACAAAGGGCGGTTCAAGTCCAAGGGCTCTCAGACATCTCCTCTCATCCATGGTCTTCTGTACTCCATCAGAGCACTGCATTTACAGGAGTTTGCAGCTGTGTAGCTGCACACCTACGTTCATGGTACATTGCATAGGACAACTTAAAATTGTCTGTCTTATCCCAGTGTCGCAGGAGAAGAGTCAGAGATCACTCAGATCTGATCTAGTAGTTAGTTTATTGAGTTTTAATCAGTAAATTTAGGTATGCAAAATATCTAATAAGTACAGATGGATTGGCGGTCAATACTCTCCATTTATTAAACTTAAAGTTAGTATGGGATACAAAGTTTATTGGTTAAGCTTACTATATGTATCTTAAACGTTACATGTATGCATGCAAAAAATATCATGTACCAATACACCCATGTCTGGTGCTAGGTAAAGGATCTCTCAAGGGGTAACCTTGAGAGGTGTCCCTGCTCAAGAGGACAACACCGCTGTGCTGCCAGCTGCCATGGAGAGAGAGCTCAACAGGCCCTGATGGCTGCAGATATTTATAGTGTAAAGTGGTTGATTTGTAGTCAGATTTTCTGCTGTGTTCATGCAGTTTCAGCCGCTTATCAGTCCAGTCTCCAGCCAAACTGGTTTTTCAGTTCTCACTGATAGCCTCACACAGTAAGATTAACTTCATTTAGGCCTACTTCCTGAGCATCTGCCTGGACCAAATAAAACAGGAGGAGTGCATCCATCACATCCACAGGCCTCTTCCAAGGTACAGCTCCCCAGAAACGTGTGTGAGGAATTAAGCATCAGACGGTTACCTCCCTGCACGCTCCCCAGAAGCGAAGGGCAGAGGAGGAAGGTGGGACTTCAGCCCGCGGGTGTACAGATGGTGTGCATCTACAGAGGGCACATGCCTGGGCGAAGATCACCTATACACACTTGCAAAAGTGCAAGCGCCACACATAGCCACTCCGCTTTGCTCATGTCACCCTCCCAGCAGACTATCTGCTTTCATTACTGGAAGGCCCCTTACACAGCACAATTTCTTCCCAACAGAGGTGTCTCCTGCTCCCACATCTGCTGCCTCTCCTATCCCTTCACCTTCCCACCTCCTTGGGACCTAATCCCCTGCCATCGGGTCTTTCTCTGTGCCAGGGGCCAGACCTTGCCTTTGGGGCACTGGCTGGGCAGGGCAGGCAGCCAGCGGGGCTGGAGGGGGAGCAGAGGCTGTGCTGCCGCCAGCTCCCAGAGGCGAGCGGTGCCTGTGTCAAAGGGCTGCCACGCGCCTGCGTGCTTTCCGTGCCTTGGGACAGCTGTGCACTAGGGTCAAAGTTAGCCTTGCATTGTAAACTGTTTTAAGCAGCCGTTTAAAAAGCAATCCGCCTACCTTGGCCTCCTTTTGCCACTTCTTTGCACCTTCACCATCGCCAGCGGGGGACTCTTAGAATCATAGAATGGTTTAGGTTGGAAAGGACCTTTCAACAAAAGTTGTCTCTGGATGGAGCAATGTTCGTCGCCACAGGACGGGCACAGCAAAAGGTCCCCACCGACAGGTCTGAGTTTGGGGGGTGTTGTCTTCAAGCATGCATGCATCCTCGCGTTTTTGAGAGTGAGGATAAGACAGGCTAAAAGCAATCAGACATACAGGCTTCTTGCTGAGCAGGTAGGGACAGACAGCCTGCATGTGGACACTGAAGAAAGAAAGGTAGTGTGTTTTAGAGGCAAATGATGTGGGTCTGCAGCAGTCCAGCAATGGAAGGTCTAATTGAGGCAGCATGATTATCTCCTTACTATATAAAATGAAATGTGCACTCCCTCGGTGGATATCATTGATGAAAAGCCAATTGGGGAAAAGGTTGAAATGCATGGCAGGATCAATTTTATTTGTAATGGGTTTTAACATTTCATCTATACATTTAACTAGCTGAAGCGGGTGGAAATAAATATTATGTTAGCAACTGTGTCACGGAATGAGGCTTTCCTTTTGATTAAAAAAATAAATGGAAAACAACCATCACCATTTTATGGTTATCATAATTTGTTTCACATACATTTTTTCAATACTAAGGTGTACTAAAATATTTAACTGGTCAATAAAAATGCCTATAAACTTCTAAAGAGATCTTTAGAGCACCTGGACAAAGACTGAAGAATGTGGTTTTATTCTGTGTTAATTGTCTTGTAATACTTACATGAGACTATATAAAAAGATATGTACATATATAGTTACACATGCAATTATCTCTTCATCTATGCATCACTTCCATATAGCAAAAATGTACTGAAAATATTGATCTCAATCCTTATTATGCATTGCTGTTTCTTGTTTTATTGATATTAACAATATTTGCCTCCACATAAAGCCTGCTTTGCTGATATTATTACCACATAGTGCAAACTGAGATCACAGACCAAGATACAAATCCAGGTTCAGACACCAGTCCTAATTTCCCCCACTGCAAAGCGGTTTAGAGTTCATGCTTAAAGAACCAGAAAGATAAAAGCTTAATTAATGCATTATTTCATTTTAAAATATGGAATATATGCACCAAGCTGGAGGCAAGAAAACATCATCTTTTATATGCTATCATATAATTTGATCTCTTAAATATCAGACATCAATAATACTATTGATGTAAATAAATAAATAAAACAAAATAAAGTAAAAATCTGACATTTATCATGTCTAGGAGCCTTGGTTTTATTTTGAACCTATAAACCTTGGGTAAGGATCAAGACTTTTCCACTGAAGTTTTTACCCAGTGGATGTTTATTTTTCTCCAATGTAATTTGATGCTGCTGTTGGTTTTGGCATTAATACATTAAAAGTTAAATTTATGTTAGTACCGACAGATCAACCATCAGATGTTGCTATTAACTTTGACATCAAAATCATTAAGAAATTGCCATCATGTAAATTAATTATCAGAATTGTATTGGCATGAATGCATAATGATATTACTCATGCAAATAATTAAAGAAAATGCACAGTGAAAAACACATTAGAATAATGGCACAAAATGTCATTATTCTGGCTTCTTGACAACTAGACGCTATTAGTTTTCAGCACAGTGAACTTTAAGGTTAACAGAAAGAGACAGGGAAGTCCAGTGCCAGGCTCAAGCTGCTCTTATTTGTGCCTTTATTTATTCGCTATATGAGACCGTAGGAGTGAAAACTAACATTTTTAAACTTGTCAGAGAAAGCTTTTTACATCACTCTGGGAGAGATTAAAAAACAAAAAAAAAAACAAAAAAAAAAACCAAACCACCAAACCAAAACCAAACCCCAAACAAACACCAAAGCAGCAGAACGACTTATAGCACTGTTGTCCAAAGATACACGTCCTTTTCTTGTTGCCAATTTCAGGTCTCAGAGGACCTCAGGCACAGAGAGGTTGCTCTTGTTAAAATGCTAGGATTTTTCTGAGCACAGGAGAGTAATAATTAACCTGAAAGTATTTAGGTTATCTCCTTCCACCCCCTACCCAAAAGGTAATTATTAGTGATCAGTGCTGAGGGAGAGAGAGTTGTGATTACGGTGCATGTGTGTGTTCTCTTAATTTAATGTGTAATGGACTGAGTTAGCTTTTTCGTCAACAGCAAAAGACTGTCCACTCTGATAGAATAAACATTACTAACGACTCAGTGGTGCGTGCCGGCTTACTCACCAGCTGGACACATTTCTTTTAAAAGTCTCTCTCCATTCCCTCCCGAGTCAATGGAAGAGGTCTCTCGCAGTCATGGTTTTGTACTTGGCCCAGAAACGAGATTATACAAATAATGCAAAAAGGCAGTAATTTCTGGGCTTCTTGCCTTCCAGCTCCCATCTTTACCAGACTAAGGAAACACCACCACCCCCCTAAACCAGAAGTTCAGATCCTAAAAATGAGGCCACTCCTAATGACGCTCGGAAGAAAAGGAGTATTTCCAGGATACAGCAGAGAGGTGGGAAACGAGACGTCGATGAGCTGTTCTTGGCCCTATGCTTGTTCTTCTACATAATTTCAGGCAAGGTATCTAAATTACTTGCCTTAAATTTTTCCCTGTTGCCAAACTGAGAACAACAGTGCCAACACAAACAGCAACACGAAGAAACGTGGCAAAGGATCCGCAATTAAAAAAACAACCAACCACTCCATAAATTAAAACTAGTCAAGCTACCTAAGCATGCACAAACATCCTAGATGTTTCCCAGAAAATCTTTAAAAGATCCATTTGTGACCTAACATCCAAATTCTGCCCCTGACTCTGCCCGCACTGACTCCCGCATGTCTGAGGAGTCACTTCTAAATCTCTGTTTGGACCCTCCTTGTCACTGTACTTTCTAGTCTTGTCATAATGAATCTCAACTCCGAACTGGGACACAACGGGCAGGCAATCTACGAATCGCCAGTATCCAAAGGTTAGGTTACTGTTTGCTTCTCCTGGAACTTCAGAGCTTATTTTCTCTACTTTGCTTTGGGGGATGGGGAGAGGCACAGAGCAAACCATTTTAGGGCAGTCAAGGTCTCTGGGAGCAATTTGGATCATAATTAATATCAGGGCAATGGCAAATGTAATTGGAAAAAAAAAAGAAGACTTGAAATCTATTTCTGGTTTTCTTTAAACTTTGTAAGTTGCCTCGGGGACAGCTAACTTTTCAGGTATGCTTTGACTTTTTAAGGTGAAATACAGACATTTTACTTGAAACAGTTTGTTTAATGATGCCCTGAGCCTTTTACTTCTGTTTAACAATCCAAGTTTTGCTTCTAATCCATCAACAGATAGGTCAAACTTGTATCCATAATTTAAAGTTATGTTAATAAGATCTATGACATGTCTTGCAACATTTTATTGATAATATATAATGTATTATAAGTATCATGAGCTTGCAGAGCTGCTGTCACTCAGGGATTTTGCGCATAAGGTATTACATCTCAAAAGCATGCTGCTGCAGTGAAAAAAGGACTCTAAATAAATAGGCTGGCACAATCTGCCTTCAAAGGGACAGTCTATAAATTCACAAACAAGATTTACTGTGTAATTCAAGCCTGAATCAACACAGGACTTACACTGTGTAACTGAGAAGGGACACACCACGTGGTGAGGTGTTTATAGTGTGGGCAATATTGCAATGCAGCGGCTGTTTTGCAGGCACGTCTTTTCCTTTTCTAATTACACTGATTGCTACCTCCCATTTACAATCACATATCTGCACCGAGTTTAACTGCAGTAATTGCTACATGATAAATTTATATAAGGAAAATATTGAGTGTCTATTTAGTGCGTTATAATATAATTTAGTAGCCGAAGAAAAAAAAAAAAGACAATGGAAACAACAGCGTCAAATGTCTTCGCCACTTCTCCATGCAACATGGCAAAGCAGCCTCTGCACTATGTTTGCGAGACCTCTGAGGTACAGTAGTTGCATCTGGATTAGCATGAACATCTGTAAATGCACTAGCTAACTTCTAGTTTATGGCCACATTTACTTGTGTGAGTTTACCATGTCCTGCAGATGATATTTTTCACTCTCCTGCTGTTTGTCAAAGGTATAAAACTAGATTCCTGGGAAAGGGCAGATGGTACATTACTTAGGGAGCAACAAACCCCAGAAGTGATGGTCCTTGTGACATCATCTGAGGATGTAATTCACTCAAGGAGTTGCTTCTTCTCCACCCAAACATTTAGCAACGCAATCTACTAAGAATCAGTTTGGGTTTTTTCCTATTAAAAAAAAAAAAAAATAGTTAAAATTACAAACCAGACAGGATACCCTTATCCAGTTAATTCTAGCTTTACAGGGGTTGGGGCTCCGTGCAATTTAGTGCCAACTGGGAAAACACCCCCCCCTCTGAAGAGTTAATCCATGTCTATGTTACGGCACCAGCATGTGTTGTTGTTACATGATCAGCAGAAGTCCTGGCTCAAGTCACCCACCCTCAGAGCTGTCCCTGACTTTCAGAGGTCAAGATCATGTTACTTCTCATCTTCTCCTATATGAGCAAAGGAAATGTGTTCTCTCCGGCTACTTTCATCTCTGCCTACAGAACTCTTGCTTGGCAAGTAAGGGTGTATTAAGGGTGTGATCTTCTAACCAAAGATAGAGCAAAATCAAATGTTACACCCTGCAAGCTGAATTGGAGTTGCAACTCAGCAGTCCTGTTTAAAACCAGAACAGAAACACACAGCCCAGTGTTTAGGCAGGTGGAAGAAAAAGATGCACAATGTGTCTGTCCTTCAGAAATAGTTTCTGCAGTTTTAGCTAGTTTAATGGGAAGATTTCTGACCTGGGTTGCTTTGGAGAGCAATACTGCACTCACTTTTCTAAGAGTCAATGTTATAAATTATCATTTGCTACTAACTGAAAAGGAGGGATTATGGACAAGTGCTTGGAGTGGCGTATTAAGAATTGCAGCCCCTCAGCCCTGCTGCCTGCGCAGCTCTGCATCTCAAGTCTTTGGGCAAATAACTTCAACCCCGGCTCACCTCAGACTACCAACCTGTGAAGCAGGCACTACCACCTGAGAGCCGAGTTTAAATACATACTTTTAAAGAGCTTTGAGATTCGCAGGCACACCTTACTCTAAAATGGCAGGTATCTCCTAGCCAGACTCATGGGTGGTGAAGTATTAAGGAAAAGAGCAAATGCTGAAGAGCCAGTAAAGCCAGTATCTATAGCCTAGCCATGCTGGGGACTCCTGCAATTACAGTTTGTTCTTTCGATTAACCTCTCCAGATACACAGAAGGTGTCACACATCCTCACAGCTGTTCCTGTGCTCATGCTCTCCCAAAACGACCACTGATCTCAGTGTGAGCCTGGCTGCCTCAGGGTGACCCAGACAGGCCCATGGTGAGGGCCAAAGCCCTTATGCTTTCTCCCCAGTCTCCCAAGGCTGCTGCTCCTTGTGAAAGAGGGGCGGAAGCAGCCCCTGGGCTGTTCAAAGCAGCTGCTGGGACCTGGAGCTGCTTGGGACTCTCACTTCTTTACCATGAATGTTGTTTTTTTTCTATCCAAAACTACTCTTTTCTTCTCAGTTCATATTGCACGAGCGCTACCCTGTACAGTATTCAAGCAGCTTTTGAAGAAGTGTACTGTAAGTGATGCGGCTGCCTGTGCCACAGAGCAGGCAGGGCAGAGCCTTACAGCCCCTCGCATCTCCCCCTCGTACCGCAGCGCGAAAGCAGGTAACGGGCTTCCTCAAACGGTGGCTTCATCCATCTCACAGCTCCTGACATCGAAGCCACAATGCTTGCCTCGTCCTTCGCCTCAGCCCTCCTCCGCATCATTTCAGGACAGGAGCGACGGTCCCCGCACAAATCTGGCCATGCCTGGCTGCCTGGCCAGCTGTGGGGTGGGATGGGGGTGGGATGGGATGGGATGGGATGGGATGGGATGGGATGGGATGGGATGGGATGGGATGGGATGGGATGGGCAGCAGTGTGTCAAGGTAGCACAGGTCTCCTCATTTTAGACATAAGGATACTGATTTACACAGTCAGAGACAAAAGCTTAATCAACCCTGCTCTGATTAATTGCAGTGAAAATGGTAAGGAGCTATCAATGCAGCAACCAAGAGAGCTTAAAACTAAATATAACCTCCAGAAAGGGAAGAGAGGACGAGTCTTTGAAAACACTTTTCTGAAACGAAACAGTAATCTAAGGGAAGTTTTCCTCTCCTCTCCCTGCTTCCCTGGCCTGCGCAGTGAAACGGGAGTTCCTGCCTTCCCTCCCAGAATAAAAGTGCGGCTCGCCTCCCTGGGATGAACAGCTGGGACCATCCTGCTATCACCTCCCTGCTCTTCCTCTCGCCTTAAAATTAGCATCCCTGTGATCAGGCAGCAGCGGAGGAAATGCTCACCCACCGCTTGCCATGGCGTTTCGAGCTGATCACAGAAACACCATCTGCCTCCAGGAGCCGGGGAGTTTGCAACACCCGGGGCCGGGGCTCACGGCGCCAGCAGAAGGCTCTCACCCACCCAGAGAGCTCCCGCCGCTGTTGGCACCATGGCACGTCTGCCCGGCCTGGCTCCGGCTCTCAGCGTGAAGCAGCCGGAGAGGCAGAAGTGACTCTTCAGACGTAAATAGCAGAGCCGGTCTGAGCTGAGGAAGATGATTCAATGAGATATTTCGGTCGCATTTTTATGAAGGCAGCAAGACTCTCCAGAGAAGGTATTTTTAGCGGGCTGAGACCCGCGATACCGATCAGCAGGCACAGAAACTGCCGGTGCAGGAAACCTGTAGAGTAAAACCACCCTGAGGGTGTATCCAGACAAGGTGGTAAGTGCAAGTCAGACAAGAGCTTCTTGTAAATTCGGAGCTCCAGCAACTTCCTGGAGCAAATTCCACAAAGCATCCTCAGCAACATGAAATGTCCATTCAGCCCTTCCTGGCTCATCCTGATAAATGCTTCGTTTCTGGTTTAACAGCAAATTGAAATTGATTAAGCCAGCATCTATATTGTCCTACAAGGCACCGAGAAACTAAGTTCATTTTGGATAAATCCCAAGAAAGAGCAACGCTCGTGCACACATACACACACACTATTTAAAATAGGTTCATCTGGGATGCATAAAACCTGAAAAACGTTCATTAGGACTGGAAAAGGAAACACTATTAATCAGCTCTAGGCTTCTTATTACTCAGTGGAAGAAAACTTCAGTCAGATAATTTTTTAAACACACATAAACCCCCAAAATTCTCCTTGGAAGAATTAGCCAGCTAAGTTGCCATTAATATGAGGAGGTGGGAAAAAAGGCAAATGAAAGGGGTTGGGGGCTGGATTATTATTATTTTTTGATTTGCATTCAACAGGAGAAAGAATTATGCATGAGATGCAAATTGCTATGCGTTATTTACACATCTGAAGAAAAACAAATCTTGAATGTAAATTCTTAGAGGGCATATTTTTAAATATGAAAGTGGTAAAATTATTATAATGTTTATAACTCCCACACTGTTAAAAAGACATTAAATTGGGGAAAAACGAGCCCTTTTATTTAAATTATAGAGTCCTCACCAAATATTAGAGCAGAAATCAAATACAAACATCTGTGTGTTTCGATTCTTGAAAGTCTTTTAGAGCAATATGTTCACCTTGCAGTTGGTCCTATCCAGAGTATCCCAGTGGGTTAGCAACTGCAGAGGGCAACAGCCGGTTACACCATTTCTTTTTCCATCGTGCAAAATGACGTATGTCTTCAGAAAATAAAGAAACAGAATTACCTTTATAAAAACAATTCCACTCCATAAGCAGTCCAGCTTGGGTGGTGGGATATATACAACTTGCAGCTGACCACTCCTGAGAACAAGGTGAATAGCACTGCAGCCTGCAGTGAAAGCGCAAACAAAGCCAAGAGACCTGGAAGAAAAAAAGTAAGAGTGAGAAAAAATGAGACAAGAGCAAGTGATGGCACCTAAAAGATCCAGCATTGCTTAGCTGATCCATATCCGCTGACCTGTGCATTTTCCAGTTCTCTTTGGAAAATTGTAAAGGATCTCTATTGTACAAACACTGCTCAATCTTCCACGTATTCACTTCTGGAGGGGAAAAAAGCTATTATTTCTCTTTTTGCCAAGAGAAAATCAAGGTAATAAGACCTGGGTTATCAAACCCATTTACATGTTTGGCTCCTGTCAGCTTCCAAAAACCTTTGATTATCTGCACTGCAGACTCATTAAAAAGCAAAGAGATTTAGGTGTCTCCATGTCCTTGCCGCTTTTAAAAAAGCTACTTGCAACGCTGCCAACCTGAGGGGCTCAAAAGTCGTGAGACTAGACTCCATAAGCTGAAAAATAATCATGGAATTATTGGTTTAGCTTGCTTTTTGACATTGTGAGAGCTGCATGGGGGTTGCTGTTTTCCTTCAGCCGCACTATGTGAGAAGGACCTTAAAGTCACATTTCTCTCCTCACAGCGCATCTCCCCAGTGGGAATGCTGGAGCGAGACCTGAGCACACCAAAACCACCGTTCTCGTAGCAAAGGGCAGCGAGCACCCACAGCAATTACTCTCAAGCAGCTCTGCCCATGGCACTGCGTTCCACGGGACGAATTCAGTGGGAGTCCGGGCTGTGTCCGGCAGGAGAAGGAGCCTTGCAAGCACACATTTCACAACCGGAATGAACTTTCACATAGAACACCAAATATTTGGCAGAGGGCTTCGAGAGGGACTGAGGGACATTCCTACCCATTCAATGAGGCCAGGGAGTTTCTAGTCTGATTAAGAGTGGTCAAAATGAAACCATTAGTCACAATCGCTCACTTTTTGAATGTCAGTTCATAAACACACTACAAACAAGTGAGGAGGCATCCACTTTTGCAGCCAAAGACTTGGAGCAGGTTTTTGTGGTTGTGGTTTTTATGGCTATCCACATGGCAAATTCACATCAGGTTTTTGTTGATCTTTTAATATTTATGTCCAGATGCCGCTGTAAGCTTCCAGATGTTTTTGCACAGACATCAAAAATGTTTGCATAGCAATTACCAAAAGAAAGTTTGAGGCATTTTCAAAGAGCTAAGAATGACAAAAGACAAAGTGGCTTTTGTTGCTGAAAGATTTCGCTGTCTCCCTTTTTTTAATTTAAATTTTATTTTATTTTTTTATTTCTTTATAGACCATTTGTCAGCCTACTAACCAAAAGTGGAACCCAGACCGTCTGCTTTGAGTGTCATATTTAGGTGCTGCCTCAGAAAATTTTAGGTTTCTGATGCCAGATGATTCCTACATTTTCTAGCAAGTGCAAATAAGTGCAGGTCTCTGGAGGGTGATCTATCCATATAACTTAATCACCCCTTCAGTCTCCACTGACCATATAGGACTCTAGATATTCCTGAGGTTTAAGCCACAAATATTCCTCTGCCACAGAGAAGAACCTGAAGGAGTAGGAGCGGTTACGTGCCTTCTGCCCTTGGGATCAGTCCTGAAGCAGTGCGGCTCTGCCTTCCTACGTGGTGTCACGGCACAGTCCTTCAGGGAACTTGGCAGACTCCCCTGGGGAAGGAGGTGGAGATGAGCTGTCTGTCAATCTCTGCTTCCACTGCACCACAGCTCTGGCTCAGAGAAAACTGCCTGTTGCCCCAGAGTGGCTGCTTCCAAGCATGGATACGCAACTAAAACAGAGCCATAGGAGTGCATTCAGGCTAATTAGGAAATTATCTAATGCTTGCAAGTGTCTGCAGGGAAAAGACTCCTGAGAAGTCAGAGGGCTGGACTTCTAGGTGAGATGGAGCCAGTCTGGTTGGGAGTTAGGTGGGCTTAAACCCTTCACAAGTTATCTATGCTCTGGCAATGATAAGACAACTTCATCCTTCCCTGTGTTTCTGTATTCTGTTGAAAAAAAAAAAAAAAAAAACCACCCAAAAGCAAACATAATCCAAATGTCAAGTGTGGAAAACAGAAACCAAACCTTCCTTAATTTTGATAATTATATCATATGCTCAGAACAACACAGTGAAAAAAGAGCTACACTGGGCAAGAGTGAGAAGATGACAGAGTGATTTGTTTAGCACCAAAGCTCGAAGTGACAGTCTGGCTGCAAAGTCCAGTTGTTTCTGGGAGAGGGTCTCGCTCTTTGTGCACTCTGAGTGTTTGCTGCAACATATGTTTTGGTCCTACAATTAACCAGCAAGAGTTTTGCCCGTGAGTTCAATGGGAACAAGATTTCACTTTGGCCAGGACACGGGTGGCCGGGCCGGCAGCAGCAGGAGCATCTTCAGCCGACCACACTGCTCTTGTGAGCTGGAGTGTCCCTGGATTTCCCATAGAGCTCTGCAGAGACAGAGATGGGTGGCAAACATGATTGCATGAGTTATATTTGTATTTATTCAGCTACAAGTGAAATTACACCACAATGTACTTAGGGAAGGATTTTTCACTGAGAAACAAATATTAAAGTGTGAGAGTGTTTGTCAATATTTTCTGTTAATTGGCTAAGGGTTGGAAGAGTATATCTACATCCCAGCAGGCAGTGTGAAGTAGAGACAGTCAACTGCTTTAAACTGGCTTACATACAAGAAGAAATATATCTGCAGCAGTGCTATTTCAAACCACCACCCAGTTAAAACTAGCTCAGGAATCTCCCTCAGTTACCTTGTAACCTGCAGTATATTCTGATGCTACAATGGGAAGAGAAATTGCAGAGAGGCAACAGCTGGGAGAACATAAAATAAATTTAAAATTATTTATCAGAAAAATATTTCAGAACTTGCTAGAGAAATTATTTCCTAGGATTATCTTTCTTAGTCTCAGCTCAACTCTTTGGCACAAAAAATATGTAAAAGGAAAAGAAAAAATAATAAAAAAAATTATCTGATTAGCATCATGAAATCCGTGCAGCCATATTCAGCACTGCTGCTGTCAAATACTTTCTCAAGTCTGTAAAACCAAACACAAAGACCTCCAAATGCAATCTGAAACCTTTAAGAGGTAAAACAAGCCAACATCTGAAAACTGTGGGTCAGGTCTTCAGCTGCTGAGAATCACTATGGTTTCCTTTGCTCCAGAGGAGCAATGCTCACATACATCAGCTCAGAAGAAGCTGTACTGAGGTGCACCAGTCGTTGTATCCACTGGACTAAAAGCAGCTCCTCAGCCCAGACCACAAGTCCTCCTGAAACTGATGATTCTCAGGCAAGTCAGGTGTCTTACCTACATGATCTGCTCCCAAATTTAGGGGCTGCGTCTTGTAAACATAGCCACCACCCTGGAAGCTGTACTAACTGTAGTCACTGCCAGCACCGTCCATGAAACTCCATTTTGTGATTCTCAGCAGCAGAGCCACATAATTATGCTGTTCATCTTTCGTTGCTTGGCATTTCCTGATGATTAGTCCAGCTTCAAGACAACATTTTTTCCCCATAGCACCGGATCGGAATGAGGTGCATTTTTCTCTCTGTTTATTACAATTATTTTTTTATCTTCCCTTGAAACATCAGGCTTTGATCACTGTCAGGGACCGGTTAATGAGCAAGATGGACTTCTGATGTCCTCTGGGAAAGCAATTCTTATGATTCTTTTTTCAATGGTGACATCTGTTTGCATCCTACCTTAAGGACCTGTTTTATCATACAGTAGCGGCCAAGAGATACGGTCCTGAAAATCTTTATTTGTCATACAGAAAGTAAGGCAAAATTTTACCGAGTCAGATATGACTAATCTGCCTACTTTGGTCTTGCCCGATGCTCCCAACTTGTCATGGCAAGCGGTGTTTGACAAAAGGTCAAAATGAAGGGCATGTGCAAACTCAGAAAGCCTACAAAATCATGGGAATGATTCATTTAGTAATGTTTGCTTCCTTTGTTTTATAGTTGTTCTGATAGTGAACAGGTTTTATCAATGAAAAATAAGTTGTGTTAGAACATCGGTAACTGCAGGATTAAAGTGAGTGGAGCTCCTTTAAATAAAGGACATCAAGCAGATATGGGCTCATCTGTAGTTGTGCATCAGGATTACCCCAACTCTTTCTCCCCTTTGACTTTGCCACTTCTGATGGTGCGGCTGGTGATAAAAGAGGCCGAGGTGTACATGGTCTGGTACGATAAAGCTGCCTGGAGAGTCACATGAAAGAGGGGAACCACATCTCTAGGCTGCAGCTGAGAATTGGGTCTGCTTTGATCATAAAGCCCAACAGGAGGAACATATCCTGGTTATATCACAGCACTGGAGTCTCTCTTCTGCGCTGTGAACTTCAGGAATAATTCAGCTGTGTCTAGCGTTTGGGGTGACGGCACAGGTGAGGACCACCGTGCGGTCCTGTGCGAAGGCCTGAGGTACAGCCCGGGGCACAGCGGGTTGAGAGGAAAGGGACTGCGCAACCCTCTGTCACAGCCCTGCATAGTTTGTCTCTTACTTTCTTACAGGTCCAAAAAGGCATTTTAAAACTTCCAAACAGAGAAAAAAAGACAAAAAAGGATAAAAAATAACTTTAATTGCAAATAGTGGCATAAAACCTGTGGCATTCAGGCAGCCTTTTTCTACCAGGTAGTAACTTAACTGGCTGTTTTTAAAAACTATTGCCTTGCCCTGTTAGACTCAATACCTGTCACATGATTAATGTGCTGGTGTCTTATTAACTGCTGTGTTAGAGGAGCTGCCGTACTCACCACACACACCTCCCTTCTCTCGCCCCTTTTGTAAAAACCTCGTTGCGATCCCGCTGCTCTGACTGGAGGGTACTGCACCTTCTGACAAAACATCATAAAGAGCAAAGAATTACTGTTATCCAGTAATCCAGCCCATAAATCAACCCTCGCGTTTTGTTCCGAGGACGATGCGGGGCTCCGCAAGTGCTCCCTGCGCTCACATTCACAAGACAGGCTCTGTCTTCAGAAAGAAGAAAGAGAAAAAGAAGCAGGGGGGGGAATCAGGAATGGCTAAATCGTTCAAGCGTCTGATTGATCTTATCTGGACCTCCCTTGCTGCAACAATAATTTGAGACTGTTGAAAATTGCCACCTTATCTGATTGGTGGTCTTACCAGCTGCTGTTTTATCGGGGCCCAGCTGGATGGGGAAAGCAGGACGTGGCACGACCTTGGTATCTCAGCGCCTGACCTCAATATCTAATCAGTCGGATGTCTCTCTGAGGCTGCCTCGGGATGCTGTGCATGCCCCCTCTGGCACCGAGCCATTCAAAAGGCGTTTGCTTCACGCTGGTGTTAGCCCACCAGTGCGCGCGCGCACACACACAGAGCACACCCCGGCGTGACACCCCCCCTGCCTGCTAGTGCTGTGGCACCTGAGTTTTAAGGTGCTTTTTTGTAAGGCTTCAGCAGGCTTTCTCCTTCAAAGCTTGGTTTGCAGGACTGCCACACAGCCAGCAACTTTTCAGCATCCTTCTGGCGTGGCAGGCGAGGCGAGGCAGGGCCGTCAAACTCATGTCATTGGTTTTATGCAAGCTGTACAGTACGGGTCCATCAGCGCAATGAATGTTACCTACAGAGAGCCACACCATAGGCGCTGCCTCATAGCCTGTACTGGGCAGAATGTGGGTTTTGTTGCTTCAGACTGGAATTTGAAGGACGAGGTTTTTACCCCAGCTCTAATGGCCATTGGCTGCATGATTGGGGAAAATCATTCCACCTCTCTGTAATCAAATACAGATGGAGGATTACACTTGCAAGACCCCCATCACGGCAGGGTTACGGGGGATGTCGCAGCCCCAGGGCTTTCCCCCAGTGCTGAAGGGGAGAAATTCTCCTTCCAATCCATGGGAGGGGCAGGCTGCCTGCGCAGCACCTGTGATCCTCTGCCCAAGGGAACAGTAAGCGGATCCATGTTCTGACCTTCACCAGCACTGCTATTCCTTGCCTCCTTCATGCTCAGGCGGGAGGAGAGCCTCCACCCACCCCTCCATTCTCCCATGGGAAGATATACCCTTTGGGGCAGGTCCATGGCATGCTGCCGTCCCCTCCTCCCCTGTCTGCTTGATCTTCCACAGTGGTGGATGTTGCTTGAGGAAGTCCCTCTCAAAACAGCAGAGTCATTGCCGTAGCTCTGTGCTGCCCTGTTCAACAGGTATGGTATGAACAGCACACTGAGGGAGAAGCCTGGGCTTGAACCACCTGAGCTATCAGTACACCATCAAGGAAAAAGGCTGCAAGAAGTGAAACCTGAAGCACAGAAAAATTAACCATCCCAGGAAGATCAGAGTGCTCTAGTGTGTCATTTCTAAAAAAGAAGATTTAGATTTTCTGTTTTGATATTATGGTTTTAATTCCTTTATACATTTATTATACAGAATTTTTAAAAGGCTGAAATTAGAATCAAAGATTTTGATTCTGTTAAGCCTTTGGTATGACCCTAATTTCCTTTTTTTTTTTTTCCCCGCTGGAAATTACTATGGCTTTATTTGTTTGTTCCTGCTCCATTTAACAGAAAAATCCTCTGCAACTGCAGAATTTCTCATAAAATAGCAACATATTTCCCAACCAGCTCCGTCCATCACCCCTGCTGCATGCAGTGACTGCTAACAGGGGCCTTGGACACGCTCTTCGCACACTGTGACCAGGCACAAACCCTGGCGTTTCTGTACGCAGGAAGTATGAGAAAAAGGGGGAAGTTTGATACAGAAAGAAATTTCTCACAAGCTCTCTCTCTGGGCATGAATTTCCCTGTGCAGTGAGTGGGGGCTATAGCAGAGAAGCCCATGGGATGGCTATTGTCAGGCAAAGCGATGGACCAGTGCATTCTTTGGCCAAGTCTTGGCTCGCTGTTGCTGTTCTAAAGTGCCAAAACGTTGAATGGCATGATGTCTGTGACAACTCTAGTATTAAAAGCTTGAAGACCTACATCTTGCATTTTAGTCCTTGCGGGAGTTGCAAAGTTTATTTTCAAGGCTGGTAAAATTTGCCCCCTTGCCTGTTAAGTAACAACAATAATAATAACAATAGCAATAACAATAATAATAATAATAATAATAAATAATAATACCAAGAAGATGAAGAATTTCCTATATCTTTTTGTCCATTTGGGCTTTGCTTCCTCTTACTAAACTGTGGCTGAGCAGAATCGTACCGTTTGCTGTCTCCTAAAGCCAGATCTAAGTGCCTTTAAGGGAGAGCAGATACAAGACAATCACTACTGTATTTATTTATTTTGACAAATAAAGAATATTTAATGTTTGGAGTCTGGTTGTTTACAAAGAGGAAGGCAGTGTGACAATACTCGTGGCTCGGAATAGCAAAGGCATTGAGGAGGGTTGCCCACTGCCCATTGACTGCACACAGAGCACACCCCGCAACAGCATTCCTGCACTCAGGAGGACATTGCAGCAAATTCCAATCTAAATAAAGCTGCAGAAGAACAGATAAGCAATTGCACCTCAACACACACAAATGCATACACACAAAAATGTCCCCTTATCAGGACCTAGATAATAAACCTGAGAATGCAGCCAAGTGCATCTTAGTTGATTGACAATACATAACAGATTGCCTAGTGTATTCTTTGGGAGAAGCAAAATATACAATTAAGTAAAACTTGTTATTAAAAGCAACCCTCCCCCCCTCAAAAAAAAAAAAGATGTCAAGCTATGACTAGACAAATGTGATAATTCAGGTGGAAAATTGAATGGACTTAATAGGAGTAATATGAACAGTTGGACCTGGAAGAGCTTATAAACTGTAAATATTGCTCACTGCCGATGCTAACAGAATGATGAATGTATCAAAATATTAGTATCAAAAGACTGCCGGAATATATTTGCAATGTTGTGGAGAGCGTGAAAGGAGGTAGCCATCCTTCCCATGGCTTTATATTAATCTCTGGGTACTGGCTGATAGCAAGGGCCACGAGCACTATAATTAGATTTTGGAAATGTATATAGGGAGGAGGAAATGGAATAATTAAGGTAAGCTATCAGATGCCTGTCCTCATCCTTTTTAAACAAGCCAGAAATATACCCTGCACTCGTTCAGCATGCAACCTTCAAGGGGAAAGGTGTCAGACACTGTAATTGGTAGAACTTGAATGCTGCTATACTGGTGTCCCTTTTTTAAGGAAACCTATTTTCCACGCCAAAATTGATCCGGCAAGGTTGTTATCTCATAATGCACACCTAGAGCGGTACTGCGAGGCCTGAGGGTAGGCAATAGCAGGGCACTTCACAGCCTCGGCCACGCAGCCTGCAACGCTGCACCCTCTCGGGGGGAACTCACTGCCGCAGCACAGGCTACGTGGTAAAATATATGTATATGTATATGTATATGTATATGTATATGTATATGTATATGTATATGTATATGTATATGTATATGTATATGTATATGTATATGTATATGTATACGCATGAGGAGAATTTGGGTTTTACTTTAAAACACATGAGCGAGGCAGTGAAGGTGTGCTAATGGTATGGCACCTGGCCGGGTCTGACAGCCAAACCAGGTGAGCATTTGCTTCTCCTTCTGGGGGTGTCGGTGGGTGGGAGAGCCTCTGCCCTCCCATGCACGTGGCACCTCTGAAGGGCGTAGTGGCTTTAATTACCCTGCCCTCCTCAAACAACAGAGAACAGCCAGGGAACCTCAACAAACACCAAAAAAGAATATTTTTGGTGTAGAAAATTATTTGACATTATTCTTAAATATTTAAAGGACACTGTCTGCTGGTTTGGAAATCCAGTGAATAATTTAATACTGTTTGACAGAATCTCTTTGGGTCAATTATTCAGTAAGTGGATTAATACATTCTGACTAAAACAAAGCACATTGCATTTTGGCGGGCATATCTCGTTGCATCACATATTCCATGTCACATTGCATTGCAGAGGATGCCAGCATAATCAAATGGGGCAACTTGACTTAGACAATGCAATCAGAATGATTTCCAAATATTTTTCAAAAGCTTCCTGTTCCTGACTGTTTCTCTACCTGGTCTGTCTATATTTATCTGTGTAAAAAGGAAAATAATACATCAAGAGATCTGATCAACTTATAAAAAGAAAATCTACTTGGAAACTGCCAGCAACTCTTGACCTCATTATAACCCTAAGCATCTTATCTATACCAAACACTTTAATTTTAGAATAGAATCTTTAAAGCCCCAGGGGAAGAGAGAGAGCATCTCTTGATGCTTGACAGCAATTCTCTAACACTGACATGGTCCAAAAGAGATATTCTTATCAAACTCTTCTGAGGAAAGCAGCTGTAATATAGGATCTCAAGGGCAATGGGGATACAATACAGGTTAAAGAAAGAAGGATCCTTGGGATTTTGAGAGATATGTAGAATGCTTCAGAGGCAGCAGCTGTCTCACACCAGAGAGGGTTTTATAGATAAAACTGGAATGGAGGGTCCTCCTTATGTTTCAAATCACCAGCAGACCACACCTCCCTCTCCTGTCCTTCTACTTTCTGTTCTTCCCCCATGCTCCACCAGAAACAGGTGGGACTTTCTTTCCAAAATCCTGTAATGCAAGGAGGGGGAAGATGGTCGTTTTAGTAAAGCTAATTAAAATTTGGAATTTCTGTTTTGTGCAGAATTCTCAAATTCTTCAATTTTCCTTTAAGTAGAATAGGGATAAGAAGTCAATAATCTCATAACTTTACTGTGAAAGAAAATATTCCAAAAGCAATTATCTGTTTATGCATTTTTTATAATTGTAGTATGAATATTGCAACACAGTGTAAAACCTAAAACCTAAAACCTAAAACCACGCTGTGGAGGACAAATACTCAATTCATGGGAGTGTTCTGAGTATAACATGATATTTACTTCATCAGAGTGAGATATTGCTGCAAAAATTTTCCATTTCCTGCAGTCAGCATTTTCTGACCAAATTCCTTTACCAGCTCAAAATTATAAAGACAGATATGCAAAAATGCATCTGAAGGTCTGAGTAAAATCAGCATAAAGATCATTAGGAAAATAAAAGGTGCTTGTTCCTCTGCTCTCACAGCAGAGATGCTAAGGCCTTTCTCATACCGTCTAAATGAAATGAAGAGGTTGCATCCTTGTACACCCATGGCAAGCCAGAAGAGACTCTCACTTTCTAGATGTGTTCAGCAAAATCGTCCACATAGCACAGCTAGGATGGCACCTGGCTTTGTCCAGCGGCCACTTTAGCGGAGCAAAAAGCACATCTACAGAAAACAAGATGCATTTTCTTCTGAACATTTCCTAAGGGTGACTCGACAGGAATTTTTCTTACTATATGTGAGAATGGGAGCAGGGATGAGGTCAGGAGAAAGCCCCAGAGAAGCTTGTAAGATTGATTGTGAGAAGTTCCCAGAGGTTAAGTTCAGACCAGCACTGAAAAGTTCCCACGCTCATGTGCGTCTTTGCCAGACTATCTGAACAGTTTCCCCTCCAGAGCTATATGAGAGCTTCTCTTCTTCAGGTCTCCAGCGCGAGGCCAGCAGTCCTTCCTGCAGTCCCATTGCCCAGAACTGCTAGGACCATAATCAAATTGGCCTCCTTGTACTCTCCAGGACCAGAAAACAGAGGGTCAAAGGCAACTGAAGAGAAGAAAATAAAACAACCTGCAGAGCCCAGACAAGCTGGGATGTGGAAACGAGCAGGCAATTAGTCTAGTCAAATTTTCTTACCCATTTTTTTGCCTTTTGTGTTAGGGATCACAGTACAGCCCACAGTGATGCTTCATGCTGGTCATTTTTGGCATCCAAAGTGGTTTTGCCCATTCTGTCAACTGAAAATGGAGGCAAAGGAAAAGTCATTGACCTAAGAGCTTAGTGGTTAGCGGCAGGAACCTACACGGAGGTATCAGTTGGAGCTGTTTGCAAGGTTTGAGGTTGGAGTGACTGACATGGAGCTCTCAGACTTGCACTGACAGACCGCAGTGTTCCACAAACGAACTTCCACGTCCCAGACACCCCCCGCAAAGAGCTCCTTGGCAGCAAGGCAAGAAGTAGCCAGCATTGATGAAAAGGTACAGCCCGAGTTCTCCTTTAAACTGTTCAGTAATAAACATTAATATTGAAAACCCCATAGCCACCTAAAAATGCATAACATCAAGGCCTCCTATCCTTGACTTTTATGCACATAACTTTACTCTGAGTCAGCCTCATTAAGCCTAGCTGAATAATTCGAATTCTCAAGTGTTTGGAGGTTTGAAGACTGAATAAACATAGCAGAAAGCTCACAGATCCTCCTTACATTTTTAAAATAAGCACTTCCAAAGCAATATTATAAAAAATATTTTAAAGACAATAGTTCAATAGGCTGTGATGAGAAAACATACGCTGCCGAGAACCTGCGGCTTGTGTCGCCCAGCCACCGTGCCTGCTGTAGGGGCGTTCAAAATTTAGGGAAATGCAGCCGAACTGAGGAGTTTGACTTTTTTCTAAATCTCCATCACGTCGCGCTGAAAGGAGATAGAAAATCATTTCTCAGAGGGTTCAAATATACGTATATACACACGCACACACGCAACCCCACACCCCCCAGCAGGTGCCGCTGCGGCGGCGGCCGCGGGGCCCCGAGCGGGTGGTCGGGGGGGGGGGGGGGCGGGACACGGACATGGGGCTGGAGGGGAGATACGGACACTCACACGGGGGGCTGGGGGAAGGGCGGGCAAGGGGCTAGTGCCGGGTCTGCGGCGTCCTCCGGGGGCGTTTTCAGCGGGGCCGGGAGGAAAGGTCAGGGTTTGCTGCGGCAAAGGGGAGCCCGAATGGCGGCGGGCTGGGCTCTGCCCCGAAGCGGCTCCTTCGGCACGGGAAGCAAGGGAAAGGATTCCCAAGCAGCTGAAAAAAAAAAAAAAAAAAAAAAGGTTTATAAGGAAATGTTTTCAGGGTTTTTGTAAACCTCGCAAGCAATTGTTTGGGTCTAGTGGGAGGTGTCCCTGCCCAGGGCAGGGGGGTTGGAACTAGGTGGTCTTTTAAGGTCCCTTCCAACCCAAAGCATTCTATGATTCTGTGGCTCTATTTTAGAAACGCAGACAGTCTCCTGCCATTTCACACAGGCAGCGGCGCCTTGTTGCAAGGACAGGAGAACCAGAGGGAGAAAGAAAGATCACAATCAAAAATGAAAGTGGTCGGGTTGGACGCCCGGCTCAAGCTGTGCAAAACGCCTGCCTTGGCTGAGAGCATTAGTTTTAAAGATGTGCTTTTTAGGATTTATTACCACTAAGGTGTCTGAACGTCTGGGCTGGAAGGGACAGAGACGAGCCCAACTGTTTGCATTTCAGTGATGCAGAGAGAGTTGGCGGTGACTGTGCCCAACCTCCTGAACGGCACTGGGAAACGGCCTCCCCGGTAATGTCGGCTTCACCCTTTCATCTTCTCTTTCAGCGACAGAACATCAGTTAGAAAGAGAGCCAGTCCTGATCAAGGGTATATCACTTCCACAGAAAATAAGTAAGGATCTGGTTTTCCTTTAATATACCTGATTTTTATATCATGAAATTGTCCTGTTGAAAAAGTCAGTATTTTCTATGTGCCTGATTCAGGAAAGTATTTGAGTGCTTTCTCAAATAAGGGATAGATTTGAAGCACACATTGAAGGGTTATTCACAAACAGAGATCTCATTTCTGAATGAGATGACAGGGAGACCAGAACTCTTTTTGTGGATGAGGTTTAACCCAGCGTGATCTGCTGAGATCAGGGGAATCACTTCCATTTTTCACTGGTGCACAGGCAGAACTGGGGCTCCAGGCTTACTGAAAACAAAACAAATGCTGCTCTATTCGAAAGTAAAGTTACACAGGAAAAACACTTTGGAAGAAAGATACCGATAAAAAAATTAGCTACGAAAGATCAAAGAAGCAGTCATGGCTTAACTGACACCTGTAACTTTATCTCTTTCTCTAGTTACAAGGGAAGGAGGGTTACATGAACGGGGGCATGCTCCCAGGGGGAGGAAATGTGGCATTTGACAGGTGCAAGAAGCCAATAAATTATGGGATATGTAGAACAGAAGAATCATCTATTTCGTTCCAAAATTGCCAAGGTTCAGTCTGTAGAAGATCAGAAAGAGATGCTTAAGACAGAAGTAGAAGACGCAAAGGCTTTTTTCTTTTTTCAGGAGGAGGATAAAGGGATGGGGGGAATATTGTTAAGAAAAGGAACTGAGTTGGAACTGTAGATCAAAATTTGCATTCCACTGCTATAAAAGTATGGTGGGACATTCTGGCTTCGTTTTAATCATGCAAATGAGCTCAGGGTTGAATTCTGCTCTTACAACCAGAAATGTCTGTAATATAATATCACACATGTTCTGAACACTGTGGGCTGTCTAGTCTTCTGGAATTTGGCTAAAAAGACCAGCTTTCTTGCTTGTCCTTAGATGTTGTCATCTCTTCCACAGAGGAGGAAGAAATAGCCATCAGCCTATGAATACAGAAAACACTGATACCAGCAGCAATGTGAGGCTGCAACATGATGCATAAGTGTCCAACAACACCCAGTGTCTCCCAGAGCGGTGTTGAGCAGCCCTGGCCAGGCTGGAGGCTGCACTCTGGTCACCTTTGCTCTTGGTTTGAATCCGGTCTCTGCTTGTGCTTCTGCTGTTCAAGTGAGGGCTTGTGATGGTATAGGCAGAAATACTTCGTTATCTCTTCTGCCGTAGGCAAGTGCGGCTGAGTGCAAGTGTATTCCCATTAAGTCATGTGCATTAACTGTGTGCTACTAGTAGGGAACTAGGAAACTACTACACAGTCTCCAAATTGTTTTCTTTCTTTCCTCCCATTCTCCCTTTACCAAGCGTGGATTAAAAGTACAGTCTCTTTGCTTTTTCTGTTCTAAAAGAGGAAGGAAATGGCAGCTTGAAGCTGAGAACAAGATTTCCCCATAATATAAAACAGTACACTGCCCCTGATGTGAAAGGAACTATACTGATTTACATCCACAAAGACTGTGGTTGTCTAGTGTACTAAATAACCTGTGCTAGTGCTGCACCACGTACTCGGCTGAGGTATACAACTGTCCAGTGCTCACAGTACTGTGGGGAAATGCTTCTTTAAAAAAAAATAAAAAATAGAAGCAGGCATTGTAATGCCATTGTCTTTCATTATGTGACTCTCACAGTGAAGACAAAAGTAACATTCCCATCAATGTCAACAGGATCAGAATATGGCCCTCAGAGAATATTTCATATTGTTACATCCTTTCATGACGCGAACAAAATTTCATTCCTGGATAACAGCCCTGGTTTATGATAGGAAATAAGTGCTCTGTCACACCCCGATAATTAGTACATCACAGGCAGAATGTAAAACCAGGCAGTAAAATGACACTAAGTTTCTGGCAGAACTTTGAGCCACATATAAACCATAAACAAGATGATACAGACAAGACATGGCTGTACCCCTTCCTTTCAGAGAGGCTGATAATAGAAAGGTCAATGCCTCAGGATAAAACAAAATACTGAAGATAAGCTCATGTTGGAAAGCAGTTACGATGCCATTGCCCTGCTTCATATTCACACAGTAAAAATCTCAGCACAAGCAGCTTTGGCCATATGCCTTTCTTAGTATATAAAGAACTTCTTAAAACATACTGGGAGTTGAACGGATCTCAGCAAGGCGACTATCACTGACCATATGCGATGAAGAAGGAAGAGTCTGCTGTGTTTTTTTCCTTTTTTTTTTTTTAATTGTTAAACAGAGATGAGCATTTCAGTTTCCTGCAAAGATAATTTCTTAAGCACTGCTCTGAGAAAGGGGAAGGAAGAAAAGGAGGTTACACACCATGAATGTCACAGTGCAGGTAAAAATGCAGACCCTAGGCAGCAACGGAGACCCACGTTTCCACCCAGTGCAACAGAAAATACACTTCTCACACTGCACATCCATAAATCATTATCTAGAAAGAAAATGTAAAACTTTAAAAAAGTAAGTTCAAAAACATTTTAAGGACTGCAGATAGATACATTAGACCAAATTGACACTCGTATGCACAAGTGGAGAATATGTAGGTCTTTTAAAAGATTTTTTAAAAGTATTTTTCATGGAAATTAATTACTCAGTAATAGGAGATGAAACCCATTGCAAACTTCTAATTTGAGTGCAGATTCAGCACGTTTAGAAGGCCAGGGAATGTCTGGATTACATAGATGTGTAGTCTCCATCACTTTCTGGTGAGCAAGGATCCACATTCCAAAAACACCAGTCAAGCCAAGGAGCGAAAAGGCTGTGACTCCCCCCTGCTCTGAGGACACTGCTATGACCATTCACCCACACAGCAGCTGGAGGAAGGTTTCCTTGCTAACAGGGCCCAGGAGAAGGTTTTACAGTGAAAGCACAGAATCACAGAATTATAGAATGGTCAGGATTGGAAGGGACCTCTGGAGATCATCTAGTCCAATCCCCCTGCCAGAGCAGGGTCACCTACAGCAAGTTGCACAGGACGGTGTCCAGGCAGGTTTTGAACGTCTCCAGAGCGGGAGACTCCACAGCCTCTCTGGGCAGCCTGTGCCAGTGCTCTGCCACCCTCAAAGGAAAGAAGTTCCTCCTCATGTTAAGATGAAACTTCCTATGTTCAAATTTGTGCCCGTTACCTCTTGTCCTATCACTGGGCACCACTGAAAAAAGACTGTTCCCATCCTCCTGGTACCTTCCCTTGAAGTAGTTGTAAGCATTAATAAGATCCCCCCTCAATCTTCTTTTCTCTAGACTAAAAAGACCCAAGTCCCTCAGCCTTTCTTCATAGGAGAGATGTTCTAATCCCCTAATCATCTTTGTAGCCCTCTCCAGCAGATCCCGGTCTTTCTTGAACTGGGGAGCCCAGAACTGGACACAGTACTCCAGATGCGGCCTCACCAGGGCAGAGTAGAGGGGGAGGATGACCTCCCTCGACCTGCTGGCACAATGGGAGTGACACATCAGACTGCGCTTTGGCATACACAGCTTTGGTGCCATGCTGCATTCCCCCGGGGGTGGCTCCAATTCAGGAGTTACTGCTAATATTAACTTTTTAGCCTAGTTTCCTAAGGAAATGAGGCTTAGGCAATCATTTTTTCTGGCTGGTTTCCCTAATCATTTTGAGCCTACTGACTGATGTCAGCCAAGTGGAATAGAGGGGCAGAGCTCTCAAAGACAATTATGTTCCTACAAGTTTTGTAAAAACAGATGTCTGGAGAGGGAAAAGGGAGGGCAACCACAATTTATTCCCTGCTAAAGGAAAGGCTGCAGCCTGAGATCATCATTTAGGTACCAGAGGATCCATACGGAAGAGGTCTTCCTTTGGACAGAAAAGGTCTTCTACAGATGCTTGTTGCACCAAAAGTTCAGCAGGCACTGATGCTTTCAGAGACACCACAGTCAGTCGGTCTCAGATGCAAGCCCGCAGGAGACCTGGCTTCATTAGTTTCAAAGCCTGCAGAACCACTCGTGCCCCATCTAAGCACAGTTTCATGCTGACTCACACTGGAAATTTCCCATATGACGCTATTCCCTACGACATTTCCTATTCTTAGAAACTCTCCTCACAAGGAGCCAAATGCAAAGGATTTATTTCAGATTACCGAGACCGTGAGTATCTTCCTTACTTACCGAAAGGTAGTTCATAATTCTCCTGTTTTTCAGCCTACCTTTGGATGTCTCTTTTTATTTCAGTCAATAGTTGCAACACATTATAACACTGATACCATCAGCAACACCTTTGTAATGTTCTCTTTGAATTCATTATCTACTTAGTGCAGGAATGATAATGACCCGTATCTGCTACATCAAACGGGTGGTGCATGCCTCTGTGTCTTCCCTCTGTGTGTAACCCGTTGCTACACATACATCAGCACCTAAACCTCAAAATTAAAAACCTGAGCAGACCTGAGAATCTGTACCTGGGTGTTGCCACAACACATCTGGTAAATTCCATTGAGCTCATTTGTACTTCCTCTCCTGAAGAGTTAAAATCCAACACGTGAGGGCAGACTTACAACACCAGTTTAGCAGCCCCCTTTTCCAGAAAGTGTACGTCCCATTTAAACAAAACAAAACAAAAAAAAAAAGACACACACAAAAAAAGAAACAAAACCTCGTCAACATCTTGACCAGCTCTTGTTGGAAACTACTTCTCTCTGAGAAATCCAGGACATTCCTCTTTGCATTAATTGCCAGCTTATTAGTGGAATGAATGTTGCCAGTCTTTTCTCAAGCTGCTTGGAGGTGAAGAGCCTCTTTCTTTCTCTTTACCAAAAACAACAACAAAACATCGCAAGGGAGAAGAAAAGAGAAAAAGGAAAGGGAGCTGCTGAGAGCCAGGCTATGTATTCATCTTTGAACATTGGTTTCCATGGGAATAAGTTTGGTTCTTTGTGGAGGCTGAACAGCCCCATGCAGTCTAATGCCTCCAACATTACATTTGTGTGGTCAACTTTCCTTTGGACTCCTCTCATCCCCTTCCTCCTCATCCCTGCTCAGCAACAAGACTGGTGTCACAAAAATGAAGAAATCATTCAATAAATTGGCTGAATTAGGTTTGCATCAAAGCCCACTTAAGCCTTTCTACTGCCACCAGTGAAAATTGGATGAAACCCTCACAGCATAAAGCACAGTGGCTTCCAGTCAGCTTGTCAAAACGGTTACCCAGCCTTTGTCTGCCTCAACTTTTCAGGTTTGATGGTCTCTGCCTCACTTTTGTCCTTTATTTTTGGGTTTGGTTTTTTTTTTCCTTCTGCAGCTCTTTATTGCTTCTTAGTTTTGACAGACCGTGTAGAACGTACAACTCTGGTTGTATTAGTGTTTAAAAGTGAATCATTACCTGTACACCATGAAGGGCACAGGTTCACCAACAACCGCAAAAAGGATCGAATGGACTGAAAAACAGCTTTTGGATGAAACCTAACTTAAATCAAGAAGCATTTTTCCTACATTAAACTCTTCAGAGTTTCACCTGCTTTACTCTTTGCTTTAGACCAAGGAGGTGAACCAAAGTAGCGTGACATTTCTGTTAGAGAGGGAACTAGATGAAGACTGGGTGATCTCAGTCAGGATGCAGTAGATGTAACAGAAAAACTCACGGACTGTGTAGTTTGTTTGATCTGACTACAATAATTTCCTAGATTTCTTGTAATCCATTTTGACACAAAATTAAAAAAAAAAAAAACTGTTTATAAATCCATTACTCCGAAGCTGCCATGCAATACATTTTCATACATTAATCCTCATCATTTTGCTAACTGTCATGATTTTTTTCTATTAAAGGAATAAAGCAAAAGCATGTTTTCATAAGTCACTAATAAAATATTTAGTACTTCCTATTGCTCCACTTTCAAAACTCCTCCTTCTTAAAAGCTTCTAGGGTCCAAAGTTTTTTTGAAAAAATGAACAAAAGAATAACATATTAGAAATTCATGTAAGTCATTCACAGGCAGGCTGACGGGACTACAGGAGTTTTCTTTTGTAAGGATACTTTTTCCGTTGAGATTTTGAAATATATTTTCTTTGCAAGTCAGAGATGCTGATGGATTTTCAATTTTTAAATCTAAGATTAGGTCTAATTGCCTAATTTACTTTACCTATCCCTTAGAAAACTTAGCTGAAACTGCAGCATTTTATACAGTAACTCAGGATTCGTGGCTTGAAAGAAGCTATTGAAGCACAGAAAAATTGATCAATCATTTGATTGTCGATTCACACATCAGTGAATGACAGGTAGAGCCATTTCAGTCTTATCGTTCCTATAAGAATGTTAGCAATTCAGGCCAATGAAGATCCATTGTGATGATGGAAGTAATAATGAAAGCTGGAGCTTAGACCATACACTAGCATTCATGACAGTACATCATCTCCCGTTACTCACAATAAGATGAAATGAGAAGGTTATTAGAAACACACGAACAATAAAGCTACCGTAAAAATTACCTTCTATGGATCCAGATTTCAATGATGCAAGTGTGTTTTTTTCTTTCTCTCTAATTTCAACTCAGCTGAGGCCTTTTCCCGTCTTCCCACTGCATTTCAGTCTAGAGCAGAAGCAAAGCAACCAGCAAGACATGTTTTGTTAATAGGTTTTGGTTATATGGTTCAGAAAATAAAATACACTGGATTACTTCTCCAAACAAAAGGGAAACACAAAGCTAACATTCAGATTTTGCCATGTCTAACCAAAAATATTTCAGATACCTAGTAATAAAGTGAGAGTGCACAGCATTACTCAAGCGAACTATCAAATTCCGGGAGAGTCACTTTAGCAGAAACTGAACAAGTTTAAGCAAAACATGAAAGGGCAGTCCAACTTCTTGCTCTGAAGTCTTCCTGGCATGGAAACGTTTGTTGCTATGTATTCTGTAAAGCAGGGTGAAGACAGGGAGAACACACCATCCCTGGAGGTGTTCAAGGCCAGGCTGGATGAGGCTTTGAGCAACCTGGTCTAGTGGGAGGTGTCCCTGCCCATGGCAGGGGGATTGGAACTAAGTGATCTTCCAGGTCCCTTCCAACCTAAACCATTCTATGATTCTATGATTTAGTTTTCATTAAATCATACTTCTAAGACTAGGCAAATTAACACAGTTGAAACATTTTATCAGAAATAACTAAAAGTGCAGAGGATAACTAGAAAATTGAAAGGCAATTCCCACTTCTGTTATTCTTTGGACTTCAACATATAACAATCCAAAAATGAAAAGCATGAACATTTTAAAGAGAGTCACCATCAACCCATCAGTTTCAATTCAGCATGGACCCACTGGGAGGTAAAAAGAGGAGATAATATGTTCCAGTACAAGAAAGCTACCAAACCTAAAGCAATCCAGGACCTTCAGAACATGAATTTTGATGAGAAGTCATCACTGGAGGCTGAAACAAAGCTAGGAGTCTAATGGAGAGCATTTACTGATAATTAACTTTTGATTATGAAGTTACCTGGGAAATATGTGTATACCAGACAACGTGTCTCACTGTATTTAATGCCAAAATAGCTAACCAAACCTGTTTTGGTTAGAGTTTCACTTACTTTCCAGACACTTTCAATGAAAAAATAAAAAGAGGCACTCAACACAGCTGGAGTAAGAAGACAATGTGTGCCTATGCCCTGCTTCAAAAGCTGCTCCCAACCTTCCCAACACAGAAGCTCCCTCAGAAGATCTTGCGGGGGTGGTAATCTCCACAGAGAAGGGTTACAAGGAGGTGGAGCAGTAACCTCCTAATACAACCTGGATGGAAGAAGGAGCAGGTGAGTATCTCTGGTTTTAGACACGGGGTCCCTTTCCAAAAACAGCAAGGAGGAGTAGGATAGGATATAGTCATATTTGTTCTTCGACTGCCTACTTAGCAGAGCAAGGGCTGGGGCTTTCCCCTGGAAGGGGGGACCTCCATGCAGCTCCCTCTTCTGTTGTATCAGATGTGAACCACCAGAAGCAATGGAGAGAAAAAATACATGATTATGCCTATACTCTATACTTCTACAAACTTGTGGTCAGGGCTTTTTCCTAAAAGGGGTAATCCCTGGGGTCTAGACCATGGCCGAATGACAACTCAGGGTAAATCCTGCCACTGTTTCATCATGGTAAAAATTTCATCCTGCAGTCAATAAAGAGAAATATCCTCCAATGAGCTTATTAAGCCTTAATTTTTTTTTTCTCTTTTTATAAATAATTCCAGTTCCTAATATGTCGTGGAGCAGCCATAAGTTGGGGAGGACAGAATCTCACACTCATTTTACAAAAGGACAAACATTATCAGCAAGGATGTAAAATACAGAAGAAACTCTGTAATTGGAAGCTTCTACTGCCTGTGCAAATTTATGTCATCGAGGAAAAGATTTGGACTCTCTACAAGTTAGAGTTAAAATTTTAATACCTAGGGTTTTTACTTTGATGATTGTGTCTTGATTCATCATATTTTCTCTCTGAAAATAGCTTGTAAGCTAGAAATTTCTGCAAGCCTGTCAACTTTCTTTTTTTTTATCTTATTGATTTGTTTTCCGGAAGTATTTTCCTTTCTTTCTAATGTTTTATTTATCTAACAGTGTTCACATTTTTATCCCTAGAAACCTTTTCATTTGTTTTTTGTTGCTGTTTATTTGGTTTTTTCCTTTTGTGTTTGGCTGCAGAAAAACAACTTGCATTTCAATAGCAATACTTTATACAGCTGAACCTCCCAAAGTGCTTTACATTTAATTACACACTCATAGCAAAGTGACTATATGACAAATGTGGCCTTCGGGATCTCCAGAAAGGGGAAGGAAGGCAAGTCTTTCACAATCAGACCATCGTGCACACACACGTGGCACTTTTTTTGCAAATGAACACCCCTGCAGACTCTATATGTGATGCACAGGAGATAGCTGTGAGGAAATGAAAATAAAAATGAAAAAAGGAAGACAGTCTTGTTTTTCCAAATTAAGAAAAGGTACCAGGCAGCTTCTGGAGTTCACTGTCTTATGCTAATGCACACAAAGAAACATAGACTACTTCTTTTCACCTAGAACAATACAGAAAAAGACATGTAATAAAAGGCATGCATTGCTACCTTGTATTTATTTTGTTCAGTTTATAGCGTGTGCTGTCCTATTTCTTTCCTCACCCTCTCATATGTGTTAGTTTCTTCTGTGACGGTTTGCAGAACATTTTGCTGCTCATTAAATGATGAACAGGAAAGCAATCCATAAATGTTTGCCGCAGAAGAAATCAAAAAGATATTTGCAAATCAAATCATAGTTTTAATAATAAAATTGTCTTATTTTAGCCTCGTATCTCTTACTTAGTGAACAAAACTAATGAGAAATGTAACTAAGATGCATCATTTTTTATGACTGATGCAGCAATTTTCAGTGATTATGAAGTCAGTAAGAGGTGTCTTTGGTCATATGATACTTTAAGCAATCAGTTGTTCAATAATTTAAACAAATTATTTTAATTTCTCATCGTGGGACATTCAACAGTAACGCGTGTCATCCAATTCACATTAGACATGTAATGTAACAGCTTTCAGTTCTTTAGTAAGGTTTTCTTGATAGTTGTTTTCTGAAATAACTTGACAAGAGGAACATTTAATCGGAAACTGCTTAGTAAATATGAGTAATATTCATGTATTTGTCACTGACTGGTATTGTGGGATTATCTTTCTCATTTCACAGATAAGAAAGCCCTGGCTAAGGGGGGCAGTTAATTTTCTTAGACAAATTGATGTAGAAAGTCTACGGCTATGCCTAAAATAAAATCCCAGTCCAGCGCTTTATCCATCACATTGCTATTTCTCAATGGTGGATTGCAAATGTTCTTGCAATGCATAACGTTGAAATTGTTACATCAGGCTAAATTAAATAAAATCTAGTTTCCCCATTCCATTATGTTTAAAGGTCACATATTCACTAGTAACTATTCAAAACACACATTCACACCAAAACCGTGTAGCTACTACTAACATCCTTAGCGGTGGGTTTTGGATTGGTTCTCATTCTCACTTTAACGCCAAGGAGGCAGGATCACAAAATTGCTTCGCCTGAGACTGAATGTCACTATATTGAATAGAACAACAAAACACTGCATTAGGACCTAGTGTTCCTTCCCAAATATTTTTGCCTGTTGGAGAAGGCTGTGAAACACAAGTTCCTTTCACAGATGCTCCAGACTGAAAATGAACCCAAACCATCTGACCCACAACATCCCCTAGCTACACCACAATTGTACCGGTGTACAATAACCCAGAGTTGTCGCATACAGTGAGGCGGGTGTGTAAGCAACACACACTCCTCTGCAGCACTTCCCCGGGTGCAATTCCACACATGTGCTGTGGACCCTCTGCCACGCGCAGCCCAGGGGCAGCTCCACTGCACATACAGCATCGCAACACGTGGTGCTGCGGCACCTGTCACCAGCAAGTTCACGGCATCCTTCCTCTAGTTTCTGCATATTGTTAGCTTGAGATAGCACTGAGGTAAAGCCACCTGCGATGGTAAGTGTGCCTGGTCCCACGTACCATAGATCCCCAGCTGTATTGGATGTTGACCATGAACAGCTTCTATGTATTTCTAGACATAGCTCCATGTCTCCACACTTCTTACAAACATATCTTCAGCACTTCTTACAAACGTGTCTTCAGCCTCTGAAAGCTGAGCAAACAAAACATGTACAGGCAAAGTGTTACAAAAACAGTAAAGGCTATTTTCAAGCTAAAAAGCAACAGCAAAATGGCTTTTTTAGTTCACAGTTGATCTCAAGTTTGTTCAGTATTTTTAATATCTGCTGGGTTTTTTTCTTTAATATGACAGTCTTTTCTACCGCAATCCATCCTCAAGCCCAATGTGCGATGCCGTATGGAACAGCTTTGCAGATGGGCTTCACTTTGGTTGAAGTCTTCTACCCTTACAGCAACCTGCCAATGTTGCACTAAGACAGTGAGAAAGAAAGGGCTTATAAAAATAGGAGAGTAGGGGATTAGCCTATAGCCCTTCTGCCTTTAAAATGTTACATTTTGGACACAAAATATTGTTTGAGAAATCAAACATTACTTTCATGGGATAACATAGTTCTAAATGCAGCTGACAGTGTAACACCAAGGCAGTTGTTAGCCAAGTTGCTCACAAGAGATGGGTCCTTTGAAAGTCTTTGGCTCCTCTCAGTGAGTGTCTGTTAATGGAAACACAGAACAAATTTACACAGAACAAGATGAAGAAGCGGTTATGGGACTCAAATTTATAATTTATATAACTGCCTTCAGTTTTAAAGCTGAACTTGGGCATACATTTGCATTCAGTGTGAATGGTATCCCACCACTGAGAACCATTCTCAAGGCTATTTTCCATCTTAGGGCACTTCTAAACAAAAACTAAGCCTCTCCTTCACTCATATCTTCTAACTATGAACTTCCAGGGCACTGGGAGCCCAAAGCCAATGCCCTAAAGTCAGGAGCAAGGAATTTGGGGCAGCAGCTGGGAGACATCTGCGAGTGACAAAGGCCAGTTACAAACCTGTAACTCACCATCAGTAGTTAGTGGTTGACTGGAGGTTTGTCGGGTACTTGGGTCTCATGCTCCAAATGAAGAGACATTCTTCCTTTTCCTTTTTCCCCCTCCCTGTGACACCTCTCTGCTTGTCCCTTTCATGCAATCAGACCCTCTCCTCTGGCTCACAGCCCATATATACAGATTCAGCATTTGCAACTTATGATTAATTTGACCCCACTGTTTGCTCTTCAGATAACTGTAATTCCCTCCTTTCTTTCAACATAAACTATAATTTCTGCTTCATTTCATGTGTAGTTTATAGCTGCTCTTTTCTTCTTGCTGTTTTTCCTGTCTACTCGCCAGTGATGAGCCTCACCTGCCTATTTGCCCCCCATGTACCAACACTCTTCAAAAAAAGTTATCCAATTTCTTTTATCCTTTTTTTTTTTTTTTTCTTATCAAGGCGCAATGCCAAAATACTACATTTAACAGACAGAGCAATATTTTACCAAGCCTTTACTTATATACTGGAAGTCAATGCAGCACAAAAATTGCTCTGCTAAATGAATGCAAGACAGAGTTTTCCTGGCTTTCTCTAGTATGAGGAAGCTGCATTGGAGAGAAGAAAGATTACATATTCCAAATCATCTCAGCTACCCTCTTTATCATTATTATTGCCTCCATTTTCTACTGCATTTTAGAGTATATTCTAAATGGAATATTAATATTAATTTCTTCCTTCTTCATGAGAGTTCAGATAATTTGGGATAATTAAGGGAGAGAGGATAGGAGAATCCATCGTGGGGTTATAAATCTCCAAGGAATGTGTTAGTTTTGCATTTTAGTTCTGCTGAAAAATGTAAATGCTTCAATTAGTGTAAAAATCAGAGGCTGCCTCTCTCATTAACAACGAGGCCTCTAACCTCTCACCTTGCCCATATCTGAATCAGAGGATTCTTAAATGGGAAAGTTGGCCCATTTTCCTAAACACAGAAATTGCTCTAAAGAAAAGTAACCAGAAAATATCTCCCTCCCCTCCCCCCCCCCAACTTTAAAGAGCTAATTAGTTTCCAGAAAAGGCTTTATCCAGGGAAGTTGGTGTCCTGTTGCATGTGATGGGGAAGCTGGTGTGCTTGTGAATAGCATTACAATAGACTTGAAGATAACAGGGCTGGGCGTCTGCAGTACGGGGATGAACCTCCTCAATCTGAATATTCCGTGTTTCATAACAAACCTGTCAATATGGGAGGTGAGGGCAGTTTCGCTGCTGCGCTATGCTATCCTACAGCTAATGCAGCCTGAAACCTCCTAAAGGCTGATTGAAATCGATTCATACACAGGTGGAATGCTACAGATCTCTCTTCTCAGCCTTTATAAAGGGAGATTTAGTAGGAGATTTTTTATTTATTGAGAGATTCGTATTATACCAAGTTCAATACTCCTCCAGTCCACAGTTACCCAGAAAGGCACACTTAAACAAATGCCTGATGTATTCAGCGTGTATGGGACCAAATAAATCAGGGGAAAAGAATATAGCTACTACCACACACATCCATCCTGCACACATTCGTTTCTAAGCCAGGGGCTGGGAGGCAAGGAGAAAAGCGCTACCTGGACTGATTACATTTCCTCAGTGAATAAAGCCCACGTGTGCAACACAGTTATGCAGAATTACTTGCTCCCTTTGCATAAAGAAGGTTCATCTGCAATGATTTAATTAATTGAAAGATTAACCTTCTGCTACCATTTTTGACCTGAGGTTTTTCTGCTAATTTTCCATTTACTGAAGGATCTTCTAGACAGTATGGCACAAGTAATGTTGTAGCATTGCAGCACTCTGGTATATTTTCAAGGCCATCAGCCCTACTCACAACTTCCAATCCTTAATTTCTATCATGTGTTATTCGGGTTAAGATTTTATAAGGTTTGAATCCATTTTTTTATATATGAACTGGTTCAGACAGAGGCCCGGTCATCCAAATGCATTCAGGAGATTGATCCAGTTTGCACAGAGGAAGCTTTGTTTGCATAAAAGAATTAATATGGAGAAAGGCCATATTATCTCCTCATGCCACACCCTGCAACCATACTATTTCTTGATCACCCTTCAAATCCATTCTAAGTACTGCTACCAAAATTACCTTTCTGATCGCTCATTTCCTCTCCTCTGCTTGTTCTTGGTAGTGCCTGCCATCGCTCCATCGCATCATATCTAGTTGACCCCAGCTCTGCTCCTCCTGTGATATTAGCTTCAGGCAATCCATCTCCACACTACCCTCTTTCCTGGTCTGTGATAAATTCTGTAACAGTTTAATAATTCAAAATAATTTCTTAAGCCCCTTCTACCATTTTGTCTTCAAATCAATTCCATTGATACTGGTACAAGTACATGAGCTGTCTCCTTTTTACCCTAAATTCTGTTCATCTCAGGTGTCCAAAATACTTTATATCATGGTACTAAAGACTATGTAGGTTCTGGGTCAAAATTTCACAGGAAAAGCACCATTCAAGAGAAGTGACCATAACGTGTTTAGATCCAATATCCTCTCTGGAGCAGCAAAGATCAAAAATCCACCACAATTGTGCTAAAGTTTGAGCAATGGAAGTACATAAAAATGAGGAAACTTGTTAAAAAAGAAGCTAAAAGAGGTAGCTAAGAGGATGAAATCCTTACAGACAGCACAAGGACTACCAAAATACATCCTACTGAAAGCAGAGCTTCAGTGCACACTGTCTGTTAGGAAAAACTTGTGAAACAATAAAAAGAACCAAGCGTGGTGGAGCAGTGAGATAAAGATTTGAGAAGTAAAAGAGTTTATTAGAATTGAGAAGGCATCATTCAAAAAGCAGAAGCTGTATCCAAATGAAGAAAATAAAAAGGATCATAAACTCTGCCAGATTAAATGCAAAAATATAATTAGGCAGGCCAAAAAAAAAAGGGGGGGGGGGGGGGGGGGTTGAGGAACAGTTGGCTGAAGCAATCAAAAGTAATACTAAATTCCTCTTCCAGCACATCAGAACAAAACACCTGCCAGGCAGCCTGTGGGGCCCACTGACAGCCAGGTTGAGTGCTGAGAGAGGGCAAGGCTGTTGCAGAACAGCAGAATGAGCACTTACATCACTGCTTGCTGTAGAAGAAACTGAGGATATTTCTTCACTAGAAGCCTTTTTGGAAGGCAATCCTATCCTAACATTAGCATAAGCGCTAACGAATCTTCTGGACTGAATGGAATTTAGCCAAGAGTTCAACCCGAGGAATAATAACTGACTCATTAATAGGGGTATGTGATCTCCCACGTTAACTTTTTGGGCACCATGAACACTGAAGGCTAGCAAATGTGATGTCAGGGAGGATCCAGAGAGCTACAAGCCTGCAAGCTAGTAACTCTAGTGCACAAATTTGTAAAAGCTACAAAGGACAGACGTTACCTAAGATACATGTCTAAATGCAATCTAGGTGGAAGAGCCAATGTCAGTTCTGTAATGGGAAAATCTGCCTTATAAAATCCGTTTGAGTTTTTTTGAAGTTGACAAGTGTATGGGTCAGGTGAGCCAGTCAAGCAAAGTACAACTGGATTTTCAAAATGCTTTTGACAAGGTCTCCCATGAATGATTTCTAAAGAAACTTAGCAGCCATGGAATAAGAGGGAAGGACCTGGTAACAATAGATAATTGGCCAAAAGACATGAAACAGAAGGTCTGTCCTTGCAGCAGAACAAATACCCTTCACAGCGAGATAAAATGACGGACTCTGAGCTGACAATTACCATTTGGGAGTGAGAGCTTGAGGTTACGATAGACAGCTCCATGAAAGCTGATGCTCATTGCTCAGCAGCAGTCAAAAACACAACTCAAATGCGAGGAATAAAAAGCAAAACGAAAACATAATTCTGCCTCTATTCATCCATAGCTTGAATAATTTTTCAGTTAGGGTCCCCTCATCTCAAAAAAAGGACACAAGGTGGAAAAAGCTCAGACAAAGATCAACTATGATAAACCACGGAATGGCTTATAGAGTTCTGAAAACGCATGATTCATGTGGAGTAAGTGGATGGGAAATTACTGTTCACAGTCCATCCACTGCAAGAACCAGAGAGTGTCAAATGAGGACTTAAAGTGAACAAAAAGAGATAGCCCTTACAGAAAAGGTATCTGTACCGCTTGGCACAACTTGTTCAATATCTAAACTGCCTGTTTTCTGGAGCAAGGACTTCATGTTTTTCTGTATCTACCTGTTCAGGTCCAGAGTCCTTGAATTGGACTTTTTGGAACTATTGGTCCAAATACTTAATCATATGCATTCAGCCTACCTCATGAATGTGTTGAATACAGACTTAGGGGTTGGTTCATAATAGGAAATGTCATTTGAGCAAAGCACTAAACCAGTTAATAGCTTCCAGTTCCCTCTTTACATGAATTCAAAATCATCATAATATTATTGGGGAAAAAGGAAGATCCAGGGAACTACAGGCCAGTCAGTCTCACCTCTGTGCCTGGCAAGACAATCTAACAGATCCTCCTGGAAACTCTGCTAAGTTTTAAACTGGAAGAGGGTAGATTTAGATTAGATATTAGTAATAAATTCTTTACTCTGAGGGTGGTGAGACACTGGAACAGGTTGCCCAGAAAGGTTGTGGATGCCCCATTCCTGGAAGTGTTCAAGGCTGGGTTGGCTGGGACTTTGAGCAACCTGGTCTAGTGGGAGGTGTGAGTGGCCATGGCAGGGGTTTGGAACTAGATGATCTTAAGGTCCCTTCCAACCCTAAACATTCTATGATTCTATGATTCAGGAAGCTGTTTCAGTTCAGACCAGGAGTGGCCAAGGGTAAAAACAAATGCTAAGAAGACAAGCTATAAAACCTTGTATTGCAAGCAATGCACACACACCAGTGACTGAACTGTGTAGTAAGTGTTTGTACATTGCTTAAGGTAGCCATTTCCAGGGTGCCTGCTTGGAGAAAGCTTTCTGTTTTCATCCAGTCCAGAGACTGCTAACCTGTATTCTGACTGCAATGACCATACCATTTGTTTCTGTTGAATTTCCTATACAATATTAGTAAAAAATATGTTTTTTTTTTATTGTTTGACTAGAAAAATGGTTTACACCTCTTTCAAATTTCCTTAGTTTCTGAGCTCCATATGAGCACAGGATTTTATTAGGATATGTCAGTTCACCGTAGCCAATCTACTAAAGAGAACTCCACCATAAGAGTTTCCAGTTTACAAAGAAAAATAAAATAGCAGGTGTTAACACTGAAGAAGAAAATTGGGACAGAAAATTAAGGTTATTAGGGAAGCTGAGAATTATAAAAGGGCCAACAGGGAGTGATTTCAGAAATCACAGTTTAGCAGCAGAGCAAATAAACAAAGAAGCTTGTGACTGAAGTCATCAAACTAGAAAATATTCTAGCAAAGCAATAAAATGAGAGTCTCCAAATGGAGCCTGGTTACCTAACCCCTGTATTCTTTCCCTTTTAGCTCATGCTATACAGCCAACCTCACTGCCTCACAGGGCTGAGCCCTGGACATGCACATAGACAGAAAGACAGCAGTTACTCCAGAAGTCTTCAGTTCTTGGGACTGGGTTGAGGTTTTGACACAAAACCTGTCTATCTGGCAGCGCATCACTGTGTGAACTGTGAAGCGATACTGGGACCTACTCATGAGCTTTTTCTTTACCTGAAGGTGCAGTGGCTGACATGGTAACATGAGCCACATCTTGCACTTAGCCCTGTCAAGCACTGGGGCAGCCATGCCCTCCTGCAGAACAGGAGACAGACTTTTGCCTTCACCTTCCTCATTGCTGCCTGACGCAGTTGCAGGCAGGGAGTGTAATGACCCCAGAAAGACTGCTCTCCCCACCGTTCTGGTACGTGCTGCAGGGGTAAGCAGCACAGGGACACCAGGATAGGGCAGGGACGCTCTCAGGACCCACTTCTCGGAAGGGCTGTATAGGGCAAATGGTCCACTTAGAGGGCAAGGGAGAAACTGTGCCACAGATGTGGGGTGCAAAGAGCCACGTCAGGTGTTCTTTGCCCACAGAGGCTAAAGACACAAGAAAAGTACCTGGCATTACACATATTTAAACAAAATGAAAACTAAAGCAGTTTGTATGAACCCAGTGCATAAGATGAACTCTTCTGAGTAGCATAAATTAAAGTCACAGGTACTGGTCAGCAGGAAGAGTCGAACATCAGCATTTCACCAAAAAACAACCTGCATTATAGGCTGCAAGTCAGCCTTGCTAAAGCAGAGGATAATGTAGATTTTAAGGCCAGCAAGAACTGCTACAATAATCATGTAGCCTGACCTCCTGTGTAACACAAGCCATAGGATGTTATCCATCAGTTCCCGCAGTGGTAACGCCCACTCTGCCCTGCTGCAGGGGAGGCTCCTTACAACCCTGTTTGAAATGAACTCAAACAGGCAGAACCCTGAGGGGAATGGGCAGATCTTAGACAAAAACTTGTTTGTTTGCTTTTCCAAAAGGAGCAGCTGGGAAAGCGATTGCTAATAGCGAGCGTAGGACTGCATCGCTGGTACCCAGTGGGCACCAGGCAGTCAGGCTCCGGCTGAGCAGTGAAACCAAGGCGGCAGTCACACTGTGCTGTGGCAGGACTATAGCCCTTTCCTACTTCCCTGACATTCATGTTGCCTTCCTCTCACCCACTGAGTATTATCATCACAGAGGCTGGAGTTTGAATGTGTTTAATGCTTTCTTAGCCACAGATCATTAGCGACCAATTCCACTTTCCACTAAGTCCCAATTGTTTTTATACAATACGGGACTCCTTTTTTTCTCTCCCCTCCCCTCTTCTTTCTTCCTCCTCTTTCCAATTTTCTTGTGGTAAAACAGTTCTGCCTGAAAGCAATAAGCTTCTTTCAGAACTTAAACCCCAATGGCAGGCATTTGGAAAAGAAGCTCTAAAGGCACCATTATTCTTCACTTTGGCTTCACTGCTGGCTTGCTGTCCACATGCATAATGCCAAGCTTTTTCCCACAAAAGTAGCGGTCCTCAGATAGCCACAACTCCAAGTTAACTGCTTGGCTTTGTTTATTCCTGGAGGAAGCCAGCAAAGGGACAACTCTCAGGACATTTGGGAGGCCACCACAAAGTCAGCGAGCACTCATCTAGGTATGGGAGGAATATAAATGAAGCAGTGACTTAGCTAATTGTACCCACCAGAAACAGCTATTGATGCTTTTTGGATATTTCCACCCCACCCCTGATGCCCTCTCTTCCTTAGCTACCAAAGCTTTTCTGGTTCACAGACCCACTTTCCACAGCTCTGCATCTTAGTGTTCACATGAGGCCTGAAACAAGATTGCAGCTTGTCATTGCTTTTCCTGTTTCTGCCGGGCTATAGTATCCAGAGCAGGAAAAGCCAGGGATCCACTCCCACCGCTGTTGCTTGCTCTCTGTGCAAGCTCCAGCCGCCCATTAGCTGCCAACTGGCAGCTGTGAGACAGCATTCTGCACCCCTGGCAGGTGGGCTGCTGGCTGGGCTAAGGAGCACCTCTCAATAAATTGTCGGGAAACAGCAGGACCTCACCGCTGAGAGGGAATCTGCTCCTGCCTGGGGTCTGCCCTCACCAACAGACCATCAGCTTTTGCCTGCAGGACACATGTTTGAATGTCCCCACACAGAAACATGGATTAGACTTGGGTCTCACTCTACGGCTGTGGCAGGCAGCAGGGGACACCGGGGCACAGAAATCCAGGGGATTACCCAGATGGTGAGCCCAACTTCCACTGCTGTCGTAGGAAGAGTAAAGAGCAAACGAAAGGGCTCACCCATCCTTGGAGGGATGGTCCTAAGAACTTGACCATAGGTAAAGCCCTCAGGTTATCAGTCCTAGGCAGAGATAGAACTCCACCACACCCCACCACTGCCTGTGCAGCGGGCACTTTAGGAGGCACGCAGCCCCTGCTGTCTGCAGCAACCTTCTTCCAAGAGAAAGCCATTGGGATTGCGTGGGCAGGGTAAGGAGAGGTGTCCTCCTCCGCAGCCGGTGCCCCAGGGTATCAGTCAGTGCCAGCCCAGCCTCCTGCAGTGCCATGCCAGGCCGTGCCACGCCAGGCCATGCCCCGCCACCAGCGAGGAACATCCACACATTTGCTGCTGCTAGCCCTGAGCAGGGGTAACCCTCCAAAGAGCGTGGAGGAGAAAAACAGAGAGTAAAGTGTCTAACCTCACCATGGCCAAGTCAGTGCCCATCCTTGCGCTTTGTGTGGAAGAAGCCTCCAGCAACGCTGTGGCTCCCAGCGCAGCGCCCCTGTGCCTGCAACCCAGACCCTCTCATGCCTTGAGTCCAGCACAACCCACCAGAAAACAGGTGGCAGACCATCGCAATGAAGCATTAGTAGCTGTTTGAAGTGCAATCCATCCTTGAAAGAAAGAAACTGTCAAAAGAGGAAATTCTCCCCTGCCTCACAATCAGGGCAGCAGGGCATGCTGCGCCTGGGGAGGCCTCTGCTGTTTGTCTCCCTGGGGGCCGCTCTCCCTCCCCAGCCCAGAAGCATCCTGGCACACAGTTATTGTCCATCCTGGGACTGCCGCTCTCCGCCATGCCCATAAATAGGGATCTCCATGCGCAGGGGGAGCAGGGCTCCTTGCAGCCCTTGCCCAGCTGCCGGGCAGCACCCGGGGAGGGGAGCAGCGGGGGGAGCAGCAGAGCAGCCCCCTCCAGCTGCCAGAAGGATGGGGTGAGAGGCGGGCAGGAGCACGGGGAGCTGATGGAGGCAGGCGGTCCAAATCCTGCCCACCTGCCGGGGTGCGACGCCAGCTGCAGCCCAACAAGGGCCCCATTAATCCTGCCCACGCGGTGGGTTTCTCTGCCTCCGTACAGCTGGCTCGGGACACCTCACTGAGAAATTTCCCTTGGTGGTTTGCTAAGGGTTTCTCCCTAACGAATCATGATTTAATTGCTGTTATTATCTTCATAAAGCTGTCCAGAGTGTTTTTTTTCCAGTGGTTATTTAAAGCTTATCTAAAAAGATACTGATAGCGGTGGAACGCCTGGTTAAAACTGCAGTCCCGGTATGTCAGTAGCAGAGTGTGGTAAAAATAATAGGTGTCTTAAATCAATCATCATCTTTCTCTAATTTATTGTATTGTTGTATTTTTGGATCCATGCATGGCATGCACAGCGTATCATTACAAAAGAAATGCAGTTAGAAGCTATATAAACAGACAACTGACGACCGAGTTACTGTCAGTCTTCTGTGGAAAAAAAAAAAAAGATACTTTGGCAAAGACTAAAAATCACACATTATAATTTTTAAAAAGATCTGCTGAGGAGAAACCTTTGTATAGAAAGCAAGCTCTCCAAAACATGTCTCTAAAACATTGTTCACATTGCTGATGAAAAATTGTTTAAAAATCTCTCGATCAGTAACCGCTTCAAAAATAAAATGAATAATATGAACATTTTGTGGAAACAAACAACTGCACAGGATATCATTAGGTATATAGTCTATATATTTTTTATATACTGATTTGGTGCAGAGAGAAAAACTGGAAGCACAGAAGTATTGATGAAATATGTTTTAAAAAGATGGAGGATTTTTTTTTTCATGCAAATCCCTTGTTTCATCATATTGCTAGTGACTCATGGATAAAGGCTTAGAAATCTACAGGAGGAGATGAGACACATCTCAAACAGATATGAGCAAATAATTCACTACAGGATAGTTGTTTTCTCTTTAAAGAAATTATCCACAAATAGATCATTCTCATTATGAATTTATTCCTGTGTTCCTAATTTACTCAGGGATGGTTTGTGAAAACAAATTTTAGACAATGAATTTACAAACTGATCATTCAAAATGTTTAGGTACTGTGAGTTGCCAATTACTTGGCATTAAAAATTCTGTGTATTATTTCTACTTTATAATTCACTCCCCTATTTGTAAAGTCAAGTGCCTGGGGAAAAAAAAAGTATCTAACAGAGTACTGAAACTCTCAGGATCACTTTAGATAAAGATAAGGGATAAGAAAAGTCGAGGAATTAAATGTCACTTCATGTCTTTTTATGTCCTGCTTCCCCACAATCACCACAGCCCCTCGTCACTCAGCCCATTACCTGCAGTCTGATCCCCAAGCGGTTCATTCCTTCATAACTCATCGAGGGAGAAAGAGGCACGTCACATTTGTGGACTAGTGAGTTTTATATGTCTTTTCTCCTCACATCCTTTCCAAGCCATTCGTGTTGGCAAGCACCTGTCTGCCAAGGATGCAACCTAACTCTGCTCTGGTGTGTTTAATTACCCAAATTCCTGTGCCTAAGCTTTGGAAGGACATTGGGAGACCTCCCTCTGCCTGTCCCACACTGTGCAGCATCACAGATTGCTTCATACATTTGTTTGTGAACAGCACAAACTGACGGTGGTGGTCTCTCTCCTCCATTATCTACCATGTCCAGAAATCTCCTTTAGTAATTGGTTTTGTGACTGCTTGAGTTGCCTTTAACTCTGAAATATGCTTGGGAAAGGACCTGTCAAATGTAAGAGACAGGTCTACACAGAGCTCCTCCAAAGATGGGCAACTCTCTGGTCCGCAAGACTGCTGGCCACTTCCCCTGCTTTTTCTGCATATAAGCCAAAGAAAATTGGACTTTCTGTTACAGCTACACCAAGAAGGCGGCAGCAGTGTGTGGAGTAGCAGCCACAGTTGATGCCAGTATTTTTAGGATCACCATTTCACCCCTTCAATGGCATAGAATCATAGGATCATAGAATGGTTTAGGTTGGAAAGGACCTTGAAGATCATCAAGTTCCAATCCCCCTGCCATAGGCAGGGACACCTACCACTAGACCAGGTTGCCCAAGGCTACAACCAGCCTGGCCTTGAACACCTCCAGGGATGGGGCCTCAACAGCCTCTCTGGGCAACCTGTTCCAGTGCCTTACCACCCTCAAAGTGAAAAACTTCTTCCTAACGTTTAATCTGAACCTGCCCTCTTCCAGTTTAAAGCCATTCCCCCTCGTCCTATCACTACATGCCCTAGTAAAAAGTCCTTCCCCAGCTCTCCTGTAGGCCCCCTTTAGGTACTGGAAGGCTCCAATAAGATCTCCCCGGAGCCTTCTCTCCTCCAGACTGAACAGCCCCAACTCTTTCAGCCTCTCCTCATAGGAGAGGTGCTCCAGCCCTCGGATCATCCTCGTGGCCCTCCTCTGGATGCGCTCCAGCAGGTCCATGCATCTGGAGCTGTAGTCCATGCATCTGGAGCTGTAGTCCAGGCTTTCTGAGGCTTTTCCTCTGATTGCCTGAGCCAGCCCAATCCAGCTTGGCTTGGGCCTTTTTCTTTAAACCTTGGCTTTTGCTGACCTTACCATGACTTGTCTCCATACCCTCCTCTTTAGAAAGTCAATGTTGCCTGTATTTCTGTGAACTGTGCAAAAGAACTGGTGAAGGGTGACTCAAATGCCTGAGATTAAATACTTGGATATAGCTACTGTAGTAAGAGATGTTGCTGTAATATCTGGTATAGAGAAGCAAATATCACAGAATTTTTTTTTCCCTAGGGAGGATTTTCATTACCCTGGCAAATCCTTTGAAGCCAGGAAAATGCCTGTACAACAGAACAAAGAGAGACCTATATTACAAGAGCATCAAATCTGAGCTGGTTACAACCTTTGCCTTACCCCAGAATCATTCTTCATGCAGGGTCTCCACAATTTGTCCTTGCACTGGAGTATGCCACGGAAGTGAACTAGGGAGCAAGAAAAGAGATGAGAATAACTGTTACAAGGGCCCACACACCACCGTCCTTTGTGAAGGAAGGCAAATGTAGCCCAAATTAACATCAGGAAGGGAGCAGAAGTTCATTGATCCCAAACAGACCCATGCCATGCCTCCTTCTTGAAGAGAGACTTGGGATTTAACAGCACCATTACATAAAGAACAGTTCTCCCTACCAATAAATACATTCCTCTTTTAGTGCATTGAAACAATTAGGCAATTTCCTTCTCCTTTCCTACAAATTGATTCTCTCAATAGCTCAATTTCTGCTAGTTTCATTGTTTTTTCAGGCACGTTGAAAGTCATTTTGCTGAGCTGCCATACTCTTCAAGTACCCAAGCATCTCCAGCACCTGAGCATTCAACGCTACAGCTATTTCTTGAGTAGTGCTTGGACATGTTTCAAGTTGACATTTTAGATTGCATAACTCCTGGCACAGCAGTACAAAGATGTCTCCTCCTATTGCATCAGAGAGTGACCTGCTGTGGCAAAGGCTATTACTTCCTTTGAGACTATCAAGTCTGTGGTGCCTCATCGAATTATAAAGATTCCAGGGGGAGAAAAAGTAACCGCTGCGTGCTCCGGGCTCTGAACTTTTCAGTACAACACATCTGGAGAGCCTTCATCTACATATGCAGCTCTAATGCCACATCTCCTTGGCAAACACTGCCTGCATTGGCTTCTGCTAACATAGGATGACAGACAAGTAACAATAGGAGCTACATTGACTTGGTGCTTGTCTCATCCTAACATAAAATACTGTGTGATGGACTAGCCACAGCTGCATGCTTACAAAGAGCAGTCTGTGGCCTCTAAGCAAAGCAGCTGAGAAGTTAAAAAAAAAAATAAATCTCAGCTTTCCCCTCCCCGCTCATTTTCACACACACATGTTGGATCCGAGGCCAAAATCCGATGACTAAAGTAGGCATATAACTAAGGGTGACCTGATTTTTGGGAGATACTAAGCACTTGCACTGCCCAGGGACTTTACTGCTTTAAAACACTGTTTCTTGGGGAGCACAAAGGCTCAGTTTCTCTGAAAATTGGGTACATTTGAGCAGGTGCCTTAACATTAGGGTTTTTAATGGCCCAATCTCTTAATTTGTTCTTCTGAAAACAGTTCATTTGAGATTATAGACAAATGAATACTGAATAAAAAATAATAAAAGAAATCTAACATTGAAATGTCTCATTTCTGTAGCATTATCAATGCTAAGTACCACTGTGGGGGTGGGTATCACATGCTGCAGTACGGAGGGAGGAACGGCAGTCTGTGCAGTGGCAGGACCACTATCCTATCAGTGTCTCACAGACCACGTGCTACAATGGGCAGCACTGGTACTAGAACCCACTCAGTTCTCAGAAGCCCCGTCTGAGCAGTACCCTCCCTTCTCCAGGGAGCCCACTGATAGCAAAGACGGCAGCTTTTCGGGTCAGGGCTGGTCATCCAGAAGCCCAGGGATGCTAATGAGCAAACCTCCCCTGGGCTGTGGATCTGTCTGAGGCAAAAAGAGGGTGATGTTGAACCCAAAGGGTTGGCACAGTCCACCATGAGGGAAGATGACTACAGTCATCTCTACCCTCTTTTCTCCCTGCTTCCCTCTGCATCTGGCTTGTGGCTAAGGTGGCAGGAATGGACTAATGCATGCCTTCAAGGGATTTGAAGAGAGTTCTTAACTGTTTAAAGAAAACTTAAAAAATTGCAATTCCTAAGTGACTTTCTGAGGCTGGTCACTGAAGGTTATGCAGGGCTAGATGTGAAGTTGTATAATCCTGTTTTTCAAATGTCAGCAGAAAAAAAGTAAAATTCCCCTTTTGGCTTTCTCCAACCCCTGAGAAATCTGATGCAGCACAAATCAATATGTTCTTGAGACAGCGTTCCATGGAAAATGTAAATCGTAATGTTATCTGATATTTGGGTTGTACAAACTCAAGCAAATTGCAGAAACTATAATCCCAGGCTGTGAATCACTGCTGCGGATCTAATCACTAACACTCTTTTCTGTCCACCAGTTCTGCCGTTTGTGCAGCAGTGGAAGTATGGATTACACGTGACTTGTACTTTTCGCCACTAGCATGCCCTGATGGTAAGAAACCATAGTGTGACCAAAGAGTTAATCAGAAGGAAACCCTAGTAGCTAGTTTCTCTCTCCTGTGTCCAAATATCCTCACCTCTCCAAGGAGGGCAGGTTTAGGAGTTCATAGCCAGCACACATCTACCTCTACTTTTTAAAGCAGAAACCGTCACAGGAGAGAGGACTGCTTAGGACCTGTGATTAGAAGGAAGCTTGCTAATGCAACAAGCGGTCAACCAGTCAACACAAACCAACAGATGCCAAACTATTTGAAGCCTGATACAGAACAAAAGGCCTGCCTCCTCAAATGAGGGCCAGGGCTGCAAAGCCCAGACAGAAACACATACCAGCTGGCCAGCCATGCAAAATGAAATCCCCCAAAGACCAGTTTCATCATAACCAGCAGCTGACCGATCGCGATTGATGGGGCGGCTGACGAGAGGGATCATTCCTCAGGTTCCTCCCTCCCTCGGTCTCAGTCAACGCGAGCTGCCACTTTTGTCATGAATGCCTACGGTACGTGTTTGTGTGGCACGAACTCACATTCATGCGGAATCAGACCTATCCTTTGGCACAGTCCACCATGAAGCAAGAAGAAATTTCTGTTTTAAGCTGCCACAAACAAGTGAAGTCAAAATCTTCACATCCCAAAATGTACCCTGAGCAAGCCTATAGTTGCTTACAGAACGTGGGTAGGTCTGCCCCCCTTCTGCTGGGATTGAGGGGTGCTTTGACACACGGTCGTTACCCCACAGTGATAAAAGCATCTGAAATCACATGTCTGCATTACCATCTCCACCACTGCTGGCACAATTTTAGGCCCTGCGTTAGCCAGCAGAGATGCAGGCCTGGATGGTCATGCATGTACTTTATTAGAGCCTTCATGAGCACCCTGTTTTTTTAAGCAGACCACTATAGACATTTTAGAGGTTCAAAGAGGGAAGTCTCACAGCCAACACATGATACAAGACAGGAATTCAGAAGGTCCTGGGAAGAAAGAAAAGCCACAGAGTCAGAGAGGACTTTCTTGTAAGGTGAGGACTTTGAACAGGAATGCAACAAAATCCTCTGATGTGAACTCTTCTTCAGAAGGCTGGTAGGCTTCTTCAAACCCACCCAAGGCTGCTGATCTGAACAGAACACCCTAAAAAGTCCTTGTGAAGCAAGTTACAGGATAAACCAACTTACAAGAGGGGAGGTTGTCTGAGAGAAACACGCAAGCTAGGAAGGGACTGTCAGTTGGAAAGGCTGATTCTATATAATGGCTCTAATAAAATTAGGATAGTCACCCAAAGACTTCCCAGAAAACAGAAATTTCAACACCCACATGCTTTTTAGTTTGCCTGTGTGCTGTGTACAGCTCCATGTTTACATACAACCCATCCACTCCTCTCCTTGGTAGACCCACACATTTAAATGGTTCTGTAATTATATTTCTTCATAGCAGCAGACAGTTTTGAAAAGAATATCAGACAAGCCAAGGGAACAAACTCTTCTTGGACCGTTTCCCATCCCTGTTATTTTCATTAAAAAACAGGGAGAGCATTGGTGCACCGAGACAACGGCTGTTTGCACTATGTGCCTGACTCAGGAAACAAGCAGTTTGTTATTATGGTTATTTCTGGCAATTCAGGCCATTACTGTTCTGAAACATAAAGCAATTCTTATTTCACCTCAAGTACTAGTCTACAGATTCAAAATGTGTGTGCTAAGTCTTAATCTACAGGGTGTCCCACCTGACTGACTAGGAAATAAATCCGAACAGAGCACAGCAAAAAATTACAATAAGTTGCCTGCATCACTTCAGGCCATATTCATCAAGTGATGGCTTATGAGTGCTGCATACTGAAAACACACAGGAGCTGGGTATTGTGAATTCTAAGCCTCTGCCCATCATTTCCCTTTACCTCAAGTTCCTTAAAAAAATGCCAGATCCTTGGCTGCTGTCAATTAGCAGAGTCTCATTCAAACTGATGCTGAATTAAACAGGCTAAAGACGTGTGCCCTGACTCCAGCAGAACTGTCTCTCCCCCACAATTACAGCAGAAAAGCTCATCTTTCTTTAAACATTCAGTTTTACAAAGGTTTTAAAATCCACATACACACAAAGATTGCTTGGAAATTTTGTGGGGGTCAGTGTAGGTTGTGTACACCAGAGTGTACAACAAATGGGGGTTAGGGGTGGGTGGAGTTTCAGTGGCCACAAATTGTGGCTATGATTCTTGTCTCTCCCTCCACGTTTGAGTCTTAATCACTTAGCACACCCACAAGCTGCTCTATGGCATCCATTAATTTTTGAGAAATAAAATGGGAAGCAGTATCCTTAAAATCCGCATTTTTAAAATATGAGATGTTCCCACCCCACTGCCACAGCACTTCTCCTCTGTGCAGCTCCCCATGTACCATTCATGTACCCAGTCTTCCCTGCTGCCTCCTTATAACCACCTCTGCTTGTGGGGCACGGTAGCAGCTCTAAGACAATCAAGGAAGAAAAGGATAAGGTAGGACTATTTTCCATATTTCAGGCTAGAAATCTACATGATTTATTGAAAACATACGAGCAAGTTAGTAAGCCTGCCCTTTACCACAGGATGCAGGATTTCAGGCTAAAATATGGGAAACCCCGTATCAAATGAGAAGTCTGCCAACCCTAGGAGCTCACCCATAAAGTGGATTACTCTGTGCAGTCACAGAGGTTTTCTAGACTATTCATTTTCACATGAGCTGATAGCTCAAGGGGATGTTCAGACAGCGCTTGATGCCTTTGAACCTGACCTACAACCAGCCAATGTCAGTGCAAACCTGACCGTTGGCAGAAAACGGGGAAAAAAAGGAAAGAGGAGTGAGGCATGTTGTCATGGTCTGCCTCTGTCAAAGGAGTCTGTTGTTTGAGAGAAATCAAACCAGCAAAGCAGAAAGCTCAGATGGCACTGAAACTAAATAAATAGCACGTGTGCTGGGGGGGGGGTAGAAGTTTGGAGCTGTGGAGGGAGGCAGGGGAGGTCTGGCGAAAGGGTACTGGTGTGGCAGGACAGGAGAAAAGGGACAGGACTTGGAGGGGCACAGATGTGCTCCCAGCCCTACCGAGGTCCAAGGCAAGAAAATGAACGCCTCCCTCTCCTCCCTGCTTCTTACCCATCCTCAGCAAGACCTGGGCAACCCTTGCCCTGAGTCCCATCTAGTGAGAGTGGTGACTGTCATTCCTTATGGGACCCAGAGTAGGGCAGCCCTTTCCGCCCTCCTAGTAGCTTCTGCAAAACGCAGAGTGTGAGACTGAAAATGCACTGGGTCAGTGCTTAGCACAGTGTCCCAAGCGCTGGCAACGAATTGGGAAGGGACACACCATTGACTGAGATGAATGTAGGAGTTCACACCCCTCACATCATCTGTGTCTCTGCAGAGGGCATTTTCATTCAGCAGAGTACACCTCATGGAGATGAACAGGTTACTTCACACTTCTTCAAAAAACTCATTCTGCTTAAAGGTCAGGAGTCCAAAATCCACACGCTCAATTGGATTTCCTTGAAACTAATAGTGCAACATAAATTTGCCATCCAAATACATAAACTTGCCATCACCTGAGTGATTTACAAAATGCATTCCTAAAAAAATAAAATAAATAGTCTCCCTGGAGGTTGAAAGATTGTTGCTGGGGGCATTTCTTTGGAATCAAACTGGCTCCAGTCAAAACACATAGGAACTCAGTCCCACAACGTCCATCACAGCTGGTGCGCGGTGCATGTCACCTCCTCAGCAGGCAATGTGGAGCAGGGAGTTTGCCAAAGGCTTCAAACCTACAAGGAAGGTTGAAACTCACACTGGGACGGAGCGGCCCTAGCAGGGTGCCCACTGGGCTCCTCTGGTTGCTTCCCCGTGTCAGCTGGAGGCTGGAGTCTTGTTCCCATAAGCAGACCTGGCTGCTTATTGGTCTCAGGATTTGGGGTGGTTAGCATGTAGGAGTCATTCTTCACCCTTCCCTGGGCATGTGCGGGGGCCTGGAAGGGTCCTGACGACACTTTCTCTGTGCTCAGAGGTCATCTGAGGGACAGCAAGAAAAACCAAGCTGAAAACTATAAGCCAGGCAACACACATTAAAGACACAGTCCCCCCCCTTCCCTGGTGGGACAGGGAACAGACTGGAGTGGGTTGCTAGGCTGGCAAGGAGGGAATGTGATAAAGCAAGCCTGGCTGAAATTGGTGCAGGGGATTTCACAGATGAGTGACATACAAGGAATGCAAGATCTACTCATATGTGCAGTTAAATAACCCCAGAAGCATGCAGAACTCTAGCAGGCGGCTGCCTTTGATGCATATATAGCAATAGGTGCCAGCTGACAAGGAGTTATTGGCTCCTAAAATACTCACGGATTAAGAAGACAGGAAAGGAGGTGAGCTGGAAGTCATAGCCAACAGATATGCATGACAGCAGGTTGGAGGAGGAAGATTCACTTGTTTAATGTGTTGGTTTTTTTTTCTTATATGGCTGTCACATTAAGATTTATGGAGCTAGACCTGCTTGATGGTTTCCCCTCTCTCCACACGATAGAGGACAAGACCTCAGCACTTATCACAGTGTGACCAAGTGCCCATGATTTGGGAAGAAGTACACAGCAGCCACACAGCCTGTCCATCCCAGGCATCACAATGTTTCGGTTGCTCCTGTAGTCAAGGAGGCACAAAAGAGATTCATTTCCAATTAAAGTATTTCTCTTCCATTAAAAGGCAAATAAACTGGATGAAGACTGCTCACACATCGTAAAGTTGTTTACCGCCAAGATGACCTTCCTACCTTGTTTAGTTTGGGGTCAATTTGAAATAGCAATCTAAAAGGGAAACTTTCCATAACCTATTGCCAGTTACTTGAATCAGTGATTTCCAAAATGTGGGCCACAGACAGCTGGTTGGTCACATGTGGCTGGCACTCCTCCCTCTCATTGCTACTTCAGCCCGAGCACTGCTAAAAATATACCAAATGGTTTCCTAATATTGTGTTCTCATGTGATCACTAGCTAGTGTTGAAATGGGGATGTAAGAAAACAGAAGACTCAAGAGGTGGAAGAGTGGTTCTCTGCGTGTTGGGAAATGGGAAAGGGAGGCATGGATCACTTCAGGGGAATTTGAGCTGCAAAACCAAACTCCCACCTAAGAAAGCAAGCAGATACGCAAAACAATTGGATATACTGGGAAAACATATCATTTCAGTTAAGACTGTTGAGAAGTGTGTAGATTGTTTTTATGGTTTGGTGGTTCTTTTACATTTTCTTATGTCTGTATCTGTAACCTTGCCTTATCCTGGGACTACATACCCTGTACAAAGGAGTGTGACTCTGCTCACCTAACACCATGAGGCCTGGACCCCAGGGTCTGCTGTCAGACACCCAGTGGTAGAGATGTAACTTCAGGATACGCAACTCTTGACAGACTAGTTGATAAGTATCTGTGTCATCTAAGCAACACACTGCTTTGCCATTTTGGCACCTGAGGTTGTGCCGGGCAGCTGCAGAGTAAGCTGCATTTTGCTTGTGGGCAAAACTGTCCACCCACTCGCCAGTGCTCCAGACCTGCAGACCATTGCATGACCCAAAGGTTTCTGGCTCCTTCTGACCACAGGCTGTGTGCCTAGTGTGCTGTGGGCGGGATGCAATGTGGTGCAGCCGCCTTGAGAAACATCTGGATCAAATCAGATCTTTAGGTCTTTCATATCAGCAAAAAACGGGAAAACAGGCCTGAGCAATTTTCCTGACAACATAAGGGATTCTAAGGGGTGGGGCAGGGAGTGGGGATGGGAGTAGGTGTAAATCTGTTAAAATAAATTTAGAAAAAGGACTTGAAGCAAAGCTCAGTTTCTGTTCCTCACCCTCCACTTATATTTGTTCTCCTCCACAGGGAGCCCAGAGCCTTACCGGGGCAGTTTATTTGGAGCAATATGCCAAAACACGGGCTGTAATGCCCCGCAGATCCCTGACAGTGGATTCCAGACAGGCCAGGATCCTTGGGAAGGCTGCGCGGTGACATCACCCACCTCCACACCAAAAGGGATCCAGGACCCCATTCCAAGAAGATCTGGGGCTGCAGGCAGGACAAATAAAGCGCTCACACGCTTTTCGGCCAGGCAGCTGCATGTAGTTCAGCAGGAAACTGTTTGTACTATGTGACCAGGTCAGATACATAAACAAAAGGGCACTGAGAGAATGAGTCAACAGCTGGGTTCTCATGTCCATCTGTGTCATATTCATGTCACTAAAAATCAAATGCTCACAAGGGGAACTTGACATCAGATGTGCATGCTGCAACATTTGCTATAAAGGGAACAGTTAAAACATTCAAAAAAAGTCATGCAGTTGCAAAAGTTTTACCGTTACTAAAACAATAGCTGGAGAGTAAGTTTTCAGCAAGAAGTAGACAGGAATTCAACCATGCTGCTTACACTAATCCCCCTGAAACATCTCTTTAAAAGAATCCAGGAGTGGAGGGCTGAACTGGCCTATCCTTTTAAGAGAAATAAACCAGGGGAAAAGAGCAGCAAAAATTAAACAGTCGCTTGAAAGAAGAGAGGGAAAGCCTATTAGGATCCTTCTGGGCCACTTCTGGAAGAGACTTCACCCACCATACTGGATTTCGCTATTCAACTTCTATTGAGAAATGCGAGTTATTGGATCCCCATGAGGGGTCTGATGAAGTTGGAAAGGAAGAAAAGTCACTGTGAAATGACAGCAATGCGTTGTGGGAAGCAGGCTCTTAGAAAACGTGATGCCCAGCGTTACTGTTCACTCACCTCCACAGCACAACAATGAAGGGAAGGAAATAGACTGGAAGGACACAGCTTGGAAGAACCCATTAAATGCACTGAAAAATGCACTGCTGTAAGACTGTTGTTTAATTTATCCAAATTTGTGTTTCATTCTTGCAGAAATCCTCTTTCCTCCACCAATGAATGCACCAATATGAAAAGGAGATGGCTCAGGAAAGGAAGCAGTCCAGGCATCATGAGGAGCCACAGCACCATTGCTTGTGCCTTGCGTGGGGAAAAAGAAGGGGAATAGATGCTCAGATGACTGCCCTCCATCTCTGCCTGAGGTCAGGTTCACACCGGGTTGGTTGCTCCTGCAGGGAGGAAAACTGCAGTATATTGCTGCTTCTGTGGGGAAACTGCCCTCTGAGCAGAGCAGCCAGCTCCCTGTAAATTGTAAATCTTGTGCTTGCCCAGGATGGGGGGGAAGTTTTTCTGGGCAGCCATGATCTGGCTGTGTATGAAATGGCCTGTTGGATCACGTTATGAAAACTGTCAGTCCCAAGACACTTACAGACTGGTCCCTCATCAACAGAGGTTCTGAAATTTAGGAAGAACTTCACGTGACCTGACGAAGGTTACCGGCTGCCTTCTTGTCAGCACCAAGATTGGAATACCAGACTAGCTGGCCTCCAGTCAAAAGTTCGGTCCCACCTATCCTATATATAGATTATTATATCATATGCTCCCTGTTATTGCTATGCAACTGGGTGTCAGAGCAAAAACACAATTAAACACTGGATTTGGGCTCCACTGAACCAGATGTTGGCCATGTTTTTCTCCATTGCGCTTGTCTAAAAGGTGGCCACATTCAGTAATCAATGCTTAAGCTGATTTTGCTAAAAAGGTCTTTGACCCTGACTTCTTAGGAAGGGAACTTGATGCAATTTGCTCTTTGAATAATCTTAGATAATTTCATTACAGTAGGAGCTGATTAAGCCTTCTTGTATCCAAGCCAAGTAGTGCCTCAAGCTGAGGAAGAGGCCCATTAACATGGTTGTTCTGTAGCAAGTTGTAACACTGCTTGAGAAGAGGTGCCAGTTCTTGCCAGTGAAGCCTGGCCTCCTGTGCTCCTACTGCCATCACCTAGATGTCAGCAATCCTCAAGAAGTGCTCAAAGGCTTTTCTCAAGGCTCGGTATGATGGCACAGCTTTTATATGTGGTCTAATCCTCCCTTATAGTTCCTCAAATTGGTGGTCAAGATCCCAGTCTCACAGACATTACTTTTATGTGTGTGAAATTGTTCTGTATGACAGCATCTTGAAGGTGCTGAGAGGCAGTCATTTATTTCTGATGTGCCCTAAGGCAATATCCTGGCTATAGTAAATCAACAGAAATTTGCCATTGACTTTGTTCAGGCCAGTTTTTTCATCTCAGGGGTCTTGATCATCCTGATGAAAAATCAGGGGAAAATTTGCTCCAGGTTGGAGACTTGTTTTCCATAGTGTTTCTCTCTTGCCTTATTATCACCAGTGAGTAAAATAGAGATATAAATTCACTTACTGAAGGGTTCTTCTTTCTCATGTTTTATGCTTTTGATCCATACAAGTACCCAAAGAAATTGGTTTCCAGCTATTGGTTTAGCTCAGCTTCTACAGAAACACAGGGGGAGCTGCCATCACAACCACCTGTGAGGACACAGGCCCTGATGGTGCTACACTGCTTTCCTGTTGATATATTTTCCCCTCTCTAATTTTTATACACATGCCTATTTTAAATGTATGTACGCAAATATGGAATTTGTCTGTTTGGGACTTTACCTTACTTTCATTACAAAACTGCGTAAAAAAGACAGCAAATCAATTTCATAGTCAGTGCTCACGCAGCAGGAGACAATTCATACTGACATCTGATACCTGCTGGCTGCTGCTTCCAATTATGCCAGATGCCGGAGAGCGGGGCTGTCGAAATAACAGTGTCGATGGTGCAATCAAACTAGTTAAGATTCTGGAAGTGTGTTGTTCTTGGTTCAGTGCGTCGTCAAATTCCCACCATAAGCAAAATAGTGACACCTACTCCTTTTTTGTTAACTTCTTAACTGGCGAAGAGATACACATTAATTCAATGTAAAGTTGCATCTTTGGATATATAGCTGAATCTGCCCCGAGGCTAAATATCAAAAGATTGGAAGGAACGCGAATGAAAAGTGAAATAAACATGATAAGGATTTATAATAATACATCCTTCCTAGATCCTACTACAAGGCTGCATTACAGCCCTCAAGGCAAGACCATGTGTACTGTCTGCCCAGTGTCTTGCAGCATGCTAGGGAATGCTGCTGTCATCAGATCAAGTTTGGTGCCTTCCTGAAATTGGCTCACAGCTTGTTGAGCAGGAGTAGTAGGAGAATAATATGACAGGGTGTTGCTGAGGCATTAACTGATCAGCAGAGCCAGAAAGGGCTACTTTTTGTGCAAGACAGAGAGCAGAGGACATGTTTGGCTGGAGCCACAGAGCAGCACAGCCATATAGTCCGATCTCTTCTTATCTTCCTAGAAGTTAAAAGAAAACCAGAAGACTATTGCACTGGCAAAGCACATCCTCCTTCATGCTGACTGCCATCTCACAAAAAAGCCAACCAACTAAAAAATTGCACATACACACACCGAAGGAATACATTATCCCACACCTTCCAATGCCCGTAGCATTGCCTGATCTTCCATGAAAAGACCTTGTGGAGGAGATGTAGTCTTTCCTCTCCTTTCTTCCTTCCTTCCAGCAGGCTTCAAGCTAAGGTATCCCTCAGCAAGGGGCCTGAGAGGTCAAACTTATCAGCCACTCCTCTTCAAGCTGGGTAATAAACCACATTGTCCAAAAGAATGAGAACAGGAGCACAGGACGTCAGCTTAGCACAGTTCACAAAAGGACTCCACCAACAGCTCCAGTTGGCCTTACCTTGTCAATTAGCACAGCCAGAGGCTTTTCCCAGCAAATACTTCATATAAAATTATGAACTACACAACACTAACAGCTATCCCTAGGATTCATTATGTTCCCTCCAGAGCACAGAGGATGCCACTGAGGTAGGGCAGTGGGACGCTCCAGGCTGACCCGTACCATGCTGAAATGAAGCTGTAGCAACTTTCTGCATACGACCAGTCCAGTTGAGTGATACAATCACTCTGCACATGCAAATACACAAGCACCTCCTAACTGGAGGCTTCCAGCCTTCAGAAGAGACTGTCTGTTTTGAAATAACGTTGTTTTGCAAGGAAGCATCACTTGATCTATGTGATCTTCACAGTCAGTGCAGTTACCAGGTTCCATTCACAGACCCACAAAGTGACTGCACGGCCGCAGTGGCTGCATCTACAAACAGTAGTGAAAAGGCCATAATTTAAATACCATATTAAAAAGCTCAATTGAGATGGCTGGCCATAGCACCAGAAGCATTCTGTTCTGAATTGGACAAAATCTGCTAGATTTAAAAGTAGATGGTCACATTAATGCTGTTAATATATTTGCAGTAATCATAAATGCCAACTGATGCTTTAAAATGCTTTAATCAAAGATTTCTAAATCTACTACATCTGTGTTAATCCTCAATTAATATGTTTTTAATATGCAATGGGGCTTTTGTTAGCAGAACAAATAACTGTCATATTAAATCTAAATTAAATGCATAGTTGGGACTCTAATTTAAAATGTTACTCTTAAATCTTTCAGACAACAAGACTTATGGCTAAATTAATCTCAAATACTACGTGTCATTGGCAATAATTTTATAATGTACCAACGCCTCAGTTTAATTACACACCAGGGTACTTTAACTCAAAAATGGGAGAAGTTCAACAAAACTTTAGGCTCTTCACCCAGGCATCTCCACCTCCTTCAGAGGAAAATTCAAAAACACAGGAGAATGCGTTGAATCTTCAAATTATATCCGGTTCTGCTCATTAACTTGGATGCGATAGTGTACCAAAACTATCTAATTAATAGTGGATGTTAACCGCTGTATTAGTGACATGAGGTAGAATCCATATGTCAGTGGCAGAATGTAACATATACGTTCTGTGAACAATTGGTTATGATGAGATAAAGAACAATGTATTCAGTTTAAATACCTTGACTGAAAAAAACCTCAAGCAAGGTTCAATTAATTACTCAGCTAATTACTCTTGTTTCAATAACAGACATTGACTTTCTCCACATTACTATATATTTGAATTTTAGACTTACTGCTGCTAATAAAATTAGTACTTAACTTAGATCTAATATAAATAGAATTAATGCACATCCAGGAGATAGTCATCATTTAGCATTATCTTATTCTTACAGCATTAGTCAGTTGTCTGCCTTTTTCCTTTCCAAATTATCTATCACCCTGCCTGCAAAATCACAAATTATTTTTTCAGGATATTTCCAACCCAAGTGTAAGTTAGTCAAAAATAGCTGGGAGTGGGGAGAACAGGAGGCAATTTCATTCATGAAAAATGTACATTAAAAACTTTTGCAAGAAACACTATAAAATGAAGACAGATGATGGCTTACTTTCCTAACTCAAAAGCCTATTTACACATTAAAAAAAGGTTTCATTTCTAAAACATATGGATATCAAAGGAAACAAAATTTAAATTTCCATTGTGTTCAGAAGCTCCCCACAGAAAAAAAAACAAACACACTTTTATGTGAAAATCACTTTCTAACCAGATCTCAGTTATGTCAGAGACTTTCATTTTCCAGTCAAAATTTGTGACCACTTTCAACAGATGTTAAAAGCATTAAAGGATTTTAGAACATGTTTATATCTGGTCCTTACACTACACCAACTTTCTTGCCTAGCATCTAGATACTACAGTTCATGTTTTATTAAAATTAAAAAAAAAAAAAAAACAACAAAACACAACAGAGAACATAAAGAGACACAAGCATTTACTCCAACAAGATTATGTTATGTCTAAAATTAAATTATAAAGAACAAGAGTAACTACCAATATGTGGATGTGTGGAAAAAAGCACAAGGGTTGCAGTAATAAGATCACACAGGTAATTTCAGGCTCCAGTGCCTTACAGCTTCTGGGAGGCAGGACTTTGCCTGCAGAGGGAGTGACCAGGGAAGAAAGAGCTAAGATTGGGCTGGAAAATTTTTAAGAACTGTTTCTCTCAATGTGTTTTGTCATTTATGCTCAGCTTCTCCCAGAGTTACACTGTACAGGGAAGTGAAGATGAGGGAAAAGAAGCTAAAGATATCTTCAAAAATTTGCTACCTGTTTCCAAACCTTGAAAGAAGCAGAATTGCATTTGGCTCCTGGGACAGCGTTTACCTCATGCTTCCTTCAGCACGCTCAGGCATCCCTAGCTCTTATGTACATATTTTCAGACCTCTAAAACACCAGTGAACCCTGATTAATTCTGATTAATTGTCCAAAGCCTGAATCAATAATAAATGAGCTAATTACAACCAGTTGTCCCTGTGGGACTGTCACAAGGCTGATAAAGATCAGCCAGTTTCAGGAACAAGCCATCACAGATCCTTACTCTTCCCTAAAGAACAATTTACGTTTACACTAAACCTCAAATTGCCGCTGATGGATAACATGCTAAATGTACGTACCTCAGTCTCTACAAGAATCATAAAATATTTAGCTCCACAATATTAGCCAAAGGAACAGACAGATAACCACAGCAGAGCGGTGCTCCTGCCCCTTTCTCTACCTCATGAGCCACATGGAGTACATGGAATAGGACAGTGGATGTACTGGACCATCTTCAGCCTCCTTCAATCCACAGAAGACAGTGTCTCCTTTTGAAAAAAAAAAAAAAAGTATGATAAATGTATAGGGAAAAAATAATTTTGAAATGTCATGTCCCAGTGTTCAGAGAGGGGTATGATAGATGTATAGATTTTCATGTCTTGCACATGGTATTGCTAGTATAAATCATGACAGCAGTGAATTAAGACATAAAGGGGAAAGAAAGAGAGAGAGACTAGAAAAAGAGAAGGTGGTCTCATGAGCCAGAAACAGTGGAACAAATTCACTGCTGCAGGAACAAAATCACTGAAGAGAGCGAGTGCTTATTTCAAGGGAGCTTTACCCACCTGCAGCACGATGCAGCTTGGTCCATTGACTCTTCCCAACTTAAAGCAATTCTTGAAAGCTGAACTACCAGTATGTTCACTGCCTCTAGGAAAAATGAGAAGCATTACTGTGAAGAGCTTTCTAAGATTTCTGATACATGTCAAGGTCACACGTACGTATATGACTGTTTGCGGTAAGGTATTGTTACTAACCATCATCTTTTCCTTTACAGAAATGTCCAAGTGCTCCGAAGTTTTTAATGATGTGCTTTGACTGTGCTTCTCCATAGATAAAAAAGTGGAGAAGTAAAAGAACTCCTTCAGCAGTGAGAGCTGGAGGATTGGCTCAGTGGTGGAGCAGGAGCGTTGCCTGGAGAATACCTGCAGAGCCCCTAACGCATTGCTAGCCCTGAATGTGCACAGGCACATTTGGAAACCTTTCTTTGCACATTTTCTGTATGCATCTGTTCTCCTTCCAGCTCTTCCAGATGAAGAACTATCGTCCAGTGATAAGAGTTTGAGTTTGAAGGCAGTTCCAACCTTACTCTGTCACAAAACTGCTGTATGACATTAAATGATAAAAGGACAAACAAAAGAGCGCCGTGCTTGGGCCCCCTCAGCACAGGTTTCATGACTATTGTTATGCAAATACCTCCAAAATTTCAAAAATGTGCACACTTTCTTCGCTCCCTTTTCCTGATATATCCTGAATTTTAGGGATTCTCATGAGAGTAAATTTTAGGCAAGTATTCTTTATTAATGGTTTATAATGAATATTAGTTTATAACTAACACTAATTGAAAAATAAAAATGTAAGCTATATTTTACTGAGCAGTGATTTTTGAAATCAGGCCCCTAGTCCCATTGAGTTACTTATGCATCTGATCAGCATGATCAGTATAAACAGTAAGAATTGCTCAGCAATAATTCTTTACAAGAACCACCAAGCAAGTGGAGGAAGTGGTGGAGTGGACTCCTCACAAAGAGAAAAAGCTCAAATGTGTAAAAGGAATTATTCACGGAGATCTTATACAAATTGGAAAAAACAGACACCTGGCAAAATACAGTCAGAGTAAATCTACTTACTTCGTAAATGCTTCAAGATCCTCGGTTGCCAGGTGCAACCATGATGCAAAATAGTACTGTGATTCAGTTGTTCTAATGGCACACGTGCAGAAAGATGTTAAGCAAGTGTTTTGTAATAAAAGTTTCCAAGTGGCTATATATGCTGTATTTAACTGGCCCATAACCAAATTTATATTCAGAGTTCATAGTAACAAATTTGGTATAAAAGTTTAGATAGATCATAAAAGGCAAAAATAGGAACGTTCACCTATGTTGTGCCAAATCATAGCAGTTATGCTCATTCTTGGAGAGCAAACAGTGGCTAGCATCTGACACTGGGTCAAGCGTCAACTGTATGGATTCCTCAATTTTTCCCTTGGAAAGGGAAGAAACAAGAATCTGGAAGACTCATTCATTTTTTCAGACCAGGCATCCTTCCAGGCTTTTCTGGAAATGTACATTTTGGCCTTCCTGGTGGCCAAGAAGGCAAATGGCATCCTGGGGTGCATCAAGAAGAGTGTGGCCAGCAGGTCAAGGGAGGTCATCCTCCCTCCCTACTCTGCCCTGATGAAGCCGCATCTGGAGTACTGTGTCCAGTTCTGGGCTCCCCAGTTCAAGAAAGACTGGGATCTGCTGGAGAGGGCTACAAAGATGATTAGGGGATTAGAACATCTCTCCTATGAAGAAAGGCTGAGGGACGTGGGTCTTTTTGGTCTAGAGAAAAGAAGATTGAGGGGGGGACCTTATTAATGCTTATAAATACTTCAAGGGATGGTGCTAGGAGGATGGGAACAGTCTTTTTTCAGTGGTGCCCAGTGATAGGACAAGAAGTAACGGGCACAAACTTGAACATAGGAAGTTTCATCTTAACATGAGGAGGAACTTCTTTACTTTGAGGGTGGCAGAGCACTGGCACAGGCTGCCCAGAGAGGCTGTGGAGTCTCCCACTCTGGAGACCTTCAAAACCTGCCTGGATGCTGTCCTGTGCAACTTGCTGTAGGTGACCCTGCTCTGGCGGGGGCGTCGGACTAGATGATGTCCAGAGGTCCCTTCCAACCCTGACCATTCTGTGATTCTGTGATACTGTGATTTTCTTTTGCTGAAGGCAATGAAGCTTCATCAAGGAGACAAAATTCCATCCTCCCAGCTGGTGCAGCCATTGGGCCCTTTTCCACAGCGAGTGCTCTTTCTGCAGGTGGACCAGCCATTGATGTCCCATGTGTGGCTCCTCCACTGACAAGTGCAGAGCAAGCAGTGAGGATTTTCCACTGAGGAGTGCAGATCAGAGGGAGTGATTTTCTTCAGCTTGTTTAAGGATTTGAAGACTTTTCCCCAGAGTCTAGTTATCGAGAAAAATAGCAAGAAACAAGAGATGCCACAAACACTTTGTCAGCTTCAGATCTTTCTGGCTTAAAGATGTTAGAGAGAGCTGTTTCCAGCTACGTCAGACCAGTGCAATGGTTTTACTGCTAGACTGAGGAGGAACAATCTGTTCCAATTCAAATGCATTGTGTTCCATAGAAAGCTGGATTTTGCCCAGAAGAAATCCTACATGGGAATGTTTTAACAGCATTAAATAGCGCCTAGTAGGTCAGACGTACCAGCGTGTACTGTATTTCCACAGATGTAGAGACGTGTGTAACAGTTTGGTTTGTTGATGTGGCTGGTTATTTAGACTAAACCAAAACCTCTTCAAGATGTGTTTAGAAAACATAGAAAAATCTGTATGCAAACACAGCTTTCCAAAAACCACAGCTACTGTGGTGCAGACACAGGGTAAATATCTCGGTGCCATGGATCAAGGAATCGAGGTGCAGCTTGTGAATTCTCTTTGAGGTCACGGACATTTTGGACACTGAAACCCTCATGAATATTTGCTATAAGGCCTCACCCTGTATTTTTTTTTGAGTGGTGGCTACATCTCTGTCTCAGAATAGATTGCTCAGTCAGGACTATCAGCACCAGCATCGATCTCAACAAGGAGGAACAAAAAACATTTTTCTCCACAGTCTTTGAAGAACAGAGAAAGGCAAGGGAAAGCAGGAGATGAGATAAATCTCAGGCAGGAGAGGGAGATCAGAAGGCATTTGCTTGTACTGCAGGGCACCCTTTTTTTCTGCAGGAAAGCTAACAGAGCTGATCATGGGGAATGCTGGGCTGCAGATGTTAGGAAAAGACCAACTCTGTGCTTCTGGAATCTTAGCTTGGAAAGCAGTCCTAGAAAGACTCCATGCCACAAAAATGTTCCTAGAAACCCAGATTGGAGACAACCCTTGGACTCTACCCAGATGAAGACAGCTTGAAGACACGTGGCTCCAATTTGGGGGATACACCCAGAGTGGGCTGGTACATATCCAAGAGGGAGAGACTGAGCAGGCTGTGACAGTGCATTATTAATAGCTGTTGCCTTGTAGCACCTAGTAAGTGCTTTGAAGACACCAGAGACTGAACAGTAGAGAGTTTCCACAAGATTTAGTCCTTTTCCTTGGTATTTTACTCACAAAATAATCTGGCCTTTCCAAACATGCCCCTGTCTTTGAGGTATGTGTCAGAAAGCACCCAAGTAAGAAAAAGCAATACTATTGGCAAATTCTCATAACAAAATATTCAAGCCTCTTGTTTACTTTCTCATGCTTTCACAATGTGAATGAATGCTACCCATCCACCATACAGAACATTGTCATAACTGCGCAGACATTTTCCCCCACGTGTATATTTTACCCAACTAACACGGAGAGCTCATCTCAACATTTCCTTTATACATCAGTTAGGCTGGTTTGTGACATCTTTTTTTCAGTGGGTCAACAAACTTCTCGTTTAAAGGGAAATAAAGCCAAAAGCCAGCAAACTTTACCTAATGAGAATGCATATGGATGGCTTTATGCCAGAGAACCTCAAATTTTCTGTTTTCTTGCCATTTTTGGCAACTCATTTGGAAGCAAGGTTTCTGCATGCTAGTATTACACTAGAGAGCACTGAAGGGGTGGCTACAATGAAACTGGCTGGAAAGAAACAAAAAACTGTTTCTGATGTAGCATCCAAAGAGACAAAACAGCTAAAAATGGAAATAGGGACGGTTACCAGATTATGGATATGTCTTTTCTCACTGGCTTCCCTGGAGTGGGAGCTGCACAAAATCCAGCTGTCCCCGCTTCAGTGCAGCCTAAAGCTCATCAAAAATACCCTCCTCACGTCCAAAATCTTTCACTTGCTGCTGAGTTGGTTACAAGACTCATTTTAACATCCTGTTGATTTTAAAAGTACTGCTCAATTTAGGCTTCCATATAGCTAAATGAGGTTTTGGTTCCCTATTGCCCAGGTCATGTTCTGTACTTGGTAGATATTGGGCTGCAGCTTACACAGAAACACCATAGTGCTATAAATCATTAAGCGTCAGAGTCTTTTCATATTATGTCCAGCAGCCCTGGAACACACTGCTTACAGAGATTCAAGAAACATCAATTCTGTAAATACTGTCATATCAAGGTTAAAAGCATATTTCAACAATAATTCCTTTTCTAATCCTCGTGGTAGTAATTATTTTGAACTTCAATCATAATATGTCCCATTATTTTCAACACAGAGAGCATAGTTTTAGACATGTATGCGTTGCAGTCAAAGCAAGGTTGCATGAAATAAATGAAAAATTTCTCATATAGCCTGTCACATGGAGTCCAAGGAGACTATTTCTGAACTGGAAAGATTTCCCCACATTTTCCTGGTTTGGTTTACATGGAGCTCACAAGCAGCAACACTCATGGTGCTGCAAATGCAGAGCCTAATATTCACACAGGCAAAAGCAGCCTTTGTCACTGTTCATTGTGAATTCAAATGCATTTCTGGAGACATCACATGAGGTCATAAAAACCCACAGCTATTAACTTATAGACAATAATTACTGAATCTGACCTGAACACAGTATACAAAGTCATAGGACTGCAGATCATCAAATCAGACTTTTCTGTGAATACGGAAGGCAGATATTTCCAAAAACAAACCAAGGGTCAGGCCCAGAGCACATGGGAATGATGTAAAAAGAAATTAATGGGAACCAAATTAAAACACAGACCACTCCCGCTCTCCCTTTAACATGCAGATGGCTTTTCCAGATATGGGAGCAGCCTGAGAGAGCTACTCCGAGCTACGCTCCATCCTGGGGACCACAGAGGACAGGCTTTGCTCTAAGGGTGCAAGAGGAGCCCCCTGTGGGGACTTCCTTCTTGATTTGGTTGTGGGGCCAACCGTTAGGCCTGGCTCAGGCTTTATGCCCAATCCAGGTACCCTGGAATTCACAGAAGTTTTGACATTTCCCACACAGGCTTTTGGAAGAAAACTCGACCCCAATTTTGAAACACTTCAAACTGCTGCTAGAACTAGGGTTTTTTTCTCATTAATTGTAGAAAATCACAGCATGTTATCTCTTGGCCTTGGTCCAGTAATAACATATTGTGGGCTTCTCTTTGCTGGCCCTGGAGAAAACAGATATCAATGATGTAAACATATTTCCCACTGAAAACATTGAAGATTTTGCCATGACAAAGTTAAAAATAAAATTGTCTTGAAAAAACTTTGCGAATGGTAACACGTATACACAGAAAATTAAGAAAAATGTGTAGCGTCCCTGCGATACATAGGTTTTTCTAACTGAAATGGGGGGAAAAAAAAAAGAAAAGGAACAAAACCCGCTTCCCCTTTCATACCCACTTTTGAGTAATTATTTCCCTGCAATTCAGGTTGACCTCCGAATTGTACCTGGATGTGATAATCCCCTCAAGGACCCAGAAGAAATAATATACCATGTGTGTCACACATGAATGACTAGCTTTTGCTTGGCCCATCCCACTCAGCTTTGCCTTTGCTATTGACAAAACATCATTACAAAAAAGGTCAAAATAACAAATTGCTAGAATACTAGAAGATATTTTCTAGTCAAGAGATTCATTTTCCCTGCAACATAAACACTAACATATGCTACAACATACCCACAACAAGAAATCTAAATGTTAGCTTCTACATACTAAAAATACAAATTTGCCAAAGGTCTGTGCACACTTGCATAAACTAACAACACGTGAGCCGGGGAGTCTCGCACAAGTACTAGAGCATATGGTAAATTACAGTGGGAAGCGAGGCAGGCCATTAGACCTTCAGATTAATTGTGATTATTTACATACTTGCCTCCTATCCTTCCTTTCTCTCTGCTCTCATGTTCTATAACACTGTCCCAGGCTTCTAAATTTAAAGCAAAACAATATCAAAAGGCGGTGTTTACTCAGTGCAGGGGATGGGCTCTGCCGAAGACAGCCCTGAAGAGTCGGCTCTGTGAATTCGCACGCCCAAGCCACGCCAGGCCCTTTTGCCTTCTGCAGCGGTGACACATCCACCGCACTCCATCTTACGGGCCTCCCCGTTTATCCCCACGAGGGGAGATATGCTTTGGTGGGCCTTGCTGGCTCCGTTGGTGCTGGTCAATAGCTCTTAACCAGCGCAGACAGCCCAGCCCCACCAGGCCAACGCTGAGGAAGGGGAGTCAGGGGTGGCTGATGGAGCAGCCCCAGCACCGGTGCTGGAGGACCTGTCCCAGCCCCAGCCTCCATCACCACAGCTCCCGGCCTCTCCCCTCCCAACTAAGATGTTGCCAGCATCGCCGGGGCCGGACTAAGAAAAGCAGGTGAATTGCAGCAAAGTTGACCAAAGGGAATTTTTGCTGTTCAAAATACAGAGAGGATATCTGCAATGCAGCTCTAGCAGGCCAATGTATTTAATGAAGCAGCGGCACAGCCGTTTCCGTGTCATTTGCGCTTTCTGCTAGCAAAACCTTCCCCCTCCCCCACCACCCCCTTTTTTTTTTCTTTTCTTTTTTTTCCATTTTAATCCCTCAAGAGATTTGTGTGCGAGAGAGGAGACCCTGGTGCTGGCGGTTGAGCTTGTCAGCTGGCTGCAGCCAGGCTAGACTGCACCCCGGTCTGCTGCCCGGCCTTGCACAGTGAGGGAAAGGCTCGTGATGGCTGATGGCCCCAATCCGAAACAGCATCCCGATCCGAGCAGCCCAGCCTCGACGGACACATTTCACAATTTCACAGCCTCCCCCACCTCCTCCTCGGCTGCCCTCCTGCATGAAAGGGGGCAGCTAGAGCCTGTTTGGCGGTGTGCCCGGCAGCTCCGTGGGCAAAACAATGATGCTGCCGCCCTGGCAGAGCGGGCCCAGCTGCGCCAGTGTGGGTAGCCCCTTTCCCGCATCCTGCCAGTCTTCCAGAGCCAGCTCCACAAGGCCGGCTGGCCGGCCGCCGTCAGGCACCTGTCATCTCACATTAAAGCCGGGGACATTTGAGGGACGGCGTGAAATCGAAGCTGCAACCTGAGCGGGGCTGAGCCATCGCCCCACGGGTGCTGTTGAATGGTGCCTGCTGTGCGTGGGACAGCCCGGGCTGCCACGAGCCAGGCATCGCTTTTACACCTGCATCCACATCCCACCTCCGCAGACCCGAGGGCTGGAAAGCACTGGCCTTGCGGCCACTGCAAGCAGATTTCAGCATTGGCTCCTTTCAGCCAAACAGCCCCTTTTGAGAGGGCTTCAGCTCCAGTTTAACGTCAGCCAGCTCACACAGCCCCAGCTACCCCACTTCTTTCTTCCTCTCCTCCTTCATACCTATATACAGAGAGATACGAATCTAGATATATATTGTAAAAGCCCACTGATTTAGATGAGCGCAGACATAAAATCAATCCCTAAGCCTATGGTCTAACCACACCTTTCTATGGCTTATAATGGAAAAGTCAGTAGTAAAATTAAAAGTGTTGTTAACTTCCAAACGGCGCTTTCTGTTGTTTTATGTTTGGCGTAACTGACCAAATGGGACATGTTCACTTTTAATGGTGGTTTTATTTATTTTTCCTACAGTATTTCTTTAGTACTTTTTCCTTTTATATGACATATTAATACATAATTCAGTGGGTTTATGTCTCCCTGCACAGTCTGCATGATTTCTTGTGCTATTGAACAGTACTATTTATGACCAAATGGCCAAAATGTCTTTTTTTATTAATCTTTTTCAGTCATGAGTTTGCTTGTTTGTTCTTTTGTTTTCTTGCCATTTTTCTGAGCCTACCAGAGTGCTCAAATCCCCAGTTTCCCTGCCTGGAACAGCTCACCCCAAAGGGTCAGAATTTGCATGTTTACCAAGAAAAGTCAGTCAGACGACAGAGGTTGAAAATATAGCAGAGGCATCAATGCGCACAGAGCTGTTACCAGAAAAGGTCTGCTTGCATTACTGTGACGCATGAGGGGACACACATGAGCATGGGAGCCAGATGCCCCCTTTAACTCTAAGAGAACTAGCTCCATTGCTCTTTCCCAAGCCGGCCACCACCAGGCACCATCCCCCCTCGGTCTTGCCGTGCCACCTTGCTGGGGCACTGAAACCAATGTAGCACTGCGGGCTGCAAGTCCAGCTTGGTGGGCAGGTGGCCGGACGGCACACAGTAGCCTCAGTGCAAAGAAACCAAGCACCACCTCCTTTGTAAACATTTGTTTCAAGCATGTCCCACTTCGTTATCAGTCCCTAGTGTGCACTTTTTAATTGAGTAATTACTTTATCCATAGATTAAGCACTCACTGAGTCCAATCATTGTATCACCACGCAGTCAGTACATGGTGCACATCCTTAAATGCCATTTCTGGGATATTTTCCATCTGTACATCCTCCTCGGGCAATCACAGAGGACATAGAGACCTTCATTAGCCCTTATATGGACTACAGACATCCTGCTTGTTAGTGAATTATCTAACTGCTTATCAGTCACATTCTCGAGCTCTCATTATTTTACTTTCACACTGCTGTAATCAGCTTCTGCGTTTTTCAGGCACTCATAGTCTTGTTTCAGCCTACACACACAAATTGTACAGAAAGAAGGTTCAAATACTGATGCCATAAATGCAAACCTTTTAGAGGTGACCTGTAAAGAATTGCTCATAAAAGAAGCTGAGAAGTTTCTTTTGTGTTTGTTTTCATTTCCTTTGGGTATAGGCTGCTTCTCCTCTGAGCCCTCTGAACATTACCAGGGAACAAGTCCTGCTCACCTGCCTGGTGCAAATAATTTCATTGATATAAGGCAGCTACTCACAAAAGGTGAGCAGGATTTAGCCAGACTCAGGTAAGGAAGATGCTTTCTTCCTTGTTCCATTCTTTGCAGGTACCTTTTCTCTCCTTTTTTCCATATTTTTAAGGCATGGTCTCAAATGTTGTTCTTCAAAACATACCTTGCAACCTAGAGACAGCAAGCGGGAATTATTTGGAAACAGTAGGGAGAAATCTATCCACTGCTTTCTGCAAGGTCTAAGGTTTCCTTCTCATAACCAAGTGTTATGGTTTGAAGAAGCCACAACAATGTATTGTTGTTTAGACAATTATTCTATCACCTGATGACCCGTCCCCACCTGGGAAGGGGAATCAGGAAAAAACAAGAAAACCCAAGGGTTGAAATATAAGTAGATTTAGCAGAATAAGGCAAAATAATTAACAATAATAATACTAAAGAACCAATACTGATCCCGATACCAATATAAAATATACAAGTATAACACCCAGCCAATTCTATCAGTAGGAAGCTGTGCACTCCCAGCAGTGGACAGCAAATGTCGGACAATGCAAGCGCTACGGCTTCAGGAGGAAGGGAAGGCCTCGGGGGTCCAGCACCAGGGCAAGAGGTTCTTAGGATTGCAGCCATCAAGGAAGAGAGAAAATTCCTCAGCAAACTTTCTAATTTATAGTGAATGTGGCATTCATGGTATGAAATAATTCTGTTGGACATCTTGGGTCAAGTGCCCAGGTCTTGCTCCTTCTCATCCCTGCACCTGACGAGCTCGAAAATGTTGAGACCTTGAAACCTGCGCACCATAGCTGGCTATAAAGTAAATATTTTCACAAATTCAGACCCTAATCTTCTAAAAATGCAATTTTCCCTAGCATTAGAAGAGATCTTAATGCAAAATAAAATTACTGAGAGAGAAATTAATCCTGTGTTGCTCCAACAAGGACACCAAGCTTTTATGATAATAAGATATGATGCTGAACAGTCCATTGCATCTTGAAAGACCTGCAATAGTAACAGCAAGTATGAACATATGAGCAGGACTTTAATGATTACCAATGCAGGAGGAGCTGCTGCCTCGCGATCTGACTCTGCCTACCAGCAGTCCCTCTCGGTTTTCTCGTGGAACGGTGGAAAAACTAACAAGCAAAAGATGCTGCTGCATTGTAACAGACTCATCATCAGCACTGTGAACTCACAGTGAACAAGACACCCAGCAAATGAGAAGCAGCCATTTCTTCACATGTATTGCTCCTCTAAGGAGGTTGGATTCTTATGAGTTCTTAGTGGTCCATTTCCAGTGTCTTGTGTCTTTCTTTTGGCTCTACTGACTTCTTTTGAAATAATTTCTGAGTTTTCCCAGGATGTCACCAATTCCCAGGCATGAATTCTCAAAGCAGCTTTCCTCTCAGTCCAGACCACCTGCATCTTTCAGTGCATTGCGCCTCCTGTTCTCCCTACACTGGAGTTCACCCCAGTTTATACAATTCTGTGAGCTGATATGTCAAGTATATCTCTCCTTGTGAAATTGAAGCAACCTCCAGCTCATTTCATCAGCTATCTTTCACCTTATTCAGCAATAAGCATCTGCCAGCACAGAGAACAAGGTGTGGAATATAGATAAAACCATGAGATTAATTCAGTTTTACCTCTCTGTATTTCAAGAAAATAAATAATATTTATTATTTCATTTATATAAGGCATCCTCCCTACCATGCTCGCTGCTATCTTTCTATTGTTAATACTATCAAAGGTAGTGACCTATGTCTGGGCATTCCAGCTCCATGTTCCTCAAATTTTAAATGTTTTTTATGAAAGCCACTTGCATGGCTATAATTGCAGTCTTCCAGGGTTGTCTCCATTAAAAATATCACTTCCAGGGGTTTCATCACTCTGCCATAAAAATTTGCCCCAGGCTGAATACAGCTAAAAGGTACCCCTTTTATATGCAGATACTATGCAATACTATGCAGAAGCAGAGTATTGGCCTCAGTTTATCACCCCTTCACCTTGGGTATACTGCTAGAGAGCATTAGCAGTAGAGCAGGCAGCAATTCCTGAAGCGGGGTGCCCACTACCTCCCAGTCTAAGACCATGCTTTTAGTCTCCCATAACTTTGCCAATTTTACTGTTGAGGCTTAAGATTTTGGAGGTGAGTTGCTGCATCTTGGAAATTGAAAAGCCACGTTAAAATTTTAGCAAAGGTGATTTCAGCTGTTGTCACAAATGACATAAAAGAAAACAGTCTCTTATTGCTAGTAATGACAATGGTCCCCTTTTCTCACATCCTTCCTCCACAAGGTGTGGGACTGCTCTACTGAGAGACCTTAGCAGCACTCTGTGGTTTACTGCAGGGATCGGTTGGCTTGACAGAGAAAGAAAAGAATCACCCAGGAATGAGAGAGGTGCCTTTTGCTATTACCATGAAAATCCACACACATTTGGCCAAGTTATAAACCACAGGTGGTCACTAACTGTGTGTTCCTCATTTTCTGGATGCCTGACTTGAAACCCTGGGGGCTGATTTGCAAAGTGCTGAATGCTGGAAGCTGTAATTGAAGTCTCTGGGAGCTGTGCTTTGAACATATATTGTGCTATAAAAACACTAAGTACTCAGAAACATCAAACTGGGGCCCTAAAATTGGTGGGTCCTTTGACCTTAATCTCACTGTGACTCAGCTCCCCATCTGTAAAATGGGAATACTGTCACCCTCTTGTCTCACAAGGGTGCTGTGATTTCAAATCCATGTGTATGTATAAAATACTCAAATGCTTTGCTGAGAGCATAACTGAAACACCCAAGAGCAAATCAATAATTTTGTATTCAGTACACTGTTTAGATGGTGTGAGGTAAATAAGGCCCGGGCCGCGCTTTGAATGATATTGCCAGATGTCTCTGAGCATCATGCAGCAAGGAAAAAAAAAAAAATAAGCTCACGTAATTAAAGACTGTCTTGTAATGTGTTTACACAGGGGACCAGAGTTGCGGTTATGTGGGCAACTTCAGCTTTGGCATTTCCAGAGCAAGAAAAATAACATTGCTACTGAGGGATGGTGTTCAGTGAATTGCTGACACTCAACACTGTGCGGGAGGTAGGTGAAAAGTGCAATGATAAATATATCTCACAAAATGTGTAAGTTAAAGATCATTATTCAGGTGGCAAAGCAGAGCTAGGACACATTGGAATGAAGGATGCCTGCAGAGCCTTTACTTACTGCCTCCGCATTAGGATACCATTCTTAATTACATAATCGTATATTTTGCCTTGGGAACCCTCGCCTCAGCACAGACCGCATTTCTTCAATATTTTGTTTGTATTCCTCTATGTACTTGCCTAGCTCTTACTCTGCTGCACATTATTCAGTCCCTGCTATGAAGACAGAACTATTAACTTCTGTGTGAGTTCCTTATGGCTCTGGCACTAATTCACAGTTAATTTACTTCCACGGTACATAGAGGCAAGTCACGGGGATATTAAGCCAAAAGGAACCACTAATTTGGGACTCAGTTTGATTTTTCAGAGGGGGTGGAAGGCTTTGCCAATCGATGTGGTGGCTATTTGCTGGTAGCAGACAAATCCTGAAACTTAAGGACCTGAGATGCTATTCCAGGTACTCTGGAGCAGAGAGGGAGGCATTTGCTGCAATGGACGCAGAAAACTCTGTATTTACTGACACAACACGTGAGACCTTCTTGCTCATTTCTGCTCCAATCTGTCCAGCCTCTCCCTCTCAGTCCCCCTCTCTTCACCAAGGTGTTTCCTTCCTCGGTTTCTCAGGCACTTAAACTCAGGCAATTAATTCCTGCCCAGCAAGCCAGATCCCCAGCTCTATCCCCTGTGTATTCTGCAAAACCTACCCAATCCCACATGCACTGCCCCAGCATCCTTCCCAGTAGCATTTCAGCTCCTTTGTCTGAGCTCCTCTCTCAGCCTCCCTCTCCCCTTCAGCTTTGCTTCTTCTCTTCTTAGGACATCCCTCTGTCACCTGAGAAATGTTTACTGAGCTTATGTATGCTGCAGATTTTCAAAAATTTACGAGTTTGGCTGAATTTGGCTAAATTTTTCAAATCACCAGGGAGAGAGATGGAGAAGATGTCCCTCTAAAAAGAATGCGAGCTCCCACTCAAAATACTCCTTCAGTCACGACTGGTGATGGTAGGACTTTACAAATAAAAGTCACCAGAATTTAGCATGTACTTTTCCCTTAACCCTGCTAAAATTTGCTTTTCTTGAGAATGATGAACCTCACTCAGCAGCAGACATCCAGCAGAGAATATTTCAGCCCAAATCAAGGTCTGGGGAATGAAAATAAATATTAAAAAAAAAAAAAAAAAAAAAAGAAAGGAAAAACCTTCTAATAAGGAGAGCTAGGCAGGGCTTGCAGCCTCACAAGTTATGTATGCAATAGAAACTTCTACTCTCAACAGTGCTGTAAAAAACAGATTTTGGAAGACACTTTTTGGGGGGTAATGTCATTGACACATTATGTATCAGAGGCATTGCATTGCACCTTGTGAACAGATACAGTTTTTTTACTAAGCTTCAGCACTTTACTACTGGACTGTGTGCCTGGAGCATCCTGAATATAATGTTAGAGGGTGAAAGAATTTGTTGTCTCTTCCAATAAGTGGCTGGAAGAAGAAAAAAAAAAAAAAAAAAAAAAACAGAAAAAAGGAAGAAAAAAAAAAGAGGGAAAAAAAAAAAGAAATAGAGTTTCATCAGTAGCTTTGATGTAGCCAGCCAGCAGGATTCAATGTCACCGGAGGGCAACGCCAATATTTTGCCACATGCTAAACTCATCATACCTGGAGCCTTTCTGAATAGATCTGTATGTTACAGATGCTGTAAGATACAGTGTATCTTTCCTGTTAGCTTAAAAAGTAAATTAAAAAAAAAAAAACTCATTTATTAACTCAACAACTTCTTCTCCAGAGGTCATTGTGTTCCATATTCAGCTCTTCTGACAGAGCACAAATACAACACTGGCAAAGTACTTGAGATTAATTCTAGTAGTGGGGAAAAAAAAGTCTGAGCTGTTGTTATTTTTGGGTTTGTTTTTTTTTCCCACATGATGGGTAATAAAAGCAGCGTGAAACTGCAGGCTTAAACTTTTCACAAGTGCAAGTAAAATTTCCAGTTCTGCTTGGATCCATGAGGAGAAGTCAGGTATCATCTCATCCCTATCTAAATTTCTCTTTTAATTTCATATTTTATGTGGGAAAGATGGCCTTCAGATCTCAAAGAGAAAGCCCATCAAACCACGGATCCCCAAGGCAGCTAGCCCCGTGTGGCCTTTCTACATGGGCTCGGACCCAGCCAGGCTCCAGCTTCAGCCACAAACTGGCCATAGGCAAGTCTGTTTGGAACACCAAAGGGGTAGGACATTCCTCAGATGGGGTCAGGTCCTGATACCTCCAGGCACATCGGAAATATTTCATATGATGTCTGTCTAAATACTGAGGAATTACATCAAGTCAGAAACTCATGGCCGGACAGCTGGGCCAGATGTCTACTAACCCCAGCCGTGGCTTTCCCTTGCCCAAGTTCTGTGATCACCTGTCGTGGCAATTTCTGGGGGAAGATTTGGGCTCCCAGCTGTGTCCTGGCTGCCAGTGTATCCATCACCTGCAACGGCTGTTCACAAGTGATAAATGGTTCAGGTGTTCAGAAGGGAAATAGAGGTGAGAGGCAGAGAGGGAACAGCTTGGCACTTCTGCATGGTGTGATACAATGGCAGAGAAAGAAATAGTTAACCACACAACAGATCAATAAGTCAAGTTCTCTGTCTTTCTCCTATCTCCTTGTTTTTTGCTTTCATTAAGTTGGCTACTTACCCCCATTATTGCTGCTTGCATGTTCCTATGGTTCAACTCAAGCGTTGTCTTATCAGCCTTCTACTACTTATTCAGGTTACACAAGTCCCACTGCTCTGGGGCTTGTTAGATAAAGACAGAAAGGGAAACAGCCTAAAGACAAATGAAACGCAAAATGAGTGGATGCTTTGAGTAATCCTTTCCTTGCCTTGTGGAAAATAGTCGTCCCCCTACCCTCCAACCCCATGTCAAAATTTAACCTTGGAAATAAAGATTTCACAGAAGGAAAAGCACTTAAATAGCCAACTGTTTTGATGCTTCACTTCTCCAGAAATGAGCTGTTGTTTTTGATACACTTATTATACCACATCTGTCTTCTAAATTACAGAGCAATATTAACATCTAGCTTTTGCCATAAATTATGAACATCTAAGTAATTTTCCTGAATTTTAAAGTGAAAATGTCACCATCTCTCAATATCTGTCTGTAGCATGTATACTGATGTATGTATTTTACTTTTTTTTTGCTTCCAGAAAAAGAAAAAAAGAAAGAGCGAGCACTCAAAACCGTCGGAACAAAGATGAGCTGCTATTAACATTACTTTCAGACTAAGCAGAAGTTTGTGATATTAGATGCCATTCCCCTTACCCCATCCCCCACTCATACCACATAGAGGTGATATTCATCTTGCAACAAAAAAAAAAAAAAAGAAAAAAAGGGGGAAAGGGAAGAAAACACAGCATCTTTGAGACAAATTTTACAGCACTCTGAATGATATGTGCGCTTTTTATGTTTATGAAACCACCATCTAGCGAAAAATAGCAGCCTAATATTTTGACACGAAGGTCATTTGAAAGTTTTACTGCCTGCAAGCCCGATCCATTTTGTTGACAAAAGGCTCTCTCAGGGCTCTTTAAGGTGCCCCAGCCTGCTCGACTTTCTCTCTGTCTAGCATTTCTATTTCCCCTCCTCACCCCCTCCCACCAGACTAATTACCAGCTCATTAAGGCTGTCCTAATGAATTATGTTACAGCATTAAGAAAGGGCTTGGAATAAATGCTCATTTAGGTATGGGAGGAGGGACAGAGATTACTACTTTTGTCAACCTTGCCAGTTGAAGCTAACTTGATCTGACCACACTCAACACCCAGACCTCCAGCCCCCCTCCCCCAAATCATAAATATTTCAGCTGAAATGAATTTTAGATTGATATAAACATGCTCTTGGGAGGAATTGGCTTCCTAATGCCACAGAAAGAGAAATGCTTCGGAAGGTTATGCTATGTGCACGTCTGAGCTTGTGCTCCATGAGCTGTGCTGCCTGCGCAGGGCTGAGGAGTATTGGGGCAGGCGGGATGTTCTCCCCTGGTTCAATGCGGTCAGGCAGCATGACAAACGGACTCAGCGCTGTTCAGCATCTATTAATTAAAAGCGCTTCTGTCATATTTTGGAAGACTTACGAAGCCTCCCTTTAACATTGCTCCACGCCGCATAGCAAAATTGTTCACGTTTGTCATACAGAAGAGCAACATTGGCTCCACAAAGAATTCCGTGACCCAGCCAAACCCGGGAGCTGCGGAGGGGAGTGAGGGTATCCAGGTCACAGGTCAGGGCTGGACTCTTATGCTGCTTTCTCAGCCACAGCTTTATCAAAGACCCCTCACCAGCACCTGCACTTGGCTTGGACATTTGAAGCGCTAATGTGTTGTCTCATTTTTGAAAGGCAAATTTGTATTTTATTAAGATCTTGCTATTCTTCTGTTAAACAGGTATATATGGGCCTTGGCTCTGGCTCTCCAGAGGGATTTTATGGTCTGCAACACCCCTCACACATGTTTGCTTTTCTCCTTGTTGGGTCTTTTGATGTAAGTAGGTGTAACTCACTGCAGAAAAAGCGCAAGGAAAGTGCCACAAGTCTTTCCCTGATACAGTGATGATCAAAAAAACGTGCTGCTTCAAACAGGCCTGAATTTCCTCAAAATACACTACCAAGATTAATTTTCACTACATGCGTGTGAGGTTTCCAATTATGGTGAAGGTAGCAATTTGCACACACTTTAATATCAGGTCTATAACTGATAAAAGTATGCTAAGTGTACAAATTAACATAAGACAGCTGAACATAAGACAGATAAGAACTTATTCTATTCTCCTGGAATCATCTATTTTTTGAGAGTTCTAATTACTTTCAGATTTTGGCAAAGAATCATTAAAAGCAGAGCAGTTAACACAGTGGCCTCTGTATCCCTGTGCTTATGTATTACTTTTTTTTTTCCAAATGCTTCTTCAGAAGAAGTCACAGCAGAAAATGCTCATTTTGAGGGAAATCTTTCACCTGTGCCATGTTGCATTTTTAATGGCTTCATTAGCACCAAGCAGGAGTAAATATACATGCAAGCCTATGAGCTGACATTTCCATGCAGACCTCAAAACCTTTTTAGCAGCAAAGGTAATAATTTAAGCTGTCTCTTGAAATAAGAGTCCACACCAATCCAGAGCTTTTGTACTTTAAAACCTGTCAATAACTGGCTATTTTTTAGCAAGAATTAAACTGCCTTTTAGGCAGCTTGCGCAGCTACTTTATGGCTGGAACTGGACTGCAAGACTTTTTTATTTATTTATTTAAAAAAAAAAAAACACAGACAACCTCCAGGATTTAGGACATACTACAAGCTAACTTTTATTTTATGCCCATTCATCATCTTTTAGTCATAAAAATAAATAGTAATTGCATGTGAACTTGTGCACACAGCTTCCTGCATTACATAGTCACAAGTATATATGTTGTATAAACAAACAGAAAATATTAGAGAGAGGCATTTTCCACACTAAGAGACAACCTAGCAGCCAAGCAGTAGATTATTCTTATCACTCTTTTGCAGTAAAGCAGGAGAGAGAAGACGAGCACACATAAGGCAATTTCTGCCAGAGCAGCAGATGACAGAGCTGTTGCGGGACACACCAAAAATAAAGTAAATTTTCCCTTCCTCAACACATCCCTCCCTCATCCCAAGTTTCCTGACTTTTTTTTATTATTATTATTTTTAATTTGGCGCTTTTAAATCTTTTTTTTTTTTTTTGCCTTCCTTCTCCTTTAAAAAGACAAAGAAGTAGCTGATAGGGAAAGGGAGGAGCGGTGGGGGAAAATGTCCTCTCTCTCCCCTTTAGGGGGTAGGCAGAAGGATGCCAGCAGTGGAGTGACAGAAGCCGTCCGGCCCCTGACAGCAAGGCAGGCGGGTGAATTGGGCGGTCGCGGTATCAGCTGGGGCCATCGGCACGTCCCGCTGCCTATCAGCGCTGTGCCTGGCAGCTGGGGAGATACATTTAGATAAAGCAGCCAGCAATCGCTGATAACAAGTCCCTCAAATGTCAGGCAGCACAAAGGGCAGCATTGATTGCTGCTGTACAGCCCGCCTTTCCTTTTCTTTGGTGCTCTATTTTTCCCCCTCTTTTTAATATAGCAAAGACTCTGGCTGGGATAATCTGCCTGCAGAAAGGGCCATTGTGCTGCTACATGCATTGTGTTATTCACTAAACAGAATTTATCAATATTTCTCCGATTCCCTTTCCTTTCTCCTCCTCTTTCCCTCCATCCCCCAGCTGCTACACAGCCTCTTCTTCACGGAGGTGGGCCCGATCCAGCAAACGGCAGACAGCGAGTCCTAGATAGGACATATGGGCTCTTTGAAATCTGTGGTATAGGTTTCCTCCCTCTTTCCCCTACAGCTTTGGATGGGTGCCTGAAGCTAGCACTCATCTCAGCTTTCATTTATTTCTGACATGGAACAGACATAGCTAACATTTTGGGGCCATTTCATCCCCAGAGTTGAGCCGATCTGAAAATGCAAAGTATTTTGAATCTCAGCTGTTCAAGACTTTCTCTCATTTGAGCTACCCAGTCTAGTCCTGACAACCTACAAAGCTCAAAGCCGACTCCTTGAGATATATAATCAGATTTGGCAAAGGCTGCTGCCCTGGCCAGGGACACTCCACCTTCTGCCCCAAGACAGAGCCAGGACTTCATGACAAGAAGCAGCTCCAGCACCAGACATACAATGTAAAGGGATGAACTGAAGGTGCATTTGACATTAAGGGGCCCCTGTGCTCCGATTGCTGATGCCTCTAGTGGTATTCTTTGATTTTTCATCCTCAGCTTCTCTTGCCAGAAAATGAGAATAATGTATTACCCGGTCTCATCCCAGCAGTGGGCTGCAGCAGCCATCCAGCTGGTGTTTACAAAGCAGCAGAAGTCACCAGCAGGCCCTCAGAAAGTCAAGTAGTGACACATTTCCAGCCCATTGTCCAGGAGGACGCCACAGGTCCCTTCTTCTCCATGTCTGACAGAGGAGAAAGAGGATCCAGTCTGCAGCATGAGAAGGGGCCTCAGCACTCAGGCATGCTCGCTGCATTCACATCAATGTGCCCCCCCCCGTCTTTTAAACTGATGTGAATTTAAAGACAAATCTTGGCTTCAATAACGAACAGACTATTCCCAGCCATTAAAAAAAAAATTACAATCCCTGACACTTTATAATCATCATTTTAATTATTATAATTTTAGAACTCATACTTCAACCAATAACAGGGCTCAAACAAAAAGTGTGGTGTCCCCTCAGAGAGATAAATTACAATGGGTTTTGTTTCATATGCTTGCTATAATTACGACTATTTGATCTGATGCAGTTTTACGCTTTTATATTTTCAGCATTGGTGTTTTGAATGTAAACCTCTCTGAGGGTCCTTCTGAGGCCTGGAGGATTATATCTGGCTCCCTGCACAGAAGTGTTTCCAATACTCTGTGCTCTCGCACAGGGATGAGGAGTTTGAAAACATCCACCTTGAGCAGCCACAGAGATGGCCACAGCTGTGAACAGCATCCCGGGGCAGCAGCTGCTCTGCAGGGACAACAGTACGCTCCTAGGGAAGGTGCTCAGCACCAACAGCTTTATCAGCTCCCAAAAGCTGAGTGTGCAGGATGAGTCCTTGGGGGACGGACAACATGGGCAAGACGGTGACACGGTGGACCTGTCCCTTCCTTGCAGCAGAGAACAACATCTTGTTCCATATTTACCAGGGTAAGGCAACATGATGTCTGTCCTCTGTCAAACCAAAGGTCTGCCTCACCGGCCTCTGGCAGCAGAGGCCGGGGGCAGCAGCAGCTGCCTGGGGCTGAGGGTAGGCATCACTGCGTGACTGGAAGCACAGGGGCAGGCACAGAGTCACACTTCTGTGCTCTGTCCTCCCGGTGTCTATCTGGAGATTGCGCTTGCAGCTCTGTTCAAAACTGCTTAGCAGTTCCTGATGGATTTTTCTGCCCTGAATTTGTCTTACCCTTTTTGAAGCGAGTTTTGCGGTGTAAGTAAAGTTAAGTGTTCCCCTTTTTAAAAATAAATACTAGTATTTTGATATAAGAAAGGAAGCTTGGCAGGAAAAAAAAAGGATTTTCCCCATGGAAATGGGGGTTGGCAGTTCCTGTAGCACAGTGATCTTTCATACTTTTTCCTTCAAGTCTGGAAGTGAAGGGGACAGGAGAGAGAGTTTGTCTTTTCAGACACAGCTTCTTTGATCAGCGTCATTCACTCTGGAGAATGGAATATTGAATTCCTTTTGCAGTCAGGCTGTGCTTAAGCGCTTTTGAGTCTGGCTGTAGTTTGTGGACTTTGTGAAACATGAGTATCCCTTCCACCTCCCCTCCGCCTTTCTTCCCTGACATAGGGATTTTCAAAGGGCATCATACTGCCTGACCTGAGAAACGGGGTGTTCTAAAATGTCCCCAGCCACCCCCTGCACACGGGGGTGCAGGGAAAATGGGCAGAAGTTCTGCAATTCTTAAACTGAAGGGCTGCCTTCTCTCCCCAAGCTTAAGGGTACAAGATGCAGGAGAAGGAAGTCATAGACATGCAAGGCCCAGGTATAAGTTCAGGGGCAATCTCTGTTGCTAAAGTGAAAGGACCTGAAGCACAAACAAATATTAAACTCTTACGATCCAATTTTTGGCAAGGACCAGTATTTTCAGTTATCCTGAATGTCTGTTAATGCTGATATAACTAAATCTGCCAGTTTTTCCATTGCAAACTATGAATTTCAGGAGCATGTAAAATTCTGCCATGCAAATGCATGGCCTGCAGTGAAACTTGGCAGATAAAGCTTCAGCTGGAGAAAGGTTTTATAATAATCTTTTTGTTTAAAACGGAGTTAATTAAATTTGGTTTTAAGCAGAGTTTCAACCATTTTTAAGTTACAGAATAACCCCAGGACTTAATTGCACCTTTTATACAAAGATCTTTAAGTACTGAGGCATCGTGTAAGCTGCAGAGCGCAGTTGGGAGGTTGGTTCCCCCTAATGCTCGCCCCAGAGCAGGAACAGAGAGGAACTGGCCTGGGTCTCCCCCGAACAGGCTGCATGCAGCTCTTCGTGTTGTTCTGCAATTTCCAGCTGTTTCAGCAGCCCTCGCAGACAGACAGCGGGGAGCGCTGAATCAGCACCATGGGGGTCCCGATGACTAGCCCCTCTCCTGCCACCCCAGCCCAACCCACAACACCCCCTCTGTCAAGAAGAGTTGCTACGTATTCACTGTATGCTGAAACCCTGCTCTGTGCAGCTCTGTTTTGCCCAGATGGAACAGAGTGCATGATAAATCAAGGCCAGGGAGTTTAAATGCCTCAGTTAAATTGCACAGTAAATTAAAGAAAAAAAAAAAAATAATCAGGAATATAGTGCTGTTGTGAGTCCCAGTCAACTTCTGTACTAGGGAGGGAGATATCGCTCCAGAGGCTCCCATTTTAAAATGTATCTGTTCCCCAAGCTGAAAATCTAATCAATTCATCCATACTGTGGACTAATTACTTTTGCTATTTTGTATTGCAGTGAGGACAAGGAGAGAACAAAATATATTTGCCCTGCTCAAGAGTGGCTACTCGACTACACACAACATAGAAAAATGACTATATTTTATCAAGGCATGAAATTGCTTTAAGAAACAAAAATAAAAAAATCATTTATTACCAAGAGTAAAAAAAAATACTGCCATGACAAGATACTTCCTAACAGACAAGATACTTCCTTCCTTCTTAGAACCAAGTTTTATAAGGACAGATCCACCTTCTCCCTGTTTTATAGCTGAGAAAACTTGAAGTTGTTTTGGCTTGTCCAAATTCAGGGACTTTAGTGCAAATTTCAGTTCAAGCTGACCCCAGCCCCGTTCCTTGTGTACACCCAGCCCTTGCTGGTTATCTGACAGTGGGACAAATAGTCTGTTGGACCTTCTGCTCTTTATGCAAGACTACAATCATGAGAAAACCACAAGGACACAGCAGAGTTTTGAATACCTACGTTTGCTTATCAAACAAGAGAAGATAAACACAACACAGAAGTTCTGCTTCTGAGGCAACATACCAGTGGCCTCCCCAATAGCATGGGACCACTCTGAAACCTTGCTGGGGCTGCAAGCCTTCTACAGGCACACCACCCAACAAAAGCCACACAAGCACCACTCAGCAAATATTGGATTATCTTGATTTCGTGCGACTCCTTGTTCATGTGCTTTACCCGTGATTCAGCTTCCTCTACTGACAAAGGCTGAAACAGGCCATTGTGCCCAACTTTCTTTCACGACACAAACCTGAGCAAATTTAGGTAGGGCAGCCCTTTGAGAGCAGTCATTTTGTCCCTTCAGGAAAGCTGCCTGCTGACATTCGATAGGCACAAACAACGATGCCTCCACCGGGAACCGGCCTGCGAGGAGCTCAAGCTACTTCAGACAGAGCTGTACGAATACTTTAGCTACCCCTATGTAATTACAGCAGGGTAAACTCAGAAAAATCTTTTTGTGCAGATTAAACCAGGGCAGGGCCTATTCCTTCATGTGTGTGGGGGTGATCTGGGTGTGCTGATGCTGGCTTGCACAGTGGTGCACTGGTTCCTGACTGGGACCTCTGGGCATAACTGTAACACAAGTAGCACGAGTAACTTCTATCCCAGCCTCAGATGCCTGGGGTTGGGAACCTGAGGGTGCTGGTGTGATTTGAGAACTTGGGCTCGGTCCTCTCTGACACCTTTTGCAGGTATCTCAAAATTCCCATTGTATTTACTAATTAGTTGCATTTTAATCTGTGCCCTTTTAACTGTTTCCGGACATTGTCACAGCATGGAGGAAGGCCTGCTGAAAAGCATGGTCCTGACAACATGGTATAAACAAGGCTCTACATTACTGAGCTACTGGCAGGAGGATCAGAAGCTGTGCAAGGCCGGGCTGATAACAAGCAGCAACAGCTAGAGGAGTTCATGAGATTTTCTTGAGTCCCTATGGAATCCTAATGCCAAATTCTGCCAAACAGCACCAGTGACAGAAACAGTACAGCCCTGACGTACTGCCACAGCCAGTGACAGCAGCAGACCTCCAGGGCTGGTGGCGAGTTACTTTCCCCAAATCCACATGCCACCCAATCCCACTGTAGGGTGCTCCCTTCGGAGACCCCCAACGTGAGCAAGTGCCTGACCGCCTCTGCTTCCTGTTGCTCTTGCTCCAGCAAAACCATTCTGGGCATTTCTTCCCCTCAGGGGTGAATTTCACCTTTTTGCCTTGTGCCATCCAGGGCTGGGCAGGGACAGGGGACACTGAGTGGTGAGCAGAGCTGCTCACGGATTAGTTGAAGCCCCACAAAAGCAGCCTTAAGACACATCCCTTCACAGATCACCTTACACAAAACAAGCCCTTAACTCATCCAGGGGAACTTCTGCAGCTCAAAGACACGAGCTGCAGAAGTTCCTTCTATTTGTGGATGTTTGAAAGACATCCATAAGCTGTGAGGCCATTTGCAGACTCAAAACGTACTAATGTTCAAAATGCTAATACAAAAGGACAGGGAGGTACTCAGAAACATCTCATTTTGTCTTTGAGCACATACCATATGGGGCTATAGAGAATGATCATAAGAAAAGAGGTAATGATGCAATCAGGAGTACAGTTCTGAAAAGCTGTATAAAAGTATTATTTATGGTCTAAATAATTGTTGGGTCTCAGAAGTAAAAAACTATAGGAAATCCATACCTCCATGGGTTACTAAAGGGGGCAATTAGGCAAGCAGAAATGGGAAATTATTGAAGACTTAATTGGTCAGTGGAAGTAGAGTGTGGGAAACGTGAAAGGAAATGGGGAGAGCAAGGAAGGAGGAGGAAATAGCAAAGGGAGGAAGCAAGTCAGCAAGCCAGCTCACTGAGGAGACCCAGAGTCACAAGGAGCCTGAGATCAGACTATGTTTTCTTTCAAATTCACATGCTTATGCGGGATTTTTACTTGGGTGGAGGGAATGCATGAATTTTTGGCCCATTTTCTAGTCCTTTATACTGCTCTGGTGCATAAGGTTTCTACCGTCACAGTGTCTTCACAATGACAGCTGGCTTGGGTTTTCCCTCACACGTCTGCTCTCTCCCTCACCACCATTTGAGTAGCTGTCACCCTCTTCGTCACTGAAAGGGAACAAATGCCTTCCCAACCAAGCAGGGATCTGACGTTCTATTTCTGTCTCTCTCCTCTGCAACACAAGTGCTAGGTATCGGAAACAAGGCACTAAGATCAATTGTATCAAGTAAAAAAAAAAAAACAAAACAATCCACAGAAAATAAATATTCAGAAACCCCAAAAATGCAGGCAGGTTTAAAAATTCTCACACACAAACACAAGGAATGATTCATTTTATTATAAGTTGGTAAAAATGCTAATGTTTGCAGAGAGACAACGCTTTCAGAAATATATATTATATATAAGAGAAATGAATATTTCATCTCTAATCAGAGTTGATTTAGAAAGCAGTCAGCATGCTTCTGTGTCCTACAGCCTCCTCTTGAATCTGATACCTAATCTGAGTCTCAAATGCAGAGAGGCAGAATGCCAATGATCCAGGTAAAAATGCAAAAAGCAGCAGCAACTCCTGCCTGTGGCATTGTAAAAGTCGAACCACCGTAGCAGATCCTACCACCTAATGAGCAGGAAGAAGGGGAGCTCTCACCTCTGAGATACAGGCTTCCTTAAAAGATTTGGCATCAAGGCTGCTGCAGCTCGAAGGCAAGAATACGCTCTCGACCCCCCTCAAGCAACTGGATGAAGCCAAGCTTTGAATGTCAGGCCCTGTCATTGTAGGCACAGCACAAATGCCCTGCAGGAATGCCACCACCAAGGCAGCACTCGGTTGTCAGAGCACCAGCAGCACAATTCATAAGAAAACTAGCAAATACGACAGCGCTTGAATATGAATCTGGAGACAAAGCAGAAACTGCAATCGATTGAGAACACGCAAGTCAACACTGAGAAAAATAACGGTTTGCAGAGGGCTTTTTAGTGCTGTTGCAGTAATTCCTTGTTGGAAGCCATGAAAACAAAGGGCCCTGCCCAGGCTGCAGCAGGCCTGGCAAGGCTGGGCCTTCAAACAGCAGCTCGACAAGCAGCAACACGGCCAGCACTGATCTCTGACCAGTCCTGCACAGACACCTTCCTAAATACAGACATCTCGGACACTTTAGGACAAGATTCCTCTCAGCTAACTCTGGCTATATAAAGGGAAAGCACGTAAGAATAAACAAGTTACCTAAAGCTTTCTCTGTGACAAAAAAAAAAAAAAAACACAAATCGCCTTTGGATGACAAGTCATGCTGCCTATTTCAGAAGTCTTTCTAGAAAGGGCTGAGTTGCTCTTAGGAGAGCACCTCTTTAGCTGTGGAGGGTGCCTAGACAGCTGGCTTAGGCCTGATAACTACATTTTAGATAGCAAAAGTAATTTTAGAGGAATTCAAGCCTAATTATGGAGCCTATGTTCTAACTGGACCTTTTCATTGAAATCCAACTCACATAACGGTTTCCCTTATGCAAACATCCAATAGAATATAAGAAAAAACTATAATCTTACTATAAAATTAAATAGAGGTTCACCTTTCTGCTTTTTAGTGCTCTTTCGCGCTGTTAAAATGGGAGACTGGGCTCCTATGTTCTATGCAGTTTTTAGTGCTGTGTGTGGAGCAAAGCAGCTCCGCACATCAGACATCTAACATATGTTGTTTACATAACACTTTCAGCTGTGTTGCTACTCTCTCTGAACTCAATAGTTCCCAAAAATTTGGGATCTTGCAAATTGTTCTATCAGGAGGAAGCATTTGGCAGTGGAGCCTGGTATCTGTTATAGAAACCCTGCTCTCCAACAAGGAACATCAAGTCCTGTTTGCCGGGTGTCACACTACAGGAGATCACTTCTTCATTTGCATCTTCCTACCAGCACACAATCTAAAACCACTCTCTCTCCTAAAAACACCACCTCTCCTGGCCTTTTTGGGCTTACACAAGGTAGCTGGGCCCAAAGCTTTCCTCTGTGCCTTTCTCACCTGTCATTTCTGAGGCTCAGTGGTTCTTCTGTGTCGTGGATACCTGAAGGCTGCAGGATGCTCCTCTGACCTGGGCACTAACATACATATAGACCACCACTTGAAGAGCATCACAATGCCCAAAAGGGTTTAATCACATCTACTATTTGAAGAGGAGGACCACAGTTGTCCCTAAACTCAAAATAGAGCTATCATTGGGTCATGCTAATATCTGAGGCAGTGGTGACAGGAACTTTTTTTAGTGCGTGCATGTGTATGGTCATAGACTGGGCCAAGATAAATTGGGACCTCTGGATCACAGCAATTAATAAACCCATAAACTATAATATTAGCAGGATCTTTCCAATTTCCTTTCTATTAATTCTAATGCATATTCCCAAGAGAGATGTCAGAGTGATATAGAATAGTTTGTGTTATTTAAATCATATACTTTTTGAATCATGTTCTGTTACCTTCTGTATCTAGAATACGTAATGAGAAAACCATTACACTGCTATCTCCAGCTTCTTGTCACCGTTACAGCGTACTCACAGGGTTACTCATGTCATTGTTATGAAGTTATTAAAACCGCGTGGTACACAGAGGCAGTCTGCTTCTATTTCTGGTACCAGCTCGACTTTGTAGGGGAAGCGCCATCCTTTCCTAAGTGGAGTCAGGCTCCCACAGAAGCTATGCTGTTATCTTGGATTTGCCCTCTCCCAGCAGCAAGTCCCCAGGGGCCACTTGTGGAGGCCTTAAAGGTGCATTTTCTTTCTTTGTAAGAGCCTGCCTCGGTAAAACAGGCCTTTGTTCTCAGGACTGGAGCTCTGAAAGCAAAACAAAGGCTGGTGTCCTGGAGGGAGCAAGTCCAAAGAGGTGGAGAGAGCTCTGCTGCCCCTGCTTCACCTGCTCACATCCAGCATGTCCTCCACTGAAAAGTACATCTAGAAGAGCTTTCACCCTGGCCAAAGCAAGAGTGTTTCTTATCTGCAAAACTGGATTGAACTGCTAAAGCAAGATTGTAAATAAGAGGAGAAAGGGAAATAAAGGGTAAAGAAGCAAGATCTTCTCTACATTTCAAAACAAAACAGGAATCTTATTAACATTTAAATGAATAGACTGTCTGGATTGTGAAATCCTTATGAACTGTTGTACTCTGGACAGAAATTAATCTTGACCCTCATTACCGAAAGCCACCCTGCTTGTGACAGGGTGCTTGTGAAGCTGGAGAACCAGATGCTCTCTAGACCAGCATCTCTTCTCTGGCTGCCTGCAGCCACGAGACTAGACTTGGTGACCCAAGTGATTTTTGCTGCTTTTATTTTCCTTAAAAAATAACATTAATATTAATATATTGGCAGCAACAACATAAAAAAAAATGAACCTGAAGCAAGCCACCGGCACAGCAGTTACCTGCACAGGTCAGCACCCTGCAGCAAGCACTAATCTGCATATTTTGTATGTAAGGAGATAAGAAATACTCATCTCGGCCTGAATAGCCACCATATGCTTGCAGAGCTCCCACTGCCAAGAGAAGGGTTGTCACCTGTGTGGGGGCAGCCCTGCCAGCAGCAGCACTAGTGAGGTCTCTGCTTAATGCCTACATCCCAGCTCTGCTCCTCCTCACCAGTGTGCAGCAGGACCCAGCCCTGCGCCCCAGCCTCTCCAGCCCAGCAGCTGCACCAGTGGAGAGCAGGGCTTGGGGAGGGAGGAGGAAGACACGGCTCCCCCTGATTTACCAGGAAAAGTGCACCAAGCCAGACAGGCAGTGAGGGCGAGGACGACAGTCATGGAAGAGGCGGGGTGTGGGAAATAAGCTACAAGCATGGCTTCCCAAAGCTCTTGAAACTCTGGAGAACTTCCTACTCCCTGATATTTCACTGTCTCCTCCCTCCAGAAGCCTCATTATCCCTCTCCAAACCTTCATCACTCTAGAAACCATCTGTTCCAATTGAAATTATTTCCAGCACGGGTTGCATTGTGCAGTAGGTGAGCACAGAGATACCACAGTGGACTTCAAATCCTTGGACAGAGATCTCCAAGTCTCGAGCTATCTCTTCATAGCACAAGCTGTTGACCTGCAGAGACAGCTTCAGAATCATTCTCTATTAACGTAATGATGTGCAACTTTCTTACTGGTACCGTCCCCTCACTTTCTTCTAATCCCCTGACTAGGCCCATTGAATGGATGTGGCTGTACTTCTGTGGCATTGCCAGCTCTTAGGGTTATATAATTAATCTAGTGTTCTAATCACAGCTGCAGCTGAGGACTCGCATAAGCATCTTCAATGTTCCTTGTTTCTGTTCTAGTAAGTTTTTAAGCTCTCAGGGAGAAGAGCTGAAAACATGAAATGACTACACATCAAACCATGAAGCACAGAGGAAAAAAAAAAAAAAAAACCACCTGAAAAAAGTCATGACTTCTCAGCTCAGCACGTACACTGAGGGCACTGCTGAGGTTGGCAACCCAAGAGGTATTGGTTGCTGTGATGTGAGATACATGCCCAAAATATAAGAAAAAATTTTGTATGCCAGCAACTGCAGGGGAACTGTAATTAGTCACAGGCAATGACAACAAAACTTCTCCTGAGAGAGCAACATCAAAACTCACAGGTCTGAATAAAGTTTAAAAAGAAAAAAAGCAGCAATGAAGAGAGAGAGTGTGCTTGCTCCAAACACAAGCCTCAGTCAAGCTCAACTTTGTTTTTGAAGATGAGTTTCAGGTGTCTCCGCTAATGCTCCTGCCCAGCATGAAGGCAGCCTCGGTCTGTATCTTTCTAAGCAAACTCTGCTGAGCAACTTGCCCATGAGGCCTTACATGAGGACTCAGCTGCTATTAAAAAAAAAAAAAAAAAAACCCAATCTCTCAGCTGATGTGTTGTAGCACTTTTAACTTACATAGGCCAGCTCAAACAGTACAAATGAGCCATTTGCATAATCACACTACAGAGTGGACAGAAATGATCATCACTGCAAATCCACCAGCTCCAATTCCTCCCCTAAACCTCCAGCGGGACCACAAAGAGAAGCTACCACGGAAAATCTCAGCTCATTAACAATGGTAATAGTAAGAGCCCCAGAAGTCTCAGCCTCATACGTACATAAATGAGCACAGCACTAATGTGGGTGCAGCCACCTAAGTGTAATTTCAGTGCATCCTCAATTTCTTTAGTTGTATTTACTTAATGTAAAGATATATTACCTCAACTTTGCAATAAAGGCACACCTTCAGCATTTATCCTCTGCTTCTTTTCCACATTTACTGATTTCACACAGTGTAAATTCAGAGACTGGGGCATAATCTTAACCCAAAGTAATTAATGGAGACATGCCTATTGAATGAGAGTGGACAGAGCTCTTGTTCAAAACCCAGTTTCCAGTTATTTTGTGGACAGTTAGTGATCAAAAACTTCAATTTCATGATAATTGATATTAATTAAAAATAGGTTTTTCTTCCTAAACTTAAATACAAAGGCTTATTTTCAGTGATCCAGCAATCTCATATCTGAATTCCCAACATCAAATGCTGTACCTTTGAAGCAGAATAATACTGTATATCTTAGATCACCACCTGAATGGTCTTTTAGACAAAAAAAAGCACAAAAACTAAAGTTACACAAAGTGTCAGAGAATTTATTTTAAGGACTCACGATCCAATAGAAGACAACACTCCACATTCACTCTCCTAATAGAGGCAATAGCCAGAGGATTTTATCCAACTTGAATCTAAAGAAATCATCTCTGCCTGATCCTCATGGGATGCTTTCACGCAAGTCCTGATATTGCAAAGTCATCCAGTAGGTGATTACTGCAATCAAGAAGTTGGAGGACTATAAATGATGCGACTTTCACAGCCTACCAAAACCCTGAACTTTCTCTTCTGAAGGAAAGGAACAGAACTGAGAGGCAGTAACTGTTGGGCATACCCAGCCGTTAGAGAGCAAACCTGGGGAATAGAAAATAATACAGACAACATATTGGAGTTTCAATAAGGACAAAACGGAGCAATAAAGGATAAGAAACAAACAACCCAGAATTGGATTACCAAGTACAGTCTTACTAGATTCATGCTCTCTATCCTACTTTATATTGCATTTCACCAGAGGACAGAATTTAGTATGAGCTGAGGAAGGAGGGCTACATGTGTAGGGGTGTGTGTGTTGAGGGGTGGGAGATGTTAATGAGGAGAGAATAAGTGAGAGTTAATTACAAACATTTCTCTTATAACTATTTCTTATTTTAGTCTCAGAAATATCATTAACTGTAATCATTTTCTTTAAAAAGTGTAGAGAAATGTTTTTCCTTTCAGCTGGAAGCAGGAAATAAGCATAGGCTGTGATAATAGTGTATAATTATCTACGATCTTCAGAGGATTTCAACACTGCTTTGAAGCTGTTGAGACAGACTTGGGCATACTCATTAGGACCTCTTTTGGTGAGAAAGGTGGGACAAGAATTCTCATTCCAAAGGCTGCCCACACAACATCTGTACTTCTGAGTGAAGGAGAAACAATTCTTCTCTCCTTTTCCAGGCAGAGAACGCCTTGGCTCATTGCTGTCTCTTCCTACCTTTTACCAGCAGCCAGCTCGACCGGGCCAGAACAGTAGAACAAGATCTCACTGCACTATTTTGCAGCATGGTATTATCAGAGCAAGGGACACAATGCCAAGGCTGAGAAGTCTCTGTCAACTGCTGGGAGAAGTTGTAAAGTCACAGTCCAGTTCAGTGATGTCAAGTAATGTACGTCATTTAAATGAAGTGTTTAAAGGAGTAGATTAAGGTTCCACTTAATATATCCAGCCAGATATATCCAAGGAGATTCCCACCGTCACATGCCACTTCTGCCCCAAGCCCAGAAGTCTGACTGCAGCATGAGGCTCTGCTAGCCAATCATCAGCTATGCTATTAATGGGGAATTAAAATGATTAATGGAATTAATCTGTTATGCAGACTGAGCACACACTGTCTTCATTTGTACATGAAGGGAGAAAGCAAGAAACTTGCCTACCAAGGGAGAGACTTTCTGACCCTGCACCATCTATTCCCCTTCCAAGAAAGAGGCAGACAGCAAATTAAGTCTAAACTCTGAAGAGCCTTTTCTTTTTTTTTTTTAAAAAAAAAAAAAAAAAAAAAAAACAACCACAAAACACTTCTACTGCTCACCTCCACAAGTCCTATCAATTTTGAGCTACAGTGTTCTCCCCTTAAGACCCAGAGATGCAATCATATACTACGTCCAGGTTGGCTCATATTATTTTAGGGTCTTTTCTAAGAAATATGTTCATCGAGCTAAGCAACTAGTGCAACTAGTTTTCCCTTGTGTGCTCCAATAATGATTTTTACCTAACAGCAGCTGGGAACCAATAGATCTGATATCTTTCGGGAGAAGCTTCTGTTCCTAGGAAAGTCAATCATCAAACAGGATTCATTTTTCACCTGAGACAAGAGAGATGTCAAGGTCTTATAAATCTGTATGGTATTCAAGTTTTGCAAATAGCAGAGAACCAGCTTTCAGTAATTACCTCTCCTTTCAGAAGGAACCACAGAAGACATCTTTGAGTAGACTGTATTTCTTAGAGTGGTAAAAAGAAAACAGACTACAAAACAATGAGGCAATTAGTAAAAGTTCCCTTTGTTACCTGAGATATAACAGCAGTTTAGATTTGTGGCTTCTATTTCTGTGGTTCGGGACACCATAATTATGAGTGGAAGACCTATTTCAGTGAATTATCTTGTTGCTGAAAACCAGCAACTCCCTGTAAATCAAACATCTGTAGGAATACAGTAATTTCAGACACCTACCAATGGAAGAGTAGAAACTTGCCAGATTCAGTGACAAATTGCCAACGCAGGACCCCTGCAGACCAGTTGGCCAAATGCTTCTGAAGCAAGGCTAGATGTCTTCCAGGCTCTCTGAGGCAGAGCCCTGAGATCCTAAGCCAGTAGTCCTTAGTGGGGAGATGGGATTCCCAGGAGCTTTGGAGTCCTGTCCTGCCCATGATAAAGCAGGCAGCCCAGATACCTTGGCTGAATCCAACCCCAGCCTTGGACTTGGATGCTATGCTAAAATTCTGTTCCCCAGTTTTCAGACCTGCTTTTTCAGATTTTTCTTTCCACAAGTATGTCAAGAAGTCTGCTTCAAATCCAGAACAGATTTTTTCCTCTCACAAATATCCCAAAGGATGGGGAAGTGCAGGTTTCATTTCAGCTTGAAACATAATGCAGCCTTCTGCTTTACTAATTTTGCACTATTTCATAAGTCATCCTTAAGTAGCTTGCTCTAGAGGACTGTTGCTGGAACAGAATCCTGCATCGTATTAGTAGTACTCTTAGGATCTTCATGATAGTGTTGGACAATAGAAGTCTAATGGCAAAGGGATACAACATAAAGGCAATATCTCCTTGTTTACGAGTGACTTTTGGCTTGCCTGAGCACTGGCATCCTACTCTTCAGAGGTCCAGCACAGTGTAGGCAGCTGTTTGGTAATTTTTCCTGAGGGAACGGTGTAAAGAGGAGAAAGGCAGAGGTAAAACAAATTGAATCACAACATTTAGGCCTTGAGCTGTAGAGCATGATTGGAAAAGGAAGGCAAACCTGATGTACTGCTTCCCGTCAGGTACTGCTGCCAAAAGAAGGAAGCAGGCAGAGAAACCATGCCAGGACTTTTCTGGCTTGCTTCCTACACAGGAAGATCAAACAAAGTTGCATGGAGGGCCCCAAAAGCCATTTATCCTCTCTACACTTTAGACTTATCTGGCAGGACAAAAATGAGAACAAGAGATATGACCACACCGTGAAACTGCCAAAGCAAAATCCTAATGCAAGAGAAACACAGCTATTCAAGTTTTATTATTAAGCGGACCACACTTGCAAAGCTTTCCAGGAACCCAGGCCAGATAGTATGCAACCTCAGATCAGAGTTTCTGATGAATCTGAAGGGTAAGATAGGATTTTTGGTCAGACCCACATAGTATTGACTTGGTGCTTGGTCTTAGTTTCCCATGCACAACTAGGCAAATGTTACTATACTACCTAGAATTTTCTCAAAAAAACAAACAAACAAAAAAAAAACAACAGAAAACCAAGTTATGAATACCTCTGAACACTGAAGTGTGAACTGAATGAGAGGAGAAAACAATCTGTAGTCCCACACCCACCCACCATCTTCTAGTGAGCCCTGCTCCTTGGGGCACTCCTGTGGTACTTACATGACCCTATTCCAGGCCCATAGTCATGCAGTCCCCTGTCTCAGGCTTCGGCACTGACATATTCACTATCTGAGATGATCAAACCAGACTAAAATCATTGCATGAATATACACCTATATTATATCCATAATTCGGAAAAAAAAAAAAAAATGTGTATCTAGTCATGTGCACTTTCCAGTTTTATATTCGGCCCACAAACGGCTGAGCTGCCTGACAGATTTCATCAAGGGTAAAAGCAGGAGAGAATAAGTATAAAACTTTTAAATATAGTTATAGGATATATACATATGTCCTGCCACAATGTAATTAAATCTTAAAAGTTCATAAGCCCTTGTTAAGTTATTAGAAATTGCATTAACACGACAATGGTGACTCACTTCTTCCCATGTCATCCAAGCATTAAAAACTGTGGGTGGAGGTGAGGATTTATTAAAAAAAAATATTTTACAAATAACTATTAGGACTATTATTACCCAGAATAACTGTAAAGAGCACAATGGGTTCTTATTATTCAATCAATTGAAGAGTCACAAGATGAAGGAATTAACAATGCTAAATGACTTCTTCCTCATTAATATGAGAATCAAACTGCACAAGATGTAGGAAAGAGTCAGTGGAATCTGCTGAAGTGAATTCTATTGAATCCAAAACTTCTAAAAATCTAAGCATAGCAAGTGGAAGAGCATTAGAATACTTCCAGAGGTCGGCTGAAGCATAGGTATACACATGGAAACCATGTATTTAAAGAGATGTTTTTCATTGAATGAACATTGCTATTTTACACCTGCACTGACATCACTAGTTAGCCCCACCTCAATAACCCCCTGGCTCAGCTAGGAAGCAGCCAGACCATTGCTCCTGAGAAGGCAGCATGAAAAGAGATGAACAAAGACCACCTAGAAGACACCAAAAGAGCAACGATTAAAATTAGCACTTCTGTAAGGGTTTCCTATAGGACCCTAAAGTTTCTTTTTCTCACCAACATTATTTTGAAAGAAGTAAAATGGAGACAGTAATCAGTAAATGAATCTCTGGCAGACACACCTACCAACAGGCAAACCCTTGTTCTGGCTTTCCCCATATAGAATCATAGAATGGTTTAGGTTGGAAAGGACCTTGAAGATCATTGAGTTCCAACCCCCCTGCCATAGGCAGGGACACCTACCACTAGACCAGGTTGCCCAAGGCCATGTCCACCCTGGCCTTGAACACCTCCAGGGATGGGGCCTCAACAACCTCTCTGGGCAACCTGTTCCAGTGCCTTACCACCCTCAAAGTGAAAAACTTCTTCCTAACGTTTAATCTGAACCTGCCCTCTTCCAGTTTAAAGCCATTCCCCCTCGTCCTATCGCTACGTGCCCTAGTAAAAAGTCCTTCCCCAGCTCTCCTGTAGGCCCCCTTTAGGTACTAGAAGGCCGCAATAAGATCTCCCCAGAGTCTTCTCTTCTCCAGGCTGAACAACCCCAACTCTTTCAGCCTCTCCTCATAGGAGAGGTGCTCCAGCCCTTGGATCACCCTCGTGGCGCTCCTCTGGACTCGCTCCAGCAGGTCCATGTCCTTCTTATGTTGGGGACTCCAGAGGGGGGAACTGATCTGTTCCCATAAATGTTTACGATTACCATGATGGGGGAAAACCTCCTAATGAGATCTAACACAGCATAAGCAACTTATTGCTAACTCTTCTCACTGATCCTTCAATTCAGAGGTAAGATCAAGTGCTGGCATCTACTTGTGCTGAAGCAGGGCATCAGTATGTAAGAACAGGGAAACAGCCCCTCAAAGCTTGAGGAAAGGAAACTCCTGCTTTAGGTTTCATTACGAGTAAAGCTAATGGAAGAAGATCAGATAGGCATTTGTCCATCCAGTCCTATACGTTATTAAATCTGATGCAATATTCTAGGACAATACATTCAAGGTATTGTCGATACAGACTCTCATTTCAATCCTATCACGTTTATCCACACACAAAAGACCAAAATTATTCCTCCTGCTAAGATAACTATGTTAGATGATACAAAAGGAAACTACGAGAGGCCACATTGTTTTACCTCTCCTTTCCTTCCTGTATTGGACCTTATACAAAATGATCTCTTTGTCTTTTCAGAAAGACAGTTGATAGGCATTTATAGATATACAGCAGAGAAAGCAAGGAGCATAATAGTTACACACAATACTTATTTGTTGCAGTGGGCATATAAAGGGGATTTGATGTGCAGATTTACAGGCAAGGAAGTAGCAATTCAGAAAGCTTCTTCAAATGCGTATAATGTAATTGAAGTGAAGTTTTCAGAAGTTTTTGTTTCTGTCTCCAGCTCAGTGCCAGAATTTTTGGAAACCAGCTTCATAACCAAATCAAAATGATTTTAATTAGAAGTGAAAGCAACTTACAACATGTAAACACGTGGTAGGTAGCAAATACACCTACAAGCTAGTTAGTATCTCTTCCTCAGAATTCTGCAAAGAGAAAGTCAAAATCTTACTTTTATAAAAATAAAAAAGCCCATGAGACAGACAAAGCAATTCATTCAGATATAACACACAAGACTTTGGGGAAAAAATAACTCAACATTTTTCAACTCTGCATTCTCCACATATACACACAAAGCACATTAAAACACTATTATTTCCAGCTAACCACACTTTCTGCCAGAAGCTGCCCTCTCTATAGGAGTCCGTTGACAGGACCATGTGCCCTTGCTCAGCCACACTTGCTCCCAAACTGGCATATTTTTGGTTTTATTTCACACAGTTTGCACAGGAGCAGCTGAAGCAAGGGTAAGTCCTCCCCCTTCACAGGCACAGGAAGGACAGCAAGGGACAGTAGTGTCCAAAGACAATAAGAGCCATCATGCTGGTTCAGACTAAATGTTTAGCTCAAGTACTTCCCTAAACTGCTATAGGAAGATACACCCATACATCTCTGTGAAAATCCTAACTTCCATGCCATGTTCTGTCCTTACTTACACTCAGTGCCAACCCATGGGCAAGTTTATCAGTATTTTTCATTTCTACTCTCCACTGACATGTTTCTGCAATCCTAGGCTTTCCTCTGGGAAAGAAGAAAGTCTACCCAGGCAGAAGGGAACCCAGGCAGTAAGTCAAGCGGGTATCCAGCTTCACAGTACACATGGAGGAAAAAAAGCCAGGGTGAATTCTGTTGGACTGTCCTCTCAACTCTGCCTCAGACGTGTTTGGGGGATACTAAGGAAATCACATTCCATGCCCCAGTTTCCTCTCCTGTGATTCAAGGAAATTACTACTGCCCAACACCATAAGGGTGTGTGAGGTTTAGTTGAGTATATGTGTGATACTCCAGATTTTAAAATGGAAAGCTGTATACAAGTGCAACCTATTAGAGTATTACCAAAACTGAATTCAAACATCAAGGGAATGTTTTAGTGGAAAAGAAATGAAAATCACTTCTCTTTGTTCTCTAGATTCCAAGATACGAGCAACACTGTCAAATACCTCTAGAAAATAACATTCAGTGAAGAATCAAAGACTACCTTTCATGAAGACTGTTTCATTATAAATTCATTTTATTCTGAGTCAGAAGACTCACAAGTCTTTCCTGGGTTTTGTTTGCATGCTTTTAGAATTGTTTCCCTTGCTGTCATATTCCCTCTTGCCAACACAGTAAGAATAGAAATCTTAATGCACTGCATTACAAACTACCCAGCTTTATTAGGTTGCATAGACATTACCACAGATTTAATCTATTAAAGTCATTACTATTTGCAAAGTATGGAGCAATTATCATTTTCTGGAACTAAAGAACAAACAGAAAACTGTCTTAAGATGTATAAATAAGACAAAGTAGAAACCTGAATAGTTCAAGGCTTTCCAGGGTGATTTTATATTAATCAGGTTTCCTATATCTCTCCTCTCTTCCCTCGCTTTGCACTTCTCCTCTGTTTTTCCAATCTCATGTAGTCTTTCTTCCCGCACTTCTTGTGTCCCAGAGAGCAGATTCAATTACCCAGAATAAAAAGAGAATTTTTTATTGAGGCCAGACAACTAACAGGTCTCTCAGGACTGCGGGTACTCTCTTCCCTACCATAAAGGTGGGAGGGGAGAAGATGTTTGCTTTTTTTTTTTTTAAACTGAGATAAACCTGGTATAGTCATCTTGCTGTAAATTGAAAGGGGTCACAGGTGCTTGCACATTTTACTAACAGCTAGGCAAGGTCAGTACTATTCTAGACACTAATGATTCAGCCTCAGCTAATTCACCTCCCAGTAAAACCAAAATGCCTTGGTGCATCCACTGCCCTTTCGTTGTATAACAGCTGTGGTACGAGTTGTCCTGTGTTAAAAACTGCTTTCTTGTCACTGAAGACAAAGTAAATTGTTCTGCCTGGCAATAGCTTTAAAGAACTCTTATCTAACCAAGCTCTGTAAGCACAGGGTTTGCTTACAGCACACAAATTGCCCTGCAGAGGGTCTCTGGCACCCTCTCAGCTTCAGCCAGCATAAATACTTAGGTGGCTCTCAGGCTTCCCCAATGTGCATGTCTAATCATGGCAATTCTCTCCCTTTGGCTTTTCAACCCTTTTCAGTATTTAAAAAACAAGAAGTGTCCACCAAAAAGCAGGACAGATATGCTTCATATTTAGTGATGGAGAAACCTCAACAGGTTTAGATAAGCATGTGGACTCCCCACCATCCATAAGGAGGGAGCTCCTCAGGTAATGGACTCCCTCTTAGAAATACTGGCCCTACTGAAATAAATGTCAGAGCTCACATTGACTTCAACAGAGTGGCAATTTTACCTTCCCTAAATTGCCAAAAATTACAAAATTGCAGTGAATATCCACAAGAATAGACAGTCCAGAGATTTCAGGTACTTCTGTTTAGTCAAGTTATCAGTACCTCATAAAGAGGCTTGGCAACAGCTTCTAAGTATTTTTGCTTTAGGTAAAAAGGAGCACACAATAAGAGGCATATAGTAATTCACTTTACTGTAAAACAAAAATGTTTTAGTCAGAATTTAAACAGTGCTCAAGTGACTTTATCTGGTCGTGGCCATTCTCTTCAGATTTTTAGGTGCTGCCTATGCTCACAAGTACATTTTCTTCATCTGATTTTTTCTTTTTCTCCCTTCTAGCAAACTTTTGGGTAAATTTGAAGCGCAGCTTGGCTTAGACCACTGTTAAGAAAACTGGACTTAAAAACTCACTACCATACAAGATCATTTTAAAAGGAATCTTTAAAAGATGTTGTTCCACAGCAACCTCTAATTTTTCAAGACCAAGGGTTATCTCTGTTACCTTACTGCATGAATTACAATGGACTTCGTTGGGTTTTTTTTTTGTGAAACCCTAGGAAGAAATACTGTTGTTAATAACGATAGCCTCAAATGCGTTTTCTTTAAAATCAGAGCTGGGAGGCTGCACTAGAAGGCAGGTTTGTTACAGCTCAGAAGTCCTGCTCCCCTTTGGCATAGCCCTCAGGAGGGCAGAGATTACTCTTTCTATGATCTGATTAGTGGTAGTCTGTAAATTTTTTTTTTTTTTTTTTACTTTGGTTTAAGAAGGAGGGGAGGAATATCTATGTCCTAGAATTTATAGTTCACTGACAGACATTTCCTCAGGTGAGGAAAACTTTTAACTACCAATGACCTTACTAGCAGCTGTTGGCAGTTACAAATGAATGACAGCAGTAAGAAATAAAATAAATTAAAAAAATAATAAATGTGCCTTTATCATAAGGAGAACTTTTCATTTTAAATGCAGCACCTTTTGGAATTACAAATTACTTGGCCAGGTTTCAGGATTAATGAACTCTCACTTGTCAGGTTCAGTATGTCTATATATTGTGCAGTTTACTGAGACGATGCAATCAAAGCTTCCCCCCTTGAGTTTGGAATGACCCTTTAAGGACTTAAGAGAAGTTTTAGAGAGAGAATTAAATTCACAGGTGTGCCTATAAAATTAAACTGCTGCTTTTTGATAGACCCATAACTTTTCTGAGACATTGAGTTTCTGAAGAAAGATTACAGCCTGACCCAAACAAAGCAGTGGCTGTAAAAGTTGTGAAAGCTAGCAGAAAACAGAAGGACGCTCTTGTCAAAAATTGCATATTACAAGAAGCTTGTATCTACACGTACACACAGACAAAAAAATATTAATGGAACATTACACTTAAAAATACACATGCACAAGAAAACACAAGCTTTCTCCTCCTGGATATCTAAACACAAAAAGCACCTGGTATACTGTTGTGATAACCTGAATAGTAAGTTTTCATGGGTTAATATAATTTTCTGAAATACCACTTAAAGCAGGGCAGCAATACCTACTCAGCTGTTGGGGCCACACTCCTTGCCTGCGGGACTATAGTGGTGCACCATGTGGCTGAGGAACCAGCCCTCGGGACAGCAGACCCTGCTATCCTCCAGCCCTGGTGCTCACCAAGCAGCTTCCCAAGCTCCTGCAGCTTGGGGTTATTCATATCCTCAAACAGCATCAACAGAGGGCTCAGATGCCCAGTTTAGCTGGAGCAAAGTAGGGAGCTTCCACCAAGCAAGTTGCAGGGATGTTTATTCTGGCTGATGGGCAGTTGGGAGCACTGATATCTTCTGCTGGGCTCAGATGAGCTCCAAAGTGGGTATTTCTCTGTCCTACACTGTTAACCCAACTGACAGCTCTGGGGCTCAGCGGGGCAGAGAGCGACCCTGATGGCAGCACTAGCTGCCACCCGTGCCAGTCTGTTTCCTCCCTCAGAGGATACCAACAACACAAGAGCAATGGCTGAACAGGACACATAGCCTTTACCAAGCTGTTCAAGCTTACAGTCTAATTTGCTAAAGTCAATTGAAACTGGTACCATTACCCTTGTTCTGGGCTGAAAACCATGGTGGTACACAAAGAACTATGCACACAGTCTGCTCCTGGCTATGAGCAGGATACATGCCCAAATATTAAAGGACAGTAGGTACCAGAAAATCCAAAGCAAGGTTAGATGGTGTGCTAGATGGGTGTATTCAGAGAAAACTGAAATAGTGTGCGGATCAAATTCCTTCCTTTCTTAGTTCATGGTCACTAATTGAAGAAACTGCTATCCAAGGATAAAACATTATTTGCATGCTAACCAGCAGTTATTGTGCCCCTGCTGAAAGTCCAAAATGACACAATACAGCTGGCAAAATAGACTATAGGGGCAATTCCTATCCCATCCCATCCAGGTTAGCTTCACTCACCACAGAAAAGCAAACGAAGTGCCCCAGGAGCCTGACACAGGATCGCCAAGGGGCTTTCCCAAGCTCCTCCATCAGCTCAGCTGCAGGCTTGACAGCCACCTGCTGAGGAACCGTAACAAACAGCCTAAGGATGGAAAGACCACAAGTGGGCCCAGCTGTTTCCATCATTAATAACAGAGTCACCTCAGGTGCGGGACCTATTGCCACCTGCTGCCACTGCTGCCTATACAGAAGTCAATCTCAGCTTATCTGTTACAGTTGAAGAGGCACAACACACCCAGGTAGGGCTGCCCCTCCACGGTGGAAGGGGGGCAGGCAGTGCCTATGTACAGAATCTTTGCTTTGGTATGAAGAAGTCTGTGGAATGGGTTTTGTTGGGTTATGAAGACTGGTGAAAAAAACCACTCTTGGCCAAAACCACCAGTCTGTTACAAATGCTATGTGTGTGTGACAGGTCTGTGACTGAAGCCAGCATGCAGACACAGCTCCATCTTCCTCCTGTCACTACTGTGAGATTTCCTATGCAGTAGTTTTCAGAGAGGAAAAGTTGGGTAAATGCTATAGACTGAGGCAGACATCCATCCTTCAATAAAAAACAAGTCCACGGAGAGCAAAACTACAAAAACCAAAGGCAACTGATGTTTTGACACAGCAGTGGTTCAGACAGCTGCAAGGCTGTTTCAGGCTGGCCTGTCTCAGCTGTCATGCAGGCTGGTGAACGCCTCCTCAAAGCAAAGGGACCTAGCCCCAGCAGTGCCGCCAGCCCATGCCGTGGTCCTCCAGTGCAGCCCCTGGCCCCAGTGCAGGTGGGCTTCCCTCCAGGAGACCTCTGCTCATCCGCCAGGCATCTGTCACCCATGGTCTGACCAGCACTGTGTTTCTGGCAGGGCTCTGCCCAGCTGCCTCTTTCCACCAGATAAAGGAAGGAGCTTCCCCAAGCTCTCGTTATTCCGTGAGATTAATGGCCAGTGTGGGACGGATGCTGTGCTTCTTGGCTGGCTGGGCTATTGACCCTTTGCTGTTGTGTGCATTCATCTCAGCTGCTTTTCCTCCTGCCTTTGGAGACATCAGTGTTGTCTGGGCTTTCCTGGACAAGGCCAGTGCCTGCTTAAATGAGCTTTGAGCTGTCTTACACAGGTGGAGAGGTGTCCTTTTAGAAAGAAAATGTGTAAGTGTTAGTTGTGCCACTGAGAAGCCCCCTGCACCGGTCGTTAAACTACTCTTCCTGCCACCAGCAGTGCCGGGGGATGCTCTACTGGGGCTGCTGCCCTCTGCCACCTCCAAGTAAGCATTAGTGCTGGTAGTTACCCTCTCATTCCAGCCAAGCAAAGTCTAGGCAAACCCTTTTCCCTCTCCACTTATTTCAATACTCGCTCAGGCCTGCAGAGGTATTTCCCTGGGAGTGCAGGCTTGGGGCTGCCATGTCTTTCTCACACAGACTTCTCACAAAGTGATTTGGGAAGGGTCTCGGACCTTTGGGCTGTAGCATCAGCACCATAGTGAGGTTCCCAGCATGCTCACACCTCTCACCAGTACTGTTGTACACCAAAGCAGGCACTGCAGCGTCAAGTGTGTGCTTCTTAAGCAGCAAGGAACGGTCAGGCTTTTCTGTCTGCTGGTCTGTTTCTAATAAAAAAATGAAATTCTGGAAAAACCGCATGATGTAGGAGCTCAGATCTGGGACTGAATCCAGCGCTGGTTTTAGAGGACACAAGTCGTGAGGGATGTGTCATATTAGTAGCTTGCGGCTAATGGGCTGGCAGAGGCTGGAAGCTGCGCTGGCTCATTGCCCGGGGCCTGTGGAACTGCTCAGGTAACAGCCTCCGACATCTTGGCCAGCAGACCTTGACGGTTTCTTCATCCAGAGGTAATTAGCTAAGGTTTCCACAGTGCGTCACCTTCATTCATAGGTATGGTCATCCCCCTTCTTCCTGCCTCAGCTGTTTAATGTCTTCCTTGGATCACAAAAATACCAGTATCGGTGCCCTAGGTTAATGCCTATTGCAAATTTCTAAAGGGTAGCAACTGCCTCTCTGCATCAGGCACAGGCAGAGCAATAAGCACTGGAAGAAAACAAACAGATCAGGCAAGAGAAGAGTGTCTGACTGTCCTTTGGGCAAAAGGATGCCAACGAACCCATTCACAAGGAAAACATCATGAGGGTGACAAGTGACAGCTTGTCCCACCAGCTTATGTCAGAACTAAATCCAGCAGAAAGGCTGCAACACAGTGTAAAACATGCGTTCATTACAGCCTGGCATGAGCGAGCAGGAAGCGCTGGTTCCCCACCCAACTCAAGCCAGCGGGGGATAGTGAAAAAGTTATAAATTATATAGGAGGGAGGGAAAATGGCAGAGCACTTGCAGGAGATTCTGCTTGCTTTGCCCTGAATGAAGAGAGTAGCTCATGCAACTAAGAAAAGCGGTATTTAGCTTCATTACGAGAGCCTCCTGCAGCAGACGAGAAAACAATACCGTTTGATGAAGCTGAGGTCAGATGCAGCCAAGCCAGGGCACACTGCGCAACAGCCGACAGACACGGTGGCAGCAGGGCAGACGAGGCAGTACCGCGGCCTCTGGCTCCCTGGAGCCCTAACTCACACAGCCAGGTACCATTTACAGCTGAGGCAGCAGCTCTGTATCCACAGCGTCTAACACCAACATCAAACATCTGGATCCCACAAGAAACCACACCACCTGTCATCACAACCCTATGTTATTTCTAGAAAAACAGCACACTTAAGGAGTGGAGAAGAGACAGCCGTAAGCATAGATCTCCTTATTCTGAAATATGTTCCTAATCATTAGGCAGTTTCTGTCACCTAAAAGAGACCCAGGTGCCTACATGAGACTATTCAAATGAGGGCAAATTTGCAAGTCGCAGAACAGAGGCGGCTTGTAGGATAGAAATGCGTAGCCTCTCTTTCCCTGCACAGTTTATCTGGTGTGGTTGTAGCACCGTATCTTTTCTTCATTAGCTTACCTTTCACTGCCTCCAGTGCAAATATTTTGTATGCCTAAGTTGGTTACAATTCTCTTGAAGATAGGGTCCTAAATATCTATCGCTAATTTCTTCATTCAAGTGCCTGGCTTAATATGACAGCCATTCTCAGTACACAGCAAAACATCAAGTTCCTAATTTTCCCATTTTTCTTTTCTCAAAACTGTTTCTGTTCGCAGAGTTTGTCTGCATTTTCCATTCTAAGTTCAATGAAAACAAACTGTTGCCTTGTACAGAAAATGTTTGTTGGTTCTTCCAGTAGGGAGAACCTGTAATTCACCTGTTAACAGGAGATGATTTGCTGCATTTATCTTCTTAGCTGCAAGAAGCGTTTGACAATAATGTGGGAAGCTTTTAAAGTTTAACTAGGGTGAAGAAAGCAAGAAAAAGCAGCATGGGTCACAAGCTGCCTCACAAATTATTATGCCCACGCTTTTAATGGCTGTACTCAAACAAATACAATATACCAGGAGCAAAACAAAATTGCTTTTTCCAAGGTGCTCAAAATTTATACAATCATCCAAAAATTCAACAAGAATTTCCCATGTATTGTCTTTGAGACTTTCTGACTCTGCTTCTCTCCTCTCTTCCCATTTCTTCCACAGCTTCTGGCTTGCCTGCAAAGGCAACTGCAACACCTCTGCATGAAAAAATATGATCAGACTCTGCTCTCTCTTCTTAAGCTACTGGAGCTGGCTAGGTACCGAAAAGGCAAAAACCACATAAGAATCCACTGTTTTGACTTGGCTGGGAAAAACAGGGTCCATCCCCAAAGTCCAGAGCTGGGCGTGGACATCTTAAAACATCCACAGGGTAATGAGGTCTTCAGACTGTGATTTTTTTTCCCAGGGATCATTTCTAAGAGGCGGAAAGCTGCACATTACAAATAACAGAGGCTTGCTGGTTTTCTTATAAATCAGTTTCTTGTCGCAGGTTTTCCTGTTTTTATTAGTATTTTTAAACTACCAGGCATGAAACTGGCAGATCCTAGTTATATGCAATTATTTTTTTGGAGCAAAGTTTTTTGCTGTCAGCTGATTTACTGTCATTGCCTTCATATATGTCACCAGGGTAAATAAACCAAAACAAATGATTCTTTACTACAGGAATTGAATTTCTTCCCAGCACCAACAGCGTTCCTCTTCCTTAAGATTTTGGGGATGACTTCTTGTGATTGCAAACTTAACGCTGATGTTGTGGCCCATATGGATTTCATCAAATGTCACGCAGTCAAATCAATCAACAATGTCGTTATCTTTTGGTATTTCTTGCTTGTTTAAGCAGATAAATGAGAACAGACACAATTAAGTCAATACATCAGCGCTTTGGTTAAACAAACAATTATAAGATAATCTCAGGTATTTGGGATCCCCAAATAACATATTTGGAAAGAGATGCGAGTCTGTGGGGTCTAAATGTCTTCGAAACTGCAAAGTACATGCTAAATCAATGGTATTTATGGATCACATTGTTTGGTGCCTGGGACGACAAATGAAGGAATGCAGGAATACCTTACAAAAAGGTGGAGCCAGTGCTTCAGACCCAAGATTATGGAAAACGTGAATCATGAAAATGAAGTCTGTTTATTTGTCTGTTTTTAAAGAACGTACTCTAAATGAGGAAAAGAAAGCAAGGAAGGTAGCGTTGGAAGCTCTCAGCACGCTGGGAGATGTTACTGTGGGTGGTGTGCTTTCAAGTGCGTTGAATGTTGTACATAAACTGATTGAGACCAGATGTAGTCTGTGCTTTTGATATGGTGTTACTGATTTGTTTTTGTATACTGGGTTTAAATGAAATTCAGTGTTAATTTCCTGGATCTAAAAGTATAAGATAGCAGGCCTTCTACATAAGCAGTTTCCAGCAGTTACAAAGGATAGTGGTTTTGTGTTAGCATGAGAAAGACATTGACATACCTTGTTATTCATGTTGTATTTTTTAAGGGTGAGAGCTTTCCTGAAAAGTAATTTCAAGGCAGCTCCAACATTACTTCTATAAACTCTCACCCTATTTTTAAAAAATTGTTTCTTACACTGAATACTTTTTTCTTTTAATAAAATTATGATTCTCCCTCAAGTGTTGTTTGAGGTACAACTCTCAGAACAACTCAGACAGAGTTCAGCTTCCTGCTAATGAGTTGATATTGAGCTGACTTTATGAGCTGGCAATGTATCAACCGCTCATCATTAAATCATTCCCAAAATGAACATTAATGAACTTCACCTACTCCAGCAATGCAAGGTAGCTCATACTTCTTCTGATTTCCAATTCACTGCAAAGTAACTTGAATTCAGACTACACTGCTGACTTCATTGAATTGCTGCATAACGAGCTGCCATAAAAACAATGAGGTTTTGCATGCACATATTGGACATTCTCATACATATTAATTTGGTCACACAATGTATTACAGCTACTCCAGTGAACTTCTGCGTGGAAATGAACAGTCCTAATATCCTGCTTTAAAATGCCAGCTCCTTGTTGGAAGAAAGTACTTCTCTTTAAAAATCAAACAAAAATGTCTTTTCAATACTGAAGTTTTGCATTCTGTTAACTTTTTCCACTACAACAGTGAAAAACAAAGAAAAAATGTAATTCAAATGACCCTATTTTTGCCATTTGTTTTTTGTTTCCCAGAGGTATTTAAATGGGGGATTAAAACATCAAAGCTTCATTACCCACATTTTTCTGGAGGAGTCTGGTGTCAGGTCACACTTGCAGGATTGGGAACTTTATTTGGAAAGAAGCCTCTGTGTGAAGGGCTCACTTTTTGTCACTGAGGAGATGCCTATGTCAATTAACACAGAAATGCTTAGCTAAGTTTCATATGCTCTCAAGTTGAAATACAGCTCAGAAAAGAGTTACCAAAGTGATTTGAGTTCGCAAATGCACATTTTAAAGTAAAAGATTCAGAGGTCAGTCTATTCAAAGAGAAGGTTAGGAAGATATTTGATCATAACTGCTCCCGTGGAGATAAGAGGGACCTCGGTCTCGTACATTAAAATATTCATATGTATGCAGCAGCAGATCAAACTGTATGGCTGCAGCAAGAACCAGTTCGGTCTTTGTTCCTCGCAAGTTGCTGCCCAGATCAGTTTACCATTGTAAACTGTGTCAGTTCAGGAGACGTTCAGCCATCCCTGCTCTGGTGGGCAGCATCCTCTGGGAAGGGGGTGGGTGAGCAGCTGGGGCAACAGTTGCTCCAGTGATCTCGTCTAAGCCCGGTGCTGAATGCATGTTAACATCTTTGGATAATGAGATACGGAACACCAGGGAGCTGAAATTAGAAATGTTCAAATGCAACATGAAATGCATGCTTTTGAGAGAGGAGAGGCAACTATTTGAACAGCTTCCTGCAGGATGCAGTAGATTTCTGATTATCTGATGTGTTTAAAACAATCTGGATGTCTAGTAAAGTCTATGCTCAAACAGAAGCTAAGGACTTAGTGCAGACATCACTGGATTGAATTCCATGACTTCCTTTATTTAGGAGGTCACCATAGGCCTTTCTGGCCTCTAAATGCAAGAACCTGGGAAAGCTTTGACAGAAGAACTGGATGGAATTGATACTTACAGTATAAATTCCCTCCACTAGGACAAGGGAGATGCTCAAACCATTGCCTTGCTACAGCAGCATTTGGTCAGAAGCAGCAGCAGGCTAAAAAGTCTTCTATTTGCTGGTGACAAAGAAGGTGTCGTAGTCATTTCCACAAAGCATTTCAGACTTCAGAAATCACTCCCTGCTTCTCCTCTCGTGTTTGGTTAATATTAACTTGAACTAGTTTTTTTCTCCTTCATGTTGCACACACCTTTCTTCCCTCAGGCCTCCAATGGAAGAGGAAAGAAACAGGGCTGGGAAGAACGATACAGCTGAGATTTGTGCCTGCAATGGAAAGATTTTTCTCCAACTCTAAGAAAATTACTGGGTTTGCTTTTGTTGTTGCAGTTTTTTTGAACTTTTAAAGCATGTCAAAGGAGCCATGAGCTGTATAGAAAGGCACTTTTAAAAGTTGGGGAGTTTCATAAGTTTAAAAGAAGGATGTTTCCTTTTAAAAAAAGCAAATAAAATAAATGTGGCATAACAGAGATTTAAAAGACACCCTATACTCTTTGAAGGAGCAACAGAGACAACCACATGGATTCTGGAAACAGCTAAATGTACGTGCATGCCCACAGACACACTCACACAAAGAATTTTCTTAATGACTGAGGATGATTAAGCACACTGTAACATTCAAATGCTGGAGCTGGTACACCATTCAAATACCGTCTCCATTTACTGTGTTTCCTAGTTTTAGGACACGTAATTATATTTAAATAGTTTTACACATAACTGTATAATTATTATAAAAAACAACAGTGCTGCTATCCAAGACCCATACACCTAAAGGGGTTCTCAGACATGTTTGGACTGCCCATCCACCTAACTCAGCCATTTGTGGTAGCTGGCTACTCTCTCTGGGCTACTCGTACACTCTTTGTCATTCCCCTGCACTGTGTTTTGGAATAAACAGTGTCTCCATTCCTTCCAAAAGGATCCTAGAGAAAATGTGTCATTAATTTGACCAGCCAACTTGGGTATATAAACAAAGGAAGTACAGATACCTCTCCTTAAAAGCCTATGGACTAGTTTTACATTAAAGGGTGGCAGATTCGCTGAGCATCCTCTGAGACGCCCCTAACTATACAGTTTCCAAAACATGCTCTGTACATCTGTTCTGAAAACTAGACCTCTCAAAAATGTTTTCATTTGAGCACCAAAATTTTCAAGTCACCTTTCACAACCTTGGAGTAAAACTGCCACAAGAGGAGCCACCTTGCCAGCTCAAACCAGGAGAGTTCCTATTATTTAGCCCCCTCCTGACACTACAAATACACCTGAATGGAAATGAGTACTCCATTTATAAAATGTTCCTCTGCAACAAAATTTTATCTTAATTTGCCTTTTACAGAACCTCTTAGCACCAGGGGACTGCTAATGAAATGACATGCCTCAGCCTGTGAAGCAGTGAGGCACTGCAGCAGCCCTTTTGCATCTCTGTCCAGACCACGTCTCACAGTCTTTTAGCACGGGGTAAAAACAGGTGGCAAACTCCTAGGCCACAAGAGGAACCCAAACATGCATAGCAGGGTTCACCATGCACTGCTAAACTTGTCCATCTGCTAACACATGCTGTTATGGCTGTCTGGATGCAGACCTTGGCATGGGCTGTAGCTGAGAAGGTGGGCAAGAATGTTGATCCTCAGAGGCCAACATGTCCAGGCGGTATCAGTGTGGCAGAAGGGTGAAGCAGAAGACGAAGATCTAAATGGGGACGTGCACAGCTGCACTCACAGCTCCACTGCAGGGTACAGTGGCGTTTGTGTCACCCAAGGGCACTAGTAGCAAATGGAAGGAGAGCTAAAGGACAGTCAACTCCCTTCTTCTTTCCCGACATTACCATAGGTAGAAAAATGCCATAACTCTTCAAGGGCTTGTGAGCAAAGCAGCTGTATTCTTGCATCAACAAAGAGGGGGTTTTGGCTTTATGGCATCAATTTCTTCCTAAACAGGTTTATTATTGACCCAACTGGTTTGTCTTCCCTCCAAAGAAGAAATATATGCAAAAATCCTCATGAAGAACAATTGCAAAACACCTTGCAATTTTCAAAAGTTTGGAGAATTTTCCAGAAGTTTCCACCTATGCCAGTAGACTTAAAAATAAGGCCCTCTCTGTTGGTAGCCAGCGTTAAACGTCTGAAGTTGGTCTACTTATATTTCAGAATGAAATTAGTGAACATTACAGTTGCTTTGTGCTGAAAGCCTCAGACAACGCACTTTTCCTTCAGACTGGAGCAATCGAAATTTAGAAATGTGTGCTCTCCTGCATGCGACAAGGTCAGATCCTTGCAAAGTTGGTTGTTCCCTAACAGCAGACTTGACATCATGGAATAACCTAAAAATTGGAAGGTTTAGAGGTAATTCATTCACACAAGAGGCAACTTCTCTGAGAGAAAAATGTTACTTCTTTCTCACTTTCCTGGGACATAGTCTTCGATCAGTTTTTATATTTATAGACTGAAATATTAAGTATATCTTTCTCGTCAGCCTGCAGTGGGTCATTTAAAATAAATTTAACATTTACAGTACCTCGAATTTTGTCTTTACTGCAGTACTTCTTGTTCTCACTCTAGAAGATACTACAAATACCACAGTAAAGCTCAAATATCAAAGGGCACTGAAGTGCTGCTTTTTTAATGGCAGTCACTAAACACAGAGTTCATAAAACTGCAGTTATCTTAGTACTAGTGGTACTCAGCAGTGAGAGACAATAAGATATTCATGTTCCAGTGGTAAATCCACTGAAGTCAGTGGGATAAGAGCTGGAATTAACTTGCCCTTTGGAGAAAAAAATGGATGGGTCTTCAGGACAGGGATTTCTGATTAAGCAAGAAAACTTGGAGAAGAAGTGGAGGAGTGCTGGGCTTCCCAAATGGCTCCCTGAAGGTATCATTTGGGATGCTGCAAAAGCTGTTCTCAGCAAACAGTTCATTAGCATTGCCTGTGAGCCAGAGGAAGGAGGAGGAGGAGAGGATCTGAATGTCCTTTTACTGGCAGCAGAGACAAAAGCAGGCAAGAAGTTTCTTTAAAAGTTGTAAGACTGCAAAGAAAAAATTCCCAGGGGAACAACTGTTACACAGCAGAGAGTTTGTCAGCGCAAACACCAGCTTACCTGGTTTGTCCTCACTTTTACTAACATGTAAACCCAATGAAACTGCTCACAACTAATTAATCTCTGCGTTGCCGCCCTGGAAAGGACTGAACGATCAGTCTCCTTCCTAGGCCCTGGCCAAGCTGACCAAAGAACTACATTAAGAATAGGTAGAAATCACATTTCCACCAGTGCCAGAGGGAGTTCAGCTCCCATCCTGATGATTTATAAACATGTCTTCCTGAACATCAATATTCATCAAGCAACAACAGTGTTCCAGCTGCTCTTCCATATTTCTAAATTATTCCCAGTTTGGGAAAGAGCCTCCATCTCCATCTAACACTCCCCATAATACTTTTTGGAATTAAACTGGACAAAGTATCAACTAATTATCATAAGATCCTGGGATAATTGAGCTTGGTAGGCACCCCAGAAGGTCCCTGGTCCAACCTCCTGCTCAAAGCAGGGTCAGCTATGAGATCAAACCAAGATGCTCAGGTTTTTCTCCAGCTGGGTCTTGAAAACCTTCAAGGATGGAGGCTACACAGCCTCTCTGGACAACCCGCTCCATTGTTCAACTATACGCCATCTGAATCTTTCATTTCAACTAATGTCTATTTTCTTTTATCTCTCTTGCATGCAATGCTGTGAGGAACCTAGCTACATCTTGTCAATAACTTCCCTGTGGTTACTGGAAAATGAAAAGTAAAAAAAGACATTTACATTCACAAAGTATTATATGTCAATGTTTATTGTTTAGATAGCTTCAAATCAAAGACCATGAAGCCTAAAAGATCATAAAATTTTAGAAATCATAATCTGGATATAAATTGCACAAATGCCTCGTGCTGCCACGTGTCATCAAGAACCACGTAGAAAATGCATTCTCACCTGGCTTGATACATGTACTTAAGAACCTGATATAAAACTATGCTTTCCACAAGAAATGCATTTGATTTCACATGCAACGTGTCTCATTTGCATAGGAGTAAACCAGGAGTAGCCATATTTAAAACTGGCCAAGCCAGATGATTTCAGACTAAACTGGCACACCAGTTGATGACAAACTCAAAATAGAGCAGTAAAACATCTTTCCAAGGGGGGGGGGGGGGGGGGGGGGGGGGTTCTGAAAAAACTTGCTTCTTCCTGAAGGATTCATTTGTTTATTTTACCTGGAATCCTCTACTGCTCCCTTATCCATGTTTCTCTAATCAGTCTGTATGGTACCACTTTTCTGCTGGCAAAGCAGCAAGGCAGCTGTGATGCCAATATGCCTGAAGCTTGCCTCAGGCATATCTCTGCCAGTTTAAAACCTTTACCACCTTCCTGAGTTAGACTAGCTCAGCAGAGAAGTAGTGATCCCAAAATCACAACTCATGGACTTGTGCCCTTGACAGAGAAAACTGTTTCAAAAGCCTGAAATCTGCAAGTCTTCCCTTCAAGAGGATAACATATATATAATATATATATAAAAAGCCTTAAATGAAAATTGTTATATACTTTAGTCAGGAATTTAAAGTCTTCCACACAAAATGTTTTCCCCTTGCTTTTCAAACTAGCTCCCCAACAAATGTTTCAAACAATTTGTCCTATGAAATCCACTTTTCCTTACTTAGGGAGTCATTCAGTATCACCAGGAGGTTTGCCCAACAAAGGCAAATCAGACCATGGAGCAGCATTTATAATCAGTCCGTATTTAATGTTTGCAGAATATATCTGAGGCCAAGAACCATGAAAGACTTTCAGCCATATAATTTGTGCTGCAGCAGCAGAGAAGCAAAAGAAAATCAGATGGGTGCTGGTGGCACACTAAAATCTTGTCAAGTGCATTCACATAGCTAAGTGAATACAATGGCATAGGCACCTTGCTTTATGGGTCCTCCACCAATGAAAAGATGAGGCACCCAATTAAATGCCACCCTCATGATTGAGAGGCACAGTCTGATGGTCCCTATGTCTGTAAGAAAAGAGGGAACAAGGTGACTCCTGACTTGAGAGGCCCAAGAAAAGAATTGTTGCAATCTTCATGTTGAAAGAAAGTCATGAATATCTCCATTCTCACTCCCCTGTGGGTAGGTGGTGTCCCACACGGCAATCAAGAGCAAGTGCACCACATCTACCCTCCCTAGATCTGAGTTAGCAGCCCAGAGGATGCTACAGATGATGCATTTTACTGGATGAGCTTCTCCTGTATTTTGAGAAACCCCAAACACACCTCCTGAACTGCTAGGTAGATGTCCCTCAAGCTCTGTGAGCCCAGCACCTGCCATGATGTGAATCCACCCCCGTTTTTTTTACTGTTTGTTCCAGCAGCTGGCTCTCCATTGGCTTGGGCCTGAGGATGGAGGCACCAGGAGGAAGAATTTCAATCCCCATCCCAGTGCCTTCTATTTTTCAAGTTTTCCAGCCTTGAAGTTACAGGGGAGGTCCCAGACGACTGTGCACATAGCCAAATGCAGTTGTCTCCAGCACTTGCTCAAAGTAATAGACAAGGTAGGGAAAGTAACTCAAAACTGCCAGATGGTACCTGATTTATGGGGTTCTGGGGAGGGAGTGCCAGTACCGAATGACTGCAAAAGAGTCTCTTGGAGCCAGGGAGAATTTACTGTACTTTTTATGCAAGACTTAATCACCCTGATGGACGTTTTTGTAGAAGGAGCACATTTAAGCCCAATCAATATGGAAAACTCTTAAGAAATAAATAAGACCTCTCACTAGCTCAAACCACTGTTAACACAGAGCCTTTTAGGTGTTGGTAGGCAAGATCTTCCTCTAGAAGTTTATTGTATAACCACTCCAACCACCCCATTCTCTACTCTCCTAAAAGCTTTCACTGTGGCACCAGAGGCAAGAAGACAAAACGCATGTCCATAACTAAGCTACCTCAAGGCGCTCTTCTTGCTTACAGTAACTTAACTAATGGTTTAAATCAAAACTTTGTCTTGTCTCCAAGCATCTTAAGGGTCTATGGAAGATGTTGCAAGGTTTTCATTTCCATTGCAATGTGCTAAATACTACTAGAATTATGGGCACCATTCTCAGCAGCCTCAAACGCACTGGCCTTGCCTGCTTGGACGACCTTTGAACTTGCGTTTCTAAACCCTTTGCTCACAGAAAATATGACCAAAGGCAAGGAAGGTTGTGCTGGTCCGCACCTGCCCCGAGAGCCAGCCTCAGTGCAGTCAGAGCACAAGTAGCTGTGACGTTTTAGCTTTACCAGTTTGAGAAAAGCTGAAGTTTGTACCCTGCAACTTCAGCGCTGTTGACACCAGAGCCACTTTGATGAAAGCCAGCTCAGCTAGACTGCTCCTACTGAGGTCATCCCTGCAACTCTGCCATCGTGCATACCCAAAGGCTGACAGGCAATTGCACAGGCTTTAAAATTCCTTAAAACTCATTTTGACAGGAAAATACCTCTTGTCCAGAGGGTTCCAGCTGAGAAACACATGTCCACTCTCCAGAACAATAACCCCAGTGTCTTCCAGAGACCTGCCCATGCAGGGGATTTGTTTTCCGTCTTCCCGATCCTCTTCCTTCTCCCCATGAAAGAGCAGGGTCTCTTCAGTGCACGATCAGAGGGTCCTTGCCTGGGTTGGAAACAGAATTAGAAGAACTAGAGAAATTTTCCTACAAAAAATCAGCACAGTGTGATACTGTATCCTTTGTGTGAGCCACTTTTTCCATGGGTGGCTATGGCCTCCTCATTCTCCATGGGATGGTGGTGAGCACACCCTGTAAATTATATGGCACTCAAAGAATAAAGTCATGTTTAGTTCATCAGCGGCCTGTCCTCGCTCTGCCAGCCTTTTCTGGTCCTTTTGTATTGCTTCATGGTCTTCAATATTTATCTGCTTCCCTTTTTCATCATTAATAAAATTGTTTTATTTGCAATTTTCATCATCTACAAGCAGTGTAAGAACCAGTCGGTGTTCCCAGCACCCAGAATAAGAGAAAAGCCAGTAGCCTTGGCATATAAGAATAGATATATAGTGCCTGAAGGGAATAAAACACAGATCCACATACAACCCTAGGAAATAAATTTCCTATCAGGGAGAATTTATTCCCACTTTTAGTTGGACTATACTAAATTATACCAGCTCAGAGTGCCCAGCAAGTGATAAAGTGATTAGTCCATCCTCTGCTACACCTCCCCATTTAGTCCCTGTGGAACATAATTAATGTCCAATTTACACTTCTCTTGCAAAACATTAATAAACACCATAAACAAAATCTAACATCACACTGCCCAGCACCACCTCGCTTGGGCACCTCCCAAGATTCAATATTTTGCTGCAAATCACCACCATTTATTTAGACTCTTTCCATGCATGAGACAATGCTTATACCCAAGTTGCCAAGAAATAATTGTTCAGAGTTGTATGTATTGTATCAAATTCTTCAATAATATCAAGAAATAGCTGTATTTCAGTCATGCCATCATTGGCTACAAATTCAGTAATTTAAAAAAATATAAATTTGGTATGTTAGAGATGATTCTATATATGTATAAAGGTGTTACTGTTCATCAGCTATCATCCCTTAACATTTGCTTCATTACTTTATTAATGAAAAATGGACTTAGCAGGTGCAGTTCCCATTACAGCTCCCCAGGCTCTCCCTTTTGTACTTTTCATAATTTTCAAAAATTACAAAATATCACATCTTCTTTTCAATCTCTGCCTCAGATTTCTACAGTCACAACAGTTATTTTCAGCTATTTGAAAGGAGTTTAAAAATCCATGGGCTAATTTCAGGAACATCGCAGAAAATCTATTAGGGCAACTTACCATGTACTGCAGTTTCAAACACTAATGATTCCGCATTGAACTCTTATAGCCAAAACCTTAAGAATCAAATCTAGGAAGTGTTATATATAATATAGGATCTATTTAGTTTCAATGTGAAATCCAATTTGTATTAAAAGAACTATTGGTTACAAAAGATTTAATAAAGATGAAAAGAAATGATGTCTTAAAGTATAGCCCTGAAAGGGTAAACCGAAGTTTAATCTTTCAAGTTCAGCTTTCCATTTCATTACTGTTTCATTTTGATTTCACAGACCTAGAATTGTATTAAAACTTAAAAGTCAGGTACATGGGCAGTCTGTTTGGGTTTATTCGGGGTTCGTTTCCTTGAAAAGTATGGCGTTGTGGCTGGTTGGTTTTTTTTTTTTAACCTGAGATTAGGGACACTTATGGAGTGAAGTGAGCTTTCCTTTCAGCACAGAAAAATGTGGATGCTGGAATTATTTGTGTTTGAATCTATCCACAAGAATCTAGTCTTCCTGAGAAAATATACGCTTTTAAATATATTGGTAACTTCTGAAAAGAAAAAAAAAAATTAACGGTTTACATTTTTATTACTCTTTCAACTTCGTTAGTGTACCCTTTAGGAACTTTTTTGATCCTTCATATTTGTCAGCATTTAGCTGACCCACATCCCTATTAATCTTTAATGATTGCAATTCTTTCCTCCTAGCAAAAATCATTTTCCTACTAGATATGATTGTTAAAGATCCTTTTCCTCTCATCAAGTTTTGCCCCCTATTTGGCAATGTGCTTACATTGTGCCTTCTGGCCTGAAAAGCACTTACAAAATAATACTGTGAGGTCCTATGCTTCCAGTATTTCAGTCTCAAATGCACTAAGTTTACAAGGAAAAGACGTCTAATTCCTGGTCCTTCAAGTTCTACCTGGACGTTGACAACGAAACTGTCTCCTTTCCATTTCAAATGCCATGCGAAATAAAACTACAGTCTGTCAGATAAATTAGGCCTTTGGCCACGCCTGCTGTTTTCATTGGGCTTGTATAGATTGAATTGATTGGAAATTACTACCCCCTTGTTGTAAGGAGCAATCAGCAGCCTGCCGAAGTCTCAGATGCTGAGGTTTCAATGTTCACCACTGAAAAATTTAGGTTTTAGCTACATTTGATGCTTAGCTGTGTAGTCTCTGCAGGGCTAACAAGAGTAAAAAGCAGTCAAGACTTATTTCTGTCATAAAGTCGAGATCTGACTGAATGCACACAAGTAACAGTCATACTGAGGAAGGAGACGCAATCATTACCCAGTCGCTTTTCTGAGTAGAGCCACACTATAAAATCCATCTATCCATCTATCAGCCTTCATGTTTAAGAGTTTAGTGAAATGTCTGAGCTTGGTTTTGCTTGTCTTTTGTTAAGAAAGCAAACAGCAAATGTTTAGCACGTAATGTTTGTAAATTAAATGGAAAAAACTCATCAAAAATAACCTAAAAACTAAGACACTTATTCCAATTTTCCCAAACATAAACCCACATAATTTCCAATGAAACTTGGCCTAAGTATCAAGCAGCTTAAAACAAAACAACTACAGCTATTTTTTGACGATTTTAACAACTACGCTTGCAAGTACTGGTAGCACTTGAGAAGGCCATGCAGAGGAACTAGATCGAAAAGTAATGATGATCACTTTTTAATTGTGGCAGTACTTGATTTGTCACGAGCATGAAAATTGCTTCGTGACCCATTGCTAAGAGTGAGAAGAAGGCAATTGCTCACCCCAGGCGAGGGGCTGGCAGGCACAGAGGATCTCCTTCTCATTGCTCTGCCCTGGTGCCTCTTCCAGTCTTCCCTTCTGCAGATGGAAAGCCAGCGAGGGAAGTCCACAGGAGACAATTTTCAATATGAATTGGTTGAAAGCTCCAGAGGTTTGGCACAGTAAATATTTTTTCTCCCACTTTTCTTAGTGGCAGAAATCAATACAGTTGACTAATAGCAAGTCTCTCTTTCTTCCAAATGTTGTAACATAGGAATTTGAGGGAATTAAAGCAACCTTTGAAATGCCTCTTCTTTGCATTTCTTGTGTTTTATTTATCTTTACAAGAAATGAACACAGTTCATGTCACTGTTCTTGTTTTTGTAAGGGATTGGCAACCCCTCCTTTTCTGCCTGCAGGCCTTGGAAAAAATGTAATCTGCAGTCGTTGTAAGACCATCAGTAAATGTTTGTGTATTACAAGAGCAACTCCCAAAAGAAATGCAGATGTGCACGTACAAAAATAAGAGGCTTGAAAGGCCACAAGCTCCCACAAAGTTGTTCATAGTAACTTAAAGTGGACAAGTGTCAAAACATACAAGTTTTGGCTTTTGAATCCTCCTCCTCATAAAAGTTGCAGACAGAATACAAAGTTCTGTTTTTCTTAGAAAAAGGGTGTTTTTCTCTAAACAGGCAGAGAGCCCAGCTTTAGCTACTTGCTTTCTGAAATTCCTGTCGGTGTATAAAATGTAGGTGGTATACATTATCCTTTTTGCTAAAATGAAAAGAAAAACTTCGCTGATTGGTGGCCAGAGTTAATGGGAATTGATAAATTACTTTCCATCCCAGTGGACATGAAATCTCCAAAGTTTTAGATTTCAATTGAACGAGAAATTACTTCTGCAACTCAGTCAGCAGGATCGAATATAACTGTGTTTTTTTAATCTTATCAGAGTGTGACAAAAATCAGAAAATTCATAGCTTTGCAACTGCAATATGTGAATGCACAAGTCGCAATCACCCTGTTTAGGGAGTCGTAATTTATGAATGCCGCCTTCGCATTCACAATGCTGGTTTAAAATTTAGGAATCCTTGGGATGCTGGGAGGCAGCTCTCCAACTCCTGCCAGTTGCTTCACCTGGAGGGCCTGGAGGAAGGGTCGATGCCGAAAGGGTTACTCCTTCAACCAGACAAGCCCTGTTTTCGCGCTTCCCTGGGCACACCTTGTACTCAAAGGCACTCTGAGGGCTCAGACTCAACAGTTAGTTGAAATACAGTGCTGAGCAGGAATCCACTGGCTAGAGCTGGGGCTTTTCTCCTTTTTGTGTCTCTCTATTTGGCAACTTCAGCAATAAACACTTCCAACTAGTCCTTCAGAGGAACTGGTTGCTGAGGTGTTTGCTCTGCCCCGCGGGGAAGGCATGATGGAGGACCACCGGGGCTGGTGTTTGCTCCTGCAGTGCTGCGCTCTCGCACAAGCCCCAGCTCTAGCAGACCGATACAAACGAGCTCTCATTAGAAAAGGCTGTTTCCCAGCAGCACCTAAAAGAGCTGAAAGAGAAACTGCCCTCTCCACTGGAGGCCTCTGCCCTTCCAACAGTTCAGGTGAGCAGCATGGAGGCTGTGTGTGCTGTCACACTCCATCTGCCCCAGACACAAACAGCGGCCTCAGCGAGGTGTGCCCTCAGCCAGCCCAGAGATTGCGCCCATCCCTCCCGGCTGGGGCAGGCGCTTCGATGCTCGAGGCTTTTCTCATCTCCAGGCTGCACGCCACAGCTCTGGCGGGCGAGGTGATGAATCCTGACAAACACGGCGAACAGCATGCCTCAGACCAGCGCTCTGCCCCTCGCCTTCTCCCCCCACCCTGCCCTCTGCCCCCTCCCCTGCTGTGAGGTCCCGGTGCTCCCCGGGCATCCCACTTTGCCCCACGGAGACAGAGCCTTTGCCCCCAGGAGCCACCCTCAGCACAGCCCAGAGGCATGGCCTGGCGGGGTTTCTCCTAGAGCGAGGCTCACACTGGGAATGATCTAATTTGGGAATGTGGCACAGAGTTCAGATGCTTATCCAGAGTTTAAGGAGCAGATGAACTTTTTATTCTGCAAAATTTGGCTAGATCTTGCGGCCCTTATTCAGGCAAAGCTACAGCTGGCTTTAATGGGAGTTTTGGCTGAGGAGGGGAGGGAAAAAAAACAACAATAAAACACCTTAACCTTAAGCTGCAAAATTTAACTTTTCCCTGAAACTCTCATGAGATTTCTGCTCAGTTTTTTCCAGACTACAAGAACAATTTCAACACGCATTTACCCTTCTGCTTCCAGTCACAACGTGGAGCTTCAAATGTTGAACTAAGTCTCAATAAAAAATATGTAAGGAAAATTGAAGAGAGAAAAAAAAAAACAGAAAAAGATCTTGAGCACTGGACAAACATGGCAAAACCTCATTTTATTCCTGGATTTGTAAGGAACAACAAAAGCATGCTCTGTCATCCTTCAGTAAGAGATGTGTATTTGAAATATGTATGTTACGTAAACATGAAAAGCACGTGCAATACCACGTGCACAAAAAGCTCTCCCTTTTGACTGTGTAAAGATCCTGTTTGGTCTGAAATACGTACAACCAGCAAAGGCTGCCGGTGATGTACCTCTGCCTATGCACAACAGAGAGTGCGTGCTGCTGCAGCGCACATGGACTTTGTTATTTGTGGAAGCTCTGTATGAGAAAGCCGGTCATTTCCTCTCCGACAATAACAAGCTCGATAGCCATCTAATCGTGTATGGTAGGAGTGTAACTGCCTACTTCCCACTATAGCCACAAGATACCATTTTATTTCTGGCTCATCTAGCTGTTCAGTCTGTTGTGTCCCTGAGGATAATTAGTCCTGAACTCAGGGAAACTATTTATCTTACACCGGGGATATTCTATCAAATACCTCTTCACACAAAAACTCATTTAAAAGGATAAAAAACACTCCCTGAGGAACTGAATACATTTTCCGTCTTCTAGTCGTTTCCAGCAGGTGACATATCTGAAATCACAGAGCCTCCCTTTGGTAACTAGGTGGGAGCCAATTAGCATCGTTTTGAACTGGGGAAGCTGCATCACGACAGCCTCCGAGGAGCAAGTCCTATTTGTTGTAAACAAATCTGATTTGCTCAGTTTTGCCTCCCCACAAATATTACACAACAGTCATAGAGAAAGTTGCTTTACAGGGCAAGCCCCCATCGACACTGAAAACAGGCATTGGGTTTTTGTCCCCAGGAGAGGAAAAATAAACATGACAGTTTGCAGCTGCCACAGGTAGTGACTGCAAACTTAACTCTCTCACCAGAAGTTGCCCCCAGGGCTTCTTTAAATATTCCACGACTAGCTATGTCCAAATGCATCTCCCAAGGGATCAAAATTCATTTTTCTTTCCCCTGACAGAAGGCATTGAGTGGTTGCTACGAGTTTGCTCTTAGAGCCCTTTTGCATCACCTGCTTGCAGAAAGAAATATTCTTTGAGGCTTTTCCTGATGCAGTAACTGTCTATGACACCAGGGCTTTATTTTGGCCGGAGATGCCCACAGTGTTTTTCTGGGAGGACAAGCATCTTGTTCAGACCCCATTAAAAGCGGGACCTTAGCTCTTACAGCAGTTTGGGAAGTCTCTGACTCTGAAACTAGAGGTTTGCTGGTCCAGTAAAAAGAAAGAAACCCCAATGAATTGGACTAGGGATATAAAGTGGATGAACCTGTCTAGGGGTAAGTCCCGGGTATGTGCTACATCTTAACTAGCAATGTAGGCATGCCCTGATTTCCACACTTGGAGAAATAAAGTATGTCTAACACATTTTAAAAGCAAAGGAGTTGAAGGACTAGCGCAACTACATCTGCCTGGGTCTTCTCATGCGTGCAGACACAGCCCTTGTGCACTAAAGTCTGCTGGATGACAACTTCGAGCAAAGCCCTTCACGGATCTCGGTGGAAGACTGTCTCCCCTGAAGTGCGCACAAGAGGCACTTGCTCCTTAGGAGCAACACGAGGTAAATCTGAAAGCCTTGCATGGTGTCACAGTTCAGCCCTTACTAAGGAAAAATTTCCTAATTAAGGACTGAATAATGGTATGGAGCTGAGACATGTTCCTACCAATCTATCAGGCTAACTGGCCATGATACACTGTCTGGATAACAAATGCCATTCAGTCCTCATTAACATGTCCTTTATTAAAACCTATATGGAGAGGGCAGAAATAAAAATGACAAGAAACGGTGCATAAAGCTGATGCCCCACATGGACCCCATGGTGTAAGCACTGTGACATGCTGGCTCTGTGGGAGTTTGCCAATGCTTTCCTGGGGGGACTGGGATTTCCAACCTTAAGCAGCAAATAAGTGCTGGACGCCGTATCTCAGCCTGGTAAGTTGTTAAGCAGAGAGCTGTGACCAGCTAGAGAACAAAGTGATTTTAATATTCATGTTGACCTAATATGGACAGATTTGCATGCACATTGGCTGGGTTGAGAGCCCTCTAGTTTTTCTATACTAAACTCCCATTAATCTCCGTGAAAGTTATTCTAAAATATGAATTCTTTATTGTCAAAGCTGGTTAATAAAGTTCTTGCCCGCCCTCCAATCTCAGGCACTAATTCCTGCTCCTCCTTGTCCTGTTTGTGAAGTCATGGCTTAAGGATGTCATTGAACAAACACAGATTTAAAAAAGAAAAAAAAAATCAACCAAACAAAAAAAAACCAAAACAACCACAACAACAAAACAAAACAAAAAACCACACAGAAATCTAGAAAGGGCTGTTTTCATTGTTTTACCCTTACAAAACATTTTTTCACCTTAAGCAGTGTGAAAGGTTGTCTCCTTCTGTGCATGTACAGCAAGGAGCACATGCTTCTTTTGAAAGGGACTGTCACCCTGTCACCGTGAGCAAAATCTCAAGTCCTGGCTTGGTTTTGCTTCTGTCTTTAACAAGCAGAAACTCCCATTGGTATCAGCCCTCATTAAGGGCTGGATAAGGAGATGGGGCCAGGACGTACTCTAAGCAAAACATTGCTACTGATCTGCTTTCCAGAAGGCCCCACAAACATCAGAACTGGTGCAGCTGAGGGGAAGGACAAACTGCAGGCAGAGCTGCGGGAGGGGACAGAAACATTTTTAAATGGCTTTGTCACTGGAGAGACTGTAACACAAAATCCAGCTCCTAGGTACCTTGGAAGATCTAAGCTTAGCGTCTCTGTCCCTCAATTTCCCCATTTTTCCTGTATTGAAAAAGGCTTTTCCCACCTAAAACCACATTGGCGGGGCTTTATTAACTGAGGTCTGTGAAGCGCTTTAATGAAGACAAATGTTATGTTACGTTGCCAAGTATTACACTTACATGCATGTTAAGCTGTTAACAACAACGACAGGGAGCTAGGAAGATCTGGCAGAAGCGTGCTGAACTTATCATGCTGAGGTAGGCCAAAGTGAAGTAGACACAGTCTACAAGGCATGTCTCCATAGCAGCAAGAATAGGATTGCATTAAATGTCATATTTATCTAGACTTCACCATGAACTTAATCATAGTGAGGGAAAAACAGAGCCACAAGGAAACAGCGAAGTCTCGAACAATTACAATATATTAAAGCCCTTAACAGTATTGAAACCTCTGATGCTAAAGTTTCTCTACGTTTTATTTAATTCTCTTTAACCTCCTGGGCTTCAGAAAAACAAAAGAATAAAGCATCTGTCTTCTGCAGCCTTCTGCAGTATGCATGTGAATACAAGGACAAATCTTGTCAGATGCACTAGACAGCTGTAAAAGCAACAGATTCTCTTCAGTCAGTTCCTAGATAAGGAAGAGGAGTCAGCTGTCCCTGGGTCACAGGCAAGGAAGTAGTGATGCTTCTATAAATTCGCCCAAGATGAATTTTGGCAAATACCTACTTCATAACTGAGGTGAATTTGTCCCTTTTGCAATGGCAACTGAGGGCACGACAAAGCAAATGAATAGGACCTCTTAAAACAAAATGTGTGGGCACAGGCATTCGCATCCTGTTGGTGGAACGGCGCAGATGAGGAGCGGGGCTGGATGGGGTCTGGGATTGAGTTTTGCAGAAATGAGATGTGTGTTTGGAGGGTGTCAGAGGTAGGAGACGTGGTCTCAGATAGGGGGTTACGAGTGAGTGGAGACTGGCAAATTTTATCTATATTGTTCTTTAGAAAATACTTCAGAAAGCTTGTCTGAGGCCCTGTATCAACTATGGCCATGCCTTTCTGAGAGACAGGTCGCATGCAGGTCTATAAAACATTACATAACACTAAATACCCAAGGACTTGCTTTAAAACATGTATATTAAAGTCATCCCACTGCTCAAATCTTTATACTGACCTATCCTGACCCATATACACACATTTTTTGAAATGTTTGTCACCCTCCTTAGATCACAGCGATTTAAAAATTTCTTACCACAATTCCTCCAGGCTTACATATCATTACCAACAATGAAGACTTTGCAAGGATGAACAAAGTGAAAGCTCTGCTGATTGCACACAAGGATAAAGAAAATGTAACATATTTAATAATAGTTTTAAAAAGCAAACAAATGCTGTATCCTTGAGTGCATGTGCCTACAGCAAAGTACATTCAAGGAAAAGCTTTTGAATAAGAAAATGATGCTTTTCAATTTTTTTTTTACTTAATTAAAGCTTAAATTTCCCCTTCAGTTTTCATGAGGAGAATATTATTTTTAATTACTGTATGTGACCTTTTTATATTTTAGCCTGAGTATGAAACATCCTCAGTATGAAATATCTCGATCAATGAAAAGTAATTTAAAACAACCTGAATAAATACATGCTTATTTGAAGGAGGAAGAACTTGAAACTTGCACTCAAGTTCCAGCAGCTCTTGATCCTACGATCTTACTTGGATAGCCCAGAGCATTCGGGAGACCTCAGGGAAGGACCTGCACTTGCGTGAGGAGCAGAGCTCTGCCCTCTAACTGGTAGTACAGAGGATCACGCACTAGCATTTTCTGAAGGTTCTTTTCCCTTCTGTAGTCCCCCTTCCCTTTTCTTAATTAAGTTATTGCCTTTGGTGACCCTGGGGAGCCAAAGCCCAGCGCACATGGGAATTCAAAGATTTGTGCACCATGGGACCTTCTCCACTACAGGAATTTCCACCAGCTTTTGGGGGAATTTTCCTTCTTCCGGTCCTATTCTATACTTGTTGCAATAAAAACATAATAAGTAAATAAATAAATAAACCTATTAATCCACTTAGTAAGGAGTGGTATCAACTCTGAGAGCTTCTGCTGAGATAAATAAGGTTACATTGAACAAAAGCAAGAGAACAGTCATTTGACAATCTCCAAACATCTTGATTCAAGAAAACACACAAAGGTAGAGCAGGTTATCAGGAACCTACCTCACCCTCCAGCCACAGTACACCCTTTCCCCTTCTTTCATTCTGCACTTAAGTGTAACCACCTGGCTAGGATTACACAGCCTCTGGTAATGAGAGTTTAACATAACGATTGGTGTCTTAGATTAGTGTCATCAAAAGTGATTCACTTGGTGGAGAACAGCACATTATTATTATAAATGATACTAAATCAGAGTTGGGTGAACATTTCCCACCAAGAGTGGAAAATACAAAACTGCTGAATGACAACTGCAGAAACAGCATATAAGTATTCAGGGTAATATGCAGTAAAAAAAACCCTTCTGCTTTAAAGGACGAGTCCTTAAAAATTCATTTAGCATAATTATCAAGAATAATACAGTTTTCGTGGCATGATGGAGCAGAGGGGGGGAAGGACATGATCTCACCAAGCCATGCAACCGGCATTTGTTAGGCATCGCAGAATTTTTCAGAATTGACTCATTAGACAAATTAAGTCTTTGTAATCAATATTGTACTACGAATTTATGCCTTCTTTGCAGATTTAAAATTTAGTTAGAATTTATTTTTTTAAAAAAAAAGTGCTTCTGTCTGCCATGCTCAACTCGTTAGTCTTATCTAGGACTTTAATTGTGACTTTGTAATCTATAAATGATAAAGCCTGAGTCATGCAAGCCATATGGAAGCATAAAGGTTACTTAAAACACAAAGAGAAAAGAAAAAACGCTATTTCCCAGATCTTGTTAGAGGAATCTCATTAAATAGAGGGAAAAAAAATAGGTAATCCTAGTTTAGAAACTATTTAATTGGATACGATCATGTCTGCAGTTTTCTGTTGAACTGTGAAGTATTGTTGAAGACAGAAGGCATACTCCTTTTTTAAGCGGCATATATATATATACACACACCCATACCTAGACACACACTTGTATGTGCATATATATCAGACAATATTAAAGTATTCTTTAACAAGTATTTAAATAAAAAAAATGCTGACATGTTCTGTGTCAGCTTACACAGCTCAGGTGCCACAGCAGTCTCTCAGACTACATTGCCGCGGTGACTAATGCCACCCAAGGCCTCCAATGACTGCATGACTCAAATATTGAAACAAAACAGGAGGCAACTGCTCCAATGTCTGTGCTCTCAAGATGCCAGAATGGCGAATCTTTAACCGTTCCCATGAGTGTGGAAGTCCTTTCCTCATGATGATCCCTCTCTGTCACCCCTCATGCTTCCTCCTGGTCCTTCCTCTCCTGTGTCCCCCCAGGTCAGTGTTGCTCGCCCAGCTGGTTTTGTGAGGCCATGTGCCAACCCAACAAAAATATTTTTTATTGTGTGCTAGATTAAAAGCAGAACACAAGCAAACTGATTTTTAGCCTGAGGAGTCCCCGGGTTCCACTGGCTGGCACCCGCACAAAGGTGCACAAAACTATGCTTTTACGCACACAAGAGCGGGTTTTCTAAGACTCCAGTAACCTGCGGCTGCACGTAAAGGTGTGAGTAATTTTTGCATCACGGCAGCCAGACACAAGAGGCCACAGTGCTCACTGATAACTTTTCACCATTATCAATAAAAAGGTTAAAAATAAAATCCCTAGGTTTCCCTATCAGAAATTCTTAAACTGCTCATAGTACACAAATGCCTTGACTATCTATAACGAGATCTACTAGACTGACATGGGTTTAGCATGTAAAACCCATCTTCCAGAGAAGCTGAACCCAGTCAAAAAGAATGTTGCCTAAAATATCCTTAACCTCCAAATAACCTAGAGTCAGTCATCCTTAACCTCCAAATAACCTAGAGGCAGTCACCAGACTGTGACTGACTCTGAAGAATCTTCCTCTTGACTCTGAAGGAAAGGTCGGTCTCTGGTAATACCCCTCTTCTGCTTGCCACATCTATGAACAAGCTGCAATTCTGCTGAATTAAAACTTTTTTTGACAAATACACGTGGTCCGTGCATGTGGAAATATGGTAATTGAGGTGTACAGGGGGGGCAGGGGAGGTGTAAATAGGGTGGAGTATTTAGAATTATATGTCAATATTCCTAATTAGACTGAATCTGAGAATCCAATGTGATGGGTTTAGAGAAGTCGGGATTATTTATTTATAGCGAATAAATCTTGGTATTGGGATTCAGGTGATTGATCCTAATCCTAGCTCTGTCACTGCTTCAGAATGGCATCTTGGGCAAGTCACTTTACTCATTTTATTTTGCATTAGAAATGACAAACACTACTCCTTTCAGCAGAACACTTAATGATGTCCCTGAGGAAACATACAAATATTTTTACTTACCTGCCTTATTTATGTGATGTAGACTGTGATACAGTGGAAGACCAAAGGGATTTGCCAGAGTTGTCTTTATGGATCAGAGGTAGCTCGGTGGGAAGAGGACAAATGATTTCAGAGGAAGCCTATTCTAGGTGGCCTCACAAGGGTATTAGTCACCCTGATGACTCAGAAAAGGTAACTCTGATTAAAGCTATTGGCAACCAAACAAAATATAAGTAAGGCCAGTTTCTGAGCACTTTAGCACATAGCACTGCTAATGGCTTTTATTTTAAATTAAAAGCTTCTACTCAGCGGGAAGCGAGGCACTGGAAGTGGCATCAGAAAGTTTTTGAGCAATTGGCAACCCAGCAGCAACATTATGTTACATACAAATCATTTGATGTAGTTTTAACCACCTTTTCTAATGGTTGAGATAGCCCTCCAGATATCAAGCTAATAAAAATGACATCGTGTAATTTGACAAGCCTGAGCAATTGACAGGCCTGCAGAATACAACTGTCAATGAGATGGTTTTAGTTCAAGGTAATCCAGCTGCTGTCTCAGCCAGCTCAGTCTCAGTCTCTGCAGAAAATCGTGAAACTTGTAATCTGTATACTCTGGGCATTCTGGTCTAAAGCCGGATATCTCCTTCACCGTCTATTCTCCCTCTGTTTTGACCTGTTACCCGTGTGCCAGGTCTATGCTTCTCCAAGCAATAAACAAAACAAACAAAAAAAAATCATAAAGAGCAGCACATCCAACATCAGTGGATCTCATTAATTCTCCTTTCATGAAGGGCAGGTTTATCTGCTTAACTGAATAAAGTTTATCAGGCGCCCCGCAAAAAGCCATCTCAATTTGTCAGACCTTCCTCATCTATGTCCTGCCCTCTTCAGAAAAGGAGTGGGAGGGGGATGAGGAGAGAGGGCTGGAAGGAGTAACAAGAAGGAGATGACAAGGCAGCACTAGTACGCAAATTTTCCAGAATCCCCTTGACATTAGGTTGCAGGCTCTGTGCTTGTACAGGAGTGAGATCATGTCAGTTTGGTGATGTCCTGGCAATGGACAGTAATAACAGGTCCACTTAATTCTTTCAGGTTTGTCAGAAATGACGAGTATCATTCTCCTAGGAAGTTCTGCTGACAACTGGGACCTGCGGCAGCATGGAGAGGTGCTACCAAAGTGACTCATCAACTGCCCAGAGAGATCTAGATTATACAGTAGTAAGGAGTACTGAGTACAGCGCACGCTCGAGTGCAAGACCAGCATGGAGCAGTTACTCGTGAAATGCTAGTCAGACAGAGGTAAAAACCACAGATTGCCAAAACCAGCTTGTCTCTTTTTACTGGTATTTATTTTGGAAAATGCAAAACAGATGGCAAAGTTGTCTTGTTTCTTGCAGGATTTCAGTTCTGTTGTTTGCTCGTTTAAAGGAGCTGTGGATAAATCTTTTTAATGCCTTACTTTTGTAAGTGGCAAATTGTGTCAGACATCAATGGGCTGGGCAGATCTGACCAGTGCAGAAAAGAAGAAAGTATGGGTTCGTGATATTGCAAACACCATCATTACGATCGTTTAAATGCTGTTTCAAGGCATTTCTAAAGCCGCTGTGCATGAAGTGAAAAATTGACAAGCATATTGAAATTATTGTGTAGAGTGAAATATGCCGGTACCCATCAATGAACTCCATCTCTTATGATATATTGGACACACGTCCAGGATGCTTGAGAAACGTGTTTATAGTGCACTCCAGACAGGCTGGCCCAGGAAAAAAATGCCTGAGCAGATTGGAGAATTATCCCTAAAACGTGGCAGGACAGCAGTCCAGAGACATCGAGTACAGTGCTCTTAACTATCAACTGAGTTCCCGTGAAGAGGTGGAACAAGCTTGGCTGAAACGGGAGCTGTAACCCTGTGGCTGAATGCATGGCCAAAGAGACACAAATCCCAAGTACAGGTAGTAGTGAGAAAAGCAAGTCACCGGCCATAACTTGGAAGCATGGCTTCTGGGAGGGAAGCAAGAAATTTTATTCTGCAGCGCTGCCCAGGTGCAAGAGAGAGAAGGTACAGGGAGAGGTCAGGGCCTCCAGTATGTTTCAAGTGCTTATAGTAATACAGTGGTTGGTCGGGCAATTCACTGCTACACCTGTGTACCACGTTGCGTTGTGCCCAAGGGGTCAAGCTGAAGCCCAAAGATCTCCCAGTCCAGGTGTGGGACAGGCGTGTACCCAGGTGCGGGGCCCCGATCCGCACAAAGGCGTAATTCAGGAGAGGTAAGTGCGAAGTGCTGCCCTTAGGTAGGAGCAGGTGGTGGGTGCTGGCTGGCAGGGCAGCAGCTCTGCGCAGAGGGCTGGCCGCAGAGGTAAAACAGCTCTCGGGCACGCCTCGGGCACACAACACGGTGCTGTTGTGGGTAAAAGTAAAATGTCGCTGTGGGATGAGCAGAGAGGCTGTGTTAGTAAGGAGTGAGATACAGTCCATCCCCCCCCTGCAGCACTGACCCAGGCACGATGTCCTCTCTGAAGAAACAGTGGGCCCGCTTTCGGGCATCATACCTCAATACAGGCATGTGGCAAGCCAAGGGAGTTGAAAGGAGGGTAGGGTGAACTGTCAGAGGTCCAGAAATGGTGGCCTGTGAGAGGAGAGAGGAGGCTGGTGGTTGTTTAGTGTAGGGCAGAGAGGACCGAGGAAGGACACGATAACACTTTTCTAAAAGGCTGCTGCAAAGAACAAGCAAATAAACGGATTTAATCTCTGTGGAGGGTAGGATAAGAAATAATGAGCTTAGGCTGCAGCAAGAAAGACTTAGTTTAGACATTAGGAAAACTTTCTAGTGATAAGGATAGTTAAGCACCGGAATAGGTTATCTAGCGAGGCTGCAGACGCTCTGTCACGGGAGGAAATTTAAGGCCAGGCTGGACAAACAAACGACACAGGAATCTTGTCTCAGAAAGGGGGATGAGCCAGATGATATTAACAGGCCCTTTCCAGACCTACTTTTTGCTGATTCTCTGTCCTAAACATAAAATCCAGCTGTGAGCCTCTGGAGCAGCCTGTGTCAAGTACAGCATGGTTTAGATGTTTCCTGAATGAGTTTTCTGAAAACAAAACAACTGCAACAACAAAAAAGTCCTGGTGCTGCAAGCTCTTATGGCTTTGTCTTCAGTCTCACCGTACTTGACCCATTTCTTAAAACTCTGGCTCCTGGAGTCAAGCAAATTCATGAAAGCTAAGCTTAAATAAGCAAAAAGTTGTCTAAATTTATGGTGCAGGAAAAAAAACAAAATAAAAGAGATTAAAAGCACGACAGAGAAGTACTTCCAGCAGTTGTAAATCCACAAGAGAAGTAAAATACATTATTTAGCTTAAAAATCAAAAAGGAGTTGATTAAAAAGAATACCAGGCCAGACTTTTAATCTGACCACAGAAAGATGCTCTCATGTTCGTTTACTCTTTTGTTGTGGTTCTGATGAGCTCAGGCACACTGGCACAGGGCTGCATAAGGAAATTTTATATCCCTTTTCTGAATTGCAGACTTCTTTTTCCAAGGCTGTCAATCACTCCCTGCCAATAAATTCCCTAAATAAAAACTTTTAAAATAAATAAAACCCACAAATAAAACTGATAGTGAAGAATTAGTTGAGTGCATGAATATAATGATACTTATCATGAAAATCGCTGCAGTGTGAGTTTTCATCTGACCCGTCATCACTCTGCAATCTCTTTCATTATCATAAATCAAAAAGCATTGTTTGGTTTAAATCACTTGCTGCTTAAAGATGAATCACCTTTGATTTCCTGAGTTTTGCTTACAGCAAAAATAAAAAAAAAACTTTCAAAAGTGTACAACAGTAAAAATTTCAGGTCTCACTTTGCATATAAAAAAAAAAAACTCAGAGAGCTCTAAAACTTAATCTAGCAAGCAACATAAAAATGAAACAGAACTGCGATTTAGGAAAAAAAATATTTCTCCATCTGTGGAGCTATTAATCCACAGTTTGGTCCAGAGAGTGCATATAGAGCAGTCTGTGAAGAGGGACCCCATGCTCTAATGGCTTGAAGAAGATAGGCCCTCGAATGTTTAATCTAATTACAGGTGCATATCTAAGCTTCTCTGTAACATCTGTCCCCACGGATAAGAAACCACTAAGCAACCTGTACTGGATTGTGCAGACACCAGCTACATGGCTTAAAGCGTATCCTGTATGTTGATGACTGGTGCACAAATCGCCCAAGCCACCCCAATAGGTTTGCCCCTGCTGAGAAACAGAGTTCTCCCCTCCCTTCATCCTGCTGCCTTGACACTACACCCCGTGCCCAGAAGTGCAATTAGATTCTTGCCACTTTTTCCAAAGTCAGGAAAAAACAGGGTCGTTTAAAAAGTCAGTTGAATAAACTGATGAGCCCAATGGGCTGGAACAGCAAAACAGATCACAACTTGGCGTAAGTCATCCCCAGGGGGGAGATGCAGAAGAAATATGTTTCATGCAGTCATATCTAGGTTTGTTCTGTGAAGAAAACTCTCATAAGAAAAGAAACAAGTGAAAATAGAAGAGGCTTCATTCTTTATGTCTCCCATTAGCTAGAACCCTCATGGCAATTCCCATCAATTTAACTTTTGGATGTCTGGATACCAGCCAGGGAGCACTCAGCATCCATATGCTCGGCAAAGAGAGCAACAGCAACGATGCAACGCTGTTGTCAGGCGAGGCAGGTAAATCACTGCATATTTCTTCACAAACCAAATTTTCTGAAACTTGCCACCCAACTTCAGGAAACTGAAATTAGCAGAGTTTGGTAACGAGCCCTGCATGTCCCACTAGCGACCCCAAATCTCAGAGCTTGCCATGTTTGTCCACTCAGCCATATTTTCTGACCGTCCTTTATGCCGTGAGAACAATTGGAAATGGTTTCTTGCACAGAGACAAGTTATCATCTGTTGTCTTTGGGAGGCAGCATAATCTGAAAGGGAGGGAGGCAGGGAGGAGGAGGGGGGCTGGAGTCAGGTGCACGTGTGTTTTAATCTCAGTTCTGTTGCTAACCGTCTTTGGGGAAGTCAGTTCTTCTCAGCCTCACTCTCCTCTTTCCCTGTAAAACAGAGGCCTTATACACAATTGTGGGGAAAGTGTGCAATTTGTTAAACATATGAAGCAGTAAAAGAGCAATTCATCTTGCTAATTTTAGCTGTCTGTAAGTTAGTATCTGGTCTAACTAGGTTAGACAGCCTCTACAGCCCAGAGACAGAGAGGTTGGATACATCACCTCCTTTTCTTCCACTGGTTGTGGAAGGAGGCCAGATACTTGGCTTTTCAATGACCACGTTTAGGCAAAACTAATCCCACCTTTGATGTCCAGACTCATGCTAAGGGCCAGGAATCTTCTGCTGTTGGCACATCCCAGCATGTTCTAGTAGAAAGCTGAAGGATGTGTTCATGGTGAGAAGGCTTCTGCATTTTTCTTTCCAGAAACTGTGTAAATTCAGAAGCTGTCTTTCCCTTTACTTAGCCATTGAGTATTTAGTTGAGACATTAGGAAAATATCACTCTCTGGCTTTGATCTATCACTGCTGCTAGGTTGCCAGCTTGCTCCCTTCTGGCAGCACCTCAGCCCCTATGAAGTACACAGGTAGGATTTTCATATGTGAGCATCCCTTGTCTCAAAGCAAGAAAGATTACTGTTGTAACATGCCCACATGCTTTAACGAATATTCCTGTCACTGTACAGACAACCACTGTACAGACCTCACTCCTCACGATCTTTAACCAAAAGTTAGGTGTGTCTTTTGGAAAAGCAATGAGGCAGAGGGAAAGAGTGCAACCCGCTATATAAGAGCACAGTCTCTCCTTAGGAGAGAAGACCTCCAAATCCTGTACACCTACAGAGATGCTGCAGAGCACACTCAAATTTAATACAAGCCCAAGAGACATCAAAGAAGAAGGGCTTGTGGTCACTATTGCCTGGCATTGCATTCACATGCAAGTCACAAGGAACTTGTAGTGAGTTTTGAAGTCTTATCCATGCAGTCACAGGATTGTATTCTTCGCATCATTCTTGGATGGTATCTTTCCCTTAAAGCTGGATGTTCTCTTCATCATATGGAATAATAGCCGGTACTGCAAAAAACAGCTTCTGGAGAATCTGTGGTGCCTTTTGCCCTCCAAACCCCTTGGCTGAGCTAAAATTTTCTAATGTATTATATTACTTCCATTAACGGTAATAAACAAGCATTTCCATAGCAATTTCCATAATCAAAGTTCTCTACTCAAGAGCTCCTCTGGAACTATCAGCTGACTTTGCAAGGAGGAAACCAAAGCAAAAGAATTATGCAAAATGCTCAAAGCCACAGAGGCAGACTCCAACGGAAAAGAAAAAAAAAAAAAAAGGGGAAAAAAAAAAAAACACCAAGCCCTTTAGTTCTATCCGGGCTTACACCCCGAGGCAGTCCCTGTCTTTCACAGCTAGGGACCAATTCGGATACCATTTACACAAAGATAATTCCACTGGCACTTTCAGAGTTAGCCCTGATTTACTGCACCATCTGTGAGATCAGCATGCAGCACAAGACACTCTTATGACTGGAAAATACTTTACTGACAAGGAAAATATATATACGGATTTCTTCCTGCTCTCTGTTGCTAATCTTTAATGGCCACCTTTCACCAAATACTTTCAGTCAAATTTTGACTGAAGCAAAAATTTTTCAAATGTAAATAGCCTCGTTAATTGGGTTGGGTGTGATGTGTCATACTGGACACACAGCTCCTTTGGCTTGCAGTTTGACCTTGTCGAGACACTTGTCTTAGTACTTCTCTTTTCCATTTGATTGTGTTTTCTGCTTCTTGATAATACAGTCATCATCTGGATTTTGTGATTTGCATTATATCTCCCATCTTCTCAGCAGTAATAACAACCTGCCTGTGGAAAAAAAAATCCTGAAAACAAAACCCTGTATCCTCTGCCTACTCATTTGATTACAGGAAAGTCCCCAGTTGTACCTGGAGAATTTTAACAAAGGATTGATGCCTCACCGAATCATCAAGCACTGCTTCTTTCTGGAAAGGGGGTGAAGAGCACCGCCTGGCACCTGTCTTCATGCAGATATAATGCCTAGAGACTGAAATAAAATGTTTGCTAACACAAATTAAAAAAGTGGTTGATAACTAGTGTATTTCAAGTGTTTCTCCACCTTCATCCTGCCTTTCTTAAGGTATACTTGCAAAATCATTGAAAGAAAGAACTAACCAATCCTTATTAACAAGCGTGAAATGGAACCACCAAGATGAAATCACTCCAGTGACTCCGTGAAAGATTTGGTTACACAGGGGAGCCCCTCACTAAGTTACAGTTTGGATGAATTCCCCCTATCTCTGGTTGCCAAAACTTCTGAGCCATTGCCATTTCTTCCATGCTTTGGCACAGGTGCCCAACCGGGGTGTCCCCACCTCTGATCCTTCCCAGGTTGCAAATTCTAATGTAAAAAGAGAAAAAGTACAGAGCCAGAAAACCTCACCTGCTCTGTTGTAAGCAACAACACGCTGTGGCCTTCTTCCCCCTGCTTTTCAGAGAACAAAGGGAGCAAAACATTAGCAACTTCACTCGTGCTTTCCCTTGAGCTTCTGAGGTAACTTTGCAACAGAGAAAAACCTGTGTGTCCCGCTCAGGCTGCTGCCCAGGCCCCCTCCGTGGGAGGACCAGGCTTGTTTGCTCCTCTGAGGGCTGTGCAACGACAGCAGTTGTGTTGGGGCTGCTAGTGCTGCCAATGGAGTCAGCACAGGTGTTGTCGCAGCAACGAAAACATCTGGGTGTGAGACCCAAAGCATCTGTGTTGTCTTTCTGGTTACTGACATCAGCATCTGAGTTAAATTAAAAATACATGGCTATGGGTATTTGTAGGTATAACACGTGTAATTTGTTCTCATGAGAATGTATCATATGAAACACTTGAAAAATACTAATTCTTATTTTAGAACTTACCACTAAAAGACCCATGTTCAGAAACATTTAATTTGGATAACAATTTTAGGGCAGATGCTCAGATTTCTGTGCTGTTGAATTGACAGAGAAAACTGTGGTTTCTAAAAAGTGCAATACATTGTACTGTATTAAGGCAGTCATTTTCCAGAGAAACTTCAGATACATTTCACACTGCATCTCCTTCTGTCTTGAATGTGGCTTCTATAGGACAAGGTTGGAAAAACAAATTATTCTCTCGGTCTGTTTGGGCAATTTATTAGTTCTTGATGGTACCTGGATTTTTCACTAAGTGTGGAATTATCATCAGTGATATAGCTGGTGTACAAGAAAAGATTAAACGGTGTAGGGCTCCTTAGCTTGAAAAAGGAGATATGTGATTGAAGAAAATCATGAGGGGTTTCAAGAATGATTACCAGAAGTGCTCAAAAAAAAAAACTCAGCGGGGAATATTACTCACTATTCTTTTCAATGCAAAAGGTGGGGGTTGTCACAGAAATCATCAGGCTGCAGGGTAAAAAGGAGCAAAAGAAGTGCATTTTCACACAGCACCAAGTTAAACTGTGGAACTCATTGCCATTGGACAGTGCAAAGACCAAAAGCACAAGCAGATTCAGGTGCTAATTATAAAAATTTACAGGAAAAAACCTACAAATTGGGACTAAATACAAAGATGTGGACCGAATCGAAAGTTCAGGAAATTCATAAGATTTCAGATTATGCTAGAATATCCTGGGAGAAGGACAGATGCGATCACCTACCTCTGCTAGCAACGTATATATCCTTCTCACTGGACATGGCTGGTGTGAACTGGTCAGGGCCAGAGACAAATGGCAAAAGAGCAGCAGAACCCTGACTGCATCTCATCTCAGCTCAGAGTGCATTAATGTTCATTCGGGTAAGGAACTAGCAGTCTGAGCAAATGATTAATTGGCATGTATTGCCAAATCTAAGACTAAATTCTGCTTTAGCAGCCCTGGCTAATCTCCCCACCAGGAAAACAGGAACTATAAAAACTTTCTTCTCAGATGTGTTTTGAGGACTAACCACATCAAGCCCCTGAATTGTTTCTAATTCCAGCAGCACTATCACCAAGCCACTTAACACTTTCATGCCACCTTTGGCCTCCACATTTAGAACAGCAGCTATTAACAGTAACTTTATAGAGCATGAGTGGCCACTCTTGGCCAGGATCCCAAAAACACCCTTCCTCTTTATCAGCTCACAGATATAAGAGGTGGCAAGGGAACTATTTCCATCAGCAATGTCCCATTTATCTATGAATGAAGTGAGTCAAACTTTGTCTTGAAACTAGGAGGGGGGAGAAAAAAAAAAAAACAAAACAACAAACCACAAACCTGAACAAAAAGACAAGAAATTCTCACCACACATATGAGAGGTTACTGCAGATAGAAAAAATAGAAGCTTCCTGGGGTTAATTATAAAGGAAATCTGGAATCCATACCAAAGCATTATCCCTAATTACTGCCATTAGTTGAATCAAGCTGTGTCTTCATGGGGGAGAACGCTACAAAGATGCAGCGTTCTTCTCCTGCCTCTGTCTCCTCTCTCTGCTGCCCACCACCACGCTGTGGTCACACACACTGCAGAAAGCAGGTGAACTCATCCTCCAGTGTACATGGCTCCAACAACTCTCCTGCATCCTTGTCTTCAGGCGTACCAGCTCTAGCAAGTTCTACATGTGTCTATATATTCCTCTGAAAACATGTGGTCCTTAGGCCAGTGTCACAGCTGCTTCAGAGGTCCTCAGCAACCAGCCCCTGTTGCCCACCCATCACTACAAGCCCTGCCATGGGGGAAGAAAGGGAAGGCCAAAGGTCCAAGAGTTTCAAAATCTCTGGTGCATCCCAGACATGGTGCTGGTGCAGATAGAGGGAAGGGTGGAGGGGCACCACTGCCTCAGTCCACCACTGCCACAACTGCAGCACGTCCTTTCCCCTGCTGTTTAGCTGCTGGTTTGCATATTGAGATGAAACTAATTCTTACTACTGGCCTACACATAAAACTTAGCAAGGTAGGACCTGAATATTGGTCCTGAAGGTTCCTCTGTATCAGTGGTCACAAAACCAGGTCCCTTTTTTCACGTGACTCCACAAAACACAAAATGCAGCTGTGCAAGGCATTATGGTTAGTAAAATTTAGATTGTGACCATTTTATGGCAATGTCTACTTTATGTTAGATGATGCACAAAAAGAGGTGAATCTCCTCTGGATGAGGACAGTCACATCAGTTAAAACAGGAATTTTTGTCTAAGTTCACCACATCTCCATCAGACGTACCGCTCTCCAGGACAGCGATTGTTTCTCCACTTACAAATGAGTTTCTCTTTTTGCAGACATGTAACTAAAACACTAGACATCTTAAATCAAGAAGTACATTATGATGCTCTGCCTGTCCCAAAATACTCTGGCATGCCGCACATGAGTTGACATTCACTTTCAAGTGGCTGGGACTGTACAGTACTCCCAAATATTTTCTAGCAGGATCCAGTGCCCTGCAATACGCCCACCTAGAGATCTGGTCTCTTTGGAAGTGAGATCTGAGCACTCGCATGGATTTCATTCAGCACAAGACAAAGGTGGAGCGCTCAGGACAGTCTCACTGCCTAAAGCTGGAAAGGAGGCAAGTCACCACAGGCATTCCCTGGCTGTATTTTCCAATTTTCATTCTTCCCTCCTGTTCAGCCATCCCACCAAGTTTACAGTCAGAGCTGGCATGCAAGCCAAGCTCCCCACTGGCCCAGCCTGTGTCATTATGTCTTTCGATGTACAAAATTGGGCGCATTTTCTACTCTTCAATAAGAGGTGCAAGGGCTGGCAAAACTAGCAGCAGAATATGCACGCTCCCCTTACCCCAGCAGTTCCCTGAGTGACTGCATTTGCTGTCTCACTTGGACTCAGGATGTTAACTAAACTGACAAGGACTAGACAGCAGAGAGAGGAAGGAAGGAAAACATCTGCCTTTCCAATCCAGTGACTGCAAATAAAGTTTCTCTACTTTTAGGAGTCTCTCAAGCACAGCATGCAGAGGGCTTTGAGAAGCTGGGGGCTCCGGATGAAAGTGCTGTTATGTTATTTTCAGTGCGACAGCCAGGCAGGGATTGTGTTTTGGTCTTCTGAGAACAGGGAGCTGGTTTCCATGTCTACTTGTGCTGTTCCTTAAGGCTCTCGGAGCAACTTCACTGTGCAGAATCACTGAGCATTTACAAAGAGGGCAAAGGAGGACTGCTGCTGCCTAAAAAACAGTTTCCATCATCTCCTGCATGATTCATCCATGCTGTATGTAAAGTCCTAAAGAGCACACATCCTATCTTTTCCACAACAAATAAAGATATTTTATTCCAACTGTAAAACCCGGCTTTTTGTTTAACACTGTGAAAAGAGGCATATAGCAGAAGCCTGCTGTTAGCATGACATACAGTAATGAATCAGTTAGCAAGGAGATTTAGGTGGAAGTGTTGATTCACAACATGAAAACAGGAATATATTTTTTTTTAACAGTACCTCCTTGACATACCGGCATACGTGCCCTTTCCCAGCTCCTTTCAAAGCTGTTCTCACAGCACCACTCTTCCTCCTTGGGTTTCAGCAGTTGGTTGAACACAGCGTCACTTTGCAGATTTTAGGGGAGTGACGCTGGGTGTTGGAAACCCCTTGCAATTGAAGGACTTGTGCTCAGGGAGAGTTTGTTCCACATTTCTACCCTTTTCGCTGAAGGTTGGATGTGCAAATCCATCATGTCTCCACTTGACTCCGCGCTGTGGAGACACACACTGTGACACAGAGGGATTTTGGCAGTAGAAAAGAAAAGGCTTCAAAAACACTTCACTGAGCCCTGAAACATGCCAAAATATACCAGGCACTAAGGATGGAAACCTGCTGGAAAGAAGCATTTCTCAGTTAGAGGGAGACTGATCTCCCCAAGAGGGAGAGGGAGAGCTGTGCTCCAAGGACCCACTCCCACCCCTCCCAGCAAAGCACGCCATAAACACACAGCAGATGTCAGTCATGGGACAGCAGCAGCACCGTCCCTTGTGCCTTCCACACCTCCCACCTTTTCTCCAGCTGCCAAGTTCCTGCATGGTGGCAGAGGACCTGAGCCAGGGTGGCATGGGGTTCTGCCGTGGCTGATGGCACTGCTGGAGCTCCAGCTCTAAGCAGAGCTGAAGGGCATCCAGCAGTGTCTGTGGCAGAAGACAGGGGGTCTTTTTCATGTCTATGATAATGCACAATGGTGGCAGGTTTCCTATCACGCTGCCTAATCTCTGTAACTGGTTTTCATTATTCCTCCGTGTGGTGTCGTGTGCCTGTCCTCTTTTATTCACTCTTTTATCCAAGATTTTTACTGTACGCCTCACCTTGTCCGCATGATTGCTCGGACAGCCCCCAGGACTTTGTCTCAGTTTACTTCATTCTTCTTTACCTGTTCCCCGTGTTCTGGCCAAGGCTGGCAGTGTCCCTGACTAATACTGATCTGTTTTGCACTGTGCCCTGGCTCCCCCAAAACTCCAATCCAGGATTGAGACCTCCTTCCGCTCTTTCAAATGTGACCTTCTCCTTTAAAAGAAGTGATGGACCTCCTACGATGTGACAAAGCTGGACTCTGTTTCGGGGCTCAGGGATGGGCACCGGGTTTGGTGCAGCAGATTTTGCAGCCTTGCTCCAGTGAGGGGACAATGCCACCAGAGAGGACTTTGGAGGAGGTGGCAGGCAGGATGACAGCAGCCACAGCTCCTCTGTTGGGAAGGACGGGGGCAGAAGGGAGAAGGGAGGCCCCAGCGCAGCTTGACGGGTCAGTGAGCAGCACCCGCAGGCACAAAGCCACCCTGTGCTCAAGCCACCACGCAGCCTCAGGTGCCAACACTTCCAGCACTGCACCTTAAACAGTCCGTGGGCTAGAAGTGTAATTTAGATTAAGGTGGAAAGCCTTTATAGGTTAGTTAAATACCAACTGCTAAACCATAGCCTACCAGTCATTATCTGTGTTTTGATATGGACTTATTACATAACTGTTAAACTTGGTATTTAGCGGATAACTTCCTTATTAGAAAGATTAAACATCTACTTGAGAGACTTCATTTTTTTAAATGTCACCATTTCGGTTTACTAGACTTCTTGCTGTGCTTAACACAAACAGTGGGTATTTAAAGTAATAACAAATAAGCTGTCAGCTGGGAGCCCTCAGCAGCAGGCAGGACCTGCCCCGTGACAGCCTTTGCCGGTGCTGCCGTGGGGGGCCACTCAAGGGACGGGCCACGGTCCCCCCTCCCCGGGCACCCTCACTCCCGCCTTGCTCCCAATCTGCAAGCTGACGGGGAGAAATATCAGCACCTCTTCTGAAAAGCAATTTCCCAACTCCAGCGGAATCAGCCTAATTCTCCCTAACCGTCCCTGGCTGCAGCCTCCCCTGGCAGAGTTTTGCTGAGGACACAGCAGAGCGAGCTCCACCGCCCGGTGTCAGCATGTGATGGATGTGGGACTACATCCACACCGCAGCTCCTGGGTGCTGCCAGCACCAGCCTCCTTCCGTGGGATGAAATACGCACACAACGTTCTGTGCACAAAAACAAAGACAATCCCCGGCTGCTCATCAATGGGACATCTGAAAAAATTACCCAGGCAGAGGGCAGGTTGCCACTGCCGGATTTCTGCTTTCATAATTCTGGCATTAACAGGTCAGACCAAGAAAATGGCAACCTGCCTAAAGAGTGGTTTGGCCAGGGCAGGAGGCCATGGGCAGGATTCCACCCTGGAGTCAGAGGAGGGGGTCTCGGTGGAAGTGTGCAGACCGATGCTCACTAGCGCAGAGGATAGGGAGCACCGGTGGTGCAGCTGATCCCCCTTTAACAGAAACGGTGAAACAACGGCACCTTGGAAGACGGCTGCAGGGGTGATACGGGAACTGGGTTTGATCCACAAAGCTATGATCCAAATTTCCTCCAGGGCTTGGCTCTGAAGCCAGTTTCTCTGGAAAACAACATTTTAAGGGGCTAGACTGAGTCACCTGCCGGTCTAGATGCTGATACCTACGCAGGTAGGTCCTGGTACCAGGGTGTTAACAGCCACACAGCCTTAAGGCCACACTAAGTCCCCCTCCATTCAATTTTTGGTAAAACTGCTGATAAAACACTTTCAGAAACAGGGATCTCTAGTTTCTCCAGCAAGCCCCAAGGAGAAGCAGTAAGCTCTTCACTGGCCATCACCTTGGCAAATGCTGGCTTATGCCTTCAGCAAGAACCGGCAGTGAAGAGGTTAAGAAATACTGAGCCTAAAAGGTTGCTTTTTGAGGGGTGGGTTTGGGGCAACCTGAGTCAAGGAAGCAGCCTTAACAATATAAGAAAAGGAAGTGCTGGTCGTTGGTTTGTTTGTTTATTGTTTCAGCAGTTTGTACTATGTGTGTCTCATGTGCTATCTTCATTCCTCAGTCTCCCAGCCGGTTAATTATCCAGGGGAAGCGGCGCTTCCTGCCAGCGACCTCCTGGGTCCCCTCCCATTGTTCGGGGAGCTGACACACAGCGCTGGAGACGGCAGAAAGGGCTGCTCATGTCTCAGCCGGTGAGAAACACTCCAGAGACTGCGGTTAGTTAATAAAACAGATGGGTTTATTGGCATCCGCAAATTTCAACGCTAGTGATGCGTTTAATAGGGTTCATCTGAAGAAAATCCCAATAAAAATAAAGCATCGAGTTTTGGGGCAGGGGGATAAACATAGGAGAGACAAGAAGATGAGCTGTACCTCTGGCATCTCCGGCAGCTCTGCCGCGTCTCCACAGCCTTCAGGGCTCAGCAATGGGGTCGCTCAACAACTCTTTCTCTGCTAGGACTCATTAGTCAGCATGAGAAGAGTCCTCTACCTCAACTGGCCTAAATCTCATCCAATCCCTGTGCCAAGCAAGATCTTTAAGTTTCCTTACGTTGGAAATCATAATGCTCCTCAAAGGCCTGGTGGTCTCCCTTCACTTGGTACAGGGGCTTATGTGGAAATGAGCATGATTCCAAGCCCCTAATACTGTAAAAATCTTTTTTTTCCAAAGCCCCAGTGCCCTACGTGTGCCCAAAGTTTCTTTTCTGTGCTTCAGTAGCGATCAGGCTACAGCACCTTACAGCAGGAGTGTGCTTCTCTCAAATGCTGTATGGACACTTCAATATTTATTTTTTTTAAAAGAACACTTTGTACAATCCCCAAGCGGGGCCTGAAGCAATGCAAACAATAACAAACAGCAACCGGCTCGAACTGTAGAGCTGGGATCCAGATGTGCACCTCAACTTGAGGAAATTTTGAGGGTGCTTAAGCCAGGCGTGGGTTAATCTTGGAAAATCAAAAACTAGGGACAAAAGAAAAAAGCATAAGCAGAGCATAGTTAACAAAACATAGAGGGGCACGTCTGCATCTCTGTGTGTTTGGTAACTCCATTTTTTTTGAAAGATGTGACCCCGTTCCCTGAGGAGTCAGGAACTGTGATTAGCCAAGAATAAAAGGATTTTTGCTCACTGACATTGGTAAAAGTAAAGCAATCTGTTTTGAGGAACTGCTTTAAAGCACGTATTGCCACTTTGATTATATGGATCTTAGGGGAAAGTGGGCTTTGCTCTAAGTCACATAGTTTTGTTCATTTTCTCCATGTATTTTTACTTTCACACGAGTGCTGTCCTATGTAACTCCAGTGCCCAAACACATCTTAGAAATTGTGCCCCATTTGTGCCACTCTGATAGCATATGGGGGTCAAAATTCACTTGTCTAAAGTTCTAGAGGAAAACCAAAACACAGATCCCGGGTTTTTTCTTCAGAGGGAGACGCCATTTCCAGGGAAGAGTCGATTCCTCCTGTTTGGGACAGGCTGTGGCCAGAGGAGCGCTGTCATCGCTGGAAGTTTTCTTTCATGAGGAAATATTATTTACACATGCCACGTCCAAATGACAACAGCGGCAAAGAGGACTGGCAATCTATCCTGCTTTAAATAGCTAATTTTCTAATGCAGGGAGGAGCATTTTGGTGGTCATTTCCGTAACAAGATGTTCCACTCACTTCTGGCCCAGCGATGCAGCATCTTGATCTTGCCTTCCCTTCCCTTCCCTTCCCTTCCCTTCCCTTCCCTTCCCTTCCCTTCCCTTCCCTTCCCTTCCCTTCCCTTCCCTTCCCTTCCCTGCCCTTCCCTGCCCTTCCCTGCCCTTCCCGCTTTCTGTCAACAAATATGTAAGAAAAGAATCTCACCATCTCAGGAATTTTAGGCTTTTGAAACGGAGCTCACACACTTGACACTACCCAGCCTCAGGACAGAGCTGAGCTGTTGCCCAGATGGAAGGTCAGTCATGATTTTTTACAGATGTTTTGGATCAAATCATAGTATTTAAAAAAAAAAAAAAAAAGAGAGAAAAATTATCCAGACGGTTCAGAGCCATGATAAATAATTTAGTGAGTGGTTAGACAAATCATGTGAAAGAGGTCCAAGACTGGATCTTTTGGCTCCCTGATGGGTATACATTTAAATTAAACAGCCAGTAAATAATGAGCCAAAGACCATCATGACACTGGATAACAAAAGCAGTTAAAGAGCTGGATTGAAAAGATGAGTGGATATTAAGTGCCTACCGTCATTTCCCTCTTCCGTCTTTTGGTGATGAGAAAGGAAAAGGAAAGTAAAAAAGAATGAGCAGGGTCCCGGCATTGTTTGCCTCCTCTTCCCTGGTGAAGAAGCCATCAGAGATGAAGAAACAGAAGGAAAGCAGAAATTATTCATTTCCCCCCTCCCCGCCCCAGGAAAAAAAGGGAGTTAAACAGTCACAAAGACAGGATAAAAGTTTCTACCTTGGGAATGCAAAGCTGGTCTGTCAGAGTAAAACCTGCCAGAGCAGAGGGACAGCAGAGGAATGTCCCCTCCCCATAAATTATGTATTTGCCTTGTTTCTGTTAGCTTGCATTATTTAATATTTTAAATAATTACAAAAAGCCCTGACACCAACTTTTTCAAATGTATTGTGGCAACTGAACAACTTAAAGAGCTGTTGCTCCTGAAAAGTTCCTCTGGGGCAGAAATTAATGCACTTTTCCAATACTCCAGATTTCCAAAATTTCCAAATATTTATTTTCAAAAAGTCCAGACTGGAGGGAGAAGCGGCTATTCATTTTCCAGAGGACTAATGAAAAGGGGTGCACTAATTTATGTAGAGTAAATTAGAAGCTGAAAGCAACCTGGATTTAATGGATGGGAAGGCTAATTGACAAACATTCTTGAGTCGGTATTATCTAGCTTGGCAAAATCCCTAATATTGCTATTTGAATATAAGGATTGGTATCATAGCCCATACAGTTTTGTTGATGTATAAGAAGACAGCCGCCAGAGCAGTGGATTCCCCACCCTCTTTCAGGAAGGACAGAAGACGGTCCACTTCTTGAGGGACACATTGCTACGATGCACCATGAAGCAAGCCTCCATCTAAAATCCGCGGGAACTGTTCATGATTAAGGACACTGGATCAGGTTCCATGTATGAGAAGTTTCCTGCTGCTGTTGCAAAGGGGAAGAGCAGGGGTTGCTCAATAACTAGGAAAAACTCTCTATATAACTATATAAAAGCTATCGAGCAATGGCTGAACACACGGGATCAGGCTTGCGACACCAGCTGCTTCCTGATGACCATAGCTAATTTTGGCAGTGGGGCAGGAGCGCGGTGCCTATGCAATTTGAGGCAGGATATAGCTTATAAACACAGTTTCCTTGAGATCGTGCTGTGCATTGCTCAAAATTGTTTTCAAAGGCAGCTCAAATTAACCCTCCACCCACTCTCCACTGAGGTTAGATCCAACAATGTTTAACATAAAGACAACAAACAGCCTTTGGACTGGAGACCAGGGACCAGACCCCTCCTCTCCCTTCCTTCAAGTTCGTTTCCTTAACAATACAACTACTCCGGGGCCTTTCCCAAGCCGGAGTGCAATAAGTACACTTGTATGATGCCCATTGGCGGTGTACGTGTGCCACCCAGGACGGAGCCTGGTTAATTAAGAAATTCTCTCGGACTGCCTGTTGCACCAGGTAAGCAACCAGCAAATAAAGAAAAGCGATGTCCATTCAACCCCTGCCAGGTCACGTGCTCCCAACTTTGATTGCTTGTGATTGCTTTGGGGCGAGGAAGGGAACATAGCAGATCTCTGCCAATGGTAGGTCTAAGTTATCTGCAGGCAGAAAGCTGCACTTTTTCGATAACAAGTAGTAACACAAGCAACAGGGGAAGCAGTCAAGCCTTGTTTCCTTGTTTCAGCGGTGTGCGCAGCACAGCTCTCACGTGGAGTCCCCAGCAAAGGGTGAACTTGCAGCCTACCCTCCTCCGTGGTGGAAGCAGGAGAAGGATCTTGCACTGACGATTGCCTCGGAGCTTGCTGGATTTACTGTCCATGAGCACTGTACCTCTCTGCCTCGCCAGGCTGAAATTAGCTCGTTTCATAGGAAACCTGGTTTACATTCAGCCAGCCTTCTTGCTGAGACTGATTTCAAGACTAGAGTATTCAAGCCACAGACTTGGGCAAGAACTAGAGAGGCCAGAAAAACTCAGCACCTCTTAGTGTTTCGTAAGCAGCTGTCCTCCCAGGGGCGCTTTACTTCAGGAAATTACATTCAGTTTAGGGACGGGGAAACTGAGGCACGGCTTTTCCAAGAGACTTGTCAAACATCCATCACAACCAACACAAAACTACTGCAAGCGTGCTCCTGCTCCGGGGGCATAAGGCACAGCTCGCTGGCAGGGTGAAGGTCTCCCTCGCCAACCCTCAGACCACAGCGTGGGGCGATGATGGCAGAGGGCACTGGTGCACAGGGGCCGTCGTTGGGAAGCCTTCTGCCCGGGCAACCTCCCTCCTCTGCCTGGACGAGCTGCGTGGCCTGTGTGAGTGCCAAAACAATTGGTTTTGCAGTGCCAGAGTTTGTTACGTCTGAAAGAGTACCTGCGAGCACGGTGAGGAGTGTCATTAGGCTGCTGGCTGGGCACTGGAAGATGGATGTGTTGTTCACTTTGGTGCAGGCAGTTAACAGCACAGCTATTTGGTTACATGAATTTACAAGCTTAGCTGCCGAATAAAGGAGACCACAGGTTAACAGCAAGGGGTGAAGGTGCTTGTAAAGGTGCAAGCTGAGCCCTGAACCAAGGCGATTACAGCTCACTAGGAGTTCGCGAAGCCCATTAGTGCCAGAGCAAGGAGCTGTCGAGATCCACAGATGAGCAGTTAAGTTTGCAAGCTCAGAGGTGACCACGTGCAGGGAAGGAAATTTGTTTTGCTCTCACATAGTCTGTCCGTCTTCAATCTCCCTCACCAAACAGCCACCCGCAAACCAGTCCTGGTCTTCCCCCCGCAGGGAGGAGGCACTCCCAGCCCATCATCCCCTTGAAAGCCACGCTCCCACCTTCACCCCTGCACCTCCCCAGCTCCACGGACTGCATCCCCATGCTTGCCAGCGCCTCTCAGGAGTCCTCTCACCAGAAAGGGCTACTGATCCCTGACCTGGACTAAGCCTCAGGCATGCAGAACCGCTGCATGCTTCGGAAAGCAACAGAAAATAGTTTTCCCTAATAGGCATCTTACTTCTTTACACTGTCCTCTCCTCCAGAATAAATAAAGGTACTTCAAGGTGTCAGACAAGCCATCGCACTTTAATTTCTCCCTTTGGCAAGCCTAGCCACTAATTCAGTCTTGTTATGGTTTTCCCACTAGGGACAAAATATATACTGAGCTTTGAAAACCCATTGTGTAGCAGCAATTGTTGCTGTAAGCCAGTGGCTGTTTTGCTTTGTTCAGCACTGTGTGCTTGTGTCTCTTGTGAGATATTGTTTTGTTAAGGCCTGCTATTGATTAACAGGGAGAGGAATTGAATTCCAAATGGGAGTAGCTGCAATGTTCCAAAATGCTGCATAAAAAATGTGAACATTTAAAATCATCTTAAAGACAGGTAGCTCTCCCAAACCAGATCCATTTTTCCCTCAAGCTGTACCCACCACAGCATCTCACCTCAGGGCAGTCTTGCAGTTCAGTCTCAGGATAAGGGCCACATCTGTGCCCACATCTTTGGGGCTGATGGACGTTGCTGAGCAATCTGAGGGCTGCCCCAGGGGTGACATCAAGTTCTGGGGCACTCTAGAGGGAGCAGCTCTGGGCATTTGTCCTGTCTCCTAATGCTGCCTTAGAGGCACTGCAGTCCCCAGTGTGGATACAGTAGTAAGTAAATATGCATAAAGGGGTCCTAGGCTCCTACAGCTTCCTCTTCTACCCTGTACAGAGATTGATTATTCCCTGGTTGAGCATCAGATAGATTATCTTCATCTACAACAGAGGATTGTTATCGCTGTAACTACCGAGCCGCACCAGAGTAACATGACAGGGGATGCTCCGGCAGAGCAGCCGGCCCTGAACGCTGCCCTGGGTGGGAGCTGAGCCCACCCGGCCGCTGCCCCGCCACAAACAGTGGGGAGAGAGGGCAGGGGTCCCGGGGGGTGCCAGGCGGCCGCCCCACCACCGAGTCAGACCTGCTTTTCTGCATCGTCAGCACCACACAGCACACACTGCTAGCCATGCCCAAGCCACGGGCAATTGCCCCGACACGTCTTGGCCCCTCTCAGTGGCACTAGCTGGACTCTGAGCTGCAGCACCGGGAGGCTCGTGGTGGTTTCGGAGTCTCCTGCTCTCTGCACTTGCCCTGTGTTGTTGTAGCCCTGTTGTGCAGGAAACCATAGGAATGAGGAGATGCTGTGACACTGTTTTTCATCTGTCTGGGCAAAACTTATTTCACCGGCCTTTGAAGCAATCGTGGGGGGAGGAGGGAACGACTGAAGAGAGAAGGGGTAGATTTCTAAATCCTCTTCAACCAGTTTCAGCACTTGCACTAGAATAACAACTGCAGGGTTGCAACATCCCTTGTGCAACCTGCTAGGAGCAGTGGATCTACCCTCTGGGAAAACTGGTGTCATTTAATAAGAGGGCAATGCAAGAGACTTTGATAGAGAATGGTATAACCTCTAGGATCTTCTGACCATCCCGTAAAAATAATAGAAATGAGTGGAACCCATATCAGGTTTGCCGAAGGATTTAACAGAAAACAGAGGTTTTCATAAGAGCCGACATGCAGCCTGCTGCTGACAGTCTTCAATCACAAAAAGGCTACTCGTGGCACTGTGCTGGAGGCAACTTATCAGCAGACACAACGGCAGAGGCAGACAGGAGGGTCCAGGTCCCTCTTCCCACCTGCTGCTGGAGGAATGGCCACAAATACATGCAACTGAAAAGCACAAGGCAGCCACAGCTTGCGCCTCCACCACTGATTCCCATCCATTTTACCTTACAGCTAATTAGTGTTTGTCTTCAAGAGTATCAGCTCATTTTGCACATTACCACGTCAACATTTAAGTATGAATGACAGTAGTAGCACATCTGTAAGAACTCGTCTTGGACTCAAGATTTCTCAATAGCCACTAAGCCGAGCACTAGCATCCCTGTTAGAGGAATATGGAGCTAAAATACTGCCCTGGAGCGGGTGGTCTGGAGGATGTGCTTCTTGAGGTGAGATCCTGGCAGTGCTCTTGCCATGAGCAGCACCTTCCCAAGCTAGCCATGCTCGGCCGTGCAGCTGTCCCAGAGCAGCCACTTCTGAAAGACATGAACTCTGTGTGCTGAATAGCACTGTTGTACTCACAGTCTTACATTTCAGTGTCAAATAGAAACGCACCCAGCAGAAATAGAGTAACGGTTACAAAATACAGGCACGCTTGTTCGAAACGTTGTTATCGGAGAGATTTCTGGAACAGGGAGCTGTGCTTGGTGGGGGCAGTCCCGCGTTTCAGCTGAAGGAACACCAGCAGCGATGCACCCCACCGTGATGTGCAGCAGTGTTTGTGGAAATAAGGGTACAGGGTGGATCAAGAGCGTAGGCAGACCACAGCAGCCTCCGCCCGTGTATACATCCCTGGCCCCGGCCCAGGCAGCCACCTAACCCTGCGCTGGACAGTGATCAAAGGCTTCAGCGAGAGCTGAGAAGGTCACACGGGGAGGAGGGGCAGCGGCGATCGCCAGCCTCCAGCCCGCTCTTTGTTCCCTTCGCTCACGAGTTTCCCAGTTGTGTTTGAACTCCCGTCTCACACTCTCACAGCCGCTGCTGGTGGTTTCAGGGAGATGAGCAACCAACCCTGACTTCACATTAACTTCATCTGAATTACATTCGAGTCCTTTCCAGAAAAGCATTTTAAAGCTTTTTGTTCAAGAGAGGGGGTGGGTGGGGGGAAGAAGATACTGCAAACACGGGGGAGGGAATTAGATTTAAAAGAGCCCTTTGGAGTTATTTCAATTAATCTGGGTACCGGAGACCTCTGGAGAAAGGCTCCACTTAGAGCTACTGAAGTAGAACAGAGCATTTCAGGGTCTGACTTTCACACTGAAATAGCAGCAGCACAGCAAAAGCGCTTTTCCTCCGGATTCATTTATCTTCATGAATGCATAGGGCCACACTCGGTGCTGTGTAGCTCTCAGCAGCAGCTTACCTCTGACAGGTTTAACAGAAGCGTGTGCCTGTGCCCTGGTGGAGAGGACGCATGCGGGCACAGCACCATTTTGAACCCTCAGACACAGTGGTTTGAGAAGTGGAAACAAACATTTAATCCTGGGACTAGTGACAAACAGGGGCCTGCTGGTCATTCCTCACCTCGCTGGTTGTTGATGCTAGCTGGGTGGTCAACGCTTTGAAGCACAGGGTGTGAAACAGCACTTGAGTTAGAGGATCCATTTGTACTAGACAGACCTTTCGTATGGTTCTTGATGAAGCAAGCCTGCTTACACGGCTGCAAGAACAGCGTGCTTGCTTTCAGTATTTCCAAACATTAAACAAACAAAACAAAACAAAAAAAAAACCAAGGAAAAAAAACCAAAACACCAAAACCTAAAAGGCTACGATAGGGAAAAATCCTCACCTAAAGGTCTCACACTGCATCAGTGGCAGGACTGAGAGAATCCAATGCAGGCTAGCTCTCAACTATAAATTTCCAGGCTTTCTTCAATCTTTATAATGCCAAAAAGATCCCTCAAAACCATCAGGCCAAGACCCAGAGAAACTCACTGACTGGTTTGCTTGTGAAGACTCTTGTCGTTTCTGTCTCAGGTAGTTCGATCGTTTTAGCAAGAGAAGCTGAGTGACTGCGTACATTGGCCTAAGTGTGTACAGCAATATTTATTCGCAAGAGAAACATGAAGCAGAGCCGTAAGAGGAGCAAGGCTGGCTGGGCTGAAAAATGTATTGTAGGGGAGGTTGTAAAGGTAATGTGCCTGGGCCTATCTATCTATTTTTGTTGCAAGCTAACAGGCCAGGTTTCTCAGGCAGAAGCCCCTAATTGACAAGAGTATGTCCTGAAGGTTGGAAACAGATTGATGACTGACACTGAATAAAAGCCTATTTCCTTTTGGCTCACAGGGGTTTGGCACCGTTGCTGATACCACAAATGTTTGAGCGCAGTATCAGTGCAATAGTAGCAGAGTGAATATTTGTTGGAAACAGAGCCTAAATTATTCATGAAGGCTTTACTATCTTGAATCCTTTAATTCCTTCATGTCTCCAGTACAAAAGAAAACACCAATGTTCCCTACATTGGTAAAGCAAAATTGGCCAGCAAAGCTTGACAGGTGAAAGAAAAAATAGTAATTCTTAAGCATCAGTTAGTGTACCTCCCCTGCTGAAATTAATAGAGCTGCCACTTGAAAAAAAAAAGTTGAGACAGAGCTATCAAGGAAGCAGTGGACAAGTTGTTTGCAGGTCGTTTGTAATCATCCATTCCAGCAATATTTGCAATTTGGATCCCAGCAATATCTTCCTCCAAATACTCAGTGCGACTGCTGACAGGACTCAAGGGCAGATGGGCTACAGGTTGGGTCCAGGTACTTGGCAATTCCCATCAATGCATGTTTGTTTTCAAGCTATTCCTTCCAGAAGAGGGAATCTGAGATAAATGCTTGTTGCCACTGGGAAAAGAAAAGGAGACCTGAGTTCTATAAACTGCTGTTCAGACTCCAAATTCAATATCAAAGGACTTTAGAATTGCTAGTCAAGTGCAGGTCCTGCAGCCCATGACTTAGAGCAGGAGCTCACAGATACCATTAAATGTTAGCATGAGCTTTCTCATAGGCAGGAAAATTCACCGATGGGCTGCTGGAGTCATCCTTTGTCTCTCAAAGCGTGCTGTGGGAGCTTTCAGCTGGACAATATCTCTCTACACGGAGCAGAGAAATCCTAGTTTGGACAGAAATGCCTTCCACTTGAGAACCTCTGTCTCCTCATTCTTCAGAAGGCAATGGGCTACAGGAGGAAAATAAGTCCTTTGGCAAGGGCAACGTCCAGGTCTTTCAACCAGGGCTGCATCTTACCACCAATTTTCACACGTTACTTCTCATTATTCTGTATGGATGATCCTCTCTCTTTTCCCAAAGGGGAACTGGCTGCCTGGTACTGGAGGGCCACCAATATGCACTGTATGCAAAGTTGCCCAGTACACAGAGGAAACAAAGGGAAGAAGGATTGACCATTGACAAGTAATCCTACATGTTACTTGTAACAATGGGGAGTAAACAATATTCAGGCAGAAAGATGATTTTTCAAGCTGACAGAACTGCTTCCAAGCGTAGTGCCTAGCGGAGCCGCGGTCCAAGTGTGCAGCGAGCGCTCGCGAGGCCCTTTTCACTTACAGTAGAATAGATGGGGCCAGACAGTCTGGCAGCCTCACAAAGGCACAATGAGCAGGAGCCTTCTCTCCCCATACACGTATAAACACACGCACTCTACAATCTTTCACAGCAACGTGCCAAAGCAAACACCAAATACACTGTAGTATTTCAGAGAGATGGCCAAAGCTCACAGATATTTTCCATGCGATCCCCTGGAACAATCCAGTGCTTTCATTAGCACAAAGGTGGAAATATGCATAGTGGAGAAAAGAGAGATTAGTTTTAGAAAGGAACATAAACAGAAGCGGGTCTTGGTTTGGCCAGGATTCACTCTGATGCCAGCAGAAGCAATGCCAAGGTTGAGCGCTAGGGTGCAGGATCAGTCCCACCTCACACAAAGCATCACATTTTGTTTCCAGGTGAGGTTAGCTGACAGTCGCAACTCCTCAAAAACCTGTCCTACTTGGCACAAACAGATTTTCTTGAAAGTGAGCAGTGCACCCACATCCTTCTGCTCAGACACAATCTCTGGTTATAAAATAGCAAGGAGGTTGAGGCAATTGGGTAGAGGACAGCAGCCGGGCAAGCCAGTCGTAGTGCCGTCGATGTAAAACAGCAGCAGGAACTGAAAAGCTGCAAGGTCCCATCCTGAATGGCTCGGGAGACTCTGATCATCTCGTAGACCCACAATGAACCTCAGCACCCAGTAGCAATGTGTGATGGGGCCAATTAACAAATTATTAGATCGCAACCCAAAAAAATGGCAGCGTAAGCGAAGTATTGTGCATCAGTGTTTAGTCGGGTTTCATCATTCTTTGCAGTCTATGTTTGCCACAAACTTGGCTTGAAATCTGGTTTCACAAATGGTCATCTTCAACTGGCAATCTGTGCAGCCATGGAGTTGGGGGCTATTTCCAGAGGGTTCTTAAAAACTGACTGCAAAGCCACAGTCCGACAAGTGCCTCTTTGAAACCCAGCACCAGCTGAAGCACTCCCTGCTCTTTGTTGCTACTGCTGCGCTATGCCTCAGCTGCACCAAGATGAATTTTCATGGAACCATGGGAGGAATCAACTTAAAAAACAGATAAAAACAAACAAAGAAACACGGGTTACTTTTGTCCTGAACTGTTTCCCCTGATGATTTGCCATGTAGCCGTACCAGCCCTTTGCTGGCATCACTGGGTTAACAGCACAGGAATGGAAAGGAAAGGCTCCTCCGATTGCGTCCTAAGGAAAGCAATGCTCTTGTCAACAGACTGCTATGGTCTACTTTCCAATGGGAAACATCTGTCAGCTAGGTCTGTAGTTTCAACTGTCCAACTCTTTCAGCACACTGAAATCAGTGATATTCAAGCTAAGTCAAGGACTTGAGCTGCTGTTAGGTTTCCCTGCAGCTCTCTCTTCTCCAGGCTGAACAGGCCCAGGTCCCACAGCCTCCCCTCGCAGGGCCGGTGTTGCAGCTCTAGCCGTCCGTGGAGGACCTCAAGATTTCCCAAGTGAAATTTTATTTACTGGTCTAAACTCTCACTTAAAAACCTGCATTCACACGACTCACAAGACTCTCATACCATTATAAAGTGAAACTCAGGATAAGTTTCCCAGGAGACTTGTGACTTTCATGTGAAACCACTATAAAGAAGATTTAACGGTTGTTGCAATAGGAATCTTATGCAACAAAGATAACTGCACCAGGCTCAGCCTCCGGCACACTAGGGCCATGCATAGGGTTTCACATGAAGGTCATGAGAAGCTTCAAATGTTTTAAAGTTTCAAAAGAGATATCATAATACAGAAACAGAAGCAGGCACATCTTGAGTCTGCCTTGCACGTATGGGATTCATTCAGGAAAAGCAAAGCTTGCAACAGCATATCTTTGGAGGTCCCTCCGCACAGCATGCACCACGATGAAGCAAGACAGACTGAGAAACAGAAGATGGCAGGAGGCCTGCCCTTGCTTTTCCCAAATTAGTTCAAAGAGTTAACTCAAAGGAGCTCATCTCCACCAACAGCTGGCAATTTGGGCTGACTAGCAAACCGCAGTTGAACAGGGGGATTCAGCACAAGTCACTCTCTCCTAAAAGGAAATAAAATACAGACGAACAATGTCCATTTTAAATTAATATAGGTAGAAAAGCACATCCTATTGCTTCTTAATGCCATTCTACACTATCTGTGCCTAATGCCCTGACTCATTTATCACTCCATTTACTGTTGGTGTTCTCCCCAAGCAAATAATAAAGATCAGATGAGTCACTAAAGTTTTATTTTTCACTTTCTGATTTTGAGACGCAATTCAACTATGGCCCACAGAAGTTCATATATTCAGCTCTGTGTTCAGTGGAGAAAGACTGAAGAAACCATTGAGAGGACTGACACAAGACACCCTCAGCAAAAGTTAGCCTTTGCAAATGCTATCATCTCCAGGGTTAAGTGCTGTAACTTCTTTATTGCAAATACAGCAAGGGTAAGATTAATAAACTTATCTTTTAATTTATTAAACTTTCTTTAATAAACTCATATTAATTTATTGTCATACTACATGTTCTAGGGGTCCTACTCTGTTCATAGATGTTCCATTTTTATATTTTAAATGCAACGCAAGATAAATTTTAAACCTCAGATTATTTCATGCAGCTCCTTAATTTTCAGAAATCCTTCTTATAGCCATGTCTTCAAAACTACATGACACACATTGCTTATAAGCTATGTAATAAGTACAGATCGTTGAAAATACAAAAAAGGAAGAAATAATAAACTGAGAAAAGTCCACATCTTAAAGTAATATATGAAATTCTGGCTATGCCCTTTCAAAAAACATGCAGCAAAATGGGGAAGGGGACAGATGCGGAGATGACAAGAACGGTCAGAGGAATGGGTCAGCTTCAGAAAAGGGGGGACTAAATAAGCATTGGAAAAAAAGGAGATGGCAGAGCAGGATGAGGCAGTCATCTCTATGTTTATGAAATAGAAAAGGTGAACAGCTAACTATTATCTGTTGCTTTTCTTAACACAAGAGTAAGAAGGTACTAAAAGAAATTATCAGGCAAAAAGTTGAAAAACAAGAACAAGAAAGTACTATTTTACAAAGCCATGTGACAGCACTGTGCAAGGCACCACCACAGGATATTGTGAAGCCCAAGACTGTCCAAAGGTTCAAGAAGTGATTAAACAAAGTAATGGAAGAACGGTCCCTTCAGGGCTGTTAGACGGGCACAAACATATCCCGCAGCTCAGAACATCCCAAGCTGCCCAGGACGCAAGGATCGGAGAGGGTTATGATGTGGCCAGCATTAGTGCACACTTGCCCTGTTTCTTTTGCTCCTTCCCCAAGTGCTGGCTGCCGGCCACAGTCGGGCCCAGGAAAGAGAAGACTCTGGGGAGCTGAAAGCCCCTGCTCCTGCATTTTCCCTTCAGGATTAGTCCGCTTGAGCAGGCACACTCCGTCACTTAGCCGAGCTTCAGAGGTGACAGCATCAGGCAGGCTGAGAAGAAGCACCACAACACTTCTAAATGCTTCCAAGAAAAATGATCCCTCTTTCTTTATTATGCTATAGCTTGTCATATAATAGCAATAATCACAATTGCTATGTAATGTACTCAGAGCAGCTTTGGAGATTGATTAAATGCTTCGGCTTCCCTTCAGCTTTAATCAAAACCAGCAGCTGTTTATCGTTCAGAATACTTTAGATCAATAAAGCTTATGCCTTTCTTAAACCTTTAAAATAGTATGCTCTATGCCATCTCCCTTGAAGCTGCAAGCAGTAATTACAATAAGTGATCATACTCTGTAGAATTAAAAGTAAGTAGCTGTTACAAAATTGATAAAATCACCACAGCCAGTAGCATAAGACACTTTTGAAAGGTGGCCTTTCCTAGTTGTAAATTTGTCCCAAGTTCTTTGATAAAGGAGGGACTGGAAACGCTGTGAGCAAAATTCTGCTCAGACCATGCCATCAGCTTGAACATAAGGACCACGAGACAGAGCAGGACACCTGACCCGTCAACTGCAGACCTGTCCCCCAAGAGCCCAGCAGCAGAGGAAAAGCCAAGGGTAAGGTCGCCAGGAAATCCTAAAGACAAATGAGACTATCTCAACTTAGATGGTAGTGCAACAACTAAAACCATCAGGTTTAGTGATTCTATGAGACACATTTATGTCTTGTGACTGCACTCAGACACAGGTTTCAGAGGCATTACATTAATAAAACTTTAAGCGTATTTTGATTACATAAAAATAAGCAAAATCCTACTGAAGACAGGGTGAAAACTTCTATTGACTTTTACGAGTCCACGATCTCAATCTTTGTGTCAGTCATGGTGAGTTAAGTGAATGGAAGTTGAACCCGAGATGTAAAATCATCAAATACAGATGAAACATACTGGAAAAGTCCATTTCATCATGCTGCCAGACAAGACAAGACAAACTCTTGGCTGGTGCCTTGAAAAGACAAATATTTGGATAGGAAAAGAAATTCTAAAATGATATCTTATGGAAAATCATTGCATCACTTTTACTAGTGGTTCACAGCTACTCATTGATTTTGCAAAATTGCAGCAGCTGCTACTCTCTGAGGTCTTCTGGATCGGCAGAGTATATTGTCTGCTCATAAGGGGACAAAAAGTGATACCCAAGAGTTCCACCACATGAAAAATAGTGTTTATGTGGAAGGTGACAAGATTTGGTTCATTCTGTACACAGCTAGGACCTGTGTTTGAAAGAGACAACCTTAGGACTGGTTTTGCCACCCACACATCCACAGCAATACAGGTCATTTTCCCCATCAGGAAAGACACTGTAAAGTGGTATTAATGTCAAGCTGGGTCAACAAATACATAGCACACCAGGATTTAGGAACCCTTTAGGCGGGCTAGACCTCGAAACCTCACCTGATCCCAACACAGAAAAGGGAGAGGAGTGAGAAAATTTTCAGACCGCTTTTAAAAGCACTGCAGAATATGCCACATACTACATTTGCTTTGTTAGAGATTGAAGCATATTAAGTTAACGATCATTAAAATCCAATTAAGAATGGGGGAAAAAAACACTCTGGGTGCTTAGAAGGCCCCAGCCTTCCAGTCGACCAGGCAAGGGAAAGAGAAAATGAGATAAAGGCAGCTTGCTGTTATCATTGCCATTCAGAAGAGAAGGAATGCTGAATAATCTAGAGCTTTTCCACTTTTTTTTGTTTTTCTGTTTTTATCAGACCTGTCCGGGATTTCAGCTGTTAAGAAAAAGGAGGGAGATGGGGGAAGACAGGCTCTTCAAGTTATTTTATGAACCCAGAAAACGCTTTACACGTTTCAATTTCTGCCACTCTGTGTTCCTTTTCACACTGCTAACCACCTGAAAGCATCTTGCAGGGGAGAAGCTACCAGAGAAAACAGTTTTGGATGCTCCTTGTTTATTATATGCAGATCAAGCAGTTCTTATTAACTCAGTTTCCGTTCTTCCTTCACAGGTAGCAGTGCTGTGATATTATTTGCAAGCAGCCAAGGTAATTACCATCCAGCAGGGTCCAATTGTTTTCAATTAAAAGCTTGACTGAAGTCTTTAGTTTTTAATACCATTGTGACCATCTGCTTTCACTGAAGTTCATCAGCAAAGGCACAGGCCTCATTCTAATGCTGCTTAATTATATGGAGGAACTTTTTTTTTTTTTGGTCAGAGATTCCTTTTTCCCTGCTAAAGAAATGGGCAGCAAAGGGGCTGCCTGGCTTTGCTAATAGCCTGCAGCAAGATGGAGTGTCTGGGAAGATCATTACCTTCCTGGGAGATCCAGCTGTTATCGCACTGACAAGAAGATCCAGGGGACCGAGAGGAGAAAGCAGTTAACCTCAGCCGCCCTCCTCTCCGTTCAGTCACTTGCTTCCTTTTCCTTCTAGCAAATCTGAAAAGGCCACAAGGAAGAAGAGTTAATCTAAAAACAGGCAGTGCAATCCTCCCCTGCTGATCACACTTTCGGACTCTGTTCCAGGCCAGGAACACAGGCAGGATCTCCTGCCTGGGTGCCCGCTCCCTCCTCCTTGCACGTGCGGTGAATCTTTTGCAGTCCTGTATCATCTCAGATCTGAGAATCTCCACATCCCTTACGGGCATTCATTAAGCCCCACGCAATCCTCAGGAGAAGTAAGTAAATATAATTTTCCAGATGGGGAAATTAGGGCAGCAAGAGGTTAAGTGACTAGCTTGAGGCCAAACAATAAATAAGTGGCAGAATCAGCATGAGGATCTGCAAAGTCCCAGGTTTAACAAAAGTCTCTTGAGTGCTCAGCTCCAGAAAAGGAAAACCAACACCCCAGCCCTCAAATCCTCAGGACGCTTAACTCGCTTACTGCAGCTCTGCTTTATATGTGCCAGTGCTAATAAGCGTGACTTAACATTTCCGACTGTACTGTGCAGAGAAAGGCATTTTGTAGATTTAATGCGGGAACTGCTGTCTCAAGGCAAGGAAGCATGCTTGATATTACTCCATACCATCAACCCAGGCAGGCACACAGCTTCCTTATGGGTGCCTTCTGCCATTTCTGTTACACATGGCTGTTTCCAAGGATCGGCCCCCTGAGAGGCAGGTACTTTGCCAAGTACCAGTTAAAGAAGAAGAATATGTGGTACAACGCTGTCAAAGCTGGGAAAATGCACTGCACTGCTCTAGCGGCAGTTTGAATCCCTGAAACAAGAACCCAGAGACCTTTCCATCTTCTGGGCCAGCCATATAGGTACAACCATCTCTCAGGTAAGTCCCAAAACCATTCATCCAAGCCTTAAATCCCTGCTCCTCACTAACCTTTGGAGAGACAGAAAGTTGGGTTTCACCCTTGGACCTGGGGGTGCCTCTGTCCTTGGCACACGTCTTCACTCTCAGCACAGTGTGTTAGACCCCCCCTTAACGCTCCCTCCCAAAGGCCAGCCATCCTGCTCTGAGCTGGGATGTCACGCAGGAGCACAAAATCTGCAAGGCTATGATACAGCTGAGCCCAGGTCCTTTATGCTGTATTGAGATCTCTGCAGCTCCTATGCAGCAAAGGCATTGAAACTGGAATCTGAGGCTTGGGAGATAATTACTTCAGAAAACGGTGTAAATGACTTCAGTATTTTGAAAGGCTTGAGGTGTTGCTCTTCAACTACCTTCAGCTATTGCAAATGTAATGCAATTTGTTTCCATACAGATTTCTTTTAAAGCTGTGTGTAGTATGTGTCCTAAATACATAATTACACACCAGAGTATAATGGCTCATTCGGGTTTATTTTGTAACCAATATGCATTTTAAAAGCAAATTCTGAAGGAATATGCAGCAACACACATGCAACACACATTCTGGAAGATGGTTTTCTTATACTTTCACTCCTAAGAAGCTCCCAAAGGTCTATTCCTGCCAGAGAAAGAGACAAGAAAAAGTGAGAAGAAATAAACCCTTTCTTTAAGAATTACCTTGAAGGAAACATAATGACCCTGTTAAGAAAATAGCCCGGCAAACACATTTTTGGCATGAGTGTCCTGTGAATTGGATGGCCTAGGAAATTGGTAATAAGATTTCGCATCTTTTCTTCCTGCATTTGAAACTAATCTGTGCTCACAGTAAGTCAGCATAGCTATTCCAAAGAGTTTTTTAGTGACCTATGTAAAATCATTTGGCAGTGTCCTGTTAGGCAGCTCTTACGGAGCTATGTGTGCACTGCAAGAATCATAGAGAAATTTGTAGAGGGGACCAAACCAAGCACAGAAGGCAGCCCAGGTTTCGCAAAGGCAGGAGGAAGCACCTGAACTGCATTCTGGCTAAATATGAGGCTACGCTACCAAATTTGATGTGCAAAGGATACAGCGCATCCCACTTACTCTCTCTTTATGAGCCTGCAGGTTATGCACCTGTGCTGTACAGAAATGTGTTTTCCTGCCCACATGGAGACCCCATGCACCAGCGAGCAGACAAGGCACAGAAACATCCAGCTATAGGTTTCTCAGTTTGTTTCTGGAAGTGCAAATAAGTCTGAAGGAAGCTCACATGGAAAGAGACAGCAGTGTCTGGATGGAAAGCGATAATCTCTTCCTTATCAAGTGAGAGAACCCTGTTTCCTCTACTGTTTTCAGTCTAATATGTCAATAAGTCAAAAATCCAAATGTCATTTTTGAAAGTATATGGAAAATTACTCATGGCCCTGGGATTTGTTCCTGCTGGAGCTCCAAAGAGAGGAAAGCTTCATGTATCTGCCTTCTTTGCCTCCTTATGAAAGTTTCACATTCACTGAATCCAGATGGGATCTGTATTTTCAGTGGATGTATTTTAGGTCAAAGAGCTGCAATATTAGCGTTCAGATTTTACCATACTTTTTCAGACCTGAGGAAAAATGAGATTTCTAAGCACGTCTGCATCATAACACCTCACAGTCCATTCTCTTTAGATCTAATAATGTTGCAGTTCAAGTCAGAGGCAGTTGAACCTAATGAGATGGATCAGTGGAGAAGGACCCTTTGGCCTCAAGACACGAGAGGTGTGCCACACCAGTCAGTGTCAAGGGGGAGGCTGATTGCTCTTTTAGGTCTTCTCTGTTTTGGTTTCCTGACTTCTTTCACCTCTTCTCCCTACATCAACCCCCCCCCCCCCCTTTTTTAGAAACATGTATGGCTCAGCAAAATGCTTCAGACTCTGCCGAGGGTCGGGGGGAAGAAAACTGGTATCTCACACTTTGTACATTTTCTTCTGCGTAAAAGGAAAAGCTCCCTCGTGTTTTTCACTGTCCTTATCCCTTCTTAAAGCACCCAGACAGCTTAAAGACGTAGATGTAGAGTCTGAGTATCAAGAATCTATGTGAAAAACAATATTATCAGAGGATCATTCTGAAAACCTGTATTTCAGTGAGCTTTGTGCCATTTCCTGAATAACACCCTCAGATCTCATGTACTGTCTTATAATTACGAAAAATATAACTTGGTATAGCATGCACTATGTCAGCTTTGATTATGCCAGCAGAGAAAGACACGGGATAGAGAGAGAGAATAAAGGAAGAATGATGGCTGTCTACTGGCTTATCAATTTACATCTCTCTACAGTAAATCTAAGCCCTTTGTGCTGTCAGTCATGCACTCCTACGGCAGTGATTGCTGGAATATGAAAATCATGGCTTTGAGATCCATTTGTACATTCACATATTTGCACAGCCTTTCTGGGTTTATTGCTTCAGTGGCTGCAGCATCCCCCAGCAGCATGGGACCCATGATTTGAAGCTTGACGTTTCCCCCTACTACGCAGCTTACATGCAACAGTTCATACCGACACTCCCGGAATCACCACCTCTCTAGTTCAAATTACGAATGAAAATGGAAAAAAACCTCAGGAAACTGTAAAAGTAACAAATGATCATGTGTTAGATCATAGAACCATAGAATCATAGAATGTTTAGAGTTGGAAAGGACCTTGAAGATTGAGTTCCAACCCCCCTGCCATAGGCAGGGACACCTCCCACTAGACCAGGTTGCCCAAGGCCATGTCCAGCCTGGCCTTGAACACTGCCAGGGATGGGGCCTCAACAACCTCTCTGGGCAACCTGTTCCAGTGCCTTACAACCCTCGAAGTAAAAGATTTCTTCCTAATGTTTAATCTAAACCTGCCCTCTTCCAGTTTAAAAACATTCCCCTTCGTCCTATCAATACATGATGACATATTTCAGGCCTATAAATCCCAACAATATGTTGTGATTGTGGCTAAAAATAACACATCTCCTCATCAAATATTTACTGTGACATAAATAGCTGCCTAGCCAACATCATGCTTTTGAACACATTAACAGCAACTGCATATTTTCAGCTGAAATGACACACTGGAAATTAATGAAGACAAGAACACATGAACAAAAACCATCTCACTGCTGCCGTCGCCTCTGTAGCAACTGTCAGCAGCAAAGAGCAGCTTCCTGGAAATTTCAGAGGTGTGGCATTCAGAAAACAAAAAATCATACTTGTTACCGGCACTACAGGTGGTTATGCACATGCACATTACAACTAAATTTCCCGTGAGCTGAGCAGTAATTTAGGGCTTCGCACTTCCAAAGCTCTCTCCCATCAGGACCTAGAGCCAGGAGTGGGTCAGTGAGGTTTCTTGCTGTTGTAAAATACAAATGGTGGTAGAAAAACATTTTTTTCAAAACTTATCATCCCAGTGAGGGCAAACACTCCATCATGTAAAATTTCCCACAGGACCACAGGTAACTAGAAAAGAGGAAAAGAAGAATCAGAAAACTTTCTTGTCCTAAAAATGCCTTCGGTGATTCCCCCAACACGGAGTAAGCATTGAAGTCTGCAGCAGAGTAGAAATACTTGAATACAATTTGTCTCTAATGGGTTAAGAATTGTCATGCAAGGAAAACAAAAGCCACTGAAAAATATGGCAGGATAATAAATTATTGCTAATTTCCTGAGCTTACGTAAGTTGATCAGAATCCCTTAGAAAACTCTCCAAACAATGCTTCTGTCTTAAAATTATCTGCATTAAAACCCAGAAAACTGTCATATTCATGTGCTCAATTTTCGAGCTGCATTCCACTGGGCAAGTACAATTCTTCCAGATCAGCAAATCTGTACAATATGGCAGTGTTTGGTTCCCACACTGAATAAAACATGGTCTGTCCTATCCGATCCATTTATTAAACTCGGCATTATTTTCTCACTATAAACATTCCTAACAGCTTTGGACCGTTTTCGTCATGAAGTAACAAGAAAAGCATGAAATCACGACTGTCTTTAAAATAAACATATACATTATGTTTTGGGTCTTTTAGTTGTGTTGAGGCTGAAGTCTCCTAATGCTTGGCACTCCATGGGGGTTCTGCTGCAAAGGTTATTTCCTCCTTATCATCTCATACAATCACAAAATTCCTGTGTCCAGGAGGAAGGGGTATCACAAGCAAGTCAATGACAATAGAGAGAGCACAAGGCCAACGTTTTTATAACTTAAGTTAATTTTAACTTAAAAAAGGTATTTGAGTCCTGGAGTTTGATATGAACCAGTAAGGATCCTTATTTGGGGAACAGAAAGTTCACAGCAACAAACACCATTTTGCAGCATTTGTTAATTGGCAATAAATAGCCCAAAATAGTATTTGTGATTTTTGCAGCTCCTTAGACATCCGCATTACCTCCACTCGAAGCCAGTCTCCCTTGTGGTAAGACCATCACCTTCTGCATCATCAGGGGAAACAGTGCTGGGATTAGTCTCAGGTCCCTTGAAGTCAGTAGTAGCCTGTTACTGACAGTGGCTGACTGTGGATGTCCAGGAACTGGTAGAAGAGCAAAGACAGTTATGGCCTTGTGTTTCTCTTCCGTGTCTGTGTGTCATTTGAACCAGCCTGAATTTTCATTTTAAGCTGCTGCCTGCCAAAGTTGTCTTGGCGAGTCAAAGACAGAGCCCTGAACATAGTGCAGTGAATGTCCGGTCTTGAGTTTTAACTACCAGGCCTCAACAATCTTGCCAAAAACCTGAAGATGTATCTGTGCCCATAACACCAGAAAATCCATTAAAACGCTAGTCAGTCTCTCACCTACTCCATGTTCTTTCACCTTCGAGACACGTTTTTGCATGAGAAGTACTTGAATGACAGCCCTAGCAGCAGCCTATCACACCAGAATAATAAAGGATTAATTACCTCCATCATCAGCACTCTATTATTATTTGTAGCATCAAGCGCTTGCTCTTTTCTTGTGAGCTACAAATGCCTGGGAACATAGAAAAGAAGACACTGTGCATTAATTCAACAAGTCTTCTAGCCTGCACCTGCGTTTAATTAGTTACTCTCAAATCAGACCTGCAGAGCCAGAAGCTGCAAGTGAGAGCACCGCTGACTGCTGGCCTGGTTGGGCTGCCGGCGTAATTAATTGCATTCTTACCGTGGCTCTGTCCTCTGCACAAACAAAAGTTAATCATTTACTGGGAAAGTCGGAGCTGATGCTTCTCCGCCATTCGAGCCAAGGCGTAGAAGATTTCAATAACGGCATCCCCCACTTGATCTTTACTGCTTGACTCCCCAAAATGACATGCCGACCACCTCAGTGCCGCTGGAGACCTACACGGAGGCAGGGGTGAGAAACTATAAAGGGGGGGGGGAAGTGAAAATCTGAACTAGAGAAGTGCTGACCACAGAAAACCACCACTCAGCAGCTGTCCTGAAAACAAAGGCTTGCTTGGGCAGAGGTTTGGCAAAATGACAGGTAATAACCTGGCTGTGTTGGCATTCCTCTAGCCCTCAACATTACAGTGTTCATGTAAGCTTCAAAGATATTCATACATATTAATGGCTGTATACTCAAAGCACTCTTTCAGAAAATGGGAAGCGTCATTATTGCTATTTAATACATGAAAAAGAGGGTGGTTAGAAGTCTTCTCCAAAGTTTCCACAGAAACCAGCAGAAAAACAAGGTCCGCTGTGCCTTGGTGTGGCACCTGTTTTCAACACAAGAGCATCCCTCGTTGCCGGGAGCTTGGCCAACCCGAGCTATACCTCACTGGGGGGCTGGCAAGAAGACAGTGCAGAAACAGAGGTTTAGGCATGGAGCAGATACCTCCAAACAGTGCAGTACCTGTGGAGTATGTCTGAATGGGGAGGATGGGGTACGGGTCCGAGCAGGAGCCTTGCATTTTCATCACTGGATGGGTTATTGCTCACAGCTCCACATCTTCTGCTCCTTCCCGCAAAGATGGCCAGCACCATTTCAGGGCAGTATTCATGAGGCTGGAGCAAGGACAGGAGGGAGAGGGATGGCAGAGCTCTGCAAGCCTGGGAATGAGGAGACATTTCCTTTCCCTGATTGCTGGAATAACCCTCTGGGGTGTGTGAACTTTCTTCCATATGTATAAACTGCAAACGGACTGTTTGTTTGGAAAGCGGGGAGAGGGACTCAACCAACAATAACCTTCGAAGCTAGTGAAGCATGCAGTTTGGAAATTACAGGCTTTCTTTTTAAATCTTTTTATTTCACTTTTTGAGAGCAGCCTGGTACATCTCTTTTTCAAATTAATGGCATATACTTGATCAAAAATGCTAAAATGCTGGTTCCAGCAAATTACACAGATAATTAAGCCTAATTTCAATAATGCTCTGAAACACTACTAATAAATCTTTGGGCTCTTGCATTCCTTGAATGTACACAAGCTACTTCATGAACACCAAATTCCACCCTCACAGCTCCTTTTCTGTTGAGCTTTGGCAACCCCAAGCTAAATTCTGCTGTCAGTTATATCCCTGTAAGTCTGGAGCAATTGCTTGTCCTCGGTGGCATAACTCAAGATTACAGCTGTGTAAATGAGCACAGAATGTAGCTTGAAACGTTGTAAATCTGACCTTCAGCTTGCTTCCATTAAAGGGGAAAACCCAAGAACTTGTTTTCACATCCAGTAAGCTTCTTGAAAAACTACCCTGCATAAATATTATGACTTCAGTCATAGATATGGTAGTATTAAGACGAAGTTAAAACTGCCTGGTATCTAGGTCTACTGGGAGGGGGCAAGATGCTGAGTGCTATATTTATGAGCTACCATAAGCAACACTTGCTTTTAATCACTGACATGCACTTTGGCCCCCCACTATGGCACATCAAGACCTTCAGCTTATTCATGGTTAATAGGTCGCTGTCTGACCTCAAGATACCGCAGCATTTCATCACCGGCAGTGCTTGAATGTTGATCGTCCAACCTCCGTCAACGTTGACCACCCAACCGCCCAACCCACATAGCTGGGTCTATTGTTTTAGAGGGGCTCAGGGGGTGCGTGCCTCCCAGACCACCGGAGACTGTGAGACCCCTACAGACCTGGGCATCACCATTGTTCCTGCTGAGCTGTTAGCTCACTGCCTCCCCTCAAAAATCTGACCCAAGGCGTCTGGGGCCACATCTTCACATAGGGATGAACAGATCCAGTCCTACTGCCCCCCAGTGCAATGGGGTTTTGCAATGGCTCAGTGGCAGTTCTGCCTGTACTCTCGAAATACCCATGAGCAAAGAGGGACCGGGGAAGTGGTATATCCCTTGTTGCCCCGACTCTTCATGATAAGCAGGCCCAGCAGATAAGAAAAACAAACACTTTCAAGCCCTGAATGCTTTCCCAGGCTCCTTTTAGCCACCATTTGTCTGAAGGGTATTTGTAGAAGACTTGTCAAACAGAGGGTATTGTGACACACTTACCAAACTGAGTTAGAAGGAAGAATACCACAAAAAAACAGGCTTCTAAACAAAACACCAAAAAAGAAAAGAGAAAATAATAATTTCAGTATCTTTTGTTTGTAGAAGCACAAGTTAAATAATTCAGGATTTTTCTAAACAACTGTTTTTGGAGAAAATATCGTTTGCCCAAAGTGCAGTACAATCCTTGCAGGGCTGCCATTTGCAGTTATGAAAGCACGTCTTAGTTATTACTTATATACATGTCTGAAGTGTTAGCTAGATTCAGGCTAGAAAAAACACCAAATTGCTGCACAATAAGTGCTCCTATACATGATGATTTTGATCATCAGACTATCCAAATCTCTTTGCCCTGTCCTGATATGTCCATGTAACATCCAGAAATCTCTATCAGGCCACTAAGTATAACAATTTACTGGCCTATCCATTCGGGACTTTTATCTGCCCAAAGAATAAAATGATGGCTCTGTACTACAGCACACAGTTGGACAAAGCTGGATAAAGATGCACATATCTGTGGCAGCAAGGATATTTATCAACGGAAGAAAAGCTTGCAGAGGATATGCCAGCATTTTATTCGCTTCTAGACTGCATTATCAATCTCTGGGATTACCCAAAATTAAAAGTCACTGCATTTATGCAAAATACTTTTAAACAGCCAGCATTTCTTGTCTTCATTTCTAACTGTCTTAAAGCATAATTTGATGCATTACCATAAATGAATGAAAAAGCCATGAAATCTCATCAAAATGTGAAGGGAGACTGGATCCAAGTACAACGGTCTGTAATTCACCTGCCATTGGGGGGCTGCTTTTAAAAAATGGACCAAACTCACTTCATGCTGATTGCTATTTTAACCACTTTAAATATTTTAAAATAACATTTCCATTTTTCTTTCTATATTAAGGAGTGAATGTGCTTTCCATTTCAATTCCCAAATTGAAAAGGCAATAGAAGGGTGTTTGAAGAAGACATTTCACATACACGTCAACACAGACGTGGACATGGAGATAGCAGAGGGGGCAATATTCTTGACTAGCACTATCAACAGATGAACAGACTACTAGAAAACTCTGGCAGGTCAGCTAAGGACCTATATCAATGACGAGAAATAAGAGGCAATTTCTCATTACTTAACAATGAAAACAGTTTCCCTGATGAAATCTTCCCAGTACCTCATTTGTTTTGGAAACTCTGTGGGATCTGCAACTCCTTCTGCAAAAGGGGGCTGTTTCTGTGGAATCAGAATAAAATTACCCACAAGTATTTAAACTAAAAAATCATTAATAAAATTACCTAGACTTAATTTATTCTTTTTTTTTTCCTCCCCTGCTTCCCACTAGCTTATCACTTCTTCAGAGTTTGTCTTGAGCTAAATGTCACTGCAAACTGATGTGCTGGGTGCAGAATAATAAATTTCATCCAAGACCTTTTGAGTTACGGGTCATTTAATATAGTAACTGTGGGCAAGCCAGGCCCCCATTGTGCTCCCACTAATGTCAATGAGTATTTCTTGCCCATGAGTTCAGAAATGGATACCATCCCTGGCCATGACAGATTGCTCCTAATCTGAATTTGTCACACACTGCCACTGTCTGTACCTCATTTTCTGGGTGCCCATCTTCAGGCATCCAAAGATTAATTTGCAGAGGAGGCAGGTGCTATTGGAAGTGGAGGGAAGACGATCTCTACTTTTCACACGGAGATTCTTGCTATTTGGATGCAGTTGCTGTCCTTCACGCACAGCTCTTGCGAAGGACTCTTCCCCGCTTCCATCCTAAATGCAAGCGCAAAGAGGAGAGCTTATCTGGTTATTGCTTTGTGTCTGCAGCAGAGTGGCAATAGTCCAGGGAAGCAGAAAGCATAAAAAAGGAAACAAGAACTGGGAATTTATGCCCAGGACAGACAAAAAAAAAAAAAAAAAAAGCACCATTTTGTGTTACTGCTGGCAGAAAGCTGGGTGCAAAGACACTGTCATTTGCACTTTGGTTCTGACTGTGGTCAGGATTGATATGGTTTTGTAAAGAAGCCCATCCTGCATTGAAAAAAAAAAAAAAACACCCCAAAACAACCATTTTCTCCTTTCAGTAAAAGCTAACCATGATCTCTTGTATCTGGATAACTTAAAAGGTGGAAAAGATTAACATCATGAAGCTCCAAGCAATTTCAACAAAAGCAAGGTCCTTGAGTTGCCTACAGGGACCTGCCCGGTTAGCTGACCCTCTTTTTTCATTTTTCTCTCTACAACTAAGTTTTTCAGGAGGCAAAAAGAATAAGAGTACTTCAGTGCACCTAGTCAGCTGTGAATATGCACAGGATAAGGATGCCCTGCTGAGAATGCCATAGGGAGAAAACGACTGGTCCTCTGCAGAGTCCAGGAAACCCAAAACCCCCTACTAAATAGTGAGAGTGAAAAATAAAGAGATAAAATAAACCCAGGCCAACCACAAAGGATATTTATTTAGTCAGGAAACACCATCCATCCATAGCCCAGTGTTTTGCTTCACAATTCTGATATGTTTCAATACGTTTTTTCTGGGCTACATAATATACCATTCATTAAATGCATGCATAGATATTATTCCTAAAAGACCAAATAGTTTCCCTTGCCAGCTTTTCCGTATCAGATTTTCCCATGTTTATAACGTCTTTCTCTGTTGCCGCGAGATAGACCTGTACAAACAAAAATCATTCCCTGCCTGACTGCACAGGGAAACACCGACCCTGAGTAACCACCATGTGCAAACGGTGTGGACAGCCCAGATTTCACTCCTTTAACCTGTTCAACTTTTGGAAGATGAAAAGCAAGTCAGGATTTTTGCAACAGGACTTTGATTTTTTCCAACAGACTCATTCTCCAGAGGTCTTCACATCACTATTGGAGGCTACGAGTTGCTGGCTGAACACGAGGAGAGCCCCCGGCACACAGCAGGTCAGTAAAATGTGGACTCTGCAAACCCTTAGATGTGTGTTTAAGCATATGAGTAGCAGGTGAAACCCTGGCCCCAATGACGTCCATGGTAGTTTTGCTGCAACATCAATGGGAGCAAGATTTTATCCAGTGGGATTAATTTATGTGATTAATGTAGAGGACCAGAGCCCAAATTGTTCTTTATTCATCAGAAATGAGTAATCCTGAGTTTGAAGTAATGCCAGATAACCAAATTACACATGCAAATAAACACATTATGATGGACTGCAGCAGCGTAAGTGAAAAATATTATTCACCTTCCAGGAGAAAAGAAATAGTTTTTAAATTAACCTTTAATTTAATCTATCCCTTTAGAATATTATCTTAACAGAAAAACTTATTACCCTTTAGGAAATGTACCCATAATGGAAGCTTCCCAGGTAGCTCTCATGAAAACATTCAAAATAGATGTGTACACACATTCTAGATTTCCATAAATGTCAATATTTATTTCTGGTAAATATTGTCCCCTGCTTTATCTTTGCCAGTGGTATCCCCTCAGACCAATAAATCCATGCAGGAGTCCGTACCTACTTATTACTCTCATTGGATTAGCAGTGATTACAAGTGACTGCTGCATAGAGGTACTAGATGGAGTCCGAACTCTTCCCCCGTGGGATGTCAGCCTCACACTGCTGCATGATCACCAGGAGGTGTTTTCCTGCTCTGAAGTGGTACGGGCATTCCTGGTCAACCAGGAAAGTGCGAGGCCTGCTCCTGCTCTCAGGTCAGTGACCACCGAGCATTTATTAATGATGAGTTGTCCCATAGCTAGAAGGGACATCTTAACATCCTACACTGCCTTGCTACGTACGTCTACCTGGCTGACATGCAGTAATCCCACATACTAATCATACAGACCAGAGGTTAGGATAATTTAACATGTTTTCATCAGAATGCCCCTAGGAGAGATGGAAGAATTGCCATGCCCATTTCTCAAATGAGAAACAGTCCGTACGTACCAATGCAGGCCTATAAGCAGCCCTTTCTCTACAAGTGTAGCAAATGGCAACCACAGCCAAAAAAGCAGGGCTGTATGGGAAAAAAACTCTGCTAAAAAGGAAAGGACTAAATTCACCCTGGGACTGCACTAAGCATACAAGGTCCTGCAAAGCAGACAGTCTGAGTGCAGGGAAGCGGAGGGTAATACAAAGCAATTCACTGGTTTCCCAAAGAAGACAATACTAGCTGCGGAGGGCTCATGGCCAAGACAAATAGAGATGTGCTGATTGTACATCTGCCCACGGGCTAATTTTGTTGTGGGAGAAGGGAGCCTCAGAAACCTTGAGCTATTTTCCATTGCAGGAAGCCTTCAGTGATGATGGGAATGCATAAATTGCCCATTCTTTCCCCGAGAGTGAATTTTTCCTGGGTTGCACCAAGTGTGAAGAAGTCTGCTGGCAGAAGGTCTGTTTGAACCAAAACTGAGGACCTGAGGGGAGCAGGAGGGAAAGATGAAAGCAAGAACAGTTTCATGAGAATGTGGAGAAGAGCCTTTAGCCTTTTGCTAAAGGCTAAAGCAAGGATCAAAACCCACTGGATGTGAACTCCAGTGCCTCTGGGTCAAAGCCCACCCCTACCTCAGGAGGCTGAGAAACTGAGCTATGGAAAAGTAGCTGTGACAACATGTAGCAGTCAAACTCGCTGTGAACTTCTCTTTTATTGACCACAAGCAAGGAATGCTCAAGGGAATTCAAGGAAAATACATCTTGTGCTACTGGTGAAAAATAAATACTTGTTCTGTGGCGAAGGAGTAACCTGGAGACAAAAGAGAGACTGGGAAGCCACTGTGGGAACTGAGCCTAAATAGTAACTGCTTCTGTACAAGTAACAATATGTTCAATGCTCCTGAAGCTGTTCTTAAAACATGCTCTAACAATGATGCATTTGCACTATTTCAAATTCTTGCTGAAGACAGTTAATTCATACAGACTGAGAAGGCCAAATGGATGGCTTGACCTTGGAACTTGGCCTGAAAGGTATTCTTAGTCTCAGCAAGAAAAGGGCTATTCATTTTGCATAGCAAACCATGAGAAGAGTGCTTGAGAAACCCAGGGGTGTTCTAGTGACCTACATGGATTTTCTGTTCACTTAAAGCCACCTCAAGCTTCAAATTGAGTCATTTCTCCATTTGCTACAAACATTGCCCAAACCCCATAGGGGAATGAAATCTGATCCAGTACTTTTCCCAACATGTTGCTGCACAGACCAAGTAGTCAGGAATGGTGGAACAAACTCCAGGTCAAACCTTCTTCCCAGGTCTGGAGGAAGCTAAGGCCTGGCCTTGGCATGTAGCCTTCCACTGGGAACTGGCCCTCCTGCCCTAAAGCCCTTTCACCTTCAGTAAAAGACAAAAGCAACAAATGCAAAGCAGAACCTGCCCTAAGAGCCACAGGAACCTGCCCACTCCTTTCCACAGGGTAGATGGAGCATTTCCTGACATGCAGCTCCTGTGTCAACAATAACAGCAGCTGGTTTGTCTTCTGAAAGGTGGGAGGTAGCTATGGCCTAGATTGTTGTTACTGGAGTTGGGTGTTGACATGGGTATGGAAGATACCAATGGGCAATGATCCCTCTAGCCTTTTAATCTCTGTGCTGGCTTATTCTGTTGAATAACATGCTTCAGCCTATGGATTGGAACATGAACTGAGTCACTAAGTAGCTTCAGTGCAGTTAGGCACTTTTAGATGCTGCTTTGAAATCCTTCTCAAGCCCATGTAAAGCTCTCAGACTTGAACTTTGTGGGCGTTGTGTTTATTAGTGGTGCTTTAAATGCTGGACTGTGTCCCCTGGGTTGGCAGCCCACTTCCTTTCCAGCAAGGATTCAGTCAAAATCCCCAGTGCTATCTGCACCTGGATGCCAGAAGGACAGCCAGACTCTCCAAAGCAACATGGGGAAGAGCCACAAGGCACCCCCGTGTACTGCAACGCAAGCTGTCATGAGAAGCCCAAGCAGACTCTCAGGCGTGGGGTTGTTACACAGCACCGGTGGCTGTGATGTGGCAGCTCTCACATGGGCTAGCCTAGTCCACCTTTGCTCCCCACAGCCCTGCTACTAGGAGCCACTCTTTCCAAGAGTAACAGTCCTCCTCATCTGCAAGGAGACTCACCTCCTCCCCAGGCTGCCACTGCCATCCATTCTCTCCAGGGTACCAGTAGCAGACCCTACACCTGGGGTGACCCCCGAGGACACACACCTGCAGTACAGTGGGTGGCTCAAGACAAAAACCCCTCCAGATCAGCCAAGCTCACATCCATCCCAAGCAAGAGCCCTATCACCTGCTGACAAGTGACACACCAGAAAAAGTAAAAACCTTCTCTGCTGCCTTCCCCCTCCACCATAAATCACATTAAAGTCAGAAGAGGTAGAAAACAGTTAGCTTTTCCACTTCACTCACTCACCTGTGCCTCTGCCCGTGTCTCCTCACCCAGATGGGAAGCAGAGGCTCCAAAAGGCCCTGAGGGCAGTCCCTCAGGTTGTCCAGCCTGCTTGGAAGCAGAAGGTCCTGATGCAGGTGGCATGAAACCTAGTCTTGTAAGAGCTCATCTTGGAAGTGCAGAGAGCTCAAGACACGGTTTGAACTTGGCAGCTTCCCTCCAAGCGGCCCAATTGTTCCTTGGCACAAGAGTATGCCTGGGACATGTCCCAGCTAGAGTCTGGGATCCACTCTCCTCTCTATGAGGCTGCAAAAACAAAGGGACAGAGCGTGTAAGATGCAGAAGGCCACCTCCTGAAGTCACTAAGAGACAAAAAAAAGAAAATCAGTTCGTTGAAAATACAAGCCCAAATGTGTTTCTTAGCATTTCCATACACAGATGCATGGTACTATGCAATATACCCTCTGCAGGGGCATTTTAACCATGTCTCTGTTGATCCTGCCTTGTACCCACTCTGGCTTGTATTTAACTTTCCACAACAGACCATACTCAGCTTTTGTCACAATAAAACAAATAGGTTTCTTCCATTTTATTTGTGCATGTCATTAACATTAAACACATGATGCTGCAATGACAATGGAATTGATGGCTTAATGGGATGAATTTTAATTTAAGTAATATTTCCATTAATCCAAAAGCTCTCCCTTAAAAGTCTGTAGAATTTATTTATTGGAAAAATTCCAGCATAATTCTACTGAAAATTCTCCTCTGAATGATAATATGTCAGACTTTTAAGGCTCTCTTCTGGCAGGTTTTTTTTTCACCTTTGAATGTTACTGACATAAGAATACATTTCTCACAAGTCTTCTGTGTAATGAAAAAAAGAGAAAAGAAAAAGAAAGAGGGACTGCTGCAGAAATCACAGGAGGTGCAAAACACGACAGCCCCAGATCCGTCCCCTTGGCTGGAGAGCTGCATCCCAGATTTGTTACTGGTTTATTTTAGGTTATGGAAAATGCAGAGGATTAAAAAGGCAGAGGGAAGCAGATGCCATGCAGGCAGAGGCAGCTAAAAGCCAATCTCCATCCGAGTGCGCAGAGGCACTGCACCCAGCACAAGAATGTGTTTTGAGGCAAAGCTAAGCTGTGGCAGCTGGGGCTGGGACAGCGAGGTGCAGCTGCGCTAGAGGAGGCGAACGAGCAGGCGGCATTCCTGCTCTTAGAAAACAGCAAAATCCACCCTGCAAACCAAACAAATGCTGGCCTGCGCTGGGTGTCCCCACACCCCGCGTGTTTGTGCTCACCGGCTGCAGAGCACAGGGGAACAGGACGGGGTCGGAGCTGCCTCTGAGCCTGAGCTCAGCCTGCAGGGAGGGGCCGCTCCAGGTTTGCTCCTTTCCAGCTCCATGCAAAGGGCACGGCTCTGATGGTGTCTCCTCTAAGCGTGTGCCATCAAGGGTGCACGCACACACACCTGCACGTGCTTTTCTGTGGGACGATAAATCCAGGTAGTCTTTTGTCCGGTCTTCTTTCAGGGAGAAGGAAGACCAGAGACATGTGAAAGTTGCCGTCATGTCTCTTCGTGCTCTGCTGGATGACACGCACAATCCCCAGCAACTCCAATTAGGCAATGGAAAGTGCCTAAACAGGACAGCACGGAGCAGCTCCCCTGGGAACACAGCCCTGGGCTTGGGATGCCACAGGTCTGTCCAGGCACATTTGTCCAGCCTCCACCTCCCCCAGCCTGGGGATGGGGTGGTTGTGCAAACAGCAGGGAGGTGCGGGCACGTGAGGATGACTACCTCTCTCCTAAATGGCAGCAGGCTCCCTGCCAGACATCCAGCACGGAGCCCTGTGAGTCAGCACAGGCGAGAGGGGCCCACTCGGGCAAACCCACTGGACTTCCCTCCTCCCCGCACCGCCCGCCTGCCAAAACTGGCCAGCCCCAGTGCACGGCCAAGGCTCTGTGTGTGCATAAAAACAAGGCACAGCAGCCCAGCACCACCCCAGGGCCAGGCCAGCACAGCCACATCCTCCACCCCACTGCAGCTGCTTTGAAGAGTTTAGATCCAAACTGAGCACGCTGAGAAGCAACCTTGTCTGCTCTGGCCAGAACGGGCGGATGTCCCCACACCACGGCAAGCCCACTCCTGGGCTGCACAGGGGCTAGGTACAGGGCAGCACTGTACCGGGACCCTGAAGACATCCAGAGCGGCACTGGTGGGCAGCGCTGGTCTCCCCGTTACAGCCCCATGTTAAGCAGGAGGAGTGAGGTCTGGGTCAGGACACAGCATCTCTCTCCCTTCCTCTCCCCCACCCGCCGCCAAAACACCCTTGGCTGTACCAAACAACCCTGTGCTGCAGCGAGCAGCCTATTCATGCTAATTTAGAGTAATTGTCTATAAGAGCTCAGAAATGAATTGTACGAAGCGGCAACACCTCAGCACAGCAGAATTAGGATTTGGAAGCACTTTCAGCTTATGAAAGCCTGTCTCCACCCATGGGTTGTATCTCCAAGACAGGCTGGTTTCTTGAGCAGGGAAGATAGAGCTGCTCCAGCACTGGGTGTCCAGCAACTGAAAGACTTTCCGCCCTGCTATCTAGCTCAGAGGTGGGAACACAGAGCTCCCAGCAACTCTGCACAGCGCCAAACAAAACCCACTTCTCTTCCTTGCCAACTGGAGATTTCTTCTGGAAGATGGCATCGACCCCACCGTTCCATGGTATTCGCACACGGACATGTGCTGCCTTCCAGCCACAGCCCTGTCAAGGTTTGTCTTTCTCCACAGCTATGGAGGGTCAGGAAGGGCAGCCAGCCCTTCGTGTGTGGCCTGAGCCTGGTCAGCATCTTTCACTCTTCATCACTCAGCCATGCCTCCTGTCTGCACTGGCTCCAAGATCTCTCTCTCTCTGTTCCTCCCCCCACTCCTCCTTTCATAGGCCAATTTTGTGACACATCCAAAGGAAGACAGTAAAAAATACGCTAATATTAACTCCTGCCTGAATGATATAAAATCTTCCCACTTTTTGCCACCCAAAGAGCTAAGTAAATCCACCTGCTTTCTACTACATGCAGCATACTGATAGTGACCATCTCCTTAAAGTCTTGTGCAGAGAAACACATCACTAAGATACAGCCATACTAAATGCCTGATACAGAACACATTGAAGGAAGTTGACCTTATTAGCATCCATTTGGTTAGTTCATAAGGCCTCTGGAGACAGATGAGGACTTTTCTTTCATATGTCTCATTCTTCTCATTCATGCATCACCGTCTTTCTTTTTCCCTGTCTCCCCCTCCACTCCTAGCACCTCCCCACGCCCACTCCAGGTTTCAGCCATGTCCTAGTCAATTGGTCACAGAGACCGGCAGCTCTTAGAACTGGGGAGCAAATTCACACCTCTGCAGCTGGCTCATGCCATATCACTGAAGCCCTCAGTGGCCCTTTTTCCCCACCTGAGAAGCAGTTATGCTTATCTACAAAGACATTATTTCCACTTAATACACCTAAGAATAGCATGGGGTGGTGTTAAATTGGAAATCTAAGGTGAGAAAGCGTGTCTACGGACTGCTTTACACGGCCACACACAGCTCCAGGAGAGAGCTGCATCGGATTTGCATCCCCCGGGGCTGAACTAAAAAAAGCAACATCAAGATGGCATCTGGAGGAGCCCATCCATCTCCCTCCCAGCAGGGCGTTAAGCAGCTACACTAACAGCAGTTGACAGTGGGAAAGTTAATGGGTGCATGCATTAACCTACATAAGCATGTTTAAGCTAGAAGGGCTGTGCAGAAATCAAATGGGTTAAGTTTCCAGGCCTTCTGTTCCAGAGATCATGAAACCAGCTCCAAGAGCTCGAGCTCTGCCTTGGGACGGTAAAGTGACTTCAGATCATCACATTTTTTACCTCAGACTCATCAGTGCAAACCTATATGGGTGTGTACATACATGTGTGCATCTGCGTATGCTGCTCAAACTGAGTTTTTTAAAATTCTCCCTACTACTTCCAGAAACATACATCTCTTAAACGCATGATAAAGGAGGGGTTTCTTTCTTTAGACTTAGAAATTTTGGAGTTTAAACATACCCCTAGTGTGTTCACTGGCCCAGGTAAGGCAGCTCGCGTAGCTTGGCACGAGCCCAGCACCAGCCACCAAATAGATCTGTGCCATAGCACCAAAAAGTTATGGTGAAATTTTATTTCCTCAGCAGAAGCAATAGACACTACTGTTGGGCTTAACAGCAGATGCAGAGCCTTGAAGTAAATATTTCATGACAAACAAGATACCTGTGTAAACACCAAGTATAGCTATATAATTGATGATGGATGCACTTGGGACTGGAGCAAGATCTAGAGCACTTGGCTTTAGACACAGTATCCAAAGTAGCTACTTCTCCCTCCAGGACTGACCTCTGACACGTCCTCCAGGGCAAGCTTGTTCAGCTCAGCTGTATCTAGGAGCTCGAGCTGCCCTAGAAAGCTTGAGCCACGTGGTCTGGGAAGAGGGAGACGGAACGGGAGCGAAGCCAGACTTGGTGAGTGGAAAATCTCTTCCATAAAAGCTTGCAAGACCTTTAAGGATCATTGTAATGGCTTTTTGTTGTTGTAGTTGCAGGGATCATTTTTTAAAACAAAGAGATAACATTTGGTTCATTTCTTTCATTTTGGAAAAGGGCAGCTCCTAAGCCCTTATCGTTAAGAAATAAGAGCAGTGCTACATGTTCAAACAATTTATGTGAGGATCCTGCCGTTTGTTACGGGAACAGCAAGTACAACTGCAAGTCCATTATCATCCCTCCCTGCCTCTGCATGCACAGCATGAGCAAGTGAGGAAGATTAGGGTTAAGAGCAATGGAGCCTGCAAAGTCAGTGACAAATATGCAGTACTTAAAACCCTCTCTGAGGCTTCCCACACCGAAGTGAGTCTTTGATTTGGTCAGCGGCCAGACAAGGACCCACTGATTTTTCTCCAATTTGCTCCAAGTCTTAAAAAATAGCAACCTCTATTCATGACCTGATGGCCGAGAAAGAAGCGACTCAGTGCCGCCACGGCACTCTCCCCATGCCCCAATGAGCAGTGGTGATGGGAGGTGGGTGGCAGAACTGATACAGACAAGTTACTAGCGTTGGAAGGAGTTTCTGGACACTTGCCCATGTTAAAACCTGCCAGTTTTATGTGCCTTTTTACTTAAAAAATATCACGGAGAAATGGCATTACATTCTGGTCGTGTTTTCAAACCCACGCTTCCCCTGACCTCCACTCCCCGTATCTTCACCCTCCCACTCACAGCTAATCTCTCCCTGCCTCCCCTCGTTTCTCTGTTGTTTCTGCAGACAACACGTTTGTGCTGCTGCGAGCCTGCGGCAGCCGACAGACCATTTCTCATAATAAACCTCTCCCGACTGCACAGCCGGGCTGGGCCCCGCCGTGTGAGCAGCCACCAGCTCATGGGTGTTGAGAAGAAGGAAGGTTGCGCACTAGGCAAAAACCCCCACATCTCCCGTTAAAAGCACCCACGCCAGGGCAAGCACAGCGGGGTGGAGGAGGAGGAGAGCGGGGACCAGGAGGTTTTGGTGCAGCCCTCCGTGGCGTCCCGTGCTGTAAGTTCTCAATGGCGAGGCTATGGCAGGCAGGGAAAGGGAAAGTCAGTTACCGACAGGCAGCAAGGAACAGGCAAGGCACCTGCTGGATTTACTTAGCAAAAGCCTTTAAACAACCAGCAGGTTTCTGAGGAGTGGTAGAGATCAAAATAGCAACTTAAGCAGCTTTGTGAGAGCGTGGTCTAGCTGTTCAGGCACATCCTTCTGTTCAGCGCTTCCGCCTGCCGGTGTAATTAGGCACAGGTGCAAACGGAGGGCCCTGGAAAGAGGAGGCCGTCCACTGTGCCGCTGTGCCTGTTTAAGCAGAGAGCTGCCACGTTCCTGTCACGGCGACCTGTCAGGGCAGTGGTTGGTGCCAGGCCAGGTTTGGGGGGCAATCTCCAAGGGAAGGTGTCCATAAATGAGAGGTTGTTAGCTCCTACGCAGAAGTCGGCAGCAGCGGCAGAGCCCACCCTGTGCCCGGCTGCCTCTGCCGCCCCACAGACGTGGGGGTGCTCCCAGCATGGGGCCAGGGTCCAGCGTGCCCGAGTGCCCGGGGGGGACAGCAGTTTGCTCCAGCCTGCCGGGCTGTCACCAAGGGGTGAGGGGGTCTGGGCAGCAGCAATGTCCTCCTCAACCATCACAGCTGAAGCTGCCGCTGGAGAAGGAGGCACCTTGATGTTGCTCTTGACAATGATGCCTTAGCAGGGGCAAAAGCAGAAAAGGGGGAAAAAAGCCCTTACCTGGGGAGACAAGTAAGTAAAGCAACGAGACCCTGAGATGATGAGGTGCCAGAGGGCTGACAGGGCCCCTCAAGCTGAGGGCTACTCCCCATTATGGACTCATTGCCTTTGGAAAGAGCAGAGCATCGAATGAAACCCTCTTCAGGAAGGCTGTGTGGGCAGCAGAGGAGCGCCTTGGCGGGGCAGGAGAGGAGGAATTGAGGGAAGTTGCCATAATTGTTCAGCCTAATTGCAATCTTGTCCTCCTCAGCCTCTCCAGTGGCATTCCCGTGCCTATGGTGTCTTCCTCCCCCTTCACAGGGAAACAGATTTACAGGCTCGGCTGACATTATTCATTTCACCGGAAATTTGAGAGGGAGCCACTTGTAAAAGTCTGTGTAAAACAACAAAAGAAAAATGGCAGAGGGACAGGGCTGATAGATACTGACAGTTACAGATGTCTTTATCTGCCTGAAACAGAAGAACTACTCCAGCCACCTGCACCAGCAACAGGAAAAGAAAGAAAAGAAAGAAAAAAGGTATAGTTAAAGGACAAACAGGCCCCTAGGCTTGGAGAAACCTGTGTGTCCCTACACCTGAGCCAAACTGCTTGCTGCAGGTCCCTGCAGCCGCCCCTGAGCCAAAACAGGCCTGTCATGAGGGGCCAACACATCTACAACACCCAGCCTGAAGTACAGCATGCTAACTTCTAAAGAAATTGAGATGTGACAGGAAGTACCAAAGCTGAGGGAACAGCAACTTTGCTCCCTTCTGGCTTTTCTGTTGGAGCCTCAGATGCTTTGGACAGTGATCAATGAGGGGAAAACAACAGCATTTTCCATCTGTACTTGCTAAACAGACACACTGGTATGAGCAGCTGCTGCAACCAGGGCATCCCAATGGCATCTTCTGCCTATGAATCCATGGCTGGAGCAAGATCACTCCTGCTACAGAGGCTTGGAAAATGGACCGCTTTGTAGAATAAGAAGTTTTGTACCAGTGAGAGAAGAATCAAAGCGATGCTCCCAGGAAACACCGCTTTTAGTATCAAAACTCTGGTGTCAAGGCACTAAGTGAAGGCTGCCAAAAGGCACAGCCAAATGTGCTACAGCAGCGTGGCACTGAGGAGTTGATGGCTGCAGCCTCCAGAACAGCTCTGGCACCCCAGCACATAGCAGGATTCAAGGCCAGATACCTGGAGGGTCCAAAAGCCCTGGCTCCGGGGCCAAAAGAGACGCATCTCAAACCGAAGCTACCAAAGCCTACCGGAACAAAAGAGCCAGTGCAGAGAAGGCAAATAATCACCTTATGGGAGAGAGCAGCAAATTAAGACTTTGAACCAGAAATCAAAATGTAGATATGAGCCCTTGGGAGAGGAAGCGTCATGAGATATGGGAGCTCAGAAGAGGGCACATGGTTGAATCTTCTTGCCTGAATGGGTCTGGCAGAGCCACAGCCCAGCAGCATGGATGGTACTTGCTACCCCACAGCTTAAGGAATGGCCTAATTTCACATAGTGCTGAGTATGTAGCAGGTTCCCACTGAAAATTCAGGCCATATTTCAGGCCTAATAAGTGCCTAACAGTCTCACCTTAAGCAGCACTCTGAAACCACCTCCTCAGAAATCACAGCTCAAGGTCCACGTGCGTGCACATGCCTGGCATGCATCCTCATGTTCAGCCTCTCTGGGAAAACCGGGGAAGCACAATTCCTGCACACAGCTCTCCCTGCTACATCCCTCTCAACCTTCCTCCTCCAACACCGCAGGAAGCCCTGGGACACCACTGCCGGTGGGGGGGTGTGTGCTCAGGGCCTGGGGCTACCAGCGGTGTCAAGGGCGTGTTGGTTGGGACAGGTGTCTCAGGAGCAGATGGCAGGGAAGGATGAGGAGGAGAACTGACCTTTCAGTAAAGGCAGAGGCTGGTTGAAAATGTAAGTGTAAAAGCAAAAAAAAAAAAAACCACATTGGTGTGAAATCATTCCTCTCACAAACACTAAACCTGATCACCAGAGCGCTGGGACTGCTGCAGAAGACTTTAATCTGTTTTGTAATGCTTATGCCTAAAGCCATGGTGAAGGTGGTGCTTGCAATAGAGAGATGTGCCGAAGCCCCTGCCCCATCACTCAGCATCACAGTGTACCTAATGGTGCCATTGCTGTGTGCTAAAATCTGGCCTTTTCACCCTGCAGAGCGAGGGGCTGTGAGTGCTGGCATGCATTACCCGCATTAGCAAAAAGGATCCTGTAAATACTCCCTCAGCCTCTCCATTGGAGTGTTCAGTTCCTGCAGAGTATACTCTCCTCCCTGCTGCTAATCACACCAAGGATGGAGAGTTCCTCCATGGCTCACTATCCTGGCTCTCCACCAACTCACATCTCCTTTTCCTCTCTCCTCCATAGTCCCCAAGGATGGGGGATCTCTGACCACAGAGATCTAAACCTATCAAATGGTTCAATGTCCTGGCAGCAGTAAGCAGGAAACTCAGAAGCTTTAGCACTGCCCCTGTGGACACCAGTCCAGCTCTCCTGTATCTCCTAACACTTTTTGCCCAGCAATCCCTCATGCAGAATTAAGTTCATACAGTTCAGCACATGTTGGCAGAGATGTGCATCAGAAGCACCATGAAGGTGCCTCTCTCGGAGTTCACTGTAATTCCCCAGTTTCTGTAACTGAGTCCTGTAATTGAATGGATGGGAACGTCAGCAGAATTTTCTATTGCTTATAGAGAACAAAACACTTAAAATTTAACCTGAGTGACCTCTGAGGGCTCAAAACCATAGACTCAATAAAATGCATGGCAGAGGAGAACACCAACACATTTGTTGGGAGTTTTCATGAACATTTTTTTCCGGTTAGTCTTATAATTTATGAGTCGGGAAGATCTGAGTCATGATTTTGGAACGTTTGGGGTTGGCAGCAAAAGATGCCCCATGCATGTTTGTACCTTGCTGTCTCTAAAAAGGTCAACACTACTCATTAAGTGGTGTGTCCGTGCTCTTGTGGATAAAGCACCCACACAGCTGGACAAGAGATGTACAATGAAGTGGTGTGTATTATGTTTTATGGAGTAGGATGCTATTTCACTGAGGGGCTGACCTGAATAGGCAGCTTGGTCTCCTCCTGTCTTTGTAATTTCCTGAGATCCTGTGATGTCAGTTACAATATTGACTATATTCATGTATCCACCACACCCTAAAGGTGTAAATGCAAGATTTATTTCTGCAAAATTCACCTTCACCTCTCTATTCTAGTCAGTAGCATCCTTTCACACAGCTCAGGTGAATTTCCATACTGAGCTAGAGAGTTCACCAAATGAACAGTTTATATTACAATTTACTTTTGGGATTAAAATCCCTACTTACTGCTTATCTCTTTCCAGTCATGGAACCTGTAGATGGGCAAACCTGCAAAAGAAAAATACAAGAAAAAACTCATACACATATATCAAAACTTCCAAACTCTCTATAAAATGAAAGCTTTCTCTGCGCTCGTCTTAGACAACAAATAAACAAATCATGAGCATATAAAGAAGGATTTGTTTCTATTATCATAGCAAGCAGGATGAGGCACATACTACTGAAAGGTTCATAATGATGGAGCTCTAAAGGGGTTTATGTCAGAAACACTGCAAAACCAGACATGGAGCTATACAGCTAATCCAGGGTGGTTTGCTATGGCTCAGTCTTACTATTCCAGTTAACGATGCTGCTGTGCCACAGCTGCACACCCGTGCCAGGTGGGTCTCTAGCAGTGCTGGTTTGCATCCATGGAGCTGACTCAGCCTCTAGAGGGGCTGCGGGACCAGTGGCCTTCCTCACCTGGGGAGGTGGGAGTGGGACAAGAACTAGGAGATGAGGGGCAAAGAGGGGGGGCTCGGTCACAACTCTGATGGCTGGAGAGGTGAGAGGGGAAGGGTGAAGGTTATGTGTGAGGAGCACTGAGGAGGGCAACTCCTCCCTCTCATCCCTTCCCAGCAGGAGCCACTTCCCTACATCCCCCCTGCCCTCCCTCCACAGCTCTACCCAGCCTGGCCTCTCAGGGCTGTAGGATGAGCAAAGCGAATGAGGAGGAGGGTGGCTGTTTTTCTGCCAGAGGCTGGCATTGCCCGTGCCTCAAACCAGCCCCGTGGGCTGCACTTTGTGCTTGGTTATAGCTTTGAGATTTTGTTTTAAGCAGATAACCCACCTTAAGACCTGCTGTTGGTTGAAGCTCCCTGCATGGACCAGAGATAGCTAAGAAAACAATGTGTTAGTTTGGCAATAATGACCCTTATTGGCTAGCAATTAATAAAAGCTGTGCCTATTAACGTGCATTTGATGTTCGCATTGAATCATACATCTGAAGCCTGTTTGTTTAAGGGAGAGACAACTCATCATCGTGCTGGTTTTACCAGCTACAGCTTTTGCAGCCCTTCCTCTCCTTTTTTTTTTTTTTTTTTTTGTATATAATCATTCATCTTCCTGCCTCCTCCCTGGCTCCTGTGCCCAACGGCAGAGGAGGAGCGGGAAGAGGAGCTGGCAGTCAGATCTCAGGACCCTGCTACAGCAGACAAGAGCTCAGGACTCGCCTCACAGGACCAGGCTTCCCATTTCTTCCAGTCTGTGCGCACATATTGCACCAATCTGCAGTTGCAAGTTGAACAAAATCAAAGCAGCGTAAGGTTAGTGTCACGCTGCAATGAACCAGACCGTTGACATCCAGGTGAAAGTTTCAGAGAATCAAATACATGTTTCTTCTCCCATACAGGTTGCAGTTAAGAAAGGCTTTTCTGCATAAGATTCGGAGAGTCTCTCTCCACTAATTCCCTGAAGAAAACCCAAAAGCAGAAAGCGAGACCAGCATTGCATTGGTATATTGGCTGATGGGTACAAAATCTTCTGACAAGTCGTTTGCTTGGCCCTGATTGGAAAATATCTTTAATTAAAACACCACATCAGAATCCTGAACCAATTTCATCCCAGCTCCGCTAAGTGCTTTGTACAAAACATTAACTCTAAAATCTCATTACACATTAGCAATCCCTGTGACAAACATAAATGATAATTTAGCTCTAATGCGTTCTGGAGCAAGCCATTTTTAAGAGAGGTGCATGATATCAGCTTGCTAGGAGAAGGGGAAGAGTTGAATTTATCTGTCTTTTTATTTTTTAAACAAATGGCTCTAGCTGGTTCAGCAATGGGCTGTACAAATCATTGTAGTGTGTAGAACTGACAGTACACAGCAGCTGTTTAGCCCAAAACTGGCACTTGAGCCTGGGCTGGGTTTTGAAATCCCACCAGCAGTGCCGAGTTCCCAGGTCTTTAAGCACTGAGAGAAGGGAAACGGGGATGGGGAAGGTGGGGTTGTTTGTTGATTTTACAGGACAGCGGGGAGGGAGGTGTATCGGCAGAGTGCAGGTAATCTGAGCTTGCTCAAAAATACAGAGTCGGGGGGGGAAGGAGAAGGTGGAACTGCTTGCAGTCATGGCAGCTGGCTTCAGAGGCAAGAAGTGTGGGTACAAAAAAGGCAAGACTTGCAGCGGTGGTGTAATCCGTAGCACTGGTGGAAATTTTGCACCACTAAACATTGCACAACCCAGCCAGGACAGCAGAGGATACTGCAGCGGATAATATTCATATTAAGTGCAAGAACTGTCTTCACAGCACTTCTAGGCCAGAGGGACTGCAGTGGAACTAATGTTATTTGCATTGTTTATTGTCAGAAAGATGTTAAACATCCCTTCTTTGATTAACAGCAACACCCTTGATCTCTCCCCAGTCTTGAGAATGACCTTTCTAAACTCTGCAGGCTGCACCTGGATCAATTTTTCTGTGTGCAAGTGGGCATGTGGGCATTTAACTTTGTGAAATGGGAAAATTATGGCTATTTACTATGGGATTATGAAGCATGTACATGATTAATATTATACAGGGATTTTAAAAACAGGCAAAATCCAACCAGCCTATCTTCCCTGGCACGTCCTCCAAGTACCAGCTACCAGATTTGGTGATTTCTTCGAAATCTAATGCTGGAATCGGGTTTTTTACTGGCTGACATGAAGTCACTGAAGTTTTCAGTTGAGGGAGGTCTTTTCCCTCATCTGCCACTTTCTGGCTGCACTAGAAATCAGCCAGATTATTTCTGATCAAATTTTGTTTGGGGACATGGGAGGGGAGAGATTGCCTGCACCCATTCTCTTGTCAGAGCTGAAACGTATCCCCGTAGCTTTATGGATGTGACATTTCCAGTGGAGACAGACTGTTGCACCTAGAGATAAAAAGGTGCAAGTCAAAAAAACTCGACTTAGACAATGCACATCTCTCTCCTGTAAAAATACTTGAAAACATGTGTTTGCTCCAGAAAGGAACAAGCCCCCTTAAAACTTGTTGTTAGATGGGTGCAATCTTCAACCAGCTCTTCTTTCAGCAGCAGCTGTGCTTTAACTCTGCCCACAGAAATCAAGAGATGTTTTCCACCAGCTTCAATGGGTGCCAAGGCACGTTAGCTCCACATGCTTTTGAAACCTCTTTTTTGTATGGCAGAAGAAGGAAAATGACCGCATTAGACTTAAAAAAAAAAAAAAAAAAAAAAAAAAAAAGGCTTCCTTTTCCTTGCAACTGAAATGTCGTTCTGTGATTTTCCATATCTCCAGTCCTGGAGGCGCTGCCTGACAAAGCAACACAGCTCTGTATGGGACAAGGGGGCTGTTCCTGCCCTTTGCCAGAGCTCTGCAGCCCGCATAAAGTCCAGCAGTCTCCATATAGAGATCTGCTAAGTGAATGGCATTTTACTTACACCTCCGTTCCCAAATATCTAAAAACTATCACACAGATCAGACAATGGAGCTCTGTTTGAGATTCGGGAAAAATTAGAAGCCCCATAGGAAGTTTTTGTGAAAAGGCAATGAACTTTTCTGTAGGCAGGCTGACGGGCAGCTGGGGGTTGTCCGGTTACAGCATGGCCAACAGTTCCTTGATTTTTACTGCCGAAGAATAGTAGCTTGGGATTGCATCTCACACTCTCTGTCTTAGTCTGCAATAAAGACCAATGTCCCAAAATCCTTCAGCTTCTATAGAAGATCTTTCCTTGAAAAGTTTTGCTTTTCCACCCTGGCCACTCAGTGGACCCACCAGTTCACAGGAAAGCCTCTCTGATACATACTTTCTGCTTATCTACTCTTATCTCTTCAACTGCTAGCTCTTGCAAAATTCTAAGGGGGAAGGCGGCTAATGTTTTACCTTCTGTATCTAATTTTCCTTCTGCTTAGCTTTGCTCAGATTAGATTTCGCTTTTGTGAATAAGACAGAAGATGGGTTTAAAATGGGTATTGGACTTTGCCACTTTATTATGTTGGGTTTTCCTCCTAGCCTTGCTGCTTATTGCAGCAAAAGCCTTCTCTGCCTCACATTCAGATCAGATAACTTGGAGCCTTTCTGGTGAGCCCACAGATCTTGATTTCTTCACTTACAATAAAGCTTTCCTGAATTACTTTATTTCTTCTAGAGGATTTGTCTTCTGAACCACCCTGTCGTACTGCCAGATTTCAGCATGATTTCCCTTCCTTTCCTCTTGCCACACTTGCCTCAGATACTGAACACTTTTATCATACACTTTAAAAAATCTTATTTAGTAAAACTTTAGGTAACAAGTAGCACGATGTGAAGGTATCTCTACTGCTGTAACTGCACCGCTGTTAGGCAGCTGTACTATTTCTGTCCTCTGGGTTGAGACCAGTGCACCATGTTTCAAACACAGTTCAATCAAAAATCATTCCATGTTGCCCACAGAACGGGTGGGAAGTAATTTGAGCTGATCCTCTTCTTTCCTCCTCTGCATGGCCTTTGGCTGATCGCTAAGTCATGTCTGCTGGTTCTGCAGAAGCGAGTCCATTTTGGAGGGGACCAGCTTGATAAACACTGCAGGGTGGGAATGGGAGCTGTGTTTAAATTTGTGTTTGGCAGTGACGATCAGCATTATCAAGTGATGCTTCATTAGTCATGTGAAGAGCTGGACAACGCTGTTGCTTTATTTTACAGCCTTCTGCTTCAGTTACAAATTCATATCCTGACCTTGGTCCATATAACTCCAGTCAAAACGTTGTCCTTCTGTGGTATCTAACAAGAAGTCATTAAGGTCTTTGATCACGCTTGATGTGCTTCACAGCTCTGCCTACATCCCTGTATGGCTGTGTACCACACCTGCCCAGGACCTCACCACCCTTGTTCAAAGGCAGCAACTCAGCCAAGGTAGAGAAAAGAAAAGAAGAAAAGAAAAGAAAAGAAAAGAAAAAGAAAAGAAAAGAAAAGAAAAGAAAAGAAAAGAAAAGAAAAGAAAAGAAAAGAAAAGAAAAGAAAAGAAAAGAAAAGAAAAGAAAAGAAAAGAAAAGAAAAGAAAAGAAAAGAAAAGAAAAGAAAAGAAAAGAAAAGAAAAGAAAAGAAAAGAAAAGAGAAAGGTTCAACTTGCTCTACTCCTTAGTTCAGCTTATCCTTGCAGAAAGTCACTGTCTGTATACTTTGTGCCAATCAGATGTTCAAAAACTACATTCGGTTTCACATCAAGAGGAATTCACTTCTCAGTGCCACTCCAGCAGAAAGCATAAGCTTCACTTTCTGTGGAACACATCTCATCACTCCAAAAATAGTCTGATACTTCTTCAGCTTGTTTAAGAACAACTGAGCTACCTGTTGGAGAGAAAAGCTACAGCTCCAGGCAGGAAGCATGCTGGAGCAAGGCAGAAGACAAACTAGCTCCTGAGAAGCCTGGGGAGTGCGAGAAAATGAATGCAGTGAAGGACAAGAGAGAAGCATGGCCAGCCCTTGTGTATACTCTCAAAACCATGGATCAGATATGTCTGGATGCGAATCAATTAGATGGGTGGGTCAAATACAAATAAGCCTGCATTTGTGAGAGATGAGGTAAGTCTAAACTGGCGATGACACCCCAAGAATTAGACGACGACTATTTCAGACCTGCAGCTCTTCGCGCTGCAGACTCTGGTTCACCTGCAGTCTGCTTGTGGTGGCAGGAAGGCTCCTTAGTGCTCTTACTGCCTTCTCCCAGCAAGGGCCCCGATGCTGTTTGCTCATCTTTCGTAGCCTTTCTCTCCGGGGGGTGCCCACGCCATGGCCTGCCCCGTTAGGCTGCAGCTTCTCCACTCGGCTGGAGCCTGGGGAAGGGAAGCACAAGGCAGAGGCACATCACAAGCTGCTGGAGCAGGGGGTGCCCTCTGCCTAGGACCAGCCCAGCCATGCTGCCATTGAGCCACCCCCGGCAGCCTCTTCCCTCCCCTTGAATGAAGAAGGTATGAAAGCATCTGTCTTCGCAGGATAACCATTGCCCAGGTGGAAAACACCCCCTTGGGACTTCTGCTCTTAGCTCTTCTCTCTCCCCCTTTGCTTGACTAAATTCTGTTCGCTGCCAGCAACATTTCTGGAAGGAGTTCATGGTCGGACAGCCACGAGTGCTGCTGGAAGCAGCTGGGAAGAGAGGCGTGGGAAGTGGGAGGACTGTGTCTTCTCTCACACAGATCAGTGCTTCCCTTCAAGAGCAGTCTGTGGGGATCATTTTCCAACTCTGCAGCCCTTGCAATTTCTATGGCATCCCCTGTATAGTCTTCTGTTGCTGATTGTGCTATGGGGAAGAAGTTCCCCATCCCATCACACTGGCTCTACCCAGGCTGTGCCTGTCCCAAGGAGCGGCTGCCCTAGCTCGTGCTGGTCGTGCTGTCCTTTTCAGCTACCTGCATTCACAGTGATTTGTGGCTGCCTATAAATCTGCCACCCGTGCCTGGTGGCATCAGAGCTCTCCCAGGAAAGGCCCTCGCTGTGGCCTCTCTGCCTGATGTTGACCCCGTAAGGGAGGCTGGGGTAAACACGAGCTGTGCCGTGCGCTGTGCTGCGGGCAAGGCATCCCAGGGCACGAAGCGCAGCCGTCCCCAGGGACCAGCTAGGCTGGCTTGCAGGAGAGCAGCTGGGGTGGCCCACTGGCCATGCAGGCAAAGCCTGTAATGGGTTTTGCTCCAGCATCGTCCTACACAGCACAGAAAGGGCACAGCCATGACCACCCAAACAAATGCAGATCGACTGCATCAGCTGAGGGGATGACAAACATAAGGAGGAGGAATGGGGTGTGCAGCAGCTCCTGGTGGGATCAGAAGCAGTGCTGCTTTCACACAGGTTTTGCTTAGCATAAAGGCTCCTCTGATGTTTCATGACTATCAAAGGCTTTGAAATTCACAGGAATTTCAAGGAAGGCAGAAGTTCATCTGAAATGAGAGAAAGATTATATTTTCCCTCCCACCACATTTCCAGCTTCCCAAGAATTTTCCTTTGAAGACTCCACTGCTCCCAGAAATGTCGTTATGATGGTTTTTAAGTCATTTCCCATAAAGCATCATCACTGCACAAGCAAGCAAGCGGCAGAGGTTCAGAAAGCAAAGTATAGGGGTGAGAAGCGAGGCTGTTAGTGAGCTTCGGCTTCTCAACAAAACCAAATAATCCCACCACGAAATAGTGTGGTTAGGAGGCAGTTATAGTGGATGTCCAATAGAGGAGAGAGAGTGGGGTATTTCCAAGAGGCAAATTTGACCGAGCAGTCCCTTACTGCCTCATTGCTGACTAGAGCAAGAATACAGATTTGGGTTAAGGGAGAAATTCCACTTTTTCAAACTTTTTTCTCAAGTATGGGTACAAGCAACTCCCATCGGGGAAAGCAAGTGCTTGCAAACTGCCTGCAGCGAGGAGGAAGAGAGAGGGGTTTCACAGCAAGGCATTTTCCAGCCCCTGGAAGGGGATTCCACTGACTGCTCCACTCTGCTATCTGGCCACCAGAGAAGAGATAAGCATGGAGAAGGCTGCAGAAACTATGAGACAAAACTGCTCCTTTCCCTCCGATAAGAGGCAGCTGGTGTTGAACCTATTACTCAGATTATGGTGGATCTGAATTCGTTTCCCCTTGAGCAGAAGCTACAGAAACAGAGCAGCTGGATTAAGTTTCACTTTCCTATGTAAAATGACTTAACTGGGTAGATAAAACTTAATATATTTGTGAAGCCTCATGTATTTCCCTGAGTCTTGATCTCAATAATGTCTTATGAATGCCTTGCTGATTGTTTAATGAATTATTTTTCTCCCTCTCAGATTGTTAATAATAAATTATAAGTAGAAGGAACGTACAGACTGCTTGAAATAATTCCTCTAATATGAGTTCAGCTGCAGAACTCGCGCTATTTTGCCTCCTGCTACCTCTGAGCTTTTTGATGAAGATTTCGGGGCAGAGGAGTTCCCCCTGCTCTTGCGATGTAGGAAACCCCCAGGGATCTGAAGGGTTATGAGTGAGATGCTTCTGGGAAGGTCAGCTTCACAAATACCTGAGGCTTCAGCAGAAACCAGCTACTTTGTGTGCACACCATTATGTACCTTCTCAATGGGCTTCCAGTCTGCAAAGCAGCGGCAGGAGGGACAGAGAAGTTTTGCAGACAGAAAAGGGGAGATAGTCCCATTTTAAGGCTGTGGTACAGGACTAGGACCTTGTTGTCTACCTTGCCTGCCGTGGGCTTCGAGAGAAGTTCAGTGTGAGCCACATTCACCTCACATAGGTTTAGCTGTCTGAAGGGCTCGCGTGCAGCCAAGCCAACTGTCTGGGGAGCCCAGGAAGGTAACAGAGGAGGAAAACGATTCCCCCTGTTTGTATTAGACTTTTTTCCTAATCTAGGGTGAAGTGCCCTTAGATCTGCCCGTGCCCAGGGGCTGATGAGGGAGGGAGCCTAGCTGAGAAGCCCAGACTAGGACCAGAGTCAGGCGCCCCACTGCTGGTGCCAACAACACCCACCCCCACAGAAGTGTTATGTGGATGGTTCTCTATTCAAAGCTCTTAACTATAAAAGGGTCTTTTTTTAAATAGCCATGAACTATAAGAGCTCGAAGTTGAGCTGAAACTACTTTCAGTATAATCCACAGATGATGAAATTCTGTCCCTTAGCACAGTTCACCGTGGAGGATTCATGGATCATTTCACTTGCAGGGTTAAAATAACAGCCCACACTATACTCATAGGCATGTAAATGGATCAAACTCAACTACCCCAGTTACTCTCAGCAGCACTGTGCTCATGGGGGGAAAAACAACTGAGCATTAAAAGAGAAGGAGAGGGCACCAGGAGAGTAAATGAAGGATGGCATGAAAGACACAGAAGGCTATAATGTCAGCTGCATTTATAAACTTCCATTATTAGCCTCCACCTTCATCTTCGCATTTTCCAAATCAAAGTGCTTTCACTTTAAATAGCGCCGTGCATGCAGGGGAAGCTGCTGAAAACATCCAGTGGTGTAGTTTTCTGCGGGCAGCCAAGCCAGCCCATGCCTTGCATTCAAACCACAGGCAAACAGCTTTCATAACCCCCGACATGCCGGTACCACAGGTTGATCTTAAAGCCAAGCAAGGACTTGGAGGACATCGCACTCAGGGGAGCGGAAGGTAGCAGAGTGGCCTTTGACGGGGTAGGATGCACACTGTCCTGTCCTGCAGTGCGGGCATGGTGGAGAGCAGGGAGGACAGAAGGGGCGGGGGTACTTCATGCTGTCCCCAAGAGCACAGGGCCACGGACTTCCCCGGAAACAATCCCACACGCTCCTCTGCCCGGTTGCTGTACACCAGCCCAACAGGCCCTAGCCGGCCCTGTTTGTGTGCATGAGACAAGAGAGAGTGATCTGCAACTGAAACCTGATGGTGAGGGGTAAGAACAGGTTATTCAAACAAAAAACAATTCTGCAGCTTTAGAGGGAAATGCCAAATACAGAAAAACCATGGAAAGCTTCCTTATTACTTATACCGAGTATTTCGGCATACATACCTATTACAAAAGCATTTCTTCCATTAGTAAGGTTTGCATTAAAAACCACTGTCCCAGGGTCTCCTCTGCCCAAAAGGTGGCCCTGAGGCACACCGAGGCTGCAGGTTAACTTGGAGTCTCAAGTGAGGCAGCACAAGATGGGCAGGTCAGCACTTCGGATATTGCGCATTAGAGTGACTCACAGCTTAGTTACAAAGCCACGTAGATGAGGATTACTCACTGCTCCTTTCAGCTGATCAGAGCTCATCTCTTTCCAAAACCAGAGTTAGCACTTGTCACTTTGCAAGCTAAGGGAGGGCCACACCTGCAGCTGGACTTATTACCATCGTTCAGACACGTATAAGTCATCCTGTGGCGAGACAGCGTAGCGCTGCAGCAGGGCCGGGAGGAATGCTCTGGCTTCGCTGCTCCAGCTGCTTTCTCCACAGCTCCCACAGCACCGACCGGCTGGTGACATGTCAGCTTTCCACGGCACAGGGCACAGTCAAGTCGCGGGTGGTCCTCGGGTTGGAGGCTGACAGGTTTTAAGCCACTGAATAATGTTGTTTCACGACTGTCGTTTGTGTGAGCCAAGCTGTGGGTCTGCCTTTCTCACGGGACCCAGAAGTCACTGAGGTCATTTCGGGAGCAAAAAAAAAAAAAAAACCAAGAAAAGTGTGAAAGAAAGAAAAATAATGAAGAACAGGGCTGGGCAGCTAGAAAGCAGAGACAAGGGCTGGAAAAATACAAATGACACCAGAAGTCTGAAAAGTGGCAGACACCTTTGCCTTTAAAGACACGTAGGCACCTAACAGCTGACCAAAATGAAAGGTGAGGTAGATATCTTTGCACCTTTAAAATTCAGAGTGTGGATTCTTCCCAGGCTGGCACCTGATTCTCAGAAATGGCATGGACTGACCAAGGACTGAACGGCAGAGCCCCAGAAAGGCTCTTCTGTTTCTGTTTAATCTCAGGTATTAAGAAGTGGGATATTACCAACACCTGAGGTATCTTAGTGCCTTTTTCTCTGCTCTGATGATGATGTTTTGACCTTAGCTAGTCTTCCCCATCTCCTTATCTATATGAAACCACCATTTTAAAAACACTGGGTTTGGTGCTGCATTGCCGACTCCTGCACTTGGGCAAAATTGCTCCAGAAATCAGAAACCCCTTGTAGGTCAATATTTAATAACCTTGTCTTAAACTCTGTGGTCATTATTGTGTGAGCCAAGGGTTACACTATGCTCTTGGCAGTCACTAAAATCTCACTTGTAAAAATACCTCCTCACATCCATACTTTCATCATGCTGGCGTACTAAAATAGCTCCCGTATGGCAAATGCTCTTCCATGTTTACTTCTCTCTCTCCGGCCGGATCACTCGTACAGCTGCTTCTCCTTTGGTCATCAGACCCACATGGCACCAAATCACTGGCCTCTCCTGTGTTTGGCAGAGAGCTAGGAAGCATTTCCATATTTCCCCTCAATGGTAACATCATTATTTTTAGTATTTGGGATGTTAGAGAACAGGTAGAGAAAGAAAAGGAGATTTCTGCCAAAAATACATGCCCCGGTTCTTAAAAAACTTCACATTTCAGGCATTAATAATCAGTCTAATTAATTAGGGAGATGGTTAAGGTAACCCTATAGCTAACAAGCACTACAGCTGCTGGTTGAAAGATCTTTGGGCCTTCCTGTAACAAACCACAACGAAATGTCTGGTGGTTGGAGTTGTAGCTTATTTGTAAGGATGCCTTAAGCAAAATCCGTAGAAGAGGGAGGGGAGGGGAGGGGAGAAGACACCTGACTAGAAATTGTATTTAATCTATAGAGGAGCAGGCGATGACTTAGGAGATCCAAGAGGGCTGTTTTTACAGTCATGAAAATAGCACCAAACACTGTAGGTCTGCATTCAGGCCACCAAAAGAGAAATCTTGTGAAGCAAGCAGGTGGGGCTGATTTTAATGCAAGAAGGAAGCGTCTCTGAAGTTATCCATTTTCTTTTCAAAAAGATTCCTGCGGCAGACAGGGATCGAGTAATTACTTTGCCCCTGCTCACAAGATATCTCAGAATAGTAACAGACCACACACCCAGGAGATGATTAAAGGAAGTCAGGGGTCAGGAACACAGAAAAGCTTGTGATACAGAAGAGAAGATTTGCATGGCCATTAATATTTCATGACTTACCAGCCATGTGGTTCAGAACAAGCATCTGCACAATAAAGTAGAATTGTCTGCCGTCGGGTTGCATATTTCGACACATACCTGAGCTGTAAAAGTATTATTTACGTGCCTTTACCCGTGAACATGACGCAAACCCCTCTAGATCCCTGTACCCATCAGAGGGGAAACTGGAAAACCTTTCTGAGGGCTTAGCAGGATTTAAGCGGGGCCTCTGCCCTGGGCTAGACCTCTGCACGGGGTGAGTTTCAGCCTGAAAGCAAAGCATAAGTGGTATTTTTCTTACTGCAGGCCTCTTAGATCTGGTACAAAGAGTTACTGCACCGTTGGTATGTCTCTTCAGCCATTATTCCAACCTGTGAAACAAAAGTGCTATTTATATGCAAGTGTATAGGTAGCAGTGCAGACAGAAGACCTCGAATTCTCTGCCATTATTCCCATTATAGACACATCAAAGCTGATAATTAAATTGGGGGGGAAAAAAACCATGAATGACCACTTTTCTCCGAGTGAAAAGAGCAAGACCTGTCAGGGATTAAGCAGAAGCATTTCATCCCAGGATTTTGGTGATTACACTTTGTGAGATTTTATTCGGAGTTTACCGTGGCAGCAGAAGCAGGTCTTTTCCTCACACGCAATCAAAGCTAGGAATTTTCCCTGCCTGCACATGCCTGTATGTGGCAGGAATAAGCAAGCGGAGCGAGTGGTTCGGCTGGCTCACCGGCACAACCGGACTCTCCTGCTGCCGCCAGCCACTGATGAAACTTTTTTTCCTGCCTTTGCCACTGGGCTCTCCCTTTCCCAACCCGCTATCAGCCATGAGGCTCTTGACTCAAAAGGAACGTTTAGAGCCAGAGTGACATTGCTAAATCATCCAAAGGAGTCCCTCGGAGAAACAAGGCATGTTAGCATCGCTCGTCAGAGCTGCTGCTGCTCTCATTCTCGTGGTGCTCTCTGTGTGTGAAGAAAACGGTGAGAGAAAATGAGAAGTCGTAGAAAGGGAAAAAAAAAAAAAAAAAGCACAGCACCAGATATGTACCCAGTGTTTTACTGACAAGAAATGCAAGTCCTTGCCCAGAAAATTTATAGCTGAAATGAGTCTAATAGCACTGGGCCCGATGTCCCTGTCTGCGTGCATTGCAAATTACTCACATGAGCAGCCCCACTGACTCCGTCTGAAGGATTCTTTGACGTGCGCAGTCTGGCTCACAGTGATTAGTGACAGCAAACTGCAAGGGGAAAAGGGATGACAAGGGAGAAATTGCTCTAAGGCAACATTATTTACTACTTCCCTCCCTCCTAAAGAGTCAGAAGTTTGACTAGTTTGTTCATTGGTTTCACTTTTGTTTTAAACCAGGCGCTTCCCAGAGTGGAAATCATTTATTTCAAGGTTCCGTCACACAGGGAAGTCACAAGACAAATCCAGAGCAGGTGGAAGTCCTACTTCATCGATATAATTCATTTTTATCACTGTGACATACATGACAACTAATAAAATGCAGTTCTTCACCAAGATAAAATCTTAGAAGAGTCTTGACTGCGGAGCTAAATCCCCACTTTTCCACCTTCCACCTACTGGGGCTGGCTAAAAGTGTTTGATTGCCAGCTGACTTGTGGCTGAGTGCGACCAAGGGTAAATCAGCTAATATCGGGCTTCGGTGGGACTAGTGGTATGTCCAATGTGATGATTCTGTTTTATACCTACCTGCTAATGCTGGCTGTTGCTTGAGAAACCCAAAGCTCTGTCTCTCACAAACAGCATTTATCTCTTCCCTTCAGAAGCAAGTAGAAAGCTCACTGCAAAATTGGCATCCCAAATGTAACCATTCACAGCTACAAGCCTAAGGCTGCAAACATTGCTGTTCTTGCATCAAAGTTAATTATTTTAAGGCATTTCAGTTTCAGAAATCATATGGTAGCCTAAGAGTTGAACAATCAGAACTTCATGTGGTTGCAGAAGAGACCTGGTGGTTTTATGCTAACTTTTGTTCCCAAACACAGTCAAGGAAGAGCAATACTAGCGAAATAAAAGGCAACATCCAGCACCCAGATGTGGATTTTAAAAAAGCCACCCAATTTTTAAGTTTAACTGTCAAATGGAGATGGCGTATGTCACAGGTACCCTCTCCTACATCCAATAACACTCGCACACCTTTGTTTAACCCTAATGCAGAATTCTGCCTTGCTGCGTCTTTTTCCAGCCCCTTGAATCTACTGTGTAATATAGCAGATCTGGATTTGTAAAGGGCATCGGGTGTAAAACCGACACTGTACTGTAGCAGTATCAGGATCGCTGTAGTCAAAAGCTCAAAGTTGTTCAGCCTCAGCACACAAAGATCAGTGGAACTGTCTGTGTGCTGGACTCTTCAGTGGGCTCTGTGAACAACAGAGAGTTCTTGGAGCAGATAGGCGTTTTCCCAAAAGGCAGCAGAAAATTTGAGCAACCTCGGTATTTTGCTGTCTGACGACACCAACAATCCAACAAGTAAAAAGCGGTGAGTTAGATACACTAGTACTACCATCCTGCCTGTCTCCCGTGTTGTCCTGGGAAAACTTGACTTCCACCAAGCAGGTTTGCAATTCAACCCCGTCTTGCCTGTCCTGGGGGTTCTCGAGTGCAATGGGCGCTCCCTGCTTCTACCTTCCACTGGTGAAGAGGCAAAGCAGCGCTGTTCCGTGCAGCTGCATCTCTCTCCCTTCGCCTCTCCTCAGACTTCCCGACTGTGAAAAAATGGAATGCAGCTCAGGGCATCCACAGTGAGCCTGCAGGACGGAGAAAGTTACGAACACAAATCAGGCCAAAGCAAGAGACAGCCATCTCTGGCACTGCTGGTACCCACTGAGGTAATCTGGTCTGAGACTAAGACTCGGCCAGCCTGGGAGATGGTGCAACCTTTTTATTCTGTGGGCTTGACTAAGTAAGAAGTCAAAGGTATTTTTTTGTTGTTTTTGCTTACATGCTTTATTTTTAAGTACATTCAAGATCGTAAGACACTTGGACACTGTGATGATACTAGACAGCACTCAGCATTGTACTATCTGAGCGCTCCACAGTCTTGAATGCAGTCATCCACAGCTGACACTCTACTGGGGTACTCCTATTAACCTCGTTTCACCGATGGGGAACTGAGGTACAAAGATTCAGAACAAGAGCAACAAAGGTACTTGAGTGAAACAGTACTGAGCCGCTTTATGGGTAGCTGGGGAATGCAAAAGGCTAAGTTACGACCATACACACTGTGCATGTGAAAATGGAGAGAGACATACCCAAGCAGCGACCTGCTAAGCTAGTTACTATGGGTGTGGTTGAAAGACAGGGATTTATTGACCAGTACTTTCCACTCTGCACTTGAGCACATGTGTTGTCTCTGGGTACCAGGGATTTTCTTTTTTGTTGATGTTGTTGCTAAAAACAAACAAAAGAAGAAAAGGCGACGGTGTTTTCTTTTATGGAATAACACAAATATACTTTTCCATTGAAAATCTAGATAATAACACTCTGTATCTCGACACCTGAAATGGCCTAATTCCCACTTCAGGTGACGCTGTTTTTTTAGGGATTTGGCTGCAAGGGTCTTGCTCAAAATTGCACAAATCATCAGCAATGAAAGGAGCATCTCAAACCCAGGTGTTCCAATGTTAGATTTGGGCCCTCACCATCGAGACATTCCACTTCCATCTGCTTGGATGGAATCATGTATATTTAAAACAGGCTTTCTAAATAATGTCACATCCTGATTTAGATCTGAAGTCTTGCTTGTAGTCTTTCTATACCAAGACCGCACCGTGCCACCTGGCCATCCGAATGGAGAATTTGTCTATGAAATGTAAGACAGCACAGAAGGGGGAGGGCAGAACCTTAGAGGAAAAGAACATGAAATTCAAATTAGGCTGAAGAAGGGAAAGATTTCCAGCAGAGAAATTAACAAGTTTGCTTAAGATAACAGGGAGATATGGCAAACCAGCTCTTCAAGGACTGAGATAATTTCAATTCTCTTCACTTAAAATTCCAGCCTACGGTCTCTGATGAACTTCTTGTCAACATAGCATGGGCTTCTTGACAATGCTGCTCTTGTTTAGGTTTGTCTCCTCCTCCTCCTGGCTCATATAAAGTCCAAAGTAATTTTATTCATCTGTTCAGGACAGGATTCAAAGCTCTGACTTTATTGTTATTCTTTATCTTCTTTCAGTCCAGATAGGTATACATTTCCTATTTTCTCTCAGAAACAAAGCTGCTTCATTTGTTGCCTTTCAGGGAAAGAATCAAAATTGTCTCATCACTAAGGTTATATGGGAAAAGTCACACAAGAGCATGCAAGTAATGGCCCTGTGGTCCCCCCTGCAGTACTGGATCCACTCTCTATTAAACAATCCAGAGATTTACTGGAGTAGTTTGCATGTGAAGCTCTCCAGATTGCACCCATGTTAAAAATAAGACATGGATTTTGCCATGGCAGTTAACATGCAGTAACATCTCAGAACTGGTAACAGATGTTTAAACTTTTGGAGATTAGCAGTTAGGCTAGCAAATAAACTGCGCTCCCTGCATCACAATTTTACCATGTGTTACCTGATATCTGAGGCCAAGACGTTAAAACCTTCCTTTGAAAAAGACTGTGCTTCCTGAAAAGGCACATTATGTAGGAGTGATTTGCAATATCGTGTCATCTCCCTACCTCTAAACCGTACAAGGTACATTCTCAGTTCCATGAAAACCATCTTGCCCATTGTTATAAATTATCAAACAGCAGAATCTGGAAATTATAGTTGGAAAGGTGTGCACAACGAACAAGTAAATATTACGCTACTATTACATTGTGCATTTCTAATGTACATAATACAGTGAGACTCCAAAATAGCAATCCTAGTATCTTTATTGTATAGTAACACATTCCCCATGATACTCTTGTTCAAGCAACCCGCTTTTTTAATGTAATAACTTTAGTTAAAAAATACCCTTTTGAAACACTGTCCTACAAGGTACAGACTGATACATCTTTCATGATACAAAAATATCTGGATACAAAAGATGGGGTTTCATTTTCATAATTTAACAGGCTATGAAAGCAAACCAGGAGGCAACTGCTTGCCGAACGACTGACTTATGGCAAGAGGCCCTGGGGCCTTCCTAGCTTCAGGCAGTGGAAGTACCACCTATATCCGGAATGCCACCCTCAGAGAACTGAAAGCTAACAGGATTAATTCTGAAAAGGTCCGACTAACAAAAGTAATTTCTCTGCTTAACCTCCTGTCTACATAACAGGTTTACAAATTTAGAGAAAAAATTAGAGAAAGCACCTTCATTTACCGATGAGCTGCTGAAATGATGCAATGTTGAGAGGTGTGCCATTATTTGGTGCTATTTCTTTGAACCACACATCTGAGTTTATCCAGTTTACTATTCAAAGTAGTCAACCTTGTTTGCTGCTGAAGACGAAAACACTTTGAAAATACACTGACAGAAATTAAAAAAAGCAAATACATGCTATGCTATTTTGTAACAAAAACTTCACAATTTATAGTTTGGGGAGCCACTGGTTGGTTGTGGTTGATACTTTTAGAAGCGTTCAACTCAACAGGCACTGGCTGTCAGTTGTCTACTTTTAACTGTTTGAGAACTTGACATGGATACTGAGAAAACAATCGGATAACATCTCTTTCTACTTTTGCTGGTAAACCTGAATGTCAAAGTGAAAGGCACTCATTTCAGACACTGCATTTTGCACCCTTTGGCATGAATGCCTCTTGTTATTTTGACATAGGTAATGGTTAAGTTTGTACTTCCTCAAGGGAACTACAGTAACCGTAGTAAAAACATTCAGGAGACATCTAGTAACGTTAGGCAATCCTCCATAAACATACCAACGCGTATGCAGAAAGCGCTGGTAGAACAGTAGTAAAGTCTGTTGACGGAAATTTTCCAGTCTTTAAATTCCATATCTAACTTTAATTTGTAGACCAATAAATGCAATTCCTAGCATGAACACAATCATAAGCAGCTATTACTGACTTGGGGCAAGACATAAGGAAGATCACTTTGGTTCTGTTTTCGAGGGGTCGGGCTGGCTGAAGGAGGGGGTCTGCGCAGCGCAGCCAAAGACAGCACGGAAAGCGAGGCTGCGCCCACACTTCAAGCCAGGACCGCAGTGCCCAGGCGTGCTTGGGTTTGCAACCAGAGTATCTGCAAAGATGGTGAGGGCTCCTCTACTGCCTCGAGCGGCACATGCCGAACACCATCTCTACATTCCGTGACTACGGAGATTAAAGCTAGCTCAGATATGCAACCACTTTGTTGAGACTCATCGTGGAAGGTGTCTTTGAATGCTAGTTATGCCAAGTTTTTCTTCCTGCTGGAGAGAGTGCAGGAGAGGAACCTTGGTATTTTGCCTCCTCTCCCCTATTCTACTAGACTTCTAAAGACTGCACATTTAACCTTATCTATTGTACACTAACTTCTGAAGCAAACATTTTTTTTATTTAAACAGTGTAAAATAGAAGGACTTCTTAAGACATAAAACCTTGGGAGAGAAATGGTCTTAAACTATAACCAGATATCATCGCATAGATATTAATGAAAATGTTAAAAGACCATAATCTATTTCTTCCCATAAATGTGTTTCTCACTAGATTCCTACTAGGTAGGGTGGCAGATTTATTGTCTTCATTTTCTACAGCAACCAGAACCTCCCACCCAAACCAGTATGTTAGCTTTACTACAAAGTAGCACTCCTCTTCCTTATTTGCTCTAAGCAATTCTAACAGTGATGCTTACAGAAGAACAATAACATCAAAATCACTTAGTCGTCTTAAAGAAATTTATAGAATCGGTGCATCCACAACCTTCTATTCAAAATGTGCATTGCATGTTTACAGTATGTAATGCATAGTTGCTTCATTTACAGTTACAGACGACAACAACGGCATATGCAGTAAGAAACTGTTAAGCAAAAAATACCCTGGTAATCAGATGACCATGAAAATTTAAGCCTCTTCAACAATTAACATCTTTCAGAACACTGCTAAAAGCATTAATGAAAATTGAAGTGTGAAAAATGTACATTCTTTATTCTGCTGTTTAGATACAGAATAAAATTTAACTTTTCAGAAAAAGGACCCTATAGCTACAGCTTTGAGAGCTGTCAGTTTGCTTTTGAGGATAAAGTACATGCACTTTTTCCAGTTACTTTATTGCACATAATGTACAGTCACAAATGGTGTTTTATTTACATGTGTTTTGGCAATGTCCATGTTTGTTTTTCCCCTCAGAATACATTATTTTGCACAAACAAAACCTTAAATGTTTCACACAAACTGCCATAATACAAGTCAAAGCACGGATGTATATATGTTGGTTTGTTGTTGCTGTTTTTTCAGGTAATTCTTCTACGAGTTCCGGATCTCAGTTAATCTTTGCCTTGGGAGTCAGATTCCCCCCAGTTAGTCTGTTGTCAAAGACGGATGTCCGAAATGCTGGCACCAAGAAATTAGCACTGCGACCTGCTGTGCCTAACACCCGCCTCCTCTGCAGAACCATAGCACCTGCAATTAGTGCGCAGGCACATAGAAGGAAGAGCACTGTACTTTTGTTAACCAGTTTGATTCAACATTGATTACCATGTGTTAATGTTATGCTTCATGTGTTATTTGGACAGTGTTCCACTAAGAGCGTTTTAGAAAAATATATCAAATATCTTAAAAACAAAATAGAAATTCCAATAACAATTCTGTACTTTCAACCCTAGGAATGTGTTACTCAGATTCCACTCTGTACAATGTGCTATTTATGATGACTGCTATTTTCACCTAGACACAAAGAACTAAGTTTCGTATACTCGTAAGTATGTTTCCCCCAAGTTAAATTAATTTCTTAATGGATGGCAACACGCTTAAATGTTTCCCTGCGCCTTCAGGGCAGAAAACTTTTTAGTGGTCCCCCTCAAAGAGTACAATCTGGGAATATACCATTCATTATGTGTAGATTTTGGACATAGTTTTTAAAGATATGTTCAAATAAAATATCAATATTGTTGGTATACACTGAACATATGTTCATTAAAAACATTTGAAAGAGGTCCCTGAAGACTCTATGAAATATATTCTGGATTGATAACAAAAAAATACTCTCAGAGAAACCAAATTTGTTGTACTTTGGTACAACAGTTCACTCTTAAGAAGTGAATAGGATTGCTCAGATTTTACTTTGAAAGGCTTTATGATGGTTTTGGTTATATTCTGACCTACTAAAAATAAATAGATTTACCCTAAGATAAATCCCACTGGAACAGCAACTTTCTAATTGACTTGAATATACGATCTTTCAAATGCTAGGACAATTAAACCCCATAATAATAATAAAGCAAAACAACAACCTAGCTTCAGTAATGTAGCCATACTGAAGCCATCCTCAAATTCAGTTCTAAAAATAGCTTGTTTCTTTCCTATAAGCAGGAGAAGCACAAAATAGCTACATTTTCAGACAGGCACTTACATAAACTGAGAAATGCATTTGGTGGACAACAACAACTAGTACAAAATTTTGATTTTAGAGTTTTTTTCCTGTCCTTCAGCTGTAAAGTAGTTCAAAACTTACAGCAACTCTCACTACTGCATATAATGAAGAATGAGATGAAAATGCACTGTGAACAAAGTATGACAGTAGTTCTTATGCAATAAAAATACAAAATAATAAAAGTATTACAGAAAAGCAGTAGTTGCGGGAAGAGAAGTATTCTTCAACATAAAATACTAATCTTTTGTCCCATCTGAACAGTTTCACCTAAACTAGAGAGAGTAATTTACCAAGTTTAAATGTGTGCCTCTGATAAAATTTTTTAGGAATATAAATTATTGGCTTTGAAATTATACTTGTGCCAATCTAATCAAAAGGTCCTCATCTGTTGTGTCTTTTTTTTTTTTTATCATCTGCATGTGGCCAACTTTTAGGATAGTAGCGTATTCATGATCTGTTAAATTAAAAAGATTTCTGTACAAGTGAAACTGTTCTCAATGCATTGATATTTCAGCTGTACCTATACATTTTTGTAAAACGAAGAGCAACATGCCATTAAAAAACTAACAAACATCTTCATCAGAACTAGACTAATTTTTCTCCATAAAATAAAGATGCATTCTAATTACTACTAATATTATGAGAACTCTTTATTTTATATCACATGGATTTCAAGATACGTAGTTTGAAACATCATAAATTAAAGAAGGCATCTGAACAGACGCAAAGACTCCTCATCTTAATTGCTACTATCTACAGGAAAAAAAAAAAGGGCTTTCACAAAAACCGTTGGTATCTGAAGAGTTATCTACATCGAGGCTCTCCCTCGACATTAGCTGTAATTACTGTCCACTTAAGATTACAAACCTAGGAGGATGACCTAGGATATGTAAGGGAGCCTCAAACAGCTGAAGCTTTAAGAAAAACGTTTCTGTAAAAATATTTGCATAGATGTACATTCAAAACAGCATTTTCACCATTTCAATTCCCTGCACTCATGTTGCTACAGTCATCCACAGGGATAAAGATCACATAGAGGCAGCCCTGGAGTTTGAAATGGCTGTTGCTCAGTAATTTAGCGAAAGGTGTATTTTTGTACTTTCTGCAGTCAGTAGGAAACGATCCAGTTTGACCTTTGGCTTACAGAAATTGTACTCCCCTGAGCTAGGCAATACTGGTAGACTACAGCAGAAGTACAAAAAAAAAAAAAAGTTACTTAAAAATAGCGTGGCATGAAGAAAATAAGGCACTTTTGGCAAGGAAACCCCCAGATTTTGTATTTCGATGTACGGCAATTCTTTCTAGAAGTATTTTGTGCTTAGAAATGTCACATGATGCAACAGTGAATCAGGTGCCAAAACCAACAAATCACAAATTCCTGTGAGATTAACTGCAACCTCTGAATGGTTCAACAAAGAATCAAACTGGTTTCTGTACACCGTCATGATTTACCAATACACTGGCATCTTTGCTCTTTTGCTGTGAGCCGACAGTAATTATTTTAGAGAAAGAAAAAGAAAGTGTGGAATTAGTAATGCAGATGCTGAAAGGCAAGTGGCAAGACTTTACGAGAAGAATGCCTCAAAAAATGCTACTTTGTTCCCATTTCTACTGGCACCTATTCCCCAAGGTAAAAGGCCAGAATGACCAAAGCCAACTTAATAGTAGTGTGCAGAATGTCAGCCGACAAACAACATAAAAACAAGTCACGTTGTGTTATCTGTGGTCACGTTCTTCAGGGTTAGTCCAGTAACTCAAGACTTTACATTCTTCTGTCTTTATTTGTTTATTTTAATTAAACATGTAATGGTTAATAAACAGACATAGTCCAGAGTTAGTAGGTTGGTATTATAACATTTATTAAAATAATGCTATGGGTTAATAGAAACAGCAAAGAACCAAAGAATTAAAATGCAAGCTATGTAAAAACCCAACTAAAACCCAAATATGTCTAATGTATTCATCCAGTAGCTAACTAAAAGCCCAAGAAAGACAACACACCCAATATAATAAAGTACTGCAAAACAATTGGCAATTTTTCAGTTATCAAAATTGTGGGTTTTGCATTTTGTATCCTTTTTTCTCAATCAGGAAAAAAATTCTTTTGAATGTTATATAACATACATATAAAACAAGATAGAAAAATACATTATAAACTTGTAACAATGGCTGTAAATACATTATCTTACATGTTTCTCATAGGCAATAGGTTGGTTATGGTACATACATAGCATGAAACTACTAAGATAATAAAGAATAGACAAATACATGTCATCTGTACGGTTACATACAAGCGACACTCCCATCTACCCACTCTAAAAAAATTACATAATACTGTCAGAAAGAAGTCTTAAAACTACTTATTTTAATAAAGAAAAGTCATTAAAGAATAATAATACTGAGAACCAAGGCATTCAGAGATTTCAAAAGTCATGCTTTGTTTTTTTTTTTAAGTTGATCCAAAATTTTGTCAACTAAGTTTTCAGAAGTTTGTTCAGAGCAAACGTTACTTTCACATGTCACACATCTATTTCATACACTTCCCCTCCCCCCCAGTAAAAGACCTTTGATAAACATCTAAAATGTCCAGGTTTTATCATAGTTGAGATGAAACTGGATCAAATACTGGTATTGTTTTAGCAAATCTCTCTTCAAATGTTCGAGTGTCGCAAGTTTATTCAACCAACCAACCAAAATAAAATCAAAATGGCACAGCATATACTGTAAGTAAAATCAACACAACTGTATGTGTAACAGGAAGACGAAGCCGGTGGCACAATAAACAAAAAGCTAGCTGAATACGAAAGGATGAATGTCTATTGCATAGTAAATAAACTGATAATTATTTCCAGGTGAGACAAGATGTTAGATGAGGTCACCATGCAGGTGCTTAAAACTGTAAGCCCTCTTAGCTTACTATTGACCTTTCATTTGGAAGCTGTGAAGATTTGCAGGAGGAGAATAAGTTGACAAGAGGGGAATAAAGTTATCACCTGATATTTGCCAAGTTTAGTACTGAGCCCCATGCGAAATAATACTTAATGTTTTCAGGATAAAATACTGTGCGTTCAACAGCTTCAGCTCTTGCAATTGCCCAGCTACGCGAATCCCATGTGGAAAAGAAGGTTAAAAATAAAGCGCAGCTGGACTTCAAACAATTAGCTGATGTCCCTCTCCTGCTTATCTTATGAGGAAAAGCCAGCGGGCGGATCTAACAATAGTCAAAGAAGAGCTGAAAAAAAACCAAATTGCATGCTGTTTGCCCCTGCAGGAGCTGCTTGTAAAAACCAGGGACATGCTCAGACTATAACTGAAAACTAGCTAAGCGCTTTCAATTTCATTATCCGCAGAACATCGGTTTTCTGGGCGACGCTGAAGCCTCCTATATTTGATGTCTATTTATTCCAACCCAAAATCAAGAAAACTCCTCTCCATCCCTGAACAAAAATGACACGCTTTCCAGCTCTACAAACATTTGTCAGCTAATAGTCTCATTTAGCGCGAGACAGTCTGTATCACAGAACCCTTTGGTTTACATTGCACAAGTACGGCATTTGCTATGATTTAAAAAGTAGAGTGGCTGAAATAAAGATGGGCTGGTTTGACAAAAACTTAGCAAGTATTTTAGGTAAAGAGATTTTGGCAAAGTCACATCACACTAGTATGGCAAAAATCAGGTAATTAATACGGTCAACTCATCATTTGTCTTTCCTCACAGCTTCTTTCACATACTGGGCGACTGAGTGGCATGCAGTAACTTGTCTGAGGGAGAAGCTGATTATACAAGACATCTGACTAAATGACCATGAAGAAAATAAGGCACTTCCTTTTCTTTAGACTTATTCCAATACTTAAAAAATAAAAAAGAAAGACTAAAAGGCTCTTTTGGTCTTTTGTTTCTTGACAACCACCAGAAAAAATCATTTAATGAAATAAAGGGTTTCTTTGTTCTTTTTTTCTTTTTTTATAACACTTGAAAGTATAAAATGCTACATTTCCAAAAATATATTTTTTTTCTGCACCAGCACCCTTGTATAGTAAAAGTATCTACTTTTTTGTTCATTTTGTTTCAATGCACTACACTTTATCTACAATTTCATTACATGTATACAGCAAATAGGCAAGCATGGCTTTTACATCCTTAATGAATTTTTTTTTCTATACAGGGAGGTTTAAAAAAAATATTTGAACAGTTTGCCCAGTAATGTGACACATAATGCATGTACCTTGTTCTCATGTAATCTTCCGAGGAGATTAAAATATGGTTAAAATAATTTAAACTCAGATTTTGCTTTAATAGTGTTGCTGTTTTGTTCTCTGCATTAATGTAGTTCTGAAAAAGTCATCGTCATCGGCATTTCATGGCACACTTTCCTTTAAAACGTCCAATTTGGCAGGCAATAGAAAAAAGGCTGCAACGTCTGCCCTTTGTGGGCACCGGTAGTGACTAAACAGCGTATCAAATTTTGAATACTTTTTGGAATCCCTTCCCCAATGACATCCCTGACCAAAGGTTCATGCATGATGCATCATCACACAGTACATTCAGAGAGAGCTTTGACTTCTTTTTTCTTTTTTTTTCTTTTTTTTTGTTTTTTTTTTTTGAGAAGAAAAATATTCCTAGAAGTCTCTCACAGTAACTGCCTCTGTCATCGGGTAGTTAAGGGACATCTGTCTCCATCTCGTGCGAGGCCTCCTTACCGTTCGCTTGGGGCGGGACACTAGAGGATGATCAGTGCGGAGGGATGAGTTGGACCTTATTGCTTTACTACTATTCAGTGCAGGTTCTAGAACCACTTTCACCCAAACAGGAGAACAACAAAAAGCGGAGTTGGAGGACAACAATTTCTTTGTCTGTTTTGTTAGATGGTAAGACGAACGGACAAGTGCCCCAGCTCGCTGCACTGAAGACAGGCAAGCAAAGGCGTTTACCAGTTAACTGATCAGCAGGCAGGCATGGTCAGGTCATCATTGGGTGAAGAGTTCAGAGGTCAGAAGGTCATAGGTTAGTTGCCGGTGGCGGCTGGGTGGTTAGAAACAAAAAAAAAACAAAACAAAAAAAAGAAAGAAAAGATAGAGAAGAGATTAGTTCCAGCTAGTGACGGCTTAATGACAACATGAAAACTAATCACAACTAATAAAAAAAACAAGCATGTTTAATTCTGACATACTGATCGACACCATCTACAGAATGCAATAAAATCATGACAGCCCTCCATCATGATTTGGACACGTGAAGGAGAAGCCCGCTCCCACAAAACCGGTTAACAGGAGAAATAGAGATAAAATACGACTAACGACTAATGGTTAGTAGCAGTCGATGAAGGAAATTGGAAAACAAAAAACGATGAACAGTTTTGGAACTGGGTAGAAGATTTCTGGAACAACAGTCAGTGCACAGCATCAGTATCTGACTGCTATTAAGCATTAGTACCTCCCAAGGTGCAAGCATTAAAGCAACTATTAATGATGGATGTGATTATTAATAACTGGTTGTTAAAAGAATGGAGTCATCTAAGGAATTCTGGACTTAGAGAAACAATTTGGTTCAACAAACTATGGGCCAAACAAAGGGTTTTTGTTCAATAAATTTTTTATTGCCTTTCATTTATTCTATTTACAAACAACATGGAATTTCTTGGCCTCATGATACAAAGCAATACTAAACTGTAGTCTAGCAATGTAGGCATCATCGTGGGAACCAGGAAAACGCTCAGCCTGCTACTTTAGCCAGCATTTTCCTGTTCAAAATACTATTTTACACATATAGGACACTTATAAAATGCACTTGCATGTAAACACTGTAAAAGTCCTGCCATTTTAAAGTCTATACTTAAAAAGCTCTAAGTACATCAAAAAATAGAGAAAATATCTAATTGATACTAATAAGGCATTTTAAAACTACAAACAGCTCTCTTTATTCATTTTCAAAGCTAATACTCTGCAAATACAATAAAATCTGACATTTCATATACATTCCTGCATTATATTTTTATATTTTAAAAGAAGCCACCTGTAAATACTATTTTCTTTTGCAAAAAAAACCAAAACAAAAACAACAACAAAAACCAAAACAAAAAATAAAACCCAAAAACACAAACAAATTACAGTAAAACATAAAAAAGTTCTCAAGTGGAAAGTTATCATTCCCAATGTTCTTGAGCTGTTCCTTCTTTAATCATTCTCTCACATTCTCCTTCACCAAACTTGGTCCACTTAACAGTAGTATTTTTTTTTTTATAGATTTTTTTTTTTTAAGACTCATTCAACAGCTTAATTATAGCTAATAAATTCTGAGGTTGATAAAGTTTTTGTACTGTTGCCATTTTGACTAAGGCAGAGGAGATGAAAGTGAGAAAGGTATTCAGTGCAAAGTCAGATTTGTGCCATTACATAAAATGAAGTCCAGTACGTGTAATATTCACAGATAGCATCGATTTAGCAATCTTTCTTGTGGGCTGATTTACTTTCACATAATAAAAATGGCCTATCATTTAGGATACAGTTCATAACACTAAGAAAAATTACTACTGTAATGTAAATGAGACCAAATGCTCCCTGATTTTTTTCAGAATTATGCTAAGTGGGGTTTGTTTAAATTAAAACGGCTCTTTCAAAAGTAAGCAAAAATAAATATTTTATGTGGCACAATCTCACCACTTTACAGGTATACTAGAAACAGAGTCTTAAAGCATTTTGAGACTGATTACAATTTTGATTAAATGGTATTAAAATTTATATATAAATTATGTGACAGTTGGTTTGGATAAAACATTCAAGAAAATTCTCAGCATTAATATTTCTTGTGGAGTTTATAATCAAAGCAAGCTACCTTTTAAAAATACCAGTACACCTGTGATACATCCTCTGCCAAGTCTCTGGCCTTCTACAGTACACACAGGTTTGTCAACTGTGCAACACCATTTACAGTTTATTACAATTATATCAGTCAGTCTCTCTGTTATCATGCATCAAATTCAATTTTGTATTATTTATAAACTGGGGTTTTATTCTGCGTTAAAATGAGCTATATTTTTCAACCCTTCACCAATTCTAAATGCTTAGTTGTAAGAGTAAAACATTTATACATTTGGGGATTCTTGCTTTAAATGCAGTGCTTATCTCTAAAAAAAAACCCAAAACAACCTATGCAAAGAATAAAAACCTACTTAAAAAGTGAATGCAGTAGTACTACAAAGTCATTTCCAAGTCGATTTAGAATTAAAAAAAAAAAAAAAAAAACCAAACCAAATCCAACAACTTTAGACCCAATGAATGTGAATATAGATTTAGTGACACTTAACTATATAAAAAAAAGTTTCCGCATTGAAAAAAAAGTATTTCGGTTTGCTGACATTGTTGTTCATGGCTTTAGCTATAGAAGTATATCGGTGACAGAACAACCAAATAAGTGAATATGGTAAATACTGATAGTATTTTAATTCTACAACATAGTTTTAACACATTAAAAGAAACTGTTTTATTGCCCAACAAAGTAATCTTCAAAACTTTTGTGAAACTGTTATATCTGTGCAGTGATAATATAGGATTTCAAATTCAAAATACAATGAAGTACAATTGTATAATTAACTTTGCGTAAGTTTCTTAATACACACTGGGATTATGTAGTTAAGACTTTAAAATAACTTTCTTCTGAAATATCAGCATGGTTTTCATGCTAAAATAAGAGAGGTATGCATGACTTATTCCACAGGAGATAAGCCATGTGTATTTATTTACTTAAGACAGTGGGCTTCCAATATGGCTACATATGAACACTGAAGTACCAGAAAATGGCTGTATTTTAAAAGGTGAACTGATACCACTTACTAATTGCGATTAGTTATATGTGACCCAGACGAAACACCTAGGCCCTTCGCAAAATAGTTAAAATCTATGTTTAGTAAACACTACAAGGATGAACTTAGACTACAAATTGGTACTGCAGCCACCCCTCACCCCCCCATGCTTTATCAGTGTATTTACTAGTTGTCTCAGGCACGTATCTAATAGAACAAAAAGGTAGTCTCACCTGTCACCTGAAACTACCACAGCAGATCATGAAAGACCATTAGCAAAAACTGATTTTTACAACATCAGGTCAAACTTTTAAAGATAACCAAATCCTTACCACCCATTGCTCTTGGGAGAGATAGATTTTAATCTTTTTTCCATTTCCTTTTTTTCCTCCTTTTATTTTGGGGGTGGGGTAAACATGGGCTATGACCTTATTCTGGTTTTACCCTGTTGCCCATTGAAGAGTTCTCAAGAAATAAGAACAAGCCGATGGGCTGCAAATAGTGTGCGGTGATATAAAAGAAGAAGCAATCTTCTAGAAAACTTAAGTAGTGTCTTGTTATCAGCTTTACATTGTCCGTAAAGCATAAGATCCTTACATATGAAAGATAAAAGTGTTACGTAAATATAGCAAATATCCAGGAGGGCCCTTTTTACTGTATTGACCGAAATCTGTATTGTTTCTTGTAGTTAATTTATGGGAGGTTGAGAGAAGTGAAGTGTAGTCAATGTTAGGAGATGTCATATCTGTCACCTGAATTTGACTTTTGAATATCACAATATCATGGAAGCCTGCACAACACTGATTTTGATGAGAGGAGAATAATAATACTTGGCACTTAACGCTTTGCATCCTCAAAGCCCTGTACAAAACAAGAACCCCCACAACACCCCTGTGAGGTAGGGAAGTATTATTATCCTTATTTTACAGATGGGAAAACATACACAGAGAGATTAAATGACTTGCCGAAACCCAGTGAGTCAGCAGCAGGGATGGGATATGAATTCAGCCCACACACTGCTTCCTAGCCAATGTCAATAAACCGAAAAATATCACTTTTCTCAATAAGCTTAAATACTTCATTCAGGGGTCCAAAGGCATTACACTTGAGGAACAGGAGAAAAATGAAGATTTACTTTCCATTCAAGGGTTAAAGAGAGATGCCCAAATATTGGATGTCATCTCACCAACAGGACTTCAAAAGTTGTTTCTCCTTCAGGTTACACGTTTTAGCAGCAAAAGGCAAATACCAAGAAATAGATTTTGGCAAAAAACCAAAAGACCTTCCTTTCCCCCACCCTTAGTACTTCAAACTCTAACAACTTTTGAAGTATTATCTTCACAGCCCTTACCTTTCTGAATTCAGTCAGGTATCTGAGAACATGCATCCTCCTCATAATATACAGTACAGTGGCTCAAAAGTTTATTGGAAAAAAAGGAATATAAATCTTCAGATTTCTCCAGACACAGACAGGAGGCATTTATTCCTTTACTTCTTTCTCATTAAACAACCATCCATTCATTTTATTTTGCAACACCAATCTGGTATTTCCACACCAATTAAAAGAACAAACTGTGGGGAGGGAGGGGTGGAAAAGGACCAAATTAATTATTGGAGCACTGAATTCATAGTGTTTCCTGATGCAGACGGATCTTTAAATAGTTTTTAAAAGGGAATCAGCTATAGCTTTTATACTGAATAGATCACAAAGTGTATATATTTAATTGAGCTGGGAAAGCCAAGTGTATAAAATGTTTTTAGAACTGCAAGCATTCCCAAAATTCTGATAAAATATTGACTATTCAGATTTTTGAGAAAAATAATGAATGGGTCAAAATACGGTATTTGGTTAACCAGCTGTGGTGTTGCAAATCTCATGTACACTCAAAGCACTTCTTACAAACAAGAACTGCAGAACTAAACTAACCTCGGTCTGCGGTCACAATCCTTTGGTAAGGATGGACACGCATATCGTGCCTTCGAACTTTAGTAGCCACCGCACCTAGTTAAATTGCAATTACCAAGACAAAGTTAGAAAACATTCAAAGAAAACATTAACAGCAGGTTTATCAAAATGGATTTAAATGATCATTAACTACAAAAGTTCATTTTAAGAAAAGCAACAAGTTAAGGCACAGTAGTTTCAAATCTTAATCTTAAAAAGAAGTTTATCTGTGCAGATTAATATTGCATTTATTTTAAACATCCTGGCCTTAACCTGTTTAATCCATTCATTTACAATCCCAAAATTACAGTATTTCATGAAATCTATTAGACCCAAGCACATTTAAGCTTTACTAGTCACATATTCACTGAAGTGCCTTTCTTGCAGCAGGACTATTTTAAATAATGCCATCTTTTAATACTGACAATTATTTTCTAACCTTAAGATCACTTCCAGTTCTACCACAAAAAAAGTTTTAAAGCAATTCTTCAAGCCTACAGATTGTGATTTTAAACTTTAAGTCAATAAGTATGAACTGCAATGAATTAGGTGATTAGTAAAGCAAACACTATATAGAACACTTAGCAGTCAGTATACTACTATACACTCATAAATTACAGCTACTCTGTAATAATAGGAGCTAATCCAAATTAATAGCACTATTTTATTTTAAATCTATGTGCAAAAAAGTGCAAGTAAGTCACTGACTGCTAGGCCAAGCTTTTTTCAAGGCTGCTGAAACTAAGCATTTGTTAAAATTCAGATCTGATGAAGGATCAGTTAAGACCGTTCTTGAATTCTTAGCCTTTCGTTGGGAAAGCCATACCTGAAGATAAAAGGAAGGGAATTAAAAGTTAGTCACCAACTAAAATTTGATCCCAACACCAATATCCCCAAAAATACTAATAGGGATGCATTTCTCTGCCATTTTAAACAGAGTTATTTTAAGACACCTTAAAGGTCCACCACAAAAATGGACCAAATATAGCATACAATTAATGAGAATGAAGGTATTGTTGAGTTTTATTTCACAAGAAGCTAATTTAATTCAATTAACTCTGTACAATTGCTCAGATAATAGACCAGATGGAATAAAAGTTATTGATTCTATGCTACCTAAGTAGGGGTGAGGTCTTCCCCTCCCCCCCCTCTTTTTCCTTTTTTAAATAAGACTATTTGGTGAGATCTGTTTTGGGCCATATACCTGTGCTAAGCCCAAAAGTATGCTATGTTTTCAGATGCCATTTTAGGAGTAATTTTCCCCTCCTCTCTCCTTATAGAAAATTCTGCGAGAAATCGAAGTTCCCTGCATCGTATTAAGTTATTACTGTGGGATTATGCATTTCTTTACTTTCTATTAACTGAATTCAGGAGAGGGGTTTGCCACTAACCAGCAACTGATAGCTAATGTGACGATGCCTGTAACAGTGGCTTTACCCCAGGATATATCACAAGTGGACTCACAGATTGGGGGCGGAGGGGCTCGGGAGAACATTGTGGGAAATTAATAAATGATGATATTATCACAAGCTCACTGAATTTTGGCTATGGGGTAACGGACAACAACCATAAGCTGCTCAAAGGCAGACCTACTGCACACTTTTGTCATACTAAAATGTTCATTATTCATTCACTAATTCTGAAAGGTGGAAGTCTGAAATACATTTTCTTTTTTACTGTATAAAATACAACGTGGGAACATGCACACAAACAGATAACTCAACGAGTATTTGTCACATAAGTGAAACACTGATTTTTTGCAATACTTTCAACAAAATATTGACTTTGTACCTTATTGTCCAGTGTTCAGTAGAGACATTTAGAATTCGTGTAAATCAATAACTGCCACTGAACAAACTAAGATCAAAGTCCTATAAAATCAACATTATGCAGCACCAAGGTCGTATGCAATTCAGAACAAGCTGAAAAGAAAAAATTATTTACATTCTGTAGAGGGTAGGGAAAGAAGAAACTATTGGAACTGCTTGTTCCATATTGACCAGTTAACTGAATCGTCACGGCTGCTTTATCATCCTCACCTCACACAACAAGTCAATGGTCTGAAATGTTAGGAATGACGGACATTTCAATCCAGTGTATATAAAAGAAGCCCTCAGTTGCTAATTGTACCCTCCTTTGGTCAGAACTTAAGTTTGCTTTATGTTCATTCACTGAAATTATTTTCTGCTTACAAAATGATTTACAGCTTTCTGACACTGAGGAGAGATTTATCAGTTGTGTACTGAATGAAGAAGCAAAACCGCCAACAAACTGAACAAAGACCTTTCCAATCTCTTCAGTTTTGCTACTAAAAAGGTACAGCAAAAGAGGAAGCTCTCTCTTCCCAAGATTACTGAAAATTAATTTCTGTTGAAGAGAGCACAAACAAATCTGGTATTTATGGAAGCCCAAATGACATATAATAGATGTCAACTTTATTTGGTTTTCCCCCCCTGCCTATGTATCCACTATCTAGTGCCATACAAACATTAAGATTTTATTTTCAGTTATCTTATTAATATACTAAACACACATATTTAATAAATGCAAAACATGTTTAAAATGTTTTAGAGTTACACCATTTGAGAACAGTTTTCCTAGGCAGTTTTGATATACCTGAGATGAGACTGTTGCTTCAAATTCCTTTCTTTGAGCCCCAAGACCTCTGCCTTGCAAACGCAACAAAGCCATACGCAATATATTCTCCAGTCATCCGCGTACAAAGATCTTACCTAATACACCACTAGGTTCAATAGGATACTCAAGGATTGATGTAGCTGGTGCCAGCGTGTAGGGGTATTCATACGGTGTGTAAATTAAACCAGCTTCGGGTCCAGGTGGAACTATTGCAGCGGTGGGATGAGGAGTTCCGTTTGGCATGACAGCGGTTTGTATTTGTCTGATCAAAGGCATTATGGTAGGGCCAGCTGGCGTAGGAGTACGCAGGGCAGCTGGTGGGAGAACAGGCGCAGGCCCAGTAATAATCCTTGGAGCCTGGGCTGTTGCTGCAAGAGAAAAGGCAAGGGCTGCTACAGTAAGCAAAGAAATTCAGAGGAAAGTATGGAGATAGCAGTACAAAACGTGGAAAGAATGGGAAAAAGGGGGGAAAGTAGGAAAGAAGAAAAATAAAAGGAAATCATTAGTACATGCGCTGATCACACAGTGCCAAAGCACACCATTCAAATGCAAACAGCTTTCCATTTTCCAGTGTGATTAAGTATGAACATGCAAAATAAAAAAGCCATTGTAAAACAGTGAGGTAGATTTCTCAAACAGGTTACACAGCACAAAAGCTCCATTTAGACCATATTTCTTCATTTATGCTATCAAGACTGCATGAGACCGAGATGCATGCAGGAGATACAAGGAAAATACTGTCATAATCAAATACAGAGTACAAAATTTAGTGCAACTATAGAGTCCACAGACACTCAGTTATGCAGAGCTGTCATACGAGTCTACAGTTTTTATACATCCTAAAACTGTATTTAAACATATACTCGATTCCAGTTTCCAGGGTTAGTGAAGTTGAAGATGATCTAGAAACAATGTATCTCCTCTCTTACTCTAGCATGAATAAGATAGACTTAAAAGTGATTTCCATATCAAATTCCCCAAAATAACATACTTTCTTTTTGTTACAAGCTCACTATGGTGTTGCTTAGGATAAAGCAAAAAGGTGCTTTTTATTTTTTTTAAATGGTGCTAGCACATTTCATTAAGTGTTATTTGAAGCTTGCTGGCAAACAAGACGGACAACTTAAAACGCTAACACACATCAGCTGGTAACAGTCAATCTTAAAGGGTTATAATTTATAGATTTCTGTGCACTACTGTTGAACTACATTGATTTAATTAACTTACAGGTGATCTGAAAAGAGAAATGGCGGAAGTTTTTCAGATTTGAGACTGTTGTGGTTTTTAAATTATTTTTATTTTTTAAATGAAAGTGCTCAGACTTAATGTAATTTTGGGTTTTTTTTTTAATATTAATTTTCTTTCTAAAATGGAAATAAACCAATATGGCTTCTACATCTTGAAGTTTTCAGGAAAATCAAAACACAATCAGTGGAATTGTCTTATCATCAAAAAGTGAATATTAATGTGGAAATCCATAGTCAAAAAATGAAAAAAAAAATAAATCCATCTTCCCACTTATACTGATACAATAGACCAATGGGAATAGCTTAGACAAATAAATTACTCAAATTAATATAGAGGTTTCTGTGCAACAGTTTGCATCAATTTAAGGTAATCTGAAAGCTATTTTACACATAAATTTGCAATAATTTAGAGACTAAAATATATTTAAAAGCGATCTAGCTTTAAATATTACGGTGTTCATTAGAGCCAAAAGATTCACCACTACCATTGTAGTGGTAAAAGCCCTTGCTTATGTCTCTTTTCAAATCTGAATAATTACACTGGTGTAAGCACTCTCAAATTGACCTAACTGCATTCCAACCTTTAAACATATTCAACACTGAAATGGTGACTGCGTGGAGAAACAAATTTGCAAATATCAGTAGGCCCTTAGTGAAAAGACTGATTTAACTGTGCTTACATTTGACATCTGTATCACAGCTACAGCAAAAAAATTACTTTGGAACAGTATCAGCAACTACATTTTCAGGAGGAGAAATTAGATTTTCAACGAGAGAAAATAATTTGTATCACATATAATAGGTATATGCTGTCATTAGTAGGTGTATGTAATTAATTTTCCAGTGTAGACCTGTGCATACATGCATTTGCAAAAGCATTCTCACACAAATGTAATGGAAGAAATTGTAAAAAAGGCTCATTACATCACTGATCCCTGTGAACTCAGCTGTGAAATCAGTTGATGAATTGTTGGAAAACATAACATTGGGGGGACACATGCAAGCAAGATGAAAGGAAGGAATATAATACAGAAAAATGTATTCACAGTATCCTGAACATCTGTAGCATTTTCAAATTAAATCTCTAAAAATAAAATTGAAAAGGAGTCCATTGTCCTTTATATGTATTAAGGAAAAAAAAAAATGACTGTAAAATAGAAAAACATGGCTTATGGGATGAATTTTTTAAAATTACATATTTGAAAGTATTTCAACCCAGACATACTGTTTAAAAAAAGAGGGGGAAGGAGGAAACCCAAATGAAAAAAAAAAAACAAACTGACATAACTTATCTTCAGAAGATCTTCTGGAACAGCTACCTACTGTTCTGTTGGTTTTTAACTGCCCTCCAATCTCCAACACAGTTGCAACTGTACATTTGCCAAAAGGTGGCTTTAGGAAACAAAACCTGCAAATATTACTACGGTATTGACCCTCGAGCTTATGACATGCTTACGTGATTTGATGTTGGCATCTCTGTAGGTGCCATTCAGAATTGCAAGCTCCATCAGCTGCATCTTTTTAAGGCTGTCTTCTCCTTCTGCCTGCATGTGAAAAGAGGGGAAGAAAGTCAGGTTCATTAATTCACTAGTGCATAAGATCTAAGGGACCCAGAATAAAAAGCCTTCAGGTTTTAACTAAGCAAAATACCTGCTTAACATTAGGCACAAAACCAGTAATCTTTGTCAACTTTTCTTTAAAATTAAGTGCAAGTTGCCTGTTGTCTATCATTAAGTGGTGTTGATAAATATTTTAGAGTTTTGAAAAAGGCTCACACCATAAATTATAAAAATATGGTTAAGTGTAAGTTGTGTTTGATAGAAATTGATGAAGAAATTTTTTCTCAAGTTTTACTAAATGTTTTCATGGACTTCTAAAGTGATGTTTTTAAAAAATGCATTATTGGGCTAGAGGACACCACAAATTTTAAGCAACTTCAATTTATTGTAACTTGCTCCACTGAAGTTGATACTGACTACTTCGGGGTGAGGGGGTAGAAAAAAAAAAACAAACAAACACCAACAAACTTTGAGGTTTCCAAACAGGACATCAACAACTGCTGTAAGGCAGAATTCATCATTCTGGCACATGTAGATGTATTCTTATAGGGATATAACTACTATCTACACGATATACATTATTCTTGTTTTTGCTTGATATAAATGACTTCCCTTAAGTTATCTACTCCACTAGTATCCAGCAGTTTGCATAGATACTATGCAGTATTCAGTAAAAAAGCTCACTTTTTCAGTTACTAACAAAAATATTTCTAATTAGTACAATACTAGTTTTAAGACCAGACATTTTCTGATCTGTCTTTCCGGAAATACTACCACTTATTTATTCTACATCCTATCAACCAGAAAACAAGATTATGATATAGGAAACCCAAGAGAGATGGTCAGCGTGTAATTTAATGTTAAGTTACCACCTCGCTTCTTGTACTGAATGACACTGATGAAATTCTCAGTCAGGTGGAAAAGAGCACAGCTTCAGTGTCAGCTGCATTGCATTCTTCCTTTGCTAAAAATGATTTCTTATACGTTTGTCTTGTCTATTCACACAATGTTTTCCAAATATTTGGAACTGCATTTTCCAAGTTAATGCAAACCTGGACAATAACATACTGTGCCATCCACTCTGAAAATCTTAAAGTCTGATTTCAGAGAGAATTGTTCACCTGTCTTGAACTACAGCTTTTACAGATGGTTTGAATTAGGATTTCCAAGAGCATAAGTGATTACAAAAAACCCCAAAATTAAAAGCCACAAAGAATAGCAATCACCACCAATAAAAAAAAAAAATAATCTATTAAATAACTTTGTGTCCATTACAGCACTGCACCAGTGAAACATCATATCAAACTAGTTAAGAGGTAATAGGATTATCTACATGCACTTTTCCAAATGTATAGGGAAACATTTTTTCAGGCCAGTTTGCAGCAAAATATTGTTAAGACATATTTTAGTCCCAAACTATGCAAAGTAATTTACTAAATTACAAGACAAAAGACATTTTTAAATTGCATCTAAGCAAATATGGTATTTAGTGTGAGGTATGCTCAAGGACCACCAACCCTTGCAATGGAAACTAACATCTGACTTTCAGCAATAACTTCAAATCAACATAGTAAGATAGGTCAACACTAAATTACTTTCAGATGTCAGAAATGAAAGTTCTAATTGTAATACTAAGGACGTCCATAAACACAAAGATAACACACAGTAAGTAACAATTTATATTGTTGTTAAACACTCAGAATATACTGAAAGTTAGACATTTCCTTTATATATCAAATACTGTACGACAGACTAAGATAACCCTAATATTGAAAAAGTAAATACACATTCATTTACCAGTTTAACTACAAATTAATTGTACAGTTAAGTAGTGTACTATCCAGAAACCTCAGACTCCATAGTCACAAAAATGAGACCTTCTGAAGTACAAAATGTACTGATTATAGCATGCTTAATACTCAAAATAGACCTACCATTTATATGCAAAAGAAGATTTTTTTTTTTTTAAGAAACTACTATTCTATTGCATCTTTGCTGGTAAATTACCTAGACAATCATGATACAATAAAAACAATTCCAAAACTATCTGCCTATCCAGAGCTCACAAATTCTTGTCATTCTGGATATACCTTATCTAACGTATTTTAGCAATAAAGATTTTTAACACATTGATTCCTCTTTTCCCCTCCCCTCATAACAGTTATACTTTGTTATTGGCTTTTTGCTTGGGTTCATTTATTTATTTATTTATTTGAAAGTGCGTAACAAAAAAACCTCCTCACAATGTCAGCTACATCCCCCGTGGAGTTCCATTAACGTTACTAAAATTGCTCACTTCCTTCAAATAAGAGTCCAGGTGATTGATCTGACACCATTAATGAGTCTCAGTAAATGCTGAATCTTACATTCCACTTGCTAGGATAATTTTAGTAACTCTAATCCCAGACTTTGCAGCACAGTGAATATTTCCCAAATGTAACTATTTATAGGATAATAATTTTAAGGCAGAAAACATTTTTTCCCTTCTGACATCCCCCAAAGACGGAGTTATAACATCTTAAAAGCAAAAACAGGCAGATAAAGTAATCATTCTTACTTTGGATTTGTAACATTTCCTATAGGTCACTATGCTTCCTATGAGAAAAGCTATTGCAATTATCTAGGTTTTACAAAGTATGTTTACAAAAATAATAATGGACTTCAGCATACAAAGCAGACCAAGACCTTAGCTTTTATTTTTGAGATTTACTTCTCTGGAGTACTGCTCAGCAGTTGATGAACTTTTACTCTTTTAAACAGACTCCAAAACATAGTTTAAAACTTTACTTTAAAGATTGTATCGGTGATAATTCACAGCCATAAGATGTGGACTTGCATTACTAGACATTAATGCTGTCTTTCAACTTTCTGTTTTTTTGGGTTTTTATTTGTTTGTTTTTTTTTAAAGCATTAGATATATAGAAAAAAACCAACCCAAACACCACCCCTCTCCACTATAAAAACTTCTTTAATGCTGACCACAAGGGCATCATTCCGACTCCTCCCAGAAGATGGCACTGTTTATTATACAATACCATCTCCTCAAGACATGGGTGCTTAGCACTGTTTGCACCACCCTGTAGGACTGCTCAAGATCCTGCTACACCCCCTCACACCCTAAACTCGCAACAGTCACTCGCCACCTCTCTTCAAGGCATAAGTCACAGAAGTGGTCAGGACCCTTTCCGATATGCTGTCACATCCTTCCTTCTCTGGTATCAAGCTCCCTGCTTGAACATGACATTCACCAATAGCCAAGCCCTCAAACTTCCGAGAGCCGGGATAGAGCAATGGGCGCGTTTTTTCGCCTGCCCTACCCTCTCTCTCCGTTGCTGACAGATGATCAAATGAGGCAAACCGATGCAATCTATCTTAGCTCCAGGCATTTCTGCAGGCACTCTCTGTTAAAGCAAAGAGAGGTTGCATCAGGGATACAAAGGCAATCTCTAAAGGGACGGTACATTACCTGTACAATAGCTACAACAAAGCTCAGTCATTTGTACCAAGAGGCGGCTACTTTGAGCAAACATCAATAAGGTCACTGAAAGCCAGATTTGCATTACTAAGTTGAAGCTCCAGTGATTGACTCAAACCTCTCATCCTCTTAAATCTCCAGTGCTTTCCTTGTATTTCTCATGTACAATGTAACATGCAGATTAAGAAAAAAACCTTAAACGGTATCTTGAAACATAATTCTTTAAACGTAAGCACTTGCAAGTGCTCGCTGGCTACAAATACGGAAGAGACACAAGCAGTAAATCCTAACAAAGCCAACCGTGCACAGACAACAGCAGTTACCGTTTTGCGAACGCACAGCCAGTGCTTCTCACAGCAGCTCAGCTCTACTTGGGATGGCAATAAAAGGACCCGAGGGAGACCAAATGCTAGTGAGCACTATAGTTTTAAGTAACTTGTTTTCTAATCTTTATCAGAGTAGGATTAATAGTCACAAGGTTCAAAACGCTAGTAACAACTACAAGTACCACCTACATGAAATCTCTGGGGAAACACTTCCCAAAATAAAACAATTTCAAGTGAAATACATGACGCTGACCACACTGATACCCAATTAAAACCACAATTGTCTCCTACATTAGGCAATACTGTCTGTTTAAAAAAAAAAAAAAAGGAATGCAGTTATGTAATAAACTGCTATTAGTAAGAGCTTGTTTCATGTCATGAAACAGGGAGCTCAGATAAAGCACTCCATTTAATTTTTTTAATGACTTCTTTTCATCAATGTCCAAGCTATACTTCAACCTCAGAAACCCCAAGATCCTCAGAGAATTCTTTTAACTAATGCTTCTGAAATTATTATTAGGCACTTAAATACCTCAGATTCTCATAGACATACAGTGCGCCCTTAAGAGTAGCATACAGATGAACTTCTTATTTATACACAAACCATACACACACTAGACAGATCTGGTGCCAAGGTGGAAGACAGACAGGCATACAGACTCCAAAAGGAAGTGCATTCACTGTGCTATGTCAGTGAAGACTTCAGAAGGTAACAACAGTCTTCAGAGGTGACAGGTAGACTGTTAAGATTCTGTGTACAGTCAACTCTGAGAAGCCTGTAATAGTTTACAGTACAGAAGGAAAGAAAGATACTATCTTAAAAGAAAAGAAGGATCAAGTAGCAATGTTTACTACAGAGCAGAGACCCAGGAGCTAGCATCCAGTGGAGCCAGCCACTGCCCAGAGTGCCCTGCCATACTGCTGCCGGACCCAAACTGAGCACATGGGAGGTGACTGCAGCTGAGTTAGTTCACAAACCAAGCAATCCACTCACTCCTACGATAGCACGGATACCTTATCCTGACAGAGCTCCTTGAGCCTCACAGTCTTACCCGGCTAAGTATCAGAACATACCCCGATTCTCACTATCACCAACACGGGAAGGCTTTCAGCATTTCTGTACAAACATACACGCTTTCACCGCATAACACTCATTTTCCTTTTAAAGTAACTACTTTGGGAAATACAACAAATATACTGTGTTTCCTACATTCATAATAATATAGATATGCTTATTTAAGGTGATGTTCATTGACATCTAGCTTCTACACGTCATGCAGTTTGGATACCGTTTTTGCAATCCTGTCACACATGCCGGCACTTCATCTGAATTCTCGTGAGCTGAACCGAGCCCAACCCTAGGAAAGGCTGCTGTCAGTTTTATCTTGCACCAAATGCAGCCAAGTCTGGCTTTGGTTAAGGGAGCAGTCCTTTACAAGCTGTTTTCAGGGCTATCCTTCCAGGTTCTGAGCCGGAGCACCAAGTGGGAAGAAGGAATGATAGTGAAGCAAAACGATGGACAAATCAACTGCGAATACAGAGGGCAAAAATCAGTCTTGATCTTCCCCCGCCAACTGCAGCAGGCCTGTCCCACCAGGCCCAGGGAAAGAACAAGCAGGTACCCTCAACAACACAACCAATGTGTTTTCTCCACATTTGCTTTAGGTAGAGAATTTTGCCAGTAACACTTTGTAATTTTTAGCACAAAGGTAAGGCATTACATCATTTTACACATACTCCAAACAGAAGGGCAAAGAACTTGGCAGTTATGGAAAAACACTGTACTAATAATGAACAGGAATAGATACTTAAAACTCTTCCTCAAATAGAAAAGTAATTTAAAATTGCCACATACAAGAAACCTAACTTTTCTACCACCATATCTTGGAAATACACACATTAAATACAAAGCCTTTCATTATTCTTTAAACTGCATATCCATAGAGTATAAGCCACCTGCAATTTATTAATTTAATACAAATTTCGGTAAAACCCAATAGCAGCACTGAAGTATTTTACTGTTACTGATCTTATCCTTCTTATCCAGGAGGCACTGCTGCCCCTCAGGGGTCTGTCACCCTGCCTTCCTACAGTCCCCAGCTGCTATATAGCTGCACAGCTGCAGCTTGGAGGCTTGCGCTGTGACACTCGCTGGACTCTCCAGGCTCTGGAATGCTTTTATCTCCCTGACAAAGAAAAATGTTCCACTGCAATTCACTTGTAGATCACTAAGTACTCCTAACATACCATGCGCCAGTCAAACAGCCTTTACACATGAATGTCTCCATTCAGGGACAAAACCCTTCCATTCATAATCTATAAACAAAAAACTTCACAAACAATATGCTACAAATTCCTAGACATACACGTATTAAAAGCAAAAAACAGATCTCAGACATCAATATATTGTAAAATATAAGATATCGCAGGCTAAACCACATTGGAGTCCTTGAAGCAAAGGTATACACGCTTAAAAACTATTCTATGTTTGGAAAGTCTTTTTTTTTTTTTATATCTAAGTTGTTAAAAGACTGAAGTATCTATGGCAATGAAATCCTAGGAAAGATGACAGGTAATCAGATGTAAACCACAACAGATCTTTTTAATCTGCATGTGAGTAACTAAACTGTTAATCAATCACCTACTGCAAGACATGAGATTCACTTTTGTAAAGGCTAACTTCTACTTCTGGCAAGCTACTCTATTACTCAGTATTAAGGAAAACATCCCATCATCCCTTCCCCTCAAAACAAATGACAGACTTCCAAGTTTCCCATGCCCAGAATGTAAATATTGATAGTTAGAAGTTGTTGGTAAACTTATGTTACTTAGACTTTCTCATTCTCGATGATACACTTCTGATGGTGATGGAGCAGAAAGCCTACAACATCGCTTTGTTCGTGCTGAGAAGAATTTGCCGAAAACCTCTTTTCTGCCATAATTTGGCAGCTATTCTTATATCAGAGGAAACTTTTCCAAATACTTTCAAGACAAAGTAAAATAAAACACTACTTTAAGACCAGCCATATTTCTTAGAGCCCTGTATACCATCAATGATACCGTGGCATTGAATAGGTGGCAAGCTATAGCTCAGTTATTACTCTATTTCCTTTTCAAGTGATGTACACTGCTATGCCTATGAGGACAGGCAAAGATAAATTAGCATCATTATTTCTTCTGGGCAACACAGTCTGCTTATCTTCTTCAAAGCAAGCTCTCAGTTCAAATGATATGCAAAGACGACTGTGCTGTTTCACTTGACAAATTCATTGGTCATAATGTTAAAGATACACAAGGGGGAAAAGGCAGCATATCTTTTTACACTTCCCATCACCTTATCTGACATATCCCTGTTTAATCATGATACTTGGCTCACCAGTAATATTTTCGAGAGTCCTTATGCCCTCCCTCCCCCACTTTCCATTTGTGCAAGAAGAAAATACAGATAAGGTACAGGAAAAATCAGCAAGAAGTCCATTTTATAAGCCAGACTCAAATACAGCATCAGTGGCATTTACAGGTTTGCTTCACCAGATACCCTCTGGGTACCAACGTGTTAATATATTGGGGGTGAAAATCACCAGTAGCATTCTGCTTGACCGTAACAGATTTTTATGTCTGTCCCAACATTTCTTTAGGAGAGACATGATAGACTCGGATTTAAATCACAGGGTTTGGGGCTTTCAAGAAAATAAGGTCCCTTGGATCAGTTATATTAGACACTCAACATTACTTACTTCCAGAATTTGCTTTTTGTTTAGCGTTCCTTTTTTTTTTTTTCTGAATTATCATTCCTCTTTCCCTTGCACCTTAATCTGTTAAAGGTGTTAATAAAATCAGTGACAAGAATCTCTATACACCACACAGAACAGCTTCAGCAATTCATAAAGCTCCAGAACAGGAATGCATCTTTCATGACATATAGATACACTGAACCCCCAAAAATCCCAAAAGAAAAACAAACACATTTATACAGTACCTTCCAAAATGTTTTCAAAAAGACAGAATTATACTGAAATACATTAAGATTTGTTTGTTAGCATAAACGTTTGCTAACATTTGTATTAAGATTCAAATAAAGTAACTATCAATAATGCAATCTAAAGCATCAGATCTATTTTTAGCAATGTGCAAGCCCAGTTGAAAAACTTTCAGACCTAACATTTTATTTTTGGTATTTCTAATTTTGGAATGCTAGGCATTCAGAATTCCTCCTCACTGGTCAGCTTCATTCTAAAAGAAGGAGCTAAACCATAAGCACACTGAACAAGATAATACCAGGCAAGCCTCTGGTACAAATTTCCCACATACAGCTCTACCAGCAACATCCTGACTACTATGAATCTGAACGGAGCAGAAATCAAGCACAACCTATATTATGCAGCTCTTTTTTCCAGCTGTAGCCTTTCAAACAGATGGAACAGTGTCAAAACACTTTGAGACTGCGTTGACACACTGCACTTGTGTCAGGACAAATTCTTTAACCCCACCCTGAGTTTTAAGTAAATTATAAAAATAATTTAACTGATTTACGCTACACAACTACCTATGATAAAAGTGACTGTTCTAATAGATACAGATTAGAGGCAGCTGTTAGAAATATAACAATGGAATGATTAATTAAAATACTTGTAGATAAGGCTGGCCTGACCTGTAATATTTATTTTTCCTCTGTCATCCCAGGAGGTTTCTATTCAAAGTTTGAGTTTATACACTCCGAGGGCTGTACATTTCCCTTAAGTGCAAAGATACTGAACTCAGATATTTGGGGGGGAGGGGCACGACACAACAACGACAAACCCCATTAAGGGGTTTCAAAACTAGTATTTTGTTGAAACTCTAGAGATTCCAGTGCCAGCTAATTTTGTTTCCAGCTATGCTAACGTTTTGGTGCATAAACAAAGCCTTTCATTCTCAAAATGGTACTGAAACATGACCCCATGTTTTCATATGGAAAACACATCCATTATGTTTTTAATCTGTTCCTACCCAGAAATAATTAAAAAAAAAAAGTAAGAAAAATGACATTTCATATCCAATTTAGTAACCTAGAAAGAATATGACAAGTCTCTCTCTCTAGAGCAACAAAAGAAAACTAAGTGCTGGTGACGAGGAGTACAAAGACTGTTGCTGTGAATTAGTACACATCTTTCATGTGTACCTTCTCTTATGTGTTTCATTAAACACAGAATTCAGGGCTGCAGACTACCACATGGGAATTCAAGCTGCAGTAGTAACTTTTAAGATATTTTTATCTTCAGCTTGAGATGTCATGAAAAAGTAATACTGACTAATTAAAATAAATTCATGTATTACAATATAGAGTAAAAACATGAATGTTCAGGTTTATCCAATTATAAAATGTTAGTATTCAGGGAGCAGTGGTCTTCCAATAGCTTCTTAGACTGTCACACTTACTGCTGTAGTCCCATTTTCAACAAGAATCCTGACAGCTCAATGTGATTACAAGAATCGTTTCTGCATTTCACTTATGTTCCCTTTTGTAGAACGTTTGCATGAATTGTTTTATTTTCAAAATAACAGGAAGCTCAACAGCACAGTTTTGTTGACACTGTCTTTTTCTACACACACAAGCCCTAAGGTGGATGACTCTAATGACTGTTTAATTTAGAACTCTGTATGAAGCTACCATCTAGAGAAATAATAGCATCGTTTTTTGCATAAGATGCCCAAAATTTCAACTGACCTAAGTTTTACATTTCGAGTCCAACTGAGGAAACACAACATTGAAAGTTTAAAAGGATGTATGCAGTCAGTATATACCTTCAGTAATTCTCAACAGCTGCTAAAAAGTGAACGAGTACTAAAAGCTCACAATTACTTCCACCTGCTTACAAGTATATGAGCAACCCATCGCTCTGTTGAATATAGTACCACACGTATGTCTTATGTGCATTTTACTAGTACTCTAATATAAATGTTACTGTTTAAAAATCAAAGTTAACTCTTCCATAAACACCACTGGTGCCTCTCCTGCTCTTGAAGTCTCAGAGCTGAAAAGTCCAGAAAGAAGGGGTGGTAGTATTCCAACCGGCTAGCCTTCTCTCTCATACGGCTGGCTGAAACCCACTTTCACACAGCTTAAAAATACAGAGAAGTGAAAAAACGAATTGTGTGCACTCTCTTTAGGGGACAAATATGTCAATCATATGACCTTCCATTTGAAGGCTCAAGCTGCTCAAGGCAGTGTGTTGCTAGGGAGAAGGCTTTCATTGCTATTTATTGAGCTTTCTTTTCAGCTTTTAGAGACCAGCCAATGCTTATTTCCCAGAGACAGGAGGGAGAACTCGGCTCTGCTTGGCGGAGGCTGGCACAAAGGGCCTTTGAGCAGCGCCTCTTCCCCAGGGAGCTGCACTGCTGGGCCCACCTTGACCAACTGACCACATTCCCTTCTTCACAAATAGAGCTGTAACCTGTGGCTGCCTCACAGGCAACTAACCCTTCCAGCCCCAAGAATGACAGGGGAGCGATTCTTGCTGTTGAAGGCTATTAGGAGCATGTGCTGCTGAGGAGCAGCCATATGTATGTACTGTGAGTTGTCCGTCAGGCAAGAGCATCACCTGTAACACACGTATTTGATGACAAACTCAAAAAAGGCGGCTTGGACTCCAGGTAGCCCTGAACATTTATTCATGCTGTCACGTAAGAGCTGAGGGAAGGCAGGAAAAGTTTCTTCTATCAGTTGGTATCATTATTTTATTTCTACATAACATAGTTTTAGCATTAAAAAACCTTAGAAGGCAAAGTCTCATTCATTTAGCCAAAAAACTTCTGACGTATTACAGAAAAATAGACATGCAACAGATTTTCATTTAGTTGTCAATTCCTTTAATCCTAGCAACTTTAGTTACAAAAGATTAGTGGATTCTTAGTAAATCATTAAAAATTATGCAACATACTGCAGTTTCTTGTAACTACCCCAGAATAGTAGAAGTGATAATAATTTGACTTTTTTTTTTTAAGGCAGTCACATAATTTTCCAGTGTAATTATCCAGATTAATTCAAACATACGCAAGTCTTATTTTAATTATTCATTACAGTTCTCGAGGAAAAAAAAAGGAACTTGAAGCTGGAGTAAGACACATTGGTTGTGTTAAAGAAAATTAAACCAGCTTCTTGTTTCTAGATATTCACCTCTTTGGCTTTGGGAATTTATCATATACTTAAAGATTGGTATTTAACATCCACATTTTGACAAAAAAGAACCACCTATTTTTCATAAGGTAGTAACACAAAAGAAGTTTCTTGTGATATTCAACTTGGTATATGAAATTTTATTCTGCTGCATGTTTTAAGGGCAGATTATAAATCCTTAATATTAAAATTAGGACACATTAACAGTAACAACGATTCAGTTTTTAAAGTGTTACTAGTGCTTTAAAAAAATCCCTTCTGTGCTAAAAAAAGGTTTATCAATTGCAATAAAAATACCTTCGCAGTATTTACCAATTTGCACAAGAAATTTGTATTTCAGCAATTTATATATATAGCATAGTTAGAGAAACTTTCTGAAAACGGTTGTTTAATTAAAAAAACCAAATACCCAAACCTAACAACAACAAGAAAACTCAACACATCAAACCAACAATTTCCATAAAAACTGTTTTCTGGAGTCTGGGGTAAAACCCATGCATTTTTGATTTCTTTTCTCCACCCAAGACTATTCAGATGCCTTGCATAAATAACAGAATCTACCAATTTTGTATGCGGGCCATGCTTCAGAAATGTAACTCCCACAAGCAGTTATAGGTAATGACAGTTCACATATAGAAAAGAGACTGTAGTATAACACGATATAGTCTTCTACCCAGAAGAGACTGAGATCATGAAGTATCTGAGTATTGATGAGAGACTCACCAAAATAAAGGACTGGTTAACCTATTGGAAAGTCCCCAAAGAAATTATTGGCCAAATTTTTTTTCACCTCTTCTTTCCTAAAATGCTACATTACCAGAATCAACTAATTAGCATTTGTTTTCTATACAATAATTAAATTAACCTACATGATTAAACAATTAAGTTCTTTAAGTCTAATTTTCTGTCCTAGAATGAGAGAAGTATGCATCAGGCCTATCTTAAATAATTAATTTCACCATCCTTCCCTGCTGCTCTACACACTAATTTAAAAATCTGCTTCCTCAGCAGAAACACTGACACTACACTTAAATAACCATTTAGCAAGACTCACAGTATAAATTTGATCAAATTTCACTGCAAGTTAAAGGCTATACTGGGACAGAAATAATCAAGACTTCCGTGCTTCTATTTGTTGCTCATCTTCACATATTTTAGTGTGGTATCTGAACAGCTTGCTACAGGCTCTGGATCAGACATTACATCAGAACTTCATTTAATGGTTTTTGTTTTTCACTTTCTAAGCAGCTGAGTACCTGAACTGTAGCTGAAACAAATCGCAGACACCGAGCCACCCTGGATCAATGCACATCATCCTCAGGAAACAGTTCTTGATAGGATAATCCTACAATATTTCTATGTAGCCTTTTCCTTGTACCTTTCCAACTAAACTTAAATGCCAAATGCATACTATATCAACTTTGTGGAGAACAAGCAATGTTAACATTAAAAAAAGAAATCCACGCTAATAACACCAAACTATTCAAGTTTTCTTTCCTACATATTTACCACCAGTGCCTTGTCCATCACTCTCACTCCATATTGCATTGTCAACTGCATATTGATATGCAATACTCTCCCGTTTTCCCATTTCTAGATTTCATCCTCTATTGTTTTTCATATCTTTCTGCATAAATCTGCTTAAATATTGTTCAGACACTGTTTCTCTAAACACATATTGTTCTAATCCAATCATTAGGAGAAACCAACTCTTTCCATTTAGATATTTGAAATATGTACAATTAAACTGTCTCTCAGAGACTGTAGAATTATAATTTCATATTCCAGTAGACAAGGTGCACACCCATAAGCAAAAGCAGCTTAAAATACATTTTCTACAACAGGATAAGTCACCTTAGTCCCTCTTAATCTCCTAAACTCCAGAATCTCATGAATATTTCAAAATAATAGCTAAATTCACATATTCTGTAACTTTCTGGATTATATACTTCTACATAGTATTTTGCATTAAAAACCTCCTTTAATGTGTGTAAAAATTCTATATAGAAATAAAAAAAGCGCCACAAAACCCCCAAACCCAGAAAAAGTACAACTGAAGCTTTCAGTTACAAGATGTGGCTGAAAAGTTAAGAAGCAAATCTAAAGAACAATGCAAATGTGAGAGTAACTGAAGAATGTTCATTTACTCATCACCAATGGGAAGAGGCAAATAAAGCCCTTTTCCGTAAGACAAGGGAAATACAGACAACAAAGGTCCAAAAGGCCTGAAAAGCTAGAGCAATCCTGAAGCGATTCAAATAAATGGAAAAATGAATGGAATTTTGTTTCTGGAACGTGTAAAAATAAGCTGCTGTGTATATGTACATGATTGAATTCAGAAAGCTGAGACCTTAAAAAACAAGACAATGGAATGGGAATCAATCAGATGGAAAATTTACGGAGCATACTTTCAGAGGAAACATGTTCACACAAGTTTACCTAGAAAATACAACAGCCGATGCTACAACGTAAAAAATTAAAATGCTATCTTAAGACTTTTACCCAGGCTACAAATTAGTTCTGGTCAATTAGGCTGAGGTTTTACACTGCTATCAAAGGAGTCAAAAATTATTTTTGAAGATGTAAAAAGAGTCTCATCTGGCATTCCTGTGGTACTTTAAGCCAATTTAACTGTTGGTGGTCACAATCCTACTCTTTCCTCACTCTTGCTCTCCTGTGTCCATCACTGTATCCATGACTGAGCCATGTCAACCTGCTAACCTGGCAAGACAGTTGTTTCTGTTTTTTTTTTTTTAATTCTGAACAGTTTTCTGCCAGATTACAAAACTGAAAGAGCTCACCAGGCTCAAATGTGTGCCAGCATAAGGGAGGACAGATTGAAGGGAGTCGAGACCTCCCCTGTGCAGAGCTGTCAATTGACTCAGCTGCATGTGAAATTAAGAGCCTTAGTCTTGCTAATTCTGAAGCCCGGAAGTCTAATTTACAAACTAGAAGCACAGATTTTTGTTTTCTAACTGGAATCCACCACCTGACAACCAAGTGATATGTTTTCATATTAAAATATTTATTTTCATTTTTCTTATTCCTCTTTCTCCTAGAATATTATTTTTCATTTTACTCAGTTTCTGCCCATTTCTTTTCACTTAAAATCATTATCCTGTCTAATTGTCTTTGCTTTTGATGCTGACCTTCAGTGAACGCATACCATTATAGCTTCTTTGACCAACTGTACTAATGACGCTCCTTTAGTGGTTACCTTATTTGTAGATTTGCTTATTAGAAGCAAAGACTACAATCTCAACCATTTACTTACTACTATAAATATGTATACCCATTCATGTTTTGTAGAGACCTTTGAGCTTCTTTGGTATTTGCATTCCATGTTCTAAAAACACTGAAAAAAACTAATTTTAAATCTCTTCTAAAATATCATCACCCTAAATGGGTAATTTTTACACCTTAGACCACCAACCTTAAATCCATACCAGTTAAATAGTATATCCAGTACTTACAAAGCTCCATGTTAATAAACTGAAAATAATACATTATTTGTGAGGACCCTACAAAAATAAATTCCGTTATTAGTATTTTTTTTGCTTTTTCTGTATTATATTCTTCTGTAGAACTGTCCTAAGTGAAAACTGTTGATTTCCTTTAGCCAAGAATTGTATGAGTTCAGATGATGCATTTTTATTTTCATGCCTCTGCATGCAACGTTAATTTTAGCGTAACAGTATAGAAACACTATTCTGATGCGGAGTACCAGCAATACACATGCATAGCTTCTGCTCCCAAAAGCTTACAAGTTAGTGATTAAGTGAAAAGAATTGCAGATAGAAACGAACTATTGGAATCTGAAGATCAGAGGCCAATGTAATAATGCCCCAGCAGAAGCAAAATTAAATGGGGAATGGATAAAAATACCTTATCAGAAAAGGGGGAATGCCTTGAGAAGAAACAGCTGCTACCCCTACTGGTCTAGCAGAATGCACATTTCTTTGATTCTCTGGATTCCTGGACCAGCAGGAGCCAAGAACCCTAGAAATATAACAAATTAAACACAGAGAACAAGTACTTCGCATAGCTTTCCACTTCCTCCCCTCTATGGTATTCCCACCTTTTCTGTGTCCGTGCCACTGACGCATCCTCTGTGTGCTCTGGTGCTTGTGAAACATTCAGCAAGGTGATAAACCTCTCAAAAATCACCAGAAAATTTTGTGGGTTACTTTTCTACCATTTAGCAAATAAAATCAGCTTAGGCAAAGGCCTGACAAGTGCCATTTTATTATATTCACCCACAAAATAAATAGTCTGCAGTTCAATTCAGCAGTGCAGCAGAAAGGGGACTTTTGTTTCTAACTGTTAAACAGGCTCATCACATCTCATGAAAACATACTCTAGTTGGAATCAGATTCAGATCTCAGCAGGTCCAACTCAGTTTTACCTAAGACAACATAATAGGTAACTTGACTCCTATCCAGATAGTTTTGGATGATAAAACCATAAGGTTTATCTCTGCACTGCTCATGAGGTAAAAGACAGAATATCCTTCAAAGAAAATATCCATCTTCTATCAGGTATCCTGTCTGATGCATGTCTTCATTCACTCCGGAAAAGGATGTTTCTGATGCGACTGATCAATAATTTACAGGTTCTGAAAACCCTTCATAAAAAAATTAAGTGAAATTACTAGACAGCGATTCCACTTTTCCCCCCACTTTCCTCCCAGGTATTGCAAAACTAAGATCATACTATGTAGCCCAGATTCTGTTATCAGTAATTATCTAATGTCCCTATCCCAACATCTGACCTGGCAGAAAAAACAGTTTAAACTGTTCCCGTGCTCCCATTGTCACTTATTTCCACTTCAGCTGTGCAAGTCAACCAGAGGGGAGGAGAGGAACAGGGCACAAGAGTGGAACTAAGATAGGTCCCAATCAAGCCCCCCAACCTATGGAACCAAACCTCTGAAATGCAGAAAAAAATCCCAGAGTATGAAATTTGAAAACTGTAATACAAATAATGCCATTTTTTCTTACTGCCTGGTTTCTGTAAACAGCATTGATACGCAGAGCTGCTGTAAGCTATTGGTACCACGGATCTAAGCGATGCACTCAGTTCAATGCTGTATACCAAACAGTTCTCTGTATCACTGCCTTTTCTATACTTTTTTTTAAATGCTGTTAATGTCCTCTAATCATTTCATATCCCCCTTATAATACAGACTGTAGAAGTATTCATAGTTTCAGAAGCCACTTCACACTTTGATAATACCTTTAAATTTTGCTGTCCTTGGCTACTAACTCATCTAAGAAAGTGTGAGGGTGGGAATAAGTCTGATGAAATAATTTCACTGGCAATTTTAAGCATACTCACTCTGGAGCACAAACAGTTAGTATGAGGAACCAATATTTCTCAAAGTAACTTTAAATGAACGGCTACAATTCTGAGTATTAGTAATAGTAAATGCTGCTCTTGTCTTCTAAAAAGACATCTAATTTCTAATTTCTTTGGAGATAGTTCTAAAGTTTCACAGAAACAGTACCCTGAGGCTACAAAATGGAGTTTCAGCTGCATCATTAGTAACAGTTCAGGAATTTGTTAGAACTTAGCAGCTGTTCAACTACTGAATCACCAGCACAAATTTACTATTCTCCTTTGCTAATTTACAGGATTCCTGCTAGTGATGTAAGATTATATCAAGGAGTTGTAAGCATATTTTTACTGCTTTAAACAAAAGTCTAAATTACTGCACTTACGGTAGTACTGCTCTCTTTTTAATTAGTTCCTCCACCATATCCTAATAGTTATGATGAGTAAAGATTTGAGATACATACTAAAAAGGATCACAAAGAAACATTTAAGCTCTACGCTATATACCCAATATAAATTATTTTGGGGAAAAATAATGCATGCTATTCCTGTCCTTGAATATATATTTTTAAATCTAGTATTGAGGTATTCAAGCGCGTATAAGCTTCCCTATTTCTTTCTGTAAGATATCAAATCTAAGTGGCTAGGAGAACATTAATACATGCTTCCAAGCAAGCAGTGCAAAACACTGGTCATCGGTTCTTACTGCTACAGCTGACTTCTTGAGCACAACTGAAGGTTAAACAAGCATAAGTGATGTTCATCACTTGAGGCATTTGTGAAAGCACCAAGTCCATCTTCTCACATTTCAATAGCATTGGTGCTGACAAAGAAGTCAGCGGGTCAAAGCCCAACTCCCTTCAGCGAGAAGGCAGGCCTGAGCTGGGAAAACATTTACATGTGACCCGAAAAAAAACAGTTCGAAGGGCCATAGCACCTTATTTGTTTTCGAAAGAAACCTTCAGTGCCCTCCTCCCCTTTCAGAAGCAGATTTGACAAGTGTTGTAATAAATATTACATGCACAGAAGAAAGTTGAAATCAATAGCAGGTTAATGTTTATTGAAACAATACAGAGAACCATTTTTAATAGCATTACTTGAAAACAGATCTAATCTAGCAAAGGAAATTCAATTTATGTTTAGAGCAATCAGATTTTGTTTTTTACTCCAGGGATTTGTTGCAAACTCTGTCTCTCAAAATGTGCTTACTGTACTGTATTTAGCAGAAACAGTTTAACCTTAATAAGCTGATAGTCTGCACGGGAGCACGGATCAACTTATTCTCATTAAGAATGTAAGCAGCTTTCTAACAGCCTTCTTTGCTGTTCAGCCTATGCCAGCGAAAGCAGGGATCTCTCCTCTAAAACCCGTAATTTATGAGTTTATTCAAACCCGCCAAATTGCTTTAAGTAAACGCCTCTTATATTTGAAAATTCCCATGGCAACTCATTTAGTTTGGCAGGAAGGCAGACCCAAATTCAATCCCTTTATCCTCCAGCTAAACCATTACAATGGTAATTCTGCTCTGACACTCTGAAGAGACTGCTAATTACTGTACTCGGGTCCCCAGACAGATTTCCCATTCAGATTAAAATGGCTGTGCCCGGCAGAGAAGAGCAGCAACACCTTTGTGTACAGGCAGGGACGTACCCTCACCGTACGGCTTTGTACAGGGCAGGCTCCGGGACTGCAGAGACAAAGGATCTCCTCTCGCCTAAGTTGTGCAGAACAAACATTGAGGAAGGAAAAAACCAAGGAGCACGACAGCAAAGCAGACAATTGAACGCTAACCTAAGCATTTTGACTACTGGAGATATTTAGTCACCTCTCAAATGAAATTAATTCCTCTTCTGGTATTGCCATTATATACTGCATGTCATAGTCTAAACTATAGATCAAGGAACTACATAAAACACACCTGAATATTGCGCGTTGTGTCATTATACCGAATGTCTAAGCGCCCACTGTCTCGCTGTCTCCAGAATATCTCAGTTTTTAAAAAGCCACCCAGGTCCTTTTGCAGCGTTATTTATTTTGAGAAGGGCATGGTGTTGTTTTTGTTGTTTGTTTTGTTTTGGGTTTTTTTTTTTTTTTTTTTGTGACAATGCTTTCCCCCTCCCGTCATTTTTAATCAAGAAAATGTGAAGGAAACTAATGACTGCTCCCTTGCTCTTCTGCCCCAGCTGTTCCCTCTTCCATTGAAATGTAAACAGCAGCTCAATGTTGGGCAGAATAAACATTTGCCATCTCCTGACCAACATTAAGTGTATTGGAAAAGCAGCCTAAACGCTGGCTTAATTTTGTCTTCTAGAAAGAATGACGACCGTGGTCTCGCTGTCCTCCCAGAAAATTAATTTTCTTAGTACTCTGAAGCAGTGGAAGGTAACGTGTTTTGGTTTTTTTTTTTTTTTAGAAAAAGTGGGAAAAGGGAAGGCATGGATATCACAAATGTGTACAGCAGCTGGAAAATTAGATGAGAGAACATCCTTCCTGAGATGAATCAAACAAGACAAGACCAGCATCCTCCCTATACTAGCAACTTTCAACTCATTTGAAGAAATGCTCTTGGAAAAAATCTTAAAATACATTAGCATCTTTGACAAATGATCATAAAAACAAGCACTAGATCTTCAGATAAAATTTGAGTGTGCTCTCCTATACGTACTACCTTCTTCTCTCCTGAATGTGGTAGAACTAACTACCCTACCCCAAAGGTTTCCCATGGACACCAAAACCAGGAGTTAACCAAAAGAAAGCTAGGAGGAGAGCGCAAATGCACTAGATCATAGCGATTACCAGCTTACGAACCCTTAAATATTTTTTCCAGTGGAGGCAATGACTTCTTTACCAAGAGTTCTGGACACATGAAAATACGTTTGTATGGTTTTATTTATTTTTAAATATTCCATAGTTTCTCTATAAATAACCTACAACTCCTCAGTGTTATGGGATTATTTCTTGAAAACCTGTTTTAACAATCTATCCTAGTTAGCCACTGCTGGACTGTATCAATGACTCTCAATTGGTTTTGATCTGCCTGCGTTTCAGGTTCCACTAAATATTGTAGACAGACAGCATAAGGAAACATATTTGTCTAAGTACTGCAAGACCATTTTGGCACTGAATTTGAGGATTTATTTATGGCATTTAATTTGGAGAACAACATCCATGCCAGTGAGCTGCACTTTAGAATGCGGGTGGCTGGTTTGCACAAGGCTTTTTCATTAGTGAAAAAACTCACAGCTGTGTAGTTAACCAAACATACACTTTAACCAATCATGAACTAAGCAGTATGGCCACAGTTGCAAAATTATCTCTTAACCCTCTTCAGGAAGGTAAATATCACCCTCAAAACAGGTTTTCTCTAAGCAACAACTTGCCAATTTTTTCAGGAAAACCTCTCCCCTTTTGTGTAAGAATCAGCCTGACACGCATTAGAAGGTTAGGGGTACTGCATGTTGACAGTGCCGGCTCCAGTAGGTCCTTACTTCCAAGTAACTGCTAAAGCTGGGAATGCTTTGGATACAAACCTGACCTCCCTCTTTCTCAATACTAGATTTAATAACTGACCTATCTTGAATGACTTTTCTTCACTTCCTTTCACCTGTATAACCTTAAGATTAGATAAATTCTACTATTTCTATGTTTATAAAGATGCTACTTCCTCTCTTGTTTATAGCCCACAGAAGAAACCCATTTATTGATATGCCTTAGTTAAGCCTATGTAAACCCACACATGAAACTGACTTCACTTTTATAAAAAATAGCTGAGGCTATTGTCATAAATATATTGCTAAAACTTTTCTACAAGGTTCAGACATGCATCACTACCAATGCTTCTCCCACATTATCCAAAAACGCTCATGTCTACCAATTAAGTCGGGTTTGGGTTTTTTTTTTTTAAACTCCATGTCTTTATCAGCTTAGGGGAACAAAACAAGGATGCCACAGATATCGAGGATGCTTATAAATTACCCCATCACTTTATTTAAAACTTTCCATGAAGAAGTATTCATAATGAGGCACACTGCTATGCCTTTCATATGATATAGCATGCTCAGCACAATCTGTTATTAGGATATTACATCTGTTGGTCCATTCAGATACCGAACTGGTGCAAAGTTAGGTGACTTCTCAGTTGGAGTTTTTTATCCCTTTTCCTGAATGCTAAAGATCCGCTAAATTTAAGTAATTTATTTCAATGCTCTATTTTTGCCATTTTTCCCCCATTTACACTTGACTTTCTCATGTGCTTCACTTAAATATTTATTAAGCTAACCATTTATACGACATTTCTAAAAAGCAAGCAAGTCAGTGAGGAAAAAGAACGAACTGTTGAATACCAGCTTTGGTCAGTTTCCGTTTTCCACATTTGACCCTGACCTGAATAACTTTTGTTTCTAGTCATAGTTAATACACTTAAATAATTCAAATAATCGGTTTACATGAACAGTATTTTAAATGCTCAGAAATAAAGTACTATTTTAACTTCATATGGCTGTCACTGGCTTCTCACTGAGGTAGCCAATCTGTCACACAAGCTATGAGCATTTGCTCTGGAGTTTGACTGTCTCTTGCAACACTCTTCATTAGAAATAGGGTTTCAGACATATATATAAAACCCAAGTTAAGCTTTGTTTACACAAAGTTGGCTATTCTTGTATTTATCATCACATTTCATTCATACATTTCAGCTGAAAAAAATGTATTGTCAGCTTCCACTCAGAGGCCTCCATTTACTGCCATAAGCAAAGAACATGCTTTTACCATTCAAAGTGTTTTGACATTTTCATATCAGAAAACATTGTTGCAGTGAAATGAAATATTTTCATACTACAACTACTGTATTAGCTTTTAAATCCTCAGGATGCATGTACACATTTATTGTCTTTTTTAAACAAAAGCATTGCAATTTTGGAACAATGAGCTGACGTGTCATAGAAGAAATATAAATTGAATATTTCTGTCTTCTTACACATAGCTGTAAATATGTAAGTTCAATAGGTATTCATCACAAGAAAGATAACTGTTACATGCCCAGCATATCTAGGGCTGTATGGCAATCAAGACAAACAGCAGCAATCTGTCTCCTAAAAGCATAAGAAAATGTAGAAGCACCAAATCAAAGCTATGTGAAAAGAATGGTGTAGCATCACTAAATATTTCACTCATGAGATGAAATCAATTAGACTCGATGCTTTCTGAGTCATTTCAGGGAACACAGAACATAAGTCTAAAAGCTGTTTCAGACACATGCCCAGGACAAGATGACAGCAAGAAAGGCAACAACAGGTGTGAGCCTAACGGATACGCTGATGTAATAAGCTGTTGCAGGAAAAATGCAATGAACAGTTGCAGCAGAGTTATGACCATTGGTGAAGAGAGTGTTTTGAAAGCGAAAAATCTGAAATGTAGCTGCAAAAAATACAGACCTTTTATGTAAAATACAGGACTAAGAACAACTATCCTTTTACTCATGAAACTGAAGTAACAAGGATGAACTTTGTACCTTTTCTGTGAACTACTTAGTTTTGGTCTTATCGCCATTTCTTTTAGACCAAGAACGCCTACAGTAAACATCATAACAACTTTTCTTCTTTCTCCAGATGAAAACTTACCAGAACTAGTGAAGAACTAGATGTGCAAAAATAAGACATCAAAACATATTGTCTGCTTTCCCTTTTAATCTCAAATCATAACAGCTAACATTTCATGTTTTCTCTAAGTATGATTTAAATTCCATATTAGCTTGATTCGTAACATTTGAGAAAGTTAAGCTTCCATTAACTTTCATTTAAAAAAATACTGATATCCTAAACTTACTGCATTTTTGTTTTAAGAAAAGATTTAGTTCTAAAATCCTCTATGCAATGGCAAACAAGAAACCCAAAGACAATTTTACCATGAAACACTTCTAATGAAATACAGCCGTATTGTTAAAAACATCTTTTAAGTGTAGGCTGACTCATCTAAGAAACCGTCAGACCCATCTGGCCCAATTAGTGAAGCAGCGTCTACAACTTCTATCAACAGAAAAGCAAAAAGAAGAAGAAAAATAAAAAAGGTAACTTCAATATGTTGCTCCATCTGACCTCGACATGCAATTCATTCAGTGGTTGATAAGGATGCTAGTGAAGTCAGGACTAGTATCAAAGAATAGGTAAAAACAATCTAAAGTAATATACTTTAATCTGAGATGTAAGCAGCATTTGAGATAAAACCATACTGATGCATTAATTATGCTTGCCCAAATTATATTCATTTCTTTCCTAAGTGCCTGCTGGTCTGTTACATATCTTCCTATAGCTGCAAAACATTCAATGCATACCTATACTGTAGCATCAAGCACTGCATGTATTCCCCTACATACACTGGAAGTACTACAACCAGAATGGAAGGTCAGCTCTTCAAAACAGGAGCAATAGTGCAGAAAATCGCAGAAGAAAGCAGCTCTGTTAAGTATTTTGTATGAAATTTCTCTCAGCACATTAGACAGACATTGAAGTTTACAAGCATATTACATGTGAGACACCAACTATGCATATTAAATGTAGTATGTTCCCAAGTCCTGCATACAAATTCTTCTACAGATGAATGAGTGCCACTTTCACCCTCCTCAAGAACAGCTCGACATCAAACTTCAACTACAGAAATATTGTTTGTCTTCATTTAAATCAAATAAGAATTAGCGCCTGGCGTTATCACTAAATATTTTAATAAGGACACAATTTCATTTTCATTTTGGAGTTTCTGATCGTTTTCTAGGTTGAAGACTATACTATACACTTATATTTGGCTGCTTACAAACAGAAAGCTCCATTTGCCTTATTGTGACATTAAAACACAGATTACCACCCACACTTCCTCATATTGCTTAGTCATTTTTAAGTATTTGTAAACAGTTAATCAGCCCACCTGGGCACCGTCTGAAATCTCTATATAGCTTCATATTTTGTATTGCAGTGATTTTGTTCTTTTTCCTTTGGTTACCCCATGAGCCACCAAACAACAACAAAAAAAGCTGGTTTACCTTTTAGTTTTGATGATGAAAGATTATCCACTTACTAAAAAGGTTCGAGTCACCTTAATTATCATCTGTGCCTCCAGTTTTAACCCTTCTGGAAGCTCTTCTTTCAACAGTCTAAAACTTATATGGATAACCTTCAGAAAAGTATAACTGCGAAAATAAATGAGTATCTAAAAATATAATTAAGCATTTTAACTAAGAAAGATCTTCAAAGGTGGTATTCAACAGTTTTCTTTCCCCTTTTTAGTTTGAACCTATTTATACTTGCATACCTGGAAGGCTTCTTGCTGCTTCTTCTAATACCTACTTACAATGACTGGTTTTTGGAGGGTAGAAACATCTGCTATAAAGAAAGCCTTGAAACAATTTCCCGATTCACAGGAGACTGCATTGGCCTAAGTCTCCATTGCATTGCAAAATACATATTAAATTAGGAGCAAATATATGTACCATACCATACGACAACAGCAATCAGAGAAATGCCACTTACTCTGTTTCCTACCACAAACCCTTTTTTGTTATATTTTGCAGTGCAGTAGATTTGATCTCAAACTCTTGCCACACAAAGCAATTAATATGGATTAATATAAATTTTTAATCAATAATTTTGTTACCCAGGCATAATTAGATATCATAAGATAAATTAACCTTCTCCACAGTTTAAAGACTCAGAATACAAAATTTAAAAACGTTTCATGGTAAGGTAATGGTTAAGCGGTTATTTCCAGGAAAAGTTCGCCATGGAATGATCATAGTAAAACCAACATTGGATAAAGACATTTCCTCAAAAATCTGAAACTACTGACATTAACACAAACTATTTTAGAAATTCTGTTATGCAATAGAGAAATTTTCTCCAGGAAGTTGTCTTTAGAAAATTATCTGTAAAGGAAAACTTTCTCATGTGACCTCCAGAAATGAAAATTAAATAGCATAAGGATGAAGTACGCTAATAGTCCTAATGAATTATCTTCTCCACAGAACACTATTTTCTTGTAACTTTTTAACTGTGTGACGCAGAAGAAACATATGGTCTTGGGAACTACAAACTCCAGAAGACATTTAGAGCCATCTCTAGTTTTTTAGAATAGTCAGGAGAATCTTCACAAGTCTTATAGTGACATAATTCTTTTAGGAATGAAAGTCAAAACAATAAATCAACTGAATAATATATTTCAATTATGGTACCTCAACCTGAAATTAAGTAGAGATATAACATTTAAAGCAGGATCAACCACATCCTTTGCAAAAAGCTAAGAGTCATCTTCTACAATCTCATCATTCAGATAAGGAAAAAATGCGATGCTTTATCTTTGTTTGGAGAGAGTGGTTCTCTGAGGATCTTTGGACATATGGACAGTCAAAAGTCTGCACTGGACTCACAGTATCTCAGGCCTACTGGAAAGAACTGAAAACGTATCCAAATCCTAAATCTGTCTTAAATACAGTTCGCTGCGAGTCTTTTCAAGATCCATAGATATATTCGTCATTATATGCCCATACATGAAGCAGCAGAGATGCTGTCAGCACCAACAAGACAGTCTTGAAACCAGGAACCAGTGCTGAAATCATAGTAAGAACAAAGACTTATCTGTTTTACATTTGAGAGTGGTAGAATGGTACAACAGACTATCAGTCTTACTAGAGAGAGTAAGGGGAATCTCAAGAGTAAGAAAACCCAAGTGGTTTACCTAAAGAAGGAAGACAAGATAACCAGTAAATAACATAGCAGAGGCTTTTGTGCAAGTTGGTACAGAAAGCTGTTGAGTGTGTATAGAACACACAAGCAACCAAAGCTACTCTTTGCACACCTTCTCATAGTTGTGAGTGCGAGGTCTGGATGTTAACCTCAGAGGTCTGAGTGACTGAGTGACAGACTGGTTCATATACCATTTTATGAATTCTTTTCCCAGAACATCTTTTGGAAGAGGCTGCAGGACTCAGCAAGGATTCAGAAATGCCAGTTGCTCCTGCTTCTGAAAGCCACGTATTTGAGATAAGGCAGCAGAACACAATGTATAGCAAGGATTCTGGAAGGCGGTGGAGAATCTATAGCAGACCTAGAAGACTATTTCCAAAACCAAGTGTGGATAGATCTATGTACCTAAGTACTGTGCTTGAGGAAGGTGCTCATTACTGAGACGAGAGGCAACTTCACTTGCATCAGATCCTTTACGATTATGAGCACTCTCCAAGCAGGATGATACTCTGGTTTTAAGACATTTCTCTCCTCCTTTATGCAACTGGGCAGAAATAAAATCTACAAAAAAGGACAGGAAAGTCATGCTCTGGTTAGCACACCTAAGATGTCACACTTCGGGTATCAAGAGAAGCAGAGGGCCCTGCTCTATAATACCAAGTACTTCTTGTAAGAAAAGAAACTGAGACTTAAAGCATGATCAGATCTTTTTATTCTTCTGGATTAACAAACACTAATAAGAAGCATTAGAATAGCCACCTGTATCAATCTCTTTTCCAAGAAACTCAATGGAAAAACCCTTTAAGCTCAACCATGCTTTCTAGATGGTCCCATTGTTTGTCCCTCTTAACTGTGGATTATGTGCCACACAGGACGGATGATGTTCTCTGCCAGAAATGCAACACGTCCACGTTCTTTTGAGGAAAAGAAACTTTTATCACCAGAAACACAAAAATGCTCCTGACAAAGTTATGGAAGTGTAGCCATATGTCTGAGGTCAAAGACAGGAAAAGAACTGGTCTAATTAGTTAGACATCTAAAGGACGCCCCAATAGTAAAGTGTGAATGTGTGCACAGATGAGCACTGAAAGGATAATTTGAAAAAAAGATTCTCCTCCCCAAATAGCCACAGTAAAAGATTTCTATGCTTTTAAGTGCATTATTTAAATTTTTTGGCTTGGTAATACATGGTAATAATAGTAATGTTTTAGAGGAATATAGACATGTTTACAGTTTAATTTCTATAATTACAACTATCAAACTAAGACTTTTTTCTGAAATTACTTTTTTTTTTAAATCATAAGTAACAGGCTGATGTTCTAAAGAACTTTAAAGACAAAACTTCATTTTTCTACTTTTTATATAAGCTTCCCTTGAAATACAAGCCTTTGTGACAAGAAGTCACAAAGGAATGATACTTACTGCTCTTAAGCCATTTAAAGTTCCTGCTAATAAACTGTTTTAATTAAATAGGATTCTACTTGGACACTTCTATGAAAGGAATTGTTAAAATAAAAAGCAAAGCTTATAAAAATCCACAAACTGATATCAAAACACTAAAAGGAGTGGGTTTTCTTCCCCTATGAGCTACTAGAGCCACCTCCATCAGAAACTGAATCTAGTTAAGAAAAGCCATGCCTTAAACCACAGGTACTTTTCATTAAATTATATTTAATCATGTATCTAGTTGCCTCAGTTCCCCATAACCTTAAAATGGGGCTGAAAGGGTATGTGTGATTGACACTTGAAGGAAACTGATTAAATGGATTAAAATGCAGCAAAAATAAATAAAAACAGCACCTAAGTATGTTGGGGATTAGTCTCAGCTACATCATCATAAAAGTTGTCTTAGCAAAGATTTCTAAAGTTTCCAAATCAATTTGAGACTTTTAGTAAAAATCAATTCCTAGATTTCAAACCGAAACCATTGATCGTTGCTATCAGATCCACACAATCGTGCATCTTACTTTCAAGTTCCTAAAAGTAGAAGAGCCTGTATACCTCTATAAAGTACTATTAATTTTAATGGGATCTAGTTACTGGACTCACTTAGGATCTTATAAAAAAATCCTAGCTACACTAAGTAGTGAAAGAAAGTATTATTTAATGATGGTTAACATTTATGTGTTGGGACTGCTACAAACAGATTACTTCTAACAGCTGCAAAATATATAGAATGTAAAGCATGGCATAGTAAGAATAAATTGCACTATTTATCAGCTTTAGTGTCTTACATGCTTTACTCTATTTTCCAAGCACTGCAACACGATTTACACAGGAACAAGAGATGACATTTTCTCAAATGGTACTGTTAGAGTCCCTTTAAGTCCCAGTTGAGCACAACTCCTAATTGACTGCAAAACTGCTTATCTTCCCATTTACTTTCTAAGGAAGACATATCATTTAATACCTGGTTTACTAAAGCCTTAAAGCACAAAGGCTACACAGCTGGATATATATATATTTATAATTTTAAAAGTTCCTCCACAAAAATATTTCAGTAATACGTATTTACATGATGACTTATGCAACAAAACGATTTCCAAGATAATTTAAAGTTAATTTTAAGCTGAAATCAATGAAAATATTTATTAACACAACCTTCCGCATGAACACCGAGAACTCTTAAGGTTCCCCCACAATCTCTAATCTTATAGGATAACATGAACTTTGCTCATTCTTCTGTTTCCAGTACCACCCGCAAAACTAGATTGCTACAAAAGAATTAGTGTTCCAGTAATGACCTTTCATATATATATATATATATATATATTATTTTTTTTTAAGTAAACTTAAACTTACTTTATCCTTCAGAATATTTTACAAAACAGTAAGGAACTATCACCACACTTTACAGATGAGGAAGTTAACATGTGGAAAAACTTCTTTATGATGAGGGTGACAGAGCACTGGCACAGGCTGCCCAGGGAGGGTGTGGAGTCCCCTTCTCTGGAGATTTTCAAGACCCGCCTGGATGCAGTCCTTGGCAGGGGAGTTGGACTAGATGATCTCTAGAAGTCCCTTCCAACTCTGAAAACTCCGTGATTATCTTTGCTAGCATAAGGGAAAACAAGTGTTTCTATGACCAGAGGAATTTTAGAAGCCTTATTTTTTTAATGTGTATCTTTCTTGAATATGATTGACCTTTGGATCTTCAAAAGCAACAGATTTCCCTGAAGAAGATCTCACTGCTGAGTAATAAAAGGTACTTAAAAGTACTTAAAAGTACTTAAAAACAACGCAACTGAAATTTTTAGTATCTACAGCTGTGTTTTGTCAAAAAGAAAACTTCACATCTTCCAATCCATTTCTAAGAGGCTGCAATATCAAAGGATATAACACTGAATATAGTGTTAGAAACCCCTGACGTTTTCCTAAGATTTGTTGGTGTTCAGATTTCATTCTATCCAATAATTCCAAGTCATTTGGAATTTAAAACACACTTCATTTTCCAACACAAGTTGAATTTGATGAACATAACCTATTATGTACACAGACATTGTAGAAATACTAAAAATTAGCTAATACTGAAGATGTAGAAGGCAGTTCTGTTTTCATTAAGTTATCCCTATTAATGAAGTATGTTTGAAAATAAGGCAGAGATTTTAAAATACTTATTAAAATACATAAGAAAAAAAAATATTAAAAAAACATACCATTTCCAACAACACACAAAAAATGTAGTCTTTCACTCTTCCAGGACCGTTTACCACTATCCAGTTTGATCTAAAGTATGTTACAAATGGCCTAGTCCAAAATGATGTAAGCTATTTAAAATACCTCCAATCTCTTATATCATGCTCACCTATGTTTCTCCTGATAACAGGTTCCAGACCATTCCCATATTAAAACCTTAGCCTATGAACAACTTATGAAAGAGAAATCTTGTTAGTCCTCCACTGGGGAAGCTCAAGCATTTCTACACTGTTTTAAAAGAGAAAGCTTAAGTTTTCTATTGAATAGTAGGTGAAAAACCCTGGGCACTTTTCCAAAGGTTAGAATTTTCTGTGTTCTTACGTCAAAATAGCATAACGTAGAGCAACTTGATGGTTATAAATAATCAGTCAGCATTAAACCACAGATGTTTGTATGACAAGCTTTATTTTTGCATCATTAGAAATCTAGATTTCAAAACTAACACTTGCAGTAAAGAATGCTTTACGTAGCTGTAAAAGGGAAATGTTTACTGGTTACTTTACTATTACTTCACACAAAAATCTTTGCAATTGCTAAGATCCCTCCAGAAACCTCTGTCAAGATGACTTGTACATAAAGGGATCTGACCTCCTTAATATAGTCTGGATAATATTTAGTATAAAAATGTGTTAAAAGCGCAGGGCAAGAAATTTCTACTCTTTATACTATGTCTCCCCAGGAATCACAATTCTACTATTAGCATTTCTTCCACTTCAGTATAAGGCTGCGATTTCAAAAAAGAAAACCAAGCAACCAAACAAAATCCAACTGCAACTAGAAATGAAGGATAAGGAAAATAATGCACGGTGATTTGTTGCAATTTTCTCATCATCTTTATGAAGATGGACAGACAAGGAGAATCACAGCTTCATCATCTACTTCTTGCACAAAGGCAGAAATACTTTAACAAGATTTTATATAAAGATGCCAGCTTACCATGTTCTGCTCCAGGGCCATCAATAGAAAAAGAACAAACAAAAAAAAAAAAAAAAACCAAACGAAAAAACTACAGGAAGAACAGAAAGAATAGCCTAGAATATAAAGAAGCAAGTTTAAAAAATGGGATGAAGAATGAAAAAAAGTTGCAGAGACCATAAAATGAATTACCAGAATAGGTCAATGTCATTTTTTCTTCCACAACTATGTCTACCAAAAAAAACAGATTAAGCACATTTCTGGAAGACAGACAAAACCCATGTAGAACCTAATTAGAGTTCCTAATCAATGCATAATCCTGCTTTGGAAGGGCATGTGCCTACTGAATTTCAGGCAACAGAGCTTCTTTGTTTCTCTTCGAGAAAAGACCATTCTGTAAATTTCCCAAGGTATTTTTCAGAAATGACCATCTACCCCGTCTCAATTTATACATCTGCAACACCTTAAATAAATGAATACAGAGGAGGGCAGTATACATCTCCAATAAATATTTTGAAGAAGGAAAAGGGGAAAAGAGATAGGGTATTCAACTGTAACTGTATGTAGGCACAATTAACTGATTTCGCTGGGTTCTAGAAGCCATCAAAGATGTCCTGAAAAAGATTCAGAGTAACAGCTGCATTAAGGTGCATAGAAATAACTGTTAGAGGAGCTTCTTTCTCCCATTAGTATAACAAAAGCTTAGGGAGAACAAGAATCAGTATGAACTGCTACCTAGGTTATAAGCTAATAAAAATAAACATACTTATAGAATTATATCTGATGACTACATGTTCAAATTTGTAAAATTAAGTATGTGAGGGCACAGAAAATCATAAATTTGTAGTTAGCCTTTAACTATCTGCCAACTTTTTGAAAATTGAAAGTTGAAAACAAATTTATAAACATAATATAAAAGAAGAAATTTTATATCCCCTTTCAAAATTATTGTCATGAATAATATTCAGAAGAATAATATTAGTTTTCTCCTTAGTACTATGAAGATCATTTCAGGAGAGTTGAGGAATTTAACTGAGTTTAAACAAGGTTTAGTTCAATTAAGTTGCAAATCACCTAGATATCTTGTAATAAATATGGTCTCAAAAAAATCATTTCCATCAACAGACATTATTTAGGGGGTAACGAACCACTGGTCTACAGAGTTTCCACCATGGTACACAATGATGGAGAGAGCTGCTTCACACTTGCAGCTGGCCTGAAATAATTTTGTTAATAGTCAATACTAGTGTAAGCTCAAAAATTTAACATTGCAGTAACGTATCAAGTACAATATGTAAACGCTCCCTATGTGAACTGGTGTAAGAGATATCAGTCTTCATTTTTAACACTTAGACTTGCAGTACAGTAAAAACTTTCAGCAGATTAAGACTGTTAAAATGCATACCAGAATTTACTTAAGGACTGCTCAACATAACTAATTCTTTATGCAGCTTGTGAATAAGCTACTGAAGTTACCAGTACCAGACTGGACAGTGGGAAACAGAAAAGGAAAGAAAACCTACATAGTAGTAGGCTTTCCTCTTCTGTTTTCCACTTTCACAGTCTGCTACACTGAGTTTCTGATTATTTTGCTCTCATGCTATCTGCAGGTGAACATACTCAACTTGCAGTTCTACAGAAGTTTAAGTTTATTTAAGGGTGGTCTGCTGCAATCCCACTTTTCCCTGGCTGCGTGTTCTCATTCCATCACTTCTGTCAGTGCTAAACAAAACTGGCTCCGTAGCAAGTCAGCTAATGCAAGGTTAAGCGCTCCACCAAATGGACTCACTACATGGTCAGATGAAGTACTTTCTGATGCAAAACTGGAAGCAGGAACAGCAAATCATGAAGGAATGGCAGGACTGCAGCAGCCCTTGGTTCATACTGTCATGGAAACATTAAGTCTGCTTCACACTACTAAAAATAATACACTATCACCTCTCCTCCACATCAAAAAGTTTACCACGTGTTATCTAGCAGTAACTCCCAAGGAGTTTGGGCTCCTTCATTACCCTACCTACAGAGCCTCCCTTTTGATCATTTACATGACGTGCACTGTGGGAGACTTGCATCTGAACTGACACAACAGATGTAATGCAGGAATTTCCTAAAAAGCTTTTAAGGACAGCAGTGTCCTTTTTCTGCTGCTGTATCACTTATTCATTTCATAACTTTAATTGAACAAGCAGCAAACAATGGATTGCACAGCACGACCAACATTTCAACAGGGAGACTGCAGAAGGCGGCACTATACTCTCACTTGTGAAAGCAAAAATGCAAAACCAGCACACCATGCAAGAACAAGTTGGAAAGAGCTATTCAGGGAAGTCAAACTTGCATGCAGAATTTATAGTAGCTTTTTAGATGGCTAAAACAAATGAAATCTTCTCCTAATATCTTTCGGATTTCAAGCTTTTGCTAGTCTTAGCTAGAGGGCAACAAATTATGTACAGCATTACTACAATATCCACTCTTTTATTTTTTTTTAACTAAAGCTAAAGCACGATTAAACATTCTTAGATTAAAATTCTTTATACTGTATCAGGTTTTTGCTATGGAATTCACTGCACACTAAGTTCTCAGGGTAAAAACTAAGACATCCTTCAGTTTATTGTAAGAAGCTGAAGGTAAACCACAATGGAAATTTACAACTCCACTTAGAAGGAAAGTATTAGAAATTAACTTTAATTAATACAGAAGCGCCACCTCATCACATTTGCTGAAGGCAGTCTTTGGGAAAGAAAGGCTTTTAACTTATCCAACTGAAAAATAAAACATTCTGCCAATATTATTGTCCCTTCATTATATTCTCTCCTGTTATATAAGGAAAATGTGTTGGTATGAGTGACTAAAAATAGAAATACCATCAAAATAACATCTCTAGTAACAGAGAGTAAACAGAAGGAGGACAGTTAGTGAGTACTTTACATACCAAGCCTCACTACAAAGAACGTTCCAATTTGTAAAAATCATGCAATATACAGCACATTAAACTGGATTAAAGACTAAAATGTCACTTTCTGCTACTGCTTTGATAAGGAAAACAACAAGCATTGGGAAGAGGAAAGTCTGTGAGTAAAATCCTTGCATGTTAGCTGGACTACCATGGAAAAGACTCACTTCTTTAGCAAAGCAAGCCATTCAATGTAACCAGGAAACACTTGTACTGTGTTTTTGTAACATCTCTTCACAATTTAAAGCAACAGATATCGAAGAAGAGACTGTATCCCATTTAACACAGATATTTCTCTTTAACCATAGGGTCACATACATTTGTTGTAGCTGTTTGCATTACACCTTTGTGCAAAGCTTTGCTGACATTTTTGTTGGCGTACCATGTTTCAAGACAGTGAACATAAAGAAGAGGATCATGTTCCATGATGCTTATAGTGAATAGTTTGTTATTTGATTCTTTTATTTGATGATTTTTTTCTTCATAGCAATAAGATGGTGAATATTATCTTCAAGGTGAAAATCAAATCCTACTTCCCCAGATTTCCTTCCACTATTTACTCTTCTCTTAACTTCCCTGCCTTCTGCTATACAGAATATAACAATCCTGTGTTTTATAAACAGTGTATGTTATCTGTTTTAATCTTTGACATAAAAAAAAAAATCTTAAGGTTTTTCCCAGTCCCATCGTTTGTCACAGCTGATACTGAAGGCAGCTATCATCAGCACAGGTTTTCCCCATTTTCTCCAGGATTTCCATGAGAGTTCAGTTGTAACTTGGTGAGGCTTTTTTTAGTGCACTACAGGTGAAACGGAATATAAGATCTTACAGTGTGAAGTTGCTTATTTTCCCCTGAAAACAGCCAGTATTTCTTATCATACGACCCTGGTTAATACACCTTCTAAGCATTCTGTTCATTGCTCCTACTTTTACTTTCTAGTAGTGCCTTGCACTTAACCTTACCAGCCCCTCAGGCCAAAGTAAATTCACCCAACAGTAAAACCTTAACTCAAGAAGATTCAATCAATCACTTTCAGCAACTGCTTAAGCCTCTTGGGCAATTTTCAGGTATTTCCACAGCTGTTCTCAGTCTGATTTCTACTACTCTATTATATGTTAAGCATAGCTATTTTCTCCCTGTTGTTTATGAAAATGTTTAGAGGCAAGTGTGTATGCTTTACTTCCTTTATTTCACAGTTTAAGTTTATTCAGCCTTCCAAACAGCTTGCTGGAAACAGACTAAAGTCGTAGCAGCAAGTATAATATTGTTAAAGGGTTAAAGGATAGTAACAGCAGTTAATCCAGCACCCTTCGGGCCAGTTTTTTGAGGCTCTGTAGCTCTGCAAAGTTGGTTGTTTTTTGGTTTTGGTTTTTTTTTGGGTTGTGTGTTTGTTTATTTGGGTTTTTTTGTTTGTTTGTTTGGTGTTTTTTTTTTTTTTTGTTTTGTTTTAATTTGACCTGAATGCTGGCAAAATTAATTTCCAAGTTCAGCTCCTCCATACAGCAAGAATTATCCACACTTTCCTCTATTACTGAATGGATTATTAAGTTTGGGTAATTTGGACTGTCAATGAATTTATGTTGTAGCTCATCTTGGTGTGAAAACTGTGTTCCAGTAACAACTTTATTTTGCATCCTTTCCTTCGTCCATTTTAAAATTCATCAACTACAACACTGAAACATCTATTACTCAACAGGATGAAATGCTTGGGAACAGTATTGAAGACTGATGGCAATTCTTGTCCAATGCATAAAGCTACTATAAAATACACAAAAATGACCATTATAAAATTGGTTATTTGTGGACTCCTATGTACTTTAAGTCATAATTAATGTTTTTCCATATTAAGGAATAATTATGTTATCTCTTATATATAATGGTTTTATTTGTGTTTAAATTACTTAAAAAAATCATTGCCATTGACATTCATCTACTCTAAGGATTTTGACATTATGAAATCAATATTGCTACAGTATTTATTTTAATTAAGCTCAATTATTTACTTTGTTTAAATAATGATACTTTCTTCCATACCATACAGCTAAATTTAAAGATATTCAAGACTGAAAAGTCTAAAATCACTATTATAAGTAAGAACAAAATTTACTAACAAAATTAAACAATCTTCTACTGAAATGTTATTTCCTACCCATCACAATCTTGAAATTCCATTATCGTAGTGGCAAATGATACACACAGTTTGACAGAGAGCGTCACTGACTAATACTACGTTGCAGTTCTCTTCAGACAAGATGGAGGCAGCAACCAAGTAAAATTACAGCTGCCCTGACGCAGGAAGAGCAATACAAAGAGTTTGAAAAACACTGATTCCAGACCAAATTAGAATAGTTAAGTAGAAGCCAAAAATACATTCTTTTCCTCAGGAAGAATGTGGAGTCAAAGGAAAAAGGGATAAAAAGCATTTGCCTGAAATTTGAATTCTGTTGTATGTGCCTCATCCTATATAAAGACAGTTAGTATAAAGATGAATTAGTAACTGAAGAGACCTAGACATCTGTATAATGAAAGGAGTATCTAGAAAACACATTCAACTAGACGAGTTTATTCAACACTTCTTAGAACATGTAGAAACCTTACATATTTCTAGTAGAGGAATTCAGACCTACTGCCCACGACATCAAAGAATAATTTTAAACCCTTAATGACACTGTAACTTCATATGCTAAGCTTAATTATTACATACACCCCCTTCTACAGGCTCTGCATTTTTCTTACGTCCTGTAGTACACAATCCAGAGCATCTTTTGCTTTTCCTCTGCAAGAGAATCGCCCATCCTTACTGAACTCTTGCAAACAACAAGTAAACTCTCAAAGCTCTTACAATGAAGAAAGATCAATAACCTGTAGAAATCACTTTAGAAGGAGGCATGAGGATGGTACAGTTCAATGTGATCCCAAAAGCCTGCGGACTGCTTTATTTATCTTGTTTTTCTTCAGAGAAAAACATGAAAGCAGCAGTACCATATGATCTTGCAGGTTCAAATAATGACCCGTATCTCACTGAACTATGGGAAGAGGAAAAGAATTAGAACTATAGAACTTGAAGTACAGACAAATAAATAATAAAAAAAAAAAAATCATACCAAATAAATGTAAATTAAACGCTAAATAATATTTATTTATTTACTTTAGAAAAGGTTTTGGCCTTTCTCCTTAGGGAGAAAGAATGGTTTGTTCAGCCAGTCTGCCTCAAGTTGTCCTTTTTATTTCTAAAGATAAACTGTTTGATTATACTACCACCTTGGTAAAAATCCAAGAGCAAGTGGAAAGGGAAATTAATAACTCATGACCACAAGGAAAAAAATCACTAGTGACTGAGATTCATAAAGATGAGAAGAAACACACGCTACTACTGAAATAGCCTTTGTTCACCCAAGTACCTTCAAATGGAAATCCATTTTAGAAATGTGCTTATTTGTGCACTGTTGCTATGAAAAGTAATTAAGCTTTTTAATATCTTGAGCATAAAAATGACTGATTATTCCAAGAAATTATTAACTCATTCCCATATCTAACACCAGCTTGCTTTTCTGAAATGTATCACAGAAAACCAAAGCATTGCCAATATATGGCAAGTATGAGACTGAATCTTCTCTCCTACATAATCTTAAATTTTATTCAAGTTGGATGGTGATAAAACAGAAATACATTAACATCTTTTTATCAATTTTAATCCTCTGACAATATATTTGGAAAACAGTAATAGTTGCAGGTATTCTACTACGTGAAAGGAATTTTCCAATTTTACATTCATACATTTTATATCATCTTTGGAATCTTCCAACATCCACAATTTCCCCCCTCTTATTATAATGAGCTAGGATTTCTTTTTTTGCTCACTCTTACCCTGATTATTTAGAGGTTTATGGCTGGCTTCATAGAAGTTTTCCATTCATATCTTTTAATCCTAAAACAGAATATTTGACTCTCAAACTGTCTGAAACCATAATTTGATTAAACAGCCATTTTTGATACTACTTGAACCAATACAACAGTTAGTGCAAAACCCAAGTTCACCTATATACTAATTCATCAGTATGTACTACACATGCCTGTTTCAACGAGGCACAATTTTCAGAAATGAAAATCAACAGATTTTTAACTCTTGTACATGTAATAAGCACCGCCTAAATCTCTAATGCCTATACATAATATATAAGGATGTTAATGAATTGAACTGACAAAGTGTTTTTCAACTGATGATATATTTGGACAACAGCTGTTTATTTCTAGAGGGGAAAAACATTTCTGTAATCAGGATTACAGAGCTCCCCCAACTGATTAAGCTACTAAATGACGCAGAATATTTTCAAGACAAAAAGCTGGCTAACAAGATCACCACGAAAAACTACTAACGTATTAATTTTTTTGGAGGTTCAAAACACACCCACGCCAGCTCCAGAAACCAAACATAACATGAACACACACAGAGTATACACGTTAGTACTTCAGATGTACTGGGGTTTGTGACCTATCAGATCATCTTGAACGTGACCCTCTAGTCATATTATTCAGCAACAAGAGGGAGGTAGAAGAATCAACACATTCGACAAAATTAGTTCTGTATCACACAGAATTTTGAGCTGTGTGTTTTTTAAACTATTTGCTGCATAGTAGTTAGAGAATAAGCATAAGTGCTTCAAGTTTTGCCCATATAAAAAGTCTTTTTCTTATTACCATTTCTAATCCTGACTATAAACTCAATCCTAATGTGCTCAAGATCTCTTTAGTAAATGAATAAATTCAGAAGATCTACTTTTCTCTAGTTGATTTCAGCTTTTAGAGACTGACAGTGCGTAATGTGAAGAGGTCTAGATTACATTTTATTCATACTTCCTGCTTAATATGCTACCATATTTTGTTAATTCAAAACTTACATCTCACTCCTGATCTTTGGTTACTTTTAAAAATGTGTTCTGAATAAATGTGCTTATACAGCATGTGTCACCACAAATTCCCTCACAGTCAGCATCTATTAGCATTCACTAAGCACCCAAAATCACTAGGTCATTTTAATACCACCTACTACTTACTTTCACAAGTTTTTCTCAAATTTTCCTTGTAATATGGAAAATTTTTCCACCATTGAAAAAGATATAATTTATTTTTATTATTTTATAATGGCATAAAAGTGGTGGTAAAAATCAGCACAAGATGCAAGATAATGGCCTGGGATTCACTATACAGCCATGCTTAGAGTGAGAACGCAGAGCAGATCTAAGACAAGGGCTCTCACAAGGTAATTTTGGTCCCTGCAAAAGGCTTTAAGTCATCTGACTGGGCAGAAAGCAGTTTATATTATCAGGAAATGAGAAATACAACCCATTTTCCAGTTTCAATATGTTTATTTTTCCCCCATATATTGATAGCAAAGTTTTTTGATACTGTGTTCCTGAAGGGTTTTGTTCTTTTTGGAAGGTGTTTAATGTGATGATCTAAGAAAACATGCCTTCTGTTCTTCAAGTATCAGAATCATCTCAAAGCAAAACATAAAAGCATGCTGTATTTCCCAGCCTTAAAGTGAAGCTTTCTTATACTGAAAGAAGGTAAGAAAGCTAGTGTTTGTAACCGTTCAGCATTGCCTTTTACAGGCGATAAGAATTTCCTGCATCTATACCTAAAACAGGAAAAAAAAAAAAAATCTTAAAAATATTATTCTGTTCTACGGAATAATTTAATCCAGGATGAGACATCTTAAAGATCACTAGAGTATTACAAAAAAAAATAAGCTTCATTTTAGGATGCTGCTCTGCAGGCTTAGTCTTAGTGCTGCAGTATTAATTGTATTTCAGAAGTAACTTCTGGCAATGGAAAACGAAGACTTGCATACAAATACTTACTGCGGGTATCAGTAACTTTTTTACTTCTTCAACAGCCCTCTTCAGTTTTATTTCTGCTCTGTTCTGAGCATCCTCCACAGTGATAAGTACATGTAAATCTTCATTCAGGTGTTCCCAGTTGGGCTTGCCTCGGTTCTGTTCTTCCTAAAAAAAAAAGAAACATGGAAGCTATGAAGCATTGTTACATTCTGTATAAAACAATCACATAAACAGTAGACAAACTCAATTCTGTGAATAGCACAAACTGTATTTTCAGCCAGACAGGAAAAGACTTCTTCATACTGTGGAGACCATTTTGTTTTATGTGGTTACTTAACAAGAACTTAGGCTTCAAAATGTCTTTTTGGGGATTTTGTTTGTGTTTTGGAATTTTTTTTGTAGTCCATAAAAAAAAAAAAAAAAAAAGTGATTTCTTAGAGTACCTTTCCCAACCAAACAAAGGAACAAGAAGTACTACAAACACAGTATTGCTTTCAATATACTTTGGAGCCTTTCAAGGGTTAAAAAGGTAAAATACGCTACTGGTTAAAACAACCTAGTATTTTCAAGAAAAGTGAAACAGACACCATACATAGAAACTCCATCTGAATCATTCCAAAGGACAAGAAAGGAGAGCAGCTCTTCAGTTTTAAAAATAGCTGTTAAATACTCATGAAGAAAAGGTTCAAGAATCAAACATTACAAACGAAATAGAAGTTGCAATTTTCAAAGCAGAGCTAAATGTACTGGATGAAAGGCAGAGAGGAGATGATGACAAGGCTTTAATATTTAAGTCACAGAAGAGCTGTAACAAGCTGGTCATCATTACACAGGTACTCTGTTACATTGATAGCATTAATAATCCCAAAGATAAATCTTAGTAACGTTTTCAGAAATGGAGGGCATGCTAAACAAAACATTTTTTAATGTAAACAACAGCTATCAGTAAATTTGAGTAACACATTCAAGTATCCAGACTTTCAAGAAAATCAGATAATGAACACAACACAGAAGAAACTTTCCAGCTCCATTTTTATTAAATAGTGAATAAAGTTAGCTAAATTTCCCAGAAACATAATTTAAATTTGACAATATTTTAAATGTAATTAAATGAGTAAAAAAATGGGGGTGGAGGAGATCAAAACTTCAGTAAATGAGAAAGCTTTATGATAACTTTTGAACCTAAATAAAGGCCCACATAAACAAAACCCACTTACTTAAAACTTAAAAACCTGAGCATAATAAAAGAGCCTCCTATTTGTAAGACAAACATTTGTGGCTTGACCACAATTCACATTTTAAAAAGATTAAGGCAAGCAAAGTTAATTGTATCTTTTTCCCCAAATTTCATTAAAATTCTTCCAGGAGATCAGACACGCAGAGGAAATGTTCGAAGATTTAATACTAACAAATGCTTGCAGTACTTTAGATTCATATATACCTGAGGGAGCACTGTTCCTTATAATGTTCTATCTTTAAGTCAGCTGCTTTAAGTCTGAAATGTTTTGTGGAATAGACAAGGATAAAAAAAAAAAATAGAAGCATGAGAGATTTATGTAAAATTTATGTAAAAGAAAGAAGTTTCTTTTCACTATTCTTCATTAACATGTGCACAAAAGCACTACTGCAGACTATCAGCTACAGTGATTTATTTTTTTTAAATGTTATCTTCGCCAACTTTCTAAACAATGGTGGCTGCAAAAATATGTCTCTGAATTTCAGAAGCTGAAAAAAGAAAGAGAGAAAAATAACCCTCATTTATAAAACAGAACCTGACGCAAAGTGCAGCTGAGTTATAACATGTTCTCTGCTGTAATTTAATCTTTGAAAGAACTATCTACCACACGGTATTTGCAACTTATTTCACTCAATCATGATCAAAATTCCACTATTACTATTTAAACAATTCAATTTATTTTTTTTTAATCCACAGCAGGAGTGAGTTGTTGGGTTTTTTTAAGATGGTGACAAATTATGTTACAGGTATGATGAATGAGAGAAGGTTCCCTAAACCAGCAGAGGGCAGAGCAAGAAACATGCCACTACCTCTTCTTGCACTGACTGGTGGTGAGCTGACACAAAGCTGGAATGGGAAAGGTACCAGTTACTAACACATGAGATGAGATGCATGACAGCCTGCACAAGTATAGTACCACAGGAAAAAAAAAGGCAAGAGGGACAAACGACAAGGAAAGGTGTCCCCAAATAAAACATCAAGTACTGTTCCTAAAAGAGAAGGAATGCCAAAATGCAATTTTAGCCACCACGCGACTAAATGGCATACTTATATGTAGTGTGAGCAATGTGAGGGGGCCTTACTGCGCTGCATCAATTTCTTTCATAATCAAACTAATATGGTGCGGAGTTTCAAATACTTGGAAGATTTGGAGGAGTTACGACCTGCCAGCAATGAAAAATAAAATGCATATTGTTATAGTAGAGGTATGCATGATTTGTAACTTTTAGAACACAGGAAAATACTTTCTTTGTTATATAAAACAAGGTAGCCTGCCTCTCTGTTATTTGGTATTTAAATATTTCAGATTAACATAATCTCACGTATTGGTGCTTTACTTCTAAGCATTGTGTTGCAGCATGAGGATTTTTTTGTTCAAATAAAAAAAAAAAAGCTGCACATAAGAGAAAAAAGAGATGATACTCTAAATTTTTTTTTCCACACACACCCCCTAACTTACTTTTAGGTAGAACATGTTGTGTATAAGGTCAATAATCACACATATTATTAAGATCAGACCTCACAGCACAACCAAGCATACAAATACTTATCAGTAAGACAACTGAACTAGTATATGATGAGTTCTATAGATGCTCTTCTATGGTCATGAAGTACGTTAATACTGTTATTGCGGAGAGCACTATTTCTTAAGTTAAATGGTAAGACTGAAAGAAAGGTTAAGAAGAATGAAAGTCCACACATAATATGTTTTGAAAAAACAATTAGTCAAAAAAAATAAGAGAACAGAGTTTGGAATGATCTTCCAATTTCTTCTGTTCTACCTCAGCGCACTGGGGCTTTGAATTCCTCCACTGCTTCCATTCTGTGCCACAAGGTTGCTTTCTTAGTGGGTTAAATTTTCCAAGAAATGTCTTTTGGTTTATTGAAAATGCTAGTTGAATGTTATACCAATATGTATGTTTGATTATTTATTTATTTGTTTTTACCAAAAGTGGGAAATTCAGATCTATACTAGGTCATTCATTCAAACAAAAAGTCAGGTGCAAAATGTATGACAGGGTTAGGCTCATGGGAGAACAGATAACCTGCAACCTCTTGCAGTTAAGAGCTGCAGTTTTTTATGCTACCTCATTTGTCTTTTTAAATCCTGAAAGGATAGTTTGGAAAAACATATTTTCCCCCCAAGCAAAATCTTTACTTAAATTAAACTAGTCCTCTGTGTAACAAGTCTTGAAAACATCTTTTCCTAACCTATTATAGAAAAGGCTGAATTGCTAAAATTCAATATATCTGAAATTCAAGTTGGAAGGTGTCTTTTTTAAGACTCATGAAATATGGTCCAAGACTTTAAGGGTTGGTTAGGGTTTTCTTTTGAAATTGTTTGGGGAGAAAATGGAAAAAAGATGGGAAGGAGAGAATGACTACAACTTGCCCTGCTGCATAACTTTGTAGAAGGAAACAACAAACTGTGGCTATCTTGAAATGAACGGCAGCTAAGACACACTAGATTACATCACAGAACCACAGAATGGCTGAGGTAGGAAGGGACACTGGATATCATCCAGTGCAAACACCCTGTTCAGGGCAGGGCCAACTTGAGCATGTTGCTGGAGGCCAGGTTTTAAATGTCTCCAAGGATAGAGACTCCATCACCTCTCCAGGCAACCCGTTCAGTGTTCAATCAGTGTTCAGTCATGATAAAAAAACAAAACAAAACAAAAAAAAACCCAAACCCAACCCTTTCTCTTATGTTTAAATGTAATTTATTTTACTTCAGTGTGCCCATTGTCTCTTGTCCTTCAGTAGCAACCGTTGGCCAATTCAGCCTGGTTGCCAGGTCTACCTATAGAAAAAGCAGTGAGGAGTAACAAATTGCCATGTGAGTTATTTTGGACAAAAAACATTTGTTACCACAGCAGGACAGGTATGAGCATAGAAGAAAAACAGCACCAAGAAAACCTGAATAAAAGTCTCAGGGAAAAGAAATTCAATTGCATATATTCAAAATCATATTACAAACACAAGTAGTAATTCATAGTATGAAGTTTTCCTGCATCCCAGAGATTGTTTATGGAAGAATTATACAGGAAAAATAGAGGCAGTGAAGATTCAGGAAACTATGGAGTAAAATGATTTATGCCACAACCCTGGGGAACAACAATATTAGAAAAGCTTAATTATAACCAAACTATCTTGTCTGCTAAATTAAAGAACATTAAGAGCAACATAACTGGCAGATGAAATTTCACTGTGCTCCTTGTTTGGCAGAAATGTCAGTATCCTTAAATATAGCCTAATTCTGTAAGCAGATTTTGCTTTCATCCTGTTGCCCGTGTGTATACACTCATTATCCTCAGGGTATCTATACACAATAATGGACTTAAAGAAACTGTTCAGTATTTATCTTGCTATTAAGATCAATAGATCAGGTAGTTTTAAAAAAAAAAAATATCTTGCTACAACTCAAAATTTAGTTGCACAAAAGAAAAAGTAACATAATTACAGAAGGGGTTTTGTGTTGGTTTTGTTTTTTTTTCCTAATTATTCTTAATTTTGTTGGGGAGGGATGTATGGGGGAGCCAAAAAGCAGGCAGAGGACTGAATCAACTTGCATCTATACAGCCAAGCTTTAATATCAGAAAAGTTGTTCCATGAGAAGTATTGAAGTCCACCACCCTATTGATTTGTGTCCTATCTTTTCCATACACCTCACCCTACCGCAGTAATTTCAAGTCATGGTCTTACACCTCCTGCATCCCAGTTCTTTAAGGCCACTTCTACTTACACCTTCACATCCAATTTCAAAGCTGCCTTCTTAATACCTTGACTGTTGACTTAACAAGAGACAGCAACTTACTAGCTTTCTGTACGCTATACAAAGCGGATGACTGAAAACTCAGTATATCCCTTCCCTCAACTGGAGCTATTTAGTTAGGCCCCTCCTCTATCTAGACAATGTTTTTCAAAAAACTTTAAACTTAAAGGAAAGAAGTGCTTGTCAAGCTTGACTGAAATTGTTCAAAATATTCAAATGGTAAAAGGGGAAAATATTTTCAGAAAGAAAACCATCACAAAATATATTATCAAGAAATCTCAAACTTTATTTCTCACCCCAAAGGCCCAAAGACCTTCACAGTATGGCTGACTGACTAAAAATAAGTTGATGATTAAAAACTGGTGAAGTATAATCCGGTCATTTCTAGCTGTCAGAATCCCATTAAAGGAAAACGAAATAAACACTGAAACGAAATACTTTCCTATTATCTGTTTATATGCAGGCAGGGATATATTGGTTAGAATAAATGCAATGTGATAAGAGTGGAAGGAAATTTATTTTTATTATTATTTTAAAAAGTGCAACTCCCATCCTATGCACTTTTTCCACTTTAACTCATACAATTTCCAGTAATGTTGGCCACTAGAAAATACAAACACAACTCAGTAGCAACAGCAGGGGCCTTTTAAAGAAATAAAGTCACTGACTCAAGGAAACGTTGAGAATGAACCTTAGTATCCTCGCTTATCTTGAAGTGATAGGTTATTAAACTCTGTTTTCACCAACCTACTACAACAAGCTGCTCGCCCTACTGAATGACAAAAAAACACAGAAAAGCTAGATTAAAAAGGAAGAATGTTTTCATAAAATGAAATTGAATGCTAAAATTAAAAGGCTTCAGAATAGCTTTAGTCCTTTAAACCGTACAAAGGTTTAATTCAAGTACATTCTAAGAACTTTAATTAAAACTATCCTAAGATATAAGAAACTGTATGATCACTCATAGCTACTTCTCACAGTCAAATCGAGGAGGTAAAATGTGGAGAGAAGAAATTCAGCTATTTAGTAAAATTACCACAATATATTTTGCCTAATAAATTGTGCTATAAGTACATTACAATTGACAGTAGTTCTAGGTGAATGTTTCTTTTCCATAATGAAAACATTCACACACACATATATATATCAAAGTTCTAAAAATAATTGAAAGAGCAGTTTAAAAGAAGCTGTATGAATTTTAAAAAAGTTAACATGTTGATTTAAAGCAATTTTGAAATAAAAATTTAACTAAAAAGTGATAAATTAGAAAGGTTATTGTAAGCAAATTCTAGTCTTGCTCTAGTTTATGTATTTTTAAATAAGAGTTGATATGTATTGCAACCATGCAATAATGTCAGGTCTGAATTATGAGTCTGAGAGAAACATTACTCAACCATTCAATACAGATTACACCTTACTTAACCTTTTGTCGACACAGGTAAACTGGTAAAACCAAGCCAGAGGAAACCAAGAAGTTTAGGGGAAAGAGCGTTCTAAGTCATTAGTCCCAACTTTTCATGGGCCACAAAAGTTGTCCATCTTGTGCTGTTCAACATAACTTTTCTTGTAACTGTTCCTTCTGCCAACCTGAGCTACGGAATTTTATTTTTAAGTTTTTGGCATCTCTGCTGCAGAGATCATTGACAACAAACATTCGGAAGACAGAGGATTTCTGTAACATATTGTGCAAGGAATAAACCACTTAAAAGTCTCATATATACAAATAACTCCACATCAGCTGACACATATTCATGAGTGCTCTAGCCTAATGAAATAAGATCACTTGCATTGTCTCACAACGTTGTCTTATCATATGCTTTTGTGACCAATCTAACACCTTCAAAAGGTTAACTCCCATTACCAGGCAGTCCTTACTCCTCCACTGGGAGTGGCCCCAGAAGCACGCCAGCTTTTCAGAGCCAGGAAAACGTGCTGATGCAGCAAAAACATACCCCCTGCACTCCTCTTTTTCTGCTGGACAAGTGGGTTGAGTACGATCATAAGGGGCTACTGAGTGCCAATACAAGGTCAGTCCTATGACTGAGAAAGGGAGAAGATGAGGGACCATATATTAACACATAACTGCCACTTAAAGACTGGCTCACCGTCTCATGAAACTACCCAAGTGAAATCTAATGATGCATGTGCCAAAGACAGAACACACAGATACCCTTATTATCTGACATGAAGCAACTTGTTCATCTATGTAAGAACTAGGTATTAAATGCTAGTATATAGTAATAATTGTAAATACAAACATGGAGCTTTCTCCTTCCGTTTTTGCCAGTGAATCTAAGTCTTGACAGGACTGACCAGTGAAAAACAAACAACCCTCTCCCCCCCCCGAAAAACAACACACACCCCCAATCTATATTCACAAGTGTATTCACATTATATACTCCTGACATTAACATTTCAATAAAAGTTGTTACTTTAGAAGCAGCCTGCAAACAAAGTAAGTGCTTAGGTAAGTAGCAAAAATAGAGGGGTTTATCAGATGAAACTTCAAGCCAACCCTGCAGAAAACCAGTTTAAAATGATGCACTAATTACAGTATCTGTTTGAACAACAGAAGTAATTTTATAACATGAAGCATCGGAACACACTGATTGTCCAAACCCCTGCTGATAAACTGCTTTAATTGTGCAGTTACCGTCAGGCAAATTAACATAGACTTTTGCTCCCACTGAGCTTCTAATGGTAGCAGTTCACAAGCAGAAAGCTGGTGGAAAAAATAATGTAACAAAAGAAATGCGGAAAGGGTAGCAGCACCTGGTCAGGGAGAACACCATAGCTTAATTCAGTTAGAATTTCTCATCAAAGATTTTTTCCTATAGAAGCAACAGATCAATTGCTTAAATTAAGCCTGTTAACTTACTGTTTTGAATGTCAGACAAGTTAGTATTATGTAGTATGTCTTTAAGTATTCATTATTATTATATACCAATCCCCCTCAAGACAATTCTGGATTAAGAAGTGGTATCTTCCAGCTCACATTAAACTAGCCAGCAGCTGTCAAACATTGTCAATAGGTATAATCTAAAAGATCTTTTAAGAACTATTCTGAAAAAAACTGATGGCACAAAACAACCTAATGTTTAAATGCACAGAAGAGGATTCTGTTCTCTGTCTCAAAGCCTCAACACAGACTTTGTGCTCAGGAAACTTCAAACCAAGCGCCGCCCCAAATTCAGATCTGCCCTGCAGTCAAAACGGTTCCTACATGCACCAACCACCACACTGGATCTTTCTAAAGCTGTGGCTTCAAAGCACAACTGAGCCAGCCCAATACCCAGGGTCTGCTGACAGAAGAGGAAGGCTCTTCTACCACCCGAGCCAGCACAGTCACCCCGCTGCTCTGCAGGGTTATAGCTGGACGCTGAACTGCTCCAGAGAGCGGAGCCAGCAGAAACTCTCCACCGCAAAGGGCGAGTTTCTGTCGAATACGCAACGGGATTGCATCTCTCTGGGATTTTCTTCTTGCATATTTGTCTCAAGTTGTGCCACTGTGAAAAGTAAAAGCAATGATTTGTGTAACGAGCTGTATTGTCAAGTACTATCAAAACCCAGAACCCTGCTAAGACTGAATATTTCACTATTTTGGGACAAAAGTTAAGTTTTTATGCATCGGTATCCTCAGGGAATAAATAAGAAATTAGGACATGAAATGCACAGCATAAACACAATACCTGGATATATTTGTTAGAGATGAATGCAATTGCTAATATTGATACTTAAAGTTACGATGAAGTGCCAAACTTTACCTAGTGAGAGGAGTGAGGCTGTTCATTTCTCTGACTTTGGACTACAGATAAGAGTTTTAACATTTTAACTTTACCAGTATTCCTGTAGGAGTAAAGTTCATACGGAGACAGAGTTACACTAATATCAAAGTATAATTTTATTCTCCTACGGAAAAGGGAATAAGCAGTACAAGGCATTTCACAATGCTGTGATTCTTTTCACACATTGACCACTGGTTAATGTAATAACATCGGTAAACAAATATCAAATTACCTCGAAAGAAATTGAAATACCAATGAAACCCAAATGCAATAGTCTTCTTGATTCAGGGTTATCTTCAGACACTTTTTGAAGGGAAGTACCTCCACATTCTGAATCTCAAGGTACAAAAGACATTTTAAAATGAAGGCTTAGAGCAACAAAACCTAATCTGTGACAGCAGACACATTCCTCAGGGCATTCTCTAATCAGGAAATAGAAACAGTAAGTTTATTTCAACTCATGACTCAAGTCCATTCATTAGCAGACACTAATGAAATTAACTGCAAAAAAAACTGCAACTGTTCTAACATTACTTTTGCATGAACCTACTTGCTTCTAAGTTTATGAGCATTATTAATCAGTATAAAGCTGATTCTGCTATTCAACTTTAGATGGAGAAAGACTGACAAAAATAAGTATTCTTTCACCTCTCTTAGTATCAAACAGCACCTATTACCATGCACTTTTATACACACAGATATTAAACTACTCAGTTTGCAGAGTCTTAACATAATTAAGAAGTTTTATTTTACTGATCATTAACAGGATGACACAAACAAAACAGAAAATATATCCACAATAGACCAGTATTTATGAACTAGTTATTCCCCCCATGACATAAAAAGGTATTTCTTAAAGTAGGATCAACATATCAGTAACATATTTTACTACACAATGCTATTAAATTCACTTTTAAGTACATAAATATTCTTCTGTATGTATTAGTTTTTACTTAAGCAGTATTCTAGTGGTATTATATTTTAATTTACCATTATATTTCTACCCAGGAGGAAGACTAGTACACCAAAGTACTAGCCTTGCTAACACATGCCTCTGGATTCTACCCGAAAACTTACCAAGGTGTCTAAAACTCTGCTAAAGTACATGCTGAAATGCAAAATAGTCTTAATTAAACTTGAAGTATGATGCCTGTTTTTCATCTGGGATTCTCAAACCAGGAGAGTTGGAAAGTGCTGACATCGAAAAGGACCTAATCTAATATGCTTTCCAAAACTAACTCAAGGCATGGCAACTTCAAGAAAGTTGCTTTAAGAAAGAAGTTGCAAACAGTCCAGCCAAAGTTGGTACATTGGTCCAGGAAACGACAATCAAGATCCCAGTACCACCTCAGCCAAAAATACATCAACATCACCATGCTGATGTTCCAGGAGTGCCCTAACATCAGGCCAAAGAAAGGCAGAAAGACACTTTCCACTTCACCCTTTAAGAAGGCAGATCATTGCCCAGGAGCTGGGGGGGGATAAAAGGGATAAAGTGCTGGATGCACCATTAGCCCAATGATAAAGGACCTCACAGGGAGATGGGTTCATGATCTTTTACTTAGGACTGGAGGCTTTTTGTGGTTGTGAATGACTGGGTAAAATGTATAAATAGCACTTTGAGGAGAATCTTTATTTTCAGCTTCAAGGTGAGCTGCTTAGTTTTTCCCTTTTCCCATTCATATGAAATGTTTACTTTCATCTGTGCAATGAACACAAAAGACGGAAAGCATCACCACCAGAGCATCATCAGAGCCTGTGATTTAATGATTTGGGAACTTACAGGAAATACCTGAGCTGTGGTTTCACATTTCTGAATACCTGCTCTACTATTTAAAGAAAAGTGCTACCACTACTCCTCAGCTGTATTAAAAGGAAAAAAGTGTCCGTTCATTGGTTTCTCAGTCTTCTAGTCTACACAGTACAGTACTCCCCAGTATTTCTTTAGAGATTTTTTTAACAGTTAAAAAATAATAAAAACAAACAAACAAACAAAAAACCACCAACCCCAAAACACTGTTCTTGACTGCAATTTGGATTACTGTTTACAGCATACTGAATTTTGAACACTGAAATCAATGTAGTATTAGTCACTAGCACTCGTAAAAGTAAAAAATAAATGATAGTTTTTGTATTCAACGGAGAACATGATCAGCTCTTAGGCTGGTAGTATAACTTTACACTTTTTGAAACAGTTTCTTCCCTCTTTTGAAGTACTATCATGTAACTTTCATCAACAGTAACTGACCCAGATAATTGTGGCATCTGTCTTTACTGCATTTCAACCACTTTTATTTCTCTAATCCATGTTTTATTTCCTCTCTGCCTTGCTACTTTGCATAGCAAACCTGGTCAATGCATGAACACTCCCCTCCTCAATAATTTGAGCTCAGTGTTAAATTGATCCATTTCTCAGTTAAGCTCATCCTCAAACACCTGTGCTGTCTCTTCTATGACAGCGCTACGTATAAGTGACATGGAACAAACCATGAGGGTCAAGCAATAACAAAATAAAACCACACTTTTCTTCAGGTGCCTGCTTAATCTAAGCCTGAATTCCAACAATTTTCACTCGTTTCTGTTAAAAGTCTAAGAAACAGACAAAGCTACATTAATTCATAGATTTATCTTTTTTATATAATTAGGAATAAATGACCGATTTAATTTTTTTGTTTGTTTTGACTTCAGACTGAATTTACAGAACCTTTGAAGAAACGGAGGAGAAAGAAATACAAAGAGAAAAAAAAAATGTAATAGCTAAGTGGCCTCTGGGAGCTATCAGAATAAATAGAGCTGCTTATACCCTGGCATTCTAGTGCCAACATATCTAAACTTCTACTTTCCTAATCTCCCTTTGTCTATCACTCCTAAAGTCCAGTGAAAGCCTCTGCTTGAAAATACAACCATTTTGCTTCTAGTTTTTCCTGAAGGATGAGGCACATATATGCCTCATATATGAGGCAAATAAAAGATAGACCAGTAGGGATTCCTCCCCACAAATCTTGGTGAAGGTCTTAAGGAAGCATATTTTAAAGGCAACTTTGTAAAATGACAATATAGTCATGCCAACCTGTCACTTTTTTTAGTTACAAAATAACTGTAAGCTTTTAAAAGACAGAACTACTCCTCCCCGTTTTCTCACGCTGTTAACATCTACAATAATGCGCGATTACTAACTGCCTTAACATCTTTTCAGAAACTGCTTAACACTTAGTAAGAAAAGTGAAATTCCACTCACTCCAAATCTTTGCACAAAATTATATGAAGATGTCACTACAGAACATTTTTAACAGTAACTCAGATTGAACATGTTACCATAACCACCGTGCGCCAAGAAAATTTGAAAAGTACCACCTCTTAACCCCCAATGCAACAGTCAAGTTTCAGATAGTTGTAAAACTCTGCACAGAACTGCCAGCTAAATTTAAGAAAATCAAAAGGAAAACTCTTCCCTATTCCTTCCCCCCAAAACCAATTGAAGTAAAAAACAACAGGTTCATATGCACAAAAAATTTAAATGACCTTTGTTTAAGAGTAGGAACAATTACCACTGTTTCTTTAAAATCAGATGATTTGTAAAATAAAATTATTTTTATAGTAATATGTTGTTAGCTTTATTTTAGGACACTGTGATCTTTAGGTTTTTACTATTTGTCAAAGCAACAAAAATAAGAGACTCATGACTCAAAGCAAACATACCTAGGTAGCAGTTAAGCTTCAAATAACTTCCCGAGCCAAAAAGAAACTGGGTTTTGCTCAGTGAAGTTTAAAAAATTAAAAGAGAAAAAACAAACATTCATTACCTCTGGTTTTTTTAGATTGGTTCAGGGGCAGGTTGGGGAGGGGAAAGGGTAGAGGAAGGGGAGTAGCTTTAAACTTTTAGTACTTTAACCAGTGACACTCTGCCAATAGCACCTTACTGCTGGGCTACAAGAAAGCAGCAAAATGCAGGAAAGAGGCTGTGCACAGAAAAGTTAAGCTGGTTTTACTGCCAAGGCCAGGCTGACATAGTTGCGATACTGGAGCTTCAGATCAAAGCCTGTATTTTCCAGGTATATTTTCCAAGTATATTCTCATACACTGCTTGGGAATGGCTCTTTCTGTTATGGATAAATGTGTAAGTTAACGATAACTGAGTTTTGACAAGAACATGCACAGTCAGACTGCAAAAAACAGAGGTGGGGGGAATAATCAGTGTTACAACAGATCTCATGCATAAGCTCAAGTGCTTTGTGGAATCCTGACCTTAATGAACAACAGGGTATCAGCATTGATGTGAATACACCTAATATTTTTCTTATTTCCCCTTTCTTCTTTCACTCCTTGGGATGAATCTGCCTTGAAGATTTCCTCAAAGATGCATAATGAAGAGCAGGTGTCTGAATCACTCCTGCTTCCTGTAGATCTGCAGGGATGGCAAGAAGATTCAAGTGCCTAGGCAGCTAAATGCTATCCCGAATAATTAGATTCACATCACCTCTTATGCCAACGAGAAAACGTAGCGCTAAATATAAACTAAATTTTTTCATAAGTGGTTGCTTAAATGAATATTGCCAGCTTTAGACACAATGTCTGTGCTTATAATTAGAATGCTGATCTTACATAGTCACCTCAGAGAAAGAAACTCTCCCATATCACAAGTCAGAACTGTTTTGAGTTTTCTTGTATAAAAGCGTTTCTTCTGTAGAGTTCAGTTCAACAACAGAGCTGAAACGGTAACTGCTCAATCCCACCAAAACAAGCGGCTCCATTCCTTTCCCCTTCCTCTCGGCTGCCCACAGAGTCCTTCCCTCCTCTTAGCACCAGCAACGGCTCTCACTGGGCCCTTCTAGAGCCAGTTTAGCCCAGCAGCAAACTACTGCTGTCAGAGTCGGTTTTGCCTGTTTAGCAAGCTGAACTGGCTCAGTGACACATCCCACGAGTAGCAGACCAAGCACAAAGGAGAGCACGGGCATATCCCTCGGTGGGAGGCTGCCAGCTGCCAGTCACAGCGTCAGCAGGCTGCACAGCCAGCCCTCTCGATCCCATTCAACCCAACCACTCACAAGAGGGGGTGAGGACTGGGGAGCCCCCTGCTCTGACTGCCCCGACTTGCCACTCTGCAGACACACTGGGCACTCATCAGTGCCGCTTATGTCAAATGTAATTTTACTAAAATACATAAATTGCTAGTTAAAAGTTAAGTATTCTGAAAACTCAGTTTCCGCTCACTTTAAGTTAGGCATGCAAAGCAATCAACATTTTCCACTTCAAATGTTACATCTCAGTTGCTTACCTGAGAAACGAGCAGACTATGTCCCATTTCTTTAAATAAGAGTGGGGCAAAGAAAAAAACCCAGTCACTCACAGCACAGCGATTATCTCCAAAGAAGCGTTCATTTATACAAACAGGTTGTAACTAGCAACCTTAATTCTAGCATCTTCTAATTTGAATTTGTAATCTCAACACTCTTCTTAAAAATGTGTAATTTCACAGGAGACAATCAGCTGGGTTTCAGTGGCCCTGTTTCCCTGGTCATCATACAGCAGCACTAATACTGCCCTATTACATAAGGCTTAAAAAAAAAAAGCGCCTTTGTAATCACTTTGGAGTGCTTTCCACTAACGAATTATATAATTAATATGTCACTCAGATATTCGCTCTCTCATTTCTTTACACAGTGATTTGCCCCACAGTTCTAAGTTCTGGAATTTTCAGATTTACAGAAGTGTTAGAAGGATGCCTTGCATTTTCAATTAGCAAGGAATGAGTCCAGAAATGATGCTCAAAGTTAATTCTGCAGTCAGCCGGCCTCGTGAAACTCTATTACAGAAGGGCTTTATCTTAGTGACCAGGTACTGTTAAGCAAATGACTGCCTATGGTTCTTATCCTACTGCTTCGATGGTCACTTGCTCTGCTCTAAATAGTGGCCGCTTCTACAGTCCGTGGGTCTTTCAGAGAAGACGAACAGTCAAATTCATTGACTAATGTAACAAACTCATTTTCCACAGAATATATTTGTTAAACAGACATTATGCTACAAGTGGCGTAAGTTCACAGCACGTCACCAAATATATTGTGTTGTCCAGACAGGGTAAGAGGTTCTTTACCAGTTGGAAACAACAGAAAAGCTGAATTTCGGGGTCACTCTAATCCATATACTAACTGATTTGCTCCATAGCTAGAAAGCTTACCAGTTAACTGAAATGTTTTTATGCGGGTTGAGTCTCCATTCATACAGGTTTTCTGAGGGTTTTTGTTTGTTTTGCCCTTCCTTTTTTGTTTTGAGGAATGAACTTAGTGTTGTCTGCTTTGGATTCATACTATGGTAATACTTCTAAGCAGTGCATAAATAATAGTGCAGTACGTTGCTTTCCATGATTTATTCAACTTTGTCGTCAACGGTGACCCACAATCAGCAGTACAGTACTGAGTGGAACGAAGAATATAGCATTTCTATAGCATTACTGCTAAGACTGTTAGATTTTAACACACGTAATAATAACAGTCTAGCCTGATGTTTTATCTCCATTCTCTTATTTTTCTGCTAAGCTATTAAAACAAGTTTACTCTAAAACTAAAATAATTTAATCTTATGGTGATTACACAAGCATATATTTATATATCTTCGGGTTTCAATCATTTTACTCCCTCCTCCTGAAATAGTTCCGTTCTTTCCATATTTACTCAGTTGCAAAAATTACAAAACAAATTTATTTGTAAACAAATAACCCAGACAACAGTTCAAGACAAAGTAACAAACAAGATATTAATGCAAATTAAATAACACTAACGTCTACTTTGAAAATAAAACAAAATTTTGTTATAGAGAATACAGGAAACTGCAAATTTGTCACTGAGTACAGAACTGACAATAAACATTAGCTAATGAAGTTGAGTCCTTGAAAGAATTCAGAACTACTGCTTCAAATGATCTCAGCACACAAACTTCCCATGTATTTATGACTGAAGCTTTGCACACAGTCTATAATTATATTGTTTTATTGCAGCAGTTGCCTCAAATCCTTGCTATGATTATATGGGATTTCACACACCCAAGTTACTACCTAGATAACTCAAAGTGTGACCACTGTTCCAAACCTTCCTTATGACCAATTTCATGCAACAACTCTACTGATTGTAACCACTGCAGAATGAGGGGTATCCAGCATGTGGCATGTGTTCTCAAGGCTAGATTAAAATGTAGTAATAGTCACGCAAGCTAAAGACTGTATAGCCAGGTGCCAGCTTGGCAATGATATTAAATGGCTCTTAAGAATACTGCTGAAAATATATTAGGGAAGCCTTTCCTACAGTACAGAGATGATGGATCTTCAGGATCAGTATCCCCCTTTATCTCTCAAGTGACATCAATCCAGTGATTAAAAAAAAAACAAACCAAACAACAAACATCAGTAAACCGGTGGGTAGTTCCCTTCAGCAGTACTACTTTAACGATTCACGCGAATTAGAACATTGCAACCCATCAGTATTCTCTGGTGGTTTTCACACAGAGCTCTCTGGTCTTTGACTGAATCTGTTCTTATGCTTGGGGTTTGGAATTCTTTATTCGCTTTTTACACTAATGAGCTGAAAACCACAAATTTTTCAGTTCATTTAAAATACTATACACTACCATCAGTTCTTTATACAATATGCATGCAACACGTTTAAAATAAAAACGTTGTGACAATATATAATAAGAAAAAGTAATTTTAAGTGAAATTATTAAAATAACATTTCTGTAAAGGAATAATCATGAAAAAAATTTCTGACTCCATTTTAAACTTGAAAACAAAGTGTAATAAAACCCTTGCTGATTACATAAACACAACGTGAAAGCTATTAATCATTTTAATTCAAGGTCAAATATCACAATATTTACATTGCATACATGTATACCGGTCTTAGGAGAGAATGTCTAGATATGCATCCTTCAAGATCCCAGTCAATTAGCAGTCCTACAACTACTGTTTAGGAGACATCATCCTCCTTCCAAAAAGACATCCAGTTTCACATGAACTTTATGAATCCCACAAATTTTTGTAAAATGTACAAAAACATTCAGCAAAGTAATTTTAAAAAAAAAAACTCATCAAGTAGTGAATCTGCTGACATTTTCATTTGCAAGATTTGAGTAAAACTGAGTGCACAAATTGAATAAAAACTACAATTAACCAAATTATCACAGCTCCATTGCAAGTGAACATAATGTGAAAAATTAAGAATGATTTAATTATGTGAATTTTTTTTTCCCACTGAACTATACTCTCACATTAGGTCAACAAAATCTAGCTTCTTTTCTGTCCCCATTGTAACCCTCTAACATGGAATGGCAAATTTTCCCCCATGTCCCTAAGGAGAAGTTGAGCAAAACTGTCCCAAATACATGTAACCCTGTACTGTTATGAAACAATGCAAATTGTTTCTTTTTATTGATGATAAGGAAGAGGAAGGTAAAAAACAAAACAAAACACACAAACCCCCCCCCCCCCACACACAAAAAAAAACACACAAAACCAAAACACACCCTAGTTTCCTAACTGAATAGGTTTGAAGAAGGTTCTTTACAAAGCGTTCAAAGAAACATGGTAAGAATTAACAGTATCAGCACACTACTTGTCATTAATATTCTCCATGTTACAATTGTAGTATTCATTATTACATTTTAACCTTTGCACTGTATTAACAACTTAAGAATTCATCCAGATGTGTCATAAGTGAACTTCACTCCTTTCAAACAGGAAAAGGATGCCAAAACCACTGAACAACTCCAGCCCTTCTCAAAAACCAGCTCTAATATTTCAAAGAACTAAAACCCAAGTGTACAGTTTCACAACTTTGCTTCCCAGTTCTCAGTTAGCACCCATCTAGTATCAATCACGGTCAAAAAATTCCGGTCTGTTTCAAATGTCTGCAAAATTAAACACACCAAAATATTCACTAGTGGTGGAGAGAACAGATATTTCAAGACTTTGCTCCATGCTTTGTGTCTAGAAAACGAGTTGAGGAATGCGCATTTATCATCTGAAGATGTAAAAAGCATCATCTCCACAGCATACCAAGAAGACACAGTCATCCAGCTCAACTAAATCAAGAACAACTACCGCACTCTGCCTAGAGCCTGTAGTCCCACAACAGCTTAAGCTATTCTGAGTTGGTGCTGCTAGTTCCACCTTGACGTACTCAAGTGCTTGTGGATCCAGTTCACGGTTCTCAAAAGCAACAGGAAATTTCCAGCTTTAGTTTTCAGCTGGCTTAGCACTGAAGCAGGTCGTCATAGTCATTTAGATGACCAGTAACTGTCACAAGGAAGGGAGAAAGTATACCTGGCCATGGCTTTTACAAGTGGTACCGAACAGCATGTGTTGACTCAAACTGTCCTAAGAGTAGCCCTGGAACTGCAGCCTGAGACACCTGAAGGAGTCAAATTTCCCGATGGGAGCAGTAGCACTCAGAGGCTGTCTGATTTTTAAAACCTCAGCAATACAGATGGATAGTTCCTTCCTGTACCTCCAATACAGAGAAGAGCAAAAATACTAATTTAAGAACACAAGGGATACCTTCGGGAGAAGCTCATCATGAGCTCTCAGAAATATGCCCAGCACAGAAATAATTACAGGTTTAGACCCAGTTCATAAAAGGTTGTTGAATTGACCTTAGTGAGAAAGCTGAAGAGCTGATTTGAACACCAGCAGCTGAAGGTAGGAAGTATTAGCCAATTAGCCACTTTTTTTTTTTTTTTTTAAAGAAAATCACTGTGATGAACTACTCGACACAATTTACATTTTGAAGATATATTCAAAAGAAAAAACTTCAACAACTATTATCACAAAAGCCTTATTAATATTAAACTTGTATATTTTACACCAATTCAGAACTGCAACAGCATGTAGCTAATGTGAAGCCTGTCAATAATCAATAAAGGCTTTAATATATTTGTCCTCACATGAAGCATACAAAGCAAATTCACCATTTGGGGAAGGGGGGTGTGTGAGGTGCGAGATTCTTTTTCAATCAAGGTCTCCTCAAATTATAGGTGATCTGCGAAAACTTATCGGAATGTTTACAAGAAGTAAAACATTTACTTGCCTCTACCTCCAAAATTGCTGGATCATGGTTGTCTCTGCTCTTAAAGGAGACCTGAAAAGCAAAAAAAAATTGGGCTTGTGCCCTATTTTGCTTCTTTAAGATGTTTAAGAGGCATGAAGAGTTGGAATTAGGGGTTTTATTTTATCCTGTGATGGACACAATTTATTCCTTCTTGTTTACACTTGAGACTGAAATTCCAAGAAGTCATAATGTAAGACAACCTAGTTAAGGTAAAACAATGCAAGACTCAACAGAAGCTAAGTCACAGAAGAAAGAAAAAAACTTCAGTTTTCTTCCCCTCACCCCCACCTCCTTCAAGTTCTCCTTCATTTGCATGATGAATAACACAAAATCCCTTTCCAGAGTTAATATTCCTGCACTATCACTACTGGTGATTTGCACACGATTTTAAAAATTAACAATATACTTAATTAAAAATAGAGAGATAAAACATCAGTTAGAAATTTGATTGAGGTTGTATTTTAACTTTTTAACATAAAAAGCACTCAGAAAAAAGCTCAAGTCCTTTTCAGGGCTTCTTTATGTTTCAAAAAAGCAAAGTAAGTAGAAAAACAATTCTTAGAAGTTCTTTGCAAATGGGAAAGAGTAAAAAACATGAGCTGGCTAGCTATAAAAGGGAGACAAACATGACTTTCTCTTCCACTACTAACATGCCTGTAAGATGATTTGTATGTATGCTATAGTGATGCACTTATCAGAACATAAAAGCTGCTGCAACATTTTTTTAGAAAAAGAGTGCATCTCATCTGACAGCACCAGGCTAATTTAAAAAAAATATATAAAAAATTAAAAGTCAAATTCACACCAGATGCAGATGAGCAAAGAGGATAGCTTATGATTAGAGAGAATAGTTTATTTTAAATAATACCCATAACTGTTGGGGCAACCATAACAGCTCATTAATTTTAATTAAAATGGGATGGTACCATGTAATCCATTCAAAAAATGGTTGAAAGCCCCTTCTCTAGTTCTTCCACTCACACTTAAACTATGCAACTACTATATATGAAAGATGTAAGTCCAAGGTTTTTGGTAAATAGGGAAGTTAAAAATGTACAGGATTGTAGTCAACGGTTCAAGTAAAGTCAAATCAGTGAACTGGCTGAAGTTCCCCATCATTACATACACAGAATGTGATCTTGCTGAAATGCTAAATAAGCATTAGACAGCCTCAACACTCTTCTCTAACAAAAGAGTACTTTATCTTTATATACTCAGATAGGAACACCTGGTGACACAAGGTACAGTTTAATAAGTATTTCTTTCAGGGACAGAACATAATGTGAATTCTGCACAAGAGTAGGCCAAAGATCTGGGCATCTTTACCCGAGGTTTATTCCCCAATTTAGCTCTCTGTGTATTACCAACAATTACAATGTTACTTCTCCAGTTGCAACAAGCAGCAGGCACCGATTCAAACCATACTAGCACTGAATTCAATGCTCCAGTGGCATAATTCAAAGGTGGCTTGTTTTGGTTTGTTTTTTTTTTGTTGTTGTTTTGGGTTTTTGGGGAGGTTGGGGTTTGGGTGGGTGGGGGGTGGGTGGGTGTGGTTTGTGTTTTTTTTCCCTTCTACAGATTAACTATAAGAAGAGAATAGAATTAAAAAAAAAAAAAAAAGTAAAGAAAACCAGAAAAAAAATCATCTTTCTTTAAAATACTGAAAATAACACATTAGAGAATAAGTCAAAATTAAGAAAAAAATCAAGTTTAGTTCAGAAGAGTAACTTAGAGGTCTACAAAGCATAAGATTCCAGGATCATACGCAAGATTATTTCAAAGTTATAAAGAAAAAAAAAATCACAAAATTACACTGTTTTCTCCTTTCTGTTGAACGAGAATCCTTTTCATCAAAATTTTCTTACTTTACTGGGTGAAATTAACAGCAAAATAGCAAACTAGGAGTTAAAGTAAAAACATTTTAATGCAGACACTCAATGTATCTCACATCATGGAATGTGAAAGTGAAGTTTAACTCTGCAAGTTAAGTTTATTTAACAATCAGCAACCACTGAAAATAGTGGTCCTGACAGCTACTTCCCCTGAGCTGCCCCTGCTGCTTAAGACAACTGTACAGGGGTGAATTTAAGAAAGTCACAAACTCAGTTGACTCCTGAGGATGCACATGAAACAGTGGGAACAGATGTCCTAAAGCTTTTAATGGGAACTGACCATCAGATCAATCCAAACATAGTGCCATACCACTCTCAGAAAACCTTCAATAAATTTGTGATAGCAAGAAGATTTTGTCCTTTGAGGACTACTAATATGATTAACTTACAGAGCTCAGGCATTACTCTGCTTAAGAGTGTGCGAGCCTCTTCAATCCTGCATAATTTGACGAAAATGTAGTAAAGACCCTTCAAATTAAATTCCAATTTAAGGACATCTGTGATTATTTCAATATTTATTTATCTTGACACCCTCCGACCTATGCAGCTATTGCATACAAAGCATTAAATCCCATTTGTTATGGAACACAAGTGACCACAAAATTTTTTAAAAGAACTAAGAATTAAATCAAAATATCCCAGCTATCAGTTTCAATGCTATTCTCCACAATAACATACAGTAATCTGAAAGAAATTATCTTCTGCTGGAACTTACAAACAATGCCTAGACCATATACTTGAAGTTCTTGCTGCAAAACCAAGTCTCACAGGAAAAGGCACCTTCACTAAAAAGCACTCAGAAAAGTCAGAAAAAGTTGCTGATAGGATTTTTTCCTCTGTTAGTAAAGCATATTTTAACTATTTAACAAACTACCATAATACTCACCAAGAGGAAAAAAAAAAAAGTAAAAAAACAAGTTTTCAGTGCAAGTCATGCTCAGCCAAGCATACACAGTATAAACTCCCTGTTTCACCCATAACCTTTACCCTCCAGGTAGGGTTAATAAGATGTATCCCACTTTTCTAAATAGAACGTCACATTCTCATAATGGGGATAAATAAAGTCTGAAACCAACAGCAATAAAAATTCTACTAAAGTGACTTTGTAGACCAATATACAACTATTGAACACACTCAAGCTCCACAAGGCAAGAAAGGGATGCATTGCCATTGCAGTGTATGCAAAGTAAAAAGTAGGCATAGCTTGTCTTCTATGAAGAAGTTAAAACAGATCAACAGGATAGAATACACAGACCGTCATCTTTGAGACATGAGGTGTCTTAAAGTGAGATGTGAAATGTTTTTATTTGGGCACTTAAATACACAGCTTTCTCTAACGTAATACAACATGCAGGATAACTTACCTATTAGTTTTAAAACACTGCCCCATCTTAGGCAGCGGGTGTTATTCCAGTTCTTTACTCTGAAGATACCAACAAATAAACTCTTAAATCTGATAATCAAATAGTACATAAAAATGCCACACACAGATTCAAAAACACAGGCATGCAAACAGCTTTTCCCAATATACATATATGAGTATGGGCACTAAGAAAAAAAAAAATTAAACTAAGAAATGAAGTTTTCACTGTATATATTCACTGAGAGTCTGAAGAGCAGCTGAATTAACTCTGAGTAAGCACATAACATGTGAAGCTCCAGGCACAGAAATAATTAGTACACAGCTCCACACTGGCTTTTCATTTGTGTTTCATTTGTGCATTCCCCTTCCATAAGGGAATACGCATTGTTTTGGGGTGGTAGGTAGAAAACCATACACAGTCCTGTTAGCTAAGTCATCCCAGGATACTGAAATCCATGCATTCTTCAAGTTCAGTATGTCCTAATACTCACCTCCAACCTCCAAGTAATTATGTAGCACTTAACACTAACCACTGTAACTGCTGGGATGAAGACAGAGTGAACAGACTCGAATTCAAAGAAGTGCTAAAATATCCAGTTTGATACATTTGAAAATTACTCTTCTCAGTTGCAGAAAGCAAGGAACTGTTTATCATCACAGAAAATGTATTTGTAAAATCACAGATAAATCAACATTTATGAGTAAGTTTAGGAAAAAAAATGCCTTCTGCTACTGTTGTCACTATTTTGTGGAGACTTAACAACTTGTTCTCAGTTTCCTCCTGATCTCTCAGGCCTGATCTTGTTCATCTCACCAAAAGTACTGCAGAATTTCATTTCCTGTTGCCTATTAGTACGATCGTGCCTCACTTCCTTTTTTCTCTTTAAAAATCCTTGAGGACAGCCTCAAATTTGTCACACAAGTGAACATACTTTACTACTTTTCTTAAAACAAAAAAAAGTCTCAAAAAAACCTGCTAAGCCTGTTTAAACTAAAAAGTTTTTCTAAGCTAAATTAAGGCCAGTAACAAGACACACAACAAATGCCCAGAACTCTAATAATTAAAACTTGCCGCTGAATACACTTCTTGAATTCAGGATGAGGCATTGGCACAGTAGTGCTCTATTCACAGTATGACCAAAGCAGTAGAACTTCATATATATATATATATATATATAAAAATAAATCTACACAATTAAAATTTGAGTTCCCTGAGATTACACGCAGCCAAACCATACTGAAGCCTGAAAATTTTAGCTTGACCCTCACCAATAAACTATTTTCATTTTAGCATACAGGAATCATAGAATGGTTTAGATTGGAAAGGACCTTGAAGATCATTGAGTTCCAACCTCCCTGCCATAGGCAGGGACACCTCCCACTAGACCAAGTCACCCAAGGCTATGTCCAGCCTGGCCTTGAACACCTCTAGGGATGGGGCCTCAACAACCTCTCTGGGCAACCTGTTCCAGTGCCTCACCACCCTCAAAGTGAAAAAATTCTTCCTAACGTTCAATCTGAACCTGCCCTCTTCCAGTTTAAAGCCATTCCCCCTCGTCCTATCACTACATTCCCTAGTAAAAAGTCCTTCCCCAGCTCTCCTGTAGGCCCCCTTTAGCTACTGGAAGGCCACAATAAGATCTCCCCGGAGCCTTCTCTTATCCAGGCTGAACAGCCCCAACTTTCTCAGCCTCTCCTCATAGATGACGTGCTCCAGCCCTCGCATCATCCTCGTGGCTCTCCTCTGGATGCACTCCAGCAGGTCCGTGTCCTTCTTATGTTGGGGACTCCAGAGCTGGATGCAGTACTCCAGGTGGGTCTCACGAGAGTGGAGTACAGGGGCACCTCCTTTGACCTGCTGGCCACACTTCTTTTGATGCAGCCCAGGATATGGTTGGCCTTCTGGGCTGCGATCGCACACTGCTGGCTCATGTTGAGCTTCTCGTCAATCAACACACCCACGTCCTTCTCCTCAGGGCTGCTCTCCAGGCATTCCTTGCCGAGCCTGTATTTGTGCTTGGGATTGCCTTGACCTGGATGTAAGACCTTGCACTTGGCCTTGTTGAACTGCATGAGGTTGGCTTGGGCCCACCTCTCCAGTCTGTCAAGGTCCCTGTGGATGGCATCCCTCCCCTCCAGCGTGTCTACTTCGCCAGCTTGGTGTCATCGGCAAACTTGCTGAAGGTGTACTCGACCCCAGTGTCCATGTCACCGACAAAGATGTTGAACAGTACAGGCCCCAGTACTGACCCCTGAGGAACGCCACTCGTCACTGCTCTCCACTTGGACATCGAGCAGTTGACTGCAACTCTTTGAGTGCAACTGTCCAGCCAGTTCTTTATCCACCGAGTGTTCCATTTGTTAAATCCATGTCTCTTCAATTTAGAGACTAGGATATTGTGTGGGACAGAGTCAAACGCTTTGCACAAATCCAAGTGGATGACATCAGTTGCTCTTCCCTTGTCCACTGCCGCTGTAATCCCTTCGGTAAAAGGCCACCAAATTTGTCAGGTATGACTTGCCCTTGGTGAAGCCATGCTGGCTGTCACCAATCACCTCCTTGTTTTCTATGTGCCTCAGCAGAGTTTCCAGGAGGATCTGCTCCATGATCTTGCCAGGCACAGAAGTGAGACTGACTGGCCTGTAGTTCCCTGGGTCTTTCTTGTTTCCCTTTTTGAAAATAGGGGTTATGCTTCCCCTTTTCCAGTCGGCAGGAACCTTGCCAGACCGCCACGACTTCTCAGACATGATGGCTAGTGGCTTAGGAATATATGTAGGAAGTCCATGATGCACAAAGCTGGATATGGGGAATAAAACCCTTAAATTCAACCTGATTGTAGAATTGCTACATACTTCAGTAGCATGCACACACAATATATATACAGGGAGAATGAAAGTTTTTGTGATTTATATGAAACTTTGATAAATTAAGTGTTCTAGTATGCTATATTTAAATTTTATTCAGTACATCTTACTGTCATCTCTCTTTTTATACCTAAGCTTAACTCCAAGTCATTTCTTTCCAATTTCAGAGACTTTGACCAGAAGGAATCGTCAGGATGATCTAATCTGGCCACCAATATATCATAAGCCATTACTTTTCAACAGAAAAAAACCTACTCTGACAGTAATCATTACAAATTGGTTTAGAGCATATCAAAGGTCATAGAGTAACTTGACTCTGCTAATACATGGAATTGAAGTTTGTTTCTAGATGGATTCTTCACATTTTCTTGAAAAGAATTCTGAATCACTCAAAATCTGATTTAAAAAAGTTTTTAGCTTTGAGGCACAGACATTCCAAGGGCTAAGTGGTAAATTCTCCTTCCTTTCTTCCACAGTAAATTTTGAGTTTTACCCACTAGAGAATTGCATTCTCCTCTCAACTGCCCAAAAGGCTATGAAAATAGAGAGAAGGGATAAAGAACATAAACATCACCACTATCTACTTTAAAATCTAGTGTAGTTGTGCTCAGAACAACCTCAGCAGAGAGAATACTTCAAAAAGCAGATGCACGCACGCACATTGTTAGGTATCTAAAAGGTAGAAGTACAAATGTGAGACATGCTCTATAGGTCCCAACCATAAATTGTTCACATTTTCAGTGTTTTAGTTGCTGATCCTACATAGGCAGGATCAGAGCCTGCTGGAAATTATGATTCATTGTGTACCTCTGCAATAAAAACAAGTTTTATGTCATGCTTTCAGCAGTACTCTTTTTATCAGAGAGAAAAACGTGTGTTTAGCACGTGTATATATATTTCAAATGACAAGTACTATCTCCCCCCATCATCTGAGTTGATAAGAGGCCTGAATTTTCCTCATGTGGTACGTAAACCCTGTCACCAGGATGCTTAACGAACAGTATTCTTTTAGAGGACTATTTGGAGACCTGAAAGTCAACTCTCAGCTTCTAGATTTTTCATGTCCTAAAGCTTCTTGGTAGAAGAAATTTGAAGGTTTTTTGCTAAGGTTACCAAGATAGTGAGCTTTTGCTATTTGAACAAGTGTATGATTTAGCACAACATTTTCGTCCAACTTAAAAATGAAATTAAAGAAAAATTGTCAATGGGGTGAGCACAGAAAATTACCTGATTTATTCATTCCAGCTGGCATTTTTCAAATGGAAAAAAAAAAGTTAGACTGGAAAAGAGAATTTCTATTCAGTCTTAGACTTAGGAACCTCACTCTAGGGCACAATCAGATACATTTTTGGAAGGAATTTCAGTGACTGCAAGTCCTAGAAGAATAGTAAAGAATATAAAGGGAAAACCTCCTCATGCAAAAAGGGTCTAGGAAAGGCAATTGCTAAAGGACAACAGCTTCCTTTACTTTTCCACATTTTAACACTGCAAATAATTTCAACACAGAAATTTTCCTCTCTGCAAAAAGATCTGCATGTAGAGATTACGTGACAATACAGCAGAGTAATACCCATTCAAAACTGAATATCACAACATTATTTTCAAATTTTGTACATGGAAATAGGAAATTTCTCTAAAAGAAAACACAATAAATAGTTCCTCAAAAATCTAACTGAAATGAATAATAAATAAAATGCTCAAAAAATGTTAGTAAATTATTTGCAAGTGACCAAAGTCCATGATATCTCATCAGAACAATTTAATTTAAACAGAGAAATCTGACAGGCTCATTATCTTTACTTTACAGAGAACAAAACATACAATATGTCTATTTAAGACTATTTGTTCTGGAAGAACATAGTCCTCAACTTTATCTGAAGTTGGGATTTTGTATTAAATACTGGAAAGTTTATGGAAGTCTCAACAAACTAGCTTTGATATTAGAAAAATTATCTGTGACTGGACAGCGTGGGTTGCAACACTTTCCTATAAAGAGAAATGACTATTCAGTGGGCATGTCTGATCATAGGAAGCTATCTAATCACTGCAGAACTTAATCCTACATGGATGAGCTAACAGTTATACTAATATGGTATTGCAGCATTGCTATGCCATGAAATAATTTTACTAATCTAAATGCATCTCAAATTCACAATCCTTTTTTTTTTTTTTTTTTTTTTTTTTTACAGTGCAGAAGAAAGAAAACTGGAAAACAGTTAAAGAAACGGACAGAGATCATTCCACTTCAAAATGCCAGATCATAAAACACCTTATCAAATTTTTAGTTAATGCTTATCACTGTTTACTTTGTATGAAAGGGGAATTGTGTGGTGAGTAGGAACAAGTTTACATTTATTGACTTTATGAATTATCTAAAGAAAATTTAATCAATAGTCGTGAAAAAATATTGGTAATTATATGCCATTAAATAATTTCATGAAATTTATCACTTAATATGCACAGAAAAACATTTACTCAAAAGAAAAGTAGACTACTTCAAAAACATGCCATTTATGAGATCTCATCTACGCAAGGCTTTCTACAGTTTTCTTTCTATAAACCAGATTCAGGCAATTAAATTACTATTTTTTTAAACTGATGTTTCACTGCAGTTTGCTTGCACCCTGTGAGATTAAGAAGTTCCACTACCAAAAAAGAAACTAGCTTTCTGCTTTTTAACAATGACACTCTCTTTAGAATTTCAATAAAACAAGATAATCTTTCACGTTTTCCACACCGTACAAAGCTTTTTAAAGTATTGTTTTACCTGCAATGGTGATTTTTTTGTTATTTAATTCTAAGGTTACATCTAAGACTAGTCATTACTGCTAACCATTCAGTACATGCAATATGCCTTCTGAATGAACTTTATTAATTGTGCCTAATTATTGCAGGCAACCAATCTTACTTTCTGCATTTGACCTCTATTCACCTAACAGCTGAAGCTCTGAAGTTCTAGTTGAATTACCATGCATTGCCATACCCACTTGGATCTTCAAAAGAATTTCGTGTACATGCTTTAAAGCTGTTACAGTAATTACTCCTTTTCACTTACTGTTTTGTGTTTTTGGCCAAATTAGTCTAGCATCAAACATTCAGCTTTCACTCCAGAATAAAGCTGTTGAAGCTTGCTGAACGAAGACCTTCCAAAACTTCAGAAGTAAAACAACCAAACCTTAATTTCTTTGGATGAATTAAATAAAAAGCATTTAAGTGTTACTATAACAATTCTATACCCTTTCATATTGTCTACTGATGTATTTTGTACATTTTTATTTTTAGAATATTTTTCAGCATTGCTACCAGAAGCAAACTAAGATCCATACAGATTACCAACTCTTTCTTCTGCTTTAACTGTCTTGCTTTACTCCCCCTTGTTATTTCTGTTTAGATATGCAAAAAAAGAGCTGCTACTTCGAGAATTATATCTCAGACTGAAGGGCTCCCACCCAAAATACAGCATTCAGTTTTGTCATATACTTAAGAAATCTAAGGGGAAAATATTAAACTGATTACAAAACCTTGCAAAATCAAACCTGAGGATATTTTGACATAAAATAACAAGTATTAACAGAATCTTAGAAAACCAACTACGTCAGAAAGCATACTTCAAATACTTGGAATAGAAAATCTCAGGCAATAAATTTAGTTTTAAAAGCCCCTGGTTTTCTGACAAGTAAACAGTGCAACAAAAATTCAAAAGACAGTATGCCTCACAGAGGAATGACGTAGAACAGGATAGGGCGTCTTCCAAATTTATAACTTCCACATTACAGTTAAAAGGTTTTCTTTAACTTCTATTGTAGCCACTATTAGTAAAGTGCAAGATTTAAGAGTCATAAAGAATTTAAAACAAAACAAAACAAAAACACCAAAAACCACTAACAAAAAGACAAACTTAGTTTTTCTTTACTGTCACTAGGTTCATGAAAGAAAACAGAGGCCTCCAAACAGCTGAAAAAATCCTGTTAATTTTCTTCACCTCACGTCCTCCCCACCAGATAAACGAGGGCATTATCACTGTTTAATACAAGTTTTAATTGAGTACTGTCACTGGTGGGAAGAAAAGTGCGGAACCACTACTTTCCATATCAAACAAAGCAGGTAATTAACAGCTATTCTGGCACAATCCCTTATCACCAAAATACACAACACTGTTAAGTTCTCTCAATGCCAATGCTCTGCTTCAACAAAGGAAAGCTGATGTTTCAGGGTCACATTCACTCCTTTAATACACAGGCATAAATTTACTGCTCAGTCAGACACCTATAATTAAACACAAGAAGAATATAATTCTAATATTCAGACAGGCTTGCATGAGTGGGATATTTCCCCATGTAAAGATGATTGCCTTTCATTTTTTGGTTTCAAGTAGCTACAGTTCACTTAGTTTTGATTACATAGCAATTATATATGCAAATACAAGAGATCTAAAAAAATGCTTTTTCAAATGTCAGATTGTAAGCAATCAAGCTTATTCTTTTCTCCTGTACACACAAGCTATTCATTAAATAGCTATTGTCTTAAAAACATTCCAACAGATTGCATTTATCAGGGGTTTTAGAAGCAAATATGAGAGTGCACATTACCTAGAACACAGCTCATCAGGGAATGAAAATGATCTTACAATTAATTTAATATATACATGATAGTGGTTAACCAAGTTGGAACTAAATACCATATTCTTTGGGCACTTTTCCCACTACTGTTATCAATACCTAAGCTCACTGCATCTTCAAATTAACAAAACCTCATTATTTTGTATGTTTAATGATACTGTGTTGATATTAAATTTCACAGCTAAAAATGCAGAATTACTGAATAGCAGTAATATTTTCATTGTACATTAAAAATACGTTCCTTTAAAGAAAGTCACTATGAAACCACGTAGTTAGTATAATTATGGCAACAATAGCCATTTTGACACCCCCCTTTTTCTTGAGGGCCTACAGACGTGTTCTATTGGAAGCACAGGCTCACAGTTTCATGCACCTAGATCACATATATGAGCTTGGTTCTTTGTGACACATTTCACAGGGTCTCTAGAAGCAGCCCACAGTTTCAGAGATCCACTGATCGCAGGTTAAAATAGTGGGAAAGGATGTCTGGCAGCAGCTCTGAAGAGCCCGGAAAAGCAGAACTACTGCAATATTAGATGGATTAGTCTACAAAATATTGTTACCCCCAACTATGATCTACCATTGACAGTTTAAATGCTTGCTCTTGCAAAACTTCAAAGAAGTGGGAACAAAAAAAATGGGACGGGGGCAGGGGTTGGTCAGTTGTTTCTCTAAATGATCACAAAATCGCCTCCAAGCTAATGGGAGGGGAAAAGAGATCCCAAAAAGCAAGCCTGTGTTTTCAGTGACTCAGCCATGAGGAAATGCACACTAACAAAGGAAGCTGAAACAGTTCTTTCCTAAGGCTTAGCTTTCAAGCCAAGTAACTGAACTAAATAAAATGCTTCCCTAGTTGATTCCATGATTGCCAACCACCCTTCAAGATGTCTCTTGTGGGAGCACAGATCCTTTTTCAAGGTCAGGAGAGCAGCAAAAATTACAAGATATGCCTGATTCAGAGGTCTGTTTAAAAACCTGAAAAAAATCAGTTTAACTCTGAAGCCCAGCTGTAGGCCCCTGAAATGTTCTGGAAACTCAGATCCAAGGAAAAGCTGGAAAGGCTTTTTACAAGAACTGACATTTATGAGCTAACAGATGAATGTGCGTGACAAATTATTTGACATTTTGAGGGTCTTCAAGTTTGCTTCATTTTTTTCCTTGAAATGTTCAACTTGATTTTATCTTTCCCTCCCTTCGCAATAAAGGAGCCTTATTTAACCAGCCAGTAAGGCAAAACTCATTGCCTGCCAGCTTGCTGTTGTTGCCCATGCAATGTTTACATCCTTTCTGTTGCTTCTTCCCTAAGGGTCACTATAAACAACTGTTTGAGCAGAAAATGTAACCTGCATACTAGAACTCCAACCCACTACAGCCTGACGTAAAGAATGATACTGCTGACAGGGGAACCCAAATATTCCCTCCCCTGCAAACACTACCCTATCTATTGTGTGGTTCTCCAAGGAAGACACTGGAAAAATCCTGTATCTACTACTGTGAAAAGCCAGGATCTGAAAAGCATACTCAAAATGCCAGATTCTTGCCAGTTTCTGCACCTGGCAAGATTGGTGGTACAGCATTATCAAGGCAAATTTACTATACTTAATACTCCAACTTGCAAAACCAGCCAATTGAAAGTAGATTTAGAGGAACACAAGTAATAGGCCAAATAGGATTCATTTTAAACCACTACACTTTATTCTACCTGGTAGATTTTTCTCCTGTAAGTCAGGAAAGACATATTTAATTAGACCGCAAATAGCAGGCCTGAAGCATGCAGTAACCAAATAAAATCAGACTTCCTTAAGAGACTTAAAACACATAATCAATAGGAAATTTGTTTTTCTCTTCAAAACACTTGTTTCTTCAGGTGTATATAGAATACATGGCAAATTCAAAGTATCTGATTTTTCTTAGAAACGGAGAATTGGGGTTTTTTTAAGGGAAGGCTAATTTTACTACCAAATTAACTATTCCAAAAAGGTGTATTTCAAGACAAATTGAACTTTTCATTTAAAAGGCTGGATACTGAAAAATTCCACCAGTCAGGCTGCAAAAAACATTATTGGCATTTGCAATACCATTTTCTCTTCATCACATATTGACTAATTTCCAGATTGGCTTCAGTATTTCAAACCACATTAATAACTATAAAATTTATCACTTATTTTGGCTTGTAACACAGTTTATCTTGAGACCTTTTCTGATTAATGCTGTTATTAGTCAGCATGAGTTAACAGATTTAAGTCCTAGGTCTTTTTGTCAGTCAAAATTTAAGGGAACATTCAATTCCAGTGTTGTCAACTTGAAACATAAATGATTGTTTCAGAGCCACCTCAAAGACTGCTTGGTCATTTGAAGCTTACTTACTCAGTAGATGGAGAGTGAATACAACACATTATCCACACAAAACAACCTATATTTTTCTCTATAAAAGTTCATTCTAAATCTTAAATTTCTTTGTCAACTACTAGCTTTTAGTTCTTCAAATTATATATTACAGTATTTGTCAGTTCAGCAGGCTATTTAAAACACAATACACTCCAAGACCCCCAGCAACCTAAAAATTAAATTCCCTTGAATATATATGGTTGTTACTATGTGAGCATTTGAAATCATTAGTGCTTTATCTTAAATGGCTCCCAAATAATTCCATTAAGTGGATCAATTAAAATCAGTCAGGTACTTCAGGTGGATTCAGACAGTTGGCTAAATGTGGTTTGGCATTCCATTCGGCAACATCTGATTGCCAGGAAACATTAATCGTTTCTGTACAGCTGCAGGACTAAACACTCCAGATAACCATTTATAAAAATACTCCAAAGTGTACACAAGTAGAGACAGAGTTGGTATCAATGTGCTAGGGAGTCCCATCTTTCAAAAAAATGCTTCTTCCTTATTCAAGACAAACATTCAATTGCTGAAATGAACACACAGAATGGACCAGGTGTTGTTAGCACTTCTTTCCTTACACTTCCAAGTACCACCACAGCAGAAACACTAAGGACACTAAGGTACATGATCACACTTACTAAGGAAAAAAAAAAAAAAAAAAAAAAAAAAAAAAGGGGGGGGGGGGAATTTATCTAGGCCCAAATGTCAGGATCTGTTGTCCAGAGTTCAAAGATCCTATGCATACAAAAGCAACTAGCACTCTGACACAGAGAAACATGGCAGCTGGAAGAGAAAAAAATACTGAAAACTAGGAGACCATGTCCATGCTTTAGACATGATTTTGGTAACGGTTCCCAGAGCTTCAGACTGCAGAGATAATACATGTACAACACTCAGACTATATGAAGAGAGGACAGGAGAATAGAAAGACCAGTTTTCAGATTTTCATTCATAACACTGGGGTCTGATTTTGGTGGCTATCAACCTTGAAGAAATTTTCTTAAGATAAATTACTATCAACAGTGTCAACAGAGAAAGAATTCCAACAAAGAAAACCACCACAATACCAACACTCAAAGTAATTTAAAAAACCCCCTCCAAATAATTAAACAACCCCACACCAGAATATCCATTTTTTTTTCTCCTCTATGAAATGTTATCCTCTCTGGAAACAGTCATACTATCCTTGTGCCACAACACATGGTCAGAATAGTAGAGAAAGATTGGGAAAAAACTAACACCTGCACCAGACTTACTAACCACAGAAAAATTTGTTATCATAATTTACATAATAAGTATTATATCAAACATTTAGGTTATATTGCACTCACTGGCCACATGCCAGATTAAGGCATTCAATTAACAGGCTGTTCTTTGTTTTTGAAGAAAAATTTCTTCCATTCATGCATGGAAAAACACCAGCAGCATACTTGCAAAATGATGCATAAAAGCCGGGACAGTTTGGTTCATAATTACATTGACTACTTTACATCTGTCAGGAATCAAAAGGGATTTCAAGAATTTTAGTTGAGATACCAATTAATCTTAACCTTTAATTTTTACTCATTCCTCATGTCACATGTACAAATTAACTACAGAAACCTCTAGCCAAACCTGAGGGCAACATTGGTATCTATGCTTGACACCTCTTCTCACTCTCCATGTCTCTTCAAAAGCTACTACATTCAGAGTTCGCATTCCAGAACTTCAAGGCAAATAAATAGTGCAAATTCACCAATCACCCTGCTTCTTAGGAAATATTTTTGATGATATTTTTGCTGTTGGATTTTTTTCTTCTCTTTCAGATGGTCTTCTGCATGTTAAATGATTTTAACTGTTAGTTAGTAGCATGAGAAGTCTGTCATTGATTTTCTTATGCTTCATGCTTCCTTGCTTGAATTCCTCAAGTCCCCCAGTTGCAACACTATTTTAACTCCAGTGTTTATATCCTTCGCTACTTTCACGCAATATAGTGTTTCTAGAAACCAAAACAAGCTTAGTGTACTTTCACAGCATCTCATCAGATATTCAGAGGATAAATGAAGCACAATGGAAATTAATCCTCCTTTTATTATAATGATCTATAAAGTACATGACCATTCGAAGGAGGTCAGCAAGGACCAAGATGGAACAAGACAGCCAGAGAAGATCTCCTTAGAGAACTAAGAGGAACCATATGTCAAAGAACAGAAAATTAATATAACTTATGAAACAAGGGAAAAGATCATGACAGAGGACCACCAACAAAAAAAGTTGCCCTAGTTCAAAACAAAAGGACCAGAAACATTAAGAGAGAGAGATGATCCTACAAAGGCTCAAGAAGAAAAAAATCTCTCCTGTAGCTCTTGCTATGAAAACATAACTGCTCCGTAAACTATTTTAGATTATTCTCTACACTACTGTGCATGTGTTCATTCCCCAGAAATATTAGTTGTTCACACATGAAATCATCCTAGTGTTTCCCAGCAACTCTGTGGCAAATTCATGACAATTTTCTACCAACTAGACATCTCCTCCTTGTACTGACTCCAGCCATTCTCATCAAGTTTTCTACATAATTCTATAACATCTTCTAATGAAACCAACCAATCATTTGATATCCCCATTGTTTTCTTACATCCAGGGTCTTCATGTTACTTCAACTGCCAGTTATTCCATTGTCAGGCACATATGAGCTATTTGCCTGAATGTTTGGCAGATTTTACTTTCAACAAAAAAATCCAGCCTAATGTTTCTTTCACCTCGGCTATTAAGGTTAGAGGACAAGATTTGGTTGTAGGAATACAGTACTGAATTGATTTGTGAACCAAGTTACAATCAAGAATTACTCACATTAACAAATTCATCAAGCAAGCATGAATACTGTGTGTTGTGCGTGCTCCATAGCGAGTTTGTGGCACTCAACAATCAAATTCAATAATTTACACAGAATGTGAGATTCTATTAAGTCTCCAAGCAAGTTCAGTACCAGTCATTGCTAAGTTAAGTGTTCTACTACTGTAAAAGTAACAAGTTTTCTTTAACAGAAAAACAGATTTGTGTATCTGGCCTTAACAAACATTTGAATAAGTTTTCATCCTTCCATGCAGGTACTCAACACATACTTAAAAATGAGTTGTTATGAGCTTTAAACACATGTTTTCTAAGATATATTCACAGCGTGCATGCACTTCAGCAAGTCCTACATTCATCAAAACATTCCCCATTTACTGCCCAAAAAGATGTGAAAAATGTAAATAATCAGCAGACAGAAAAGCTGCTAATTATTCTCAGAAAAGGCTAATAAAAATGTGCAGCTGTCTGTCAATAAATTCCTCTCTATCTGAAAAGTGTAAAGACCAACAATAAAATCCTGCAACTATAGCTAAACTGTAACATAAGGAAACTGTCCCACTGCATACCCATTACCATCTACATAGCTACTTAAATTTCTTTCATATCCTTAGTATACTGTACTGTAGGCCACACCTAGCAAAAGCACCTGTGATTAATAACACCCATTTTAATCCAAGTCTAGGCAAGACAAAGGCTAACACAGAGCCAGCAGATCTGAGAAAAGTAGAAAACTGCCACCAGTTAAAACCAAGTTTAAATAAATGGCGAACCACTCAGACATTTCAGGAATTACAATTTGTGATTGTTATCATACAGCAGTTTTTTCCAAGTTGAAAAGGAATCCAGTACCTTGCCACAATGAGACACTACAGATTACTTGTCTCCATCTGGAAAACAATAAAGTAGCATAAAGTCAAATATCTCTATCTTCTAAACGTTCAATTAGTAATTTAAGCATTTAGTTTCAGCAATAGTGGTATCTTATTTTGTGCTTACTCTTCTGCTCCATGCAAAAGAGTCTTCCTATCAGTTTCAGTAAAATCGCTAAATCTGACCCTAAGGAGCCATATCCAGGATGGTAAATAACAACCTGCATTCTGCCTGCCGGCAGCCCCCCCAAAGATATGGAGAACCAAGAGCTGCCAAGAATTGATACCTACTTGGAAAACATGCAGGCATGCTGCATTCCTCCCTGAATCAACAAGTTCTGCCTCTCTTCTCACTTTTAAGCAGACCAAATCTTCACACAGGACAGGGAAATTCACGTGAGCGTCAAACTGAAGTACAGTCTTTCCCACACAGAAATCCAAGCACGGTTTCATGATACTCAGCAAACATACTCAAAACACAACCCTGAACACATCTTTTTTTGTGGTAAGCAAGCTTATAATATCTAAACATGAATTCTTAAGAAATTTTTTAAAAAAATCCAGCCATATACCAAAAATTAAATCATCCACTGAAGGGCAGCCGAACAGGTTAATGTTACAGCCTAGAATAATTTAGAATCCAGAGAGTTTAGTGTTGCTGATAAATGAGAACAGCGGTAAAGTCTGCGAAACCACTAGTTGTCCTTCACAGCACATCATGAAAATAGGGAAATATCACTGAATCTATCATTTGTCAATTCTTACAAGAATCAATTTCCTCATTTTAGTATTATTAGATAATGCTCAACACTATTACCCCTGCAAGAGAAGATTTAAGTTTTAAAAAATCATATGACCGTGCATAAGAATGCCCGTACTCTGGTAAAATAAAGCCTTGCCTAGTTCAGCAACTTCTCTCACCTTTTTCTGCTGAATAAGCGTGGAAAAACTTTCAGGTTTTGGGGGATTTTCACTATTTAAATCATTCACTTCTTTCACTACTTTGCTAGACAAAGTAATATGTAGATACATGTTTGCAGACAATTTTGTCAATACCTCAGAACAATTCAGTATGAATTGTCTCTCAAGCCTTTCAAAACTTCTATTCAAATGCCAGATACAAACAGCTGTGAGCTGTAGCCTAGTCAACTTTTTATAACACAATTAACACTCTCTGTGCTTCCCACCTAACAAAAGCTTAGGAGTAATTTTGCAGAAAGACAGTTTCGACCATGGTGGAGATTAAGATGAGTCAATTACCGATCAATAGACATGGAATTTTAATTTTTAAAATAGAGACTTGTTTATACACAGATGTTCAAGCAATGAATCAGGATTCCTTTTTCCACTACAACATTGTGCTACTTTTCTCCAATTTCAAGATAATCCAGATTCTCTTGCCTCTTGGTTATAAGGTGTTTTTTTTTGCTCACAGGGAACTGACAGGGAAAACAAATAGAAGGAATGTAAAGCACGATACAAATTATTTTCTACTAGTGTGGCTTTGATTACACTCCTCCAGTCTACAGCTTCCAGTATCTTTAACAAAATACTTCTTTAATACCATTAAGTCAATCATTTCCATATCTAATCAGCTTAATGATCAGTTAAATACCAATTTAACTGGTGTCAGAACAAAATGACATAAAATCAAGTTTTGATATCAAACTTGATAATAGTCAAAGGCTTCAGCTACTTTTCAAATTACAAAGGAAAACGTGTCTTAATAGTGTTAAAATCTGCTCAAAGCAGCAACTTTGTATTGAGCACGTGCAGAAATATATCCAATACATATTGGATACATTCAGTATGTAGCCAATAAAAAGCAAAGGTCTGTACAAAATAAACCTATTTAAAAGATGCACTGCACTGACACATATCAGTAATATTTTCTGAAAGACTAATATTGTTTTGCAATAATTCTTAAGGCCCCTCAGGCACCTACATTTTTCTGTCCTTCAAAATAAAATCATTCTGCCTTGAAAGTAAGAGCCTTCCTCAGACTGTTAAGTGAAAAGACTTTTGCAACAAATTACCTCAAATAAGAAATATTTGTCAAGTCTCATATAGAACTTAAGGCAAACATTCTCTTCTTGTAAGTTTCATATTACCATGCATAACTAAGCTAATTGTGCCTACACTGTATTCTTCATTAACTAAAATATGTTCAGTTCACGTTGACAGTAAAGATATATGCAGGTAAGATTTCAAAGACAATACTCTAGAGACTCTGGACTACAAAACCCCCATCAACAGGCTTAAAAGTAGTCATCAGCCTTCAGTCAGGGGTAATTCAAGAAATAATGTCTGTTACCTTCAACATTGCTGCCTTTTGAATTTCCTGAAGTATAGTTTCTACTACTCATCCTTTAGCATTTAATTATTTAATTAAATTAGTAACTTGCTAAGAAGAATTTTCTTTTTTTTCTGTGATGACTTCTTTTTTCTTTTTTATACTGTTAGCTAATAGTGTAAACTCTTATCTCTTCAGAGGGTCACTGCTCACAGACTACCAGGGATATAACTCAAAAGACTTCTGTTTTGTGGGTGAAAAGGAAGAAATGCCATGCTTCAGCAATTCTTTAATAAAAAAATAATAGAATCCAGCTTTACAACTCCTCCTGCATTGAAAATAAGTGGTTACAAATGCAATAAAGGTTTTAAAATTGGAATAGAAAAGCCTATTTTCTGAAGTACTCACTACTGAAAAAAATACTAGCTTACAAGCAACCAAAATTATTTTCCTTACATCTTATGTTTTACAATGAACATCTAGGAAGGCAAAATGATATCAGCCACTAAGTATTTTTTTTAAACAGGCTTGGATTCTAAGATAGAGGATTTTTCTTCACCACACAGCTACATACAAATTCTTATACACCTTAACATCATACATTCTTCACTGTGTACTAAAATGGCAGTTGTGACATGTTGAATATGTAAGTTCAGTAGTACCTCTATATGAATACAATTTTTTTGTTTAAAGTTAGTTTAAGAACGCATGGCCAATTACTACAGTGGTCAAAAATTAAGAATGAAGAAAGCCTCCCAAATTTGATGAGTCAGTTGAGAAATCAGACTTAATGTAGACATGCACACTTATGAGAGTGCATTTAGAGGAAATGTCACTGTAGAAGATCCTAGACACTGAATTTAATTGTTTCCAGGGTATTATCTTAAATATTTAATTCTGAATGCCTTAAGTAATTTTCTATTAAAAGTAACCTGAATGCAGTAGATTGAGGTATTACCTATATAGCATGTTCCTGAATCTTAGCTGAGCAGCCTGCTCATACAATGACTTTCAATGTATACTCACAGAAGTTGATAGCAATTACAAGTGAAGGTAACCATCAGTTTGGTAGTCTCTTAAAAAGACAAGTTGCAGCTTTCATATGTGTCACGGTTTCAGCTGGATGGGGTTGACTTTCTTACTAGCAGCTGGTGTAGTGCTATGTTTTAGATTTGGGATGAGAATAGTGTTGGTGGCACACTAATGTTTTTGGTTGTTGCTAAGCAGTGAAGGCCTTTTCTGCTCCTCACACCACCCCACCAGCGAGTAGGCTGGGAGTACACAAGTTGGGAGAAGATAGAGCTGGCCAAAGGAATATTCCATACCATATGACATCACGCTCAGTATACAAAGCTGGTAGAAGAAGGAACCAGGGAACGTTCAGAGTGATGGCGTTTGTCTTCCAAAGTAACCATTACACATGATGGAGCCCTGCTTCCCGGGAGATGGCTGAACACCTACCTGCCTGCCCATGGGAAGTGGTAAATGAATTCCTTACTGTGCTTTGCTTGGGTGGGTGGCTTTTGCTCTACCTATTAAACTGTCTTTGTCACAACCCATGAGTTTTCTGACTTTTACTCTTCCGATTCTCTCCCCCACCCTAACTGAGGGGAGTCAGCAAGTGGCTGTGTGGTCCTAGTGGCTGGCTGGGGTTAAATCACAACAATGTGCATCAAAAGTTAACAAAGCACGATCCACAATATCCAACATGCTGAACTGCCACCCCACACTGCCTCAGACAGCAAGTTTCCGGGAAGTGCAAGTCAATTAATTTTAATAAATAGTACCCTTAATAATAGATATTGACAAGGGATTCTTATAGTTCTAAATGTAAAAGTAAGCATCTGACCTCCAGAAAGCCCACTGGCATTGTCAGAAAGGGATTTATTTTTTTTTTAATTTAAAAGGATGGTCATTCCAGTCACTTATTATGTATGTGAATTTGATTTTCACTTTCACATGCCAATGACCCAAATCATTTAAAGAATTTATATTTAATTTTTTGGTTATTCCTAACATTACTGACAAATACTCAAAACCCCACCTTTGCAACTAATTTGCAATTTTTTTTTTTTAATTGCCATTCCAAACCATGGCCATGATTTCTCAACACAGATATATGAAATTGTCAAACAGCAGCAGCATGCTTGTGTGTAGAAGCAGATTTTAGAGGTAACAGGCCCGAGCCATGCAATTTATTCCCAGAAGACAAGAACAATGCTGGCTGGTCAACCTTTCATTCTGAAACACAGAACAACTTTACCATTTGCTAAATACCTTCCATCAGTACTAGGACCAGTGCTGTTTAACAGCTTTGTTGGTGACATGGATGTTGGGATCAAGTGCACCCTCAGCAAGTTTTCCAATGACACCAAGCTGTGTGGACCAGTCGACACGCTGGAGGGAAGGAATGCCCTGGACAGGCTGGAGAGGTGGACCTGTGCAAACCTCATGAAGTTCAACAAGGCAAAGCGCAAGGTTCTGCACATGGGTCGGGGCAATCACAAGCACAAATACAGGCTGGGCAGAGAATGGATTGAGGACGGCCCTGAGGAGAAGGACCTGGGTGTGCTGACTGATGAGAAGCTCAACATGAGCCAGCAATGTGCACTCACAGACCAGAAAGCCAACTGTATCCCAGGCTGCATCAAAAGAAGCGTGGTCACCAGGTCGAGGGAGGTGATTCTGCCCCTTCACTCCGCTTTTTGTGAGACCCCTGCCTGGAGTACTGCATCCAGCTCCAGAGCCCCCAACATAAGAACGACATGGACCTGTTAGAGTGGGTCCAGAGGAGGACCACAAAGATGACCAGAGGGCTGGAGCACCTTTCCTATGAAGACAGGCTGAGTGAGTTGGGGTTGTTCAGCCTGGAGAGGAGAAGGCTCCAGGGAGACCTTATAGTAGCCATTCAATACTTAAAGGGGGCCTGCAGGAAAGGTGTAGAGGGACTCTTTATCAGGGAGCATAACGATAGAATGAGGAGTAACAGTTTTAAACTGAAAGAGGGTAGATTTAGATTAGATATTAGGAAGAAAGTCTTTACTGATAGGGTGGTGAGACACTGGAACAGGTTGCTCAGAGAAGCTGTGGAGGCCCCATCCCTGGAGGTGTTCAAGGCCAGCTTGGATGGGGCTTTGAGCAACTCAGTCTAAAGGAAGGTGTCCCTGCCCATGGCAGTGGGGTTGGAACAAGATGATCTTCAAGGTCCCTTCGAACTATAAACATTCTAGGATTCTATGATTAATTTCAACATATGTGTCAGCACCATAGCTTCAGCATTTGTTCACACATAGTACTTTCCACAGAATGTAAAAGTTGAGCATCCTATAATTAGGGTAGCAATAAAAGCGCTTGTTTATCAAAACACCCTACAAAGTACGTATTATTTAATGTCAGTAACGTCACTTTATAAGCTAAGACTTTCCATTGGAAATCAAACTGTATCTGATGGTATTTCGGATATTCAAAGGTATTAAAATATAAAAAATATATAATATTTTTATTCTCTACAGCATGTAAACATAGTAAAATATCCTGATCACAAGACAGTTAAATTTTTCCACTCTAATCTTTTCCTTAAGCTTTGTGTAGTTACCAAGGATAATTTTTTAATTCCTTTATAGCCTTACTATAAAAAAGCAAAACAAAACTGAAGAGTTCAAAGAAATAGAATTATCTGTTTACTCTGACAACTCTCCACTGGTCAAAGATCAAGACTGGTACTAACCAAGAGCTTATCTTTCATGAAACCTCATATAATTTCTGCTTGCAAGGTGAACAGTGATGTAGGAACAAATAGGCTGTAGGTCAGGAACCACAAATCAGTTCAAACGATCTAATATGAAGCAAAGTGCAACAGATTTGAAGCTGTTGCAATGGATGAAGGCCCTGAGTACTTCAGATTTAGAATTGCATAGCTACCTGCCTTTCTCTTTGAAATAACCAATTGTAGAAAAAAAAAAAAAAAAATCTGTGCATCATAATGAGATGCTTCTTCATGAAGTAAAAACAAATTATGCCTTCTCCCTCACACACTGTTCTAGAGGAGATTCTTGACTAAAAGTAGGAAGAAGTGGGAAAAAACAATGTAGATGATGAAGACTGCCACAAGCCAGCACTCTGATGCTGTAAGGCTGCATACCACTCTAAGTGAGGTAATGGCAGTCCACACATTCAAGAGCACAGAGATGACTCCCTATGGTTGTGTCAATGTCTGTTTTATGGAATTCATGTAAGACAAGGGAGATGACAAAACCCAATCATTTGCTTATCCAGCATTGGACATTCTTCCCTTTTATTAAGTGGTATTCTATGATTGGCGTGAAAATTGCTAGTTTTCCTCACTACGTAATGAGAGGTGCATTCAGACTAAGCAAAAAATGCCTTGGTCTTAATGAAGTTACACATTAATTAGCTTTTGATGAATGCCTGCAACCCCTCTCCCCTCCCCAATAATCTCCTTCAAGTACCTCCAGGCTCTAATCACAATATTCTCAGTAATTAAGGTTTTGATTTTAAATTTGTCTAAAGCTGCCTAGAAAGATGTTCAGCTGATCCTCAGATACAAACGAGGACTTCCTTTGCTTTTGGGGGAAATTCTGTCAGGAAGTTTCAAGATTTGATGCTACTTTGAGTGATCTGGCCATGTGACAAAATTTCTTATTACTTCTGTTCATAGGCTCACACAGGACAGTAATGTTTTCTGCAGAGCAAATTGAGAAGGCTCATTTTCCCGCATGTCAGTCTTTGTGTTTTCTCTTGGATTCTGCAACCACTAGCAAGGCAAGAACAGAAAAGTAGACAGACAGTTTACTGTAGGAGATGGTATGTAGTACCATGTAGCTGTCGCATTACAGATTGGTATAGTAATTAATTCATTCCCACATCCAATAAGTTTTCTTTTATAACCAGCACTGGGTAATCAGGTTTGCAGATACAAAATATACCTACACAATATACATACAAATTAATCTGTGTTTCTTATCTCCTCCAGATTTCATAGCAATTCAGTCAAAAACTGCAAAAATCTTGAATACTCAATTTTCTAAATAACATTGACCCTAGATGAAAGGGAAGGGCTTTAAAAACTAGTGTAACATAACCTTCCATGAGAGAATACTATTACTTCTGTATTTTGCACTTTGAAGTGCATTAGCATTTTGAAACAGAACCTCCAAAGAGAGAATCCCCTTGAGAAAATAAAAGGTGGTTATCATTAAAAGACACTGACTGCCAAGGAAGTTGGTCATCTTGCACTGCAAGCCTAAGGAGTTAATCTGTAAGTATAATTGATCAGGAAAAGGGGCAAGAGCCAACAGCAAGAAGTGCACTTACTCCCTAAACTGATAAATGTCACTCCTCCTTACTTTAGTCCTGATCATTATGTCTTGAATACAGCTTCCAAATCTTTATTTTTAAAAAAACCACCTTATTGCAATGTATCACAACTGCATCATCATCGAAGATTATGAAATTCTTCCTACAGCAGCAACAATGGTATAACAACAAAAAATCCAGCCTGAAAATCATAAACTACTGACTAATACCAATCACCTCAAGAGAGCAAAAGAGCTATAGATATATTAGGAATGGCTGGCATGAAAATAGGTTTTATCAAGAAAATTATTTGGCACAACACTGGTTTACAACAAATATTACTATTTGGTATTCAAATATATTATACTATTATATCATTCAAATACATTAAACTATTTAATATTCAACATTAACTGCAGTATTAGCTCAGGAAATCATCAGTGGTCAAGTACACCATGCTCCAAAAATATCACACAACAGACAACTTAGAAGTAATGGGCATTAAAGCACTGACTGGATCAGTTTGTGGCTTTTAATGTGTATGAAGTTCTAGCTGATGTGCCATAAAGAACTCGTCCTTGTTGAAGACAGCTTTCCTTTTCTTACTAAACTTCAAATAAACAGGTCACTCATTCTCAGAAGGTCTCAGCTCCTCTAAGCTTTTTCTCAAAGACAAAACTCCAGTAATTCACACTACCTATTCTCCTTTGAACAGCTACAAAACCAAACAAACAGACAAAAAAAAAACAAACAAACCCACAAACCCAAACAAGTGGGGAGAGTGGAAGAAATCAGTCCAAAAATACCACTTCTCCAGACAGTAAACCTGCCCAAGCTATCTAGAGATGACTCCCCATAGGAGAGCACAGGTTCTGAAGCACAGTGGTGGGAGGTCACGTGTACTAAACATAACAGCCATCTGGACATGGTCCTAGGCAACCTGTTCTAATTGACCCCAGGTTCTAGGTGACAAGGTGACGTTCTAGGTGACAAGAGAAACTCCAGAGGCCCCTTCCAACCTTCACCATTCTGTGATTCTATAACAGACATTTCATAAACTCCATGACCTACATGAATGTTGATGGGATAGGTCAGAACACATGGTGGTGACCAACAACAATGCAGAGAACGCGCTTATCCTAATTTGCAGCCGAGAGTGACAAAGGACATAGTGCATGCACATGTACTACACTGGCTGGTGGTGCATAGTGCCTGCCCCGCTGATAGCATAGAAAGTCTTCAGTAGCTGGACATATCTTCAGTGGGACCTACTATAAAAAGCATTCAAAGAACAAAGGTTGTACAGCTCTAACAGAAATGCACTGTTAGTAACTTAAATTCTGCCCATAAATGAAGATTTGTATTCTTGAAAAAATACAATATCTTTAAAAAACTATATTTAAATAGGAAAAAAGCTGAATGAACTTTTAAGTACTTACTTTTGTTAACGTACCTTTCAAGAGTAGATGAAATCTCTTATAAAAATTAGGCGAAGTTTGCAAACTCTTAAAGGGAGGCAATATTTTCACTAAATCTTCTGCCCCAGGATATATTTTTCTTAATAATATGATAGAATAAGCAAAAATCTGACTACTATATTAATAGTCACAAACATAGCTATGTATTTTAGTTTGTTCACATATTGGCAACCATACACATTGCTTCAAAATATAGCATCTAAACCCGCAAAATTTAGTGTGTCAGGTGAAGCATGCTTAAATTTTAATAGTCAGAAATTTTAATGTCTCCTACCACCCCCCAAGTTATAGGAAAACTGTATTTCAAAATCCTGTCCAAAATTATCAACTCTACAAGTTCTATTTACTGATTTACAGTTTAAAACCCCATAACAGTAGGACTCGTTTATATGTTAAACGTCCCCCCAGCCAAGAGGTAGAAGGAATTCAGGAAATAAACTATAATGTTTTCAAAAAAAAGAAACCTTCATAAATCAAGCATTTAAGACAGTATCACCCTCTTACTTCTACAGAACCTAGACAACAAAAAACTCTCTAGGTTAGAATAGATTTTGGTTCAAAAGCTGGCCATCTAAACATCCAAAAGAGCTATATGTACTATGAGAAAGGGTGGTGACAGTATTACAGCAGATTATGAAAACAAGAGGCATTAAATGAAGTTTGAAAGCGACAGAGTCATAAGCTCTGGAAAGTCTGAGATTTTTAACTGGGCAGACATTAGCTTTCTATTTTAATTGTTATGTGCTGTATATGTATCAATAGAATGTATTATGAGGCTGATCAGATAAGGAAAGGAGGTTTTTCTTCCAATGAAAGAACCAAAAGAAATGATACTTATGGGAACAAAGAGGAAGAGTACTGTTAAGTGCACATTTCAAAACTGCAGTGGAGATGCTGGTGCAACGTTAGCAGTAGTAACCAGAGGTGGAGGGAAATAGCTAGAAAATAAAGTTGCAAAAAATAAATTACTTCCAGGAATTACCACCAGAGCAACTTGACATTCAGGATGGCTCTATCCTCAAAAGTGTAGTTTCCCTATTAACATGGGCAGAGCCCATATATTACATGACAGGGCAAGAACACAAAACAAATCCAGAAACACAGTGCTTCTTGGTTCCCTTGGACAGAATTCACTGCCAGAAATACATTATACATTTTTTCCAATCCACGCTACTTGCACAAATCACTATTTTGGTATTTCAATACAAGAAAGTTATTAAGAAAACCTTGAAGGTTAACAGTTCTTCCTTAGAAAAAATACATTTAACTTCAATTTTTACCTTTACCTTGTGAAACATGACACAATTAGAAGTTCGTTATTACTGAAGAATACTTCATAATTGCTAGTTAGACTCCCAGCTGCACCATTATGGAGCATGCACATTTAACTTCTTTGGGGTAGGTTGTGTTATTTACTAAGTCTGGAAAAACACTAGATATTGACAAAGCATATAGTAAGAACACAATAGATAAGAATAAGAAAGACATAAGCTTACCCTCTGTTAGGAAATAAAGCTATGCATCTGAAATTACACTACCTCTCAAAAGCTTACCTTCTTTTTGTCCCTCATTGAGCCCTTCCCTCGGACCATTATCTTGCATCCTGTTTCTGCCTCAAGCTGTTTAGCTGTTAGTCCTCTGGGCCCAAGGATTCTTCCAACAAAGTTAAACTGGAGGGGGGAAAAAAACAATCAACAACATTATTTCTATAAAAGCAAGTAAACAAAATTAATTTAACATTTAACAATATGTATTTCTGTCTCTAAAATATCATCCAGTGTTTTCAGAACACTACACTAAATACCAGAGGCTAAAGAATGAGGTTAACACTATTTTCATACATTAGATAACTATGTGACCCCTACTTTGGGGCATACAAGTTTCAGGTTAAAATAAGTTTTTTAAGTTTAACATCCAGTATTCTCTAGGGCAGCGGTTGTCCTAATTCCCTCTTCTTTAAGCTGTATGAGTTCTTACAGAAGCTACAAACCACCCTCCCTCGCCACTAACATGACCAGACATGTTCATTAGTAGACCAACAATGTGCATTACATCACAGAAACACACAGGTTCTGGCTGCATGACCAGACATGCACACAACTTCCATATAGTGGGCCTGATGGGGTGCCAGATGTAAATCCAGTCCCCTCAGGAAAGGCCCTGAGGCCCACTGTTCATTTGTTCCATGTCTACAGAAAACATTCTTTTTCATCCTTCCATGTTCTTCTGGTGGGCTCGATCTGGACAGCACGCTGCTGTATAGCATTTAAAGAAAATCTTCTTTATCTACCCATGTCATAGCATTTCCTTCAGAAAGAAGGAACTGAGGCTTGTTATGTATTCACTTTAGGTTTCACAGGCAACGTTTCTGGAAAACATCGTATTTGCCAGAGATTTATATATATATGTGTGTGTGTATATGTATATACAGAGACATGACAAAAGCACATGCCAGTTTTTTTTAAGTTGTATCCTTTACTCAGTTGTGCATACAAATACAGCAAGTATTTCATGTTTGGCTGGCTTACGTCAATATCAGCAGACTACCCCCTGCCTACGTTTAACACAGTAATACTGCCATTTAGCCATACATAACATTATTTCCTAGTTATTTTCCAGGGTTTCTTCCCCTTTCATTATTTTCAATCACACATTCTGGAAATTATGACATAAATAAAAAAAAGCCCTAAGTGAAAGTAGCATTAAGAACATATAGCAGTACTCTGACAATTACAGCACAAAGATGAAGTACCAGGCTCAAAGGGCACATAAACCTACAAATTTCAGACTGAAGATTAAATTTAAAGATGATGCTAAGAACAGAAACTTCAGTAAAGATAGAAGTCTGGATATTTTAGATCCTGGTAAAGAAAGCTATTCAATGGAGTTATGACAAGTTGTCGGCTTTTATTTCCTCAGCTAATTAAAATTGGGTTTGAGTAGTACAACTCAACATATTTGAAATCCTTATAAAACTGCAAAGACCACAAATGATTTAGGAGTGAGCAGAAATTATGAACATAAGCAAATTCAAGTTCTTCAACAAAAATAATTGTTTCACAATGGCTAAACTGTTCATAGGGAAGATACACTCCCAAAATTATTTAGTATTCCAAGCTCAAAAGAAAAAATAAAAACATTATGAAGTCTGAATCAACTGTCAGGGGAAAAAAAAAAAAAAAGATTAAAGACACTTGTGAACGCATAAGCAAACCGTGCATCATAGGAAATTAAGGAAGATTCACTAAGACCGAATAAAGAAATGACCCAGCTACAAGCAATGAAGTTCAGCCTTGAAATATTATCAAAATCCTGCATTTGTTACACATTTCATGCTTAACACCAAAATCATACCAGTATCTTACATAAACAGCATCTTACTTGCCTTTCTCCACAACCACACTTCCTGCACACTAAATCTTTAGATACCTATCCCATTCCACTGGTAAAGCTAAAATAGTATTGCAAACCTGACTTTAAACCACTCTTCCCACCAACACACAAGGTGACTATCATTACATTCTCTATCTCCCAAGAAAAATGGCTGCCTCTAATTTTATTTTTTTTTTACTTGGATCATGACTAAAAGAATAATCAAATTCTAAGATAGGGTAATTTGGATAAAAAATTTGAATAGAACAATTTAAGATAGTAAGAAAAAAAGCAGAAATTTGTATTACTCTCAAGCTTGCAATTTTATTCACATTGTCTGAACACTATTTAGACTTGTGGCTTCTACTTGAGAAATTGCTGACTTAAACTGCAACACATTCTGTTAAATGTTAAGTCACTTTCTTTTCCAGCTACTCCCAGAATATTCTCCTTATAAGGAGCCTTCCTAAATTGTTCCAAGGTAGCTTAGCCCCATCTCTTCTTTCCAAACTGTATGCATTAGCACCTTGAACATTTTTGGATGAGTATTTTTTCTAAAACTCTGACCCTTCTTATTACCTCTCTTGGGCCCTCCTATTTGCTAATTTCTTAAAGCAGTATGCCTGGACAAGACAATACTTCAACTGAGATCTCAACAAGGTTAAGTTACTCAGAACAAGTATATCTTGCAAGCTGCACTCCTCTTAACACATTCCAGCTTCCTCCTTCCTTCCCCAAAAAATTCAGTTCTTCGGTTTGGTTCAACATTTGTTGACCCCGGATGCTCTTCTCCATTACCTCTGCCTTGACAGTTTTCCCCAGTTTTGTATTCATATGCAACTTTTATGCCCCCCTACAACAACATATGGCTCTAAATTTCTGTAATGAATTCCACATTGTTGACTTCAGGCACGCTAATTTCAAGAGAGGTGTGAATTTTAATTCCATCTTTAAAAGCACTTGGTATGACTTAATTGTTTTCTAAGCACACTTTCTATCCCACCAAGTTATTCTTGAATGTGTTAGAGATCCAAGCTGATGGAGAACTCTGCAAGTCCCCACCTGATGTGCAGTATTAATTGAGTCATCAGTAATCACTTATCATAGCTTAAGCCAATTACTGCTTTAACAAATTACTCCCCAGCTTTTGTACTGAGGGATCTTTGTCAGTATTCAGTTCCCTCAGACTACCATCTCAAAGTCCTAGCTGAGAACTCCGTAGGAAAAAAACAATTCTGACTCTTCTGAAGGGACTAGGTAGAGTGAGCAGAGACCAGCAGGCCACAGCTCAAGAACACAGTGTAGAGTAAGCCTTCTAGTTGCATAGCCTCAAAAGTTTTATCAGAATCCAGTTGTATCAGAAGCTACTGCTTCTCTTACCTGGCCAGCTAGACTATCAAACAGAATTAGTGGAACCAGATACATCTGACAAATTCAAAAGGCTATTTTTTTTAATCACATTTCACTCGAGATGTCTCATGCTTTTTGTCCCATACTCTCACCCAATCACACTCTTCATCACCTTGAATTTCCCTACAAATAACACACCTGTGTTCAGAAACACTGATTGTTCTAACATTTGTACAGAGCCAAATCTAGGAATATTTCCCTATAATTTCTTACAGCTTTTCTTACTCTGCACTTGTCTAATTCTCTAGGATTCACGTTACCCCCTGTAAATTGCTAGAAAATAAACAGCAGGACCAATTTAAGACCACATTACTTTGAAGGTATCCAACCTCACAAATGTCGGAATTAGAGAATATGTTAAAAATTAAGCAGAAGTGACTAAGATTAACTCTATCTACATCAACAATACAGAAAAAGCAGTCAAATACTTCATTTTCCTTCACCAAGTTAGTCTCTTCTGCCACAACATTAATGTATCTCTATACTCAATATATTTTATATGTCTAACATTTTCACTCGCAGTATTTAACAATTATTTTCCTGTTTTTTTAAGAGTTGAACTAAGTTTTATTTTTGAGTTCTCAAATCATCCTATGCAAACTCAAAATTAGAACTCAAGAAACAATCTCCAGAAGTACATGTTTGTGACATGCATAAACACAAAGCCATCCTAAGCACCACCTAGAATCCTTTGCATTTTAGGAACAATGGAGGGAACCAGGAAGTATACAAAACTAACAATATTCATAAAAAGCCAAGAACCAGCATATCAATTGGAGCTCAGGTGCTGTGGTGGGTTTTTTTTTGCTGAAGTTCCAACCAGTTACACCACGTTGCGCTCTCTCACTGCATTATCACTCCAATTCCCTTAGTTTGCTAACTTTACAAGCCTTAAGTTTCCAGCACGTACAAAAAAACACAAACAAGATCCTGCAGTAAGACATTTGTTGCCTTTTCTTGAGAAGATGCCCAAAATATATACACTCTTAAGAAAAAAAGACAGCATATATTGAGAGACTGTACATGAGGATCTTTGATACTGAAGTGTTTAAGCAGAAAAAAACATATTAGGAAAAAAAGTTGCTCTAAATCCTAATGTTTGCACCTACTCTGGAAAAATAATGATTATCCTGCAGCAACTGACACTCCCAACCAAGAGCTGACAAAATATCTATCTGGTGTCCTACCTGACAACCCCACTGCATCAGAAATTCCCTGATAAAAACAGCTGTATTCCCTATGACTTACTATACATTGAATTTGCAGAGCTAGTTAGTTATCACTTGAAAAAAGCCAAAACAAGCTACTCTTAAAGTATATTTCAACTTAAGGAAATAAAGAAAAGTCTTAGAAAGCTTACATGTTCCTCAAATACAACGCATAGGAGTACAAATGTTTTATACACAGCCTAAATGGTATTTTAAGGAAAATCTCAGTAGTTCCTCATACGAAAAAAAAAATCAGCTTCAGTAGTTATGCCATACACGAAAACATGTTCTCCATTTTGAGACTGCCTTTTTTTTTTTAACTGTAACAGGACATGAAAACTTCAGACTTCGACATCAGTTAGAAAGCAGCTTAGCCCTTCCCTTATTAATATTTTTTTTCAATTACAGTATTTTATTTCACAGCTCAGTTAAGTATTAGATGTAACTGTGTCAGCTGTAAGCGGATTTTCACAAAGACAGAAAACTACCTTACATTCACCCTTCCCATACCCAAATCAGTTTCCAGATTGTATACTAAAACATTAAACAAACTGAAGCATCCCAAAAATGTGGTTCAAAATGTCCTGGTGGTTTAGTTTGCTTTTTTAAAAACATGGAGAGCAGCATTTCCTGCTAACTTCATTTTCCTATGCTTTTCCCCACCAAATAAAGAGCAGCTGAAGACCAAGACTCGCAGGCTTCAGTCGTAAAAATATGTCAAGGTTAAGAAACAACTGAAAATTGGATGTTATAATGGAGAACATCTGGTAATTTTACTTTAAGCAGCAATGCTGACATTCAGTTTAGCTATTTTGGAGGGAACCTTCTATGTCTTCAGATCATAATAGTCCTATTCCAAGACCATTTGGGAGATAACTTAATCTGACAGAGTAACAAGCTAAAGCGCTAACTGTGGAAATGAAGTAATGAAGAGACACAAAGAAACTGCACCAAGAAGAGAAAGGCATTCAAACCAATGCGTGATGAATGCATATGACACTCAGGATTTTTTGTTACATGTGAGTACTCTTTCTAAGCAAGATGAACATTACTCCAAAGTATTGATAAATATTTTAAAGTTACAATTAAATTTGAGTAGTTATTTTCATGCACGGTTTTAATGAAGAAAAGCAACTAATACATTTAATGGAAACATATTTATATGCAAACTTAAATTGGAAATACTACTATAGAAAATGAAGAATAGCACTACGCTGACAAAACATGCCATAAATACTCAGAAGACGAGGCTCTGAACCCAACAAAAGCTTTCACTGACCTACCAAAATTAGCAAATTTGGGTGTTTTTTTTTTTTGTTGTTTTCTTTTTAAAGGAACATTGTTTTATGACACTGGTAATACATTTATTTTTCCACAAAATATTGCTGAATTTATTAGAAACAGCTTGAATTGCTTTATGATGAGTTTTAGATAATTATATACAACATTAGATACATGGCCAATTAGATTTTTTTGAAAACCTGTAACTTGAAACAAGAATAAAACCACCTGAGGTACTGGAAAACAAAATATAGCATATTAAACCTTAAGAAGGTAAGATTGTATACCTTTAGTTAGGTAGTTCAGTGTTTAATAAAAAAGTTGTAGCATAATATTATAGATAGGTAGCTTTGAGACAACTTTCTCAGAAACTTCATCTGAAATATTTTATAGAAGAACAGAAATAATTTAAATGGGCAATTTACCCTAACTTACACTGAATATCCTTTCTAGCAGTAACATTTTCCAGTATTTATTCAATTAACGTATCATAACCAAATACCCATTTTCAGAATGACAACTTTGTCAAAGTTGGTTTTGGTGGTTTGTTTGGTTAGTTGTTTTTTTTTCCCCCCACAAGAGCAGCTGTAGTGATGTATATTTCTACACATATACATACACACACAGACTACTTTTAAGAGAACTAACATGTCCATCTAAGTTATTTTTTTCTTTACTCAAAATGACCATGAATAAATTTTCCACCAACAGGAACATAACAGCAGGAATTGATTAAAGACATACTCTTTCAGTTCGCATTTACACACACACCTTTTTGCAGTCAAAGTATTTTCCTGAAATACTTCAAACTATTGCTATTGTCTCATCCAGTACAGAAGATGATACCACTAGATTTTTGATAGGTGGCGATTAAGGAAACAGAAAGTATCTTTTCCCATAAATAGAAAACCTCAGATATACTTCATGCCTTATTAAGTATTTCCAGTGATACAACACCACTCATCACAACAGAAAATAGCTACACAGATTTTGTTGGGAAAAAAAAATGCAGTAGTAAGAGCTACTACCAAATAAAAACAAGTGCATCATATATACACAGCTTACTCAGTGACCACACCATAGATTAACTGAAAACAAATGAAAAGTTTACATACAATTGTGCACATTTAAGAGATCAAGTGGGAAAAGTATAATGTTTCAGGAATAAAATTATTTTGAAATTGCGAAATCTTTCATTAACTGCATTAGCATGTATTCTGAGGATTAAATATGCTCCAGTGGAATTTGGTAAGTGTTTTGCATAGTTAAGAAAAACAGACTATCTGATGAGATTTTACAGGGAGAGGAGGCTGAGAAAGCAGATGGCATTATCATTGTCAATACAGTGAACACAGACAATAGTAATTGCATATAGAAGTTAATTTTTACATACAGACTAACTTTAGGTAGTTGTTAAGACTGATACTGACAACAGCGAAGTTGTTTCCTGAAGTCTCTTCCAAAAACACTTCCTGGTAATAAAAAAGAGGCTGCAGACAGCAATGCATGAGAAACATTCCCTCCATCCCTTAACACAGCATGTTTTCTAAGTAAAATAACCAAGTAAATGCCAAAGTACATATGTAGTGAATACCAGCACGACACGTATAATCTGCTTATGTCAAATATATCCACTTAGATCTGCTGGGTGTATCTGACATACGCCATTCTAATACTATAATCAAAGCTAAATTAGAACTATTGAAGCATTTAAGCTATGAAGTTAAGTAGTTAATTAGAAACGCTGTGCTGTAAGAAACTTACATATGTAAGTTAGATGGAACAATCTCTTCATCACTTACACACAAAAATAAAGCCATTAAGGTATTAAAACAAAATATAGAATATCAACCCTCCGAAAGACAGGATTTGTCATATTTGCAATTAAGTACTTTTGTGCCAGATAAACAAAACCAAAACCTCTCACACACCATTTGAAATACCTTTGAAATTACTTCAAGCATGAGAAATTTAATCCCTGACATTTAATAAAAGGGTTATTAGGGCTAAAAATATTTAAAATAGTTCAAATTCTCTAAAATTTGAGTTGTCACAAAGAAAATAGCAAAATCTTTATCACTGGACAAGAAACAAGATAATGAAAAAATTTTTCTTTTTCTTAGTTTAGTAAATGGCCAAACACTTTCAGAGCACATGCAATTCACTAAGACTGGTTCCATCTTTATTTAGTTCATTGTATACTTTTTTTAACACAGACTATGGGTTCCATAATCATTTTTCAACATCAAAGCCAGACAGTAACTCATCTTGTCGTGGGCAAGAACTGACAATTACTGTGGGAGTAAGACAAGTTTAGCCTACTTCAAAAACTTCTGTAAGTAAAATATTTATTAATGCAAGAATAAATGATATGAACATAATTGTAATATGTTACTAAAGCATACAGTATTTTTGCAGCAAGAGAACAAAGTTAACATTCAGTGGTTTAAAGTCCGTGATATATTATACAAAAATGTCAGCATCCAGAGGAGTATGAAAATAACACATTAGTGCAGAGGTTTTGTGTATTACACATCTCGGAGGTTACAATGAAAAACTCAACTAGTTACAAAGAGTAAATGAGTTCTCTCCATACAAATACCCACATCTATTACTCTTTCCCAGATCTACATTTAACCTAGGTATTACATAATGCAGTTACTATAGCAATAATTTTAGTAACATTTTAAGTTCCTTTAAATTAAATTTTATTTTTTTTTACGCACAACTTCTCAAGTCAATTGCAACCGTACAGATTGCATGGGATCTCCAGAAAGGACAAAGATCTCCAGAAAGTTTTTCAAGCCTCCTAGTGAGCACTATTTGTGGCAGGGGAGAACACAGGATGACCATGAGCCAGCAATGTGCCCTGGCAGCCAAGAGGGCCAATGGCATCCTGGGGTGCATCAAGAAGAGTGTGGCCAGCAGGTCGAGGGAGGTCATCCTCCCCCTCTACTCTGCCCTGGTGAGGCCGCATCTGGAGTACTGCGTCCAGTTCTGGGCTCCCCAGTTCAAGAAAGACAGGGATCTGCTGGAGAGGGTCCAGCAAAGGTCTACGAAGATGATTAGGGGATTAGAACATCTTTCATATGAGGAAAGGCTGAGGAACTTGGATCTCTTTAGTCTAGAGAAAAGAAGACTGAGGGGGGATCTTATTAATGCTTTCAAATACTTAAAGGGAGGATGCCAGAGGGATGGGAGGAGTCTTTTTTCAGTGGTGCCCATTGATAGGACAAGGGGTAATGGGCACAAGCTTGAACATAGGAAGTTCCATCTTAACATGAGGAGGAACTTCTTCACTTTGAGGGTAGTGGAGCACTGGAACAGGCTGCCCAGAGAGGTTGTGGAGTCTCCCACTCTGGAGACCTTCAAAACCCACCTGGACGCTGTCCTGTGCAACCTGTTGTAGGTGACCCTGCTCTGGCAGGGGGGTTGGACTAGATGATCTCCAGAGGTCCCTTCCAAACTTGACTATTCTGTGATTCTGTGAAATCTCTGCTCTAAGTGCTGGGGTATTTATGTTGCATGGTATGCATGAGTTAGTCCTCCTCCATGCTGTTTATCCTCTCACTCACCTCATCTAGAAAGCTAGTAAAACACCATGAGTACAATTCAGACACTGAATAGTTAATATTATGTTCAGAATTAAAGTCTCTTGAATGAACATACACATGCTGCAATCCAGTTGGCTGACCAAAACTGAGTATTTAGCATTTGTTGGCCAGTTAGTAAACCAATCTTGCCTACATAGTGACTGCACACAGTCTTTTATTAAGAAATGTTGATACAGGTTTATATATATTTTCCAGTAAAGCTTTAATAATAAGACAGTAAAGAATCTGTGATGAAAAGTAACACCTTGTTCTCGTTGTGAGATCAAAAATTGCAGCCTACACTCCTAGACATCAGCAATACATGCTTTCATTATTATGATAATCCATCTTTGAAATTAACCGTTTAGTCTACCTTAAAAATTGCTCATTTAGTACCATTTCTTACTAGTGAAGTTCTCTGAGTAACATTAAAATAGGTGGTACAATAAATAAGAACTTTTAGGACTTTTTAATACTAAAATCAGTATTTTTTTTGTGTGTTTAGATTTTTTTTCACTTCAAAAAAAAATAATTCTCTTAGTTACAAGAATCACAAGTATTACATTTTTCAAAGGGTAACCCAGAGCCTTGCTCAACTATAACGTTCTCTTTGCTAGTACCTATATTCCAGCAACATAACGTTATTTAAAAATGTAAAGCCCACTGATGAACGAGACGGGTGCCCTAGTGGTGGAAGACACAGAGAAGGCAGAGTTACTGAATGCCTTCTTTTCTTCAGTCTTCACTGCTAAAGCTGTCCCTCACGAATCCCATACTCTGAAGGCAAAGGGGAAGGTCTGGAGAGAGGAAGATTTTCCCTCAGTTGAGGAGGACAGGGTCAGAGACCACTTGGCCAAGCTGGACATTCGTAAGTCCATGGGCCCTGACGGGATGCACCCGCGAGTGCTGACAGAGCTGGCGGATGTTATTGCTAGACCACTCTCCATCGTCTTTGAATGGTCTTGGAGAACAGGAGAGGTGCCTGAGGACTGGAGGAAGGCTGATATCACTCCGATCTTCAAAAAAGGCAAGAAGGAGGACCCAGGGAACTACAGGACAGTTAGTCTCACCTCTGTCCCTGGGAAGGTAATGAAGTGACTCATTCTGGATGTCATCTCCAAACACGTTGAAGAACAGGAAGTTTACCAAGGGTAAAACATGCTTGACCAATCTGATAGCTTTCTATGATGTTATAACTGGTTGGCTGGATGAGGGGAGAGTCGTAGATGTCATCTACCTTGACTTTAGCAAGGCTTTTGATACTGTCTCCCACAACATCCTCATTAGGAAGCTGAGGAAGTATGGGCTAGATGAGGTGACAGCAAGGTGGATTGAGAGTTGGCTGCGGGACAGAACTCAGAGGGTTGTGATCAGCGGCACAGAGTCTAGTTGGAGGCCTGTAACCAGTGGGGTCCCCCAGGGGTCAATACTTGGTCCGATTTTGTTTACTATATTCATTAATGACCTGGATGAGGGGACAGAGTGTATCCTCAGCAAACTTGCTGAGGATACCAAACTGGGTGGGGTGGCTGACACCCCAGAGGGCCGTGCTGCCATTCAGAGTGACCTGGACAGGCTGGAAAGCTGGGCAGAGAAGAACCTAATGAGGTTCAACAAAACCAAGTGCAAGGTCCTGCACCTGGGGAGGAAGAATGCTAGGCACCAGTACAGGTTAGGGGGGACCTGCTGGGAAGTAGTTCTGAGAAGAAGGATCTGGGAGTCCTAGTAGACAGTAGATTATCCATGAGCCAGCAATGTGCCATTGTCGCCAAAAAGGCCAATGGACTCCTGGGCTGCATAGAGAAGAGTGTGGCCAGTAGGTCGAGGGAGGTCATTCTCCCCCTCTACTCGGCACTGGTGAGGCCACAACTGGAATACTGTGTCCAGTTTTGGGCTCCCCAGTTCAAGAGGGACAGGGAACTGCTGGAGCAAGTCCAGCGAAGGGTAACTAAGATGATTAAGGGCTTGGAGCATCTCCCTTATGAGGAAAGGCTGAGAGAGCTGGGACTCTTTAGCCTGGAGAAGAGAAGGCTGAGGGGAGACCTTATTAATGCTTACAAGTATCTAAAGGGTGGGTTGAAGGAGGATGGAGCCAGGCTCTTTTCAATGGTTCCCAGTGACAGGACGACGGGCAATGGGCACAAGTTAGAACACATGAAGTTCCGTTCAAATAGCGGAAACACTTCTTTCCGGTGAGGGTGACAGAGCCCTGGAACAGGCTGCCCAGGGAGGTTGTGGAGTCCCCTTCTCTGGAGATTTTCAAGACCCGCCTGGATGCAGTCCTGAGTAATGTGCTCTGGGCAATCCTGCTTTAGCAGGGGAGTTGGACTAGATGATCTCTAGAGGTCCCTTCCAACTCTGAAAACTCCGTGATTCCGTGATTTAATAAATTAAAAACTGCTTCAAATTGTATTCTGGAATATGTCACAATAAACAGCACACCATGTAATTTCAGATAGAAAACTGGGGTTGTTTTAGTTGGGTAATAAATTTTAATAAATATATTGCTTGCTACAATAAAAACTAAATTGTTTTTACAAAGCAGTACTGTACAGTTAAAGCCCCAAGACAGCATAGCAACATTAAAGAACATAACCACCTTAAAATAAAAATAACAACTTATTCCATTTAAAGATGCCACAATTCTGCAAGGTTGTTTTCATTGCTAGAATTGACTTGCCAATTACCAGATTATTTACATTCGTTTGACTGAGCAGAGTATCAGCCACTGGTGATCTTTCAAAAAGCTCTGAATCTTTTTCTGATCACTGCAGTTGTAAACTAGACAAACCAGATTATCCATGTGATGTCAATAAAATATAGTTTTTTACTCAGCAGACTGCATCCTAATGCTTAAAATGCTCCTTTAAAAAAAAAAAAAAAGGCAAAAAATAAAAATGCATTTTAAAGTATAGCTGGGATTTAGAATGAATTACTAAATCCTTTAAATCCACATTATTCACCTCTAATAACCTCTGCGCTGAAGGCTTTGAGAGCTTGTTTAACTGACAAACAGCTTTACAAACCCCATGTAAATACAATGGATCAGATCTACAAAAAAGAAAGGGGGGGAAAAAAAAATCAGGCTAGCTTTCCGGGTCATTTTAATAATGGTTAAATGTTTCTTTTAAAAAAAAAAAAAAAAAAAAAAAAGAAATCCTAGAACACAGATTTAAAAAAGTAACACATTGAAGTATACAATGTTTTTCTCCAAATTCTAAACGTGCATTTTATAAGAGAACTTGAGTAAATTATCAAGTATTCAGATTAAATACTTGATGTTTCATTCAGATGTTCAGGTTTTTTAATAAAATGTTATCATGATAGCTAGAAATTTATCTAAATAACACTTAATTTTTAACACAGAAATTCTAATGGACATGATAGAGGCACCTCAGCAGTAGCTAAGCCTAGTTAATGGAACACATTACAGCTACACAGAACCCAACATAAGAGTTTCCTTTGCTATCTGTTTGTACTAGGTTTCTATCAGAACTCGTTATCAAAATGCAGCCATAAGAATTCAGGATGCAGTAATTGCTGTACATCCAAAAATCAAAATTTTCAAAATAAATTTCTCTTGTTATCTCATGTACCAACATAATTTTCATCCATACATTTAACCACAAAATATAACAGTCTTCCCAGGAAATTTATTTTCAGCTCCTCTGGACAGAAGATTCCACCTGATTTTTTTAAACACAATGTGTACATGTGTTATCAAAGGTGGAAAAGATGAAAAAAATATTTTTATATGTTAACACAAAGATAGTAAATTTAATCTCAAGGACACTGTTTTGTCAGATTAGCAGCTAAAGAGCTAACATCATTTGTTCACAAATTCTTTGGCTAATTTGAAGGTCATACTATCTAACAGCATATAAAAAAATTGACCTACTAGATTTGAAAAATTACCGCATCTAACTGATATTCAATTCAGTTTTATAAAATTTAACTTGTGACATAAACATTTATGCCAAGACATTTACCGTTTAGTTTAAAATTAAGTGATTACTAAGAAGTTTTACTGTCCTAGGATTGTATAAGGAATTTTTTTGCCTTTTTCATTTTTCTGTAGCAAAATTACACCTCCATCATATAATTTTGGGATTAGATAATGCGACCTTCAGATGAAAGCTAGAAAGCAATCCAAACAAACCAAAAGGGAGATTTTATTTTTGTGAAAACGAATGATATACTGCTGCCATAGGGACCTTAAATTGTATTGTCAAAGAGTCAAGAAACTTTAAAACACTGCAGAAGTTGCTTTAAATAGAAGCAGAGGAAGTCAGATAAATGGACCACAAAGTTTCAGGAAATTAATTTCAGAATAACTCTTAAATTACTGACCTCTAATACAAAATTATGGAAGCTGTGTACTTGTGTTTTTTCACTGTACAGAATTAAATAATCACTTTGAAAAAAGCCAATATTGTAAACAATCAGCACGCGCATTAGATAAACTTGCTTTTATTCCTTCTGTCTATTAAATTAGCTACAATTTGCCTGATATTTATTCTATTTTTGTATAATGTGTCACATAGGTAATATTTGCATTGACCTAAAAATCTTACAGAATTCAAAATGGAGATAACAAACAGCTGCTGTGCTAATTCAAAAGGTAACCAGCACTTCATAAATGGTATCATGTACTAAATGCAACAGAAGATTTTCAAATGAAAATATAACTCCACAGCCACAAATCTCTCTATACAGAGGTATATATAAAAAAAAAAAAAATCTGACTAAACACAATAAATCAAATTCCCTGAGGAAAGAAGCTCAAATCTCTAATCTCTTTTACTCAGGCCTGAAAACCATATCTGATGCATCAACATGCTACGTACAGTCCACCTGAACTTTTGCATACCTATTGTAGTACTCCCTGTAGAAAAGGTAAACACATACAAAAACCATAAATGAACACAAGACCATGTCAAATTCATAGAAAACCACTCTGATAGCACCATCATAACAAGAAGAAGCTGCTCCTATCATGGGGAAAAACATTAAGACAAATTAGACTCATCTATCATTGTTGCAGTCTTCTAAAAGCTGCCACTAAGCTCCTGGGCTACACTTCCTTTCTACAAAGACTCCAACAGACTTCATGTCAGGGGGCATACCAGCTCCTCCTAAGAGGAGGAGATCTGGAATTTCTATATCTCTTCCCACCATGTCAGACTATGCTACTGCACAAGAAACCTGTCCACATTTAATACCAATAAAATGGTAAAGTCCTTTCCACTAAAGACTGAATCCACCCCTCCTCCACCTGCTAAACCCAGCAGAGGACTGCCTCTAGGGTGCCCCCCCAACACAGACACTTATTACAGATATAAAAAGGCTCATTCATTACTAGTTTACCTGTTGAGGAGCCATAAATGAGGTTTTGCTTTTCACTTCTCTTTGAGTCAATTGACAGCTGTAAGCCAGGAGGAACAATCAAGTTCAGGTTTAAGAACTAAACAAGTTCTTGAGAAGATACAGTAGAAACTTCAAACACCATGAAGCAGCAAACCATATCAAGAAGGATTAATTTTCCAACTAAGGTGCTGAACGCATTTCAAGTTTACATTCTAACAGCCTTTACTGCATGTAAAACAACTGGATGTAGTTACAAGTTACATACCAAATATGAGGCTTTTAAGCAATTAAACACTGATTTTTCCAAACATTAACTTTCATTTTGAAAATGTATGAAATATAAAATAACATTTAAAACACCTGATACTTTACTTTCCTACATCTCTAATAAAGGGGGGGATTAAGATATATAAACTTTATACCATTCGAGTGCATTCATGCTTCCATCAATTACAAAAATAAACATTTTTTTCTTCTAAATTAAGTATTAAACTGCAAGATACTTAATCAAGATCAAATTTTTTCCAGAGAGTCCCATTAAGGAGCAAGAAAACATCAAAAGAATGTTACCGTAAAATCACCTGACAAACTGCTTGAATCAAAGGTAAGTTAATTTTTAAAATAACTTTCTTGGGACAGCAAATGAAGTATTCATGGGGTTTTTTTTGTACCAAACGAGCCATGGAATACTGCAAAGTTTTAGACTAGTTTTATACAAGTATTTATACAAAATTAAGAATTTTATGTTACTAATAAAAGCACTCTTTCAAAGTTTGCCCTTCCAAACTCTTTAACCTTCTCTGTCATTAGGGCTGACTGATAAGCCACCAGCTGTTTTTTTCTTCCTCGTGCTACAATGCATTCTCTTCCTTTTTAAGGCTAGTATACGCAGGCAACAAACAGCAGGACTTAAGCCAGCTGCTAGAATGTCACAAACATATATTTAGCTCCCATCTCATTTATTGCCATCCCTCAGTGTCAACCATTTAATGTCCCTTTTGCTCCAGTCTACTGACATTCCTCACTGAGTTGACAACACTGCGGGCTGGATCAGCAGCCAGGAGGTACAAGAACACACAACAACAAAGCGGAGACCTTATCAGTTATCAGAGACAAAAGCCATGCCTTGTCAAACACACTCAAGGTGAAAAGTATTTTAACCTTTTTTCCCCTACCCCCCGACTTCTGATCTTATTTTCACTGTTTATAAATTGTGTAATTGTTTATATAAATATTAACTTTAGATCCCTAGTGAAACAGCAATTTGTTCTTTTAGCATGTTTAATTAGCATTACTGTATCTTCACCTAACAGGACAGAAATCCTTCCATTTGTACTACATTAATTTGCACTATTTGCTTCATCTCTGCTTTCTCAATACTTTTCATACATACTAATGTAAACCGTGCATTAAAGTCACATTTGCTTCCCATTTAAGATTGTTTTAGACATTAACCCTTTTCCTCATGCCATAAGTTGAAAGAAATTCTGAATAGGGGAGTTTTAATTCCACTTCAAGTAACTATAAAATAATAGCCCTCAAAAATTAATTTTATGCTACATGTTCTGTTCGTGTAAAAACACTAATCTAATTACTGTCATATTTTGGAAATAATTGGATTTTAAATTGCTTAGAATTATCAACATAAGTGAGAAGGCTGTAAAGATAGACAAATTAACAATTTCATGGTTTTAAAATAGGAATCTCTGTTATCGTTAGAGGCCCATTTGCAATGATTTAAAGGCCCACAGTACAGTTTGGTCGTTCCCTCCTTTAAGTGGTCATAAAAACCTTTAAACAGTAATTGAAAGATTGTTAACAGAAACTCTTTCAGGAAATCAGATCCCGTGAACAATCTAATAGTAGGCATGCTTAAGTGAGATAGTGAATAATCTGTTTCATCCTATTCACTAAGATGAGGTTTTCAGAACAGTGACATCAGTTTCAATAACACCAGGAGATGAGTAAAAATTGTTCAATTCCATGCTCTACTTGGGAATCGTGACACATTTATCTAGAGAATTAACAAGTTGTGCTCTGTGTAAATCGGTCTCCAAAACCTAATTGTAGGTTCCAGCAGTGCCCTCTAAGCCTCACAGTTTACATCATTAAACTCATATTCCAATAACAAAGGATCCTCAGGATATACAGTCCAAGAACTAATTTCCATAATAATACCTTTTAATTAGATGTGACTACATGTGACATTACCCAAGGCACTTAAAGTTGGCAATTTTGCTGTAGACTACTTCCAATTCTCAGTAATTAGAAGTGAGAAAGATATGTTTAAATTGAAGCACCATTGCAGATGGGGATACTGTTGTTACAAATACTTTGCAGTAATAGAAATTCTTATACTTATGGGACAACATTCCCTTTTTAAAAATTATCAGAGAAATGTAGTCACTTTTCCTCTCGCAAAAAAGAAGTGCTGACTGAGCAGAAACAGGCTTTTTTTTATACTTAAGGTTACGCAAAGGAGAGATGCTCAGTAAACACTTCATTTCATCTTATTAGTTACTGGAACTTTGTCTAAAGTTCTGCATCCCTTTCAGGCAATAGATTTTATGCTGAATTATTCAGTGTTCTATAATTCTAGGTTCCAAAAATAAATTTATTAGTCACCTTGAAAGGTGGGAGGAAACACAGAAATTACACACTCCCAAATCAGAAGACCTTAATGCTGTATTATATAAATAGTAATTACTATTTTTTCCTCCACAATAGCACTCTCTTTGACAAGCAAAGTTAAAAAAAAAAAAAATATAGGTAAAGCAACACACCCAGCAACAGACCAACTAAACTCATGATAAAGATGCATAGTATTGTTTTGTGGATAAACGTAGGCATTACCAATGACAGCTGTGATGAAAGTTTCCATAGTCAACAAAAACATTTGTGCAAAAAAAAAAAAAAAAAAAAAAAAAAGCCTTTTATGAAATTTCTGAAGTGAATGAAAACCTAAGGTACTAAGGTATTTAGCCTTCCTAAACATAAACATGCTTTTCATTCATGTGACTGATTTTAATTACATAATTTAGCTGACTAAATTGTAATTTATAATTGCAACCAATATTAGATAATTTTTGCTTTGCTCCTTTACTTTTACACACATTCAAGCATCGGTAACACAACTGCAATCTGATTCATAGAATTAAAGCTTTACAGTAGAAACAAACTCTGATTTATATGAATTGGGGGGGGGAATCAGAATTTTTACCTAGTTTGAAACAAATCAACTTCTGAAATACCTATTTATATCTTTAAATATACTGAAAAGGCTCCAAGTATTTCAACAATCAGAACTACAAACATTCACGACTTAAACAGAGAATCATAACACTTAGCCATAGGAGCTTTGTATATTGCAATCAATTTCCATGTACCTAGATTGCACTGCATTAGATTCATTGGGAGTTGATTTACCACACTAGGTCTAGAATTTCATACCACGAAAATACTGAAACACATCACAGAAAGTAATTTATAATTATTTCATCAACACAAAAGCAATCCCCCCTCCCAGAATTTTTGAGCAAAAAACAGTAGGCTAATATAATTGGTAGTTTGCCACTCTACTACAGACTTCAGGTGATATACTTCAAGCAAGTGTAAAAGAAAAAAAGACTAGTAGCTTTCAATGTCTTTTTGCTGTTGTCCAATTATTTCTTCTAAAAAAAAAAAATCATAAATAGGTTTCTCAATGTTGACCATATTTAAAGCGAAAAATTGAACAACTCCATTCACCTTCTGAAAAGGCTGTTACACAAGTGTTCAATATACATCTAAAGCTGCCAGAATCGCTAAGTTTGCAAAATTCAAGCCTAGAATTGCAGGAGAACAGGTCAGAAATGCAGAAGATATCTCAAATTATAGCCTTCTGAATATTTCCTTTAGTACTTTAAGGTCTAATCCACCTTGTTTGCTTTAAATGAATACTGCTAAAAGCTGTTACATTACCAAACCTTAACTCTCTGCTCTACCTGTAAGAAGGTAATAAATAAAAAGAGAAACGAGGCAAAACTGAAAAGTGCCTAAAACGCGTTAGAAAGTCCAACTGGTCAGGATCATTTAAAGGTGCAAGTCTCACAACATATGCACTATAGTTATGCGCTTCAGCCAGCATCAAGCAGCACAGAGCGGCAGTATTACAGTAATAATAGCACCTTTGCATATAAAATCATATTGAATCTATCATCTTAAACGTTTACAATTACAACAACACTAAAATAGCAGCATATCACAATTCCTACCTTCAGTCTTTACTTCTAACTAGCTTTTGCTTTTTACCCAGGAGCTTTTAAAATAAGGAGACAGACAGACAGACATTACAACATTTCAACAGTTCTGTGATGATCACCACCACCACAGTCATTGCAACCAAACAGGAACCACCTCATTGAACCACAGGAAAAAGAGGCATAAGAGTTACCATAAAGTTTTGAGATGCGCTTCAGGTTAACGGGCCAATCTACCTGCCTGTAGTAACACGCACATACATATACATATCTCCTAAGTTATCTTCCATCCCTATTTATGCTACAAAGACAGAGTTCTAGATCTCTCTCTGCCTCTCATTCAGCTTGCACACCAGCTCACTCCCTAAAGAAACTGAAATCCTTCAGAAAGACTCACAAGCCCTTGTTTACAACTCCCCAGGTCTCAAGGACAACATTTGCACTTGTGGAAGAAAGAAAAAAATAGCAGCAAAATATTTGGCCAGACTAACTTGAAAAAAAATCTAAAGAGATCAAAGCCCTGAAAATACTATTTTAGTATTTGTGTTGCGTGACAGCAACTTTGCTTTACTTTTAATGCAAGCGACATTCACTTTCAAAACAACAGTAATCAGTCAAATGAGTTCAACTATAAAATTCAAACAATTAGCCTCAACAATGTAACTGAGAAGTTTAATGTTAATTTGAATAATATACCCATTATCATCGGTGCTTAAGATACATTAACAAGATAACAAATGGTCATTTCTACTAATCACAATAAACTTAGAACAGCAATACAGAGGTACTTATTTCATGCAGCATTCACATTTGTAGGCCACCTGTACTCGGCAGGGAAAAAAATAATCTGAGAAACTGCTGAATATTCAACTGTAAATCATAATTCAGTTGATGATCTTTGCAGAGCAAGCAGTTCCTGTATCACTGACAACAGGGCAAAGCCCTCAGTGTCCTTTGACACAACAGATCATAATGTTTGTAACTAAAATGAACTTGAATTTTAGGTCAGTATGTTCTGATTGTTTATAAACCACATAGCTGAAAGATATTGATCAAACTTATGTCAGTACTCTGAAGAAATAGAAGCTTCTGAAAATGCATTAATCAACCGAAGCAACTTAAAATTAAGTGTTGGGTGGATGAACGTAGACTATTAGGACAGGTGCACAAGCCTTCCCAGAAGACAGGGGGTACTATCCTACATAAGGTGTAAGAAATCAGGAAAGGAAGGCAACAGAACAGCATGGAGGACTTGAGACCTGCTGGGCAAGCTAAAGGGCAAGAAGGAAATCCACAGGCAGTGGAACTAGGGACTGGTATCCTGGGAAGAAGACAAGGATGCTGCCCAGTTGTGTAGGGATGGGGTCAGGAAGGCCAAGGCACAGCTGGAGCTGAACCTGGCAAGGGACACAAAGAATAGTAAGAAGGGCTTCTACAGGTATGTCAGCCAGAAAATGAAGGCCAAAGAAAGTGTATCCCCCCTGATGAGCAAGACTGGCAAGCTGGTAACAACAGACAAGGAGAAGGCTGAGGTACTCAACAACTTTTTTGCCTCAGTATTCACCGGCGACCTCTCTCCCCACACCTCTCAAGTGGATGGACCACAAGGCAGGCACTGGGTGAGCAAAGTCCCTCCCACTCTAAGAGAAGATCAGGCTTGTGACCGCCCGAGGAACCTGAGCCTACAGAAATCCATAGGACCTGACAAGATGCATCCCAGAGTCCTGAGGGAATTGGCTGATGTAGTTGCCAAGCCACTCCCCATGATATCTGAAAAGTCATGGCAGTCAGGTGAATTCCCCGGTGATGGGAAAAAGGGAAACATTGAACTTATTTTTAAGAAGGGTAGAAAGGAGGACCGTGGCAACTACTGACCTGTCAGCCTCACCTCTGTGCCTGGAAAGATCATGGAACAGATCCTCCTAGAAGTTATGCTAAGGCACATGGAGGACAGGGAGGTGACTCGACAGCCAGAGTGGCTTCACCAAGGGCAAGTCCTACCTGACCAACCTAGTGGCCTCCTATGATGGAGTGACTGCATCAGTGGATGAGGGAAAAGCCATGGATTTAGTCTATCTGGACTTCCGTAGGGCCTTTGACAGGGTCCCCCACAACATCCTTCTCTCTAAATTGGAGAAGTATGGATTTGATGGGTGGACTGTTTTGTTTGGTGGATGAGGAACTGGCTGGATGGTCACATCCAGAGGGTAGTGGTCAATGCCTCAATGTCCAGACGGAGATCGGTGACAAGTGGTATCCCTCAGGGGTCTGTATTGGGACCTGTACTGTTCAATGTCTTCATCAATGACATAGAAAGTGGGATCAGGCGCACTCTCAGCAAGTTTGCAGATGACACCAAACTGAGTGGTGCAGTTGACACGCCTGAGGGATGGGATACCATCCAGGAAGGCTTGAGAAGTGGGCTTGTGTGAACCTCATGAGGTTCAAGAAGAAGTTTTTCACTTTGAGGGTGGTAAGGCACTGGAACAGGTTGCCCAGAGAGGCTGTTGAGGCCCCATCCCTGGAGGTGTTCAAGGCCAGGCTGGACGTGGCCTTGGGCAACCTGGTCTAGTGGGAGGTGTCCCTGCCTATGGCAGGGGGGTTGGAACTCGATCTTCAAGGTCCCTTCCAACCTAAACCATTCGGTCCCTTCCAACCTAAACCATTCTATGATTCAACAAGGCCAAGTGCAGGGTCCTGCACCCAGGTCAGGGCAACCCCCAGTATAAATACAGGCTAGGGGATGAAGGGATCGAGAGTAGCCCTGTCAAGAAGGACTTGGGGGGTACTGGTGGATGAAAAGCTGGACATGAGCCAACAATGTGCGCTCGCAGCCCAGAAAGCCAACTGTATCCTGCATGAAAAGAAGCACGGCCAGCAGGTTGAGGAAGGTGATTCTGCCCCTCTACTCTGCTCTGGTGAGACCCCGCCTGGAGTACTGCATCCAGGTCTGGAGCCCTCAGAACAGGAAAGACATAGACCTGTTGGAGAACATCCAGAGGAAGGCCACAAAAATGATCAGAGGGCTGGAGCACCTCTCCTATGTGGACAGACTGAGAGAGTTGGGTTTGTTCAACCTGGAGAGGAGAAGGCTCCAGGGAGACCTTATTGTGGCCTTCCAGTACTTAAAGCAGGCTTATATGAAAGATGGTGACAAAATTTTTAGCAGGGCCTGCTGCGATAGGACAAGAGGTAATGGCTTTATACTAAAAGAGGGAAGATTTAAACTAGATAAAGGGAAGAATTTTTTTTTACAATGAGGGTGGTGAAACACCGACACAGGTTGCCAAGAGACGTGGTAGATGCCCCATCCCTGGAAACATTCAAGGTCAGGTTGGACGGGGCTCTGAACAACCTGATCTAGTAGAAGATGTCCCTGCTCATTGCAGGGGAGGTTGGACTAGATGACCTTTAAAGGCACCTTTCCAACCCAAAGTATTCTATGGTTCTGTAAGAGACAACTAAGCTGAGGGCAAGTAAGGTGCAAAAAGGAACTGGCTGCTCATCAACCAGCATTATTTTTCCAAAAATACTGAGTGCATATGAAAGAAAAACAATGCACACAGTTTCAAAGAAGTGTAGCAAATTTCAAAAGGAATCAGTGCTTTCACATAATTTAACTATTTTACACTGCTCTTAAGAAGAAACAGAAGAGAAACATATAAATGCTTAGAGTTGTGAATTAATATTACGCCAAAGTAACTGAAACGACTGTGTCCAACTACTGCTGTTGCCCGCTTTAAAAAAAAACAGCAGAGACTAATTGAATAAATTGAGTAGATCTATACAACAATGGATGAATGCCTATTAGCTACGCAATTTCAGAATCTCCTACACAGAGATATCTATTGAGGTAGCATTTGTGCTTTATTCTAAATCCAACAATCAAAACAAAAGCAGGTAAACAACAGTTCCTAAGCTGTGAAACAAAACACTGAAAAAGAAAGAAAATACCTAAACAGAAAGTTTACTACACAAGCTGGTATTTGTGTACAATCTTACTCTCAACAAGTTGAATCAATGACATGAAAATGCAGAGAACAACAATCATATTCCTCTGAATTACGGATCAAATTCAAATCAGAAGTGAATGCTATAAATGCAACATTACAGTAAACTTTTCCTTGACAAGTGATACACACTCTAAAATGCATTAATGAGCTAACTTCAGAAATGAGCTAACTTCAGAACCTAGAAACTACAGCTCTTTAAAAAACTAGTCCATGTTCTTAAAAGACAACTTTTTTTTTTTTTTTTATGCATTCCCAACACTTGTGGGCAGACTTATTCTAGTAATAAACAACAGATCTTTTAGTATTGAGGACATGTAAGCTGATTTTTACCTGAGCGTGATTTAGGAGAGATACAAGAAAATATCAGTCTGATATTTTGACTGGTACTCAAAACTACGTTTAATAGCAATTCAGGATAGGGCTCAGTGACTTCTTATCCCAGCAAAACACAGAGCAAACATAATTAGTGAAGATTTCACTGATCTACCTGTATGAAGTTACAGAACTAATGCTGTCCTCTGACAAGAAAGTACTGAATTACTTTTGCAAGGACAACTCCATAAAAAACAGAGTGTACGAACAGTAATATCTAAACCACAGAGCTAAGGAAGAAAAGGAAGAAATATCTAATATGCCTGTCAAAATGCTCTTAATAAGAGCATTTAATAATCTAAATTAATTTAATAATCGAAAATGCCTGTCAAAAGCTTACTGGCCACCAGATATTGGGGGAAGAGAAAAGGAAGATAGCATGGTACACCAGGTTAAGTTTCTGGGCAAAGTACAGCAGCTCAGTGTCATAGGTCTCCTTTGTCAACTAACCAGAGGAAAAAAAACTTTATAAACCTCCTCATTCTCAGAAAAGGGGTTTTCTCTATGTATTTCCTACCTCTCCAAAACACTGTACTTCTCAACTACAAACCCCGTTCTTCAGGAGTCAACTTTGAGCACTCTGAAGGGAAGATCTGTTCTTGATTTTGAATAACTGGGTGTACCTACAAGGGATTCTGATGACTAACCAGTAATTTGTCAATCCACATATGTATTTTAAACACAGCTTTACCTTGCTCTATTAAGTATGGTTTTAGTCCTTACAGATGTATTTCCGTGTTTACTGCAGTCCCCAATCCTAGCTAAAGTACACAGAATGTTAATTCACAGAAAACTACCAGCAAGTTCATCAGGTGTACCCAAGCATACCTGACCTATTCACAACAGCAAGCAAAAGTATTGTGCTGAAGCACTTCCTCCTCTCTGTATAAAACCCTTCTTTACTACTACAAACACTTGAAAGAACAGATTGAACAAAAAAACAATGAAAAACAAAACCAATATTCCACAAATCTCTCTGCCTCACAACTGCTCCTTTCATTACTTGTATTTGCACATAACCCTTGGGTACTTAGTCTTGCAAGAGCTACTACACAAAGTAGAAGTTCTGAGGGAAAACAGTTCAGCAAAAGGAAGCACAGACTAACTGACACAACAGAGTTGTAAACAATCAACTGAAACCATGCCCCCAAATATTTTTGTAGTCCATGAACTTCGGAAATTTATGCACATAAAAATGCAGAATTCTAAAACAATAGAGGGTATTAAGAAGACAGCTCTGACCAAATAAATTGCTCATTGAAAGCCTAACTCTGCAGAGACGATAACAATTGAGAGATGAGCCATAATGAAAGGCACCGTGCAAGGAAAACCAAGCATGATAGATGTTGACTACTAGGTGTTAACTTGCTCTTCAAGAAGTTCAGTTGGATACATCCTTTGCAATCTCAAATTTTGTAATTCCCTAAATTAGCCATTTTCAGTAATATTTATTCTAAAATTTTAGATATTTCATTCACAAAAAACAACAGGCATCTACAAACTAACTGTTTTAGACTAATTTTCTAGCCTTCTCTCCTGCACTTGGTTTCCTTGCACACACACTCCTCTTCATCCATGGTGTACAGAAGATGCCCAAATGTCTAGCACTAGCTGTTAATGTCAGATTAGAGGACTCATACTCTTAGGAGTATGACCTGTATAGTGACTTAACAAGAAAAATAATCCACTACTTTCTACTAAAAGCATCATATACATGCTGGACATCACTAAAATTTTAATCACATGATGTTAATTTGAAGAAGTTACTAATACAAGCATCACCATAACAAACTGCTATTGTGACAAATACGTTCAACTTGCTTATCAGTGCCAGATGCAACTCATTTCTGCTCCCAGATTTCTGAATTTACTTTGAAAAATATTAAGAGAAACACTGTCCCTACCCAAAGCAAGTGCTATTTACTTAGTCTTTACTTGTCTTGCCTCCACCCTATCTTTTTTTTTTTTTTTAATTTACACACACAACAAAGTATCTGCAAATAGTTAAAGAGCAAATTTTGAAAGAATAAAATGGGAATAAGAGTATTAACAGATAAATAACTAGATAATCACCTAACTTAATTGCACTCAATGCTCGAAGAGTTAAATGGGGAAGAAATAACTCTCCCAAGGATGAGATATGGACCAAGTTCACCAGTACTGCTGAGACTGCAAGATTACAATCAGAAACTAAAGGACAGGGGGTTTATCTCAAATATATTCTAGACTGTCTTCCATCCTTTTGCCTCCGAGGACAAACACGCTCTGGAGATTTGACAGGCTTATTTCTGAATAAAATTCTGACAGTGTATGTCATCTTTCAGCAAGGTGCTACCAAAAAAAAAGTAAGCTATTAAGTGTGAACCAGAGCTTAAAAGAAACTTATCTTTCAAAAGGTGAATCAGATGGTCAGTAAGGAAGGATATTCAATAAAACACTAGATAGAAAGGGTAAAATAGCTTCATACAAATATCAATGCATGTCTCTGTTTTATTAGCATCTAAACAAACGGGACACTTCTCAATGAATCCATTCCCTTAGCATTTGCAACCAGAGTGCATAAATCCTCTCATAAATATATAAAGTTCAAACTCAAAATTAACTTTTTGCTCCCTTTACTTCTACTAGAATGTTTTTCCAAATATCTCATTCAGACTGGAAATCAGTAATCAAACTATTTTTGTTCTTTCATATACATTTGAACTTGTATCAGTAGTTAACCTTTTGTTGAATCTTCTTTCAGCCCTCTTGGTACTCTGTAGTCCAAATTTATACACAGATACACGTTACAGTCTCTCTATCCTTCCTATTGCAAGGGTAAACAAGGCCAGCTCTTTTAGCCGCCTTCCCTGTTTACCACTAGGGAATGAAGAGCTTAAGTAAAAGAATCAGAACAATAAATAAAGATGATGTTATCATTTTCCTAATGCATATTAGGGATGCTATTAAACTCTGATATTACCAAATTGAAAAAGGATTTAAACGTTTTGTCAGCAAGTTCCCCATAGTAAAATGAATCCCTGTGTTCATCGTTCTGTTGTACTAATTAAACAGTTTTAACTAAAATGGTCAGAAAGTACGCACAAGCTGTTTATCACTGCTGGCCTTTGAGCTTCAGTATACTCAAAGGACATGCTACTTTAGATGCGATAATTACTGAGTTCTTACATTTTTACTGAAGAGGCACAGAAGAGTTCCAACAGAGAATTTCATATTAATCAGAGCTAACAGGGTACTTATTAATAATAAAGCCATGATTATAATAGAAAAACATTTATTCAGTCCAACATTTGTAGGTACTAATTCCAAAAACTGTTTAAATTGATATCAGACAGAAAGTTTAGTCTCAGCTCTTTAGGGAAATTCAAGAAAATTAATCATTTATCTGAAGCATAAGAAATGCTAAAGACTATTAACTATTCACTCACAAACAATAGCATATCCTCCATTCTTCTGCTTCCTACAAGCTCAATAATTTTACTGACATCTTTTCTTTCTTTTTTTTTCTTTTTTTTTTTTTTTTTTTTTTTTTAACTCTGATGGAAGATATTTCTCCATGAATTGGAAATGCCTTTAAACCGTCATACCAAGTCTTAAATGAGCATACAAAGATTTAACTGTATAGAAAACACATTTTTAACTGAAGGGCAAATTACGGACAACTAATGGAATTTAATCTTCTGAGTGCCTTCTGCACAATTTCCCAAGTTTCAGGAGCACATACATGGTTCAGAAAAGCTAAGTAGTTCAAATCTCAGTTTTAAGACTAAAATGCCTATAAAAATCTAACACCTTCAAAGGGTGCTAGAAGAAAATAATATATACAAATATACACAACTGCATTACCGTAGCTTGCAATTGAAAAACAATGAGCCAGAAAGCAGACCACCCAACAGTTATGCAATTTATCACATTGTGATTACATCAAGGAAAAAAGCTCCTTATTAATACAACATACCAGAGAAAATTAGTTATCCTTTAGGAAGACTTTTTTGCATGTCTTCTACTTACTAGTACAGAAGTAGAAATGCAGACTCCACACAGTCTACAGACCGTTTCTGACAATCTTTTTTTTTGAAAGTTGAACCTTGCATCAACTATGGTCTTAGAATAAAAATTAGAATTAAAATACTCAGTAGGCACTCCTTCAAAAACCTAAATTATTAAGAGATTATAGAGGATTTTATATATTTTTTTTAGCCTTGTAATTCAATTTTATATATTATTTCTTTTGTGTAGGTACTCAAATTACAGTCAAACAGTAATATCAAAATGATATAAGTTATGAAAATTCACTGTTTCATCTTTTATACATATATGTGTATATGTATGTTTTATATCTGTGTATATAAATATAAGTTTGTTTAAACTTATGGCAGACCATTATTGTTTATGCCCCACAATTAATTTTAGATTCTGTGCACAAAATGGCACTACAATGCTATTCACTATTCACTACAGTCAACTAATCTATATGTTTATAATTATATGCCAAAAATATTTACCAGAATAAAAGTTTATTAGAACATCATAAAAGTGTTTCAATTTTTTCCCCGTTATTAAAAGTATTACTAAATCTACATCAGAAAACAGTCTCTGGTCACTCTTCTTTGACTAATCTTTAAGTTTATCCATCTTCATGTCTTTGTAAGTTATACAAGTTTGTCAGCTGGAAGAGAATGATGGCAATAGAAAGAACTAACTGGATTTATCTGACAAACTCACTCTGACAGTCTGCACAGCACATCTTCCCTGTATCTGATAACAATTAAATCAATTGCTAGATAGGAGTAAGAAGTTTCATGGAACACTGTGTGATTACAATGAAATTAGCTTTACAGGTGAAATTAATCTTTACAAGTGAATTGTACAGTTTTTTTCATGATAAGTTGGAATCACTGTACTCCAGACCTTCTAAACGCTGTACTAGCCTGAATGCAAAGCAGGTTATTTAATTTCTAACTTGCAGAAATATGTAATGGTATATTCTAGTTGCTCAACTAATTATTGAGGCTGTGCAGATCCCATTCTGAGCAGCTAGGAACGAATACAGACAACATGTAGACAGGCAGGAGAACAGAGAACGCTGTGCTTGGGTCCCCAGTGAAGTTTGAACTGACACATACCACCACAGTGATAGAAGCTGAAGATTTTCTAGCAAACATCACACATCTCAAAAGAACCAACTGCCTTTTTATTCCAGGTCACATGGATACAAATCACAAGAATCTCCAACTTCTGAATCTGTAAGCGTTTGTTAAAATAAATTAGTGACCACTACAAGACCATTCCCCTGGAGGCACGCAAAGGGCTAGCAGTAGCTAGAGAAATCGTACACCCGAAGTTACACAAGTGCTTTGACAGTAACTAGAGACAAACTCATTCCTCCTTATTTACCCTATATTTGACAGTTAACTGGCAGTGAAGAGGCTAAGCTACTACACTCTTGATTTCTAGAAGAAAACCTTAATAATAAATATAGGAAATCCACCCCCTTTTTCTTCCTCCTATCTCATGGATCCTGGTACAGCAAGCATCAAGTTCTGTAAAAACTACAAACAATAATTAAGGCAAAACTTTGCAAAGGATACATTGTCGAGTGATAAAACCAAGATTTCACTAACTAAGCTATGTTTTAAAAAGCCAATAAGCAATATAAATCTAAGATATATACAGATATTTAAGCACAGAACTACTTACATTGCTTTATGGAACAATTGCATAGCACAGTTCCACTAAAAAAATCTGTAATTCCAAGGAGTTTCAAAAGAATAACTGGCTTTGGTGTGGGGCTATGTATGCATGTATGTATGAGTACATATATGTATACAGATATGCACATGCATATATTTAATTTGGCAGAAAAACAGAAGGGAAGGGGAGAGAGATGTCCTTACTGCCAACGCAAATTCTTTGAACGCTTTTCCCAATACAGGTATTTTAACCCAAAAGCAACAAAACAACTGTGAAAACTGAAAAGGGAGAAGAGAAAATTGTCTGAACATTCTGATCTGAATAATGACTTGCACTTAATTTCCTTAATGGAGTCTGGCACAATGAGGTTTTATTTAGAGGCCTGTATGTCCTAAACAGCATTAAAATAATAAAGCTCAATTTGCAGAGCTTAATCTAACTAACAATACAAAGAAAAGTCAGAGAAATACACAGGTGTTACTCCCGTTTTTTTGCTGTTCCATACTCTCTTCCACTTTATACCACCTCAGTGTGCAAATGCCTCACTTGGACCCCGCATTCCTCCACTGCAACAGGACCTCTAAATTCTATTAGGGACGAACAACACAATTTCTTATTTTGTCAGTGACCAACAAAAATGCTTGGGGTAGATTTTGACAGGACTGTTTTTCCCCAAGTTGTTTTAAGATACCATTCACACTACAGGAGTTCTAAATACTTCTTCTAGGTAAATGAAACCATTCTTCCTCAAAAAGGTAAGCGTACAATAGAACGGAACACCCAATGGAGAACGTAACATTGGCATGCAAGCAAGGACCTCTGCTTAAGGGGGGACAGTGAAGAAAAAAAAAAAAAAAAATCAATCCAAAGAAAAAGACATTTCTATATATGCAACAGAACTAGTTACACACATATGGGACAAACAGCAACTGAGATTAAGTACAGTCTCTAAAAGGTCTCTAAAGGGTCTCTAAGGGTTCTCCAACTGACTTTTGGAGACACACTAAGAGGAAAAAACACTGTCCCAAGAACTACTTCCCTCATAAAACTCACTACACAGTGTCCCAGGACTGACAGGACTGAATGAACAAAATAATTCAGATCTTAGATGTACAGCTTTATAATCCATACTAGTTTGGTATTTAAAACAACCTTCTTCCACTCACACTCACTACAAATCAAGCCACCAAGTGGAACATAAACTACTTCCCTAAGAAATATCTTTTTTAAAAGCAGTTCAGCGTGATCCAAGGGTAGCATCACATGAAATTTACACTTAAAGACAACCACAAGGATCAAAAAATAATTTAGGGACTAAAAAGATATACTTACATCTGGATATTCTTTTACAGGCACATATAGTTTCTCTTGTAACTGTACAATAGGTCCCACAGCATCTGGTAATTCTGCACTTCTCTTCTCCGTACTACCATTTAATGTGTCGTTATACATGTCTTTCCGTACTCTGCTAATTTCTGTGGGGGGAAAAACGTATATTAGGTATTAAATACAGCAACAGATTATAATCTAGCATGACAGTCTTCTCTTTCTAATCTTTCCCAAATCTTAATGCCATTTTCTTCCTCTCTTCATGAGCATTATGGTAACTTGAAAGGAAAATCTACTCTGGTTTTGTTTAGGTTTTTAAGATTGTTTTGGGGTTTTTTTTGTTTGTTTTTTTTTTTGTTTGTTTTGTTTTTTTTTCTAATTGCAGCATCCATCTTAAATGTTTTCTTCATGTCTGTAAATTTGCTGCCTACTCATCCTGTTTATGGAATTCAGCTATTGAAGTAAAAACTATGTGAAGCTCCTTAAAACATTTACAAGATTTTTCACATCATTTAAAAGGTCTATAAATACAGTTCTCATACATATTTTTTATAATAAAGCATCTACAAAGCAAAAAAAATAGAAATCTGTACCTAACATAAAAAATACAAAAATGTTTCTATACAGTACTATTTGCTAGTTATGAGATTAACTATAGCATTTGGAAATGAAATGCTGCATCTTTCAGCAGTACGAAGTCTGACAACTCAAGGGTGCAGTTACTGAGCACATAGTGTGACAACAAAGTAATAAACATTGTTCTACTGACTACCCCCAGTGAGATAATGAAAAAATGAAGACAAGTATGGTATCAGAGACCTGGGCAACCTCTATATACACCCAAAATTCCTACTACTTCATCGCAAAGTAATGAAAAACTCCTCCAAAGCATCAGGGAACATCACAAGTGGACTTACAAGTACTGTTTCTACCAATTAAACCTGTATTACCCACACCTTGAGGTATTTACTTGCAAGATGTAGTTGAGTAGTTATAAACAAGGTAGTTAAAAATGGATAATGTGATTCAAATCCAGGTTAGTTTCACTAAACTGTAACAATCTGAGAATGGACACAAAGCTTTCTCTTAATTAACCAAAAAAATGAATTTAACAAGAGCTTCTATTTCATTTCTAGAACTGTAAACTGGTATTTGAATTGCTGCTATAAGAATAAAACCCCCCACGTTTTGTAACTTACAGAACCCCAACTAGTATAAAATTTTCTCAGTGAGTTTATTCCAGTACAACTAAAGAATTATTTGAAATGAATGTATTAACCAAGTTCCAAACTGAAAAATAACATTTAAACAGGCATTGTTCCCAAAGCATTAAGACTTATGACAGTGTGGGCTGTAAAGCAGAAACAGACTTCAATAATTCCAGTCTTTTACTTAGAATTGTCACAACTGCTTTCAAAATCTTCAGAATTAAAATGAAACTGAAAACAGAAATTTTATGTTTTCATCTGACCACAGGAAGCCACAGAAACGAGAAGTCACTTGAAACTCTAGCAGCAGACAAGAGATTAATATAACCTCTGTTTCATAATCAATTTCTTCTCTGGCAAATGATTTATAGCTGAGATTTCACCACCTGAAAGGCTAGAGAGGAAGAGGAGAGCATCAGAAACGATGAAATCTCTGAAACGCAGCAGACCTAATTTTCAACCAATATAGTCTGAATTAATTCTAACAAACTTACTCTGCATATTCAATAAGTTCTTTCTCCGCTGGAAACTGACATACTCAATCGTGTATACTATATAATGATTTGGTGGTTAACACCTGTTCAGAATGGAGAACACAAATTTTGTCATCATATAATCATAGCTCAAGGAAGAAGTCCACAGCTGCTGCTACACTGACAATTTTGGCAACGGACACAAAATCCTCAGAACTACAAGTAGTATTTATACTGGCTTCAGTATATAAAGAAATTCTTTAGCACATCGCTTTGAACAAATATTATTATCTTTTGGCAGACGTTGTTTCCTTTTCATTCTCTTCAGATTTTCCATTAACGTACACTACACTGAAACAAGCTAGGCAGTCTGCTGGAATACTGAAGCCTAAGTAGCAACACGGTCATTTTTATTTATATTTGGCAGCTACAGAGTAGTTGCACTGAAAATTTCATTTTAAATTGTATCTTTCATGTAGAATATAATCACTAACATTAGATACCCTAGTTTTCACAGGAGAGAAAGAACACTTATTTTAATCTTTCCCTTGCAAATATTCGTATGTCACATTCGTGACACTGTAGAGCCAAACATTCCAAACACACATAGATAGTGTGATAAGCTCACTTGAGGACTACTGCTGAATTCTGGCTTGTGTGAAACCTAAGCCACCTATCACTCCCCAAACACTACACAGACGCCTACCAACTCAGGATTTTCTACTCCACTACAGGACCAGACACCTGAAATTTAGTTTTCTTTGCATACAGAGGTTATCATCTACTCTCTTTACGTTCAAGCATCAGTAACAGTGACAAACATCAGGACAGGGACAGTCAGCTACATCAACTCAGCATTACCATTGCCTTCTCAATTGCTACTGTTTCTTCTGCTTCTTGGCATTTTATCTTCTTTCTTGCGTTAGATAATTTCACTACAATCTCAGCAGAAGCATTCAGAAGCAATAGGTGAAATAACAAGCATGTATGCCCAGTTCTCCTTTAACTGTTGATCATGTCTCCAAACTCCCTTTCTGTATAATACACTATCTAGTAACCTCTCTTTTCACTTATGTTGTATTTGGCAGAACCAAAGGACTACTGCTTAAATTATAAAATAATTAGATCAAATCTCCAGTTCACTGATTCTGTCTCACTTCTAACTCTGGATAGAACACAACCTATCTTCCTTCCCAACTTTTAGCCCAGCCAGCCACAAGCATTCTCCCAAATAAATAACTTCAAGAGCTGCGTATCTGCTTAATACGAATCCTGGGTTCTTCCAGATTCTGCTGAATCTTTTTACGCATGTTCAAGATCTTTTTTTTCTTTTATGACTAACAGCAGTTTTGTACGATACCCGCCTCATGTTTAATCACACCTCGTGTGTCAGCAAGAGTCCATACAAAAGTATGAATTTTGATCACATCTTTCCTTTTACCATCTCCATTAAACCAAATTCAAGCTTCTAGTCTCTTGAGTATCTTGCAACTTTGCCACTCACTCAAGAGTTACGTGTATCTACAGAACTATCTGCTACTGTATTTCCAGCACCTCCCTCAAGAGTTTAACAGAAGTGCAGTAAGATTCCAGAAAGCCTCAGCAGCAGCATGTTAGAAAAGCTAAAAGCTCTACTCTTTCAACTCTAGAAAGTATCCATTTTATTCTGTTCTGAAATACTTAAAAATACTGTAAAATCTCAGGATAGAAGTAGTACAAAAGTAGGAAGGTTGCATCCCCAAAGCACACCTTTTTATTTTTTGCCATTGAATCCACACATCACTAAAAATAAGAGGAACCCAAGCAAACAGCCTTTTATTGACATTTATTTCACAACATTTCTTACACACTACCAAGCAGATGTCTCATCTTCCTTTTCCAAAAGCTTCTTTAGCATGTCTCATGAAATCACACTTCCCAAGTTCATTTGCAAGGCTTTAGCTCCTCCACATTTACAATTCTTTACAAATTCTTCCACCATGGTATGTCACAGGAAGACAACTGATTTAAAAATAAGGAAGCTTTACTTTCAAAGTGAATATCTAAGTATAGTTTTAACTACTTTACCTCTATCTTAACACCACAGTGGTAATTATGTTCTATAACACTCTACGGATTTAAAATATAGTTAAGTAAGGAGAGATACTTAATTATAATAATAGATATAGCTAAAAAAAGTATACAGCATCTTCACCATCCCTCTAAAACCTGTGAGGTCTGCAAGTGTGGTAGTGGGCCTCTCTTTGAAAAGATCTAAGGACCCATCTCTACTGTAGGTAGAAGCATAAACTCCTATGAAGAATTTAAAAATCCACATTGTTCACCTTTAACGATACTCTGGTCTGTATGCTGGAAGTAATAAGTTTAGCAGCAAATGACAAATTTGTCTTGCTCACAGCAGGGCAATGGAGGAATAGAATAAAAAAAAAAGTCAAACTGATTTCACTATAATTATCTTGTTCCACCTTAACATGGCATGACATAGTCACCTATGGTGGCATTGGTAAACATTCCAGTCCAGGAGAACATTTTTCTGTCTCTGTCCCTGAAAACTATGCTAGTAATGTAATCTTTGCTTTCCTCCTTCTACAGTATTTTTCAATCTAACACATTTCTAAGACATGATCTGAAGCAGGACACACTGTTTATTCTGACTACATTTGCCTACAAAGATGTACTTTGATTTCTTCGTGACACTTAATGATAAAGTATTCTTCCCCCGAGCACCTGAAGGACTGCGTTCAAATGAATGTTTGTCATCACATTAAAAACCACCAAGAAGTTACTGCTTTTCAGCTGTCAATTATCATTACCTTCGAGGAAGTAAGATTCTGCACATGTGTTTAAGACTGTTGGATTGCAATGTAAAATGGGTTTACATAAACTAAGCATACTCAAAGTAGGAAATCACTGAAAAGGTTCAAACTCTTCCTCTCCCATCACTTTCAGAGTTGCAAACCACCCTCACTCCCAGTGCCTGTAGCTTTAGAACTTCTCCTGATGAAGGCCTCCTTCTAAATTATTTATAACTTCTTTTGAAAAAGAAGCAGACTCGGACACTGTTTTAAAATCAATGCATTCCTCACTGCAGTTTAAACTAGAACTAAGAATTTGAAGAACTAAAACAAATCTTTTGATGTTAACAATTTGCTCCAATTTAGCTACAGCCATTTAAACAGAGCTAAACCAATGCCACTCTCAGCCTATGTTCCTTTCCTGTCTAATACAACGTTAAGTCATCAATGCACACAGAATTTAATTCTTTAAACTGAATAAAATAAGCAGTGTTTATCTGTCACAGAAGAGCTACCTATCTATCATTCTTGATTTATACAATACACAGCAAATGGGGGTGGAATAAAGCAATAGCCACAGTCAGCAAGAGATCTGGAATGTAATCAAAATACTAACCATCTGACAACACCAGTCAGCACGCTTCCTTAAGGAAGCAAAGCACCACACTCTTAAAAATTCTCAATCACAACCTAGTTTCCATGTGGGGGGAAAAAAAAAATGTTATGAGGAAAAATTTTTCAATTAAAAATTTAAGAAGTATGGTGAGAAAAACAGTTATGTTCATATAGCTAAAAATCTACATGGTACTTGGATCTCATAGATACATAGAACATTCGGTTTCAGTTTTCTACTATCACACAAAAATCTACGCCCGAAATATCAGTGACACCAGATTTTTTGTTTGATTGTTTGTTTTTACATACAGCATAACTTTATGTATTTTGACAGGAAAAGTTAATTCTTACAATAAATTTGTTTCTTACAGACTATGGCACTAAAAACAAACATAAATAATGCCTTCAATATTTCCACAATATTTTTGTGAGAAGTGAAAAATTCTATAACTATCTATCAGAGATGACTTTAGTAAGTCCACTCAGATTCACAAGATCAGCATGCACTGAGCTGAGGGAGGTAGGGAGAACAACTGATTCAAGTCCCTTCTCATTCATTACTACTAAGAAGTTTAATGTTTTTGTTTTGTTTTTTTTTTTTTTTAATGTGAAATGCAACAAAATGCATGCAAAAAGTTAATATTTTTATAAAATATTTTTACTTCATACAGCTGCTGCTGAATCATCAATTTAGGAATTTAAGAGGTACTTTTAAGCAGCAAAATACATTTTTTCTAATTCTTTTACAATCAGGTAGGTCCCCAAACTAGTAAATGAAGGTGACAAACATTCTAACATACAGAAATACATTTACCACTTCAGAGGATCCAAATCTGGATCCTACTGAATATGGATCCAGGGTTTACCCAGGCAGACAATCCATTCCATGTTCATTTACTAATTGATTACCCATCGATTAGACAACTGCAACTAGATACCAGTTAGTTTTATATAATACAGTTTTCAAACAGCATCCAATAATATTGTAAACAAAGCACCTGAAAATATAACTAAGAATGGCAAGAAAAGCAGGAAGAGTATATAACTATTATATTCTGCTCTTACTGAAAAATCTCTAAAGACAGGTGGATTCTAACCTCTCTTGAAAGTGTTCTGAAGGCTAACACAGAGCATGTGCTCAAACTACAGGATCAACAATGTGCTGATGTTCACCCCCTGCCCAAAAAGAACCTTGTTGACATAGGATGTACCAAATTTAAATAGAACCTTTATTATAAAAAACTAAAACAAGAACCAAAACTATGTGACATTGCCCCATTTATGCACTAAACCGATCAACGCTTTCTCTCGGATCAAAAAGAATCTGTAAGTTCTGGACTGAGACTATGGCATACAAGTCATACAGCAGTGTCACACACCCCACACCCCCCAAAAAAGTGTTTGCATTTCAAATTTCAATTCATCTTTTAATGCCTTGGAAAAACTCTAGTTTCTTCTCCTTTGTTCCTCTGAGCCCAATCTAGCAGTACACTTTTGATGATTAAACTGTCAGTCCAATGATAAGTGGGCAGCACTTTCAGCAATTTGTCAGCACACTCAGCATCAAAATTCAGTCATTTCTTTTTGCAAGAAGAGCCTGCAAAACTCCTTCTGTTGCGGGCAGTTGTAAGGTTTGCATCAAATTGACTTCAAAACCAAATAGAGCACGCTCATCTGTTCTCTTTGTGTAAATGTCAACAGAAGGCTTTTAAGTGCTTTATTATTGGTGGAACATTGCAACTCATGTGTTTTCTAATCTAGCAGCTTTAGTATGCTTACTTGGCAAAGAAATAGTTGTTTTTATTCATCACAATTTTAACAGTCTTCTCTGTTAACACCAGTGCTGTTTGCTACTATTGCTGATGCAGCAGAAATAGCAATGCTAGGAAAAAACAAGTCATTTTTAATATTGTGCCACATGGACCTGTACCCTGCATGCATCATCAGTATACAGACTAAAACATTGGCAAGCACTTACTCTACCCACCCTCTGCTATTAATCAGTGAAATGCCTGAGCACCAGGCAAATATTCCTCTCATCTTTCCTTCAGAAACCAACACAGAGTAAAAAAAAAAAAAATAAAATTTAGACAAACATGATCAAGCATCAAAGCTGATAGACAGTCCACTTCTGACAAATTTTCATACATCAGCCGTTTTAGTTTAGAGCATGACATTGAACTCTGACATAATTAACTGGCAAATTTAAAACAGTCATGCATTTGTTTCCACTCACTAAAACTTGCTTTTACATTATTTAATACAATGGTATGTCAGAATGGGCAGAACGGGTCTGATCAAAAGTCTATCAACCCTGCACTACATCTGACAGTGGCAATCTGCATTCACTTCAGAAAATAATACAAAGAAAACTAAATACAGTCTCCCCATTTTCTTGGTAAACTCAAAAAGCAGTACATTTGAGATGAAGTCCTGTGTATCCACATATCCCAGTACTACTCTCCAAAAAAACCTCAAAATCTTTAGCATAAAAATCAGTTTAGAAGTTCCTAAAAGGATAGCCAAATGAGTCTTTCATCAGTCTACTCGGTACCTTCAATTAACATCATCTAGCAACTGGCATACAGTATCCATCCAGACACAAACGAGTATCTTTGTAAAACTGAAAGCTTCTTGAGGTGAGTAATGAGCTGACAGACAAAAAACAGTACAAATAAATTAAACTTTTAAGAGTCAAGGATAATTGTTTTAAAAGTCAATATTAAAAATCAGGAAAATTAATCCAGAATATTCATCCCTCTGTTAAGTCTCCGCATTCGACCAAGCTTACACAATAACTCAGTTAAAGTAAATTAACATATACTGTTCTGCTTGTTACAAAATTTCCTTACAACATGGGCTAGATTACCAGTGTCAAACTCTTGAAAACATTTTTCCACTAGTAAAGTCCATCAGCACAGCACAACTGCTGAAGCAGATTTGGTAGCTCACATTCATATGAGGCTTAATCGTTAAACTTTCAAAAATCTTCTACTCTCCCTCTTTTTAGCAGCAAGTTGCCCCCAAATACTTAGTTACAAGTAGCGCAGTTATGCATACATCAAGCTGCTAAATCTATTTGAGGTTTTGTTTGTTTGTTTTTTCCATACCCCATAGCATGAATCAAATGATTGGCAGCTAACTATAATAATAAATGACTTGGATATCTTTGATGGGGGAGAATCAGCAGTAATGCAATTCTGTACGAACTACTAACACGATCAGAAAGATGAAAGAAAGGAGTCATCCATTCCATGAGATTTAAACAACATTATTTGTTGCTATTTAAAAACATCAGCATAACACTATCAGCTCAAACAGACAGAACTTCCGTGGTTTTAGTTCCTCAGGTGTGTATTTTTTAAACAGAAATCTTTTACCTCAGTTTACTATCCAATTTTGAAATTGCTTTTCGTGAACAATGCAAATTGATGGGTTTGCAATGGACCTTCTCTACCCTGACACTATTCCACGCTCCCTACATTTACATCCATCCATTCACAACACAGTCAATTACTATCCAATTTCTAGAGATATCTTCAGCATATGAAATAAATTTTGTTTATGTTAAATAACTATTAAGTCATGTAATGGGAGGCTCTCCAGTTGAAGCCAGAAAGATATTCTCTCAAAAAGTACACCAACTACTTCAGAAAACAGTCGCCTAATTCATATCAGAATCCTCTCAGTATCAGCAGTCACACACCCCATGCTATCCTGTCAGAATGAGGAAGGAGTGACGAAAAGTAAAAGGGCAAGATGCTATTTTACAACCTTTAAAACAAAACAAACTAATTTAAACAAATTCCTGGCTGAGACCCTCCAAAATAATCAGTTTTGAAGTTTAATGCAGAATTAAAATTCTGATGGAGCTGTCTAACTTTCAGTTTTGGTTATTCTTGGAACTGAGAGGAAATCAAATACCAAAAATGACAAAAAAAAAAAAAAAAAAAAAAAAAACAACAAACAACCTACTTAAAGAACTAAAGAGCAGTACTATTAGATTCTTTCCTGCTTTCCAAGGGTGCATCTTAACACTCACCATTTACAAAGAAAAACGTAAAGCGTATGCAGGTTATTTTCTTAACCTTTTGGAAACCATCTACAACCACCCTCCACAGAGTTAGCAATTACAAGAAAATATTCCATTGCTTAATGTACTCTTTGTCTTTTGTATGAAAAGAGCAAGGGCACATTTTTGCTTCCATGGTCACCCAAAAATAATTAACTGTCCACTAACATGGTGATGCCATGGTAGTCTTCTCCCTATTTTACTAATTGTTTTAAGGCCCAAGTAAGTTTCCTGCATCTTCCACATACAAAGGCCACCTAAGGGAACACAAAGCTTTGTAGCTAATATAAAGTACTTCAGGAATTGTAGGAAAATGAAGATGCACATCCTATGTCCTCTGTCAATTTTTCACATAGCTTTGTATCAGTCTTTTCCTTGTCATAAAGCTGAATCTTCTACAGTATATGCACACAGTGATCGCTTGATACATTAAAAAAAAAGATAGATATCTGGACTATACATAGTCAATGAGTTAAAGGAAAAAAAAAAATTCTTCAGCATTAGCTGATTAGTCATGAAGAACTGACATCATGCATTCCTTATTAAAAAAAAATACTATACTGCTATTGAGATGCTGATGAAGACACTTTAAAGTCATAAAAGCCTGGATTTTGGCACTAAGTTTGTGTACCTCTGACATCTAAAAAAAAAAATGTGATCACTGGTTATCAACCAAGGAATTTATTTTATACTACAAGATACGAAATACCAAAAACTGAGAAAGCAAACGACTTAGTTATAAGTGGACATCTCTAATTCTAACCAGGTAGCATACCAAAACAAAGCTATCCCAGCACTTGTAAAAGCAGTGTCTCTACATATACGAAGTACTCTTTCATAAGAGGCTGACCTGACGGCTTTGATCACTTCAACTGGAGTCTAATCCATTTGAGTAGGACTGACTAGTTCCTCTCATTCCCAATTTACTTTTTTTTAACTGATCATGTATGACGGTAATACATTCCCACTTTTAAAGACACTGCTCCCTATCACACGGTATTGTTTTACAGGCTGCCCTACCCTGTCTCTGTCAGCATTTTATTCACAAGACTGTGAGAAAGTAACAATTTTTGGTCAACGAATACCAACACTGTCATCAACAAGTGAGTCATCTACCACATAAAATACATTAACTATTGCACTGTTCTGACATTAAATACATTATCAACATGCATTGTGCAACTTCAAACTAACTTTTAAGTATCAGAAGACTTCCCAGAGTTAGGCAGTACATAAACAAAATCTCTACTTAAATCACAATCTCAATTTAAGCTACAGTGTTGCTTATGCATTTGGTTAAGAAATTTGGTAACACAGCTGGCCAAACTACAGGCCTAAATTAAGTATTACACATCTGTGTTAAAAGATTATACATGTCCAACATATGTTTCAGCTTATATTTAAGTTGCAAAGCTTAATTAGCACAGACATCAGTTCTTAATATAGCAGTAGTCAAATATTCCTGAATGTAACAAACTAACCAATTTATCCATTACATTGTCGATGAATCGAGTTGTTTTAGATTTGCCTTTAGTAAGCAGAGAAGACTTCAAAGGAGATAGCCATCAAATAAAGTTATAAACCTTGAACAAACACAGAACAACAAATTTTATTTAAGCTTGGATTTCAAAACAGGTCATGCTGATAGAAGTAATGGAACTTGTTGGCAAAATCATCTGAACAGAAGCCGCCAAAAATTAATGTTGGAAAGAGAATAACTGGAAACTCCCAAGTTGAATGTACAATAAGCAGACATGTATTCATGCAGGAAAAGGCTCCAAAATTTAGTTCAAAAATAAATATTCCAGCTAGACATATTAGTCAATTTGTATTACTATGCCAAATTTCAGAAATGTTGGAGAATGTAAAATACCAGCAGGAAAGTCTGTAAAGCATATTACTAGTTTACCAAAGTTACACAGTGCTAGGCTAACATAGTAACTGTGACAGCATTTAAGAAAACTGAGCAGTGCTAAGTTGAGTGTCCCATGCAACACACTGCATGGAATTTAACTAAAGAAATGGTGATTCCCAGAAAATCTCTTCAAATTATAAGCTAAAACACAGTCACAATAGGTATGCTAAAATTGGAACTAATTAAAAGGAGGTTGACCAAAGATTATGGAAAACCTCAAAGAGTGAACTGAATAGCCTCTAAAAATGAATTAGTGAAGTGGAATCTTGCTCTGAATTGTTACTGCTGCAAAACTAGGAGGTCCCCCCCTGCCCGCGAAGAATGTTCTATTTGACACTGACAGGATGCAAAACCTGTTATGGATCACACACTAACCAGGAGGGACCAAGCAGCAACAGCAGTGGAAGAGCAAATATTTTAATTGATGTAACTCTGTATGATATTTTCAGTAAAGAATGGAAGAATTGCATGAACAACTCTGTTAAAATGCTGTATACAATTTCAGTCATACTCATTCAGAAAAAACACAGAAGATATGAAAGGATATTTGCATCATGTAAAAACAGACAGCCACTCACAGGAAAAAATAAAGTGGTTGGCTTGAGAGAAAAACAAACAAACAAGAAAACAAGAGAGGTCTGCTCATTGTCAATACACTGACTACTGCCACCAGAGTAAGAGTTAAAAAGGCAACATGTTCTGCAAAATGAAACAGATTTTAACTGGCCACAAGTATGTGTAACAGTAAAAAAAAAAAAAAAAAAAATATCAGAATTTGAGACACATGATTTTGGAAGAACCCACCATAGTGAATTATGATTCCGGTGGGAAAAACACTGTTGAATCAAAACATGATCTGTTTCCAGATAGCATACATGATACATAGCTTGGGACAGGAATTCCTTACCAAGACAGTCTTCAAATTAAAACAAGTTAGGTCACACACCAAGAAGAAGAAAATTCTGTATGCAGATGTTTGATAAAACTTCTGTATGACCAATGTTTATCACATATACAGTAAGATTAAGTTTATTTCAAGCACTAGTCTTAAAAAGAATACATTAAGAACACTACATATGCTAGTAAGTACAGATTTACCTTACTGCAAATTGTAATTTATTATACAAGCACAATCAGTGACAGAAATTTATATATGAGAAACACAACAAGTAAAAAATTTTAGTAACATAGAATCATAGAATGCTTTAGGTTGGAAAGGACCTTGAAGATCATCGAGTTCCAACCTCCCTGCCATAGGCAGGGACACCTCCCACTAGACCAGGTTGCCCAAGGCCACGTCCAGCCTGGCCTTGAACACCTCCAGGGATGGGGCCTCAACAACCTCTCTGGGCAACCTGTTCCAGTGCCTCACCACCCTCAAAGTAAAAAATTTTTTCCTGATGTTCAATCTGAACCTGCCCTCTTCCAGTTTAAAGCCATTCCCCCCTTGTCCTATCGCTACGTGCCCTAGTAAAAAGTCCTTCCCCAGCTCTCCTGTAGGCCCCCTTTAGCTACTGGAAGACCTCCCCAGAGCCTTCTCTTCTCTGGGCTGAACAGCCCCAACTCTTTCAGCATCATTAAATATTTTAACCAAGGTGTTGAAAGGATAAAAAAATGTTTGTATTTATGCTAGGTAGTACACACAGAAAATAGCACTACTTAAAAACTGTCATTGAGTTCCTCTATTACAACTGTTAAGCAACTTCAATTTCACAATTGAAGTTATTAAGACAACCAGTCACCTTTGAAAAGCTGCTCATTTTTCACCAACCTAGAGGAAAAAAAAGCAGTGTGCTTGAATTCACTGCAAATACATACACCTGAATAATCTTCTAAAAGATAAATATACCTATGTAAACATGGTTCTCTAGGGAACTGAAACGTGGCAACAACCAAACTGAATCTTACACAACTGAGGCCTAACTTCAAGGTTAAAAAAATAGGCTGTTTGTAATTGTCATTTTTACTAAACTCGAGTATTTTTCCAGACTTGAACATAAATTAATCTGAAGAGACATATTAGTATACTAATCTTACTGTTATCCATCCTTTTGTACCACACATTAGCTCAGCCACCTGACTCGACACATTACAAGCTGGCAGGAAATCAGCAAGGCAACTAACTTTTTCTAAACATGCACAGCCAGCAAAACTTTAATGAAGAGAATCAACTGCCACTAAAGCATCAACCTCTGATAAAGTGAGAAACATGCACATTGCTACTTACGTTTCTTTTACTGCAAGGAAAGGTACCTGCTGTTACTCGCCGTATTCTATTTATTGTTATTCTACATAGTGAATGGAACGTTCAATCTAATTTGCGGTTGAGTATGTTAAAACATATTTAGCTCATCTTTAAAAGTTTCATTTCCTTCAAGGAAAAGTGAAGCCCTTCAACTACAAAAAAACTCCATTAAGACCATTAAGACTACTTTTATACTATAACAAAATCCCTCTATCAGAGGTATAGGTAGATTCACAATCTTTCTGCTCCTTCACATGATAAAGAGGTAACACTAATTTTTGGAAAGCGAGTATCTGCTCTGTTAGATATATTCTTATTTCGATAAACACAGAACCACACTCACCCCTTTCAACCACAACAGAGCTCTCACTAAGAATAATGAGACTGTAGATGGCATGCCTACTCTGTAAACAGTAGTAAATATTTGGTTAGTGATACTACTCTTATTTCTGTAAGTAATCAGAATAAAATAGTACAGGCTAGGCCTTCCAATGATCCTCGTTTTCCATTTTACATACAATACTTGATTTGCACATAGCATCAGGCCCCCATGAGGCAGATCTGACTTGCCAGGTTAGGTAGCCATAGTCAAAACTGCCCTCAGAGTATTTTGGTCAGTGCAACTCAAAACTACCTTGAAGATATCTTCATAAAGTTACATCACTTTACAGGTACAAAGGTAATTTATGCACTTTGCCACAAGATTCCAAGTGGCATAGTTATGTGGGCTGTCACAACAGCAACCAACTAGAACTTAGTAAAACAAAACAACAGCCTTTCCTCAAAAGACATCAATTGCACTCTCTTCAGGAACATGAAGAGGTTAGTATTTCTTGATAAATTACTACTAACTTTTTTTAGAGTTGCACAATGTAACTATCCTGGGATCTATGACAATATACTCATACACCCTTCATGCCAAAATACATAGCAAAAATGCCACTATTAAATGAAATCATTCTTCAGATTCCCAATCCACAATTATTTTCACTAATCAGTAACAATAATTACTACTATTACCAGATAATTATGCCCTACCTTGAGACGATGCATCAATAAGATATCACCTTAAAGAACAAGCACAATGCTTCTTTCCACATAAATAAATACACACTATCTTGGTCTATACCATATTACATCTTTGTTAACATTCTCTTGTTAACACCAAGAGGCATTTTCTAAAAATATCTGAGGAATCACACTTTTCTGGAAAGTAGATCTTTATGAACTATCTCATGAAACACCATGAAGAAATCAAAGAGAGCGCTTGCAAATGTGCTTTTTTTTCAGCTTCAAGATACTCAAGACAATCAATTCTAGAATCTATATCCCAAGTTTGAGTATTTGTTAAAACACTCAGTGGATACTTTTCACTTTTAAGTTGAAAACTGAATATACTTATAGCATGCGTTGGTGCACTTTACAAAAAAAAAAGGACACATGACTTTAAAACGCACTTGAGGGCAAAAGAGTCTGTTTACTAAGCATTCAGACCCTTTATGAGATAAATGTCCCCTATATAGATGTGGGGTTTTTTTGTTTGGTGGATTTTACTTTGTTTTTACAAGAAATTTACTTTGAGACAGCAAAATCCAGCACAATATGCATACACAACAGAACAAAACCACAGATGTGTTAAGCAATGTATTTAAATAATTGACAAGTTTTCAGGTAATTGTGACTATTATTCATGAAGCAAAAGTATGATCATTTTTTCCTCTTCCTTACTTATCCCCCGTTTCCTAAATAAGCTCATCATTATTCTAGAAGTCACCTGAGATAGTCACTTAAATCTAGTAGCACAATGGCAGTATACTGCACCTTTCAAAGAGACAAGTCTGGTCCTTACTCCTTTGCCAAAAAAAAAAAAAAAAAAAAAACACCAAACCCCAAAACCAAAAACAAAACAAAAAAACCACACACACAAAAAAACCAACCCAAACAAACAGTTCAGAGAACTGCTGCCTGAGATCCTCCAGTATCAGGAACATCATTCATCCTGTAAGAAATAAAGCATGCCTGAAAGTCCTCATCTGTGTGCATCTTATGGATCGGTTTATATTCAAAGACCTCTGCCACATGAAATAAGGTATTAACTGACAGCAGAAGAAGATACTGTCCAGCAGCAGAGGAATGAGACAATTTGCCTCTGGGTTTCACCTCCAAACAGTCTGCAAACCATGAAGGAGGGCTACATCACCAGACTTTTTTGTCCAAACACAGCACCTTCCTGACTTCTTTTAAAAATAAAAAAAATTCTTTTTAAAAGCTGAAATTTCAGAAGAAAGCAAAAGAATTGCTCACAACACAGGAAAGTGAGTCTGTTCTCTCAAGTCCATTCCCCAGATCCACAGAAACTGGCAGCTGCAATGACATGGCCTTCTCAGGCTGGACTGAAGCACGTAAGACAGCTCAATAAGAGAAACTGGATGGAGGTGCAGCACATACTCAAGCAGGATAGTCTTTTTTGTACATTCAACTGCTCAAACGCAAACATGTGATCTGTCTCATTTGAATTTAGGCAGACTGCTAGTCAAAATTATAAAAGCACTCGACCTAGTAATCTCTCAGAGCAAATTCTTTAAGTGTATTATTTGTTTTAAAATGCTAAGACTTTTCCCCCACGTTCATTCTTGAAAACATTTTCACTGTTTTAATTGAAGCTTTCAGTACCGTTCAGCCTAAACCACAAACTTAACATGAGAAGTTTTAGGTAATTCTGCAAAGTTACATACAACACAAGAGGTCATTTAGTGAAATACATAATGCAGCCTTAATCATAAGTTGTATCAGAGGTACTTAAAAGAGATATGACAGCACGGCACGTTCCAGAGGTCCTATCAGCAGCTTTACATTACATAATTCATGTACTTTTTCAGAAACTCACCCATATTCTGGATGACTGAAACAGAATTTCAAGCTATGTACTACAAATACTACGATTGCTGGTATCATATTAACAGTCTATTTCTTTCCAGTGTGACAGTGTTCAGTACCAGATAGTACAGTGAAACATAGAATCATAGAATGGTTTAAGTTGGAAGGGACCTTGAAGACCATCGAGTTCCAACCTCCCTGCCATAGGCAGGGACACCTCCCACTAGACCAGGTTGCCCAAGGCCACGTCCAGCCTGGCCTTGAACACCTCCAGGGATGGGGCCTCAACAACCTCTCTGGGCAACCTGTTCCAGTGCCTCAAAGTGAAAAATTTCTTCCTAATGTTCAATCTGAACCTGCCCTCTTCCAGTTTAAAGCCATTCCCCCCTTGTCCTATCGCTACGTGCCCTAGTAACAAGTCCTTCCCCAGCTCTCCTGTAGGCCCCCTTTAGGTACTGGAAGGCCGCAATAAGATCTCCCCGGAGCCTTCTCTTCTCCAGGCTGAACAGCCTCAACTCTTTCAGCCTCTCCTCATAGGAGAGGTGCTCCAGCCCTCGGATCATCCTTGTGGCTCTCCTCTGGACACGCTCCAGCAGGTCCGTGTCCTTCTTATGTTGGATGCAGTACTCCAGGTGGGGTCTCATGAGAGTGGAGTAGAGGGACAGAATCACCTCCTTTGACTTGCTGGCCACACTTCTGATGCAGCCAAGGATATGGTTGGCCTTCTGTGCTGTGAGCACACATTGATATAATATCACATTTGCTAGCCTGACCATAAAGTCACTATCTGAGTTTTATTTCACGGTTTACCTTATGCCTTAAGGAAAAACAACCCCAAGCCCCCCACACCACCACACCATACCCACAAAAAACTCTCCCTACCCTCCCCTCAAAAAAAAAAACCCACCCCCCACTATGCTAAGATGTATTTCAACTTTAAATACAGGGTATAGAAATGGAACCAAGATGAGGCCTCAACTACACACCAGATTACACTACTGCTTCCAACATTAATTACACAGAACTATATTCTGCCCAAGCAGATGAACCATTGCTCATTAAATCATAGCCATGCACAACTACTACTGGCATACAGCTGAGGTTACATTACCAGAAGAGATATAAAATTTTAACACCTACTATGTCGAATGGGAGTAGGAAAGTTTCATTTGCTGCCTCCATTTAACATTCAAGACTTGTTTTTATAAGCCAAACTTGAAATAGCCTTTCAGGCTTATATTTTCTGCTAGTCTCTGTCTTTTTCCTTCTAACTCTTCTCTTTCACCCACCTGTTCCCACATACTGGCTGCAGGGGGAAACAATTCTCTTTTGAAATCATCATTGAAGGATAAAGAAAAAAGCATAGGCAAATAGTCAATCCCCTCCCACCACTAGACCCACAGAGCATCCAATAAGAGCTTGACTACTTTCAATTACATTGTGCTGTGAAAAAAAAAAAAAAAAGCAACCACCAAACAAACAGAAAAACCGCACAGAACACAAGAGCTTTTTTGTGTCCTCTATCCATTACGGACACTTCAAAAACTCATTTCAAGATGATTTTCTTATAGAAAATGGACCAGACTATCACACCATAAAGTGTTCTTGAAAGTACCAATGTACACTCTAGGTAAAGTTCATAAAGCTCCATACAGTGTAGCAAGGAACTAGAACTACAACCAGTAACACTAGTTATAATTACTACTCAAAACAGCCTGGATGCATGCATGCTGAATACATTTCAGCTTGCCAGGAAAAGCTTACGTGAGTAAATTCTATTAGTTTCCCTCATTAATGCAATGAGTACTGAATGAAGAGAAGATCTTAGCTGGTATATTTTTTCCAGCCTTGAAAGGCAGCAGCATTATTGATATCAACTGTCATGCTTCCTCTCAAAATTAAAAAAAAAAAACAATTATTAAAATTAAAAATTAACAGTGAACCACAAATTGTAGCTGTGCACTTCAAATGGGGACATATATACTGGGGGGCTTTGCATTCCATTTTGGCGAGTGGCTGCCACGTTCCCCAAACTCCTCAAGTAGCAAATTAAAAAATAAATAAAAAACCCTAATATTTTTTGGAATAATCTGTCACCTGCAACACTTCCCCTTTAGGCCAGTAATGAAATAAAGAGAAGCATGGAGATATTGCTGGTTGCATGATGAAGGAGGAAAAGCAAATTATTTAGGACACCTCTTCAGAACTTCCAATACTGTGAGGAAATCCTAAATTAAAGTTTTCAGTTTGTACCAATATAGAAGTATATTCTGCAGTGAGATTAAAAGAGACCAGTGTACTTAAGCAACCTGCTTCTCATATTTACTAAGACTGCCAAATTATTTCAAGATTGTGAATCACACAGTTTGTATGGGAGAAACTGACTAAAATTTATTTTGTTTCTGGATTTCAGTAAACTGAGTCTTGCTCACTTAGAGAAGTAGCAGCAATCAGTAAACCAGCAAAAGTAAACTCAGTTTCCTATCTCCTTCCCTTAATTTTCCATTCTTGCAAGAAAAGTAACTAACAGGCAAGTCTAATTTTACAGATTCACACGCCCATCTCAATGTTTTAGTTCTTTCCCATGCTTAAGCAAACAGTACTAAATAAACAATCTCCTCTTTCTGAAATAATCTGCTCCTAATGTAACTTTCACATCTGGTTAAGAACATGAAAGATAAAAATTGGGGGGGTGGGGGGTGGTGTGTTTGTGTTTAAAAACACCTCAATGAAATACTAAGAATAACAACAAAAATTGGACTTCCAAATTTTTCATAAAGATTTCTCAAAAGACATTAATTCTCAATTTAATAGATTTTGGCCCACAATCAGATGCACAGATCAATTCCTAAACTTGGGAATGACTAAACCCTATTTAAAAGTCTTCCTTAATGACAAATGCCAAGGTATGTATTTACTAGAGACAAACTGAAAACAGAGCTTTACAAATTCAGTCAGCAAAGCAAAAGAGAAGCTAAACTATGAATGGTAAGGCTGCAGTAAACAATATTTATGAAAGCTATGAAATGTTAGACTTGATTGAGACTCTTACGGAGGACTGGAATATAAAATGTAGCAGATTAAATCCAATGCTACATGCAAAGCAAATTGCATGAAAAAAAATTATGTGCTCTCTTATACATTATACTAAGGTTCAACAGTAACCATTCAGAAGAAACTCCACACCGTTCTGAGTAGCATAACAAAGACATTTTAAAAATAATGAATTTTAGGACTTCTAAAGAAACATAATGGAAAATAACAAACAAGAGTATGCTGAAAATAAAGCAATGGTTACCACTACAGAGTAAGTGAGCAGCACAGAACACATATCAAAGTTTAAATAAATAAGAAATTCAAAAGTCACGGAGTGTCTTCATTGTACTTTATAATATAGCGGCATCAAGACCTTTTGTACTGGGCACTGTACAGAGAATCTCTCACTTTATCTCAAGAAAAAGCTCCTTCTGGAAGATTATAATGTAGGTATCAGTATGGGGAAGTAGAAAAATTAGGTGAAAGTAGTCAGTACAATACATCTGGTTACAAGGAGAGTTTAGACAAAAGATAAAGATGAGATTGGATAAATGACACAAAGAAAGTAAACCAGGCCAATTTCCCTTGTTGAAATGCAAGGTGAAGACAACAGTGAATGAAACAAATGCAGCGAAAGGAACCCATTTTGATATAATACAGACACTTCCAAACTGCAAACATGACTTTATGCAACTGCTGGGGATAAACGCCAGTGCAATCACTGTCATTAGAAATAGACCATAAAAGCTCTTAAGTGCACCCCACCCATACAGAAATAGTGACAAGTAGTTAGAATACCCTCCCCTCTTTCCTTGATGGGCACTTGCTCTATGTTGATACATGCAATACAAACAAAAGCCAGTAGGAAAAGATTAACTTGAAAATCGATCTACACCAGTGTTTAAAGAAAACAGAGCATTAATCATACATTGTACTGAGAGTAAAATGTTACTACTGGCAGTTTTGTTACGTCTTACCACTAGTTGTAACATGAGTTGCAACTCATTTTTAAGAGGCTATTACATTCTTTTGGGTTTTAGGTTTTATGTTTGTTTCTAATCTGAAACTTAGGAAAGATGAATGGCAACACAGGAGGTTAAGTCTACACATTTAATCGACAGGAAGAACAAAATGCGAAAATAAGGCTAATCCTAACCAAATGGAAGATCCAAAGAATTATCACAGTGAGCTGTATGAAATCAACAATTGCATAGTTCAACAGGCAGTATACCACTCGTCCCAGAAAAGAATCACAGATCTTGAGAAAGCTGTAAAAAATAAAAAATTATGACACTACAAGAAAGTTCACTACTCTAAAGGAAGAAGACTGCATATCTCAAATTATACACTGAAGGGCAGAAGAAATCAGGACTATCAGAAGAGCATTACTCCAAAAAGTCAGGATTGCTGCATCACTTCTCCTTCCTTTGAAGGGTAAGAAGAGTTACTAATCTTAATGGCACACTACTGCTGAAAAATGAAGTCATCACTGTCTGTCTTCCCACTGCCAGCTGCATAGTTCCTTAACATCTCTCACACCAGCTCTGCCTTACTAAGCCAATTCAACTCACTAGTCGAGCAAAAGACTATTCATACGTTTTCTCTTTTTTGCTTGATTAGCTTTCTTCCAGGTTACTGAGCTGAAACGGATCACTGAAGAATCCACTGAATGCCAGAATGAGCAGAAAGGAAGTAACAGGGACACCTTCCCAAACAAGAATCTCCTTTCCGCAACATCAAGCTACTAAATTAGTTCAAAACCATCTTCTATAATTTGTCTCCAAGGTTTTCCAGTAATTTAAAAACAAAAAAAACCAACCAGGTCCTACTATTATTTTGCAGTAAACAGGTTGGATATAATCTGTGTTTTCTGTTAACTCAGCATACACATTCCGGTTTCAACTCCACCCAAGACCTGTACTGGGTCTTTCCTAACTGAATGGGCACCTCCGAATGCTTACAGTCAGAAGGCAAGAAAAAGCATAGGAACAGAAGTGAAAGTTATACCAGCCAACTCTGGATGTCTGTATACATCCAAACCTGTCTAGCTGCGGTAAAATATAATAATAAATAAAATTCTAAGGAAGAGTTGGTCCTTCTTAAGGAAAAGCACGGAAGTCCAGTTAATGTGTTCATTTGAATCTTTATGCAGTCCCAGAAAATTAATATAACGTAAAACAAGATTATAAATGCTACTGCACATTTCTCAAGCAAGTTAGGCCACGGTTTTCCTGTGACCAGAAAATAATACAGGAATTTATATGGAAAATATATTCTATAGAAATTCTACTTATATTTTCTATAGAAAAATAGAAATAATCCAAAACAGTGAAACACATTCAAGAACTTGTCAACATTTCATTTTATTTTGCTACGAATCTATACTTCAATCAAAGGAATATGTATGAGCTACTCGTTAACTATAAAAATGGTGCGTGGGTAGACTTCAAACGACTGCCAGAACGAGGCTCAACTGTTTTCACCACACAACCACTTAAAAATCCTTATGTCTTCTGGTAACAAAGGGTACTACCTCTTAGGAAGCTCTACTTTGCTAAAATAAAAAAAAAATAAATAAAATAATGATAATTAAAAAAATCTGTCAGGATTGGTAACAGGTTTATAAAGGGCAGAAATAAGTTAAATCATGAGCAAGAAATGAACAGCTCCTGTTTCATATACTTGCTAAAAAGATTCTTTGTGTTGGCCCAGAAATCAGGCCACATTTTACCTTTGGGAATTTTGCCTTAGGGATCATATAACTAAGAGAATCATTCTAGTACAGACCTTACTTCTGAATTCATTTAAGAAACTGGACCAAAGAAATATTTGAAAGAATATCCTTACTAGATTGTTCCAAATGTTTTGCCATTAAGTGTTCCTATTCTCTTCACCTTAGTAACAGTGACAAAATCCAATGCTATTCATTCTTAATCCTGCCTGAATGATGAGCACCTCTCAAAGCACCCAAAAAAGCAATCCAAAAGTGTTGCAGTGAGGACATTCAGTGAAGCGACGAATAAAAGTATATATTTCTAAATTATTTGCAATTACTTCTATGGACAGATGATAAGCATATCATCTTTAAGTAAGCTCCATAAATAATGTTTTGTCTTTTTTTTTTAATATAGAGCTTACCATATATGGGAATCATATTTGTAAATTCAGTTCCTAGTTATCATATAGGAAGAACATCAGCATTTGGCACTACTAAAAAATAAGAGATTGAGAAGATATTTGCTGAAACGTATCAGTACCAACAATTTTGAAAGATGCTGTGCCTCTATCAGAAATTATCTTACACACTATTAGAGATAGTACCCTACTCCCAGTGGGACTTCAAGACCAGTTAAATCATTTATGGCATTGCTTCTCACATCAGTGTAATGCCGCAAACAGCCTTCAAATACATGGATGTGCTTTTTTAAAAATCTCAAATTACATTAGGATTAAATCTGACATAAAGGGAAATCTGTGAAGCAGTTGATAAGTTTCAATTAATTATGAGTGAGTATTAGATCCTACAGGTCCTTCCTGTTCCTAACAGGAACGAATTTCAAGCTAATAAAGGAGATTTTTCCAAAAGCCTTACCATATAAAGTTTAAGCGGCAAGGTCATTTTTTTTTTCATTAAAAAAAAAAAAACAAACAAACAAAAAAAAAAAACGAACACCACAACACTGTATCTAGTTCTTAAATAAAGGTAGACTGAAGTGTCATCCATCTGAACTAAACAGGCCAAGCAAAATACCCTGCAATTCCTATGTTCTCCTCAATGTCGAAATGGGTGGATAAATTTAAAGCCTGCTCTCTCAGGAGTTGCTTTATAGGCAATTTTCTTCCAGTATCAAGGTCTGCAATTTCCATTTGGCTGCCAGTTTGCGATTAAATTCATCACCTTTATTATAAAAATGTGCTGCACTCCACGGCCTGCTGCACAAGAATCGCAAGAAAGACATTTTTCACTGCTAACAGCAGCATCATTCCGAGGCAGCCATCACATCCATTCAGACATTAGCGTCTCCAAAGTAATGCAAGGACCTATCACTCACATGAAAAAGCCCTAACAGCGGGTATACCTCAGAAGAAGTTCTTCACAGGTGGTACCTTTAGTTCAACTTTTGCAGTAAAGGCCACCATTACCTCCCATATTAAGTCTTTCTAAAAGTCAATGATTTAAAAACAAATACACTGACATTAAACTTGTCTATTTGCATTAATCAAAACATTTCTGAGAATAATCAGTCCTCGTATTGACTACACCTTCACATGCACCTTGCACTCCTTACTAAAATATATGAAGTTGTCTTGAAACATTTGTATTTTCTAGTTAGCACTCTACAGGATTTTTTTACATACATTTTCTCTTCATATTAAGTGTCCTTCTCTTTCCTGCAAACTTTGTTTTCAAGTTTCCACTGAATTTTCCCACCTCAACATGACCTACTTTTCTCTAAAAGTTTTTGGCCAAGCCTGAAAAGTACTCAGGAAAAAAATATACCGAACGTTTCCTTGATATGGAAGTCATGGAAGCAAACACAATTTAAGCAAACTACGCTACATGTTTTAACATCTTCCTCCACCAAAAATCAAAAGAAATGCCCTATCTTCATTTTGCTTCTTTTTAATAAGTGCTGCCTGAGCTAAGTAGGATGCAATATAAAGTTTGTACTTAAAAATATACTGTCTCTCTCGCATGATTTTTCAAAAATATTTTGTTATCAGATAAGCAAACAGTATCTCGTACAAAGCTGATGTATCTCAACAGTCAAAGTATCCTGTGATATCTTAACTCATTTCACTTTATGTGGCCACATAAGTGAAGATAGCAACATTGGAAATAATAGTAAAGTTGTTCTGGTCAATTCTTACAGGCCTTTTTAAAACATAAGAAAAACCTGTTAAACCATAAATCTCCAATATTTAACTGGTAGAAGGTAAAAAATTAAGTAAATCATGGGCACATGTCAGACAAATTGTTAAATCTTGCACAACTAAGATGTTTTGCACCATATCAGATAGGTCAGATGAAATAAAATGGAATTGCCATCTAGACCTCAAAGACTAATGAAAAGGACATATTGCATGGCATTAGCAGCAGTGTAAATTAGACAAATAATCTGAGAAGCCATTTCATAAACATGAACTCTAAACATCAAAGTCAAAAAAACAAAGGCTCTTTAGCCTATTTGTCTATAAAATTAACTTAAATTTCAACCAAAACTGCCAAAAATTTGTTCATACTGCAGAATAATACTAGAAACTTCCTTTTGGCAATAAAAAATGGCATCTTGTCACACTGTAATTAATTGGTTTCCACTGCAACGCAGCATAGAAAGCTGATTTCAACTCAACCTTATAGAAAACAATGGCTTGGTATTTGCAAGCTGAAGTTCCGATTATTTCACAGCCCAGTGCATTTAACAACTGGCACATCAAGTTCCGGGACTATTAGATGATATTATCAACTAGATAAGATAATGCAGCATCAGTGTTTACCTCTTGCCGTTACAGCAAAAGCTGAGATTGGAGCTTTTCTAACTGAAACCACGATGAGAGAACGATACTGTTTTGTCAAAACCTGTAGAATTAACCAAAATGTGGTTTATTATAAAGGAAAGTGCTCTGCATGACACCAATACATATCAGAACACAGGCAACAATCAGCATAAAAAAAAATTCCATATGTGAGTTTGCATGATGATATCCACTATGTTCCATAAGTAAATTTCAATATTGTATTTTAAGAATAATAGATTTTTAAAAAACAAAATATGAATTTCATTTTCTCTGACAAAACTCAAAATATATTTACATTATATTTAAAACCAAAGTTTTATTTTTAACAAAAATGCTTAAAAGTAAAAATTTATAGTTCTGATTTCTTAAGCTACATGCAAATATTCTTTATTCATAAGGAAAACATTTCAGTTAATCAAAGTACGTTAAAAACTATAAGATATGTCAAGTCTAAAATAGCAACTCCCCTCCCCCCCTTTGGCTTTACAACTATAGCAATCTTATGTATAACTTCTAATTACATCAGAAAAATAATTTTTTCTAATTATGTTAAATCTTGTCCACAGAGGCAACATTCACAACTGGGTAACCTCTTCCTACTACTATAAGAGAGGGGTACCACTACTCCGAAAGAAAGAAAGGGTGGGGGGAAAGAAGTGTAGCCGTGTCTATATACACACATGGTAGAAACAGACAGAGAATACTAAAACAAAACTAGTATTTAATTTACCACTCTGCTAGCCAAGATCTCTGCTACCTACAGAATCAAAATGTTGAAGATAATGTAAGTTTTTAAAGAGTAGCTACAGAATTATCAATATTCTCGTTAGCTGACAAATTCCAGTGAGTTTAAGAACAACCTCTTTTAGGAACAAACTAGTAAGTCGAAAAAGTGCAACCCACCACACCAATTAAACATCCAATATTTAAAATGAATGCTAACTATAAATCACGTCATTTTTTTGACATATTTTTATAAGCTTCTAAAACAACACAGATTTGAATTACCCTAATTCCATCTATCTGTTAAATCCACCAGAAAGGACCTTATAAATTAAGACTATATTCAGGATTGATTTAAAGAGTGGATTTACTACATAGGCAGGATCTGCACCTGGACTACTATGTATTAAACAATGTTATAAGTTACATTCCCCCCCCCCAAGTTCATTTATCACTAACACCAAACAACAGGTCCTACCAGCTCACAGAGCTGTCCATCAGGGGGAAAATTTTGGCAAAAAACATTTCCTGAAATATGTACAGCTAAAGGTACTCAAGCATCTGGAACTTGCTTTAATATCCTTGTTCATGAATGACAATAGTGTGGCTATTTTACTGGAATTAAAATTGAAAGCTACAGATGCCCTTAAAGACAGTTTACTACTGAATTTATTCTATAATAATAGAATACCAAAGAGAATTAAGTAGGTTACATCTCTTACACCTACTCTTGGCAATTAACATCTTAATATTTTGGAGTTCCAGTGCTGCAAATTGAATTCTATTGATAAATATCATTAGATTCTGTACATCTCATCTGGGGAAAAAGTCATCATACTCACTAGTTCAGTAAATATGCAATAGCAGGAAGTCCTGATAAAAGAATAAATGCAGAGTGAAACAGGTTTCAATTTACATAATGGTGAATGCAATTATTTTTTTTGTGATCTCCTTGACGTTTCTTGTTTCAAAGTTTTACTTCAATCCATGGACAAAGACAATTGCTATAATGAAAATGCCTTTAAATCAGTGGTCTTCAACCTTTTCCAGTTACAGACTAATATAAAGCTCCCCAAAGAGGTGAAGGCTCACTGTAGCCTATTTAAATCTCCCAACAGCAGACTTCCTTTTTCTTTGTTATCTTCAGCAACTCTTCATATGCAGTGGGTCTGCAAATCATAGATTGAAAAACACCATCCTGCTAACTCATATTGCTTTTCACTTAGCTCCATTAACTTTGCAAACAAAGATGCTGTCAACTTCAGAGAGAACGTGGTCTCAGAGGTCTCATATCAAACACTATTTTGTTCTCACACAATAGCAAAATATAAACCCTGAAGAGTTGGGTTTAGGAAAAAATCTCTTTGATGTTACTTTTTCAGCAGGTGACTGCACTGTTTCACCGATGGTGCTGCAAAATGAAATACACCTGCTTTGTAATTCTTTGCTATGTCAGAAAAAGGACAGGAAAAGGAGTGGCTAGATAGCTCAGTGTGACAAGCACAAGGAAAAACAGTATAGATTAAGTTGAAAAAAGACAGTAAACACAGAGGAAATCACGATTAGACTGTACAAGCAGCAACTTCCATATAAAGTATCTCCATCTCTCTTATCCTAAGAAAATGTTCTGCCAAACAGATGATCTGAACCAGGTGACGAGCTACTTTGGATCTCACGCTACAACAGTTACTGATATCTTTATAACTCAGCATCATTCTCCTTTACAAAAATCAAGTGTAATGTATAATCTCATAATGTTTGAAGGCTAACTTAAATTTCTATATTATTTTTGTAAATTGAAAACATTTTCTGAGCAGAAGGACATTTCAATTAAAAATGCGAGTACGTCAAGAAAATGTATTCGATTTTTCTGCTTTCAGAAAATTATTTCATTAATTAAAAAGTTTCAAGATCAACATATAATACAACTTTTGTAGTTACTTATACAGTAATATATTCTTAAAATGCATTATGTCCTTTGTGTTACTTTTTTCATAACACCAGTATTGATCGGTGCATAGTATTTGCATCCGTATTTGTGGCATTAAGTTTCATTAATTAGCTTAACAGCCTGGAAATTATCCAGGTTTCATCACTAGCAATATTCATGCCTTGGCCTTCCAAGAAAAAAAAAAAAAAAAAAAGAACATTTATAGCAGCATAAGCTGTGTTTCAACTATATATATATATTACATACAACAATAAACGACTAATCCATAACTGGACTAGGAAAAAAGCTCATTAAATATTAGCGCCTTATTAGTATACTACATTTGTATCTGAAATTTTACACTAAAAGCACACAGTAAAAATTTGAAGAGAGAACACAATATCCTTCTGATCGTTCGGGAACACATTTAGTTATTAACAATTGCTCAAAACTTTCAGCAGCCAAATTGCTTAATCCAGAAGAGAAAAATGTCCTAAAAATGTAGTTTGATCTGTGTAGGAATTTATACTGTATCATACCATTATGCTATACTAGTTATGACTACTGTAAGACATACTGAAATGCTTGTCTTCAATACTGATTTCAGTACTGAATTCTGCTCAGGGCTGAGAAAGCCTGCACATATACTCTCTAGCCTGCACATGTAGGTTTAGTTACCTACAGTAAAACTAAACACTCAAGAAAAAATCCATACAAACAGTGCCCACAAAGTAAAGAACTTGAATGTTACTACTTTAAACTGTTCTCCACGTATCGTGTTCAACAATTTGATATAGTAATGAATCGTCAAAAACAATTCTAGCGCAAACCACATCAAATGGGATTAGAAAAAAAAACTGTGTACATGACAAAACCCATTTATTTATGTTATTACATTGATAGAAGAAAAAAAACAAAGGCAGTTTTATTTCTGGTTTAACCCTCTCAAATTCACAACTATTTTCTTTAGCCTAAAAAAAAAAAAAAATTAAAACTGAAAGTAATCAGTAACTTAAAGCTGTGAGATTGAAGAAAGGTTAACACAAAACTTGAAGCAAAATTAAGTTCAGAATAAACCAAATCTGCCTCAAAGTTAACTTATCCATATTTTTATTGCCAAGTAAAGTTGACGAAATTGCAAACAACAAGCGAAGTTCAGGAGTCTGTCTTCAAAACATAACTCTCATGTATCAGTCCTAAAGATTGGTGCAAATCTTTTTCGATAAAGTACAAATCAGTTGTCCATCTGTCATTTTAAGCTGTTGAATTCAGTAACCTTCTTGAATTGCAGAAGGGACACGTATCTTTTCTACTCAGCCAAGCAAAGGAATGCAGTCCCTCCTCACTTAATTACCCAGCGTACACCTAAATACCAACTGCCATCCCTCAACACTCCTGCCTTAGCTGTAGTGGCTATCTACTGCAGCATCCATTTCTCTCCAATTCATCATCGTCAGCTTTCTTGCTGACACTCTTCAGAGCTGCCTAGTTGATGAATTGCTCTGTTATTCATCCTATGTTAATCTGAGGCTGACGCAAGAATACCTTTCTGAAGACACTTAACAGTATTAAAACTTGGTACTACCAAGTGCCCTCAGTGTGCATTAAACCTCCCATTTGGAACCAACAAGCTTCCTCATGAATAGCTACGGATAAAATACAGTTACTAAATCAATAGGCACTAGGTTTATGTACCCTGTTACCTATAGACAGAGCTTCTGCACAATTCCTTGCTTCCCTGGAAGCTACGCCCGATTTATTAGAAATTGGAAGTACTTTGATCTATATAGAATTTAACCTCAATTAATCCTATATTAAGTTGATACAGGGAATTTTCTCCCCCTTCTGCTCCTGAAAATATAAGTATATTTCTTAAATGCGTCAGGTCTCTCAAAAAAAAAACCAAAAAAGTTCTTTGAAGTCTGTAAGCTTTTCTCAAGAAAGCCAGTTGTACTTTTTTCCAGTTTCTTCCAAGGCGGATTTGATCTTTAGATAATATTTGCTCCAGACTTTTTCCCAAAGGATTATGTTAGTCTTGTCACAGAAAGAAAATTTATCCACAGAGAAGGAACACAAAAACACTGCAAGAAATTTCAAAATATGAGACTCAAATCTCTGTAAACACATTACAACAGCTAAACAAATATAATTCTCTTCTAAAAGCAATTGCAGTCACTGATTTTATACTTAAAAGACAGATTTTTAGGTATCATTCTTCCTCTCAAGCTGTTTTAGTACACATATAAACAGCCTTCCTTACAGAATCTTGGTTAGAATTCATTTCTGATCCCTACCATATCATCTATGCCGAGATTTTTCTCAAGTCTATTTACTAGTTCAGCACAAAGTTGACAGAACTATGTGAAAAGTAGAAACAAAAGAATCCGTATAAGGAATCTTGCTTCAGGTTGGTTCAGAGGCAGTATCAGATTTCCATAAAAGCCTCGAGTGTTTTAAAGCAGTAGTAATTCCCTCGTAAACTGACCGCATATGAGCCTCTCTGACTATACTTATCTTTATAGATTATATGATACTTAAGCAATTAAAGAACTACCAACAACTTGTCTCAACCATCATCTAACATGCACCATTTTCCTACTGCGCAAACAATCTGCACAGCAAAAGCATCATAATTTAAACAAGACAGCTGAGCCTATTACAGCATTTAACCTTCAACTTAAACACTTAAAGCAACTGTTCGAGAACACACTCATCAGTAAATTATATACATCGTATTTAGGTAAAGTTAGTTTGGAAGTGTGTGTGGGGAGAGGTGACAACAGTTTGACAACTTTTTGAAAAAATGTCCCTGTTAATTTCTGCTGTAGGGGCACAGCTCATGCCTCTTCAAAAACAGACAAACTGAAACTCACTAAACGCAGAACCCACAGATGAGCAACACTGCTCAAAAGCTAACAGCACCGGGTCAGAGACTTTTTCCTTGTGTTCGCCTCCACAGCAAACAGAAGTGGATTTGGCTTGCTCTGCATCTAAAAATTGAAAATTATGCATTAAATTTTGATATAATTATTTGCAAGTTATTAGATTAAGCTATATTAAGAAGAATATGAACCAATTTGCTACTGCTTCAAAGTCCAATAAATAAATGGAAGCACTATGCAAAATCAGCTGAATGTTTTAGTTCAGTTGCCATTTAAATATATGAACCAGAACATTAAGTTTTTATTAATACATGGGCTAAATGGATCTGCTGCTTACTTTTTAAGATTTCAGGCGTATTCCATCGTTTACACACTAATGAAGAAAATATACTGCAGTCAGGATAGGACACTTTGACCAATTAATGGTTACAGAGATTTCTAAAACAGTTCTTTAAACTGAATTAGACAAAACAATAAGGTTCATTATTTCAACAGCTGAAGGATTTAAGGAATTCAGCAAAGTCTGGCTTCCATCTAGTGTCTGCTAGTCTGAAAATAGTCACGTCCTTAAAATTTTGAATGGAGCAGATGCACAATCAGTTGACATCAATTAGGAATTTCAGACTTTAAAGTAAATGTTTAAGCAAATGTACTTCTCTCCCCAATGCTCTGCTCTATGTCTTCAGTATCAAGCCACCTCAGTCCCTGTGCCAACACAACTACTCTGAGATCACATATGGCGAGTTCGATCACAGTTCTGATCTGCCTGAAGAGAAAGCCAACACCATACAAAAACAAACTCAAAAATACCCCCGACCAGTCCAGAATATCAGCTGACCTTTTGAGCTAGAAACCAATCCACCAGATAAGGGTATAAAATACTGTATTATCTTCCCCTGCCTCTGCTCTGACATCAGCAGCCGTTCTGATGCATTACCCCTCAGAACTACGTCAGCCTAACTTCCCAGCAAAGCAACAAGTTTTTAATTGTTTGTCATGTTGGGATTTTTTTTTCCCTTTTCAAATCAAGTCTTAAAGAAGCGTAAACATTTATAAGGTTATATACGATTAAAAGCATTAACTGCCCCACTATTAATATACTCAGATGTCAGTCAGTTGTCACACAAACCGACTCCTGGTTTATGCGTTTTTAAAAGAGGTATCCTGAGGACCTTCCCACCAGGCACTTCCCGGTGGATTGCAATGAAGTTACGAAGTATCGAAACATTGCTCTGGAATGCTGGAAACACAAAATCTTCCCTAACCCAGGACAGTACAGAGTAAAGTACAAGTATTCAGATGCAGCTGCAAAACAGTCAAAAATATGTTAAAAAATGATTAAAAAAATTGACTTCAAGCATGCTATTCAATCAACTACACGCCACCAAAAACAGTAAAAGAAATCCCATTAATAGAAAACCTATTGCCATTTCCCGTCAAGAGAATGATTTCTTGCAATGATCCGAGAAGTAAAATTTACTATTTTGACACCGAGTATAAAAATCAATTCTCAAATGAAAAGTAATTGAAAATATTTTTTCAATTTTTACTCAGTACTTTAAACAATGAGAATAAAATAAAAACCCTGTTTGTGTTACCACACTCATTGTGAGCACTAACGCTTGCTAAAATAACTGCAGAGTACTAAAAAAGCTGTAACTTCTAGTACCAGACCCAGACAATCAAGGCTTAGTAACAGAACTGCCCGAATAGAAGCACTTTAACTTGCACCATCTTGTTGTTGTTCTCAGACACTTAACTAGCTTGCAACAAACACCCTTCTAATGGAAACAAGAACAGCACCGTAAAGGGGCAGCTCTGCTAATGAAGCTGGATATTATTTCTCTTTAAAGTCGTCATGGTTGCTTTGCTCATTCAAGCATAAATTGTCTCAAAAATCTGAGCTCTGTTATTAAAAAGCTAACTCCACTTCTATTAAACATTTCCAAGAAAAACAACCAAAAGAAACCCAAGCCCAGAAATTACTTTAATTGCACTGCGCAAAGTAACACGGGATATTTTCTCTAGTCAAAAGTAGAAATGTAATGTTGCTTAACTTTCAGCAACCCAACTCTTTGTCTCACCAGAGCAAAGGGATTTAATTCAGATTATAAACATTATAGGTATCATCTGTTTCAGGATTTAAACAACAAAGTCCTTCGCAGAACTACATCGTCCCTGCTACAAAGCAACAGACGTATCTTACATGGTACTTCAACTGACCTAACCAATTGCATTAAGCATAACGTGATTAAAAATACTAGCAGTTTTACTGTTCCTACCTGTTTTCTTAGCACTGGCTTATTAAATTTCAATAAAATGTCAAAATCAACGGAAGATCTTCATAATACCCATTTTGATTAAAATCAGTACATAAAAATTCACACAGCCTGAATAAGAAGTTGCGAGTTAAGTTTCAATAAAGACAAGGGTCAGTGGGTGAGGGCATTTCATTACCTCACAGCTTTCCTCGCAAGGCGTTTCCCCCATCTCCCCCCTCCTGACATTCCATATAAGCAGTCAAATATAAACCATCGGTCTCCATGACAGACTCCTGCTGTACTTCAATCAGACTGAGCTGTCAGGATGGTCTGGTAATTAACGTTAATACAGGTCTATCCTGTCAGCCACAGAATATATACCAGATCAGCATCTAATAATACATCTAATTAATCGGAAATCTGCAACAGTATGCATTCTCCAAAAAGAAGAGCATTTTAAGGTTACAGACAGTAATTTAAGACAATTCAAATGTACTTTCTTTTCTACCGAAGTCTATGCAATTCAAATCATTTTAAGTATCCCATTCCTGATTTGGCATTTTTTTAGTGTACTCAGAGGAAGAAATTTTAAGTTAAGAAGGACTGAAACAGATAACCTGGTCAAAAAAGTTACTGAACTATAAAAGTAACCATTCATTTTGTGTCCAGCCCTCTCTTCACACACACAGCACTCATTCAACACCAGCAACTTTTTTCTGACTTGACCTTTCTCTTTTGATGCATGTAAACTTCATTTTCACAAGTAAGACATTCTAAGTGATCTCTTAAAACCTATTACGTGTTTCTCAGTTGTTGGTGGTGGTTGGTTTTTTTTCTTCCCTACTTTACTACTATAATATTAACCAATACACCTTCAGTTTTTCCTCTGTGCTTTATGAAAGCATTATGTGCCACTCCCTAATCTAATCGGCACATGGTCAGTTGTTTCTAACCATAGCAAGAGATTTGCTTTATATGACACTAGTTACTTTGGAAACTATTGCATACAATTTCTGATGAGGAAAACGCAACTCAATTCCAACCTTGAGGAACAAGTAACCCTAAACAAAAATTATAAAAAATTCAAACAGGTCTCTCCCAATTTAAAGACAAATAAATCAGCAACTCTCGTACAGAACTAAGCCTACTATGGTTACTCGTACTTAGAAAACAGACATTTTGATAATCAATTATTGGCAAGCAACAGTGAACAAACAGCTTTCAAAACATGAGCTTAAAGTAACTGCTTTACTAACTTAAAACTATTATCTGTTAAAACACCACCCATATTTTTTAAGTTACACACCAGGTGACTGCAATCCTATAAATGCTGCAGATACAGCTCCAAAAAAAACTTGTTTTAAAAAGAACTGAACTGTTGTGTTGCTGGAGGGAGGGGGAATAGGAAAGGGGGGGGGGGGGGGGGTGTAGAATTTTTTCCCTAAGCTAAGAAAAGGTTTGTCGTTTGTTTTTTGTTTGTTTGGTTGTTTTTTTAAGTGCAATGGAGCTTTTGTTTTGATAAGAGGCTGCCAAGGAATTAACAAAAAAAAAAAAAAAAAAACCAACCCAAACCACACCTCAGAACAAATCAGACACTTTTGAACACACAAGTTCTAGAAACTTTACAACCTCGTTATTAAAAGACAATCATAAATCAGGAAAAAAACTCAGACCATTATCTTCAGATTTAGAGATGATTAAAGAATCTGATTCAAAAGGTAAACACCACACAAACAGTACTCAACACTTTCGTCGCACGCTCTTTTGCACAATTTTAGCATTTCAACTCGAAGTTAAAAATTAGTCTGAGACTCTCCGGGCAGACTCTCTGGGCCTTTATCCTAAAAAATATTCATCTCTTAACTCTGCATTAAGAGCACCGTTTGTAATGAAATAATGGGGTTTTATTGCAAGACCTGATACAACTGAAAAACCGACATGCTAATGTGGCCGATGCCCCTTCATCAAATCTGACAAGTCAGCAAAACCCTAGCTAAGCATAGGCTACATTTACAACATCACAAACAATAAGGTCATGTACAAAAGTAACCAGCTAAGTTCTCAGGGAGAACTTATTTACAACATAGTTTTTCAGTCCTAACTCATGCAGACATTTTGGTTAAGATAACAAGACTGACAAGAACTGCAGTTTTGGGCACTGGGCTCTGCAAGTTCACATGCACTTTTCTCAGTGTGCACAGTAAACAGAGAGCAAAACCCAAGAAAAAAATTATCCTCCTTAATCACTACTTGAATGTTTTTACAGCTAGCTTTGCTAGTCAGAAAAAGGCAGCCTCTTTGACACAAAATTAGATTTATCTCCAAAAGCTAGATGCATGGCTTAATTTATATTTAAATGTAGGCACACTTTTAAGTCACCTTCAACACAAGTTTGACAGGAAGGCAGAAGTTTTTGAGGTATAGTTCACAGAGGAAAAATGAATTCCCGTTAAAGTCTGTGCCAATACCTTTTTAAAAAAAATTTAGCCCACAGGTTTGGTCTGTGTACATTCCCATCAGGTACAACATTCTGACCACTTACAGGTCCAAGAAAAAAAAATGCAAATATAAAAGTTACACTACTCAGATCTCAGTTAATAGCTTCGGCATATTTCTTCACAATCTGCTGAAAGAATAAAAGCAAAGTACTTCATTTATTTCAATAGGTCAGAGTGCAATTGCAGAGTTTGAAATATCCGATTTATTTAAAAAAAAAATAGTGCAAGAAAGGTACAACTTTATTTATTTTCCACAAAGGGGACAGTTAAAATATACGAGTTGTCAGAAGAAACAATCTAGGTTAGAATCATAAAAGTTAGTATCTGAGAAGCTGAAGCATAAAAAAAAAATAAAAAAAATCAGGTCACATTTGATGGTGCAAACAATTACAGGAAATACAGCCTATTCCACATTCAGGAAGAGCTCTCTTCCCACAGGTTTGCACTAGTCTGATAAAAACAATCCAGCTTCCTAGTTATTATGATATGCACTTTAAACATCCTTGTTAATCCACAAAAGCCTTATTTACACATAAGAAGTTGAAAGCACACATATGCAAAAATATCTGTAACATAAGCAAAACTGTGACTTTCATATTTTATTATCAAGTAGTTCTTTTAAAAGAAAAAAAAAAGTTTCCTCTATATACCTCTCACATTTAAGCTGATATTCAAAACCAAATGCCATAAAGCAGAGACCATCTACAAAGTTAAGCACTAAAATTTTCAAAGATCAAACAGTAGGATAGAGTTCCAAAAGGAAAATGTGTTTTGGATAACACATAGCACAGAAATGGGCCAAAAAAGTAGATGTACATTCTGAAACCTAACCAGATTAGATACACAGTTCATCTAAACTGACAGGTCCTTTTCTATCTGGTTGCATACAATTACAAGAAGTAATCACACAAGCCCATTTGAATTTTGTTTTTAAATACTGACATGTAAAAATAAATAAACAAAAAATGAAACCCTAGCATCCAGTACAGAAAGCAACCCTGTGTTTTATTTGTTTGAATTCTTAGGAGTTCTGACTTTATTTCTTCAATTTGACCAGCACAAAATAAAAAACAAAAGCTGATCGTAATATTATTCTTCTAAAGTATAAACAAAACCTTCAGGAAAAAGGTTGTATAGTAACTAAAAAAAAAAAAACCCACCACCAACCTAAAGCACTAAACAATAACCAGCAAACCAAATTGCAAGGGGGAGGGGGCAGAGAGGAAACACGAACACTTTATTTTTTAGATTATAAATATATAAAACTATACAGACACACACCTGCCCCTAATATTTGGTATTCTCAAAGGTGCCATGAAACAACCAATGAAACTATTAAATATTATACTAAATATATATATATATCTATAGTAAGTGGTCTAAATCTTGCAGACTTTTCTAGCAAACCTGCAGTTTGCTATTGCTAAACCCTACTGGAGGATGTCAGTGTAGCACATAGTTCAAGATATTTAACACGGTGCCCCTTTGGTAACTGGGATGGGTGTTTTACAGAACAACAGTTGTTCCAACTTCTCAACTGTTCATTGCTATTGACTATTCCACCTATGTAATGCTGTGTATAAGCACACAATATATGTAATTCCATGCAAATAAAGATACCTGCAAAAATCCACAAGTATTTTGTCATTCTTTGGTATCTTTTAATAGATTTGTTAATTTCACTACTCAAGTCAGTAATGGTGTTCAGAGGCCAGTCTCAAGCGTCAGAAAAAAAAATAACTGGCGCCCCTTAGTGTTCAAATTTTGAAGTCTTGAAGCAATTTACTAGATTTGCATGAAACATTTTTTTCAACATTCCAAAAAGTTTTCTGCCTCCACAATACTTCCACCCAATTGCCAACGTAAACAGGAAAAGCAGAAAAGCTTAAAGGGATAGCAGACTTCTTCCTGAGACTATTCAGAAACACAGATTGCATTTTATTTATTTTTTTCTAAAGGAGAGTGTGAAGAACAGCTGCAACACAATCCTTAAACTTTTTCAGCAAGAGTCTCCACAGCCCTCATTTTGGAACTCCAGCACTTCACCAAACAGATTTCCAGAGCTTTCAATATTTAAAAATATATCAAAAGATGTAATGATTTCAGACATTCCTTTTTCAGTGTCCTTTTCATGTGGGAAAATGTTTTTCTTTCTTTTGTTCTCTGACCAAAAAAAAAAAAGTTTCAGGCCTCCTCTGGCCAAATACATTAAGTTGAAGAGGTTCATGAATTTAAAAATCCAACATCAAGCCTCTGGAAGGCTCATTTGTGCTAAACGGGAGTCTTCTCAGTCAAGTTTCTTCTTGATGTTTATTGTAAATCTAACTATTCTGAAGAGGTTGTTTGCTGTGGTGACCAAGAACTTAAGTTTTAAATAGTTACTTTTTGCTCCAATATAAATTAAATCTTCACCAAAAGTCTTGAAAATATAAATAGAATCTCCCATTATATCACTTCCCACAGTGCATCTTGCAGTATTCTTCACTGGGTTGTTTTTTTTTTTTTTTTTACTCCTCTATCATTTATTTCAGAAGGTAGCATTTGCTCGATATGCTATTTTTTGTTGTACTACAGTCACTATCTCATTTTTACAGTCTTGGGAGAGGGCGGAGAGTTGTTCTACTGAATATAACCAGCTCTTTCATCTTCCGAGGTCAACAACTTCTCAAACTTCTTTTAGCACGGAGGAATATGTCCACACACAAGAATACTAACTCGAAACCTCGAAATTCAGTATTTCATGCTAAGAATCCCAACAAGTTGAAACTGTATAAATAATTCATGGTTTTATTATATTCTACAAAGCTACCAAATACAATTAAACAAACCAGTCTCTCTAAGTCTCCAGAAAGCCTACATTTAAGGTGGTAAGAAGGAAATATTTTTAACAGGAAAAGCAAACCTGTGAACTCAAACATAAAGCAAATTTAAAATACTAAGAACAAGTGTATCGCGTTATTTCTAACACAGTGGGTCTGATGCTACTACAGTGGGAAAACGTATGGGACACATGGAGTTCCCATCATATACTTTTTTCTTTCTTTCTATCAAAAATGTGATTATTTATTTGTAAAAACGAAACCTTAAAAGGAGCTATTTGGGGGGGAGGGGGGGAGGAAGAGGGAGGAAGGGGGGGCGGGGGGATGTCAACCCACAGAAGCAACCCCTCACCCGCCCAGAGGCAGGAGTGGGGTGCGGGGCTGGGGGCGGCAGCGGACATTTGGCAGGAGCAGATGAGGCAATTTCGTAATTTCTTTTTTTTTTTTTTTTTTCTTTCCCTTCACTAAAGTTACACGTAGGAGTCTTTCAAGTTAGTTTCTTTAAAAGGTAAAGACAGCTGAAAGGAGAATTTGTTCGCTTCCCTTGCAATATAGGAAAATTATAATTAGTTTGTGGCCAGTTTGGGGTGGGGTAGAGCTGGAGCCGAAAAAAGAGCTCAGCCCCCTCCGTCTTAGTCATTCAAGTTCAAGCAGCTTCCAGAACAGCCAAATCTCGAAACCAAACACCCTCCCAAACCCTGCCCCCCTCAACACCCCCCCACCCGCTCCCTCCCCGCCCGGGGCCCTACGGCCGGGCCGGGCCGGGCCGAGGAGCGCTCCCCGGAGGCCGCCGCACCGGACCCCTCTCCCCGCCGCCGCGCCGCCAGCCAGCCCTTCCCCTCCTCCCTGCCTTCCCCCAGAGCGCATTCCTGAGCTCCTCTCCTCGCTCCCTCCCCTGCGTGCGGCGGTTACCCTTCCCCCGGTTTTCGGAGACGGTGCGAGGAAGAGGAAAAAGAAAAAAATAAGGGGAGGGGGGGTAAAAAAAAACAAAACACCACAACACCCCACGGGAGAGCAGGGGACCTGCGCGGCCAGGGCTGTCCCTTCCCCCGCCCGCCCGGTCGCTCACCGAGTCCTCCCCCGGCACCGCACGGCGGCAGCCAGGGCGGGGAGAGCCTGCACTTCCCCTTTGTTTTCGGGCTCTCCAGCTCGGGGGCCGAGAGCGTGCAGAGAACAGCGGGGAGAGCGAAACAGGCCCCAGGCTCCCCCCGCCGCCCGGCCGGGGCTGGGGCGGGGGGGGGGGGGGGGGGAGCGAGCGGGATCCCGGGAGCGGCGCGGAGGCCCGGGGAAGGGGGGAGGGTGAGGAGGCAAGGCAGGGTGGCGGAGCGGGGGAGGGGGCGGCCAGGCGGGCGCTTTTACCTTCGTCCAGCAGCCTCTCGAGGTGGTTGAAGATCCCGCAGAAGTTGGGGAGGCTGCTCATCAGCTTCTTGTCGTTCATCAGCTGCATCAGGTAATCGGGGCTCGGCTTCGGCTTCTCCTTGGTTTCCATTTCCCCAACCATATTCCAAGCCCGCACAGAGACGGCGAGAGCGCCCGCAGCAGCTCCGCCGAGCAACGCGACCGCGGCACGGGGCGCCCGGCTGGATCCGGGCGGGCGGGAGGCGGTGGGGGGAGGGGAGGGGGCGGGGAGGGGAGAGCTTCCCCGAGGAAGGAGGAGAAGGAGGAGGATTCAAATCCGGAGGCAAACGCAGACCCGCCGCCGAGTCCGAGGGGCCGGGGAAAAAGGGGAGGGGGGGGGGAGGGGGGAAAAAAAAAAAAAAGGAAAGTCGGTAGAAACCCCCCGTGCGGGCTGCGCCCTCCTCCCCGGGCAAAGGACCCGCCGCCGCCTCTCGGTGCCGCCGCCGCCGCCGCTCCCCTGCTCCGTGCGCCCTCGGCCGGCGCAGTCCTCGGTGTGTCCCCCCCTCCTCCTCCTCCTCCTCCTCCTCCTCCTCCCGCGCACACACACGCTGAGCCCGGCTTCTCCTCTCGGCGCTGCCCCCTGTCTCCGCGGCGGGGGAGGGAGGGAGGGAAGGAGGGAGGGGACGAGCGGGGCGGGCGGACGCTGCTGGCGCGGCTGCCGCTTCCGAGGAGCCGCCGCCGCCGGTGTCTCTCCGCTGTTGTTGCCGCCGCCGCCGCCGCTGTTGTTGCCGCCGCTGTTGTTGCCGCCGCGCTGCGCCTGGCGTGTCCTCCTCTCCGCCTCCGGCCCGCCCTCCCGCCGCCGCTGCTGCTGTTGCCTGTGGCTGGTGAGTCTCAGCCCCGCCGCCGCCTCCTCACTTCTCCTCAGTTCGCTCCGGAGTTCGCTTCAGTTCAGGCTGCGCTGGCAGCGGCAGCAGCAGCGGCGGCAGGAGGAGGAGGGGAGGGGGCAGGGCCCGCGGGGGCGGGGACATGCCGGGGGGGCGGGCCCGGGGGCGGGGCGGCCGTTGCTCGGCGGCAGCGGCAGCGGCAGCGCCGCTTGGCGGAGCCCGCTGTCGCTCCCTTACCGCTCCGGGAGGGGCCCGGGGCGGCGGCGGTGGTGGCGGCGGTGGTGGTGGCGGCCCCGACCACGCCCCTCCCTCCGAGCGTCTGCGCGTGGACAGGCCCCCGCGCGCCTCCCCACACACACACCCCACCCTACCCTACCCCGCCCCGCGGAAGCACGCGCGCGGACGGAACTCTTCTAAACAAAGTCGTGTCGCTTCACCTAGTCTGCGCGGGGCGGGGCGGGGCGGGGTCACGTGCGCCCTCAGGGGCGGGGAGGGCCCCGCCGAGGCGCGCGTGCGTCCGCCCTCCACGACCGCCGTCGCCGAGTGGGGGAGAACCGAGCGGAGCGGGGGCGGGGGTTGTTGGTGGTGCCGCGCATGCGCTGGTGGGCGGTGCGGGTGGCGGAGCGGTGCGGCGCGAGGAGCAATTTGTAATCGGTAAAGCGGCGGCGGCGGGGGGCAGGAGGAGAGCGCGGCGCGGGGTCGAGGTACTGGGGCCGGGGCGGCTCCCCAGCAGCCAGCCTTCACCGGCTCCGCGGGAGGGCGAGGAGAAGCGGGGCTGGCGGGAGCCGCTCTCCCCTCCGCCCTCTCCCCGCCTGTTGGCCAGGCAGCGCGAGCCTGCCTGCCGCGGGAGCGGTTTAACGGCCGCGCTCGGCCTCGCAGGGGCGCGGAGCGGGCCGGGAGCCTGCTGCCGCTGGAGGCGGTGGCAGCCCAGCTGTACGCACGCCCCTTCCCCCGCACACCCGGTCCCGGAGCAACGGCGCCCCGCGGCAGCTGGGGCCGTGCGGCGGGTCCCCGCCGCCGCGCCGCCTTCCTGCCCCCGCCGCGCCGGCAGGCAGTTAAACGCCCTTTTTTGGTTACAGGGCAGCGCCGCGTTTTGGCATCAGCCACGGCTCGTTTGGCAGGTCTGGATGGGGGAGACGTGATAGGAGCAGCAGCATCCGGCAGCCAGAATCAAAATTAACGTGCTCCATCCAGTGTAGCCGCAGAGGCAAAGCAGCGCGACGCGGTTGCTTGTACGTATTGCTCCTTCCCCACGCAGCTACTTGGTGTTCTTATTTGGGGTTTTTTTGTTATTTAGGAGGGCGTCAGAAAGCTTTGATGCAATTTTCGGGAGCTTGATAGAGCTGATGTTACAAAGCTAGATAAAAGTCGCTTCGTGCTTCATTTATTTTTAATAGGACTAGGTATAAACTCTAGATATTGCATGAAATTCTGTAAAAATTCAAGTGTGTTTTCATACGTAGTGCACGGTATTTGAAGAAAACTTTAAATATTAGGTTAATCGCAAGGAACAATGCTTCCAAAACTACAAAGCAGCACAGACACGTTGTTTTGACAGGTGTGCAGTTTTACTGGCTATTGTCAAGCAGTGTTATTCTACTTTTCCTGAAAGATGTGCACTGACAAAAATGTAGAGAAAGTGTAGTTCTCATAATAGTAAAAATGCCTTGGATTATTGCATTCCCTCTAGCGTTTGTTGCATTTTTTTGCCTCTAAACATGTAGAACTTGTTATTTGGACGTGAGAGTCTTTATTTTATTTCAAGGTTTTGTTTACATTAAGTAAAAATGAATGGTTTATGTAAGATAAGTCAGATCTATTGCTTCCATCATTCTAAAAGTGTGTATTCAGTAAGAAAATATTATTTTTGTTACCAAAGAAGAAAAAGTAGCAATGTTACAAACCATCTTTTAAATATAGATTCTTAGTCTATCAATAGTATGCCCAAAGCACGCTGCAGTATGGCTATGGATGATGAAATAATACATTTCTAGTAACAAGATTGTGTTTGTTCTGTTCCGACTTTGTTTTTAAATTGCGACAAGCTAAAACACTACCTTATATGTTTAATAAAATTGCCCTCCTTTTATTTATTGTTGTTCAGTCTGAAACTTGACGTATTTTTTTAGCCCTTTATTTGCTAATTTTTAACCAGTGAGTGAAGGCTCTTTTTAACCCTGAGAAAACTTGGTATCTAATCCTTCCATTTGATTAGGGGCATCCGTCAGACAGCAGGCAGTCATCTTAAAATTAGATGAACTTAGATAACGTTAGAATAATTGCTCTGGACTGCTGATTCTCACAGTAAAAATAGCATATGGAGACTTTTTCAGCAGATTTGGTGCAGCTGTTCACCTACCACTTCATTATTGCTTCCTGCACATAAAGTGCTTCCAGTGCTTTAATATGAGCAGACAAAACAAGCACACAATATAAGGTAAGAAACACTGGCACTGTTGTACAGTAACTATCAGTTGTCTTCCCTACTGCTAGGAACAATATAGCATATCCTAAGCAATTTTGCACTTATTTACTGGAGAATAAGATGGTGCATACTAGCAGTTAATGGGAAATCACTCACGCGGTGCAATGCAAAATTCAAGCTCTAGTTTGTTCAGTGTTAATCTGAATTATTTTCTCAGTCTGAACAGTACAGAAACAGAGGCAAAGCTATGTGCTGAAGCTGCCCATGTAATTAGGCATAAATGACAAGAAAATTTCTCATCCTTGATTTTTTCCTAAATACCTCAAGACTGTGAATTTAAGTCATTGGGAAAATGCCCTTGGAAAATCTGAATGCTTTAACAAAATGTAGATAACTAACCATTAGTTTTAAATAAACAAATTGGCATATCTTTCTTCATCAAGTATACAGCAAAAACAAAAGAGGTACCTAAAAGCCCCTCTCAGCGTACCTTGTGTTCTCTCTGCCTTTACCTTCCCACACTTCCACATCACAGGAAAAGGTGTCTTAAGAGTGTCTGGCAGAAGAAAGTTGAGTTAGTTCTGGTTAAAGAGCTGTGAGAAGGTACACCTCCCATCAAGACTGGTGTGTCTACAGCTCAATCTCCAGAGGCACTAGCAATACTCTTGTGCTGCGTTGAACTTCGCAGCTTTCCCGTGGGGAAAGAAATGAGGTGTTGGGTAAACAGGTCCTGCAGGTAAAGGGGAGAGTTTGTATGGTATTGATGTCAGGAGTGGAGGGATGAGTGTTATTTTGGTTGGTTTGTTTCAAGGTGTGGTCATGCAAGGTTCTTCAGGTAATACCCAATGCCTTAACTTTTGTCTGAACACAAGCAGAAATCTGTTTCTTTAACTCTTGTGTTTTCATCTAGGTGTCCCTTCTTGTATGATGTAACCTGTAGTGTTGTCCAACAGCTTCTCTTTTAAGGTGAAGTTTTATTGCATTAATCTAATCTTGAAGTAAGAAAAATTATGATAATGCCAGCAGCAGCCTCTGTATATTACAGTAAAGACCTGCAATGATCATAAAAAGCTAATTCAATTACTGCTATAATGTTCATAGCTGATAGCGGCTTGGGAAATAGGAGAGCTGAAGGCTGATGACTACTGGGAAACATACTCTTTCAGTTAAAGTGTTGGCTGTTACTTCCAGCGTCTCTGACCAAATCATAGGCATATGCAGTTGGGTGTAATGAGCCTTCTGCAGTGCTGTCTATAACAGGAAGGTGCCAATGTACTGTCCTGCCCTTCTTTAGGGAAAGACACAGTTCTTCACTTACCTGTTACAGTCACTTGAGGAAAAAAATGCTATGTGATTCAGTATTGAATCGTTCATGGTGTACAAGATAGTAGCTGCTGTAACTAACGTGGCAGTCAGACATGGCCACTATCGGGTGGGCATCTGAAATTCATTCATCTCTGGAAGGTGATTAACACATGAACAAAGTAAGGTCTAGAGCCAGACTAAAAATCACAAGAACCAATTAAATTGAAATTCTGTGATGTGTCTGACAACAAAAACATGTTTCCTTTGACATTAGGCAAAACTGACAGGTAACTTTTCAAACAGAAGCCATAGTAGTGCATTATTCAAAGTCATAAGCAGAAGGCATAGAGTTCATAGTCTAAAGAGGGAAGAGGGTTGTTTTGTTGTTTGTTTTGTTTTTTTTTTTAAAAAAAAAAACAAAACACAAACATGTTCCAGTTACCTCCTCAGGTTCTTTAACTATTTATGCTAACACTTACCCATCTACTCTGTATGCCAAGTTTATCCTAGCTGTAGAATTGGATGCTTTATTCCAGCTTGAATGTTTTCCTTACAGAGCAGGGAATTGAAAACGTGTCTTGACTTCTGTCTAAATCCCAGGATGGGCTTCATGCATTAAATACAGATAATAGCATATATAGATCATAGCACATTTCTGAGTGCTGTGTGCAACCTTGGAAGAGGTAATGCCTAAATTTGTCCACTACTGATGCTAAATGATTGCTGAAGAAGTGGAAGATACAGGTTTTAAGCACACTAAGGTGTGCTCAGATTTGTATCTTAAGGTACTTCAAGCTGTACGAGAACTGTGAAGAAGGCTGTAGTAAGCCACAGTATCACTACTGGTAGAACTGGCCATTCCTTGGGTTGGAATAAAGGAGACAGAAGAAGAGATAGCTTTGTGATTCATCCACTTACGCAAGAGCAGGAAGAGCTGCATTCTCACTGTTCCTGTGGTTCTGTATTAATTATGCAGTTATTAAGTTGGGGAGAAATGAAAATGCTGAGTTGAACAAAAAAGTATTTTCCACCTTAGACCTAAATCTTGTACCTGGCAGTTCTCTTGGTAATGCACATATTCCATATACCTTAAATTACTGTGATAGTATACTGTTACACAGATAGGATGGAGGGGCCTAAATTCTGCTTCATAAAATATTAAGCATTTTGTTTAACTCCATAGTTAGAATCATAGAATAGTTTGGGTTGGAACGGACCTTTAAAGGTCACCTAGTCCAACACCCCCTGTAATGAGCCAGGGACATGTTCAGCTAGATCAGGTTAGTCTGAGCCCTGTCCAACCTGACCTTGAACACTTCCAGGGATGGGGCATCAACAATTTCTATGGGCAACCTGTTGCAGTGTTTCACCACGCTCATGTTAGTGAAGGCGTGGGTAACTGTGTTGGGCTTCACCTTATCTACATACCAAATAGCCATGGTTATGCATGGAAAAGATGTAAGTCAATATATAGTAGAATATATTACATCAATGTTCAAGATTGAAATAGATTCATCACCATATTTTTCTTCAAGTAGATAATTTCCATGGGTATGGAATGTACATGCTGTTTCTTTATGTACTACTATGTAGACTTTTCTCTAGAGAAGAGCATTGTAGCAACAAGAACATGTGTCTGTCTAGTCATAGTCTAGAACTACCACTACAGGTGATAGTTTTGTGAGGCTCACAAGAAATCTCTGTGCAATAAAAAAAAAGTTTAGATTGGTTTCATTTCACGCTCTTCAGTGGGAGATCAAAATGAATCTCATGTATACCAGTTTTATTATAATGTTGTTGAGAAAGGCGGAAAATTGTAAGAAGGAGGGAAAGAAAAGCAATCTGAGAAAGCATAGAAGAGAAAAAATTACCAGCAATTAGGGAAAGAAAGTTAAATCAAGGTACTGCATTGTAAACATAAAATTTACCTACTTTATCTTGTTTATAACAGCACTTAGCTTTTTTGCCCCAGCTTTTAAATTTAATTATTCACAGAGCATATTTGAATTGTGCATTTTGAAGGTATGTTTTACCTCTAAGGTAATAAACTTCCCTACATATTGTAATTTATAAACACTTGCATTGTTTTTGTGCATTTTACTGTTGCATCATCAATATTTTTCTTAGCTCACTGAAATGCCAAATAATCTCTTGAAATACACTACGCACATTTCCAGTGTTTCTAATCCCACGCGCAGTCCTATAGCTTCAGTTAGTGTGCTAACTGCACTTACCATCTATACATTCACAAAATTACCACCTTAGCTATATAGCTCTGAGCTTGCAACGGGGGAGAATTTCAAATGGCTTCTGGCCTGTCCCTTGTGGAGAACTCATATACAGAAACACTGTGTGAGCCAGCCTGCGCCGTGCGTTGCAGAAGTGTGAGCAGCAGTGAGTGTGTATTACTGTAAGTGCTGCCTAACTCTGTGGAGGCACTGAATTGACCATGCTAAATATATCTGTCATTGGAGTCCAGCTAATGCACATTTCTAGTTTAAAAGACTACAATATTAGGATATCTGGAAATTAAGAATACTAAGAAATCTTAGCCAGTATTTCAGGCTTACTTGTTTTGGTTTTTACCTTCTAATTTGCACTAGACATCTAACCTTAAAACTACTCAGGATATCATTCTGCATTTTAACTGATGCAGTCATCTCAACTACAGTAGTGCCCTCAGCAGCTTTTTTTATTTGCTACATGTAACTAAAACTACAACACTGAAAGACATGTTTCTGTATAAGATAAGTAATCAAAAGGATTTTTACTTTTCACCATAGTGAGAAGTGTTTTCACCTTCACTATAGGATTAAAAATAAAAAAGATACTAAGTTAATATCAGAGAAACTTGCAGATTTATTTTTACAACCACAGTGGCGAATACCTGACAGCTGAAAGAAACTGGTAAGTTCTGTTTTTCAGGTGCACCATCTTTTGGTAAGTTACCATAGTATATTGGTTACAGTTGAATATACATGAAATGCTTTCAGCCTTAACTTTGTAAATAGATCTAAATTAACCATTCTCAATTACTACTAAGACCAAGTAGAGCTTAAAATGTAATTGATGGATTAATTTAACTTTTCCTTTTAACATATCTGAAATATAAATGTATACATATATTGACTTACACTGAGGGATTGCTAGTGGTGTGTTGCTTATGCTGCTTAGTGTTCAGTACACAAAGAGCAGCAGTTCTTACACAAGAAGTTATATTGAACCGGACAGAAAATGTCTAAACAAATTATAAGAAAACTTTGCATTTTTTAAAACTTTCTGGTAATGAGCAAGAAACTTTTGTATTGGCTGGGCCTTCTAATAAAATGTAATTAATCACTCTGAAAAATCCAGAATCTTATTTTTGACTAGAACTTTTTTTTTCCCCACTCAAAATACTTTATTCCAAGCCTTCATTAAACACAAATCTTTTTATTATGTAAAGGTGAAGAGAAGTTAAAGTTGTAAGGAAAGAAAAAGACCGAGCAATACAAATCTTAAAAGCTTCTGGAGATGAGACAGAATTGCTCAACAGTGTTTGTCCAAAGTAAAGGACAGTGCTACAGTGGTTGTTGATTTCCCACACCAAGACCATTGTGCTTCCATGCTATTGCATGCTCAGAAACTTGCTCTCTGCTTTATCTGTTCATAGGCATGTATGCCTTTTCTCTAAAAAGAGATAGCAGCATTCAGTCTCTTAATATTTTTATGGTCCTTTTTCACTTTAGGAAGCCTAAACTTTGTTTTGTTTGTGGGTGACTTACTGTCTCCCATTTGTTCCTTCTACCCACAGTCTTTGTTGAGTGTAGGTCTTTCCTGGAATATAGTAGCCACACATACGTTGTAGTTATGATATGCCCCAGAGCCCGTTTCACGGTTTTCTACCCTTCAGAAGCTATAAAACACTTTGTAGTAAAGTACTCCAAGTTGCTTGGATAAAAGCCATTCTAAAGGTACAGAGAATTATTGCTTAAGCACTTGGATATTTTCAGGATTCCTCATAGAAACAGGAAGCATCCCAAATCTCGTGCCATCTTGGTTGGTATTTGTTGGCTGGTACCTCATAAGTCCCTATTTGACTGCCACTGGAGCTCAAAGAACAAGTCATAACAATCAGTAAAACATGATTCTTAGGCTCAAAGCCAAAGGGTGAACATTTCTGGGTTGTTAACTAATCTGGGACATCTGACTCATTTTGAACTACAGCCACTTCATACAAGATCATGTGATATTACTTAGCTAATATTGTATCTGATTATTACTTAAAATTAGTTAATTGCTTGATTACAGTAATTCATTGTTATTGTGCTTATAAACTTATAAAGGGGTGGGATTCACTTGCCTTATTGTATTCCACTTGAATCTCTAGAAGGTTACTTTTCTCTCGTAGTTCCTGTATCATATCTGCCAGTTCTGTGCAGATGTCTCTTACACCTTTTGGACGACTGGAGTGGCCACTGCAAGCTGTTGAACAGTTAGATGGATCTCACTGTAAGCAAGCAGAAACATTATTCTATTAACCATTTTTTCTCTCAGAATAGTCTGAACAACAGGTTGGGTTCAGGATTTTGACAAGTATCAGTTGGCCTGATAAAAAAAAAAAATCACTGCAGGTAAATTTGAAGTGTCTAGAAGTTACACTTTAGCCTTCTGGCCGTGTCTCAGATTCTCTTAAATATTTATTATTCTTCTGAGTTTGAAATGTTTTGTGTTTGATCTCTGATTGTGACTGAAATATAGGGAAGGGAAACACAACACACTTCCTGTGTATTCAGATGACTTTTGTACAGATCCAGCTCACATGAGTGTAGATATTCGTGTTCATTTAGAACAGGAGAAGTTCCGATGTACGTATGTTACAACTTTTCTTATAACTTGGAGAAAGCAGCCTTAAAAAGTTCTAAAATAGGCAGCTTTATATTATGGAATTTATTGTGTTATTCATAAATAAAGATGATCACTGAAATGTTAACATCTCTTATGGTATTGTATTTCTTTAAATAAATATTTGAAAGTTTCATGGGCAGTTTTCTTCACCTTTCAGGTGTTTACATAACTTGTCAAAGTAAGAAAGGTAGGTTGTGACACGTTGATTACAGTTTTTTGTTTTTACGGAACAAGTGTGATAGTTGTCTGGTTTTAGCACACACACCCTCCAACTATTGTCCTATCAGCTTAAGGAGCAGAGAAATGCGAAAAGAAGTTTCCCAGAGAGTATGTTCCTACCCAGTTTGCATAACAATTCTGTTGTGTATTAAAAAATGAATAGTCTGGTCTGACAATATGCTCAGAAAATAACAAATAACAGGCCGTGGCAGGAACTGTGAAGAAAACACTACTTGAGGCAAGGCAGGGAAAAAAGTTATCTTGAATTTTTCTAATTCTGTTTTGATGGTCAGCATGAAAACAGGTATTAAGTAATCCAAATTAGGCAGCCCTCCTTCTTCTAGTGGGAGGTGTCCTTTCCTATGGCAGGGGGGTTGGAACTAGATGATCTTCAAGGTTCCTTCCAACCTAACCATTCTATGATTCCCACTGTAGTAGGGTCTGGAAAGTCCCTGTTATTTGAGAAGCTGGCAAACCACTTCTCTGTTAGAGGTGGAAAGGAGGCTCAGCTGAACTTAAAGCATTTCCCCATCTGTAGAATTTTTCTACTTGCTTTAAAAAAGTCATGACATGGCCAATCAGATGGCCAATTTTCATGCTAGAAGAAGGTCTTCCCCTTAGCAAGTCAATTGAACAAGGTTCAAGAAAACCCTACCTTGGTTTTCCTTCCTGGTAGTCTGTTTATAGCTATCCATCTGATTGTCATTACTAGAGGCATAATTGATCTGTTGTCCCATTTTGAAGTTTGTATGCACCTGTCTTGCAGGTTAGCAGTGAAATCAATTATCCCTCTGGCTACGGATGTATCTTGGTACTTCATTAGAAGTTTGTCAGAGTAGGCAGAGTCCTTTGTGTTAGAACAGGTGATTAGTGGGGGAGTCACAGCAGCATAGACAGTTTTTGGGTTCAGGCTTGTACCTGATATTACATTGATATGCTTGCTGCTTTGCTCTAGTAATAGGGTTTTGGGGAAGTCTGGTAACAAAGACAAAAAACAAAAACAAAAACAAACAGCTGTGTTAATTTAAGGAGGAGACTGATATGTAGAGATTAATTTGGAAAAAAGTGTACTTATCACAGGTACAAAATGGTAGATGAGCAATGTAGTAAGATAAGTGAATATTACAAATCCATATGTAGCCAAAATGAGCATTTTGCATATCTTATTGATGCAATTCTCCTGTTATATCTTCACATGATTGATGCGGAGCTTGATGAATTGAGTGAATTGCATTATTTCATTCCAACTTTGTCCTCACAACCACCAAAAAAATGCTGTCTTTTGGCTGCTTATGATTAAGAATTCTGTTATGTGTGAAATCATTATTTGTGTCTAATTACAGACTTCACTGTTTAGTGGCCTTTGTGCCCTTTTGGCTGAAAAGGATACCTAAGGACGGCAGTCGGCAATCACAAGTCATTGTGTCTAGGTAGTGTGATGTAATCCTTCAAAATTAATTTGATCTCAGTTCATGAAATAAAAATTAAATAATTATTGAATGTATTACAACATTCCCTCACTTTTGAAAATAAAAATAAAAAAAAATTTGCAGAATTCCATGTGTAGGGTTGGACTAGATGATTTCAAGAGGCCCCTTCCAACCTAAACAATTTGTAACAATTATGAAAATACATTAAATACTAAATTTTATCGGGTTTTTTTATCTGTAATTTTGGACTTTTTGACAGTGTTGTTTGTTAGAAATAGTGGAGTTTTACATATAAATCCATACAGCACTAGGTCCAAATTGTAGGGTTTTGTAGCTGTACAGCAGATAATAATATGCTTTAAGCTACGTTGTGATCTCATCCCCTCTCAATAATTGTGAAATTACCTAAAATTGCTTTTCATATAACCTACTTGTCCTTTTACGTAAATGCTTTAAGTTCGTGTGTCAGTGTGTGAACCACAAACAAGTAGAGAAGCATTTAGAGAAATCTCTCCAGCTTCCGAAACATGAAGTATTTTGCTTCTCCTCTCGAAAAATTACACGATAGAACAAAACTGGGAAGAAAGCACGCACACCCTTAGCAGAGGGAGCCTGTTGGGTCATGCGCAGAACACAGCCAAGCAGTGAGACTGAGATTGTATTGACAAGAACAAGATGAATGGCCCCCTGGAGACTATGGGGTTTGTATGCTCGTTTCCACCACCTTTTCATCCTTTTGTACCCCCTTTCAGTTCATATGCAGATTAACTCACACCAAGTCCTCACTAAATACTCTTTTTCACTTCAGTTTTGGAAGGTAGACGGAGGATCTAAATATTTATGAGGCTTTTTTCCTCTGGTTTATGATGCACTCTTGTTGAACGTTTAGGAATTACGTTAATGAATGCATGCCTGCACACACAGACACAGAAACCAGGCAAAAGGAAAAAAAAAACACACAAAGAGTTGTCAGCTCTAATGTCGGCACTTACTAAACAGTTCCCATGAAAAAAAAAAAGGGCAAAGAGATTTAAAATCTGTTGCCAAGAGAAAAATAAATTGTATGGCTGAGCACAAAAGAAGAACAAAGTTTCATCTTTGCTTCCCTCAGCTGCAAATGTAACTCTTATTTCAGCTCTGAATAAATTTGAAATAAAACATGTTAATTGAAAAATTAAAGCTTGTCTAAAAAGTCTTAACTGGATTTGTGTTTTCACTAATGAAGAAAAGGCAAAGCTTTAGTCCTGTACAAGTTTCCTTTAACATCAGTTGTAATAAACATGAGATCTATTTTATGTTACCAGGTGCAGTTAAGTATCATTTGATTTGAGTTACAAGTCAAATAATGAAACGTTTTGCCATGATTTTGCGAACTTCAGTATGTTTATTTAGGAGGGTTAGATTTTGTGAGACTGAGGGGTTTTCTGGAAACTAATATGCCTTTTTTTTTTTTTTTAAATTAAATGTACAGCATATACTGAGATTATAGCTGGATATACTAGAATATGAATCTGTTTTCAGTCTGGTTAATTTAAAACTGTACCTTAAGGAACATGTTTTTATAGATGAAATACTATATGTCATTAAAATACTATAAGTGAAATACGAGTATATTAATTCTTCTAATATTGTGTTGTCAAGAAAAGTCATCTCTTCAACCTTTAATCATCTCTACCTTCCTTCTACCCCTTTTTATTGTCTGATGCTCGCATAGCTTTGGCAGACAGGGCCCTAACTCATACAAGTGGGACAGTAAATTCTTTCACATTCGTGAACCAACATGAGATCTCAAAATGTGCTTTTGTGCTATTATTTAAAAAACTTACTGAAGCAATTGCAGACTGTTAGTTCTTCAAGTGCAATAGTATTTCACTCTCTAGGCTCTGTTTTTCATATTTATAATATGCCTATCTGAATTTCATAAAACATTGCTCTAATAAATATGTTTGTGTTTTTATTGTACTTTGTTTTCAGGGTATTCAATTTCATATGTAATTAAGTTCCATAAAACCATCTACAATTCATTTATTCTAAAATTATTGTTTATGATCTTCAAATACTGATGTTGCTATTTCAATTACTTTGCCTGTGATACCCAAGGGTTGAGTGAAACAAATTTTGCTTAGCAGATCCCAAGGCACTAAAGTTGTCTACAACCTAATAAAAAATTAACATTTGGCAACTGAAATTGTATCACTTTTGTTTAGTCCTTTAACCTACATCTTCTCCCCCTTGCTTTTTTATTTCTATAAATCTACATTGCCAGTTGTGACTGCAGACACAATTTTAGATACTGTTGGACTAAGTACTTAAACCCCTTAAACTTAGAAGTGATCAAAAAAGTCTGTTTTGTCTCCTAACTGGGTAGATTTCAAACTTACTTGGACTTGTCCGGCCTGGGCAAATAGAAGCACTTATGTGGGATCTTAGTGAAACGCGTTTGTCCATCTGCATAATGACTGGCCTCTTTTCTGTGGGTGGGTTTGCAAGGAGGTCAAGGACAGCTTCCTTCTATATATACGTGTATAGAACAGTGGATTAATGGGTGGATGAGGAAAATGCATCAAGCTGGTAAATGTTGGAAGAGGAGAGCAGCAGGGAGACAAGATACTTGAATAAGCTTTAAAGAAGGAAGAATGGGAAGCAAGGGACAGAAAAGCTGGGGAAAAACACTGAAGAGTGATGCAGTGGTAGAGGCAGACATAGCGGAAAGCTTTTATATGGAGAACAGTAAGGAAAACCCAAAGTTGAGAGAGTCCTTGGCTTGAGTAGTGGGGTTTTTTTGGCTCCCTTTAAGCTATTAAAACTCCCAAAGAGAGGAGGAAAAAAGTGGCGCACAAGCCAAGGCCACTGAAAGTAGTTTTCTGGGGTATGAAAGGTGGACGGACTATAGGTCTAAGCCAGGGAGCAGGTATGTCAGAGTCCTGTAGAAGGCCTTCATTTTTAACACCAGAAAAGTACTCCCCAAGGAAAACCCAACCCAAAAGCCAAGATTGTAGCTCAAGGGACTGCCACATTAATGACAAGGAAAGCAACTATCTGTACTTTGCCCAAAAGAAAATGGCACAGGAAAATACAAAAATTTACAGATAACAAACAAGCCTGAGCTAGACACGATACACGTGCGCCCACCAGCCGGCCGCATCTCAGTCCAGCACACTGAAACCAAGGCCAAGCCACCTTCTCCAGTCTCAGAAGTTTAACTGGAAACTAGGGACCCGTGTGAGGAGCAGAAAGTCCTCCCTAGACCAACGAGACTTCTGGCCTGCGTTATTAGCCAGCTCACGTTCTTTAAATAGAATAAAGGACATAAACTAGTTGCCTAAGCTTAGCGCTTACTTTCTTCCTCTGAAGCCCATTTGCATTCACAGATTTATAACCTATTAGAATAAACTCTGCTTCCAGAAGATGAAAATGCACACATGCAATTGCACAAGTAAACTAATAGCGCTTTCAGTGGATTCTTAAAGGCAAGATCGCAAACCTACCTAGTGATCTTCTGCCTTGTGAAGTTTTGTTTCAAAAATCACCAAGGGTAGGAGCACGTTTTTCACTCTCCTGAATCAAAGTCCTACAGTGGATTTATACTTTAAGTCCCAGTGCCTGGGGAAAAAAAAATCCTGGAGGAGAAAAAAAAAACATGGAACTGAATGGAACTGGAAGAATTAATTCACTACACATTTTTTACTATTTTCCGTCGTCTGAAAAGTTTTGTTGAAATTCAGAAGTCACAAGATTAAAGGATGTAAGGATTAAAAAAATAAACACACAAAACCACACACTACTGGAAATTGCAGGTAAGTTCTCTTACCACTCATCTTTTGTGGTGAGCACTAAAAATGAGCAATCTTCCTTTTTCCTAAGGCTGATTGTGAAGCGTTGTCACATTTTATCTGAAGGCAGTGGGGTGCAGCTGTGTGTTTTCAAGAAAGTACGTTCTTGAGTCCGCTTAATCTTTAGGCTGGGATTTTTCCAAATGGATTCCTGCCTAAATTTACCTTTTTTTTTTTTCTTCCCAAAAGAAATTTCCTACAGCTGAACCACAGCACTCTAAAGGGAATCTGCCACTCTGCCTGAGCTATGAGAAGTCTAGCTGTTTCCGTGCTAGTGTAACAGAGTCACCTCACAGATGGAAGGTGTACCTCCATAGATGGCACTGAACTGAAAGGGAATCTGAAAGGCAGTGAGGTTTTTTTGCAAGTTTGATACACATGCTTAAAGTATTCCTCTTTGGTGCCTAAACAATTGATTTAAGTGTATAACATGAAAATTGTCTGTCTCTTTCTGTACTCACAGATGCCTTGATTTCTGCTGATAGATAGACCTAGAGCTCCTAACAGACAGAAAGCCTACAAAATGCTGAAGCACAATTACCAAAGTGCTTAGAGGTCTAGCATAAGATGCCCTAAGACCCATTTCTCAAAAGATGTTCTCCTCTAACATTAAAAAAAAAAAAAAAGTGGTTGAGTTTGTTCATCTCCGAGAATATAAACATACCAGGTCTACAAATTTTCTCAAGTTACTATGGGTGATGCGTGCTTTTTTCTTATCTTCTCATACGTAAGCAATGTTCAGATTCATAGTTCAGATTCACGAGCATAGTTCTATTAGCTCATGAATTTGCAAATCTAGTTTCCAGAAATACCCTTCAGACACCTAACCTTCATGAATTAATTGATGAAGGAACCTAAGCCCACCTCTAAACACAAAGACGTATTACCTTAGGTACAGAACTTCTCTTAAGGGTTGAGTGTTCCAAGAGCAAGGCTGAGAGATGCTGGTGTGGTAAAACAGAATATCATTCTTCCCTCTTACACAAATCAACACCAGATTTCTTCACAAATCATCAAGAGGTTAGCTGTTGTTCTTCCAGGCAAGCAGCTTCCAATATCAACAGTGCTGACTTACTAAGAAGGAAAGTGGATTTAAGAGAGTTTTCCTCTCCAAGCACAGTATTTTTCTTACCCTGCTTTCTCCTGCTTGACTTGCTCCATATAAAGGAGGAAGGGCAGAAGAACAGGCTTCTGTTTGATAACTGTTTTCTTACTTGATATTTTTACCAGCAGAATCTGTATACTTTATAAGTACAAAGTGATTATTTGAAGGCAAAAGAAGATAGAGGCAAAACTTGCAGACTTATTTGAAGAAAAATACAGAATAAACTAATAAGGAGCCTGTACTGTTATTTCAAGAATACATATTCCCTGTATCAGAACATAATAGTTTGGCATCATTCAATTTCTGCCATTTTTTAAGCAATAACCTTTGCTATTTTTTTGTCAAGGATTTTCTTCAGCAAAATATGAGAATTTTTGTCTTAAGAACTGTTGAATATCAGGAATTAAATCAATGAAGGAAGCTTACAGAAACCTCAAGCATCGTTCCTTCTTAAAGATCAGTTTTCCTAAACTGTGTGAACTGCATTTGCTCGCACAAGTGTAATTCCACCAAATGTCAATGCTCATAAGTTGAGTACTAATTACATGATCTAATTTTGGAGCCTTCTAAAAGTTTATTTCTGAATCAGTTATCTTTTGCTTTCTTTAATTTGTCATCTTGGTTTTCACAAAAAAAAAAAATCATCAAAGCTGGAAACAAATTGATTAACATCTTGTGAAGTTTGTCTGAGGAAAATAAAGGGGTTCATTTTGTTCTTTAAACACAGCCTTAGTCATTTTACCAGGGTGATTTTTAAGAATAATGTCATATAAATGAGGGTAATGATCTAGAAAGGCACTGGAATGAGACAAAAGGAATCTGGATTTAATGTCAACTTTCAATATAGATTTTCTGGCTGCATCTCTTCTAAAAAGTCAAACTAACAGGACCAGGACCCAACTGTGTAAGGCCAGGCACCCTGGGCTGCCCATGTTCACACCGTTAAGATTTCATCCAACACAGCGTGGTCACCTATCGAAGGGTGCCCGAGAAGTCTTTGGACAGTGCTAGCTGGCCTTGACGGAAAACTCTTCCTGGTGATGTTCTGACACTTGAACAGCACCACCGACAGCAGGATGCACTCCTCCGCACTGCTTGATTTCTCAGTGCAAACATAATCCCCATGTGAGTTTGAGCAGAGCATGGGGTTGTTCCATCATTAAGTGCCCCATTAGTGGGGAATAACTGTTTTTCCTTTCTTCCTCTTCTTAGCCACTATGTCTATGTGGATTATGGTATCACTGGTAAAAATCATCTCTGTTATGCGTAAACCATCTATTACAGTAAGACATAGCTTTAATTCAAAGTTATTATACAGTATACTAATTAGAGTAGTAACAAAAAGATTGCCAAAATTTAGAAAAGCCTGATAAAACAAAAGGAAATCTTCAGCTCCCAACACAAATATATATATATATAAGCGTACATGTGTAAATATACTAAAATATATTAGTGTGTGTGTTCACACACACACTAAATATACTGTGCAAAAATGTTCTGCATTACTGCATCCCTCTACCAGCAGAATTAAGATCACAATCTATTACACAGCTATTTGACAGAAATGTTTAGTTAGTTAGATAAACTTATTCTTGCATCATAAGTGATTCTTCTAAATACCTGGATGCGTTTCCACATAGGCATATATGATATTTCGCTCAAAACTGACAGTGTTTTCCAGACAAAAAAGTAGTAGCTAGTCTCTTTCTGTTAATCTTTTAGGTTATCTTTTAAGATCAGGTTACATACCACATAATTTAAATTACGGCTTGGAAAAAACTATTTATGAAGGATGAAGTTAACAAAGTAGATGAAGGACAGCACAGGAAAAGTAGAACCCAAGCACGGGAAAGGTGTATTAATGGCTGCATACTTGAGACTGAATTTCCTTCTAACAGTGGTAGCTGTACATTAAACAAGAAAGGTAGTCAAGAAAACAGCAAAGGACAAGAGTAACTGCACAAAGAGGGACCTTGCACAACAATAACAACAGAAAAAGCAAGCTCATAAACTAGGAACCTTAAACTAGGAATTCAGAAACCCGTACATCTTTTCTTCTTTTCTCCTAGTAATCATAGTTCCAAGTAAAACTAGGTGAAATAACCAAAAAATATGGAAAGTAGCTGTCTAATCACACTTCAAAACTGCAATATAAAAATTCTCCAGACTTCCTCCAGGTTTACCAGTGCTTGCGAGCTCCATCGAAAGCATGCATTTAGTATCAGTTGCCATCATTTCCAGGCACAAGTGTATTGAATAAATACTACAGTCTGTGGCAGAGCTTCCTCAAGCAACGGTAAATGATTTGACTTTGTAAATTGATATAGTACATCCTCCCTTAGTCCAGGGAAAGGAAAAAACCTAAATGATGGAGCCAAACACTTATTAAGGCCCTTCAGAGCTGATTAAAGTCAAATTGCAGGAAACGTTTACTTTAATATAAAATATGCACAGCAACACAACCTTAATTAGACACACACGTCTCTCAAGATATCAATAAATGTTTCCTTTTGATAAGTCTGATTTAATAGACTGTAATAACAGGGGAATGTTTCTGAAACATCATTTAGGCAAGTGGGAGAAATAAATAAGCTCGAATATTTAAACTTCAACACCAATTAGCAGACCATTCTTTCCAAAGAAATATCTGAATTTCAAGTTTATTTAGCTTCAGCCAAACACAAATAAAGGCTTTGTTTTTAGAATAATTGGGTTTGAAACTTGAGAAACAGCTTCTGGGTATTGGTATCTTTGTTCACAGAAGGCTACAGAAGCAGCAAACTGTGGTTTAGGTCTTAGCAGCAACTTAGAAGATAAATTTGAAGACAGACCGCCCCATCTGAAGGGTTTTTTGTTCCTTTGTTCTGCCTTTGCACGAAGCAGAAATTGAGAGGTCAGAAATGGGAGCTCTTGTGTTGTGCGGCTCACAGCGCGGCGTTCAGCTTGACCGTGCAAGCTCTCAGCCGGGTTAGCACCTTACGAAACCTTGCAGCAAGTAATGTATGGCATGCACTCTTGGCAGTTTCAGGCAAAGTCTTCTGTGTTCATTCACAGAAGTACTTGCAGTCCTTTTTTTTGTCCATTTACACCACAGAAAAGCTTTTGCAGTTCGCTCAAAACTGCCAAGAACCAAGCTCCAATGTCTCTTCTCAGAAAGGTTTCTGTTCTAATGCAGGCATGGAGCATGCGATTTGTGTCGAACAGTGGGCTGCTGGTTGTATGTCAGAGGTGACGACAGAAGGAAAAACTGCCACAAACTAAGAGCTGCTAGAAGAAATGAGGACCCACCATGTGTCCAAGCACATGAGAGGGCAGAGGGGAGGACTTGGGTCAGGAGCCAGTAATGAACACAAAGTACAGTATTGACCTGATCCTTAAATCTCACATCGTGCCATAACTGTTCTGTGAACAAGCCCAGGGCTGCAGAACAAGGAGGCCTCTTTACTCTGAGATGACGTTCTTGCCAAGGAGGAAGAGAACGATCAGTCCTACGTGAGCGCAACCTGTGAAAACGCTTACCTGCACCTGTACCGATATTATTCGATTTTCTCAAAATGGTTTCCCAAGTATTGGTGGGCTCTGTTTTTTCCTGTGTCAACGTGAACGGCCTTAATTATTCTGCTGTCATGGGATGTGAAGCAAACAGTTACATTTGTTGAGGTTCTTGTAATTTAGCAGTAAAAATATTTGAGCATAAAGTCAACAGTGAATTTACACTGCAGTCAGTTCATAAAACCAGGTAACACTGGTTTTTTTTAAACTAGAGGGAAGATTCAAGCCCACCTGACATCAATGGATATTTTGACTCACTGATGCCACAATTCAATCTGTAATTTTCCAGAACAACTATTAAATTACAATATCCGTTTGAAAGGGACTTTTTTTTAAAACAGGGGAAAAAAATCTTTTTAATTCCAAAGACAGTATTTGAACTGTTTTAAAACTCTTTCATATAAACGATGGCTGACCTGTACAATAAAAATGATAGATATTTCATCTGTATTATTGTTTCTGTTACATCAGATATTTAAAGATCCTGAAATAAAAGACCCCAGAATAAACAACAATAGAAATCATAGAACTTAAAACAACAGAAAACTTCACAATATCATTAACTACATATAAACTCAGTGTCAAACTCAGCATTTTGTATTTCTTCATGACATGACTAGCTTTTTAAAGAGACATAAAATCAAATGCACAAAACACTTTAAAAAGTGCACATACATGTAGATATGAACTGGGACACTCAAAAGTGTTATGAAAGAAGTGAACTGATTTTATTTTTTTTATGTGTTGCTATATTACTGATTATACCACATTGAAGAAAAACCTGCATTTTAGCAATGGGTTTGCTACATTAAAATCAGTGGAACTGCCCAGGCTGCCACAGTATGCTCAGTGGAAGAGGATGGATACTGCATGATGTCCTAGTAGGTAACCTCTTTTCAATAATTTGGATGTGGTGCTGGACTATGCGCATATTTCCCTTCAGTCCTCTAGAACACAGAAGTGGCCAATGCATAATGAGGCCTTTAATGAAGGGGGGAAGAAAAGGGCTGTAACATAGGTGCTTCTCACTCCTGGTCTCTATCCTTCAAAAATATTGGGGGGAAAAGGCACTGTTGCTGGATGGTTTCATTTCTCAAAGGTAAATTAAAAAAAAAAAAAGAAAACAACATGCAGAAAGGACATTCCCCAGAATCAGAATACAGAGAGGTTTCTTCTCCTTCCCCCCTCTCCACCACCCCCGACCCAGTCAGGTCTTCCAAAATTTGAAAACCACCGAGATGACTTTACCACTTCTCAGAGAAAGCCTCAGTTGCAGCAGATGGGAAGGAGGCCCTTTTTTTTTTTTTCTTGCTGCCAGAAGACCACAACTATTCATCAGAAGCTGTGATGCATCTAAGGAAAAGGAGAGTGAATTGCAAAGAGCGGACAGAAAGCAAGCAGCAAACTAATGCTGTGGGTGCCAGATCACCTGCAGAAGAAAGCGTTCCCTGAAACAGGAGGCAAACGTTCATCAGTGCATATAGGGGTCAGGAGACACAGACAGAAAGAAAGGATTTAGCAAACAGCTTTAAGTGCATCCCAGCCTCGGCAGCAGCAGAAACATAGCATGGAAGTAGAGAAATGTAAAGAACTAGAACAAATAACAGAATGAACCTGAGAGGAATTCAGAAGGTGGTGGAGAAGGACACGCATCGTAAATGGGAGAGCGTGACCACAGTAAGCACGCTATAAGCAGAGTGCCAGAGGCATGACAGTATGTGCTGTGGAAAAGAAAGCTTGTAACTGCGGATATTTTAAGAATGCATTCATTCATTGAAAACAGCACAAAGCCCACGATGTCCATAGGGCCAGGGAGCTGTTCCTCCCTGAAAACCCATTTTTTCTTTAAAAGTTACTTTTTGGGGGGTTGGACTGGTATATGTCACAAACTTTCTCCCTGTTTTCTCTCTCTTGTGCTGAGTATAAAGGGCCTATGACTTTCCACCTGAATGTTTTTACCTGTGCTTTCACTACTAGCAAGTCCATAAATAAACTCTATGAGATTGTGTACTGCATATAGATTAGGATATGCCATTAAAAGCAAAGGTAGCCCTCTATCCTCTGCTACTACTTTGCTTATCATATCACAGAGGTAATCTACCAGATCTAGAGTTCCCTGCTCTCCCTCCCACCTACAAGGGACATTTTTCCTTCCTTTTCAAAAGCTTCTGTTCCTTCTTCTGTCCTCATAATACACATCACACATCTTCAAGTTTCTTTTTTCCCCTTGCTCTAATCTTCTAATCACCCACCCACTGCCATGCTTACCTCCAGAACAGATATATCTCATCCTTAGCTTTCCTAACTTTATTTCACTTCTTCTTTTTCACAGTTCAACTTCTCACCTTCCTTCTGCCTCTAGGCTCCAGATGATCCCTATAAAGCCTCTCAGATGGTTACATCTTCCTTATCCCTTTCACCTGCTACTCCAACTTCAAACACATAATTCAGACAATCACATTCATTCAGTTTGTTGTTTTGCTATCTCTCTTTTAATTTACCTCACAACTCTTTCTTTCCAAGCTTCCTGCATAATTTCTTTCTTTCCTGATATCCAGGCTTCGCCCTTGGTGCCCCTCTCCCTGAGCTGTGCTGCTCCGGACAGCTTCCCTATTCCACATGTCCCCTTGTCCTGCAGTAATATCTACCCTTTTCTTATGGATGGTAATCTTGAAATGTGCATTTTGACACAACTAATGTCATAGTATTTCCATTGTCACCACAGCACTCCATTTTGCTGCGCTGTGCAGAAACACAAAGGTTTCAATTAACATGTAAGCTTGCCAGGGCAAGGATCTTTCTTGCCTGAACCATAAAGGACCTTTCAAGCATGTAACAACAAATACAGAGATTGTGACACCATCTTATTTCCAGAGGCCTTATTTTGTGGAAAGTAGAGCTCAGTGTTTCCTCTCCTCCCCATCTTCTCTTTGCTGTTCCTGGGACCCATTCGGATCTCCTGGCACAAACATGATTTCACCAGAGTTGTTCTTCAGTTCTGTAAAATTGCATCAGACCCAAAGAAACGTAGAGGTTTCCCCGGTGACTGTTCCTGCCTGTTATGATATTACAGCCTGCTGGCTGCTGTGTCCTAGCACACCGAAAATTTAAGTTCATGTCTTATTCTAGCTACCCCTACACTGAAAAGGACTTAAGTAATGGGGAAGTAAGGAGTACAAATTGAGAGACACGTGCCTCGTGTTATTCTCCCACAAACCCTTTCTCTCTCCTGCAATTAAAATTACACTTTACTGTCTTGGCTCATGTTTTGGGTGCTTCTCAACTAAATCTTGTTACAGAAGTACTGTGTTTATGTACCACAGACCAGAAGAACAATTAACCTGAGTTATGTCAGTCATGTTATGAAATGGCACCTTAACTCTTTGCCTTTTGTCCCACTATTCAGCAAAGTCTCTATCTTGCTCTACTGACTACTGAGAGACAGGTTTCAGTGCAACATCTGCATAGACAAGAATTAGAGGTGTAGTTTGTGTGATCAGATTACATAGCATTGTCAAGTACAGGAATAATTTAAATAGCTTACAAAATTTCTTTCAAGGCATGCATTACACTCAAAGGATCGATTTCTTCTGCCAATATTTTTGCAAAAAGTTTAATTGCTGATTATTGCAGCTGCCTCTGTGCATCAAATGGAATCCTGATCCCATATTCAGTTTCTCTGTTTTTCCAATAACACTGCTAAAATATCCCTTGAAATATTCCTCCCAACCACACACATATTACTCCGCAAGAACAGATGGAGTTTATGCACAACTGGCTTTTTTTTTCTGTATCCAATCAAAATGAGCAGCCAGACAAGACAAATTTGCTGAAATTCTGAATTCTTTCTGCAGGTTTTAAGATTTTCTAAGTTATCATTCGTTGATTATGCAACATCCATGGTCACAAGCATCTGTTGGTTGCATATGGGAGTTTAGACAAACCCTTTTTCATGCTACCGCAGAAAATAAGACACAAGCACGTAACTTGCTCAAAAAGGGGAGTACCACAGCAGCTTTGTTTGCAGGATGAGCTCCCTGCCCCCTCTGAACTGGGGCAGGAGCAATCAGTAAGAGAGGAAGTACTGTACCGTGCAACCTGAGTGCTCAGGGACAGACATGATAAAACCAAATTTTCCCAGCTGGGCAGAAACAAGGGGTCCTGTGGCTGAGATTCAGCTCTGGCAAGTTACAGGAAGATTATGAACAGTTCATAATAAGCAGGAGTCTTTCTGGCAACTGTTTCATGTGTGTATGCAGATAATCTGTCCATTTGGAAAAACTGCAGATCAGGTATATCTAAGGCTCCTGAAAGTCATGGATTTATTCCTAATCATCAGAAGACATGCTTATACATCGCAGCGCTTCATTATTAGAACTCCAGCCTTCTGATTCCTGCCTCCAACCTCAGCTGTTTGTTTCAGTCCCTTCAGCTCAATGAACACTGGAAAGATTAATAAATCCTATTTTATACTCTTTCCCATTCCTGACTATTAAAAATTCAAACCAAACCATTACGAATGCAACATTTACTTAATGGCACGCTTTGTTAAGTAGCAGTGTTCAGTCATCCTGAATATGCCAGGAACCCAAGAAAACAACTTAAAAAAAATTAGGAAAATTACTCTGACTCATTCAGTTTGTTTCCTTTATTCTACCGTGATGAAACACTGAGCTGTAAGAATGGAGGCTTCCAGGGAGCACTAGGGAATTCATGTCGCTGCTGACTTCCAAACATATCACTACGCTGTGCCATTTTTTATTTTCCCAGACTCAGAATTATGATTTTTTTTAGACAGTTTGCTCCTCCTAAAGGTGAAAGAGAGCAACATACTAAAGAAACAATAGCCAAGAAAATATCCGTCACTGAAAAAAAGAAACAAAAACTAAGAAAACCCACAACCCCAAACGGCAAAGGAAGAGCGCGATGAATTTAAATCAGAAAAGAAGTTTGGTTGACTTGTCTTGACTCTTCCTGGATTTTCTGAGTTGAGACCAAGTTCCTTCAGTTCAAAACTCAGCACATTTTCCTTTCCTGTTCCACTTTCTTTCACACATTGCCTCCTTCAGATCTCCTCTCCTCTCTACCCTCGTTGTCTGTGTCTAGTCCTGGCTTTGAACTTTCTTTCCAAGTATCACATAATTATTTTTAAAAAGCTTTTCTTCTATGACTCTCAAGCCATCTAATCAATTAACACAGTAAAGTTAAACTCACATAGCTTGGTTTTCAACCAGTATTTAACCAAAAGTTCACTATTTCAGTTTCAGATCTTAAATTCAAAAACATTTTTTTTTCTGAAAATATCATTCAGTCTAGTGTAAGGGATCTATTTTCTCTCTCTTGAAAGGAGCTATTCTTTTGTGAACACTACCACCAGTGTGCTCTCGGACCTAGCTTTTGTGTGTTGCTGTCCTGTGCTGTATATTGTATTTCTCTGACTTACATCATAAATTACTCAAAACCAAACCAACAGCTTGCCTATGATGATTTTATCAAGGATGCTCTACAAATAACAGTACAGTAGGAGATCAGCTTGTCATCGCTTTGCTAAGGTTCACTACAGCATTTTGCTTACTTATTGTAGAATAGTGGTTTGTTTAGGACTAACCTGATCCAAAAACCACATTCCAAGTTTGTATCTAGATTTTAGAAAAAAAAAAAACAAAGTTCAAGGCAAACTCCAAAATCTGAGTGTAGGTTTGTATTCTCACACCCCCTCTAACACACTGTAGCTCCTGTAGTGCAGTATGCTAGGATTAATGGCTTCGTTTCTAGCCAATTTCTTTTCTAATTTCATCTGCCTTTGTTTTATACTTTCACAATCCAGCGTCTCTGTTGACACTGCAAGATAGGAGTAAGTCACATACAGAATGTGGTGTTTAGATGCTGCAACATATTGCAGAACACAGCCAGAAATAGAAAATGGCAAAGCATGTGCAAAAGTCATAATTTTGCCAAAGCTTTCTGGGGTGCTCTTAGGCTGGGTAGTATTTGCAGAATACTCTTGCAGAATACACATCAATATTTTTTATTTTACATAATGAACATGGTCTGCTTAAAATCACGTTCCTCCTTTAATACAAACAAACCACAGCCTCTATACCTCCTATATTTAATCCATTGTAGCAAGTAAGGGGGGGGGGGGGGGGGAGATATTGCAGAAAAATTGCCTAGCTTCTGTTTCTTGGATTCCAAGAACTGGTGGTCTTATACAAACCAAAAGGGGGGGGAGGGGGAGGGAAGTCTTTGTATCTAGAATCTGCTGGGTGCTAATTTGACGTGGCAATGAGATGAAAGTTGGATTCATGCTAGTTTCAACATCAGAGGATTGGAATGCAGCCTACTTAGCATAGAAGTCAAACAATTCACTGGCAATAGATTGCTTTCCACTTCTAGATCTGCTAAATAAATAGAAAACTAATTAACAGTGTAGTATGGCAGATGTAGCAGGTTTGAATTTCATTAGAGCACTGGCTAAGAACGGAAAGAATCGAGAAGTCGTTATATGTCCTAGTTTCTAATGAATCTTTCATACTGTCTTTTCTGTGAGACAGACAAGATACTATTTATGTGCCCTCTGCGTAAGAATTTCCTGATACATTTCCACTTAAAATAAGATTGAAAGTGTAAGCCCTTGAAATTATAGCAAGTATTCTTTTCATTTTCCGTAAAATTACTTTGGTTCCAAAACAGCAGGGTTGTGTATCGTTGCCTTGTGCATTTCTGTTCAGGTACTTAAAGCTTTTTTAAATATGTTTTTCACAGGGCATTTTTATGCTTCATTATCTATATTTCTTTCTCCCTGATGAAAAGTGTAATAGCAGTAGTCAGTAGTTAACTTCCTGTAGTAGTTAAGAACAGGGATCACACAAAGGAATAGCTATACTCACATTCTGAAAGGAAAAAGTTATTTAAGGCATTTATTTTTAGACTTTTTCCCTCTAAACACACATTAAACTGAACTTCCTATATCCAGAATTGCATAACCAGACTTGGCCGTATTAATTAACAATAAAAGTAGTGTTTTGCCCCATAAGAATCAATAAGATAATTATGTTACTTAGGAAATGGTAGTCATATGATTTTGCTTTCAGTGCATAATGAACAACATTAAGTTCTGTGCAACAAAAAGGTTTCACAAACCAAACCAAGCCATAGGATCTGTCTGAAATTCTTCCAGGAAAGCCTGATTGAAGCCCTGTAGCAACTACCTGATTTTGCTAAGTCGTATGGGTATGCATATATGCTCGCAAACACATATTCTTTTAATCAAGTAGTACATAAATTCTTAAACCCTATACTCCCAGGAGGTAGTTTTGGCTGGCATGCAGGGAAGACCAGGACCATTTCTGTATTTTAATATTTGGACCTTGGAACATTTTTGTCACACTCCACATAGCTTCGTTCCTAGGCAAAAAAAAATTAAATGTCTTTCAAGTGGCCATTATAAAGCTAAGTGCTGTACATAAATATGCATGAGAGGTCATTGTTGCCAAGAGATGATGCTTAAAAGGTTCAAGTGTCTCTTACTGAGATTTTCCTACTTGCTCTATGGCAGTAGAGCGAGTACTTCAAAGGTGTAGTTGCATCTCCAGAAACTGATTTCTGGGTTTTGGCTTTTACCTCTTCTGTTTTCTTGTGGGGTCTCCCAGTGATCAAAGAGAAGCTCACAGGTGGCCCAACAGTGGGCTGCTCAGACTGTACGCTGGAAACCATCCCTGTAAGCAGTTGTACTGCCTTAGGGACTATCTGTACCAGGGGCCCAGCTGGGATCCCCATCAGCCCCCGAGAAACAGTGATCACTGCTAGAAGATCGGCAGATCAACTGTGCTCCACAGCCTTTGCTTTCAGTCGCAGCAGAAGCCGACTTCAGCGTCAAGTAAATGTCTGGCATCCTCCTTTCTACAGCGCGCTGCTCCCAGCCTGCTGCGCCTTACGTTCCCTGGTCGGACACCTCTGAGAAACCACCGTCCTGCCCTCGGCCGCTCCGGTGGCAGGCAGGGCGGGAGGGTGGCAATGCCTTATTCTCCACCAGCTTTCCGAGCACAATGGGAAAGAGCAATGCAATGAGCAAGGCGTTGAAATTGAAAGAGCAACCGTGGGTGTGATAGCAGGGCTGAGGAATGCTAACATACACTCCCAGTAACTCTGGATTCCAGTCTATTCTTTGACAAGGCAAGACCCAGAAAAGATCATGCAGTCAGTATATTTAGACACAAGTCTATAGCCCGCTGGGTTTTTTTCCAGCAATGCTAAGCGGTTACATCTCCCAGTGATTACTGCGGGAGCTGCATACAGTCAGCGGCTCTCTCCAAATTTTGGCATAGGCTCCTATCAAACACTATTTTCAGCAGTTCTGTCATGCACAGGATACCTACAGTGACAGCAGCTGCACTTGTCAGATGCCATATTTACTGCGTATTTCCCCCTCCCTTTTTTGCTTTGTTTTGTTTGTTTTGGTTTGTTGTTTTTTTTTTTTTCCCCTGCAATTCTTCCAGTGGAGATTTTGGCTCTCTCATGTGCATATTAGCTTGGTATGATGTCATTCTTCCAACTGCATAAACCTTTCCAAAATGCTTGTCAAACGTAGAACTGTTGGGGGGTTTTGTAGTTTTTTTTCTCTTTCTGAAAACATGTGGGTAGAAGTATGAAATACATATTCCCAGCCTTTCTCAGATGCAACAGGAAGGCTCCCTCTCTCCTCAACACAGGGCAGCCTGGAGAAGGTGACTACATGGTCCTTGGCTGATGTTGCTCCTTTTCTGCCAAGTCAGTTAGTCACATCCTCTGTTACAGATGGCTGACTTGTAGATAACCCTGAGGAGCAAATAGGTTCTTCACTCCTCATCGTAAAGCTAATTTATTCCTGTGCCTCCCTCCTCCAAACCTGATTCTACCATACAACATGATTAAAATGAAAAACTGCAATTATTTTTATGTTTCAGTTTTGTGCTTATGATTTCAATTGCTTTTAGTAACGTGGTCTGTATCCCCTCCGTACATCTAATTCCAGAGCCATTGTTCAACTTGGGAGTATATTGGTTCGTACTCTCTGGTTAATGCATCCATTTCTTGAGTTATTGTCTTTGCATTGATCTCTATTGATTCAGTTAAAAGACATGTTATCCTTGTTTCCATTTCTGTGAGGGAGATGCGCTTGCATTACGGGACCTTTAATGGCAAGGTTATCTCTCATGTCATAGCCTTCATCTGCAACGTATTTTACTGATTATTTTTCATGAGTAATCCTCAGCACAGAGGCTGCTCAAGAGATGGAACAATCTACGTGTCTGACGCCGCTCGGTATTTTGCACTTAGCTAATGAACACACCCATGCAACACGGGTCACTGCTGCCTCGGACCGATTCTTCAGTGGTAAGGAAGGATGTTGGCAAACCAGCAAATCTATCCAGGGCACGGAAGGAACAATACCCCAAAGTATGCACGTTAATCCAGCAAAATTAAAGCTGCAGTAAAGATTTGATAACATCGTCTGAGAACAGCAAGGAAAAGAGCAGAGGAACAGCTGGCAGAAACTTCCCTGCTCTTTTGCAGCCAGATGTTAGGCGAGACGAGTGGAGGTTGTACGCTTAGACAAGAAGCTGTTTGGGAACAAGGGAAATGACATAGCTGTCAGGAGGTTCACTTCCTTTGCACAAAGGCAGCCTCATTTCCAAAAAAAACCCCTTTGCTAATGAAAATGTTGCAAATGCAGCAAAAGTAGCAATAGATGCTTTTTGCTAGTTCAGCAAAAGAAAAGAAAAAACAAAAAAGGTGGGCTTTCCCTCCCTCCTCATCTAGAATCACCTACGTTTGTGCAGTAGGACTGCAGTGTTTGCTTGGCAGGCTATGGGCCACCTGTTAGAGCAGAGGACAAGCCTCAGCAGTCCACTGGTGGCGGCTCTGCTACCAAACTGAGCTTTGGACAGCCTGGCAGGTCATGTCTGAACACTTACTGCATTTTAGGGAAACGAAATTCTGACTCCCAAAAATAAAAAAGGAGAAATGAATCTGACCAGCTTTACATCGATTTAGTTTCCTGCTGGTCCGTGGCATGTTTTAAACACCAGCTCAGCTGCCTTTTAAAAAGAAAATAGGAGCCAATGTCTCAGCAGACTGGGTTTGCCTGATAAACGCCGGTTAGGGGCATCAACCCTCCGGAGCCTCAAAGTCTACTGTAATGTCTGGAATTTTAAACTTCATCTTTCCCCACCATCTTCCAGCCCCTCCCCGACAAACTATTAATTTTAAAACAATATGTCCCTAATCCTATCACTGTTCTGTATGGTCACCAAATCACCAGACAAGACAGATCCTCAAGGGAATACTCACAATGCAGGGACAGGAGTTATGAATGGAATTATTTCATGCTTCATAATGCCCTTGAGGGGGAGTCATACCAATTAATGTAACTGGGTTTTTCTTATTACATGATGGAAATTAAGGAGAGGAGAGGGGGAAAAAAAGGGGAAAAAAAGGAACATGGTATAGAGTGGTGTTTTGTAATGCATTTTGATCAATAAGTTGAGGATGCATGACTATATTAGCAAAGCCCAGCCCCCCAGAGATAAAAATTGCCTCAGTACTGAGGAAGGCAGGCTCTTTTTGTCCACGTAAGTCCATCAAGACTGAACCCTATTTCAAAATTGGGTTTGTGAAATATTTAAGTGTAGGACAGGCCTTATGTTTACACCTAGCACGTTACTGCCTGAGTTCACTAGGGGTACGTGTCTCCTAGAAGAGAAGCCCACATCTACTGATGGAAGTATAAGGTCTTGACTGTAAATATCTAGACTGCACGGAAGAGTTTAACGCTCAAGGAGGCATTGCAGCCATAACAATGCGGCTTTAGCATCCCTTCAGTTCTCACTATCTACACGTAAAAATAATTGCTTTGAAGATAGGTAAATGCCAGCAGCGGATAGGTTAGAAGTTGGGACCTCTTGCTGTCTTTGTTACAGTTGGGAGTTAATAAAGATTTTTTCATCTTTTTGGGGGGCTAGATTCATGAAAACATGCATGAGGATGCAGCTAGCATCTCATGGTTTCCCTTGCACCTTGGTCTACAAGTCATTTACAGGAACAGCTTAACAATACCAATTTGAAATACATAGGGACATTGATACAGTAAAAATCATTCATTAAGGGAAGGATTTCTTCCAGGGAAAAGCAAGCTATTCACAGCAGATCACTGTAAACATCTAACTGCAGTGCCTAACTGGGGTTACAAGGCTGCCTCCATAGACACCAAAGCATTCAGCAATCAGCTCAGGGCCCCGCAGCATCAGCCTTCCCTCTCCGCTCATGCTGTGGCTGCAGAAAATGTTGTCATTACCTCCTTTTTGTACCAAGGTCACGGGGTCCTGAAGATGATTCTTGAGAAACTCCTCAGTTAACTGGTTTGTGTTACCTCCTCTCTGAAACTTACCCACCATCATCTCCCCATTAGCTAAATCTTTCTCTGTCTCACAGTTCCTTTTTTAATCCTCAGGTCCTCCAGCCTCACCAATCATCTACATTTTCTAAGCAGGAGAACTAAACGTGTCCTTTATCTAGGACACAATTCAATTTAATCAAAGATATCAGTCGATCTGGCATAATCTACTGCAATAAGCTCAAATGTAGCATTTTCTTTCAATTTCTCTTTACCTCTGTGTATCTTAATATACTTCTCAAAAATTATGCTAGAGCTCTACCTACAGTTAAGTTGCCCATTTTCTCTTACCTCCCTGCAGCCTCCCTCCTTCTGCAGATTAAGGTTGGAACCCAAAACGTCAATATTAACATGTTCAATCTTTCCTACTTTTTATCCCATGCCGAAATATGAACAACAGCAGGAGGGCACCTGGGCCATGCCGGCTGGTCTTGCTGGGACATCAGCTACCTCAGCTGTTGTCCTCTCTGTGCACCTATGGCAATACAGAAAAATTAGAATAGCATTCCTCAGGAGGTATCCGAAAATCCTAATCCAAGAAGGTATTACACAGGAGAGCTAGGGGCTGAAACACCTCCAGGAAGAGCGAGCAAGCTTTGAACTCCATTTCCCAACATTCCAGCCACACGCTCTGATTACCGTTTTAACAGGAGTTTGTGAGAAGTCAGCTGAAAGAAGCACCCATGACCCAGCTCCAGCCGGGCTCTGGTTCCGCAGCAGCAAACACCCCGTGGAAACAGGCACTGAACCACCTTATGTCTCCAGGTATCTGTAGCACTTCTTCTAGGGTAATTGCTCACTTAGTGTGAAAAGAGCTTTGGGTCCCATTGCTAGGTTAGCTACGTGTCCTCATGCACTGTAAGTGCATATGTCAAGGTTATGAACTCCATCAAAGTCTATAAAAATTAGATGTTGCAATGTCAACACCCAGTTCTTTCGTTCCCTGAACCTTAAAAAGAAACACAAACAGAAACTTGGCTGCCATCCTCAGATATTTTTCCTATGCAGACTTGCCCCAGCTATCTCCTTAAGGCACCTTTACCTTGACCTTCTTTTTCCCAGCTTCACATATTTTTAAGGTTAAATTCTGTATAGCACTGCGAACTTCCTCTGCTTCCAAAAGCATTCCTCCTTTTTGGTCTCAATTATTCCTCTTTCTTTGATGTCCTCGCTTCCTTGTGCTCGTTCTCTGGAGTGACAGCTGTACAGTGCTAAGAGAGTTCAATAGATAAGCATCTCACTCCATTATCCACCTCTACCCTAAACAGTCTCTATGTAATTTTTTATCACTGCCTGGATTTAATAACCAAGCCTGGCATCTAGACACTCAGTCCCATACCTCCCATCTTATACAGTGATGTCTCATGGAGCACCGAATATGTACTCTTGAAATAAGAGGATGCTAAAATTCAGGGGTTTATTCCTCTTAACTCCTTTTTTTCTTCTCTTATTTAATGAGGTAAAATAATTGCTTTCCAGTTATATCTGCCTTTCTAGTAATAATAATCAGCTGTCTCAAGTACTCTCTGGAGCTCATAGACACTTCTTCCCCTATTATTGTCCTTCAAAAGTCGGGGATGGAGTGATGTCTCCTCTTAATTTCCCAGGTACCTCTCCCATAGCCAGCGTAAGTTTCCTGGCTGATCTCATTCCTTTGGTACCTATTTTTTAAAATAAATCTGGGGTGCAAACAACCCACTTTTAAAACAGTTCTTTATTTTGGTGGGTTTAGTCAATTGTTTGATTCCCTGGTATCCTTTAGAATTCATGACTGTTTATTTTCTGTCCTCAGAAAATGTACAGATACTGTTACAGACTTTCCACCTCTCCCTGCTGAATACTGAGGTACAAGCAGTAATACACTTTCCTGGCAATATCCCCCTTTTTGCCAAGATAGCCTCCCTGACGCTCAGGAAGGTGATGGTTGTCTCCCCGAGTAACCCTTGGCTTCCTAGATACCAAATTTATAAAAACTTTTATTGTGTTCACATCTTTTCCCATCTGCTTTTCCTGTCACAGCTTTTTGGATCATTTTCTTGCATTCTTCTTTCACAATAGGCTCTTGTGCCCATTCCTGCAGCGCTGACCCTGCTGATTTATAGGTCTCATATTCTTCTCTCTTTATTGCTCCTTGTGTTTCCCCGGTCATCCACAATGGTCATTTCTACTCCAAGTAGATTTATTTCTCAACGGTATACAGATTTCTTGAACTCCATGGACTACACCTTTGAGTATTTCCCCACCATATCCTACCTCTTCACTGTCTTTTGCTGTTTGTTTAAGAATATATATGCCTCTCTCAGTGTTTTCTGTGAATTCAAAGTTTTTGCACTTCTAATTTTGGGGAGTCACAAGTTCCTGATTTCAGAACTCATTAAATTTGGCCTGTGTTTTCGCATCCTCCTCTGTTGGCCCTTCTGCATGATGCATAGCGTATCTGGGCAGATGCCAAGTGCCACAGAGCAAACCCACAGCTTTAACTGTGTATTCATAGTCTTTGCTACAGCTCCCATACAACATGTAAGTGTTTCCCAGATATGAACGAGCTTGTTTTCACACTACCTTGTGAGTAAAGAAAGTGTTATCATTTACCTTTTCTGGAGAGGAAGGCCAAGGTACGCAAGTTAAGTTCCACATCTGTGAATGCACTTAAGTGCCTAAATCTAATTCAGCTGAAAATAAAAACAGTTTTCTCGTTCTGTAAGTTATTCCTTTTTTTCAGAAGCCCAGCTGCTTTCCTCCAAGAAGCTTCCCATTTTCCAATGCTTTCCAGCCCCCTTGTCCCACACGCAAGTCCTGCCTCCAACAACACCATTTTGTTCATTCCTCATGCCCACATAATTCCCTCTCATATTTCCCTTTGCTCTCATGCAGAAGCTTAATGTATATCTACTTAATTAGCACAGCTGAAGGCTGGGCCAGCCTGCAGGTGGGATCACTTCCAGCAAGGCAGCCCCTGGACTCTGACAGCAGGAGTTTTTCAGCTTTCTTTCACACCACCTAAAGCATGGAGGACATGGATATGACCCCTTTGCTGTGTAGTGGTTTAAAGTATTTAATTCCTCAATGGTGGGAATTTGCTTCCTACACAGATGCAAAAGACAAGGAGATGAACCTCCTGAACACTCAATCCCCAACAGATGTAAGAGGCAGCCGCCGTTGTAAGACCCCAGGCCCTCAGCCCCATGCTCCTGGAAGACCATCAGACTTGCAGACACTGCTGAAACCCCAAAGAGCCATTTCTGCCCAGATAGACAGAACCTCTGCTGGTGCTGAGATGGTGGGTTACAAAACCAATGTCCCCCCCACCTCTCCACCATTTCCCCAGCCTTTGCTCTCCTGCCCACTCCCTGAGGACGCAATCCCTCTGCCAAAACAGCCAGAAGGGGAATCCCACCCCAGCCGTGCCTGTGGATGCTCAGGTTCAGGGATGCAGGCAACCCGTGGCTGACCAAAACCCTGAAGTCAGGGTACAGCCTGTTGCTGGTGGCTTTCTCATCCACAGCTCCACAATGGATTTATCTGATAATATGTGGGGGCACATGCAATACAGGCACTCTGGTCTGAATTTCTCTTGATCTTTACTGTTAAAGCTGTTCCACACTATAAGATTTTGTCATACATTTGAACAGGAACCTGGAAGCCAGGGATTGTGCTCACCTTTTAGAGATCAGTCTGCACAGTCAGTGGAGTCAAGAAAGAGATTCACCTCAACCTAATAAAGAGATGTCCATCTGCACAGCTGACGCACTGACTTCACCACCCTGAGACCAGGACCACCAGCTTGCTGCGCATTGGCCCAGCTGCCCGAGCCAGGACACCAACCCAGGTGTCCCAGTGTAGCAGGCCGCCCCTCAGGCTGTGGGATTTTTCTTGCTGTCTCCCAGATTATCAGCACAGGTGACATCTGAGTGTCACCTACAGATGGGCAGAAATGCAGCAGTGAGGGATGCAGCAGGAGCTTGTGCACAGGACGTGGGACAGACAGCAATTCTCTCCCGACAGACAGACAGAGGCAGATAAGGGTAAATTAATGAGGAGAGCAGCAGGAAGGCAGTCGTTGGTTGTGCCACAGCCCTGCCTTCGCCGAAATCGTCAGCTGATTGCGAATGACCCTGTTTTATCAGGCACTCGGTAATCACGCAGCAGTCCCGGTGCCAGGCAGTTTATGGCACCAGTCAGTTTGCTGTTACAATAAGATGCTAATATTTTGAACAATCAGGTACTCACCACCATAAAATAAAGCTGAGCACTCTAGATCCTGCTTAACAAGCCTGCTAATGTACTATTGAAATCAATGACACATTTGAACAGTAAGAACTGCCCTGAAGCTTTTTAAAGCCTGCTGTCCTTATTTTTCATTTCGGTAGCATAAGCGTTGCTTCCAGGAGGGCACCTTCTGTTTGAAAGGCAACGGGACCAAAAGCACAAAGAAAAGGACATAGATTGCTTGGTAAGGAGTGCCAGCAAATAGCGTCCAACAAATCACTTCATTTTTCCCTACCTCAGTTTCTTCAGCTTGCAGAGTGCCAGATATAAAACCAGAAACGGTCTTCTCCGGTGCTCAAGCGCTGTGCGGCTCGTGGATGGATGGAAATGCAGTATTAAAGGTTACAGAGAATTATTCTTAAATGGGCTCAAGTGATGTTTGTTTACACAATGCAGACTTGATAAAGCAATCGCAGATAAAACATATATCAAAAAACATTTAAGCGAGAGCATCCATCACAACCTCAAATATGGAATTTTGTGAGAGGAGAGAATGAGAAAATAGGAACTGTATAATCACAGACAGGAAAGGACAACGGGGAAATAATGACAAATCAAATATAGCAACTTCTTTCTTTCTCAGACGACACTTCTCATCAGCTAGCTTATGTCAAAGGAAAAAAAAATCTCCTGTGACTTTTATCTATTAGATTTTGCCTTGAATACCTGCCACGCTCTGGAGCTGCGGCTCCAAGAAGGCCCAGCTCTGCCACTCTCAGCTAATAGGTCTGATTGTTCTCTCCGAAATTATACTCACAGATAGTGACCTGTGAGTCAATCTGACACTCGGCTCCGTGCTGGAAAGAAAAGCCCCCAGATAAGGCGGCGGGTGAGTGACTGGTGCAGCCTGATGACAGCCAGCAGCGAAGCTCGGCCGCCCCACCGGCGCTGCTGCCACCTCCCCACTCGCACAAGTTACGTTGCTGATGGCGAGATAAGTCATTGCAATCCACAAAGTGCTAGTGTTTAGTACACAGTATTTATATTTTATGAATGTTAACAAGCAAGAAGCCCTGCACAACTGAGCAGTTACGAGCTCAAAAGGCTTTGTGAGATATTTTCTCTAAGGGCTCATTAATGTGGTCTTTTAATGGAGTACTTGCATATCTGAATCTTTAACTGTAGCTATAAATAGAGTTTATAAGCACTTGACAGTGTGTGGCAAAGCTGTGTTAGCAGCGCTTGCCCTGCTTTTTTGCAAGTTCCATTTGCAACGGATATTTAAGAGGTGGAATTTAAACGTTTCCCAAAATGCAGACTTGTATACATCCTAATAGTGCTGCACTCTGAATACTGTTTTCACTGGGTTTAACGCATTTGGCATGTTCCCTCAATTAACTGAGCATCACAACACCTCAACAAAACAGCTAGTATTCCCAGGCTATTGAAGGGAAAATTAGGGCACAAAGAGGTCAAGCTACAACCCAAATGTCCCACAGCAAGTCAATAGCAGAGAAGGGGCGGGAACCGAAAAGCTCTAATTACCTGCCCTAATCATTAAACCCAGAGAGACAAATTCTGCCACCATTCCGCACTGGTGCTGAAGCAGAGTCACTCCAGGCATGTAAACGACCATCAGCGACTGATGTAGCCGACAGCTAGATTTTCCTTTCCGTACCGGGTTCCCTTGCCCTGTGAAACCTCTACGCTGTGCTGACCGGGTGGCTTTTTCCCCCTTCTCGATGATCAGTTTAGAGTAGCAACATTTCCAGCTCACCAGCCCACACGAAGCAGCCTTAAATATACTTTTGCCAGCCCTAGTGAAGAACCAACAGAATTACCCAGGTTAATGTACTATACAGGAGTGTTGGTTTATGATGATATAGTAAAAGCTACTGGAGGATCACAGCTTTTAATAAATCACCATATAGCATTATCCATAAAATCGCCATTTCCATGCACTGCAGAACTTGTGACAGCTCTTTTATTTTGCCTGGCCACCTGGGGCTGTACCCACGTAACGCACCCACAGTGTGTCCACGCTGCTGCAGCGTGCAAAGAAGCCATCGCAGGTCGAGCGTGACAAGTTTGAACGGCGAGTTTCCAAAAAGCCCGTGACTTGAAGCATCTACCACAGCCTAAAGAATCTGCAAGGTGTAAATAGGCCTTTCTTCACCCGTTTGTTTTTTTAAATAATTTTTTTAAATGGACCTCTAAAATACTCCCCTGTTTAAAGGAGCCCTGGAAGCCTTGGCAGCCTCAGTAGAGGAACACAGAGTGGCACATCCACCTTCATCTGGCTTTCCACCATCCTGTTCCTGTCCAGTGGATGTACTGGCATATTTCTCCTGTAACACAACAGGGACTGAAGCCAAGATATGTCTAGAAAAGGAAACAATGCACAGCTCCTGAGGCCTCGCTGGGAGAGGCTTTCCTACCTAGTTTCAGCACTCAGTTTTATAGAACATCTACTTTGACAGAATTACATATATTTACTAGGGTGTGGGCCCTCAACACATTGACAAAGTCCCTTTAAGATGATTGCAGGGGATATGTTGTCCTCTCAGGCTGACATCTATTATGGGTCATTATTTGGATTTTACGCTAGCAATTCTGAATGCTTCCATTTTTGGTTCGTCTCTGATGCGACTGCAATCGAGTTTTCCGCATGCATACATCCTGAATTTATTTTAACTGTGTTCAGTGTTTAGAAGGTAAGTGAGGATGCTATTAGCTACCAGTCTGCGTCTACAAATGATCACTTATTACTTTCTCAGTGGTTTGGTTCAGACGTGTGAGAGAATACGTTAGCTTGTAATGAAACTATCATGGGCTGAATTGTTTGAGGGAGCCTGTTGTCAAATGGTTACTTTTATCTGGGGGGGGAGGGGGGAATCAAGCAGAATAATTTATAGCTTTAAAACACTGATTTTTTTTGTGAACATGTATTAGATGCTTTAGCACCATTAAACTATTGTAAACCAAAACATGATTAAATATTTAAGCAGTATTCTCTTTCCTACACAGGGATAAGTATCTATTTGTCTTCTATCACAACTTTATGCACTTAATGTATTTTCAGCACGGTGGTGTCCCACAGTACAAGCTCGGGATCGGTACCTCCTGGAGGAGTGGGTGGGCAGCTCCCAGAATATTGTTTGAGCGGGAGCTCTAGCAGCCACATCCTCCTGTTAGAGCAGAGAAAGCACAATAACAGTTTTGCTTCCTCCTCAGTCACCTGTGCCCACACACCACAGGGATACGTATTTTTATTTGCTCTTTAGTTTATTTGCATTTTCCACCTCTTCCCCACCATCAGTCTTCTTTGCGTTCACCTTCCTCCCCCTGCTGCCTGTCTCCTCCCATACACTACTGGTTTCCTCCTTCTCCTCCCCAAACATTTGCTCCTTTTCTCATTAGCTTTGTTCACCTTCCTCTTAACTGAGCAGAACCTCTCAATCCTTCAGCCCTCGGATGTTGAGCGCTTCCTCCTATGCTCATGTTGCCTCTTCAGCTCTTCCCTGCAAACCTTCATTTCAGAGGAGCTCAGCTCCATTTTTCCTGCTTGCTGTGGGCTCCGTCCCTGCTTGAGGCATTTCTGAGCACAGCTGGGAGTTAAACACCCCAGAGAGAAGAGGAGGAGACAGGCTGTGGGACCAGGTCACCAGATCTGAGCAGCGCCTGCCAGGAGAGCAGGTTACTTCTGCTGCCTCTCTGTGGCCTGGCAGGAAGACCATTTGCTGAGACATAAATCTGTCGGGACATTTTTGCCCAGCTGCAGGTCAGCTGGGATCCATCCCTTGAAACAGCAGCTGTATATTTCTCTTTTGGCAGTACAGAGTTGTCCATGAGAGAACAAAAAGGACATCAAACAGGGAGACGAAGCCTCTGTATAGGGTTCGCACCAGCAGCGTCCTCAGCAGCACTTACTGCTGTTTCTCTCGTCTGGTGTCCAAAAGGCTGCTTTAATTATTGACTCAGATGGCAACACTAGATCATCACTCAGCTCAAGGAGAACATGATCAAAACATCGCATAAACACAGGACTGAACTAGAAAATGACTGTGACCTACTAGGAAGGCCGGTTCTGCTCTTCTGTACACAGCCATAAGCCAGGGTTAGCAAGGCAGTGGAGAAAGCAACACAGGACCGCAACCTGGTGTGGGCAAGAGAAGACGGCTCTGCATTCTGCCCTCAAGAAGTAGGTTTGCCTTTCCTGGAAGAAGAAGAGAAGCCAGGGACAAGAAAAAACCACAGAAAGCAGCACAGGACCCAGCTACTGGCCATAAAGGACAAATGTTGCTTGTGCCGTAGCCTGAACTCTCATTTCCTCTGCAGCAGGACATCCCCATCCATATGGGGCATCCCACCCTGCAACACGTCAGCTCTCAGCTCAGCAGGCAAAGTCCGTGAGCAGTCACTTTTGGGTTCCTGTATGGGATTTAAGATTCGGGGGTTTGACCTGTTAATCTTGTTCAAGAGAGGCTGCTCTTCCAGCTGGGGCTGGAGGGGACACCCTGTCTTTGTCCCCAGGAAGGTTTGGCAGAAGCAGTTGTGCAAGTCAGGAAGGTGCAGACACAAAGTGGCTCCAGCAGAAAAGGGGACTTTGAGGTGGTCCCTATCATCTCCTTGCCTGTGCATGGATAATTGCCTCCCCCCTTGCTGAGGTGTCCCGCAACGCTCCTGGTATCACAGATGCGAGGTTACAGTCGGTGTAACAGGCGAGTTATTTTCTACTTGGTTCAGCCTTAATTTATCTGAGTTTTTTTTTCTTTCTGTTTGTGCTATTTGAATTGGGCTTTATAGGAGAAAAAGAATAAGGCATAAACATACAGTTTAATGTTTCCCTGTGAAATTCAAATTTAAGTTTTTTTTTTTAACCTACTTCAGTGCAAGCAGCTCTAACACAAAGTTTGTCGTCCTCCCCCCCCCTCCAATTTAGTTTCGTTCACAAATTCCACGTTTCCCTGCAATGCGCAGCAGGCTGACCCCAGTGTGCCGCACACCCACCTTGCAGCCCTTCCCTACGGCCAGGGCAGCACAGCCCTCACCCCCTTCCTCTCTCCCCAGCCACCCCTTCGCCTTTGGATATCAGCCACCCCGTTTTTTTTTTTTTTGTGGTTATGGTCTTTTCCTCCTCCCTCAAGCACAGCATTGGGGTGGGCAGCCCGCAGCAGGGTGCGCTTGGGCATCACGTGCTGCAGGAGACATGGGGTTTTCCAGGCACATGGCAGGAAGGTCCCAAAAAGCAACCCTTGGCACCACGGGGAGGCTGGGTACCACATGAGGCAGGAAAATCAGGCAGCTGCAAAGCCTGGAGTGCAAACCCACTATACCTGCTTTTACAGCATTGGATTTATTGCAGTTTTATTGGGCATTTACCGAAATAAGTGAAGAGGCGTAAAGTTCACAGTAAAAGAAGAAATGTCTTTCACAGCAAATTTCATGATTCTTATTATTGTCTGATAGCGGCAGTTTTGTATAAATTCCTAAACAAATAGATCGTATTACTGATTATAACCTTGGCCACTCTTTAAGGTAAGGTACGTGCTACTTTTATATCAAATCACAACACGACGTAAGAGACAGAGAGATCTTCAGCCTCCTGACATTTTCTGTAGAAAATAATTTAGATAGAAAAATGCAAGTTAAGAGCTAGTGAATAAAACAGATTAAAAGTGCACAAACCAAAGTGACCGATAAGCTGAATGAAATGACCCCACAGCTAGAAGATGAAAATATGGTTAAATGCAAATACGGTCCTTCCAAAGCACTGCATGGGGTAGAAAAAAAATTATCCAGGAGAAAACCCATGAAACCTACTACACAGCAACAACGTAAGTTTAAGGTAACTAATAAGGGGCCAGTTCCCGCTTTCCTTTTCCACACGAATAGTCCCTTTGACTTCATTAAGACCAATCTGAAGGCCAGGATGGGCAATATTTAGCTGCAATCACTGCTCGGGGCAGCTACAGCCAGTTCTGTATGTGCTGAACTGAAACCAGAGCAGTCACATGGCATTATTTCCCCATTTTACTCTCATTGAGACCAAGAAGCGAGGAGGAGGTCTGGCACCAGAACGGCATCAGCAGTTGTTAGGGCAAAGGACTGGGTTTCACCCTCTGCTCTAACACACGTTTTCTTTGTGACTTCAGTTTGCTCAGCTAAAAGCAGAAATAGCAACACTTCCCGAGCATGCGACAGCACTTCGGGTTTCAGCGGGCTGTCCCCGGGGAGCTGCTGACCCCCCGGGAAGAGAACTCTGTGGCGGTCTGCCGTGCCAGCCGTAATGCTCTTCCACGGAATAAAAGAGAAAGGGGGCTTTTGCTGAGCATTGGAAGTGTGGTCACAGCCCTTCCCCGTTCTCTTTATATTTGCAGTGTATACGTCATTCCTGTTCTTGCCTGGAGCAAAGGTAGTCGAGAGAAGCAGCAGAAGCATCTCCCTTGAAAATAAAATAAATATCACTGTGTTCAAACCCTTGCTCTGATGCCTCCTCCTCCTCCCAACCACCAAGCCCGGCTGATGCCAATTGACAACTGCGTTTCCCAGCCGTGGCCACCATACGTCATGGCGGGAAGGAAGCAGATGTGCAGAGACTTAGGCAGCTCAGCTCACACTGGGGACATCAAGCGTCGGCTTTTGCCAGGAGCGGGTCAGTGGGCGCTGCAGGACTGGACTCAGTGGGCTTCCAACCACCACCAGGGCCACACATAGTTGGGCGAGGTGGTCGCTGAACACCCTCATTGGTGCTGGGCAAGGGTCCTTTCACTGACCTCCTCAGAGACCATGACTTTGAGGGCATCTCCCACCCTTTGTTCATAAGCCCAGCCCCAGGTTGGGGCTGGGGCTCAGCTCGTTTCACCTAACCCCCAGCCAGGTTTCCAGACCTTGCTGCACCTCACTGGCAACATCTGCCCTTTGAGGTTGGTTTGTTAATGTGTATAAAGGAGCAGACCCTTCCTCGAGCCCTCAGGACAGCAGGTGCATGTGTCCACGTGGACCAGGCAGCCCAGGAGGATCAGCCCCATGGTTTCACAGGAGTGAGAGGGAAACAAACATAATGAGATGTCTCATGCAAAGCAAATGAACTGTGCTGTATAATTTAAGGAAAATATTTAAATTTTCATGAGAAACTTGAAACCAAAACCTGGAAATTAAAAACTACTGTTTGTACAACTGCCTTCGATTGATCAAATTATAGAAAACAGCCATGAGTGAGGGCTGGGGGGAACCAAACACACACTCAACACACCATCCATCTCCATTCCCCCAATGTAATTATAACAATATGGGAGACACGAAAAGACAGTGCAACGCTACACACTTGTAATAAAAAGCTGGAAATATTTGTGGGTATGAAGGAAAGCTGTTGAGCAGAGGCAATGCAACCATCATCGTGGGGAGCTGTAAAATGCTCAAGGAATAAAAGCTTTAAAAAAACTCACTGAAAACAGAGGAATACTATTTTTCTTTCTTTAAGGAGAAAAAGAAACCATTATAGTACATATGAAAGAAAACTGCAGGGTTTGCAACTACCCAATTTTCCTACTGCACATGGTACCCAAATTGTCTTATAATTAAAAGCTGCTATAACACAGACCACAAAAACCAATCTTGCACTATGTCAGTAACAAAATTATCGATAGAAAAGGGTCCTATCAAGTTTATTTAGGCTCCGTTATTGTCATTACTGGCTTTAAGTAGCAGGATTCATCCCTTAAAGAAGGCCAGAGCACTGTTACACAGAGGTTTTGTTTATATATACACGTAGGATTAAAACAAATGGTCAGAATTTAGTACCTAAATTTCTTTTCTGTGATGAAGATTTATTTTTTCCTTCTACTGATAAGGGAGAAACCTTATTAATGAGGCCTCAGTGGTAGTTACACTGCTGCCACTGCACTGTAAGAGATGTACACATTTTTTCCCAAGGAGGGTTTAACTGCTTTGTAGATCCATAAAGATATTTCACAGAGAAAGCTTTATTCAATTGGAGCTCTTAAACCTCCTTTGTGAAATGTTGTGGTATTTTGTGAGATATGTGGCCTTTGCTATGCACGTGATGCTGGTAGGTTTCTAGGCATGCAAGTTCAAGAGCTTTATTTTCCAGCTATTTGTTCAATCAATTAAGCTCATTGGTAAGACTGCGTGCACTTCAGAAAGGAAGGAAAAGGAAAAGAACTGCTAAACTCTCTCCGCCTCCTGCAGAATTGGCTGAATTTGCTGATGGTGTCTTTGCAGAGTGGCTCGGATGCTGGTTTCAGTGGCTTGCAGGATCACAGCCCTGGAATGTTTCTGGTGGGTTTTTCCTCCTTCGCTAGAGACATTCTTGTGATGCGGGGGATTCCTATCAAAACTCCGATCACCCTCGCAACGCGAGTTATTCCTCTGCTTTTGAATACAGACAGCTGCCGAGCTACTGAAAACATCGCTCTGCGTCTACAGAATTCTTCATGGGTTTTTTTTCCCTTAATGTTGCATTTTTACGTGCTTGTACACCCTGCCCCTACGGGGGAGCGAACAAACGGCCTCTTAAAGGCAATCTTTCAGAATGCTCCAATTGTGCCCTTAATTGCACCAAAGTACATGTGGGCTCAGCTCTATGCGGACATAGTTTTAGCTGTAGGTTGATTTTAAGCAAGCCACACATTTTATACCAAAGCAACGCATAAAAGCGGGCACAAGAAAAAAAAGCTTTAATTTAGTCACATTACTCCAGTAAGTAATAATGCATAGCAAGCAATAATTGCATGCAAGAAGTTTAGAGCAGATGTTCTCTTTACTTTGATTCTTGAGGCAGTGCAGTAGCAATTTCTTCCTTTGTAACAGACATAAATGATTCAGTGTTAATAAAAAAGTTTCAGGCATGGAGTTCTTCCAGTGAATAGCTGAGAAAAAAAAAAAAAAAAAAACCACACACACACACACTGTGAAATGCGGGGCTGAGGAAGGGCTTCCAAATATTCCCTCTCCCCACGCTGAGAGCATTTTGAAAGAGATCTGGGTTTTACCCTTGGACTTACAGTAGTGGGTTTAAAGCACTATTTCTGCTAGGTACTATTCATCCTTTTTGCTCAGAAAGAATTTAGTTGCTTTCCAAAGAGGTGAGGAGTTGCAGACCACCCACCTCAGGGTCTCTCACCCAGCGCGTGCCCAGGAACAGGCTCACTCCAGCCTTGGGGCAGCACCACTGGCGGCTGCATCAGCCCTTGCAGGGAGAAGAGGAAGGAGGTTTGGCAGGTCACGCTGCTGGCCAGGAGGAGCCAGGCTCAGCTGATGATCACATCATCACATCCACCAAGATAGAACGTTGCTGTGGGCAGGTTGGGGCAGAGACAAGAGCACCCAGAAGAGAAGGTGACTGCAGAAAATGCACTCCCTCCCCACCAGCAGCAGTATCAGCAGCTCCAACCGCACCTTGAAAGTCACCTAGGAAGCAAGGGGGAGAAAGTCCCAGGCTGCAGCATATGGCAGCACTGGGGCACCCATTCAGCACTTCACACAAGCAGAGCCTCAAAAGGCTCCACCAGAGAAAACCCAGAAAACTCCCAGCCACAGAAACACCCAGGGGGATAAACCAGGGCCCAGAGAAGCTGGGGTTTGGGATGCACAACTGCAAGGGCCCAAAAAGCTGGAGAAAGAAAGCATCTCAGAGCTCGCAAGCCAAGATCTTCCTGCCATTTGCTCTCATTCCTGTCCCCCACCCACAGCAGAGCTGGTATTTTTCTCCCAATACACAGAAGCATTATGCGGGAGAAGGGAGGAGGACTTATTCCAGAAATGTTTTGCCTCAGCTACTGCCCAGGGAGCAGCTCTGGGGTGAAAGAAACGCAAGTTCCCCAAAATTCATATTTTCCAAAACATTAACTGCAAAGGAAAAGCCTTTGCCGGAATAGCTGGTCCCTCCTGACCTCTTCTCATCAGCTGCCCCTATACCTGCCTGGCTCTCACAGCATCTCTTCCAGCTCGGCACAGCACCGCAGGGACTCAGGAGAAGCAGGAAACGAGAACACGTGAAAGTGAAGTAATAGGACTAATGCATGAGATGGAGATGGTGAGAAGTGAGGATATCATTCCCTGCTTCTAGGGCTGGAGTTAGGCAAGATGAGCTGCTTTCAGTAATTCCTCCTCAGGGAAGGGCTTAGGAATTACACCCAGAAAACAGAAATTGAAATCTGATACAGAGTTGGATGGACCACACATTTAAAGCTAGGCCACTCCCGATTAATGCAATAGCATGCAACATGAGGTAGCTGCTTTACGTCAGACATCAATTTTGTCTGGCCTATACCCAGTGAGCTGCAGCATCCAACACTGTGTTGCACACTTTGTGGACAGGCTGTGCAGATGATGTGGAGACCTCCTCAAACTTCCCGATGCTTTTTGAAGAGTTTCATAGAATGGTTTAGGTTGGAAAGGACCTTGAAGATCATCGAGTTCCAACCTCCCTGCCATAGGCAGGGACACCTCCCACTAGACCAGGTTGCCCAAGGCCACGTCCAGCCTGGCCTTGAACACCTCTAGGGATGGGGCCTCAACAGCCTCTCTGGGCAACCTGTTGCAGTGCCTTACCACCCTCAAAGTGAAAAACTTCTTCCTAATGTTCAATCTGAACCTGCCCTCTTCCAGTTTAAAGCCATTCCCCCTCATCCTATCACTACATGCCCTAGTAAAAAGTCCTTCCCCAGCTCTTCTGTAGGCCCCCTTTGTCTGCAAATTTTCTTTGATCACTTTACCTATATCAAAGAGCAATGTGATTTCACGCAAAGTCAGCACGACTCCAGATTTCACGCAAAGTCAGCACGACTCCAGATTTCACGCAAAGTCAGCACGACTCCAGATTTCACGCAAAGTCAGCACGACTCCAGATTTCACGCAAAGTCAGCACGACTCCAGATTTCACGCAAAGTCAGCACGACTCCAGATTTCACGCAAAGTCAGCACGACTCCATGGAAGGCATGGAGCTACAGTGGTTATGGATGCTAATAGCTACAGCACTTACATCTGCACATGAATATGCTGTGTGCCACCAAAAGCACCCATGCATTTATTGGCAATCACATTAGTATGGTGGTGTCAATTCACATCTACCAAGTTATGTATCATACAGCCACAGAGGTGGAAGTGGTGCAGAGATGAGACCCAAGACCAACACATTCCCACTGCACCGGAGTGGAGCAGGCTGAGGCAGCAGGTTGGTGTGCAGCTGCTCCCCTTCAACCCTCCAACAGCCTTAACCTCTGATTTTTATTTTTTTTCAAAAAACATTACGCTAACGCAGATGAACACAAGAAGTTTGGATGGCCTGGTTCATTTAATAAGCTAAAGGTGTATCGTATGCCCATCTCAAGAAATGAGTACAAGACCCAGCACTGCGATACTCTGTTTAGACATCCCTCTTCCTGCAACCTCAGTGCATTTAACACACCCTCACCAAGGCAGAGTAAGAAAGTTGGGATTTAACTTCCCTTTCAGCATTTGTAAAGCACCAGGATTAGCTGCCCTTTTATCCCCTCTTCCCCCGCACCCTCAGCAGCCAGGGTCAGCAAAGCACAGCAGACGCAGGGTTGGAGAGGGCTCCTGTGCACACATGCGCCCACAGGGCAGGCAGCAGAGAGGATGCACTTCCAAAAATACCCCTGGCCATGGCCACACTGACATGGCTATGCCCTGCACACCCCCCCTATGAAGGTGCTCATTCTCCCATAGCTTTGAGGCTTTTGCTCCATGTGGGGGACTCTGTTGGCAAAAACTCTGAGCAGCCCTCCCCTTCCCCCTCCCTTTCTGCTGAAGGAAGGGGACTCGGGGCACGTGTCCGGCCAGCCAGTGCCTCAGCGGGGTGGCCGAGATCAGTCTCTTCTGCTGCTAATGGGGAAGAGCAGAGAGGGGAGCTGGGCGATTGCCCACGCCGGGCATGGTGACCCCGAGTCACGCTGCACCATCCTGCTGCGCCCACTGCCCCCAAGTGCACAGAGAGCATGGGGGGTTATGGACCAGCAGTTTGTGAGGGCTGCACAGCTCGTTAGCTGCCCAACTCACTCCTGAGCGTTGGTAAAAAATTGAGTATTTGGTGGTTTGTGGAACAATCACCCGAACTGGCATTGCAAAAGGGGTACTCAGCAGACAGCTGAATCCCAGCTTGGCAAGAAACAGGTGCTTCCCTCCCCGCGGCTACAGACTGTCCCCCCACCTCAGCTTAGGCAAACTCCCACCCACCTCACCAGAAGCCACGCTGGAGGGCACCCACCGCCCCAGAGATGCTGGGAGACCTATTCCTCCTTCTGGACTCACTTCCCTAAGGAGGGGAGAGCCCTCAGTGAGGAGCCTTGTGGACATACCCGGGCTGTATTAGCCAGGCAAGAGCAAGCGCAGCTGAGTTATGCCCCACCACACACACTCCCTTTCCCTTCACAGACACGCCGGAAGGATTATGGGGCCGGCACAGGGAACTTCTTGTCCTGCCAGGGCATGAACCTTCCTCTCCCAGTCTCCAGGAGGCACAAAGCAGCTCCGAGCGGTCGCAAGCAGACGGGCTTTGTACAGAGTTCCCGCAAACATCACTGCTTTTATTTAAAGCAGAAAACACAGGATGTTACAGATGAGTGGAAAAATGTGAACTGCCCCACTGCCTGCAGAGCCCCTCAGACTGGAGAATGCTTTTCTGGAAGTCGGAGGGTCTCCAGACAGGATTAGGAAAGCACATAGTGTCTGCTTTAGCTTTTTATTTCTGCCCTGCTTGGCCGCAGCTACACCTCCCTGCACCCCCCATGCAAACACCCTCCCAGCCAGGGTCCAGTACCTTCCCTCCCACTTACAGCTTCCCATAGCCCTTTTGTATTTGACTTCTGGGAGGCCTTTTTCAAACTCCTTTTGTCAGCTCCATCTCTTTGAAATGCTGGAAAGCTACCAGCGAGAAGCCTGGCTCCGGCTCCCTGCCGCCAGTGCTGGCAGCAGCTCGCCCAGACCTCTGCCAGGCTCTGGCCCTCCCCAGGGGCCCACGGGCAACCCCAGTCCCAGCCCAAGCCGGGCAGGAGCCACAGCCACCTCTGCCCCTTGCTCAGCTTCATACGGACAAGTCATACCACTCCGTGGCTCAACAGCTTGCGCAGCAACTGCTTTATAGCACCCACCAGCATTCACAAAATGCCAGAGTTCCCAAAACTCTAACACCTGTTACAGAATTACCTTACAGAACTTCAGGGAAGAATTGTTAAAAAGAGCTCATTCTATTCCCACTTTGGGGATCATGCAAGACAAAGAAGGCCACAGGTAGTCATGGTAGGTTTTTTCCCTAACGTTAGCATACACTTTTTATTGTTCAAGCTAAACAACCACCAGTCAACGTATCTAACATAACTGAAGACATCTCAAACACGTAGACTCAGAAACCCAACACTTATGACTTGTTTAACCATCCACAGGGTCCTTTACTGATACTACTTACCTCACTGTGGCTGGAGAGCTAGAAAGCAGCAGCAGACCTCAGAGCAAGGCACAAACCACATCATCTCAACACAGTGGCACTATGCTTAATTTATAGCCCTTCAAACACCTGACCCAGAGTGCCTTTTAATTGATTACAATTAGAAACTGTTGATTGGCTTGCCCCTAATGTCAGGGACCACAGCTGTATGATCTGGTGAAAAGAGAGGCAGTTACTATTTTTTAACTACAATTTCATTTTTTTGAGCATAGTAAAATAGCTAAGCAGTGTATTGAATGACAAAGTATTACTCATATGCTTAAGCACCTGGGTCCTTGATCTTGTGCTTTATAAAGTGCTCTGAGCTGTGCTGTAATTGCCTATAAATATGCTGCTGATCATGCTTAAAGGGACACTGTCAAGGTTGGCAGGCCTACAGTTTGACTTAGTAGAATGACATCTTAAAATAGTTTTATTCTCAGTGTTCCTGAATTACCAACCTGTGGTTTTCATCACGCTTCTTTTTATCAGTCCAGCTCCTAGGATTAATAAGGTTATGGGAGAATGTTCACTTTTAAAGCGATGGACCAGTCCCAGAAACAGTATGATAGAGGCTAATGTTCCCATCCTGAACACACAGGTAAAAGCACTTTGCTGTAAAACCTATTTTTCCTCATGTAAGTGGGCGTGACCTGTATTGCCCTTACGGTTTGCAATAAGGTCACCCCGTGTTGAAGCAATGTCTTGTAAAAGAAAGGTTCATGAAAGAGCACAGGGCTGAAGGGATCAGGTCTGGGCAAGTCTGCAGCTGCACGAAGCACCCGTTTTCCATGGTGTCTCTATCAGTCAGTAGTCTTGTCCTAGCTGAGCTAAAGGGGACGGGATACAAAAAAGAGTGCGTCAGGGAATAGAGTTACAAAGCTGGTGAGGAGCCTCTTCATCTCGTCCTCAGCAACACTGCCAGGACGCAGAGGGGTGATGGGATGGGGAAATCCCAGGGACGAGAGCCCTTTCCCGCACTGTCCCTTCTGCAAGCGGCGAGGGAACCGAAGCCAGCTATTGAGGAGCTTTTTGATCTCAGGCAAAGAGCGGGCTTTCTCTTAAGGACAGAATACAAATAGCTAAGGAGTGAAAGGTGGCCTGGGATTTTTCCTTTTATGAAGGGCCTGATTTGTTTCCGAGTTGAATAATTCAGCTCACTCTGAGTGGCAGTCCTCCAGCACAACTTGTACTCACGGGAAACCTGCAATGCCACAGTAACCAAACCCATAGGTGCCAGTAAATGAAAAAGTATGGGTCATCGGTGCCAGGGACAATGCAGGACAGGGGTCTGCTGAGGGGAAACAGAGGCAGAAACTGTAGGCGAAGGCTGTGCTGATAGCGCCAGGGTGGCTGTGTAGAAAGGCATATTTGGAAGAGGCAATGTGGCCTTAGCTGCCCTGCAGTATCCTGCTAGACTCTGTGCTGCAAGGTTTGAAGACAAAGCTCTTGAGTTTCCCAAGACATAGGCCTACAGCCACGCTTCACCCTCCTCTCTGCCTGGGAGGGGAAAGATTTACAGATATCCTAGATGCGAGGCAGCACATTGGATGTGCTCATCCACCACAGGTGTGTGTTAGTCGCAGGATAGACACTGCTTAAACTCTAGGGACTTGAGGGAAGCCCTGGCAATGCGTAAAAGAAAACCCAGAAAGGACCAAAAACCAAATAGAAGGTCTCCAGAGCCTGGAAAAAAGGCACACCTGCAGCAGCCATGCCTAAACCGGGGACTGGTGACTGCTCGTGGCTGGTGGCATCACTTGATGCCGCAGTTGCTCAAAGAGGCAGGAAGAGTAAAAATCTTCCTCTTAATTTTTTTTTTTTTTTCAATTACTGGAAAGAGAAGAAAGTAAAAGAAAAGAAAACCTTTCAGGCTGAAGATCCCACAGAACAGAAAAAGGCAAGTCCAATGTCAGCCTAACGACAGATCCATCTCAATGTACCAGCAGGTGGGAAGGTGCTCCCCACACTTCCAGTATGCACTCAAGAGAACAGGGCAGCACAGGGGCTGTGTCTCTCACGCAGGCAAGCCTGGTAGGGTGTGAATATGGATGCGGATAAGCACTTGGAAAAAGTCTCATGTGTCTAACACCAAAGAGTGCATTTTGAGCTCTAACAGTTACAGAGAAACGCTTGAAAGTGCAACTTGCATATATTTTAAGAGCTTCCAGAAACCAGAATAAAAGCAAAATGAGTCCAAAGTCTGTACTTTTAAAAATATCATGCTTTTTAGACAAAGCTCATATCTCCTGATTTGTTTTAAGCTGATTCAATATTTTTAAATGGCTGTCCTTGAGAATTGTAAAACTTGTTTTATTTTTTGTAGATTTATTCCATAGAAATGCTTAAAAAGCAATAAAGTCAATCTCAATAGCCTTGCTTAAATCCATGATTATATCAATTCCGTATTGTGGGTATGCAGGGAGAAACTAACTGAGTAGGAAATTGTACGAGATTCCTGCAACAATAGTTACATTGTTTGTACACATATAGACAATAATAATAACAGAAAAGCAATAGCAACCTTGCAGTTACAAAAATACCCAGCGCCCTTTAAAATATATATGTGTAAATACTGCATGTACCCAGATTAACTGTGTTGTTAAAGACGGACACGTTATGTACACTCCATCTTCCATTTGATTTATTGAAGTTCTGTCTGGGCTTCTTTTCTTCAAAACTGTGGTTGTGCCCGACGTTCGCCAAGAGGAACCCAAGTTCCGTGAAAAGATAAACACCTGGAAGCCGAGATCAGGAGTGTACAAGAAACATGAATTAATTTAATGACAGTACTTTGCAATGGACCATATAAATTTTCCCGCTGTAATTGGTATATACATTCAACGGTTTTATTGTATGTCAGTGCACATTATTCGGCACAGCTGCTAGAGAGGCATTGCTGAACTAGTGTTTCTCTTCCATGACAAACACCTATTAAGCAGTCAGCATAAACTCTTCTTGTTACAGCCTCTGACATCACCCTCAGGGCAAGCGGACACAGAACAGCAATTGCTGAATTGCGTATGAAAATTATAGTTTTATTGTCTATACAAGTGAAGGTTTAACTCCGATTTCTGCTCGAGTCAGCTCTGTTATAAAGGAGCGATTCTTTCAGGGAACAAACAAGCACAGTACACCATTGTAATCAAAGGAACAGGCACTACTTATGTATTGGAAAGCCTTGTTCACAATAGCGCTAACACTCTAATGCCCCAGAAGCCACTATTTTAGCAGCTGTAGAGAAAAAAAGCATGACTAACAAGATGCCACACAGAGTCAGATACAGTTTTATTAGAGCACAAATGGAATCATCCCATTTGATACAGCTCATTTTAACATGCACGACTGATAAGTAGGGATCATGTATTTAATGTTTATAGAAGCAGTTTCTCCACCGCAGCGTTCAAAGGCTTCCAGTGTCTCTTGAATCAGATCTCCAATATTTTCACGCTTCTGCTGGCTGTAGTCTATTCCATCGCCTGAATTAACTGGTTAATATAAAAACAAACAAACAAACAAAGAATTATATTAAATTTAGTGTTACTCTTTGAAATAATGACATAGGAAATTGCAGTTTCTGGTCAGTGTGCCTCTATTAGCAACTTTGCTCAGTAACAAGAAACACAGTTGAATTTGAAAGCAGGATGGTTTTGGTATCTTTTTAAGGCTCTGCTCGGGCTCCGACTTCATATGCCTTCAAAATATGTTTATGTACACATTACTTCAGGATCTAAGCAAAAATCCTGATAAAAAGAAAGAAAACACATTCTTTTGTAAGATAAAGATGGACTCACTCTTACTCATTTAATCTCTTAAGACCTTTACTTCTTTATTTCTAACATTGCTTATTTAGGACAAAAGCCAGATGCATAAATGCTTATCTACAAAATGTGACTTAAGCTAGACTTGTTATGGTCTGAAATCTTAAATAGGTATTGTTTTGGGATTGTTTCATGTTAGACATCATATTCACATGCTTACGTTGTTTCCAATAGAGGGGATGTCATGCAGCCTAAAAGAGATATTTGGAGTGTAACATGACACTCATTCAATTTCTGCTCCCTGAAAAATGTGTAAAATTAAGTCAATGTCAAAAGGACAAATTATTGCAGTCGGAAGATACGGTAACACTTACGGCTGCTTTCTCTACCATGGAATAGCAAGGGTGACATACATTCATACACGCACAGCATAATTCTTTAAAAAAATCAGTGTGAACAACTGTGACAGCAAAAAATACAAGAGTAAAAAATAACTTCACCTGCAGTGATGCTGAGACATTTAAAGGAGGAAAATATATTTTATTTTGTTTTGTTTTGTTTCAAAGCAATATTCTGAACAACATCTTAATATGGGTATATTCCAAGACATATATAAAAAATAATTTGGTGGGAGTGTAGTGTACTCTGACCAGGTGCTACAGAGTGGTCAGGCGGAGTGGCTGTCACACTGCTGTAGGGTAGTTCACATAAAATCCGTCAGTGGTCTCACTCCGGGCAGTGGTGGCAATGTGCCCATGTCATACATTTAACATCTCGAATAACACTGCCTGCTTATTGACCCTCTCAGCCAGCCAGCAAAGGACACATTTGTCAAGACAACACAACCAACTTCTCGGGTCGTGCCTGCCTTTCACATGGGAAACGCGGCGCACACAAGGGCAAGGGTAGATTTTGCTTCCAGTGCTGCCTCCACACCCCCAGGCTGATGGGGTGTAGATGTATGACTGCACCCATCCTCACATCCTCTCCTGGATCTCAGCCCAAGGGTCTGGATTTAAAGTCTGTGACTTTGTTACCAGTAAAAATTGAAGAACCACGCTCGTGAAGAAAGAGGTCATGAACACGGGTAAAAATCATCCTTTTGATGAATTTTCCCGTAAAATATCTGGTTGCACTCCAGGTTAATTATGTGTATATCAGATTTTCAGACTCCTTACACACATTTGTGTCACTTTGCTTTTTGTAAAATGTTTGCAGAAATATATATGTGACATACAAGTACTGGGCTTCTGAGTGGAAAGGCAATAATTTTTTTGTGATGATTACTCTTAAGAATACAATTACTTTCCTATATATTAACTATTTATTTCACTAACATGAGAAGCCAAGCTTGCGATACCAAAACTTACTAAAAAGAATTTACTGTAATGTTAGAAATAATAGAGTATGAGAATGTATAGAAATCACCAAGAGTTATTAAATGAGAGGATTATCTTATACAAAATACTAATGCAAAAATAAAAGAACATCACAACTGAGTGCAATTTAGACTACCCATAGTTTGCTTTTGCAGAAAACAACGGAGATCAACTGTGCGTCATCACCTGTGTTGCACGTGCACTGCCAGCACTCCCCAGAACACCTGGAGGTATTTCTGATTTCACCAGTTTGAGCAAAGGAAACCCTGAACCTTGACCTAAGTCTTGGCAAATATGTAAAGGAATTACTGACTTTCCAACCATTTGTCTATTATCTGTAACTTTAAGCCTACACACATGCTCCGGTAATGAGCTTACACAGCTTTCATCCTTCTTTCAAAGAAGTAGTAATAAAAACAGCTCTCTGGAAGCAATGGTGATACATTGCTAAGCAAGTTTGGTGAGGGCCAAGAAGACACCGTGATAATGCTGGTAGCAGAGGTATTTTCCAGAATTCCATGTTGCAGTCTTTATTATAGAGCATAGTCTGTACAATAAATTATGCCTTATATGCTTGATTAAAAGGCGCCTAAGAGAATGAGGCAATGATAAAGGAAACAGTCTACAAGGGAAGACTGAATGTGTGATGTGCAGACCGTCATTACAGGTTTTTTTTTCCTACAGACCATCTGTGCTGTATGAAGGTTTGTATCCTCAAGACAGCCATAATTCACATTAATGTCATGACACAAGCTACAACCAACAATACCAGAAAGGTTATGTCCGCATCGAGGTCACCTGGTAAGTACTAAAATAGCCATCCTATGCAGTTATAGGAATTAACAAATCTTTCAGACAAAAAAGATAATCATTAACCCAACAGGACAACATCCACTAAACGGATGAGTCAGAACGATCTGCACCTAAGGGTAAGTACCTAGTAATAATAATAACAATGATGATTAGTTGGAAAAAAATAACTACTGAAGTACAGCGGTCTCAGCATGTCCTTCACTGGTTTGACTCTATTTCCAAGTTAGTTTGCATGAGAAGCCAACTTTGTCAGCCACAAAAATGGTGCATATGTGAAGTGTGAACATGGATCAGATTCAAGCTCTTTATGAAGTTGTCCTCTGTGGGGAAGAATAAATCAACATGAAAAATGCTAGGAAGCACATTTGTCATATCTTTGTCTCAAAGTGAAATGTCTGGCAAATTCGGTATGCAGCAAGAACTCTTTTCAGAGTAAATGTTATTTCTGTGTTTAGAGGAAGAGCATTGAAGTGATACTAACAGATCTAGAGGATTCCAATCAGGAAAAGATCTCATTTTCCCTTCCTGGATCAAAAAGTTAGTTCCCAGTCTCCTAAATCGTGCACCAAGGCGTTTATGGTCCTTAAAAGCAAAGTGAAAGGCTTTGCACCTGTCAAGACCTGCGCTAGCTGACGAAATCATGTGGCACACCAGGGCCAGGAGTGGCACTCCCTGCCCTGCCGTCGGCGCTGCCCGTGCCAGCTGCCGTAGCTGAGGAAGCCCTGCTCGGACCCTCAGGGACTGAACTCAGCGTTTGGCAGTGAACGGAGGAGGATTTGAAGTTTGCTTTAAAACATGGTTTGTATTTGAGTCTAGACATGCTTCTATTCACGAATCAGGATATTAAAGAACTTCTAGCGTTATTTGTATCCCGTCTCATTTCATTTTAAAATTTCAGGAGGGTAATGCTACAAATATAAAATTGTATTGTGTTAAAGAAGGACAAACAATTTTCTCTCAATGCATAAAGAGCTTGATAGGGCAGTTTTGAAGTCCTAGAGTGGACGAGAAAGGTAAACCAACCCTCAAAGCTCAGTCAGATCTATTCTTATCTCTGGACATTTGTTAGCATCTGAGAGTGTCCGAGACATTCTTTCAGTTTATTAGATTTCACTTCAAGGCAGGCCAGGTCTCAAATAGAGTTTTTTTTAATCCCCCCAATATGTCAAAGTACCTCTCTAAATATCTCACAGATACCAGAGCTCACTCCTGGTGGTGGCTGTTCCCATGGTGGTGGCTTCATGGAAAGCACAAATTAAAATCAGAGTTTTCATACACCTGCTGTTGTAGGGCTGTCATAGATCTTGGGATATTACAACTTCCTCAAATGTTAAATATCTGCGGAGTGCTTAGCATTGGAAGACAGAATAATACTTAAAACAGAGTTCTGAAGAGACTGTGAAGGAAGCCCCACGTTCCCAGCTTAAGCAATGTTTTTAATCAAATTGTAACTACAGGCCACTCCTTTATTTTTTACTGATGAACTTTTGAGAGCATATATGCACATGTATATTTCGACTTGTTGTCTTAGAACAAGTGGGTCCTAGCAGAAATTTTTTAACTACTACTAGTTGATAACAGAGAGCCCTTGTATAATGGGATTTTTTTTTTTGTACACAAATCACTAAAGCTACTTGGAAAGACAGGCATCACGTCTCTCTTTTTGAATCTTGAGAAACAGAGTGAATGGTGAAGTGACTTGCTCCAAGTCACGGAAGGCATCAGTCACAAATCATGTTCTTTGACTTTATATTGTAGATGATGAAAATGGTTTTTATGCTAAAATATAACTATGGTAAAGGTAATTTTTAAGCTGCTCAGTTCATCCTAGTCAAACTAACAGGTATTTTCAGTGATTAAAATGATTACAATAATCCAACGCACTAACCACATAACTGAATAAGGTTTTTACTTCAAGAAACCAACAGTGATGGGATTGTAAAGTGCAGATTTCTCAATAGAGAGTTGTATTTCTGCAGAAAAGCCTATCACAGAACAATATACAGTTAAGCAGGACAAACGAGCATTAAGATATTTTGTGGAAAATTTCAGGACTTTATCCCTTCTAGGAGTCAGAATCAGTACCAAGAAACAAATGGAAGCAGATTCCACCTATAGATTGACACGCATGCGTGTCACGGTTCACATCGCATGAGCTCACTGCTCAGCTACAGTTCAGAGATTAATTAATTTTTCAAAGTCCTCTTGTTAGGATGAGTTTAATTGTCATAAAGGTGTTGGCTTCCTGACCGGAGTGGAAAATGAAAGCCTGTGATGAGTCAGTGCGGCGGGAGGGAGGAGGGCTCCTTTGCACCCCTCCTCTCACTGTGACTCAGAGCTCTGCTTTGAAATTGTCAGCTCCGGGAAGAAAGAGGTACTTGGGTCTCCCTGTTTATTTAATTGAAAGTCTGTGAAAAGTCACAGGCTGAGACTCAGAAACCCTCCTGTCTGCTAAGAAGCGGAGGGACATTGCTGGTTTATTTCACTTGGGTGAAGGAAGAGCCACCAGGAGGTTATGACTTCTGGTCATTACCAACCCAGGCAGAAAACCTTGTGTTCCATTCCTGAAGGCTCAAAGCAACACAAACGCCAGTTTTATGTTGTTCTTAGGACACGTCTCGATTACGTGCCCACAGAAGTGCAAACTGGCCTCACACAGGCTGGCCCAAAGCAAGAACATTGGAAAGAGGATTTCATAGAGTAATTTATGTCGGAAGGAACTTCTGGAGCCATCTGGTCCAAATGCCCTGCTCAAAGCCAGCTTCATTTTCAAAGTTAGGGCAGGTTGCTTGGGGTGATGTACCTGAAGCTGCTCAGTGCAGAATAATTCAGGATGAGAAAAGGTGCAGAGATCCCCTTGAGCTGGCAGAGTTTTTTTGCCAGCCATTTCAAATGTGATGAAGGGAGGTGCTGCTCCTTAAATATGAAAAAGTATTTGGTGAAAGAGGATTTGCTGAAGCTACAAACTTCATAGGGAGGATTATTATCTGTTTTGATACAAAACAAACCTAAACTTTTGGCATAGTAACAGATTCTCACTTGCATATATAACATCGCTTTTGGAAGCTTAATCATATACTGAAGAAAAAGGCACAGATTTGGCTGAAAAATCAAGAAAATTTCATTAACACCCTGACTTGAAACTATGAAAACATCATTTTAAAAAATCTAACATGTATCTTTTAGAGCACTTTTGAACATTAAAGCAGAAAATACTAATATACTTTAAGGAGGCTAAACCTTTGAATATGCACAGACCTGTTTTTTGACACTATCAACACTTAAGAGTTCCTTGTCTCTTGCTTTACTTGGCTCTTCCTTCTATTTTTCATCACTAGTGCTGACTGTTTATCACTTTACAATGCTACAGTGCTGCAAAGATTGTAGAAGAATGTTTCAATTCAAGAAGAAAGCATGTATGCTTGGAATTTAAAAAGAATACTAACATAGAGACATTTCTGCTCATCATAGGTCTTAGAAAAAAACAATTTTATACTTTTGACATAAATCAGCTTGGTTCTCATTGAAGGCATTTCGCTTTAGCATAAAATGCAGATTCTTTCTATAGTTATCTTCCATATGCAGCTAGCTTTAAGTTATTTCATAAATTAGCATTTATTTTAAAATGTAAGTGCTGTTACTATAAATACTATTCAGAAAGTCAACAATTCAGTAGGTGGAGGAAGTGCTCTGATTGGAAAGGAAACATTTGACTGACTTATGATGTTTTACTAATGATGTAAGGCTACTAGAGATAGCTGTAACTACTTGTAAATTACTGCAGTATAAAAAAACAAAAAAAAACAAAAAAAAACAAAAAAACCCAAAACCAACAAACTAAAAAAAACAACTGAAAATGAGCCAAAACAGCAGCTGTTATCACAGTTTTCCATTTCCAGGAAATGTTAGCAACATCAGATGTAATCCATTCTAAGCCCAGACTTTTTTTAAATAGAAGTACAAAAATGAAAAAGAAACAACAGATTTTGTAATAAGTTATATTAGCAAATACATTTGACCAATGAAGTAAAAAATAAGAGATTTATAGTATTTTTTTCCCTCTATAAGTATTTAAACCTCTCCAATGAATTTAGACTTTGAAGTTTGCCTATGATCGTGCTACTGATCAACATCAAACAAAGCCGTATTAAATAACCTTAGATAAACAGCATGCTCAACAGGGGAACAGAAACCAGAGTCTGAGGTCTCTGTGGCCTTGGTACACTGTTTACTGTTGCAAAATAATACATTAGGTCACAAATCGTGTTTAAAGTGCAACAAGAGTTGCACCACTTATGTGAATCTGATGTTCTTGCATGTATATAAGCTAGTACAAAATAAATACTGTTTTTTAGCTGGAAATCATGTTTGTGTGTGCAAAATTTGCATAGCTTTGCTGGGCTGATGTGAAATAGATTTGCTTGTCACACGAATTTCTCATCCAAATATAGCACAATTAATGCAAAAGGGATTAAATCCATGGAAACACAACATTTTTGTGTATGTATGTGGAATAAAAATAATTTCTTTTTTAACGTAATTCAAGGTGACAAAGCTGAAAGTCCCAAAATGCTTTAAAGATCACTGATTTCAGTATGAAACATAATCCTGTAACAGCTAATTTTTAACATTGAGTTCATTCATACTTAAACTCAAGATGTTTGACAATCCATCCTCCTTCCCCCTGGGAAGATTTTTATTTATGGAACCAAAATGCTTTTGAGGGAAAGCCCTAGGTTTTTCTTTACGAGCAAAAAGCTCAGTAATTCGTTACTCTGTGTTAATAACTGTTGATGTGTTTGTACATCTGTCATGTACTAATGGAATTTGTTGTGTTTAAATTCACTGTTCAAAATCATTACCATTTAAGGACCCTGATTGGTATAGCTTGCCCATCAAAAATTCCATTGACAACCAAATGAATTAAATAACTGCTTTCATAACTTTGAGACAAAAGGATAAACCTTTTATTATCACTGGAATGCAAACATACAAAAAAAGAAGGTCAATACATAAAAAATTTCCCATCAAAATTATGGGAGCAAGTTGTTAGATATGCCTATATGTTGCTGGATATTCCCAAAGTTGCCAGTTTTCCAGTTTTTCTGTTCCCTAATTAAGCGAAACAAGCAAGAACCCAAAGACAACTGAGGGTGTTTTAGCAGTGATTTGAGAAAGGACAAGGAGATGAAAGCTATGAATGACTGTGTGGATTTGCCAAGATTTCTTTCATTGCTGCGAGACAAGGACAGAATTTACGCAGTTTAAAGGACAGCTAGCACTGAAACTGTAATGTACTATTTTATCCTCAAGCCTGTAATGTACTATTTTATCCTCAAGAAAGGAACACCCTGCTCCCCCAGATATCTGTAGTATGAGGGTCAGGCTATCTCCTTCTGCTGTCTCTTTAAATATTTTTAATATATATTTTTTAAAAGTAAATTGCGTAATCTGATTACTGTTTCTGAGTTTTTCCAGTTGGATCAATGCATATGGTGGACAAAAGAATAAATAAAAATTATCTTCCCAAGATATGACTTTGCATTCTTTTTGTGAAGAACGGGAAGAACATAAAAATACTTATCAAAATCCAATTAACAGCTATTCATTTTACATTAAGAAAAGCATACATTTGAATTTATAACAGCTTTTCAAGCAAACAGAAAAAAGCCAATTTTTATACAACTAAAATGTACTATAATGTACAATCTTTACTTACAAGAATGTAAAACATTTTAAAAAGAAAGAAAATTGTGTGGCGTTTCTGCAGATTCACAGCTTTTGAATTGTGAAAGCTGAATACTTTTGAAAGCAATACGGAAACTGCACATACATCACATGCAGACTGATTTTTAATTTTTTGTTTTAAAAGCTTTAGGAATATCTCACAAAACAGTCTCTTATTTATCTTTTTCAACATTTTTCCTGCAATAAGTGTGAAGAAAGATAAGTGAATGAAAAGAACTATTTCATTAGTGACTCTAACTGGAAAACATTCATCCTTTTTCTTGTCTAAATTACACCTGTACCTTTTGTCCCAAATCAAGGTCCCAAAAGGTCAAAGGGTCCCAAATATGCAGAAAGCAAGAGGCCCAGCAGCATCCAGACCAACGCGCTGAATGCCTGAGGAGATCTCACAGCAAAGTCAGTTTCATAAGGAAAGCTGTAATGCTTTGGGAAATAAAGTTACATGCGAAAAAGCCAGTATCTCAGGTTACTGAAACTTACTCTTCTTGTACCTCAGTTCAGCCTTCTGAAGTGATGCTTAAAGAGACCGTATGTTGATACGCGAAGAAGACACTCCAGTATTCTGTGGCACACTGTTTACTGGGGACATACTACCACTAGTATGAGATTAAAGCTGAACAAAAAGATAGCACAGCAGATTGTGATTCCAAACACTTAATCTTTGCATCTTTTTGTGTCATTTTAAATTATTAAGTAGTAAGCTGGAGGAAGAGCAATTTAAGGAATGGGGATATGAGAGCTCTCCATTACAGCTTGCTGAGTTCTTCAAATCTTGTTCTGACCCAAGCTAATTTAAAAAAAAATATATTTTAAATATTGGCATTTAAATATCTTCCTTTAGAGAACACTTTAGCACTTTGTACTGATATTAAATGAACTGAGGAATCATATATTTCTCTGTATACGTATTTCTCTTGAGATATACCAGTGAAAGGGAGGTTGGTTGGTGGCATGTTGTGAAACTGCATTAACCGATCTCAATGGTTACTAAAAGTCAACCATCTCAGGTATGACTGCTTGTTTGTCTAGCTTGCCATCAAGACTGCACGGACTCAAACAGTGGAGCATGCTGATACCGTGAACTCCTAAATTGTCTGCTATTTTCATTTGTCTGAGAAGAACCACTTCCTTGAATTTGAAAAAAAAAAAAAACCAAAAAAACAGAAGAAAACTAAACTGCAATGTCAGTCAACAGTAAAAAAATGCTATTGATAACATCAGTGAGTATGTACAAAGACAGAAGATATTTACACATTTTTCAAGCAACCTGACCCAGTACTGAGACCACCTACTGAGATTTGGCAGACTGACACACTCTTGCAATACACAGCAAAATCTTTTTTTCGCCACTTATTCAACTGTTATAAGATTACTTCCTCTACCATCCAATATAAAATCTTTACTTACTATGCCACTATAGCTGTCATAGACTCTAGACTGTATTTTTTGAAATGTACTTCTAACTTTTTCAGAAAGGGATTGTGGTGTTATTACAACACAAGCATTTTAGTGATGTCTAAATACAATTGTTTGTAAAAAGAAGTAATTGCACACAACAGGTGTCTATAAAAACAATAGGACAGGAAAGGGTTAGCAGTTTTTTGAGATAAAACTATTATTCATATATATTACAAAATTTTAAGATTCAATTATTTTAATATATAAAATATATATTTCTTATGCTTTAACACTTTTGTTCATTATTTTAAGAAAATGGTGTTGTTCCAGAAAAAAATGCTAATGCAGAATCTTTTTTGCCATTCCAGATAGCATTTTTTCTGAAAAAATAAGAAGCAGTCATAGGTCCTAGCTATAGAAGAAAGAATTAAGAGCATATTTTTCTGATTTACCATGTCCATGATACAATTTTACTGTTGGCATGTACAAGTATAGGGAAAAAAAATGCTGCTATTTCTTACATTGCATACACCTGGAGAATTGCAATCACCCATAACCCCGTGATCTCTTAAGGCCATACTGGTTTTTATACATTTACTGAAAAAGGCATTCAAACTTCTCTGTTCTGGGACTATGCGTAGAAGTAAAAATTGCTTTTCTGTGTGCAGAGTACATGACATGCTCAGCCAGGTAAATTGGACCGCAGGTAACAGTGGTAATACCTTTATGAGTGCCTCCACGCAGAAAACATCCAACCGCTCACAACGCAGCACTTCTAGTTCAGTTTGTAATACTTAATACCCTTTCACTTCATTACAAAAGCAGTGGACCTGAACAACAGTAAAGCTTGAAAAAGAATCCTTGCTTCTCAGGTGAATTTCTGTTTGCTTGTCCGAAACTGCTGCAAATATCATGTATCTATATGCTGATGGCAGTGTACTAGTTACACTAAGTTCATCTCCCTCGCAGTGGTCACGTGAGTGTTTGCTATCCCGACACGTTCCTGTGCCAGGGCCTTAAGGCACAGGATCAGCAATTTTGCAATTTGTTATTCTCCAGCCAATCCCGGTATTATAAGGCAAATATGACCGCTTACGTTCCCCAACATGAAGCTAAAGCACGCTGCATTTTCTAATTGCAATCTTAATTTTTTTATTCATCATTCACTCGGCCTTACAGCCCTTCCAGCGCTGGTGCCTGACAAGCCTACAGCTCTACAGCTTCAGAAGGAAAACAGCTCACACACACACACACACGCACGCACACACGCATGCCCGGACTGGGAGGAAGAGACAGGAGAAGCAGTAAGTGGTACGGCTGAATGCTCCTGGTCAATCCAGGCTTGCCTCGGGGTTTCCAACTAACAGCCAAGAAAACGGTTAAATAGCACGGCAGAGCACAATGTGTTCGAATATTTGTAAGTTTGTATTTTCATGCTTTATAATGAAGAACAAAAGCAAAAAAATGTCAAGAAAATTCTTCCCTGGCAACTTAAGTACGCTTTCTCACACTTGTATGATCTGAGAGTACATGTGCACACTATAACTAGCTTTACATTAATAACAATGTAATGGCCATTCCTATGAAGGAAAGTCATGAGGGCTTTTTCTACATAAATTTGGGACACATTGAAAAGATAAGCTGGAAGACAGCATGACTAATATCTAAGTGGGACATATTTCAAGAGTAATATTCTCTTGCAGATCTCCTGAAATGCTTATTGCTCAGAGGATAGCGTCGGCCTCCAGAGGAAAGGGAGAAGTAACACCTCACAAAATTCTTTTATCGCCTCTCTCCAGCAGGCCACAGATGGCTGTTTCACCTCCTACATTGTTTAATGCCAATGGCTGCGGTGAGTCTACAGGTCTCTGATCCACCTCTGCAGCTGCAGCACTGAATTGGTACCCGTGGAAGCACTACCTCAAAAGTGACAGAAAACTCTGCTTCAGAAAAATATTACTGAGCATTTTTGGACAAGAGCAGCTAGTGTAGAATGATGACTTTTGAAGGAAACTATGGGATGTTATTTTAGGGGAAAAGAATAACTTATACTAGTTACCATAAATTCATGTGAGCAAAATTCTTCATGAGTCACCCAGAAATTTCATCACTGAATGGGGATATCTGGAAAGGTCTTCCTGAATTACTTGTCCTAGCACAGCCAAAGTTTATTTGGCGCTTGACTGATAAGTTAATTAGACAATTCTTGTCCCGGGGACAAGAATGTGGACATGGGAGGAGTAGAAGAGAAAGAAAAACAGAGGCTGAAAGTGGAGGAACAAAAGCCAAGGACATTCATGTGGCCTATTAATTTTCTTAAGTATGCTCCATAAAGGTTCTAATTTATATGAATATATACATTATGGCTTAGCATAGTTATGACACAGTGTAATTTAAAGTATCACGCTGGATGCCAATCAACATGTTATATCTGAGCCTGGTGAGTTTCCACTGGCGTTATGTAGCAAAACAAGGTGAAAATGTAGATAGGCTTATCTGCACGTCTGTAGCTGGGATCCAATATCTTTGCTTTACCAGTTCTGAGTAAGAATCTCACCCACTTACAAGTTACTTTGGGAAATGATTAGAAGGGAATGTCAACCTTATGAATGTAAATATAGGGCTCCTACAGGAACATGATAGCAATCAGCTTAAGTATTGACTTTTTAAGATGGAGGAGGTGAACTGAAGCTATTACTTGTCCATGGGAAGAGAGGTACCCAGAGCAAGCCTCCCAGCGCTTGAGACCTCTTCTCTTCTTTTGTCTTCCTTCCTTTTGATCACGTGGATAAAGAATACAGTCATCCAGAGAGCTCTCACTGGTTTGGTAGTATCCTCATTTTAGAGAAGCATAAGCTTTTCTCTCTCTGTAGTATCAAAAAAAGCTGAAGAGTCACTAAGTCTTTTTAGGTATGCTTGTTATCAGATCTAGTGCCTCAGCCATCTGCCTCAACAACTCCTGAAACCGCTGATAGTTGCCTGGAAGAGAGCGTAACCACTGTCACTGAATCCTCAGAAGTCATGGAAGAAGTCAGGTTAATATCAGTTTATTTACATATGCTCACTATTGTAATATATCCATATCTAGCAGCTCAGATTGGCTTAAACAAGAGTTATGATTCTAGCTCTGTAGAGGAAATGGTACAATAAAATAGGAACTTGATTTTATAGGAAAGGAACAATAATTGCACTCACAATTTTTAGGTAACATTGACTTGACTTCACGCATCCATGGAAGACAACTGTGAAAACAGCCAGGCAGAGTTAGGGACACAGCGCAGGAGACAACATCATGGTATAAGTCTCTTAATGATCAGAATGGAAATGTCAGACCACATTAGGAATCGCAACACTTAATACTTATCACGTGAGCTCTGCAAGGGAATCGGTAGGGCTGCACTAGACTCACCTCACAGCATAAAGTACGAGTTACTTTCTCAAGAACAGGGGCCGAGTGAGTGAAAGGTTGATCAGTGAGTCTCGCAGAAGTAGCCACTGGGCAACAGAGAGCAGAACAGTGTCTAAAATCTTGCTTTTCTCTGGGACTCAGATGTTTGCATCCACCCTGGAGCCAACGCCCTGAAGTTTTCCTGGGAGTAGATATCTATTGCCATTCCTTCTGGGTGAGGCTGATCACTTTCTTTAAAAGCAGCTTGTGCCACAAGACAGTAACGATGGCTGTTTCTCATGGATGTATGTTGGTTTTGTGGTACGCCTCTTTACGATAACAATTCAAGTTTCCCACAAGTTCTATCAGCTAAAAGACAATATAAGCTGAAGCCTGTTCTGACACCTTGTGCGTGTTATATACTCTAGCAACATTTTTCTCACCATGGGCATAAATTTGGATCTCTCCCCTCTAACCAGATGCTTATTTTTCCAGAAACTCTGCTACTTTTCCGCTTAGATTGAATTTGGACAATGAGTTTAAAAGTTATGGGAGCTGAGGGGGGAGGGAAAGACTTGCAGAACAGAATAACCTTGCAACCCTTTGTACTCTTAGGATGGCAGGCAAAAAAAGATAAGAAAGGGCAGCAGTAGCTGCCTTCGTTGTTATTGTATGAAAACCTAATGGTGGAGCACCCTCCCAGGAAGCAGGAAACAAGTCTAGCATCGTTCAGCCTATGTGGTTTCAAATCTACAACTTTAACGATCAGGGAGATTTCACCTAATTATCAAATTAGTTACTCAGGGAGAAAGGCCCGTTTTACCTCTGTGCTTATGGCTTGGCAAGGAAGAAGCTGTGAGTCAGACCTTTTGCCAGGCCATGAACTTGTACCACTGTTTTCGGAGAGACCCAAAGTTGACCACCTGAATCCAATTTTCGGCAGCTACTTGAATGGGCCCATCCTGAGCCCTTACCTGTTCCCAAATGAAGGCTGTAGTGAATCAGAACATCTGTAGATGAGGCTAGATACTTAAATGAATAAATACAGATTTACATATATACATCTAGAGTGCCAAGTTTTAAGTGTTTTGACTTGAACTAACTTCCTAACAGATGGTTATTCTGCATCTATCTTCATTTATTTATGGTTGTTTATGTTTTTACAGACGTAATAACTGATCTAAAAGTGATACAAGCTTATTCCTTGTCTTTTTATTTATTTCTATTGCAATAACAGTTAAAGAGATTACTTTACTGCACAATCTATAGAAATTACATGAAGATGATCTTTCTGTGTTGTACTTACAAGAGGTCCTTCCAAAAACTCAAGAAAAGCTGCCATGACCATAAGGCAAAGTGAGCAAACATAAAGTAGATGTTATCATCATCTGTAACATCGTAAGCTTAAGCAAAATATTAACACAAATAAACAACCCCAAAAAAACTCTAAAAATAAAAAGAGGTGAAAATAACGGGAAATAAAGAAGAGAAAATATTTAAGTATGCATATTAGAAGCTTAAGAAAATGGAGACCAACAAAATTAATGCAAAATTTCTCAATAATATAAATCTCATGCTACATAAAATGCAGTTCGTGGTATCATAAGCAGATAAAAGTTGTATCATAAGCAGATAAAGATCTGATTCAGGAAACTGTCATGCAAGTGTGTAAGTGATTGCAAAATCAGAACTAAAGTGAGTTTATGTCTATCAAAACACTTCCTAACTAAAGCAGCAAGGAAGGCAAGCATGTGCAAAGTATTAAGAAATGAAGGGCCTATTACTGATCTCAGCTGTATTCATGCCTTACCATGTAAAATGTAGAAGACTAAATGAGACAGGGAGTTAGCTTTTCTCTGGCTACTACAGTGATTAATTAGCTTATTTTCAATACCAAAAAAAATCGTAACTTTTTTCACAGTACCAAAAGTACAAGAAAACAACAGCTATCCATTATCCCTCTAACAGGAAAAGACACATGTGACCATGAAACACTGTGAGACTTTGGTAAGAAATGTCATGGGAAAGAAAAATTCTCAGCTTTGATTTTTGTATTTATTTATATGTAAGTTGTAGGAAAAGCAAAGTTTGCTGTAATCATTTTCTTACATTACTGAGACATTCATTTTTTACTGCACCACTTAAACTACAACCGTCTGAAGAAGATTCAGAAGATCATTACAGTTGCCAATATTTATTATACGCCTTTATGTGCACTGTAACACGCCTGCATTTGTATGGAGAAACCAGATGTGGAAGGAAAGACAAGGAAATTTTCCCACTGAATGATAAAGATGGTTTATTTTCATAAGCCAAATAAATTTTTCAGGAAACAAACTCAAAAAATTATTGATGTAGAACAGTTTTTATTGCATAAGCTGCAGAACTCCACTGGGGAAAACAGAAAGGAGAAGCCCTTAGGCCACATTTTGTGTGACCTAATTCTTTCAAGGGTACGTTTCTGCAAATTTTTAGGAAATGACAACGCAAATGAACGACAGTTCCCACTGTGATGTTTTTCATGGAATCTCTGTATAACCTCCAAAGAGCAGACTTTGCACCAACACTACAGTACATAGTTTTGTTGTAGAGTTTAATTGCTTTTGGATGTAAATGAGCAGAAAAACAATTATCACACACCCAGCAGAAGAAGCGGTTATGCTTCTATAAATTTCTGGTATTCTAATGTTGCGATTATCAATTTAAAGTTTCAGTCTATACGCTGCTGCCAGTTAATGATTAGTCTACTACATTTTGGTGAAATTGCACTCCAGCCAAGGGAAATGAAGTAAAAAGATGATGTGAAAAAGAAACTAATATTGCTAAAGTCTAATTAGAGCAGCAGGGCCATTGTTGGACATAACTGTGATGAGATCAAATGCTGTGATTTGATTTTCCTGGGTGAAGTGTTAATAGGAGTGTGGATTAAGTTTTTTCTCTTGTTGTGAAATTGTCTTTATATTAATATAAAGCAGAATACAATCATTGTCTCTGAGAGTACATTTCTAAAATCTGCCCGTTTACTTTCAGAAACATTGGTACCATGCAGTTTATTTTGAAGGAAAACACATTCATTTAACAAAGAAAAAAATCATTCTTTTGATTTCAGTATCACCAGTAATATCCACCAGAACTTCATTTTAAGTTTCCTACGTCAGACAACCTTTTCTTACTACTGAAGTTTTAATTCATACTGGTTTGTTTCTAAATGAGTACTTGCAGCAAGTGAATGTGCTTTCATTTAGCACCTTAAGTTTTTCTTTTAACAATTTAAGACCACATTTTAGCTATAGTAGATAAAAACATGATAATAAAAAAATAATGTTTTAAGAATATAATTGGATTTTATCTCAAATAAAAAATTATGCATACTCTGATATTAAACTCTGTATTTCTCCCCTAGAACATCTAGGAATCAGAATATTTTGCCCCTCCTCCAAAAGTGTTAATGGGCATTCATAACCCCTTTACTAGCCATATATTCTGAAATGCTTCTGGGTTCATAACTGGTGCAATTGGTACAATAAGTGTTGGTAATAAAACCTGTCTGAGTGCCCATAAATATATATTGTGGAGAAATATTATGTGTGAAGCTCTTCATTCCTCCATCTACAATTATATAATACAGAAAGATCCAAATGTATATGATTTAGGTAAGGCAGAATAACATTTGAAATTTAAAAGGTCAGATGCATGTAATACATATTTTTCACTTTGAATTGTGCACAAAGTTTATTTGTAGATCATTGAAGTTGATGGGGAACTTGAGTGTTTATTCAGCTGGAACTTTAAGTATTTCATATATAATGCATATGTTCCCCCAAATAGTTTAAATTGACTACTACAAAAAAATAGTATGATGTTGCACACACATCTCAAATATTCCATAAAGCGGATTAAAAATGTAACACAGACATCAATTTCTTAATGCTTCATAGTGCATATTCAATAGTAAAAGACATCAATAGAATTTTGTATCTGATTTTCTAACAGAACCATAATCCCCCCCATTCCTTAATTAGTTCATGAATACAAGGAAAATCTAAGGAACACATGTAACAGCTGTATATTTTTTTTTCCTTTTAATTGTGCTGCTCTGAGGACTTTATCAAAAATTGTTTTGATAAACATCCTTAATATAAACACCTACATTGGCAGGAACATTTTCATTGGGGAATAACTGTGAGAGTCCATAATCTGTGATGTCAATAGTTACATCACGTTGTTTATTTATCTGTAATGTGTGTAACGTTCTCAGCTTTCACCTTTCCCAGTGTCTCACAGGAATCAGCTCTTAGGATGAGGGGTTGTACAAATTCAGAATCCATCAAGACAGAAAATGATGTGAGAAGAGAATATTCTGTTAAATTTTGCTAAAGCTATCATCTTCCAACCTATCACCTGATACTAAGGGATTCTCAAGCTAACTAGACCATCAAAGCAGTTAATTTGGATCACTTGGCATTCAATCATAGAATGATCACTTGGCATTCAGTCATAGAATTCATCATAGAATGACTGAATAGTTCAAAATTTTGAAAAAGGCCTTTTTCCACCAGAGACTGACTTTAAAGCTGTACCCTAGCCTGCTGTATTATGATTAGGCCCTGGCTTTTTCATTGAAAACTGCCTGAACAAATTACTGAAATTTAGATTACTTCGATACAAGTACAACAAACTCTGATTATTGGTATCCTTTAAAATTGCCAGGCCAAAGATATGGTCTCCATCCTAAGTGTGAAAGTTCAATAAGAAATGATTTTCCCACATACTGCAGAGTATTTTTCTCTGTGAGGAGACTGTCATCCTCAGTTGCTCTCTCTTGTATTAATCATGAATCTATCAATCTGAAAAACAAAGCGCATGGGAGCAGAATATAGGCTAATTCAATAAACAGAACAAAAGATTCCATATTCTCTGTCAGAGGATATTACAGTGACCACAATTCTCTCAGCTTTCAGACCAAAGCTGAAAACTCACTTCAAATTAGTACCCTCAGACTCAGTAGACAAAGCAGCTAAGAAGAAGCAAATAGGACATGGATCAAGGTGGAAAAGGTGAGGTTAAGAGTAAATGAGATTGCCAAGCTATTGAGAGTTTTTGGAAAATACTGAAATCCAATGATAGGTAACATTAAAAAATCTTATTTATGTACGGTGAGAAATACTTGACCGTGGAAAAGTATTTAATGTTGGGACATGTTGGTTTAATAGAAAATAATATAGGACTTTTTTTTAAATATACAATTAAATAATCACATTAAGTAATAAATGTTTTGTGGCTGTTACCGTAATCACAATTTATTGCTTAGTAGCAATAGTTTCTAATAAGGAAAATGGTTTAAGTTAAGAAAATGTGTTATTTAAAATGCATGTGTATAGTACTTTGTATTTGTAATAAGATATGGATTATAACTGTGTAATTGACTGACATTCAATTAAAAAGCTTGAAATTAAGTAAAGATGGCTGTGTATTGAACTGTTGCATTTTAGTGCACTTCTGTTGGCAGATCAACAGATCACTCGAACTGTATCATTAAGGGTGTAGAGCTGTGAGTTGAAGAGCAGAGTCTGTAATCAACATGCTTATCTGTCCCTCAGGGCTGTTATCTTGAGCAATGCACATTTTGTTTCCTTTTTTTTGAACCAAATAGAACCTTTGAAAATACTAGGAGAAACTTTTTTTTTTTTTTTAAATAAAGTTACACTACAACTAGCATAAGATAGCTTCTGTGGAGTGAAAAGCATTTATATGAGCTGAAGATCTGGCCAATTCTATTTAATTAAAAAGGGGAAGAGTTTTTCCCATAGATTAATTAATTTATTATTTTCTGAAACAACAATAAAACACCATGTTACCATCTTAAAAGCACCTAGAAAAATATACTTGCAATGTTTGGAATTATAATATAGACCCTAAAGAACAATTTATAAAATGGCATTAAAAGTCCAATATTCACTCAAGGTTTATCGACCTAGCAGGAAAGAACTCCTATTTGAATCTTAAAATTGCTAGCACATAGTATTCAGTTCGGTTCAGGAAGAAGAATAGGAGTAATAGAGTGAGGGAAAAATGAACTTTTTAGACCTCTAGATCATGACCTCAATGAGTATTGTGGGATAAAGCCCACCATGCCTAATATCTAATCTAAATCTACACTCTTTCAGTTACCCCTTGTCCTATCGCTACACTCCCCATCTTTCCTGTAGGCCCCCTTGAAGTACTGGAAGGCTGCTATAAGGTCTCATTTGTAATATTGCCATTAGACCTGATTCACCACAGCCCATGTGAACAAGAAAATGGCAAGACCATGGTCTTTAGGAATGTCTATAAATAATAAAAAGATGAATCTTCTTTTGTTCAGGAAGATGAAGTAAATGGCTAAGGAAGAGGTGTTTCCTAATCCTACTATCTAATATCAAATTCATGTCATGAGTGTATGGACGTCTTCTATTATAATTAATGGAGGTGCAAATAGGTCTACAAACAGAATATAAGATAAAGCGTCTACCATTTTAAAGAACAATGACATTAGTATAATGTATGTAATACTAAATACCTAGTAAATTGACCTCGGTGGAGTGTAGAAATTTGGATCTAAATACAAAATGTAGCTATTTGAATGTCAAATCACCATTTGTACTCCATTGTAATTATCCTTTTGCGAAATTTTACCAGCATTTGTTAGTTATGTATTATTTATTAATATATGCCAATGATATTTTTCTTATTTTTCAGACAATAATTTTCTTATAAATAACAAACAAGAAAAAAGCATTCAAAATTATTCTACTGTACACGAAATGGTATCAACTGCAGCATGTATTTTAAATGTTCCTGAAGAACTGGACAGTTTTGGTTTTTTTCTTTTAGTTTGGTACCCATCGTTGTTCCTGTTGAACAATTAAACTGGTTAAAGACATTGTCTCTCTGTGAATGAGGAAATGAAAAGTACACTGTCAGCATGTTTATTAGATGTAATTGAATTTAGCATGTATGATGGAAATGAAATCTCATTTCTTTTTCTAAATTTGTAGATCATAGGTTGCATTAAGTAGAGCCTAACTGCCACAAAATGTTTGGATTTGGTACCATTACAACTTCTACTTCCGATTTAATCATTATAGCAGATCCTCCAACATTTTGAAAGCTATTTTCTGATGAATACTCTCTTTTTATCGTATTCTTTCATAACTTCCATATTTCTGAATCCCATGATTGATTAGAATATGGATTTGAACCAACAAAATACACGTCTTTTGTTGGCCCCAAACAACTGAACAAATACACAGAAAAGATGAAAACCAAAACACAAACCCAGGTATAAAAGGCCCTGAGCATCTGTCAATATTGGCTGCCTAGCTTGATTCTAAAATGGGCTCCAGTAAAACCCTGAATCCACCTGGGACTCTTTCTGATAAATATAGAATCATTGAGTCATAGAATCATAGAATAGTTTGGGTTGGAAGGGACTTTTAAAGGTCACCATGTCCAACGCCCCTGCAATGAGCAGGGACGTCTTCAACTAGATCAGGTTGCTACAGTACATGGTGTCAGTCATTTAGAAAATTTTTTGCCTTTATTATTTAGAAGCTGATCAGCTGGGCTATATATATTTTTTTTTTAAATTTTTCAGTTCTTAGTAATAGTAAAATCAGACTTTTACCTATATATAATCCTTTTAGGATTGTTGGCAATAGCATAAAAATAAACAAGGTGCAGAGAAAGAACCCTTCAAACAAGAAGCACAGGATCTTTGCTAAAATCAGTCAGCCCAAGAAAAAGAAATATATAAGTATTTTTCTCTTTCCACGCAAGCTCTATAGGTTAATAAAACATATAAAATTGAGTCAGTAGCAAGGTTGCTCAATTAACCCTGAAGTTTTCCAGAAGATAAAGATCATCTAAGCTTATTCTGCAACCAGAGTCACCCACATGATGAAATCAGTGGCCTGCACAAAAAGTTAAATCAGCTTCTGGATGAAGGGAGAGCATGTTTCAACAATATTACCGGGTAACTTTTAGACTTAAATTGGTGTGAAGACAAAGATAAGAGAAGAAATACGGGTAGCATGGTGAGTTGATGCACTAACTGGCTTTTCACCCCAACAGATGAGAGTTGGAAGTCAAAGTCAAAGTATAAATGAAATGTGTTTTCTGGTATCATTCTGGTCCATTTGCTCACTGTACAAAAGCATCGTGTAACTGCCTGTGATTAATTGTGATTGGCAGCTGTATTCAAACTATACTAGAAGTTGTGTAAAATGAGAAAGCTACAACATCCATGCAGAAAGGTAAGGTTGCATGATATTTCTACATTTATCTCCTTTCCACGATACACAGTGCTTTATTTTTCCAGGAACTGAAAGCACACACAAAACAAGCAGTGTAAGTAACAAGGACAAACAGTCCCTCCTTCCCCCCAAATAAGAGTAAAATGAAAGAGTATGAAGAGGATCGGAAGGAAATGCTGTGTGACAGGTCTTCTGGAAGATTTCAGAAAGTGTGAAGATTATGTACATTTAAGAGGATAAAAAATCAGTTTTCATTTAAACACAAATGATTTAAATTTCAGCTAATTAAGATGATTATTATGATGTCTGTAGACAAATCTCTTCTTTTGGTGCTTTCAGTGGTCTTCTGCCTCTACTAACTGCGCTCATTTTATTTCTTGTAGGAAACGAGTAAGCCCAGGTTTATGCAAATAAACTGACGGATGTGGGCAGATAGGAACTACCTTTTTGACAGCTGATATGCAGATTACATATGCATTAGTTTCTGACAACACCGTATCAGTTTCCAGAATGAATCCTGTCCACAGGAAGAATTGTACAGGGCATTTGTAGTTTAGGAAAAAAATTTCACTGCCTGCACCTTCTTCCCACAGAAAGGTTGAAGAAGTGTAGAGCTAGGTAGGTAAGATAAGCCATTAATTACCAAGGACAACACAAATTCCATGTTTTCCTGGTGGGGTACACCTGCAGGTAGTTCTTTCCATTCCTGATGCCTCCCTGTCTGCCACTTCATCCAGAAATAATGGAGAGAATTACACAGACTTTAGCCAGTGCTGAACTCTCAGCCTTGCATCAGAAAGGCTCCTCCGTTGACTTTTCCATCCATTCCCGATTTGCTAATCTATCTGAAGCTTCATTCGAACTCCTTTCTACTTTGCAAAATCACAGGCCCCTTTCTCACTCAAAAAAGACCCACTTGCTCTCAGTATGGGGTAAATACCCAATGTAAACCAAAATTTTGAACTTCTTGAATTTCACAGGCTACCAGTGGAAGTGCTGGTCATTCCTGTTCACAAACCTTTGCAGTCTCTAGTCAACAAAATGCAGCTAAGCAGTAAGTTTGATAGCAAATATTTTCATCAGACAACAGTCAAAAGCAATTAAATCTGAGACAGTGCATCAATAAAATGCATCATTGTTATTTTGTCACGTGAAGACAATTGGAATGATAAGATTTTGTGCTAAATAAGGGATAACATACTCATGCCCACTTAAATCTTTGAATTCAAATTAAGGTCTAGGAGTCAAACCAGAAAGCAATCAAAGTACTTGTTTTTCAGACTGTAGGCCTTTACTTCAGGAAATCAGTTAAAATGTTTAAATCCATGCTAGTTTAGTAAATATGCTTGATTATGTGCTTAACTATAAGCCAATGCTTATGTTCATTATGCAATGTTTACTTTAACGATTGTAAGTATGTGGCTAAATTCACTACCAGAAGAAACAGTTTCCCAAGTCGCTTCTGGCACATCCACTATCCAAACCTCAGAAACAGGTTGCCAGATTGAGAAGTAAATGTACAGGATTTTAATACTCCTCTTCATTCAGGATCATACTTGTTAATTTTTGCACACTTATTTTTCTGTTATATACAAATACTTATGTTAATTCACGGTGGCCTGAAATGGTGAATGGTGTGAAATGCAACAAAACAGTGTGAATAATAGAAAAGTAAACAAAGATGCTGTAGCTCATTTAGGTTCATTTGGTAAACAGGCCAGCCATGTGTTCAGCAGGCAGCAACATGAGGCCAGGCTGGGTTATCGCACACGGGTAATGTGCCGCATTCTTCTCATGCCACAGCCTTGCATTCCTACTGCTCAGGGTTGTAATCTGCCCTGGTCGCAGCAAACATGGCTTGATAGATAGTAAAACGGTAAAGTTGCATGATCCTTTCTATGCATGCACCCTCTGGGAGATACTGTTTAGGCTAAATAACTAATAACTATGACCCCGGTCTCCTGGTTAGCACAAACATAAGCGTTAAAGGCTAATTAGCCCATGTTTCTCCCCTTTTCATGTTTTTCCCCTGTTCATGAAACATTTGTATGTTAACCTGGAAGATCCAGGTTAACTTAATAAAAACCTTGGAAAGTACTGCAACCCCAAATCCTGCATTCATCCCCGATTTGAACAAGGAAAATGCAAATCTGAGCAGTCTCTCCCATTCTTGGCTATAAACAGAAATGGAAGAAATTTCGAGTCAGATCCTGCTTACTGCTTGTGCTCAGAGATACACAGGGAAATAAGAAAGAGATTTTTGCATTAGCGGAGTTTCCCACAAAATTGTGTCTTGAATTGAGAAACATTATTAAAGATGTAAAACCAACACTAAATAAGAAAACAGACTCTTTGGTGCTTCTGTCTGGCTAGAAAGTATTTTGCTTCTTGTAAGATAATCTTTTAAACAGATGGCTATTTTTATGAGTACACAGAAACCCAAGTCTGACACCACTACACTTTACAAAATAAGTGATTCTACCGAGTTAGATGGAACATCATCTACGAATAAATATTTATGCAATTAGACATGTTCATTTTGTACAAGGCAATGCTCTAACCTAAGGCAGACAAGACAAAATCACAGAATGTCATTTAAACAAAAGTGAACGTAAATGTGAAAAGCAGCAAATTTTTAATAATGAAGTTTACACACACAGTGATGTGTGAATTAATTTTCTTACATATTTATATTTTAATATTCTTCTGACAAGTGAAAATAAGTTATGAATTAAAATTTGCAACAAACTCTTGACACAAACCTTGAGTTAAAACAAGAAGGAACAGTGTACAGGAATGGGTAGGAAGTATTTCTCTCTCAGTCCTTTCAAGTCCTCACTTTCAGCTTTGCAACTGATATATTTTCACTTATACCTTTGTAAAAGCTCACAATTCTTTAGCCACTTTCGGCATTCCAGGCATAGAAATTCTGTTTAGAGTTAGACTGTATACCTACATTTTAAATATTCATAACATCTTCAGCACATCACTATATGAAATGATGCATTACTTTCCTGATATGGAGTCAAGGAAAGAGGTAGCTTTGTATTTATAGAAGATATCCTGTAAAGAAAGGAAATGTAAGGAAAACCAAAGATACTAAATAAACATAGCACTTAAAATTATGGTGTACAAGTTACAGTTTGAAGTCCTCTGGAAGAATTATTGCAAACAGATGCTTGGTCTATAATTAAAGTTCAGACTCTACTATCCTATTATCTTCCTATTTTATGGCTTCTTTAAAAATCTTAGACTTCTAAGAAATTTGAAAGCTGTTGAAGTAAGTTTTTTTAAAAAAATCATACCATACGTGGAATGACATTTTTTCCAGGAATATATAGCGGGTTTGGATCTTTACCTGATACAGTGGCATGATGCCAATTTAGCATCAATGGAACAATGTCAGTTTACATAAGAAGAAGATTTGGCCCTTGGTAGGGAAGAATCAAGAATTGAGATGTTATAAAAAATGTTTTGACAGAGAAGTTAGTTATGGCTGAAAAAGTTCATGTTAAAACAGAACTAGATGGATTTTTAAAATAAATTATACCTTTTTTTGAGTTTCTAAATAAAAACTGAATGGAAATTTCAAATATATTGATTGTTCAGATCATAATTTTTAATGTAAATGTAAGTATGGACGATTTCTGTTACTGAATCAATCCTTGATTACTTTTTTTTTCAATCACAAATGCCAAACTAGAAAATGTTAGAGAAGTTTTAGTGACTATGAAACAGCTGTATTTTTTAGGCAAAAAAGTTCATTTTTGTTCAAGTGTAATGCTGAGTGCATTTCTAAGCTCTGATTTGCAAACATTTGTATATATACACAAAACACAATGAGTCCAACCGAAAGGCAGGGAACTACTCACAACGGTAAACTTACGCATATATGCATACGTGTTTGCAGACTCAAGCTATTACTTTAGAAGTTGGTCACACAGTAACAATAAAGCAATGCTTTAAATCATTATTAAAATTTTAATGTAGAGTATGGCATGAACTACAGTAGATGTGCTATAAAGCATGGAACGCAGATCAATCCCAGCTGACTGAAAGTTTTCCTTCTTTTGAGAAAGCAAAAAAGAGATCTCTTCCTCCAGAGTAGGCTGTTACAAAACATAGGGAAAGTTAAATCTGAGTTGACACGGTATAAGATACAGATTCCTGAACCGTGGCGGAAAACGTTACTGCCATTTTTATTTCTTTAGAAATCATAATGGAAGAGGAAAAAGACTTAAGCTTTACCATCTAAGTTACATTTAATATTTTCCTTTCTGTTTTGTCTCATTCTCATTTCTGTATTGTCAGGAATACTAGTGGATTTTCTTCTGCCAAACTCCCCTAAAAATATTTGTTTGTAATATACCAGCATATAAACTCATCCTGAAACTTTTGTGGAAAACTTAATTTTGAATGTTTTATTCTAGAGTTCTATCTTTGGAATTAAGTATTAATTTACTGATTTTAAACATGTTTTGAAGTTGTTTGTTTCATCATAGTTAAAGAATACTTTTGCACAGTTGAGATTTCTAAATAAACCCCCCTCTAAAATCAGATTTAGTAATCTAAGCAATACTGATGCTAGTAACTCTGAGATGTAGACAGATTACAGATAATAGAGCATGATATTTGTTTTGAGCTAGGTAGATCTGCATACTCGCTTTTTGAGGAAGAATGTTTAAAAGTCACCCAGATCTGAATTCTGTCATGAAATCTCTCACATTTTCAAAATGTACAGAGAGATATGATACATCCATTCTGATTTTCTTTTTGGAAATTTGGGGTAATAGTTTGTACACATGCTACTTCATTTTTGACAAAACTGTATCATGCTGAACTGTTATACAAACATAATCAATGGATTTTCAGGAGACATAGTACCACAGCACAAAGGTCTGCTGTATAGTAACGTAAGTAAAATATCAGTAAATTAAAAAAAGACACAGGAGTTATATTAGTGATCTGCATAACCTCATGTGAGAAGAATAGTCACATTTTAGGAAATTAGAATATAAAATGAAAAAAAGTCCTCCTAGAATTTAGGACATTTTAGGTCAAATACAGCCCTAGAACAAACACATGTAATTTCAGACATTTTCATGTCTACTGGCTGAAATGATCCAGTTGATGATAAATTTTTGCCTTGTTATAAACATTCCCAAGTTGTCCTCCAGGGAAATGTGTGTGTGTGTGTGTATGTGTTCAGAGGGAGGGAAATCAATGCCAAAAAATACAAGTTTCTTCTACTGCATACAAGTCTTTTCTATGCTATTCTTAGGTTTCTGAATCCTTTTCTGAAATCTAGAATCTCCTGAAAACTACCAAAGCTGAATTTTGCACCAAATTAGATTCATTCTTAGCATTTTCACTCATTAGAATCTGATTTGCCCACTGTTGCACATTGTCACTGGAAGGCAATCACAAAGGCTAACATTAGCCTAAGGTTAGTCTCTTAGTCTCAACATTTACAGTACACAAAGAGATTAATCAAAATATCTAAAATTAGGTTCTTGTTTGGAACTGACTTCTAGAGAGGTTTTTCTTTTCTCACAAATGAAAATGAGTAGAGAGAAATTGTATGGAAATAATGCTCCTTAGCCTAATTACTAACTAATGTTTTGACATTCTTTAATTTCTCTTCCTCCTCCTTTCCCTGTTAAAAACATTTCCTATTCCGGGTACATTTTAATTTCATTTAGGCAGGTTTTCTTTTTTTTTTTTTTTTTTATATATATACACAATGCTAAAACCCACAATGTTTTCTTGACCTTAATTATTTTCTATTTTGGGGCCTTAATTCAGCTGAACATGTGCTGTTTTTCTTCCACAGGTCCCAGAAACATTTCTTTCTGTCACCTTCTCCACACATCTCAGATGTTTGTAGGCAGACTCAGCTCACAAACCCAGCAGAAATATCAACCGTTCATTTTTGTTGCTAGACTCATTTTCTGCCAAGATACTTAACTGAATCAGCTCTCTTCGGAGTGAGTTGAATGAAGCAGCAGGACCCCTTGGCCAGGAGGTAAAGTCTGCCTTTTTCAGCAGTGGCAAAACACTATAGTCACTGCGTGACTATGGTCACACGATCTATTCCAGCTGCTGGAATAGTCCCTGTGACTTTGGTTAAAAAGTTATCATGTGAAGTTTCCAACCCTAGAGACTCATTATTGCTCCATCCATCTTCTCAGATTCTCTAGATTTCCTTTGGCCACCTCATATACAAGTTTGGTAAGATAAGCAAGAGTGAAATGTAATGAGGAAAACCTTTTTGAGAGAAGCTGTTGATCTGAAATATTTTTATTTTTGTATACTTAAGGGAAATTATAGTTATGTGCTGAAAGGTGGCAATGATTCAGATAGCACATCTCAGATTTTGTGAGAGAGCACCTACAATCATCACCATAATGAGTTTTTTGAGTCTTTTTTTAAAGCAAAATACTATTTTATATTATGTATTAAATCACTGATAGCCCCCACCTGAACCTTTTCCTTCCACTCCTCCCTCCCAGTCACCTAGATACTGGCACCAAGACTGACCTCAGCCTATAAGAATTAACAGATACAGGTCCTGATGCAGGGCAATTCTACTTCTGTTCATAGCAGTCCATGGTATTAGCAAATCTTAAAAAAAACTATTGGTAACAAAACTTCTGCTGGGCAGAGAAGAACCTAATGAGGTTCAACAAAACCAAGTGCAAGGTCCTCCACCTGGGGAGGAAGAATGCTAGGCACCAGTACAGGTTAGGGGCGGACCTGCTGGGAAGCAGCTTGGAGGAGAAGGATCTGGGGGTTGTGGTAGACAGTAAATTATCCATGGCCCAGCAATGTGCCCTTGTTGCCAAAAAGGCCAATGGAATCCTGGGCTGCATAGGGAAGAGTGTGGCCAGTAGGTCGAGGGAGGTCATTCTCCCCCTCTACTCTGCACTGGTGAGGCCACAACTGGAATACTGTGTCCAGTTTTGGGCTCCCCAGTTCAAGAGGGACAGGGAACTGCTGGAGCGAGTCCAGCGAAGAGCAACTAAGATGATTAAGGGCTTGGAGCATCTGCCTTATGAGGAAAGGCTGAGAGAGCTGGGACTCTTTAGCCTGGAGAAGAGAAGGCTGAGGGGAGACCTTATTATGGCGTACAAGTATCTAAAGGGTGGGTTGAAGGAGGATGGAGCCAGGCTCTTTTCAATGGTTCCAAGTGACAGGACGAGGGGCAATGGGCACAAGTTAGAACACAGGAAGTTCCGTTCAAATACACGGAAAAACTTCTTTACGGTGAGGGTGACAGAGCACTGGAACAGGCTGCCCAGGGAGGTTGTGGAGTCCCCTTCCCTGGAGATTTTCAAGACCCGCCTGGATGCAGTCCTGAGTAATGTGCTCTAGGCAATCCTGCTTTAGCAGGGGAGTTGGACTAGATGATCTCTAGAGGTCCCTTCCAACTCTGATGATTCTGTGATTCTGTGAAAAAATAAAAAGTATATCTGCAGTGTAGATACAACAGTCATAGTTGCTGCTGTGTCACATTGCCTTGAGGACATTTATTGGGTCACACATACAGGAGTAGCTATAGTCTTTCTTGCACCTCCCCAAAAATCTGCCTTAATAAAAATGAATAGGTGTTATGGTAATGAAATTAATGTCTATAAGCAAGGCATTACATTCCAGAATATATATGCTTTTCGGCCTTCCTTCTCTCAAGGTACTGTAAGAACAATAGCATCTTGCTCGTAAATTGGAAAGATGGGGTATACAACACCGGCAAAAATACGTACTTCTAATTGCAGTGAGTAAAAATTACAGTAAAGCAATAATTTATGGAAGAATTAACAGGCTGTCTCTTAATCATTCTTGTGAAACTCCTTCTATTCTGGGCATCTATGTCGCAGCCTCCTGTTTTCCTTGTGGGGTCCACCCTCCCCCCGTGCCCCCCATCCCCCAAGTTTCTATTCAGGAAACCTGTGGTTTGGTTAAGACACAATTACCACCTAAATTTCATCTATATCAAAAAACCAGAGGTATTTTACTCTTATGCCTAACTGGATTTAAAAAAAAATAAATTACTAATTCCAAAACTAATTCCATTGTGTTATAAGTATCTTAATTGATATTGGAAATATCTTAATACAAATTGCTAAACCATGACCATTTAACCCCCCTCACATGTGTGGACAGAAGAAATAAAACGTCATATCTTACATGTTGATGAAAAATAAAATGGGTAGAAGTAAGTCACTGGGTACAGAGGCATTTATTAAATGTAAAGACATTAAGCAATGAGACTGTCAATTAATTAATAACTAATGAACTGTTAGAATCTTTTTCCTTATGAAGCAAACAGTATGCTCCCATGGCCCCTTTTTAATAATTGAATATGAGTTGGTTTAAAAGTCAATGCATTTAAGATATGTTTGGTAATGTCAATAAGTGGGTATTCTCCTGCCTTGTTCTACTGCTGTCTAATTCACCGCAATTGTGCTGTGCTTCATTAGCTTCCATTTTATTATACAGGAAGGTGAAATTTATCATGTGCACACATTAAATAGTGTTACTTCAGCTTCCTGCAATGGGCAAAGCAATTATCGAAAAATGTGTCTGCAACCTTATGGCCAGTTGGAGGGATGCCACCAAATGTTTGAAAAATAATCGTCTTGGGTGACACGTTGTTATGATGGTGGGGGATGGTGTGTCAGTCATTTATTCCCTGTGGTAGAAATTGCATATGGGGAAGGAAAGAAAGCATCACATGATTGGCATTTGTAAGTCTAACTTGTCTCATACTAACCAACTGGCTTTACTTCCCTTTTGAGAGAAAAAAAAAAAAAAATCAGTGTTGATTTCGCCAAAGTGAATCTTATTAATTTAAGGAAGAAGCAGCCTGGATCTTGTGTCCTTTATGTAAATTCAGGGGAAATGAATTTGCCTTAAAGGAGAATGTTGATATAAGACCAGAAAGAAGTTATTCTAACATTACTTTGCTTTCCATTTTAATTTACCTTTGACCAAAAAAAGAGAAAAGTTATGAATAAAATTCTGTTCTTGGATTTTATTAATATGTGTAGCTGTACATGCCACCTTTGATGCTGACGACACTGAAACTTGTATCACATTTCTAAGAGAGCAAAGGACAGTTATTAATAACGTGTATGTTGTATTGTCACACAGATAATAAAGATAATAGAAGTATTAGCATAAAAGTTCTCCTTTGAAATTTCCACACAAGGAATCTACAGTGTCTCATGAACTTCGCATTGGAATTCTACACATGAAAGAACAGAAAATTGTATGAGCCACCATTTGCCCAAAAGATCTGAAATAATAAGTTTATACAGTATATTCACTGAATAAATAGCAATTTCAGCACACAAGTTAGTATTAGCCTAAAAGTTCATAGTTCTCTGCAGTACAGTCAGGAGGAGAATGAATCTTCTTTAAAAATATAGGTCAGGGTGCACATTCATATGTTGAATGTGTGAATGATGAACCAAAATAAAAACCAAACACTACTTGACAGAAAGGTAGAGCGATATAAACCAGAAATGGTTTGAACAGTCAAAATAAAACACTTATTTTATGAGAATACATGTTCACCTACAGATGAAGATGAACTGAACTGATTAGAGGTGCTTAATCAAAAAAAAACCCAAACCCCCAATAATTTCCTAGAAATCATGCATATAGTTAACAAAAGATCATATATCATATCTTATTTAAGAGCTTTACAAAAACTAATTAATATTAGTGATTACATTGGTTTTGGAATGGATTTACATTTTGTTAGAAATTGAGCTTTTTGCGGGTTAATGGAGCCGGAAAAGCAGCGATCACAGTAGTAGGTCCTTATTGTCATAAACTAATATATAGTTTGGAAAATAAATAATGTGCATTGTTTCCAAACACATAAGAACATAGATTTACTACGTTGTGACTGAATACTTCCACCATATATCAAAAGCAACTACAAGAAAGGAAACAACAAAAGTGAAAAACCAGTGGAAGATACACACAGCCAGTAAAGTGGGAGTGGTTACACTGTATAAAATAAAAGGGAGAAAGCAAAACCAATCTCATTGTCCCCAAACTTATTAACAGGGTGTGGGTTTCGTCTTATTGACCAACAGAATTGCAACATATCAACCTCATTATAATCTTCCATCTTGACAACAATCAATTCAGTTCTAGTCTGCTTGACAGAAATTACTCATTCTTGAACCCAACTCAAAACACAACTGCTATCACCTTCCTAGCCTGGAGCTCTGAGGCAAAGGATCAGAGCCTCCTTGGACATCTTTCTGGCTTACCATTTTCCACTGTATCAGACTTAGAGTTCTGGGTCCGCAACTATCACTCCCACTTCTGTTCACCTGTCACTACTTATCAACCTACTCTAACTTCCATGCTACTCACCCTCTCAGCCTTGAATGTGTTTTATTGGTTGTTCCTTACAACCAGCTTTATATCAAATGGAACATATCAAAGTCCTTTAATAGAAAGAGCAAACCGAGAGGTGACAGAAAAGGAGTGCTCAAAATCCTCTGCAGTATGAGCTGGAAAAAATGTCTTATCAACACCTGTACCGCTTCTGGCTGTACAGTTTCACTACAGCAGCTGCTAAATTAACTAACTGTAGAAAGTACTGATGTGTATCAGCTCTCTTCAAATATCTGTGAAAATCTTGGCCAAAGAATTTTGGCTAAATAGATAATTCAATCTCAGTGCAGCAAGGTGTTTTGGCAAGGAGCAGCAGATAAAATTTTTCAAAACGAATGAGTTAGTGGGAGATATGCATGCAAATCCATCTTCATCCCTCCCAGTTTTGCTCATATGAACCAGAATGCTCCTAAGGGGTGCCTTCTTTAAATCCGTCTGAGAGACGGGAAAGGGAATCCCTCACTACCATTAAAGCTGGGGAGAAACCTACAGCTGTAGTCAGAGGAGCTCACTGGTTTCTTCAGAAGGTTCTGTGATCACTAGAAATTAAATTGCTGCAATTTATATTGTTCTCTTCTGTGCTGCCAACAGCTACATCCTTCTATAGCCATATCTATCCCACTGCCATTAATGAACATACTAGATGAATGCCGGAGAAAATGAGTAGGGAGCAGCATGGAACACCTCAAACCCACAGAGAACTGAACACTAACTTTTCTGTAAAAGTAGGATACCCCTATTTCCCTGTGTGCACTCACTGCTCAAAAAGCTGTGTGAATGGCTCTATAACTCCAAACAAGTTCTGGGAGAGTTCTGCAATGCACAAACAATTGCTCAAATATGTGAAAGTCATGGGTTTGATAAAAAAAAAAAACAAAAAAACAACCAACCCTGCAGCTTCACACTTTCTTTGGGACAAAGGGAAAGACTATGGAGGGGAATGTGGAACTGACAGGAAAGCAATTTCTTTTCTAATATAGGTAAACATTAACCCCCTTAGTAAATGGACACTAAGAGAAATGTCAAATGGAAAAGTCAGTTTTATTGTTTGTTAAATCTAGCAATTTTGAGAAGCAATCTGACTGAAATATTTTAAAACAGTTAAACAAAGCTGAAACGCTGATTTCTCACACAGTTATAATATCCTGATTTGAAAAATTACTTTCATTTTAGCTGCTGATTTTTTAATCAAATGATTGTGTCAAAAAAGAGATTATTTTGGGTTCACTGTGGAGTAAAGCAGAGGAAATTCTGTGTATGCTAGTTACATTGCTACCAGAAGCTACAGTAGGCTGTTATAAGCCCTTTAACTATCAACCAATTCTACTTACTCAACTTTAAATCTTAGTACTTATGGTTTAGTTTATGCTGATGGTGACCTTTACAATCAAGGAAATCAGATGGCAACGGGTGTTAAGTATGCAAGGATTTATACCATATCTGAGTCAGTGAAAATAGCTGTATAAGAACAACAGCAGAAAAACTGCAAACAAGACCTATTAATAATAATATTTTCATCCAAGACTCTCCAAGTGCTTAAGGAGTAGTTAGTTGTTATGAATGCTAATATCCCAGACAAATAGAAGACTTACCCAGCTAATGCAAAAATCTTTTTATTTTGAGTACTCCTACAGTATATGTTCACTTATTTTCAGAACTGCCCTGACAGGAAATAATGTGTCACTAGTTTCGTTTTATGGACAAGAAACCAGAGCACAGGAAGCTTTGGTAGAGCAAAGTTAAAACCCGTTTAGGAGGCTGAACTGACCCTCATGACAGACATTTCGAAATCTCTTACACTGAACATACTGACAGACATTTGAGGAGGAAATAGAATTTGCATCAGGACAATTGTTATGTCAGGTGTGAAAGGCAGCTTACCACGTCTTAAAAAAGAATGTAGAGTTGTTAAACAATGTGCTACAAGGAGATCTTGTGTGCTGACACAACAGAATTTTTAAAATAAAATAACATTTCCTCAGCAGACAGTGGTTAAATTTCTCCCAGCAAGGCAACCATAAATTCAAGAAGATTGAAAATATGCAAACCAAGTAATTTCATTGCTCTAATAGTTCCATTTTAAGGGTAGCTTTTCCCCCTGTTAGATTATCTCTTTCCCTTTCCTATGGTAAACCAGTGCAGGCTGTCAATTAGGTTCATAAATAATCTCATCCCAGAACTTCTGCTATTCAGTTAAGCTAATGACTTGATTGCAGTCAGCCCAAACCTCAAGTGGTTTTTTTCCTTCTACAGTCCTGGCAAAGGCTTCAGGGGTTCCTGACGATGTTAAATAAAAATTTAACACACTGCTTACCACAGATCAGGTGGAGTTATAAACACTGCAGCAGGTATGACACTGTAGCAGACTACTACTACGGCGTTTGTTTGCTTTTTTTTTTCAGTTCATAGTACCCTAATATTACTGTGAAAACCTAAATTCAGACTGGAAGTCTCCAATAAATTAGTTCTTTAAAGAGCAAAAAATATCATTATTAAAATCCTGTATTTAATACAAATGACTGGATGGTAATTTTAATGATTAAACTTAATTCCATAACTGATATATAAAATGGAATAAAGACCTTATTGCAAAATAGGAAAGTTTTTTTTTTACTGCTTACAAGTTGCTCTCAAATACTACTGGGCAGATATTTCACACTTAAAAGCACATAAAACCAGACTTTAACTCCTTTAAATAGCAGGTAAGCAAAGATTCTTTCAATAGGTATATATTTTTGATCAGAAATCAGGAAATATATTTTCATCAGGAAAAAAATTAATAACCCCGCCTAGCTTGCTGGCTTTGGTTATTAAATGTGAAAAACTTTTTACCAAAGGCATTATAAACAGCATTGCTTACACACAGTGTTTACATATCATGACACCTGTTCTAGTGACACCATGTGTGTACAAGTTTACATCAAATTTGTATTGATTTCTGCTATTGATTCTGTCACTTCTCACTGTCGTGTACATATCATAGCTAACTTCTGTGCTCACTTTTCCTCTTTTAGCTACTAATATTTCTCTTTTCTCCATTTTAAGAACCAGCTCAAGCGTTTGAGCTGGGTACAGGCAATTATTAAACACTGGCCAAATTCAACAACTAATTTGTTAAAAAATATTTTTGTATTATGAAAAAAGAAAAGAAAATATTTCTACTCTAGTATGCGTAGTATTTATGTGAAAGAGACAATTAGTTGTTAACTATCAACCATACAAGGCTTGTTTCAGCTGCAATTCATCATTGAGTTCCCTTTATGTTATTTTGAGTCTGAACTCATTTGAATATTGAAAGAAACAATTCCCTGTAATATTTGGACAAAGCATCCTTTCTGAGTAGTGAATGAAAAAATATTTTTTAGCAGCCTGAGAAACGTGACATATAATGAATGACATGTTGGCACCAGAGTATGAGTTTTAAGAGTGCCACAGTTTATATATCTTTTTTAGATATACTTAATTAAATAAGTCTCTTGAGACAGAAGAGCATTTCATCAGCAATACTAATTTTCTGTGTTTATAATTTCTTAACTGTAGGAAAATTCAATATTATCTTACCTTTTTAAAAGTAATGGTAAAATGCAGCTTTAACTGACTCAAAGTGAACAAAAATTTCATAAGCAAGGAGAGCTAATTAGAACCTGAAGGTCATGAGTAAATGCCACAGTGATTGTACCCTACGAGTTCCTTCACAGTATTTTTCCTAATATATTGGAAATATTTCCACTGAGGTGCTCACTGAGTTGCTAAGCACAATTCCAATCTGTAAACATTCCGCATACAGTAATTTGCATTAGTTCCACATAATGTACGGCAGCATTAATTAATAGAGTGGATAGCGTCTGTACATCTGTTAGCTATTAGTCTTTACTCTAATTCATTAAAGCTTTACCATTTACCTGAGCGGCCCATCAAGAATGGGAAAAGGAGACCTTGGCTCATGTCATCTGTAGGATAGAAGAGCCTGGAATGTTAAATTCTCTTGTGTGTGTCCAGTTACTTTATATCAACAATGATCTCACATATTTTGGTGCAAGACTTTGAAAGTGCTCTATTTTTGTGAACTAAAAATTCAAAAATTATCTAGGTCTAATCTGTGCAGCTGCTGTGTAACTATGCTAAATATCATTACAGCCAGTTTAAATTAACATATGCTTAGGATCTCTCTGATACAATTACCCGAACTGCTTTCCTTTAGGTTGCCTTCAAGTTTTGGCCAAATTCAGAGCTGACAAAAATTGCTATTAGAATCATAGAACCATAGAATTGTCTAGGTTGGAAGAGACCCTTGGGATCATCGAGTCCACCTCCCTGGGCAGTCTATTCCAATGCCTGACCACTCTTTCTGTGAAAAATTCGTTCCTAATGTTCAGTCTAAATCTACCCTGTTGGAGCTTGAAGCCGTTCCCTCTTGTTCTGTCATTAATTCCCTGTGAGAAGAGACTGGCACCAACCTCTCTACAGTGTCCTTTCAAATAGTTGTAGAGAGTGATGAGGTCTCCTCTCAGCCTCCTCCTCCTCAAACTAAACAGTCCCAGCTCCTTCAACCGCTCTTCATATGATTTGTCTGCTAGGCCCTTCACCAGCTTCGTTGCCCTTCTCTGCACTCGTTCCAGCACCTCAATATCTCTCTTGTATTGGGGTGCCCAAAACTGGACACAATACTCGAGGTGTGGCCTCACCAGTGCTGATTACAGGGGCACAGTCACTTCCCTACTTCTGTTGGCCACGCTATTTCTAATACAAGCCAGGATGCCGTTGGCTTTCTTGGCCACCTGGGCCGCTTGTCAGTTAGAACCCCCAGGTCTCTTTCTGCCAGGCAGCTTTCCAGCCACACCTCCCCAAGCCTGTAGCACTGCATGGGGTTATTGTGGCCCAAGTATTAGAATGATACAACACATCTACACAATCCAATTGATTGCTGCGCTTTTTTTGCTCTGACAAGTCATTGGTTTAAAATTAACTGATATCATTCCTCACAGTTCAACATCAGCCTTTATTATGTATCCATCTCCCAGGTAATGAAATTTAGATGGAATGTAAAGATTTTCCTCTGATTTGAAAACATGCTAAAAAATATTATTTCACAAATAGTGCAAAAAGCTATGCTCTGTATAGCACTGTATATTGCATACACTAACTTCAAATCACCTCTCCTCCCTCCAGATTTGATGGTTAATAATCTCACTGTTCGTCTCAAAATTGAGGGTATCACAGACACTTTTAAATATTTAGGCCAGTGTTATTTTGGGGTGAATTCTACTTACTCTCAAGGAAAGAGTCTGAGTCTTGTTGGAATCTCACCAACCTGAAAAGTTTTCCTAAACTGTGAGAGGTTCTTTTAGACTGGTGAAATTTCAGATTGTCACTATATATCTTATTAAAACAGGTAATGACTGTGGGAAGAGCCTTTCAACAAAGAAAATGTATTTGATTAATGGATCAGAAAATTAGTGATTCGTCCTTCTTGGTACTTTAGAGCTAAATCTGTTTGCGCTGATACATACTGTAAGGAGGGTTTAGAACAAGAGGTAACGGGCACAAACTTGAACATAAGAAGTTCCATCTTAACATGAGGAGGAACTTCTTTCCTTTGAGGGTGGCAGAGCACTGGCACAGGCTGCCCAGAGAGGTGGTGGAGTCTCCCACTCTGGAGACATTCAAAACCCACCTGTATGCCGTCCTGTGCAACTTGCTGTAGGTGACCCTGCTCTGGCGGGGGGGTTGGACTAGATTATCTCCAGAGGTCCCTTCCAACCCTGACCATTCTGTGATTCTGTGAGGGACACGTCTTTGGCGTATATCTTGGCTACAGACGAAAACAGATCCAGTTGGCATAATAACACCTGGTTTTAGAGTATTCCAGCAATTCTCTGAAACTATGAAGAAATGGCTTATGCACTAAGAATTAGCAAGACCTAAAAAAAAAATAAAAAATAACCCCAGTTACCTGACTTCTTGGCCTGACACAAAGGAATATTTTTCACATAGGCCAATACTGCAGATACCTACATGAACAAGCATGACTTTTCTCAGGAAAGTGATGCTATCAACAACTTATCTACATGGGTAGGCTTTACTCAGCCATGTAGTGCTAGACAGTTGATGGTACATAGCAGCTGCATGGAAATGAACAGTACATTTTCATTCACGATGAGTAATTTCTTGCAGGCATAGAGGAACTTTCTCAGAACTATATGTTCACTATAAATTGGGAAATAGCTCATGTTCTTTTGTATCGCTGGTCCCTCTGGGAAGGATCGTGCAGCGTATGATGGAAACTTTATGAAAATTAGCTGGGTGTCATTGCAATTCCACAAGATGATTAGAATTCAAAAAACGCAACAAATTATCTCCCAATTCAATTTTTTATGTTTGCAAGGTACATGAACAAAACAGTAGTCTATGCTACAAAGTTGGCAATTATGAATGTCCAGTTAGGCGGACATTGCAGTAACGCTTGATATTTCACTATGAAGCTGCTCATCCGCAAGCCAGTGTACTTCTCTGCAACTTTTGGAACTGTTGTTATCTGAACACATAGGCTAGTGTTTGAAGATATCTCAGCAGACAGAAAAGAAAGTGGGAGAAAAGAGGGAAGTAAGGAAGAAAAGGGCATGGAAGGCTGACTATTACAAGATAGTGATAGAGAGGACAGGTTGCCTTTCTGAAAAGGAAAAACAGCATCCAGGACTGGGAAATAATGAACAGAACTTTAAAAGCTCATATGCCAGCTCATGCTTCAGTGATTTTCTCCATAGCAATGCATTCTGAGCATTTTAAAGGCTGAAAGGCTAGCTGGCAGTAAAGATGAGACACAGTCCACTTCAGAGAGATCTTGGCTGATTTTATACATTGGATACTGCACATTGGAAAAGCATTTTCATCTACTGAGTTATTGTTAGTCCTGAAGTCTGTGCTTTTTTTAATCTCTGCAGTAGCTTTCAAAGGGAAGTGCAGGTTGATGCTTATGCCCTGTGGCAAAATCCTATTTATTCCTTCATAGTTTAGAGGTCTGATCTTTGTTCTTGGATTTCCTGTGATTCATTTTCATACTTTGGTTTCAATGTGGTATGGCAACTGCAATTCCAGTTATAATCAGGCTTAGCTATGCCTTTATCATGACTAGAAAATGTCTCTGTTGTGATTTCTTATCTGCAGGGCTTCTGTACTCTTTACTCTTCTGAGACGACAAATAAATTTAGGACTTCTACATAGGCCCAGCTGAAAGGATATCAAAGCATACTGTAAAACTAGAACAAAGTCCTAGCTACACTGACTCCAAGCCTTGCTGCCAACTTTAAAAAAGGTGGGTAACATTCAATCAGCTTCATCCCAAGTAAATCCAGAGCACTCAGACAAAGACAATAAACACACCAGACCACAGTGATGAACCTCTTGCTAAGGACAAGAATTAGTATGGCAGAAAGAACCAAGATTTGACAAATTTATGCTTAAGACTGGAATACTTGGAAATGCGTATGTGGGGACTAAAGTCCCAATAGTGCCAGCAATGCTATTTCTTATTATTCTTTATGTGTTTTCTGGAGCTTCAGTTATGGCTCAGAATCTCCATTGTGTAAAGACACAGGTAAAAAAATAATTCCTGGGCCAAAGAGCAAAACAGATAGGGCAGTGGGCATAAAGTAAAAGGCTAAATGTACACCATGGATGCGCGTCATTTAAATGTGAAAATACTTTCTGACAGCAGAGACAATGCTGATTTCTATCACGTCATTACTTTAGGTTGACTTCGTATTAATTTTTATGTAGCTCACAGCCAGTCTTTTCAAACTCTCATCATTATACTATTTACTTCATCTTTGGATCTGAATTTCATTCCGTATCATGTTTTGCTGATACAGTCTGGTCCCAAATGAAATGTTGAATTGTAAAATTAAGATGATTCTAAATTTTTAGAGTATCCTCAAAACCTTTCCCAGAATATATTGTATCATTTGGGGTTTGTTCCATTTGCTATTATTTTTAATTGTTTTGCATTATTGAGAAACAGCTGCAGAAACAAAACTGTTTGATGGTGATAGGTGTTAAGCTCCTACTGATGTCAGCAGGAGATACATGGGATCAGCACTCCTCAGGTTTCACCCTACAGTCTTTATTGAGTTGACAAATATAGCCAAAACCTGTGGGAGGAGGAAACCTTTGCAAATCTCTGCAGTCTCAAATGTTACAGCAATGACAGTCTCTAGTAATTACAGAGCTAACTTCTCTGAATAAGATTAAAATGAAAATTGCGGTTTTGTTATAAGCTGCATGAAGTTCAAATAAATTCCTTTGCAGTATAAAAACAAACTGCTGCTAACAGCCTGCAATGCTAACAGAAATTATCTTTATACCATCAATCAACAGAGAAATTTGATCAAAATCTAACATAAAAGATGTATAAACACTACCTTCTACAACCATTCTGTAAAAAAATTAGGATACTTTTTTCACCTTGCTGGTCCCTTGGACCCAAAAAGAAATTTAATTAAACATAAAATCCATTTGCTTTTAAAAAAGAAATAACTAAAATCTCAAGGAATATAAAACAAGAGGTATCAGAGAGGATAATGGTTGCTGGCACTAGTTAGTTTCTGTTAATTAAATGGCTAGTGTACAGAACAAAACATAAACTAAGAAACTCTTCAGTGTAACAGTATCAATTTTATGCTATGCTTTCTACAATGACGTGGTTTTCAAGACAGCAGACTCTATCATGGAGAATATGTGGCCTTCCATTAATTTAATTTATGGTTAGTTATTTATTTATTAGCAATAATAGTACTATTTTGAGGAATAAATGCAGTAACTGTGACAGTAACACACAGTGTTCTCTCCTGTGTTTGACATGACATTGGAACTTCTTGTTTTGCTCTTGCATGAAGTTGTAATTTTATCAACATGTCATATTTTTTTCATTTTCTTGCTCTTAGTAAGAAAAAGTTAAAATGACTAATAAAACTACCACCTCAACCCAGATATTATTACTTTCTGGAGCCAGCTTTTTGATGGAGTTGGCTGTGACCAAATATTTGGGACCTGGTGTCATGTTCTAGGATCCTTTATAATGATGCTTAAGGTTCTTGAGTTTTGAATAGATGCTATACTATGAAGCATTACTAAAAATACATTCTGCTCCTTTCACAGGCATAAGCTTCAAAAACTGATTTTCTGGGTAACATAAACAGTCCTCAGACAAAAATTTAAACTTTTAAAAACATATTTGCTGCTATGTTCCCTGCTAAAGAGTTTATTTAATAATAACAGATCCTTTAAAGATCATACTGGCTTCTTAAAAGTAAAAACTTCCCCTTTCAGAATCTAAATAATCAATTTTATATATAAATATTATAGTAGAAGTAAGGATAGAGAAATGGCTGTTCACTTTTCAGATCTCCTCAGCAACATAATTAGTCCTCTACTATGCTCTCCAGAGTATATCACCTCTAGTTTTGGAAGTCCTAGGTGAGATTCAAGAGATTTTTCTGCAAACTGAAATGTCAATACATCACGGACTATTTCCTTAGTTTCAGTCAGATGCATGTTTTTTTTAAATTTCATCATAGAATCATAGAATGGTTAGAGTTGGAAGCGACCTTAAAGATCATTTAGTTCCAACCCCCCTGCCATGGGCAGGAACACCTCCCACTAGACCAGGTTGCTCAAAGTGCCATCCAGCCTGGCCTTGAACACTTCCAGGGATGGGGCCCTCACAGATTCTCTGGGCAACCTGTTCCAGTGCCTCCCTCAGAGTAAAGTATTTCTTCCTAATTTCTAATCTAAAACTACCCTCTTTCTGTTTAAAATCGTTACCCCTTGTCCTGTCACTACATGCCCTGATAGAGTCCCTCCCCATCTTTCCTGTAGGCCCCTTTAGGTATTGGAAGGCTGCTATAAGGTCTCCCGGAGCCTTCTCTTCTCCAGGCTGAACAACTCCAATTCTCTCAGCCTGTCTTCAGAGGAGAGGGGCTCCAGCCCTCTCATCATCTTCATGGCTCTCCTCTGGACCTGCTCCAACAGGTCCATGTCCTTCTTATGTTGGGGGCTCCAGAGCTGGACACAATATTCCAGGTGGGGTCTCGTGAGAGTGGAGTAGAGGGGCAGAATCACTTCCCTCGACCTGCTGGCCATGCTTCTTTTCAGGCAGCCCAGGGTGCAGTTGGCTTTCTGGGCTGAGAGTGCACGTTGCCGGCTCATGTACAGTTGCCCATCAACCAACAGTCCCAAGTCCTTCTCCTCCGGGCTGCTCTCAATCCATCCTTTGCCCAGCCTGCATTTGTGCATGGAATTTCCCCAACCCACATGCAGGACCTTGCACTTTGCCTTGTTGAACTTCATGAGGTTTGCACAGGCTCACCTCTTAAGCCTGTCCAGGTCCCTCTGGATGGCATCCTTCCCCTCCAGCGTGTCGACCACTCCACACAGCTCGCTGTCATCATCAGATTTGCTGAGGGTGCTCTCCATCCAAGCATCCATGTTGACAATATAGATGTTAAACAGTACCAGTCCCAGTCGGTCCCTGAGTAACACCACTTGTCACTGCTCGCCACGTGGACATCGAGCCTTTGACTGCAACTGTTTGAGTGCGACCATCCAGCAAATTCCTTATCCACTGAGTGGTTCATCTGTCAAATCCATATCTCTCCAATTTAGAGACAATGATGTCGTGTGGGACAGTATCATCCTTTCACTCATCATTATAGTCCCATGGTATCAATCCACATTTTTCTCTTTCTTTGATGTGTATAGAATTCAAATATTTATAAGGTGAAGTCCTGCCTTTTCAAAAGTATCCATATAGTTTTTCTTCATGTATAAATTCCTCCAGCTTCTAAGATATTTTATTGCTTTCTTTAGGTGGCCTCCATTCAGAAAAAAAATTGGTTTTTTTTTCTGCTAACCCGAAGTCAAGAAATATTCCAAAAGCAGTGGCACCAGATCCATACCTGAGGGACTAAGACTTTCTTAGCTCCTTAGAGGTTTTGGCTACACAAGTTGAGACAGCAATTTTTGTCCTGTAGAGTACATTGCAAACTTATTTATTGTCCACCATCACTCTGGTTTGTTTTAATCATTGCTGGTTTTGGACTATTCCCCACTGTCAGTAATTGCAGAAAGGCAGCTGGACAGAAATGAAACCATGTAAAACTGCAACAACTTTCCTTCTGTTATCAAGTCTGAAGGGTGCTACTAGAGCTGAACTGTAAAAGTACCAACCTGGGACCATGTGTGAACAGAGTACCAGAAGATGCATTACTTCAGTGCATTTCCATAGACACTTCTTTTGGCCAGCATCTGATTAAGCCCTAACTACAGTTATTGCTGCCTTTCCCAAGATGTGAACAGGCACATAAGATCAGATATGCCAACTGTTCTTTCTCTGAAATTTCACCTTTTTACTATTGCCATGGAACAGTTATTGCTGGCAGTGCAGCAAAACGAAATTTGCACTTTGTGCTTGTTGGGGTAACTTGGCCTGATACGCACTGCAAATTGTAATTGAAAATGAGTATCCCACGTCCTGAACTTCACATTATGTACCACCCTGTATTGAATAAGCGATGTTTCTCTTCCATCCTCAAAGTGACTAATTGCAAGGGACTATTTTTGTGACTAAGGATCACTAACGTAAAAAAAGATTATTGGCTCGGGTCTACTGTACTTGTGTCAGGATTATTCATCAACAAAACACAGAGGCAGAAATGGAGACATGGAATCACATATCCAGAGAGCTAGCTCTGTGTCTGATCATGTATGTGTTTTATAGGTCTACGGAGAATATGGTATTTAGCTATGAACAGAAATCGAATTGGACAATGTAGTTGTGCTTTTTGCCCTAAAGAATGACACTTGCTTCCAGTAAAACATCAAAATATTAATCGTAGTGTAAGGCATCTTTAAAAAGAGCAACACAAAACAATCAGCAGTACGCGCTGACCAGGTGTAGCTTCATCAACATGAGACAATGCCAAGAAACAGTATGAGAAGCACAGATCAAAGACAAGAAGAGAATTATAGCAGATAAAGGAAACTATAAAAATATTTTCAAAATAGTTCATAGATATTGAACTTAGGAAAACTGTACTCTCTGAATGGACTTTTTAATTCTGAATGATAGAATAAAAATATTTCAAACCCAGCAATTAGAGTTGGTTGACCACAACCTTTATTTCCCAACGCTATAACAACTTCATTAGCAGAACAAGGTGACAAAGGCAGGCCAGTTTCTGGTTTTGACAATATATTGGACTTAAAAACTCAGTTTTGGTCATCCAGAAACAAGGTACATATTTATACTGAATTCACTGAACAGATTCAAGTGAAACATTTCAGTACAGCATAACAGCATGGCAAAAGTGATCTCCCCTTTCTTCAAACTTGCTCAGTAGCTGGGGTACCCTTTCTTAGGACACTGAAGATCACTTCTAGTTCTCAATGACATCTACGAATTCACACAGGTCACCTTCAGAAGTGTTGCTTTCGAGTAGGAGAAGCTCCAAATCTAGTATTTCAGTAATTTTCCCGGATCCGGTACTAACACACCAATGAAGAGATTGCAGAATAGACTGAGAGCAACACGCTCTTCAGTGTAACCTTTAAGCTCAGATCACCTTTCTTTTCCTTGTAACATGCTGGCTCAGAATAAAGGAGAGAACTGAGCCCAAGTTTCCATGCCATAATGAGCAGCAACTCTCAGAAAACAGTTTGGTAATGATAGCAATTCCTTGTTCTCCCTGTCTGGCAAGGATGCTAGGAAAAGCCCATAGCTTCCATTACTTTGCTTTTGTTCATACTGTTGTACATTGAAATGAAACGTGTTGACCTGATTAAGCCAGTACCTAGTTCATTCTCAAATACTTTTTTTTCCCATTTTTTTTTTCATTTATTGGGTCCAAAATGATTTTTTTTTTAATTTCTTTAGTAATGACTGCAGTAGCTGTGTCAGATCTAGCCTAACATGATTTGCTAATTAGCACAAAAATTCCTAGTAAAAGTAAACACTAATCTCATCAACATTTTAGCATATCTTTGAAAGCAGCACTTTAAATGTACTGAATTGTTCTCCAAGACAATAATGTTTCCTTTTTAAAAGTCAGAAGCCAGGGATTGTAGTTAAGCAATTATTCATTGTACGAAAAGAAAAAAAAAAAAAAAGAAAAGATTATATCTGAAAGCATGGTTTTATTCAAGTGAACAGAACCTATGTCTTCAACTTCAGCTTGTATACAAATGTTTGGAAAACACTCTTTAAAAACTCATTTTCATTAGCTATTATGTTTATGACTGCTCATATAAGAGATTATTACTAGGATAACTTATCTTTTCAAACAATTTAATTCCAAATGATACAATTTGATTTTTTCTCTGGGGAAACAAAGGATTATTCCCCTCTACAGAGGAAGTTCCTAATCTAGTATAGGAAGTGGCTGCAAATGTACCTCTTGTGAACATAGCTGTCTAAGTCAAATGGCTTCAATTTCTTCCTGTATTGAGCTAAAGAACTTGCAGACTTTATGATAAAGAATCTTTATAGAAATATAGCCCATTAGTACACGAAAAAAGAACATAAACACAGGGAACAAATCCTGACATTCCCCACCTGTACATGCAACCTAAACCAAGAGAACTGTGAAGTTATAATCCCACCCATCGCTTTGATCTGACTCCCAGCACGGCCCCATGAGCTGGTACTGGGAATGTGGTTGGAATGAATAGCTGGTGTCTGGGACAGAGGGCAGGTGGTGGTAAAGGACCTCCCTTTTTGTAAGCAGTCCATATTTATGCTACATATTAACTATTGGGTACGTACAAGCCTATTTATAAAATGTACAAAACTAGCCCAAAAAATCCTTCTGAGGCTGACCTGATCACTCCTGTGTGCAGCACAGATTCGTTGGCTGTGTTCATTAAAAAACATGTGACCCTACAGGACTACCGGAGGAAGAAACAGAATAAAAGTTTGACTCTGTGAGCCACTTAGGAGGAAAAATTGCAGTACTTTACAGTGATATTAAAACTGCAAGTGACAATGACAAGGAATTCAAACAGGCTAATGTTTTTCAAAGCTTTTTCTGGTGCTCTGACAAAAGGTACTGTAATACCAGGTTATCTCATAATATTGAAACTTCTCAAAATAATAGCAGAAGCTATAATTTGAGAGTTCTTTGCTTTGTTGAAGGAGTGAAAGGAAAAGATATTTGTGAAAATCTCTCTTTGCTATTAAAATCTATTTTAGATTTCTTTTTTTAAAATGCCCTTTTCTGACAAGCATAACAGAAAGATATCTGCAACACTTCGGCAACCCTCTGGATAAACAAAGCTTAGGCTGACCACTTTTCAAAATACGAAAAAAGCCTTAAGAAAATATGAGAAAGAATATGACTGGTTTGGTTTTCTTTTCTTTTCTTTTGCTTTTCTCAGAAACAGAATGGTCTATTTTTACAGTAAAATTTCACCCGAGAGACTCAAATGCAGAGGTACAAACTAAGATATTATAAAGCAGAAGTCTTCAATGTGACAGAGCTAATCTGATAAAATGTAAAATGCCCTTTTTTTTTTTTTTTTGGCTTAAATTGCACAGACATTTAAACATTGACCCTACAGGCACATGAACACTTAAGTTTGCATAGGAAATATTGTAACACTCCTCAGTGAAATATGCTTGAAGACCAAGTTAGCCATATATGTAACCATGTAAGGGGGACATTTTAGAGGAATTCATTAGTAATGTCTACAGTGGCAAAGATCACTTGGTTATGTCCACACAGGTCAGTGGAACCCTACTGAGAGACCCTCAGGTCAGCACCCAGTGGTTCAGCTACACTCATGTTGATCCAAGTTGTTACTTCTGCTGGTCCCTGAACTGTGTTGCCCTTCCAGCTTGCTTGGGCATCACTAAGACAACTCAGTATGCTGCTGCAGTGCAGACACTTCCCAAATATTTGCCAGAAGACAGCATGGAACTTTTAGGCCAGTAGCTCTGATACCGATAATGACTGTATAGACCATAACTAGCAAACATTAATCTATAGGTGTCCAAGTTATTCAGTCATTCATAACTGTACACTGTATAAAAAAAGAGGCTGATAACAGCATGCTGAGATTATATTAGAATAGAAATTTCTACTGAGACAAAGATGGGAAGACTATTTTATTCTGAATAAGTGTTACTTACTAAACTGCTAAATTTGTTCTTTTAAAATATTTAACAGTCCTTTGTTTAATTGAAAATGAAAAACAATGACAAAAATGTCACAGTGTGTAAGCTATGTTCACTTTAACTCTGGATATCTTGACAGCTTAAATTTTTTGGGTCAAATTTACTTTAGAACGAGAGGAAACAATTCCCTTTGAAATCGGTAAGTATTGTGTGCTCCTTCTTTAGATATAAATTTACATTTCTTACCAAAACACTTTTGTTAATGAGGAATATACCCTGTCCTACTTACTTGCCTAGTAAGTCTTACTTAAATAAATTCAGTTTTATGTTACTTGAGCAGTAAAAAAATCTGAAAATAATACATGAAAATACTTAGGTGAAAAAATCCTCTAATGTGAAGATGATAAAGCCAATACGCTGACGTTTCCATAGCCAAAACCATACAATAAGACATTCCTGTGAGAGCAATCAAAGCTTGAGTATGTGATTTTTGCGAACCTATTCTGGAACATTTTTGCAGACAGCACCAGATATGTTAAAATACATCCTGAAGCTTCACATGTCTAGCCCAGAACTACGAAATATCAAAACAAATCTTTTTCTGCATTGCATTGTAAACATTCATATTTTATTTTACTTAGTACCAACAGAAAACAACCTATCACAACAATAATCAACTGAGGAAGAAGAATTTTACTCCAGTGACATGCAAGACCATATGCCGTGAAAAAGTATTATTAGAAATATCTTGTCTGGTAAGAAAGAAATTAAAATAGTACAGCAACAATAAGGCAATGGCAATGAAAGATGGAGGCTCTCTTGCTTTAAAGACATACTATGGACTGACTCCTGAAAGCCCAAGTTAATATTTACTAACTCTAAGCACATTCAATAGCTAGAGATTTTTTTCTTTTAGTGGGGCCACTGCTCCTTTTGTTTGAAGACAGAGCAAAGCTGTGAATAATGCCTAAGAGCAAAACTAAACCAGAAGTAAATGACTTTTTTAATGTGAGACCTTCAACCTCAATTCCAGTTCCCCAGAGGCCATCTTTGACTTCTTCTCACGTAACGCTCTCACAGATGTCAACTGGGGGTAAAGATACTTCCACAAAGAAACTGATGAAGAAACTGCTGCAGAGAAAGGTGAGCTTACAAGTCTCTTTTGACACGAGTGAAGGGAACTTAGGGCAGCGCCATTCAGAATGGCCAATTTAAATAAATACACTGTAGGAGGTTAACAATGACTACAGATAGCAAGGGCAAACTACATAGCTGTTCAACAAGTTAGTGAAGGCTCTGCTCAGCTAAAGTAGTGCTCAAAATTAATTAATTTGGGGTGTTCTGCAACACTTGCTGAACTGTTCAAATTGCATTTGTTAGTGCATCGTGTTACTGGACCCTTCTGAAGACTTGTTCTGACCCAGTGAAAAAAAAAAAAGATATTAGAAAAGGGCCATTTTACACGGATAAATTACTGTTCCTCTCTGTATCATAAGGGAGTCAGGGGGCAAAGGAAAAAAAGTCAGACTTATTATTGTCTTAATGACTGATGCAAGCAGTGCGAGTGTTAAGGTTGCCAGGAGTTAAGAAGGAACGTCCCAGGAAAGGAATGAAATTAACCTCTTCCCTGATATGGCCTGAATATTTGAGCTGAATTCTTATTAACATTTGATTCCTCTTCTGGAGTGCATTTTCCACTTCTTTTAATGTGCATTGTGTTTGAATTGAAACTTGTTTGTCATCCATTGTGATATTTCATAACAGTATAAAGGTTTTGCATGAGTTTACAGTATATATAGTAATTTTTCAAGGAAATGGTTTATATTTAAGTTTAATACAGCACTACTTTCCTCTATCCCCGTATCCCCTTGAAATTTGGAACTGGAATTTTGAATTTCACAGCTTAATATGAATTTTAAAATTTAAGTTTATTGACATGGTATATATTTTATTCATTTATTATGTCAGATTAGATCTTTGTATCTATGTTGTTCATGGCACATTTCAGCATTCATATGTTTGTGAGACTTTCTTATCTGTGGCTTTTGAAATGCATTCCCTCACTGTTTTCACTCGGATCACATTAGGTGGTTTTGCTCTTTGGTCATGAAATAGTCATCAAGCCCTCTGAGACAGATTTAGCTAATGACATATGAATACAGCAAATAAAAAGAAATTTAAAAATGCTAGGGATATCATGTCTTATTAGAGCAGTGATTCGGTATTTGCTTCATTATGGAAGATAACTGCATGGATCGAGCTTTCATAATTTATCAAGATGTAGAGTAGATCTCAGCATAATACAAACATGTCCCTGCACACCATTCATTTATCAAAGCAAAAACTACATACAAATAAAATGTGTACCATAAAGGTTTAATTATAAATGCAACTGTTAAAGAAAATATTTGTATTTTAAAAGTGTGTGGCAGTCTTACATAAATTAACTTTGCCACAGAAAGCTGTTTTTCTACTACTAATTCAAAATGTAATGTTAGTATTATTTAAAGTCTTTATTAGACTTTAATATAAAACTCTTACCTAAAACAATGTTAATAGTTACAAATCTCCTTATCAATTGCTCTGTTAAAAGCTTCATCTTTCATTATTTACTACTTTCATTAAATTCACCAAGGCTGTTGTCATAAGGGAAGGATATCAGAAAATTTATACAATATTTATTCCACTGACTTATCTAGTAACTGAACTTGAAAAGTGTTTGTGTACAGATTAGACAAGACTCTTGCTTTTATTAGCTGCACAAAAATTAGCCTGCCTTTCACGTCTGCTTCTTTGCAATAAAAAAAAAGTCTTTTGTCAAGTAATATAGGTTGGTTTTATGCATGTTAAACCACGTCATGAAAAAATATAATTCTTTACATTGGAAAGGTAACATCTCTTTCTTATCCTCTTGTAGGACAAAAAACATATTAAAGGAGGATAGTTCAAGTGGTTTGACATCAAGTTTATCAAAGAAATAAAAAAATCAATCTATATTTTCCCATATTTTTAAAAATAATACTTGAAATACTTTTGTTCCTCATAAATCAGTGATTCACTGCATCATAAGGAGTACCTTTGTAAAGAGGCCTTTTGCCTTTGTGCACATTTGTCTCCGTACAGATTCATCTTAGTTCAGGAAGCACCTATACAGCCTAAGATGACATTAAATATTGCACAGCATATATAAATTTATTATGCTGCTATTATGTCTTTGTCATCATTTTTATTGATTTGGTATAGAAATATTTTATATGAAATAACATTAAATAGATTCTTGCTAGATTCTTGATATTATTATTTTATAACAATTATTTTTCTTCCCTAATCTATCCTGTAGAAGTGGAATCCAGAAAGGCTTTCACTCATCTGTGTATGTACTAACATCCAAATTCACTTTCAGCTGTAGAAGACAAAATAGATTCTAGACGAAAATCTCTATCTCATAATTACAGAATAAATTAAAGTTATATTTGGATCCTCAGGAAATAGTAGGTTTTAGACAATGTTAATTCTAGAGATAAGTTAGATTGCTAACACAAACACAAAGAGTTTGTCAGAAATTACTACTGCCTTTTCAATTGTGCTCATATTTAAAATCATGATGTCAGAAAAAATGAAGAGGATAGAGGGAATATTGCTGTAAGAACATTCATCAAAAAAAACTTACTCCAATATGTCATTACAAAGCTAATGGCTGTATTGGTGAAATCACAATTCCTTTTGGTGACATCCATATGGAATGTAGAGCTTTGACACTACCCTTCAGTAAAAGCTGTAATCTGATTTTCTGCATGTAACTGTATTAGGCAATTGCCAATTCTATTTTCTATTTTATTCCAAAATAAAAATGTTATGGGGCATAGATCTACATGAAATCCGGAGTTACATTTGGTGTTAAATATGTTGTGATGGGCTTTTTTCCTGATATAGAGAAAATTCCCTGAATCACAAAACTCATAGATTTATGGAATCATAGAGTGATTCAAGTTGGAAAAGACATGTGGAAGTTTCTTGTCCAGCCTCCTGCTCAAAACAGGGTCTGCTATGAGACCAGATCAGGCTGCTCAGGTCTTTGTCCAGCTCAGTCTCGAAAACCTCCAAGACTGGAGACCATAAAGCCTCTCTGGGTGATGTGCTACAGCACTTAGCCGTTTCACGGATGGCTTCATACAGAAGTTTACATCAGAAATTATGTCTCAAATTTTCTCAAATTGACTTGAATTTTCTACTTGTGAACTGTCAGGAATATTTTAATTTTCGTTTTTATTGTACTCTCTTTGGGGCTTTGTTTGTTTTTTGAGTGCAAAGTCATGACAACTTTGGGAGTATCTTAACAAAGCAATTCTGCTTCCTTTATACTTCTCATAGACCTTGCAATCTCTTAATCCTTTTAAGAACTCTACTTTGTGATTCTTCAAGTCTGGCAATGCCCCTTTCGCATCACAAGAGAAGAAGTTTGAAATTATGAAGGTACCCATTGCACAGGGAATTTCACTGAATCTAAACCACACGATATTTTCAGAACTCAGTAATCCAGTCATTGTCACAGTAACAACGTATCCTTTTCCCATGCTGAGTGATGAAATGCCCTTGATGCCCTGCCATGAAGATAACAGGGACATTATGATATAGTCAATTCTTATAATCAAGGTGCATAAATAGAATTATATGCAAGTCATACTAGACAGCCATAATCATTGTTTCTGACTTAATTAATCTATAGATCAGCATATGACATATTCAGTGTAGAAGGCAATAACTGGAAAAAAAGTGAGAGGTGTTGCTTCCTCCCCATGAATTTTGAAATACTAAGAAAAGTCAAGGGAAAAAAAGACAGGGCTGAGAGAATCAGGAAAGACTAAGGAAAAGTTACAGATCATTTTAATACAGGGTTTAAATATGGAACATCATATGTATCACAATAGAATCATATACAGAACAAGTTGCTGTACATCCAATATTTAATTCAAAATTTTTTATTTGTGCCTATTAGCTATTTCTTGCTGTCATTTATATGACAGCACAGTGAATAAATACCCTTCATGTTTAAGGTGAAGGGTTTATTTGATATCATAAAATGGTGTAGGGAACAAACAGACATCAAAGAAGAGTAAATAAATGGCAACAGGCTCTACCTATTATGTGGCCCATCACCTTTCCTTAATTGTCCCCACCTGATACTACAAAAGTGAGATTACTAGAATTTCCACTTTAAATTAAATTAGGCCAATGAAAGTAACTATAAGAGCCCGCCAGTAGTGACAAATATGAATGTACAAACAGCAAAGGCAACAGGATTTTCAAAAGTAGGTTATACTTCACGCTCTCTATTTTATGATATATATCAATCACCTTAATGATGGATGAGATTGTCAGGGCTGTAGATGCATTAATAGGCCACAACTGCCCTGAGCAGCCACCCTTGGCGTCTCCACCCACTCCGCTGCCCACGGGCCCCACAGCAGCTCTGGGACAGGCCTTTGCTCTGGGCCTGGGCCGGGCAGTCCCTGTGCCCTGCCTGTGCACCGCCATCGCTCTGCCCTGCCTGGCATAGTCCAACAGGCCCTGGGTCACTGCTGTGTCACCTGGCTGCCAGTAGACCCAGTTACCAGATCTGTCTGCGGCGTTTGGATGCTGTGTGGGACTGTGCGCCGCTGGTGAGGGTCACCAGCCTGTGCTGGGGTCTGTCCCCTTCAGAGAGCTGTACTGCTCCTGCTGCTCCCTGGCAGCCATGCAGACCAAGAATCATAAGTACCACCAGCAGGATTGGTCTCCCTGCAGGTCACAGAAGGACAGGGTGGAGAAGACAGCCCTCTACTTAAAACTTGCACATGAGCTGGAGTCAGTTTTCTTTCTCTCATCCTAAGCAGGTCTGTTGTAACAATATGGGTTTTTTTGTAACTATTTGTAAATGGGGTTCACAGACTGCTCAAGTAAAAGACAATTGCTCAGAGCATCTTCTAAGAACTATTTTTCAATGAAGCTTACAATGTTGAGGCTTTTGGTCAGTTAAAGCAGTATTCAGTAATAGGAAAAAAAAAACAACAAACCCAAATCAAACAGCTAGAAAGTATCCACTTGCAAAATACCTGGATGGTGGAGTGTTTGTCACAGCCCAGCTCCACCCAGCTTGACTTTAAACACCTGACAAGGTTTGAATTCCCTGATAACAGAGCATTCAAACATTGCCTGCATAGCTCTCTCATAAGATCTGCCACTGTTGCTCTTTCAGTGTCATGTATTGGTGGGAAGTTCACTGCGGAGAGGTCACAAGATGTTTTGTCATGCATCTCAGCTGGCTTTGGTCTCAGAAGCTGGAGACGCCATGGCAGCAGGAGAGCCGAGAGCCAGCCTATGCAAGCATTCCCTTCATCGCTTGCATTGCTGGAGCAGCACCCTGTGATAGCAGTGACTGTTAAGAGACTATAAATATGGCAAGAATTCAGAGAGTGGACAGGCTTTTGAGGCTGCCTCAGGATTTGGATGATCGTTTAAATGTTATTGCGAAGGCTTGAAATTTAAAGCAACAGCTGCTTTTTCATTGGAGAATCAAGCAATAGCAAACAAAATTAATTTTGTAGTTTGTTTCAAGGTACCTACTGATTGCATGGCAAAACTGACTATTTTTGTACACACAGTAGCATACTGCTATTCTTAATGTATACACATGTAAATAGAAATTTTCTGCATTGATGCTCTGGCTTACTGCTTTGTCAATAACACCTGCCTCTTTCTAGTACTGAGCATATATAGTAGTAACTACGTGGCACACTGAAGTCCTGTGTAGAGACACCTGAACTCTACAAGTTATGCCATTTTGTCTAAGGCTGTCTTACAGGGTTAGCTTCCTTGAGCAAGCTTACTTGGCTGTACTGGTCCTGGTACCTGAACTAGGTTGCTCCTGGTACCTGAACTAGGTTGCTCATCTTACTGCTTTGTGTAACAAATATCCTTATTGTCTGTCAGCTACTGGAAAGCAAGACACTTACCAAGTCTTCTAATATGTGCATGCCATGTCTAATGATTATGAAGGATGCCTAATACACCTAAAAATAAAATTATTTCTAAATGAAAATATTCAAAGTACCTGTATCATAGTCTCTTATGAATTTCTTTGTTCACAGTATAAACATAATTGAAGTTTTTTAATTTTACACCATTTTATTTCCTCTTTTTCAGTATGGTGCAAATTATTCCACTGAATAGATTTCATTCAGGAAACTGAATGGATTCACTGATGACTGTATTTTAGAAGCCTTTATTGACTATGTTTTATATAGTAAAGAAAACAATACACATTCAGTGTTAAATCATGATATAAAAGCACCTATAAAAGTGACTGCTGGGTTTTTAAAATGACACTTAAATCCTGATTTATTTCCCTGAATGCATCACTTCAGAGAATAAGGCTGTGATAGGTGTCTAGCTACAACTGTAGTTGTTTAACTATACAAATTTTCACTTTCACTTGCTCAATGAAGTCCCAGTTTCAAAGTCCAAACATTACTTAGCAGTCACAAAAAAAAAAAAAAAAGACAAATTTTACCACTCTTGTTGGATATCAGGACTAGCATAAGGAGAGATTTATAGAAGTATCAAAGGTAATAAATATTCCCACATAACAGCTGAAAATAACATTTCACTCACAGTATAAGAAAAAAAAAGCAAACAAAACTGCCGACATTCAAAACATAAAAATACATATTTATAGCTAAGTGTAGCTTACAAACACGTCATCTAAATCCTTAATATTGATGTTCCAAATCAATTACAAATCTTCTATTTCCATCTATGGTAGCAGTACCACATCCCTTGTTAGCAAGTGCTGTGAAGGAATGAATTTACAAACAAGAAATTTCTTTTTTTACCACCAACAAAATCCTCACAGTAACTGTCATCATTTCCAGGTAGAAAATCTATATGGAGTGGAGATAAAGCTGAGAGTATATTTCTCAAATGTAAGCATAAAAAAGATGTAGTAATTGTCCCAAACTAAGTACTAAGATGGCAGGAAATTCAAAGATGAGGTCATACTTAGAGAAAGCCCCAATGCTTCAAACTAAGAAAATGTGTTTAAGGTAGCCAACAAAACTAGTATTTTCTTTGTAGTAATGTTACATACTAAATACAGATTTATCATTAGGGCACTACTATTAGACAAAATTGGGGGTTGCAATTTTTAATTAATAAGTTAAATGGTCTAGATGTTAATATCAGCAATGTTTGTTCCATAATCTATTTCTTTTCTCTAAATCCTGTTGTCCAATTCTGTATTTGGATTTATGTGTGTGTAAACCATTTAGTTTCAGGTGGTCAAAACTTGTTTTAGTGTAATGGGGTGCTTATGCCATTAAAAACTTTGCCCATGTCTGCATGTTTAATACTGCTTAAGTTTTCAAGACATTTTTCGTATCTGTTTATCCTGTCTATTGTAAAATGATTTGGCTTACAGTGAAGACTGCCTGCTCAGTATGAGCTATGGACTTACAGTAGGTTATTGCCTTTAAGATGTAAAGATAATCACTGTTGTTTGACTTGCCAATGTTTGTTTATGATCCTAGAGAAACAGAGGGGAAAAAGACAAATGCCAAGAGAACAAAGAAAAGGGGAACAAAGAAAAGGGAAACAAATTAAAAGAATGGTTTTTAAAGAAAAAAATTGACATATCTGCATATTTAATGTATTTATATTGGAAAGACATAGCCCGTTATGTTATCAAAATTCATATCAAAACTACATTTTTTAATATTCTTTTTTCCTTGAGAAGTCTACACTGGTGATTGGCACTTGCTGCTGAGCCCTGGTTCTTATCATTAGATCTTGAACAGTATATATAGAATGCAATTCCGTGGTACCAGACATAGCTGTGCCATTATGCAAGCATGCATGAGTCCACAAGCATTTGATGCATGGATACAGTTTAGCTTGTGATCTTGCCATCTGTAGTTCAAGGTTAATACCTTTTTATTTTGAAGCTTATAATTCATAATGGAACTAAGCATGAATTTACTGTTATGATGTAGGTAACTACCTTCTAGGTATGAGCTTCATACTAGCAATAATTGAAAGCTGTGTTGCTTTTCATAGGTACAGACTGTCTTCAAATCTGTCCAGTCCAAAGTCTAGAAACCAGACTCCACAGAAAGTTATAACAAGTCTCCTATGCTGTGTTCTAGCCCTGCCTCCTTTTGTGCTCTGCTCTTTTTTCCCTTAGTCCATTGTACTCTCCTGTATCTATGCATTCTTGTCTGCTGCACAGGTGATTCAGACTCATTCTTGCTCCCTTTTAAATCAATAACAAAACTCCACTTGAAGCTCAGGACACTTCTGTGATAATGTTTTTAGCCTTTTTAGTTATACAAGAGTTAATAGGTCTATTAAAATAACAAAATAATTATTAGTATGCTAATACAGACAGACCTAGTTCCTAAACATGAAAAATTCCTGAAAAGAGACCGCAATTACACAAAACATACTTTCTTAATAGAAAGTAGGCTACAAAACTATGTCTGTGGGCCAGGCCAATTGATTTGAACTGAGAGATCACTTATACTCTTTAAAGCTTTTCTTCTCCAGTGTACCTAAGACGAGCTACTTGAAAGGATGAACTGAGTTCCCTTCTCATCTATTCTGCACTATTTAGACTAAAATCTCTGTCTTGGTTTATGTAAAGCAAGTATAACACTATATTCCTAGCTGCAGTAGCACAGCATTAGTTACCTGTTCTTTTGATGTCATTTTGTGAAGACTCTTGTTATCTGATGTTCTAATCACCAATGTCCAAAGATAGGTGCATTTAAAAAACCCACAAAAATAATCACATCTATGGTTCTTTTCCCCTTCATTCAAATGATCACAAAAACATACAGAGGCATACTGCTGAGACTATTGGCAAATATCTAGATAATCCGTTGTCAGGAAGAGCTCTGCCACACATACACTTTTCTGACAACCCACAAGCGAAGTTGCTTAGCTGACAATTTTCCAAAAATTTGACAAGAGCTTTTGTACATGAGTACAAAAGAAAGCAACACATTCCAGTGCAGCAATAAATAGTAACCTGACCATAATCCTACAAATGGAGTCACAGCAAGCATGAGGATTGGTTCCATAGAAGAATAAAAATCAAAGGATTTTTTCAAGACATTAACAAAGTCAGAATGTAGTCTTCAACCCTGCAATAAAATGCTTTAAAGTTTATGAACTCACTTAAACCTAAGTAGAGGCTTCTCTGATAATCAGACACTGCATGTATTATTTCAGTGTGCTTCTGCATTAAAACACTACTGTATATTGATTTAGAGAGACACATATATATACCGTGGCCGTGAAACAAAATATTAGGAAAGGAAAATATGAACACTGCATTACGTATCTCCTACCTGAGCTTTGCCAAATGAGACAGAATGGTTCCTTCATAGGTAAGCCTTCAACTGCCTTCAACTTATAACTAACTGTACGTTCATGTCTTGGATCTCTGTACATGTGCTTGAGCTAGAGGGTAGTGGGTAGTCTAGCAGAATCAGTAAATTGAGACCCCAGGAACTAACAGAGTTTGAGATCCTCTCCACAACAGCTAATCCTGTGACAGCCATGAGCTTTATAAAGCCGCAGATTTCTGCACCTGTCCAAAGCTTGACAAAGTGTTTCAACAAAACAGACCCTGAGAATTTAGAGATACTCTGTCTCCACAAATTCTGGGAGAATTTTTTCCATATGTAAAAAATAAATAAATGGTGGGGGACAAAATACCTCTGGCCTAAATATAAGGCATGAAAAAATACACTCCAATGTTTTTGAAACAGATCAGAGTAGTAGAAGCAATATACAAGAAATTAGTTTAAAGACAGAAATTTTGTTAGTAAATCAAAAGAAGCTGTAATAAATAAGGAACACGGTTTTAGTGTCTGACAAACCAGACAGAGAAACACAGGCTATCTCATAGTCCCACATTTTAAACTATGCATGCTATGATTATAGTCATAAACAACAGATACTGTGTCTGTACGTAGGAAAACAAAGAACAGTTCTTTTTTAGGAACTATCTGTAGGAAGAACATACAATTTAGTCAACAAGGGAGCTGGAATAACCTCTTGTATTCTTTCCAATGACTATAGTTTAGTATTTAGCAGAAGGAATGTTTTTGTTCTTTTCTGTGTGCTTTTTCTCTTCTATCCATCCTCCTCCTCTTTCTGGCTAAGCATGGATTTTTTCTGTTCTTGCACCTGGTCTGACAAACAGTACCCCCACTATTTTTACATGTTCTAACCCGCAGGACTTTGTTTTCAGACAGCTGCAATTGCTGTGCTCTCTGACCAAGAAGGAAAGCTGCTGACCTCTGCCACCAATGCCAATAGGCAATCTGACAGCATGTAACACTCAAAGTAACAATTTCTTCTGCTGCCCATAACGAAAAACTGTCCAGCAATCCTAGTCCAGCAATCCCATCCTGAAATTCTCCTATTAACTCACTGATTTCATCGTAAGTATGAGATGGCTACAGAATTAGTTTGTGAACATGTATTGTATTTTCTGTCTCTCTGAAAACATGAAACTGTTAGTAGAAGGAATGGATAAAGTTCAGCCACACTGTGTTAAATACTGGATGGCTTTTGAAGATGATCAAATGTTAGTTTGGTAACAAGAGAAAAGATTTCCTTAGAGTAAGGTTCATCATTACAACTATTTTTCCTATTCTACAAAACATACACTTTTTCAAAGAAGAAAAACATGGGATAAGCATTTTTGTTGTTTGGGCCTGAATGTCTCTGTGTACTTTCATGATTCATTTTCAGCTGACAGACAGATTCAGAGGGGAAAAAATTTGCTCAGGAAGGAAAAGGTAGGAACAAGTAAATTTTCCACATTAAAATATGATCATAGAATCATAGAATGGTTTGGGTTGGAAGGGACCTTAAAGATCATCTAGTTCCAACCCCCCTGCCATGGCCAGGCACACCTCCCACTAGACCACATTGCTCAAAGCCCCATCCAACCTGGCCTTGAATGCCTCCAGGGATGGAGCCTGCACAGCTTCCCTGGACAACCTGTTCCAGTGCATCACCACCCTCAGAGTGAAAAATTTCTTCCTAATATGTCATTTAAATCTACCTTCTTCCAGTTTGAAGCCATTACCCCTTGTCCTACCACTACATGCCCTTGTAAAAAGTCCCTCTCCAGCCTTCTTGTAAGCCCCCTTCAGATACTGAAAAGCTGCTATAAGGTCGCCCCAGAGTCTTCTCTTCTCCAGGCTGAACATCCACAACTCTCTCAGCCTGTCTTCAGAGGAGAGGGGCTCCAGCCCTCTGATCATCCTTGTGGCCCTCCTCTGGACCTACTCCAACAGGTCCATGTCCTTCTTATGTTGAGGGCTCCAGAGCTGGACGCAGTACTCCAGGTGGGGTCTCATGAGAGTGGGGTGGAGGGGCAGAATCACCTCCCTCGACCAGCTGGACATGCTTCTTTTCAGGCAGCCCAGGGTGCGATTGGCTTTCGGGGCTGCAAGTGCACATTGCCAGCTCTTGTTGAGCTTCTCTTCAACCAACACTCCCAAGTCCTTCTCCTCAGGGCTGTCTTCAATCCATCCTCCGCCCAGCCTGTATGTGTGCATGGGATTGCCCCAGCCCACGTGCAAGATCTTGCACTTGGCCTTCTTGAACTTCATGGGGTTTGCACAGGCCCACCTCTCAAGTCTGTCCAGGTCCCTCTGGATGGCATCCTTCCCTCCAGCATGTCAACTGCTCCACACAGCTTGGTGTTGTCAGCGAACTTGCTGATGCTGTACTCCATCCCAACATCCATATCACCAACAAAAATGTTAAAAGATGATATAAAGTGAATACTGCCCAAAGCTTAACTTAAACTGAATATCCTTTCTTGCTTTTGACATTTCCTGGGATTGTTAACATACCACAGAAAAATCCTGATTTTAGAGGATTTTACTTCCTTGTGGAAGTCTTTTCAAAGAACCTGTTTTCTCACAGCTACTCTGCTAGCCTTGATGATTCAGATTTGTTAAGAGAAGCATTAAAAGGCAAGGTAAACTTTTAATAAGCAATCTACATGACAATAGAACTTGGAAACTTCAGAAATTTACATGAAAAATAAGGGGTTTTTTGTTGGAAGAGAGCAGGTCATATGGTGAAGAAATGTTTCTTTTCTTCTGTGTTTGATACTTTGTTATTTTGTGAAATGCAAATGCAAGTATAAGACAATTTAATTCCAATACAAAGGAAATGAAAACTTGTTCATAAATTAAATGTGAATTATTTTAAAACGCATTTTCATAAGAAACTGATAGGATCTGAAGAGCAGTTAGTCACAAAACATACCTTATCCTATTTTCCTTTCTTCTTTTCAACAAACATATAGAAAACTGCCTTTAAAACACAGGTGATTATCTGATGACAGAAAGTGAGAGCAAGATTTTTCCCATTTTCATATAGTAATTATAGCCTTCAAATGCTAGGGAATCTTAAGAAGGTTGCAAATAATGTATGGATTTTCTTGGATGCAATTTTTTTTTAAAGAATATCCTTTTATCTTATTATTCTTCTTTTACTTTTAAAATATATTTGTTCCAGATGTCAAAACTTCTATGCAAAGGGCATACCTACCCAAAACCACCAAGTTCGAACTGATTTATGTTTAAACTGTCAGTATCTCATTATCCTAGAGAAATTAAACTATATAATGAAAACAGTAGGTTTTCTGCACCACAACCTCCCGCGCTTACTCCAGTTACTTTTGAGAAGAAAAGTATTGTTAAGTCTTTACTGCTATGACATATTTGCAGTATAAATTAATCCCATTTTCATACAGATTTATCCCGAAAGGCATCTTTGCAGGATGTTAAATGTCAGGAGAATCTACTTTGGACCAACAAAAACAGAGCATTCCACAGACAAAGTTCCTCACAGGAAACAGTAAGAAATGAACGGAGAATGAGAGGAGCTTCACCAGACAACCATGTTAACCTACACTTGATTGATTAGGGACATGGTTTAGGAGTGGTGGTGTTTTTATCAGGGTAGGTTAATGGTTGGACTTGATGATCTTAAAGGTCCCTTCCAACCTCACTGATTCTATGATTCTATGATTCTATGATTCTATGATCATATAAAGAGAGGAAATCTGTCACATGGGCAAGATTGATGTAGGGTCTTAAATTAAGGCGTAAATTCTTCAGTGCTTGACTTCTAGAAATTATAATTTTAAAAAAAGTCAGAAGTTCCTGTTGGTTTCTGGGTATAAATAGTGTGCTTGATCCAGTAGTCAAGTACACTTTTCCACAATAAAGTTATTCTAATATTTTACAAAAACAGCTCATGGCTACTAAACTTTTAGCGTTGAGTTAGAAAGTCTGCTTACAGCTTCCTTTTTGGGGGAGAAAGTTCACATTTTGAATCAAATTTTCTTTTAAAGAAATATGGGAGGATTAGAGCCCCTGCTTGAAAGAAAATCTTCAGAAATTCAAATTTTGTGAATGCACTGGTGTTCTGGCAGGACCAATTCTATAGAGGGACGTTTGGCCCATCTCTGCCTGAATATACCATTACCATGCTTAAGTAAAGTATTCATATACCATGAAATACATAGTTTAAGCAATGTATCAGGTTAAGACATCCTGTGATTTCCAACTTTAATAGTGACCGATGCACTAAGAAGGAAAGTAATGGACAGACAAAAGATTGGAAGAATGTTTGCTGGTAAGTCGATTTGGTTGATAGTGGCCTATGAATGCCTTCCTATGAGGAACCCTTCTGTCCATTTCCAGCATCCTACTGTGCTCCTCCTTAACTGTAAGCATCTATTGGCCTAATGTTCTTCTCCTACTGAAGCATGACATAGCACTGAAAGCATGTTGATGTAATATCCAGAGGCTGGAAAGAACAGAGGAAAGACTCTTCTAGATTGTTTCCGCATTTTGCTAGTACTGGAAGACACCAGAATGACATTGCCAAATATCTTGATCCAGTAGATCAAGATTTTTAGTTGCTTCTCTAACTCTGCACACCTACCTAACCATTCTGCAGAGGTGTGTATTTTTGCAAGGTAACTACTAGGTACTTCTGTCATCAAACCACATGGGATATTTAGTTCCCAGTATAGCAGTCTTTTTTCCAAATATTTAGTCTGCTGAACCACGGCTATGCTGTGCTTCTGCCTTCTTTTGTCTTTACCCCAGCAATGCTGAGCGGTCAGATACACACTAATGTCACTTGGGGATCTGGGGGTTATTCAGCCCTACAGAAAACCAGATTTTATGTTATCATCTGTCTTCAGGACATTCACAGAATTTCCTTATGTACCGGAAACAACTTTGCAGGACAAAAATTAGTATTGCTTCAGAGTTTCAGATGTTCTACTGCTGGCAAGATTTGGCTCTGCAAGTGAGTACTTTACATTGTGGGGTACAACTACTGAGCTGCCAACCTCGCTATGCTTAACATCTTAGAATGACAGCGTGTCCTACATTTTGTATGTACTACTAGTTGCATTTAGTATTGGAAGTAACAGATATTTTGGGTGGTTTCTACAATTTACTCCAGAAACATCTTTTCTATAGTACCAGATGCTGATGACATAAACGCTACAATGTGAGTTAGCCTCTAAACTCAGTTCTTTTAGGCTTTTTGATACTGCAGAAATAACATACAGGACAAATAACACCTTCTTGAAAAAAATCTTAACATACGGTGCTGCATTCTATGTGAAAAATAAAACCAGAAGAGAACAATGTTCTGAAACTCTAATTTAGAACTGAACCTAACTGAAAAGAAATTCTGGTGCAGTTCATGGCAATACTGCATAACAAATAATCAACTCATAAAATTTCTGAATGAATCAAATTTTATTCTTTAGTCTGTACTTGTCATTGAGTAGTCGTCTTTGTTATTTGTTCCTGTTCTCTACCAGGCAGCCCACTTCTTACACACAAATGTCTATTTATGGCTTTATATTACATTAAGCAAAGTGAAGCAATTATCTACCGTGTTATATGCCCCATCAAAATTAGTCTGACAGTTCATTTGGTTTGTTTTAGCTATATAACATTGCAGAAAAATAGGAAATCAGTAGAATTGTTAATACATATTTTGATTAAACGGGGGTAACGTGTTGTAATTCAATCCATAGATTTTGATTTAAAAAAAATAAATTCCACCTTTCTAAACTATGTGGCTTCATTTATGAAATGTTGGAGTATAACTCCTGTAATTAACGAAAACCAAAATGAAGTGTAATTCAGTTTTTAGATAAAATATTTGACTAAATTCAGTTTTAAAAGATAAAAGAAAAATTAATATGTTGATCTATCTTAAACATTGTCATCCTATTTATCTTACTAGACAATGTCATTCCAAATAATTGCAAGATTTTCAGACATCTGGCACTGTAGAAAAAATATCTCTGGAACTGCAGAAACCACCCAAAGGCACAAGATGTACTATTTTAGAATATTATAAAAGCAAATTACTCTATATTGTACCTGTTGAACTTTAGGAGAAATCAAGGGTGGTAGGTGTAATAGCAACAGAGTAATTTAGTGGTTGGAGTACACAATGAGAGATGTATCCTTGGCACAGTTAATAGGTGGGTATATTTATCTCAGATTTATCTCAGACACTCAATTTCTCTTTATACACGTATTTAAGTATGTCAATATTACCTTTTTAAAACCATTACAGATCATCCAGTGAAATACCAATAATATCAGAGGATTATACTACAATCATCACAAGATCACAGCAAATGATATATATTACTGAAAAAAACAGTAAGGGCCATGAATAACAATCATTAACACTAGCATCTTCAGAGTGAAAACTTGGCTAAGTATTTGAGCTGGAAAATTTCTGCTATGAACTTCTAGAGGTAAGTACAGCTGCTCTCGAGCCTCATAGGAGCATATTCAGAAGCACAGGGTGCCCTCAGTACTACAGGGAAGTATTGTTTTCTTCCTGATTCAGTGAAGGGATATCCCGCCTTAGACAACAAAACTTGTCCAGTTCCTTGGCTTTCTTGTTGGTCATTCAGGCTGTGGTTCCTAGCCCATGCCAGCAGACTGTGCCATTTTGATAATGTCTCTTGACAGCTTGTTATCTGTGACTTTACCTGTTCTCGCCAACTCACTCTGTATTCCCACTGTTTTCTTTTTATCAACTCTGGCTTCATCACCTCATACTGTGTTAGGCCATTCCAGCATGCTAGGCTCATAGCAAATGATAATCGCCTTTTTGTTGGATCATATTTATTAGTAGGAAAAACATCAGGGTGAGGCAAGTACTGGACCTGGCCCAAGAGAATGGGCAGGAATATACAACTGCTGGTGGCAGAGAAAGATGGAAATAAGATGCAGACTAACTTGGGCTATGTACAAAAAAGCGAAGCCTTCCAATGCCAGTCTTATAAGATCTTCATACCCTGATTAATACAAAATTGAAAGTGACTCCAAGAGCTATGCATCATTTACTACTGATTCCTTAAGTAATAAACTGTAGATTTTAATAAAAAGGTACAATACAAGGCTATAATAGTTAACAACTAACATATAAATTAAGCTATAATGCATGTCTTGTTTTAACGATTCCAGTGAACTTGATAAAAAATACATAGGTCCAGATTTAAAATAATCAGATTTTTTTGTCACCAAAAATAAATTGTAAGAACATGTATGAAAATGCACTACGCTTTGACCTTATACAAAGTAGGAGCATTCTGTAAATGTCCACACAGCCATGCTCACTGTACACCTTCAAATCCCTATCTAAAATCCTTCTTTGCCATGATAATAAAAACAACCACAACAAAACTTTCGTATGCACAACTGCTAGATGGCTGTTTTCCTGACCACTGTTTTCACACTGAACAGAGCTGGTTCATTCTATCCTTGTGTTTCCCCTGTCTGTCTGGTTTATTCCACCTGTTAACGGCAGAGTTGCACTCTAGATTGTGAGGTCTTTTGCGCAGGGAGTGTCCCTTTATAGCATGTTTGTGCTGTGGGGGACAAAGGTGTCCAGGGATCTAGAACAAGGGAGAGCACTTGACTTCACAGGACGTAGGGCCTAGATACAGCACTTTCCTCTTTCCCCCAGGCTTGAAACATTCTGCAAGGAGGAGTCAACTGTGACAAAGCTGAATCAGTGTGAAGAAGGATCTCTGGCCACTGATGTCATCAGGTTATTTGCTACCATTTTAATCGACCCAACTTGGTCTGTTCTGATCTATTGTTCCTTCCAGCCTTTTTCAGTTTTAACCATACCATTTTCTTATTATCATCTCTGCTCTGTCTTCTTCTTTCACTCATTCTTCTATATGGATTTCTCTTTATTTATGAAATATTACCTAAAAATACTTAAGTTCAATGTAAAGCCTTGCACCTTTGGCTTTACGGGCGACGTAGATCTCCACTGCAAAGAAGCTGGTACTTATTTATGGGGTACTAAAAAAGTGCAGTGAGAGAAGCAGAAAGAATTTTTATAGTCTCAGTGAAGCTAATTCTTGAATATTTGTATTGATCCTGTGTCTTGCTAGAAAAAAAAAATGGTGAAAAAATGGCAGAGCTACAGCAAAGAACCACAAGGCTGGAAAACACCATACAGTTTGAGCCTTCAGATAGTGCAATGTGTTTTAGCTATTTAGAAAGAAGACTGAAAAGTAACTCCACCACAGTACAGAAATAGCTTCATGGGAAGAAAATACTGTCTACCAAAAAGCTCTTTGGTCTTATGAAGAGGGATATCACTAGAACAAAATGCTCAGTACCAAAGTCAAATTCAAATGCAAATTAAAAAGTCAATGCAGATTAGGCATGCAATTTCAACAGTAAGAACATCTGGTCACTAGAAGAAATGCAAGCCAAACAGTGGCTTCAAATAAGGCATGGATGCCTTTGTGCAAGCTAAAATGCAGTCAGCCTTTGAGCTCTCGCTTTCTCAGTAAGAGGCACATTTTATTCAAACACGTTATCCTGCTTCAACACCAGAGTCGGTGGTCTGCTTGTCTCTTTGGCTTTGAAATCTATGAATCTCATGACATCCAGCAATTCAGTGGCCTCAGTTCTACCAATCTTTCCTGTGCATTCTTCTTTTTCCACAGTTATTGTGCAATGGCTGGCTGTTTAATATAGAAGATTCTTTTTAAGTACCGAGTTAAAATATCATTAACTCTTCTGAAGTCTTAATACCTGCTTCCAAATCCGTGGCAAAGTAGAAAGATTACCTACTTCATATTGCTTAGCAACTATAGAACTTATTAAGCCTTGTTAGTTTATGAAGTTTGCTGCTTGTTAAGGTTTTGGGGACCAGGATCATTAGCAAAATTAGGTTTATGTCAATGAATATAATAACTACAAAATTTATGGTACAATTTAAGAAAACTGAGACATATTACATGTTTTCAGGACATTTGGTACATCTCTCCCACAGCAAAAAAAAAAAAAAAAAAGCAGACTGCAACTGCATTAATGAAACATTGGCCAAGCACTGCTCCAGTACTGCTGTTTAATTGTTAGCAGACATCCAGGCACAAATGCTGAGGCGCTAGAGGACAGGCTCAGGATACTTTATTTGCTAATACAGACATAGCCATAGAATCTAAGGCTATACATACAAGAAAATTTCCTCCCCTAAGAACTGGATTAAAATATCTCTTTAATAAATCTATCCAGTCCTATCTTAAAGGCCATTGTAGAATCCTGAATGTGACACATAAATTGTTCCAGGGCATAATAATTACACTTGCCACTAGAACTTAATGTAAGTAGAGTTTGAATCTAACAACTTTTAGTCTCTGGAAATTGTATTATTCTCTGTTGGCAAAATTAAGAGCTACCAAGAGCTTCTACCCTTTCTTGTCATGAGTAGCTATCTATGTCAAATGACTAAATCCTCTCAACAGATTCTGTAACACATAAAGGACTAAACTTGAGCCTGTAAATTTCATGTTTCAGTGCACCATTTCTCATTCTAGAACACTCTGAAATCTTTCCAATACTTCATCTTCTTCTTGAAGTGTGAATATCAGCTTTGAACACAGCAATGTCACAATAGTTTATAACAAAACATGCACAGACACCTTCTACTTCTACTCGATAGTCCTCCTCTTATAAACATCGTATTATCCCATTTAACTGTAGCACTGCACTGAGAATTCCTGTTGAGGCAGTGATCTTCAATGACCTTATGTTCTTTCCCGAGTCGTCGTTTTGAAAGACAAGCTCTATCATGTAAGTGCAAAGTGTATACTCTGTTTCCTATTTTACTACTCTGCACCTAGCTATATTAAAACAAATTTATTTCACTACTATCTGGTGATTAAGGTAACTTCTGATTTGTCTTACTTTTTTCATACCTTACTAGACATTTTTATCTGCAAAAGTGTAACATTACTTGTATGATCAATCAAAACACTGACGAACATCAACCCAGGAAATGATTCCCTCTGAGAGATCTCTTTGCTTGTGGCCATTGCTATCTTCCCGCAAATGACGGCACTTTGACATGTGCTTGTAAGCCAGTCCTTAATACACCTAGTATATCTGATTAATTCCATATATTGCACACTTCAAAGTGTCATACATCCCCAAAACAAATTGCAGGATCCACGTATACTATGTCAACATGCAACATTAAATGGCCTGTTTGCAAAAGAAATGCTGTGTACATTTAACATTATTTTAACAGTCTTAAATTAATTGGGAGAGTTTACCTTTTCCACTTATTCCATTTTTTATTTGTCAGAGTCATCTCTCCATGGGATTACAATAATTAGTACTATTCTGGATATGCCAGCTGTAAATCCGTAGTTAAAGGTTCACTGAAAATGTGGCTAAAATTAATTCAGTTGATTTTTAAATAGGTAAAAAAATAATTAAATATATTCTTCCCTAACTCAAACAAATTATTATTAGACTGAATATTTGTGAATGTTTTCCCTGATTCAAATGGAAGATTTGAAGTTAGAAGATTTTTTAAATGACTGGTTAAAATAACACCAAACAAAACAGTGGCATAATATGTTACTTTGTTTTTCTCTAGTTTTAAGTACTTAAAACTTCATAAATGCATTACTTACAATATGTCTAAACATTGATTAAAGTCTCCCAAATAGGCTGTGTGTTTAATTAACAACATAAAGTATTTCTATACCTTTTATCCAAATTTTTTCTACTTATCTTAAAACTTGTGAGAGAACAAAGGTTTACAGAAATGTCTTGCATTTACAGCCAAATCCATGCTATACCCTTACTCCCACTAGTATCACATATTCCAGCCCCCTTTGCTCCTTGTCAGATGTTTCACTTGCCCTCAGTCTGGTCCCCGATGCTCTTAAGTGCTATATGATAGCAAGTATGTATATAGAGATACATATACACACATGCATGCTAATAAACATCCATGCATATATATGCATGCAATCACAATAAAGACTTGTATAAATTTGGATTGCTTAATTGAACTTACATGTGCAAGTCTGTTAAAAGTTAATGTTTGCTAAATTGGTGAATGAGTCATAGCTCATGATGCTCTGGGTTTTTAATGTTTGTATTTAGAAATTGGTATCAGCCACCTTAACCACATATGAGCACATCTTCTGTAGTTGTAGCTATCATAAAGAAAACTAGAATGCAAATTTGGTTATTGATTTCATCTTTTGCTTAATCACGGAATCACGGAATTTTCAGAGTTGGAAGGGACCTCTAGAGATCATCTAGTCCAACTCCCCTGCTAAAGCAGGATGGCCTAGAGCACATTACTCAGGACTGCGATGTTTGTAGTTAATTTCAAAGGATGGAGAGAAGATCCTATTTCCTAGTGGCTGAAGTTCAACAAGAATAAAACATTGTTATAACAAACTTTTCACAATGAAACTTCTGGTAAAGTCTCACCTCTTTCATTATGTTCTAATACAGCCAAAGCAATGTTACAGAGAATTAAGCTCCCATAATATTGAAGAATTATCAGAGTACATGGGATTTGTTATATTTTAATTTAAATGAAGACATCATCATCTATTTGGTGCTGATTTAAGAATACACACTTGAAATATTTCATAGCTAAATCAATAATGAACAGCATGTGATTCCGTGCACTTCTCTTCTGAGTGATTCAGCTGTAAACTGTGTGGAATGGAAATTAAGAGAATGTGTTGTGACATACTGTGTTCTTTGATGGAATGATGTTTTTATTTGATATTGCAGCATTCTTTTCGGTGCAAGATTTTGATGAATTTTCTTGAGTGGCCAGGGAGCCCTGAAGGTATATCAGCTAACACTAAGTTTTTAAACCAGTAATTCAGCAGGTAGAACTGGTTTATCAGCTCTGGGAGCCAAATCAAAACATCTCAGTTTCTCAACTAGATTTTTTTTTCTTAATAGTAGTATAATTATTGTGTTTGTAACTTCTTTTACCACTGAACCAAACTCAGCAAAAAGCAAGCTATTTAAACAAGCTGCAAAATATATTCATAAGCCTTTATAATATGCCATCATTTTAACATATATGTACTCTTTCATTGCATGTCATGTTAAAGAGTGTTAGAAAGTTCCTTATAGAAGATAGTAAATCCATTCTCTCATGCCATGTTCACATGAAAATGTGAAACGTTTTTGCCGTACACCACCCAGACATTCCTGTTGTTTTAATAAGAAAGAAGAAAATAAAGAAATAAAGACAATTAAATAATTGCAGAAGGCCAGATCCTAACAATAGCAAATGTCAACCGTCTGCATCACAAACAAGATTTGGCACAGAGACATGTAGAGAGAAAACTGAGTGTCAATACTCAGGAGTTTGTATTGGGTGTTTAAAAGAAAAATAAATAAGCAAGTATAATTTAAAATGAGACCAGACAAGCCAATTTTTCAAGGAAATAAAAGGAACTACTCTCAAAAACTGCAAAAGAAAATGAGTTTTTTTAATTACTTTTCATATGCTGTCAAGTACAGGTTCCCATAGCACCCCATTTATCCGTTCGTTATATGGTACTGAAAGTGTACCAAAGTGGTATCTGCAAAAAATCTGTGCAGTAAGGTAAGCCTGAAGAGGACATGTTCAGAATGTTGCAAATGAGATGACTAATATGCATGAAACCATTGGACTCAATATCCTGAGGCATGAGCAAACTGTCACCACTGACTGGTGACTCAGAAGTGCAAATGCTTCCTTCAATCTAAAAAACATTAATGTGGGAGAAAGACAGATGTTGCTAAAGAATACAGGACTTACTCTATAAGGCTGAAGATTAATTTCTCTTCCTGATCCTAATCAGCAGTACAGGGGGGAAAAAAAAGGGCAGCATAAATGCTTCTGATTAAGTCTATTTCTGTTTGTTACTCCTATAGTATATTATTCGTATTGCTGTAAACAATCCTCTCCATGCTGTTACAGAGCTCAAGCAGAACCAACCTGTTATCCACTAGCCTTCTAGATACGGACAGTATTTACCTAGAGACTGAAGCGATGAAAGTCTTTTATCACTATAAACTACTTAAACGTAACTTGTATATTTTTTGCACCTAGCCTACATTACTTTAAATTGTCTAATCTGTTGCCCGTCATCAGTTAAATTTATTTTCTCCAACAGGAACAAAGCGTGTCTGATCTTCAGGGACCATTATTATAACTGCTAAATAACGTAGCACAATGTAATTGTGTAAGGTTATTTCAGATCAAGATACGCTTTGGCCAATATTTCTCTTGCTTTGATATACAATGCACATTTTCAATTTTTGCCACATTTACTAAGCTTACTGTTTATTTGCGTCCTTGTTCAAAGAAAACTGCTGACCGAGATCTACCAGGAGTTTATCTTATGACTGATTTTATCTTCTTCTTGCCTTTTTCACAATTAGTACTGCATATTTTAAGATTAAGTCTGTCTGGAATATGCGCTATTCTATTGAACAATCTGCAAGCAACAGAGAGCAGCAGCATAGCAATGTCACCACCGGGAATGTAGTCGGCTGGTAATTTTGCTCATAGCGGGCCACAGAGGGATGCAGAAAGAAACATATGACTTCTTTTCTTGAAATGAGCTACGTATAAAGATCTAAAAGGTAGATTTTAAGGCTATTGCCGAGGGGCAGATTGGCTACATGCAAGAACTGTTTACACAGGAACTGTGTTGCAAAACTGTATGTACAAGAGTGTTTCTTGGGAATAAGAAACATTTAATAGTCATTCTAATGACCAGTCTTTATGAAATACAGTGATTGGGAAACCTTCCCTGAAACTTCAAGCCAGATGTAACTTAGCAAATCACTGTAGAAAAAAAAATACATTTTCAAAAATTTCAGAATATATTAGAGTCTGAAGTGAACCTGCAGTCTGAATATCAGAAAATATCCTTTTCTCCAATGTTATCAGCTACTTTAATAAAAGAGATATTTCTCTACAAACAATGCCTATCATAATTTCTTACAATTTCACCCAACTCTAATTAAAAAAAAGTCATTTTGACAGCTCATTCCACCAGATGGAACTGTTCATAATACATTTTAAAATGTTCCTGTTCAGACATTAGCACATATATTATACACAGTATGCACAGTATGTATATGCTGAGAGTCCATTACTGAGACAAAATAACAGAGCTACTAAGTACTCTGAACTTTTTCTAGACATATTTAACTAAACAAAATGAGGTAAGACCAAGTTTAGTTATAAATTCAATTACAGTAGAAATTTGCAATAATCAATGTATCCTGGCATTTTGTGTTTTGGTTTGTTTTTTGTTTGGTTTTTTGTTTTGTTTGTTTGTTTGTTTGTTTTTCTCAATAGACTGAATACTTCTTAGAGTCCAAGATTCTGCTTCTTAAATGTTTCAAAGTTGAATGTCCTTTAAGGAGGCATTGGCATTGATCATAATTAGCATTGATAATTGGCATTTTGGAAATAATGATAAGTAATTAAATAGTATTTCTTAATAATCAAAGGGCATGCAATTTTCCTGTGATACACAGTAGCTTTCTGACCCTTTCCTATTGTTTTATGGAAAATCTTGCATCATTACTGTGAAATTATGCAGCATACTTTACACAAGTAAAGTATTAAGATTAAAAAACTAATAATGCTTAACAAAGATTAAGTGAAAAATAATATCTAACTAAATAATATGAAAAATAATATCTAACTAAATAATAAAGGAAAATTATTGCACAATAAACAGGGTAGGTGTGAAAAGAATCCCCAGCATGTAAGGGGATAGTCCCCCCAGCTCATGCTGGGACTCTACACGTACGATGACAAAAATAAATTCTTTTAAGAGACTCATCCTCTGTCCTCTGCAGCTCTACACAATGCTGACGATGGATCTTTCTGAGTGAGGGAGCTTCAAACTACTGCGTAACGGGCCTTTTCTTACAAGTGTCTCTGCTTGGACAAAATAGAGACTCAAGACTGTTTTGATCTGCAATTTTTTGTGTGTTGTGTGTTGTGAAACCATTTCCTAACTGTTAACAAGTTAAGGAAAAAAATGTAGACATCAAATTATTGTAATATCATTGGTAATAATTGCACGTAACAAGTCTCAAATACACACTAGCCTTGTTTGAGGGACTGATTTGAAAGATGCAATTTACACAACATGTGCAGACTGAAACAATATATTCTTTGATTCTACAGATCACTCGTGGAGATCTGGTATACAATGATTATCAGTTATGTGCAATGAGAAGCTAAGACTTCTTACATTTACCAAATGTTTTATGTACACTCCCTGGGAAAGGATGGTATTTTTCTGAACATTTTCCTAATATTTTTAAAACTAAACATTTAAAAATGCATAGCAAACTATCTCTTTTTAGGAACAGTAGTATTTTACTTAAGTGCTGTTAATATTTAGTATTCAGAATTTATCTCTTAAAAATCTATTCACTGCTGTACAGAAACACAGCTTTGTAGTAACATTTTATTTGTATAAAGCTGTGAATGACAGCACGATGAACAAGCTCCGTCTCCCAAAGATAAAACAAAGCTCAAGAAGTGGATGAAAGTGAACCAAGTATCGATGGCTGGCTGCTTTTGTAGATCATTCCGTTTAGGTGTTTATTGCTATAAGCTGACTGTGTAACTGGAAAAGGAGTATTCCATACTGACATGCATTGTAAATGTATCCCCAACCAGCACAGATGGCATAAAATGCTTAGTGTTGTTTTCAGATGACATGTCATGCTGTGGGAAGATACGGCCGGAATAAATACATTTTATTTTGCCTTCTGACATTTTTCCATAGGATTTAATTATTCAGACAGTAGTATAAAAGAGAGCTTCAGTATGAGTGGGATCTATTATATACTCGTAAGTGAATTCAATATTTTGTCAAATATGTTTTAGAAAAAATATTTGCATGACATATACATAATATAACATTTGGTTGCACTTAGTTTAGCTTATGTATTTTACCCAAAGGAACAGGTGTTTATGAGCTTACTTTCCCCTTCATCTACGTATTCTGAATAGTTTACATAATAAGCACTTATTCAGATACCAATGTATAAATTTACAAAATAATTCTTTCATTGCCAGAGAAATAAAACCCTATTTTCACTATGTCTTTTGACGATAAAAGAAAGAAACTAACAATAGTTACATGCAAAAGTGGAAAGAAAAAAGGACAGATTCTGTGTCAGCTCTGTGCAGATGCAGAGGAATCAAGTACAATAACCTTTTACATGCATTAGTCAAGAAATGGCACTGCACAGATACTTTTTTTTCCTACTGCAGAACAAAGAGCCTGAGTTCATGCATCACTGAATGTGAGGCAGCAGCTTCCCATCAGGGACTGGCTCTTGGGGAGCCCACGGGCAAAACAATGCAAACTGTAATTAGAATACTTTTCTCTCCCGTTCTGGGAATAAACAATCTTTTCATTGTTCTTGTTTACACAAATAACAAAATGCTCAGCTGCGTTGTAGTAACTATAGATGATACAGTAGCAGTGTTGTTATAAATAATATATATGGCAATGTAATTTAGGTTTTCTAATAAATATAGAAATTCTTTAAGCATTTGCAACCTCTTGAGCTGCTCAGGCACATGTTTTCTGCATAGTAGATGACTCAAATTCTGTAATGTCTTTTCTGTTTAAATATTTTCAATCAAATGATATTAAGTATGATCACTTTGAAAACTATTTAAATTCTTATATTAATTTTTTCAAAGCTTTTGAACTACACATTAGCTAATATACTGAGGGAGCAGTATAAAAAAATAATAAATTTGCTTGTCTGACCTCAAGTAATAGCTACAGAATTTCTCTAATTTATTTTGGTCCAATAAAAAAAATAGCAGTAGCGTTTTTATTCCCTGCAATTATAATTACTTTATAGTTATGAAAGTCTTCACATTTTAAGCTAGACCTCCGCAGTTCTTTTTCTTCCTTACCAGCCCTATCTACATCTAAATTCATTATTTACTTTAATAAACAAAACATATGGGAAAATTTAGTATCTAATATCATTGCACAACCTGTTTATAAATGGATGTTATATTTCAGAAGTGAAAAACAAAGCTATTAATATAGTATTAGTACTCTTGATTATGCCTCTAACATATGGTAGAGACCAGACCTTCAATAGCTGGGGATGGGTTAGGAGATTTAATACACTTTGTCTGAGTTTTATGACTACCTTTAGATCATTGTGTTTGGAATGCATGCTATCAAAATATTAACATGTACCAGTATGATGACTGACACCATCTAATGTTAGATGACTAACAAAAAACTAATGGCAATTACACGACATGGTTAGACTGGTGTTAAAGAAATATGAGTTTACTTCTTGGACTTTGTATGGGTAAGAAAAGTACCCCTTCTATTGAACAAGCAAAGGAAGCCAATAAAGAGTGTGCTTTTAAATTCTATACCACATAGAACTTGTAGATGTCATGAGGTTAAACTGGGATTACAGAATTTCACAAAAATACTTCGACTTTCTAGCCAAAGTTGCTAGCCTTTGGGGATCTAAGATCAGGTGTCTAAGCCTACATTACAGTAACTGAAAATGGAACTTGATTATCAGAGATTGGAAGCAATTCCTGGAGAAATGAGGCCAGTGGTTTATTTTCCAACGTCCTCTTCAGTCAACCCAGGGCTTGGAGACAAACCATATGCGTATATGGGAGAAATGGCATTCTAGTACGTAATGCTGAAATTCATACGGAAGCTCAGACAAGTTACTGTGACCATATGCAAGGACATTTATCTGCCTCCTGAAACAGCCCATAAGAAATTGAGTGTAAATTTGGCTTCAAGCCTCCCTGATACACAACTCAGAATCTCAATCTTGTATGACCAGTATGAGTAACATAGTTTTTAACCTGTAATTTTTTAACTTCACAGCAAAAAGAAAGCAGATTATTTTTATGTTCATAGCCATGTATATTATAATACATACATGAGTAAGGTTAGACAATGTTGCAAAAAACCCAAAATTTAGATTACATAAGACTTAACATTGCCTTAAAGCTGCAGGAAAAATGGGTGTTTCGACACCCATTCAGGACAAAAAAATTAAAAATCACTTTCCCTTTTACCTTTTATCTCTCTGAAAAACACATGTAGATCTTCTTAAAAAGATGTTATTGCAGTAAAAATTGGGAAAATTATTGTCTCCGTCTTAGACATTTTAAACTATAGGAAACAAATGGAACTAAGGCATAGACCTTCAACTTCTGCAATTGGAAAAGGATGGTGGCTGTTTCTCCTGTACCTAGAAAAAGGGTAGACAATAACCCAGCACACTGAAACATTCAGGTTTTCTTCACAAATTGTCAGGACTTATATCTGCATTTCCTACTTTCCACTGAAACTGCTCTGATCATCATATTACGCATTAGCCTGTGTTTTATGCATTAGTCTGTGTTTTCTCAGCCACTCCTGTTAAATCTGTTCTGGGTTGCGTCGGCTACTTAAATCCTTGCTGACACAGATAAAATGTAGCATATTAATCTCTAAATGAAAACCATAAGATATTGAAACTCAAGTCCTTGCACTAAGAAATATGCTGTAATTAGTGGAATAACAACTAGAGAAAAAAACCTGAAAAAACATTGTCAGAAGATACACAGCATACTACATACAGTTCACATCTGCTTTCTATGTGCAGGGAGAAATTTGAATCCACACCTGCCAGGTTTTGGTGGGTGCTTTAACAAGCAGACTTTCAGGCTAAGAAGGATCAGCTCACTGTTAATTTTATAATTAAGTCGCTTATTTATGAATTCTTTTCTATTTTTCTACTCAAACTAGTTAGCGAACTAAAGTTTGCAAATAGTTTACAATTGACAAAAGCACTGACTTTTAAAAATGTTCCCAGTACATCAACCACTTTGCTTCATAGGATTAACAACATTTAATATGATACGTATTTTCTTCTACCATCTTTTATGCTCCAGGCTCAATTCCATTCTCCCTGAAGTCAATGGAAGTCACTGATTTCAGTAGATATTGATTTCTTCTTGTATTAAAAAATTACAGCAATGGGTACATAATAATCTGCTTACGTTATATCATTTCAAGCAGAATTTAGAACCTAGATCAAGTAAACCTCATGGGTTGGCTAGTGTTATTTATTCACCTTACTTTTTGTTCATTACAAAGCACCTCAGGTACTTTGAAAATCAGCATGAAACCTACATAAACCTCAAAAGATTTTTATATTGTCTTTAATCCCAGATGAGGAAAGGCTGACGATTTCACTTTAGGTATTTACTGAGAATTGTTTCCATTCAATACTCAGACTGCAACTCAGGAGGCAAGACTGTGCGGAAATTAAAACTAAAAATAACAATGATAGTTTTTTATTTTTCATCATTTATTGTAAATAATTTACTAATAACTGAATTGGTATTACTAATGTTATTCTAGTTATAAAAATCATTATAAAGCAGTTGAATTTAATAGCTAAGAATGAAACCCACTATCTTTTCCTAACTAATGTAATTCATAATTCTAGCATACTTTGAACTGATGGACTCAGTCTCAAAGAAGCCCCAAAGAATTTCAAAAGTTTAGATATACAGTGTAGTCCTTGGAATACAAAAACTGGACAGTAAGATGTAGCGGCCAGATAGACAACAGCTTCATAGGCTTATGCTCCAACACAGATGGAAAGGCTTTGCCTACAATATCAAATCAAGATTTATTTCTTATTCAAGTTCATGGAATCTTCAATTTTCATTTGGAGTAAGTACAACTCCACTCTTTAATGTTTTGTCCAAGTACAGAGCAAACTGCATGCAGTTTAACTTCTTTTTCTTGGAAGAAGTGCAGAGTCGATCATTTCATTATTGAACCTGCGGTTCTCTGCAGTCTGGCAAAAAGGATTCTTCTTTCTTTTCAAATGATTATTGATTTGAAGAATAGTTGACATTACACTCTGATAAGATGAATTATATCCTCTAATAGCACATGTAGACCTTCAGTTAGGAAAAGCAGAACTACCAATTGTACACGTAGTCCTGTGATGCTGTTGCGATGACTAACTCGGCCACTTTAGTTAATTAAAAGGCAATACAAATTGTTCATTTATGGGCTGATCCAATTCTCATTAAAGTTAAAGTCAATGAGAATCCTTCCTTATTGAGAACTGGGTCAGACTGACATTTGTTCTCCTGTTCCTGAGTTTGGAAGGATATTATGATCTAAGTTTAAAAAAATATTAAAGCTGTAAGAGGTGGGCAGCAAAGCTATGAGAACATTGATAGAAGAAATCTAGAAAATCGAGCACTAAAGAGTTACGCAGTGTAAGGTAGCTGTTTTCTCTGGTAGTTCATCTCTGGAGTAGCCCCATTCCTTCTCTCTCTATTGACCCTCACTTGCACCTCTAAAGGAAGTCCACAAAGTCCACTCCTGTTGCAGTTACAACCAGCCACCGTGGAAAAGAAGAATTCTCTGGACTGCAGTGCCACCCAGAGCAGGCACCAAGTGCAGGAATGGAAAAGGGGCAAGAAATTAATCTACTGGTAACAGAAAGGTGTGTTTTAAAGAATACACTGCATTCTTCGTACAGATGTAGGCTCTCAAGGTTTTTTGTGCAGTTAATTTTCTGGTTTGTGGAATCCAGTAGGGCTCAGTTAAGGTTAAAAGAACTTTAATTAGTGGAGAAGAAGAAATGGTCCAGTTATCCCAAAGAAAAACTGAGCCAATTTTCTTTGATAATCCATAATGTAAATGAAAAAATCCTTTTGCAATAAAAACGTAGTGATTCCACAATTTCAAACTAGGTGTTGTTCCCAACTTACAAATGGAAGTTATTTGGATTTAAGCAATATAAAATAATTGGACTTTCCTTTTTTAAGGATGTACTTTCTGATTACCTATTCCGCAAGTTGTCACCCTGATAAGGTATAACAGTGCACAAGTCAATTGTTTTGAAATTAATCATTGATAAATTTATTACAATAACATCTGTAATTGAAATTAAATTATATTGTTTTGTTGGAGAGGTCTATAATATCATACCTATGCATTACATTAAATAAAAAGTTTATAAATTACCAGTAAGTTATCAGGTCACTTGCATCCAGAAGCCATTTAAAAATAATTTTACACAATTTATGCTTTAGTAATTCTCAGATTGAGTTGTACAAAAAAGCAGGGGGGGGGGGGAGAAGTTCTGCTGTATATCTATATATTGTATATAAAAATCTATATACTATCTACAAAACAGTGATATTTCTGACAATATACGATACGCTTATGTTGTTTTCTATTTTATTCTTGTTTGTATAAGCACATTTACTGTTATATAGCATTGATCGCAAAGAGATACTTTGCACCTTATAGAATGGCAAAAGTTTATTCACTTGCTTGTCTAAACTTTAAGACTGATGGACTTCTGTACCTGATTCATGCAAACTAGGAGTTCTAATTTCCACTACACTCATCCAGCTGTGTCCACATACCCCATTGTTTCACTTCTGACTATTTTTCGACCTGTTTTTCTGGCTGATTAGTTTTGCTTTGGAGAAATTTTAGGTATTACAAGTAATAACAAATCAAGACAATTAGTTTGAATCAGTCTTAATTTGGGGGGACAATAAAAAACCAGGCACAACAACAAAAAAAAAACTCCAAAACCAAACCCAACTTCCAGTTATAAAAATGGTTAAAGCATCGAACCAGCTTCCATCCTGCATGCAATTCAATGTCCTCCCACTGACATAATTATATGTTCATGACAATTAAAAAATAGATCATCTTACTTCTTTCAACATTTATTTCTCAAGATATATTTAAATCCTGAAAATAAATTATAATCCTGAAAGCATCTACGTTGACTTTTTTTACATTTCGGTAACATACAAAGGATAAATAGTACTTCTTTAAATTTAATTGAAAGAATTAGCTCTTCTAGCATGGAAGTTGGTCAAATTTCTGTCCTAAGGAGAAATCAAGAGAGAGCTTACTTGAAAACTGAAAAGTGGTTTTTTATAAGCATTAATCTAGTGTCAACGTTATGGCTGCAAATACAGTCAGTGGTCAGAAGATGATCAAATCTATAATGTGAAAATTCTTGATAAAAGTTCATATCAATTTTCACATTAATGGATTGCTTCAAAAAGAATAGCAGAAAAAAGCATTTCTGGGGACTATCAAGTTATTTTTCTTAATGAAATAGGCCTATATCAATGAAGATACTAAACTTAAAACCTGGTATTGCTCCATAGTTATGTGATATTTCTAGCTTATGCTAAAAGAATTTCATTACAGTAGACCAAATTGAAGAGAGAGAAAACAATTGTAGTAAAAAAGCTGTAATAAACAAAACAGAAAATGATTTATAAAATCATTGGTCAAGGTACATCGGGGCTTATTTAGAAATTTAGACTTATAACTGGGCTGAAATTTCAAATGCATTTTGCTGAAAACTGTTATATGAAATTAATTTGGTTGGTCAAAGCACCAAGAATCTGTTTTGCCACTGACTGTGTAGTCCTGACCAATTCATGCGTTAATCATAGAATCATAGAATCATAGAATTAGTGAGGTTGGAAGGAACCTTTAAGATCATCAAGTCCAACCGTTAACCTACCCTGATAAAAACACCACCACTTCTAAACCATGTCCCTAAGCATCTACCCTTTTCTTAAATACCTCCAGGGATGGTGAATCCACCACCTCTCTGGGCAGCCTATTCCAATGTTTAATAACCCTTTCAGTGAAAAAATGCTTCCTAATATCCAATCTAAACCTGCCCTGACATAACTTGAACCCATTTCCTCTTGTCCTATCACTTGTCACCAGGGAGAAGAGGTCAGCTCCCATCTCTCTAAAACCTCCTTTCAGGTAGTTGTGGAGGGTGATAAGGTCTCCCCTCAGCCTCCTCTTCTCCAGGCTAAACAACCCCAGATCCCTCAGTCGTTCCTCATAAGGTTTGTCCTCCAGACCCTTCACCAGCTTTGTTAATGGCATACTTCATTTTGGTTAAGCTGAGCCTGGTGGGTAGGCTGCCCGCCCTTAGTTGCCCATTATACTCATTATATAGTCATCACTCACTGAAAGTCATTCCCCCCATCAAGTCTACCAGTATGACCTTACCTGGAATCACTTCCTAACCAAGTGTTATTAGAATGAGCCAGGTTAAAGACTTTTAAACTCTGAGTTATTTGACAGCCTCGGGGCAAGGAACAATGAGACATGCAACTATACCGGCTTTTAAGCAGATGGGGAGAAGGTTCCTCATTTGCCTTCTGTAGCACCATCTTGATCAAATTTGGCTGCAACCATAAAACAAGCCTACCTCTACTGTACTTTCCTCATTTATAAATTGCAGGAACTTTTGTACACCCACAGAGAAGAAAAAACTGTTGCATTTCAAGGTCAGTAAAATCTACAGGCTTAAGTACCACTGTCAACTTCTCTCCATACTGATATTTTGCATATTAAATAACGTGTGTATATATATACAGAGTTTATTAAAGAAATATTTAAAATGTTTTTTCTTCAAATTACCATGAATTTATTAAAATAGATTCCTAACTGCACTTACGTGCAGTTTATTTTCACTTAAGTGCATATAGGATAGTCTTAAATGGAGACTTAAATGGATAGTCTTAAATTGATAGCCTTAAGTGGAGTCTATCAATTTAAGAATAGCCTCTTTCTTAAATTCAGATAAGATTTCAACCTTAATTTTTGTTAAAAACAAAAACGTTGCAAATGGACCACCAACTCCAATCTGCATAATTAACAACTTCCACGAGGTACACTTCCATGAAGTACATGGCTGTAGATATCCTGTTGCCTGTCTGATTCAAATCTTTCCTTTGCATTCTAATCAGATAGGAACAGGGTCCAATTCCCAATTTGAAAAATAAACACATTAAAGAAAATTAGTTTAGGCATCATTACAGTGTACATACATGAGTGTCTACGTTTTTTTTAATGGATACTTTCTAAACGGCATTTAAGTACAAACCATAATTTCTCTGTGTGGCTAATTTGACCACTCATATTGCAAACTGTTTTCATTTTCCTTTATTGTCCTCTAATGAGCTCATCAAGAGTATATAATTAGTGCAGTAAACTGCATAACACAGGCTCTGCCCTAAAGCAGCCAAGCAGAGTTCTTGACTAGCCCCCTCTCCCACTGGAACTTGGTACTGTTAATGGACCATGATCAGTAGGAAGTATATCAAGGGTTATGCTCTTTTTTAAATAGCTTGTGATCTCTGGCTTGAAGCAACAGTTCTGGGGCTATCACCATCTGTACTGACACACACATGAAAGTTGTTCTCTCTCTTTCTAATGAACCTACCAAGGTCAATTAATAATGGCTTTGGATGCCTGAAAGATGCTGAAAGACTGAGCAACTGGATTCTGTGGCAATTTCTTTTTATGTATAAAACTTTTATTATTCTCCGCAGTGAGTGGGTAATCCTAGAATTCTCTGCTAAAATCCAAAACTATTGGTAGATAGAAGATCTATACAACTTGTTCAAGAAAGAAAATATTACAGACACATAAGAAATACACACATACAGATATAAATATTGTGTAACAGTATTTGAAAGGTATCATTTTTCCTTTCCAAAATGCAGTATATCATAAAAAAACAGCACTTTGAAAAAACAGTCACCTTCATTTCATGACTAAGGACCTGGTTTTGATGCACAGCATATGCTACACTGCTGTCAATAATCCGTAAAACAAAGAGATTCTCATGTAATATTTATGTTATCATATAGAAATTTATTCTAATTTTTAGGATCTGCTTCTTGCAGGAGGTGGCTATATGAACACAAGGAATTACAGATTTCATCCCAGTGTTTTTGACACCACCAGCCCCCAAAACAGGTGGAAAACTATCCATAGCCCAGAAACAATACTGTAGTACCACCTTTTCTACTCCCCAGCTGGCATCAACATGCTCTTTTCAGAGGAGATATGGCACAGACTCCAAATAAGCAAATTCTACAATACTTGTAGAACTACAATACTCTGACAAGCTAAAAGTAAGACATTTCTTCCAGAGGAGTAGCATAGCATCTGTGCATGTGCATTAATATATGTGTGTGTATCTGTGTGTGTAAGTATGTATACACACACATACTTGTAAATACAAATGATCTCCACAAAAACAGTTTTAGATCTTTTCCTAGTGTCAGCCAATCTCAATGAGTAGGACAGTGCTTAAACACTGTGCACATGAGTAACTGACAGAAATGTAGGGAGCAACAAAAGCTAGTAAAAAATGCCTTGGAAAACAAGAGGAAAATATAATCTCAGTTACTGTAAAATCTGATATCACCATTCCTCTCTAATCACTTTTTATTTATTAGACCTTGCATAGCAAAATAGCATATTGAGGAGCTTCTCTGGTAATTAGTTTATCAGGGCTCTAATCTTCATCTGCAATTAATCAGGTAAAAATGTATCACCAGTTTAATTTTAATCCCTGCTGTTCATCTACAGAGTAAAGTACAGAATATGTAACGTGGTGGAAACAGTTTGCCATTTGAGTAAACACTTAAAATCTCAACTAAATGTTAAAAAAACTGTGCACAAAAAATATTCTTTACTTAAGGATAAAGTACTGTTATGATTCACTTTCCTGTGCTGCTGCAGCAAATATTTAAGTGTTACACACCACAATTAAAAGTGTTGGAAAAAGGAAAATTATCAATAGTTTAAGAATACAGAAATGTAAATAATCTTCTTAGGATTTGCTTACATGTGTTTAGATATTTCTGTAGATAAATACATAAATAAATAAATAAAAGCCTACACATTATAAAGATTCTTAAACATACATTTTTGCCCAACATAAATAACAATTTACTATTTTTATTTTGATATGCTACATAAATATTTGCAAACAAAATGGCAAATATATAAAGCAAAATCAACAAGTACTAAGGACGTATAAATAAGAAGCTAAGTTTATTACACAACAGTAGGGGATTGTCTGTCACATTCTTTCCCAGATGACATTGCAAGCAGAACTAGATTTTAAACAAAGACTCAAAGAGTCATGAACTAAAAAGAAAAAAAATCCTCTAAACCTAATGTATTATTCTACTGTGAAACAAAGCTGCTGTTTAAACTGAACCAAAGACGCCCTTCAACTAAAATTTTTCAGTAAGTGAAATTCCATAATGTTTACAAAACTACAATGTTTATAGAAACAGTATAAAAAGTAATAATTTTTTGAGTTTTAATGAAGATTTATAAAATGTCCCTTTTTTATGTATTCTCATATCTAAAGCAGGAAATCTGGATTTTATAATGTTTTCCTCTTGGAAAGAAGGAGAAAAAGTCTGCACTTAACTACAACTTCAGGATATAGCTGCAAGTTCTCAGGAGTGAAAAAGCATAAATACTGATGAAAAAAAAATGGAAGTGTAGAAAACATCTAAGTTAAACTAAATTAATACTCTTCCAGGTCACACATACAATTTTGGCAAAAAAAATATGTTTCTCATTGTGCTTCTAGATGTAGGCTAGACCTACGTTAGATCTAACCAGACAAAAAATGAAATGTCATTCTTCATTGCAATCAATCTCTGTTCTATTCTTGAAAGCAGAGTAATTTATGAGGAAAAAGTTTTAAAAAATCTGAAAACAGGTGGACATGAAATGAGACTGTTACTTTTGAAACAGAAGACTCTACTACTGAAAATAGTTTTTTATTTCCTGCACTGCAACTTAAGGTCATTATTTGTCTAATATAACAGTTCCTTCAAAAATATTTTCCCTCCAATAATGCTGCTGTTTATGTCATTTTTTAAACTAAAATAAATTCCATACTGAGCATGGTCTTGAAATAAAATTAACACCTCTCAGAAGACTAAGTTATGTTTAACAATAAATATTGTGCTATGGATCAATATGGATCATTGTAATTTTCCTGTAATTTATAGTCTTTACTATTTGGAATTTGTACACTTCATATATGAAGTCTGAGACTCGATTTTCACAATGTCATTTCATCACATGTATACTCACATAACTGCTAAACACTGCATCTCAATCCCAGATATCTGATAGATTTTAAGAGCGTTCCCAGTTTCTGCCTATGCTTGAGACTTTCCCAACCCACAGTGGGAACTCACAAATTTGTGGAAGAGAGGTAAGGTACTGGAACAGGTTGCCCAGAGAGGTTGTTGAGGCCCCATCCCTGGAGGTGTTCAAGGCCAGGCTGGATGGGGCTTTGAGCAACCTGGCCTAGTGAGAGGTGTCCCTGCCTACGGCAGGGGGGGTGGAACTCGATGATCTTCAAGGTCCTTTCCAACCCAAACCATTCTGTGATTCTATGATTCTATGAGATTACTTCCAAAGGAACTCTTATCTTGAAAGAAGAATGAAGTAATCTAGTGGTAAATTATATAAAAATTCCTGAGACCAGAGAGTTACCTAGAGGCAGAGCTGAAACTATTGAAGGATTTGCCTGCCATTTTGGTACAGTCTCTTCCTGGCCTGGTCAGGGACAGATGTTAGATGGAAGTCTAATTAAGAGGAATTAAAAGAATATTGTGTGTTCACAACCACTTTCCAATATGGAGATAATGTTATGTAAAAGGAAATACAATATATAATTAATATATACATAACATAATTATAAACATAATATATGATTAGTATATGCATAACTAATATAATTAGTGTCCAGATAAATGGATTTATGGCATGGTGACTGTCACTGCATCTGATAATGTGGGGTTCTGCATTTAAACACTTTGGTTTCAGTTAGCACCAGATTCTGCTCTCGTTAAGATTTTGAACAGGCTTTCGGTTTATGAAATGCCCTGGCTCCCCCAGGCAATTTGTTTCTTTGGGATCAATAACTGTAATTATTAGTATTGCCTCAGTGTGAATGAGGGTATGAGAACTGGACCCATGGCCTCTAAATGGCTCCTTTACATAAACAGCAGATCACATGCCATTCTAACTACACATAATAATGCAACAAAAGGGACCTTATTTCTCATAATTTTGGTGAACAATTGCACTGGACAAAACATGCTAAATAGTAATCTTAGGAGAGCAAAAGTGTGCAGAATCCTGCCCTTGAAAAATGTACTATGTATCTTTGATGGCACTCATGCGAGAACAAATATATTTCTCTCTGCAGTAATGAGACTTACTTTTGTCAGGTCAAAAGAAAAAGAACAAAAGTATAAAAATAAAAATAGAGCGCAGTAAGATAACTGACCACTGTTTTTCAAAATTAACTATTACAAAAAAGGCTTGATGTTATTTTTTTATTGCATTATCCAGATTCTCAACTGAAATGCAGTTGTCTTTATTAGTAAAAAAACCCAAAACTCACTTTAACATGCATCTTTTTAATCATATTTGCTAAGTCTGAATTTCTGTATCTACTTAGTGCAAACACCTAAACAGAACAAATCAATGAAGAATCTGCATATATTCCAGCCATTTAACAAACATTTTTCATTGCCATAGAGTATGCAGACAGTTTAAAGATAGGATGATATTTGAGGACCATTGCTTGTTTAACAGCTCATATTGACAGGGAGCCTTGATTTCTTTTACCAGTCTGTTGCACTGTGGGATTTGTAAATCAACAGCAAAAGGACCTGGCTAGTACCCCTGGAGAACCCCTGTGAGTGCCAGGAATCTCCACCAGTATAAAAGTGGCAGAAATAACAAAGTAACCATCTGTGCCAGTTTTTACCTACACTTCCACTCTATCCAAGCATGCCCTAGCACATCTGGGTTTGGTAGAAGGCGGCTGCAGAATTGTTCAATTTGGAGGGAAGGGAAAAAGCACGGGTGTGATATGCTGGATGCTAAATTCACGGAACAAGGACTGAATTATTCACAGAGTAATACATTAATACTTGCAGAGCACAGAGCCATCTCAGATTCACTTCCTAGTCATTAAAACAAATTAAAACTGTCCTGGAAGTAACCGGATTAACTTTTTAGTTACTGAAGGAGTAAGTTGTTGGACTGTGCCTATCCTCCTAGGATTAGTTGGCAAAAGCATGCTGCAGAGTACTTGGCATTATCTTTTGGGCCCCAGGTGACATCCATCTGACCCTCAGGAAAAGGTTGTTATGGTTTCAATACTCTCTTCGGTTCTAAGTGCCTGGAATAACGAGTTGGCTCTAATGCAGCCCAGCAGAGTGGCTTTTACACAGCACGCAAACTAGGAGTGGAACAAGGATGGGGTTGAGGGAGGTGCCAAACATGGTGCAACGGCATTGAAAAACTTTGGGGGAAAGAGGTACGCAAGTCACTAAAGTTCTGTCCACACTCTCTGCTGGAGGAATGATCCTGTGTGTGCTTTCTAAACAAAGATATGTGCCAAGACACAAAAAAATCTCCCTCAGTTGTGCCATTTGGCACAGGTCAAATCCATTGCCACGCACGGTGCTAACAGTTAAGTGACATGGATGATTAGGGATCCAATGCTTGAGCTCAATATTTCCTTCTTTTTTTAGCAGTAAGGATATAGCCTTATTGTCTCCCCTGCAGCCTGAGTCTAAACACTGTGGAAAAAATAGTCACTACTTGTTTTTAGTGTAGAAGCTAATCAACAAAAAAACCCAAGCAGGGAACACTGCATAACAGCATACAGTGTATGAATAATCTGTGCTAATTTCTGTATGACATAGTAAGAAGACTTACTTCTACACTTTTGAAGGTCAAAAATTAAATTTACTTTTCTGTGAGCAAAAGAGACTGAAGAACATGGCTTTATGAAGGCAATGAAGAAAACATTAAAGTGTCTAAATAGAACAGGAAAAAGAAGTCTAGCAAGTTTCTCTCAACTGTCAGCACTTCAAATTTGAAAATCCAGAGTCTCTGGATTATTATTTAAGTTCACTTTTATTTATCAAATCATGTATATCAATAAATCTTGTCTTGCTGCCTAAAAAAATCCTGTCCTAAATACAGGTGTTTAATGTATACATCTTTGGGAACAACGATGTCTTTATTATTGCTTTCATAAGCACATGAGATAATGGTAGTGATAGCACCCTAAATCTTTCTTTGTAGAACTGCATCAATTCTCTATTAAATGAGGGCAGAATAAAACCATCTTTGTTCTAATTCACTAATTTGAATTCATCAGACTTTGAAATATTTACTCATTCCCAGGCTGTTAAAACGTGGTTCTAAAACCAAGGTTTTAGAATGACAGATTTTCTTTCTTTTCTTTTCAGAGGCAAGGAATTAAAGTATATCTACTTTATTGTGATTATTTTGTAATCACTAATAACTTTACAAAAAATATTCTCTAGGGAAACCCAAAATCATCCTTGCAAAAAACAAAAACACCTGAGAGATGATTGGATAGATTTGATATACAGTATATATTTCAGAGCAACTCTGTCCTGGTCAAACTTTCTGGTTTGAATACTTCACATACAATAAAATAATATGCAGTAATGTGCAATATTGACCGGTTTTGTTGTCTGTATTGCAATAGAGATTTACCAGACCTATGTTCATACAACAACAGACTTGCTGTGGTACACAACCAATGCTTAGTTTAGGGTATTTCTATCCCACTAGCTTTGCACGTCAGCACATACTAACATGGACATTTAGATACCTTCCATTACACAGCCATCATGATGTCAGCAATGTAGATATTCATATTTTTAGTTCTCCTTAAGCTTGCCAGCGTTAAAAGTGTCACTTGAAAACATTCCTAAAGAGACATACCATTTTAAAGTGTTTAAATGAATAAGTTACTGATTGTTCACATTACTCACGTTCAGAATTTGTGCAATTTATCACATGGTTATGTAAACTGATGGAGCTAAAATATACATTTATTAATGAGAAAATAAGATAAAAAAATAATATTTTAGACAAGACACAAGAACAGATCTAGCTATAGTGGATAAGAGCAAAACAGAAATAAACTTCAACCGTAAATGCTAAATAAATTTAATTAATTTAAATAAATTTAATTAATATGGTAAGTTATCACTTACTCTAATTTTGTAGAGGATCAAGCAGTATACATTCAGGCCTAAGAAATAAAAATCCACAAAAGCTGGTTCACTTCCAATTCCAAACTCTCTAGTAAGTTCATGTATTGCGGGGTTAGGATGCAAACAAAACCAAAATTAATGTGCAAAGTGCCATGCTTTTTGTTGAATAAAATGCAAGCAAGAGAACTATATTACACTTCATCAGATGACATACTAAAAAGGTAATTCTGCACCCATGTATCATATATTACTCCTCAGAATTACTTTTATCAAAACAGAGATTTGAGCACATATTGTATAGTAATTGGGACTGTACTTCTACTTTATTTGTTTTGATAGCTTTGTGAATTACGGTTCACAAAAATCTTTGCTCTGTCTAAGAAGTAATACAAAGAATGAAGTAGAGACAGACCACAGCTGACAAGTACGGTGTTTAACTTGAAAGGAAAATAGAAAAATTCTCATTGGATTCAGTGATGTCAACTTTTTATCTTGAGAGTTTGACATTCAGGCAATTTCACAGTCCTCAATTCTGAGTAAGCTCTCCAGAGCTTAGTATCTGCATAATGATTGCAGATTGAAGCCCTTAGTCAATATTATTCATGTGCAGCATATGATCCAGACATGTCCTAAAGATCTGTGATATGGCTGGAATTATACATCAGAGCCCCAAAAAAGAGGAGAGTAAATTATGAAACTATTAGGCTGCATCAGAGGACAGAATCTGAAACAAATAGGCAGCCTGTATTTTGTATCTGTCCTGCAATTAAGAATATTACAATGTAAATGTGAAGATTTTTTTCATTTTTTTTTTATTTTCCAAATAAAAAAGTCTTTGGGGAAAAGAAAGAGGTTTGGAATACTCTTCTTGTATGAACTATACTATAAGACATATTTAAATATGCAATACAGCTATATCATAAATCCTGTTCAAGTTATGTAATATTTTTAAATCTAGTTATCAAGAGTTTGGATTTTCTTCTAAGATACACGTCAAATTCTTATTCTCCAGCTGGCCTTCACAAACAAATCTCTGCTCCTACCTTGCATTTCATGGGTTTCTTTAGGATTCCACACAAGAAATACTCACTTTTCACTACCTACTTGTTTCAGCCAGAGTAGCAAGAATACTTCCCTTAAGTTTGACAAGCATCTGTAGAAGAAGAGGTGCTCTGCAAAAGAGACCTTAAAGGTTTAAATTTATTATCTGCTGCTTCTTTGTCCTCCTCCCTAAATTCAGTTGTAACTGATCTATTCTCTAGACTCCATTAAAAAGTGTATATATCAAGAAAGTAGTTTTCGAGAAGACAGGAAATAATCTTTGCATCTGCTTAACAAAACCTTGAATTGCTAAACCTCAAGAATAATGTAATAGGATCTGCCTTCATTACAAAATAAAAGTTTAGAAAAAAACCTGCATTCTGGTTCCATATCTACAGTTGCAATATTCCAGATGGCAGGTTCTCAGTCTTCCTGGTCACAGACAACTCTGTGTATGCCAGTCACTTCTGATCATTTAAGTTTGCTGGATATGTCTTTTTCTTGTGGGGGCCTGTGACACAGAAGTCTCCCTATAACAAGTATTTCTTTACACCAATTCAAGGAACATTAGAAAAAGTATTCCAAAGCAACAAAATAATTCACACTCATATTTGGTTTCATCAATGCGTTTGCATTACTAGTAGGTGGTTAAATAAAGTGTGGAGTTCACTTTACAGAAAAAGAACACAACCGATTTAAGATCTCTCGAGAACAAATTCTGGGGGGCAAGGAGCTTGTCTCCTGTCCCTCAGGGAAGCTGCCTTTTCATAATGCCTACTGTTAACTATTTGTGCTGTTTCTAAATTAACATACCACACAATGGTTTTATTGCAGAGCCTGCAACTCAAATTATCCTTTTCCCTCATATTTATTTTCCTTAGTATGTAATCTTGGACATCTATGATTTGCCTGTTGTGACCACTCCACTCTTTGACCTTGATTTGCAACTGGAGGCCTACTGGGGCGGTCTACTTTCTGAAATCTAACACACGGACAGTTCATTTACCCGAGATAACTTTGCTCCTAGTAAGGCTAACCTCTCCAGGCTCTCCCTGCAGTCATTGGAGACAGGCAGGTTCCTCCAAAGATGAAACTTAGTTTCACGTCTCCAGCCTTTCTGAACACCTTCTATCTCTTTCCATTGCTCATCAGGAATACAATATATAATCTACAGTTTAAAGTACAGATCAGCATTTAAGGTTGCACTCTTATATTTGTCAGTGTAGCTTTTTGTTAGTGTACAGTTCTCATTAGTCCAAAACACAGGCACCTAAAGAGATTCAAGTATGTTTGCATATGTCTTGGTTCTTTTCTACCTTCTGGTGCTCACTCAGCCAAGCTAACATGACTGAAAAGTATACTTGCTTTGCTTCTCAAAACACAACACACACAGGTGGACAACCTCTGAGGGAATGACAAGGAAGAGATGGAAATTTCTGAGTACTAAACTAATAACAAGATGGACAAATCACAGCACAAGCACAACTGTAGGAGGAAAAAAAAACTCACAAGAAACTACAGAAATATCTCTCAATTACAATAATTTCAGGAACTTTCTCTACAATGAAAAGGTTAGGTAATTTTATTTCTAGGTCTCAAAACAGATTTCTACCACTTTCTTGCATACTTCCCACAGTAGGAAGGTTAGATTTATTAAACATGTAGCTTAAGACTATGCTGTACTGGATAGAGATCTTAAAAAACTTCATCTTCTCTGTAACTGTTGCTCTCCTCCCCCCCCCCCCCCCCCCCCCCCCCAATTTGCTTTGATTAAGGAGGAAAAGTTAATTCTTAAAATATATTTAACTTCTTTTGGTGGTATTTGTTGAAGGAATCTTCTTTCTTACACATAGACACTGACAATAATAGTAAAACAGTAAAACAAAAATAATTTTTTATTCTCAGACTTGGCTCAAAAAATAAAGAAAAGGAGTTGAGTCTTCTGTAAGGCTGGCATAAAGCACAATGGGATTAGGAAACGAATGAAACATGGGGGAAAATGTTAGAAGGAAAAGAGAGGGTTGACAAACATGCAAAGGTGAGGTTTGCTGGGGAAAATTCTTTGAACAAAAATTTCCATCTTATGGATCCAGTTTCACTCCTCAGTTACACATAAATATCCCGAATATTCAGAATAGCTCAGTTCAATTCCACATCATTGATATATAGTTGTACTATCGTACATCTTAAGAATCCTAGTCATAGACCTTGGATCATGAACTCATCATTGATAGCACCATACAAATAGATCAGAAATGCATCTGCTTCTTCCTCAGAGAACTTGCACATTATGGAAAAACCAAAAAACAACATATCAATACACAAGGACTGTTGGGAGTGAGAAAAAAAGTTATACAATTACTGTTGGCACTATAGGAAATTACTTCAGAGTATCAGTGTCTTAACCAATGCCCAGCATTATGGAAGTAGAAAAGGCACTTTGCAGTGGCACATGAGATAGTGTACCGTTTGACAGCCTTTGCTCTGTATATTGGCCAAAGGCCTTCCCTATTTAATTCAGCTGTAAATGACTTTCTCATCACTGGAACAGAGAATCAAAGGCAGAGAGTAGCAACAGGTGACCTTATTATTGCCATGTGTTCCCCAGCCAGAGCTGACAGTGTGTCTTTTTGAGTCAGAAGCTACAAAGTAGTCTGCTACTACTAACTACTTTGTTAGAAGTTACATAGTCTGTCTGTTCCTATGATCAACATAGGATCTCTTTCCTAATATCTGCCCCCGATATTCTTTTACTTCTTCTTGTGTGATCCGTAGAACAATTTTATGCCTGATAAATAAGCCTAGACATCTTTTCAACACACAAACTTAATAATTACACTTCATTCTAAAGCCAGTATGTTGTTCTATAGGTTTAAGAAACCTTTGATATCATATTAAGCTATATCTTTTACTGAAATCAATTTTTTTCAGGCATAAAGATGAAGTATGAAACATAGTATCTACTGGAATTTGTGAGAATTGAGAGTTGAATTTTTTTTTGCAAATGCCCTGGTAAATATTACAGACATTTTATAGTTCAGTTCTGCGTGAAAATAAAATATCACAAAAATCTGACACAGTGCATGAGAAAAAATTAAATCAATGTTCTTATATGTTTGAGGATGTTCATAATTTTTCAGATTTAGTAGTTGTCAAGCTACCCTCAAGGTTAGTTGGGATAAATAGTTCAAGTGTAATAGAATAAATGATAAGGCAATGTCAAAAAGAATTTCTGTGTATTTCAGGATAAAATAGCAACCATTTCTCGGTTTAGCATCTGACTGCATTCTTACTGTAATGTGGCAGAAACCACGTACAGAGAAGATGATATTATTTGTAAGAACACTCGGTCAATCACCATTCAAGGTGGTTGCAATATGTAATACAAGGGGAAAAAATATACATCATACAACCATAAAGTCAATGATAAAATTTCATATAAAATTCATCCTAATCCTTAAAAACAGACTTGATAAATTTTCCATTAAGTTTTATGTTAAAAAAAAAGGGGGAAGATGTTAATAGCTTCAAAGATAAAATGGAAAAAAATATTCCAGAATAACAAAATTTTCATCCTTGCTCACTTAGCCCATGATCTTTGATCACTTGTTAAAGTAACAACCTGGATAACCCATTTAGGAAACATGGGAATTAAAAATAAGAAGACTAAGGACTTTCCTCAGTTCTTAACATCTCTTATTTCTTATAACAAACCCTAACACTATAGTAATGTGGTATGGAAATTTCCAACTAAATCTAGGTAAAAAATATTATGACCTGAAAGAACTATCCTGTGATGTGAGGACCCCTGATCTTCTAGAATTACCTTTTTAACAGCTGTGATAGAAAAATACATAAATAATCAGATAAAATGGGCAGATCTTATGCACGCAATCAAGCAGACATACAAAATAGGGGAAAATGAAAGTACTACATGAGTTTTCAAACCCCAGCCAAAATGTAGCTGATGGAAAATTACTGAGACAAATACACATATGATGATCTGTGGAATTCTTCAAAAAGTTAAGTGATTCTGAGATTTCTTCCAAATTTCCAACACCTTCAAAAGACTGAGGAACATCAAGCTATTAAGAAATCCCCATATATTAGTTTTAAAGAAAACTAGTACTTTTAAACAGAATTACTTGAAAAATATTTTTGTTATGGACATTTTGATGCCAAAATTCTGCCAAAATTTTCCCACAGAAAACATTTACTGTTCAGTGGAAAACTAAACAACAAATATTTTGTTATCTGATGTTTCACCTGTGTAAAAAGCAAATGTTTATTTGGAAATTCAGTCACCATGGCTCACTGAAGCTACAGCTTCACACGCTTTTCATTTTGTTTACACCTTTCATAATGCACCCACTGACTAAGTACTGATCAGTGCAGGTCCTGGATGAGGACTATAATGGGGACTTTAATGTGGGTAAAAACTCGGGCTACAGTGGAGAATGAGAGCATAAGGCATCAAAATTAAACTCGAAGAACTGCAGACAAATATTTTCAGGTGCCAAATAATGATTTGTTTTGATTTCAGCCCAAGACCAGAAGCAGTTTGCAGTGTTCTGGTTTTTAAATAGAAAGTCTACACTTTTTGTAAAAAAACTGTATAGTTGACAACTTCCATAGTTTTGGTAAGATTCCTCTTTAGCAGATTTCAAATTTGTGAAGGAAGGAGATAGATGAGCATTATGCAATTATTAAAGAGACTTTCACATCTTTTAAAGTAAGGAAAAGTGTTTAATATCATATTGTCCTCACTGATACCACTTTTCCCTTGAATCCCTCTACTTCATTTCCCTTTAATGCATACATCTTTTGTGGAGAGAATAAATTTTAAACTTATTCCCAATGGCTCTCCAGGTGGTCTTTCTCAAATATGTTCCGATACATACAATTTCATAAGCACTTGGCCAACAAATTGCAGCAAAGTTTGTTAAATAATTAAAGGATATTTAGATATATACTGCAGAGAGAAAATGAATACAGAAACTGTGTGTCAGTAAAATGTAGAGCATCATCAAAGCAGTGAAAAACACAATGCAGTAAAAAGAAATTGGAGTGTTACACATTTACCTGAAATTGTGAAAAACTGTACAAAGTGTTTGTGTTATGTAATAAACATTAAGTAAACACTTAATTAGTGGCATTTCTTACCT